>NC_062218.1:110204593-111454593 GCF_902686445.1 Sciurus carolinensis
ACAAAATAGAAAATTTCGAAGATATCAACAGGTTTCTAGAGACATATGAATTGCCTAAACTGAACAAGGAGGACATACACAATTTAAATAGACCAATTTCAAGTAATGAAATAGAAGAAGTCATCAAAGGCCTACCAAAAAAGAAAAGTCCAGGACCAGATGGGTTCTCAGCGGAGTTCTACAAAACCTTCTTCCAATACTTCTCAAAGTATTCCATAAAATAGAAGAGGAGGGAACCCTCCCAAACTCATTCTATGAAGCCAATATTACCCTGATACCTAAACCAGACAGAGACACATTGAGGAAAGAAAATTTCAGACCAATATACTTAATGAACATCGACGCAAAAATTCTCCACAAAATTTTAGCAAATTGCATACAAAAACATATTAAAAAGATAGTGCACCATGATCAAGTGGGTTTCATCCCAGGGATGCAAGGTTGGTTCAACATCAGGAAATCAATAAATGTCATTCACCATATCAATAGACTTAAAGTCAAGAATAACATGATTATTTCAATATATGCAGAGAAAGCATTTGATAAAATACAGCACCCCTTCATGCTCAAAACACTAGAAAAAAATAGGGATAGTGGGAACATTCCTTAACATTGTAAAGGCCATCTATGCTAAGCCCATGGCTAATATCATTCTAAATGGTGAAAAACTGAAAGCATTCCCCCTAAAAACTGGAACAAGGCAGGGATGCCCTCTTTCACCACTTCTTTTCAATATCGTCCTTGAAACTCTAGCCAGAGCAATTAGACAGACCAAAGAAATTAAAGGGATACGAATAGGAAAAGAAGAACTCAAACTATCCCTATTTGCTGATGATATGATTGTATACTTAGAGGAACCAGGAAATACCACCAGAAAACTTTTAGATCCCATTAGTGAATTCAGTAAAGTAGCGATTTATAAGATCAATGCACATAAATCTAAGGCATTTTTATACATAAGCGATGAATCTTCAGAAAGAGAAATTAGGAAAACTACCCCATTCACAATAGTTTCGAAAAAAATAAAATACTTGGGAATCAATCTCACAAAAGAGGTGAAAGACCTCTACAATGAGAACTACAGAACACTAAAGATAGAAATTAAAGAAAACTTTAGAAGATGGAAAGATTTCCCATGTTCTTGGATAGGAAGAATTAATATTGTCAAAAATGGCCATACTACCAAAAGTTCTATACAGATTCAATGCAATTCCAATTAAAATCCCAATGATGTGCCTTACAGAAATAGAACAAGAAATTATGAAATTCATCTGGAAGAATAAAAAAACCAGAATAGTCAAAGCAATCCTTGGAAGAAAGAGTGAAGCAGGGGGTATCGCAATACCAGATCTTCAACTCTACTACAAAGCAATAGTAACAAAAACGGCATGGTATTGGTACCAAAATAGAAAGGTGGATCAATGGTACAGAATAGAGGATACAGACACAAACCCAAATAAATACAATTTTCTCATACTAGACAAAGGTTCCAACAATATGCAATGGAGAAAAGATAGCCTCTTCAACAAATGGTGCTGGGAGAATTGGAAATCCATATGCAACAGAATGAAACTGAACCCATATCTCTCACCATGCACGAAACTAAACTCAAAATGGATTAAGGATTTCAGAATCAGACCAGACACCTTGCATCTTATAGAAGAAAAAGTAGGTCCAGAGCTTCAACATGTCAGCTTAGGGTCAGACTTCCTCAACAGGACTCCCATAGCACAAGAAATAAAAGCAAGAATTAATAACTGGGATAGATTTAAACTAAAAAGCTTTCTCTCAGCAAAGGAAACTATCAGCAATGCGAAGAAAGAGCCTACAGAGTGGGAGAAAATCTTTGCCAATCATACTTCAGATACAGCACTAATCTCCAGAATCTATAAAGAACTCAAAAAACTCTACACCAAGAATGCAAATAATTCAATGGACAAATGGGCTAAGGAAATGAATAGACACTTCACAGAAGAAGATCTACAAGCAATCAACAAACATATGGAAAAATGTTCAACATCTCTAGTAATAAGAGAAATGCAAATCAAAACCACCCTAAGATTCCATCTCACCCCAATTAGAATGGCGATTATCAAGAATACAAGCAACAACAGGTGTTGGCGAGGATGTGGGGAGAAAAGTACACTCATACATTGCTGGTGGGGCTGCAAATTAGTGCAGCCCCTCTGGAAAGCAGTGTGGAGACTCCTTAGAAAACTTGGAATGGAACCACCATTTGACCCAGCTATCCCACTCCTTGGCCTATACCCAAAGGGCTTAAAATCAGCACACTACAGAGATACAGCCACATCAATGTTCATAGCTGCTCAGTTCACAATAGCCAGATTGTGGAACCAACCTAGATGTCCTTCAATTGAAGAATGGATAAAGAAAATGTGGTATATATATACAATGGAATATTACTCAGCCATAAAGAATGATAAAATTATGGCATTTGCAGGCAAATGGATGAAACTGGAAAATATCATGCTAAGTGAGATAAGCCAATCTCAAAAAACCAAAGGACAAATGATATCGCTAATAAGTGGATGATGACACATAATGGGGGTGGGAGGGGTTAGTGTTAGGGTTAAAGTTAGGGTTAGGGAGGGGGGCAAGAATGGAGGAAGGAAGGACTGTATAGCGGGAAAAGAGGGGTGGGAGGGGTGGGGGGGGAAGGGAAAAAAATAACAGAATGAATCAAACAACATTACCCTGTGTAAATTTATGATTACACAAATGGTATGCCTTAACACCATATACAAACAGAGAAACAACATGTATCCCATTTGTTTACAATAATAAATAAAAAAAAACACAAGGATGATATGAAGAGTAAAATCAAAGAGATAATAAAGGAAGTAAAAGATGGATACAATGAAGAGTTAGAATTTCTGAAAAAAAAAAAAACAAGCAGAAATCCTCAAAATGAAGGAATCAATAAATCAAATTATAAATTCAATGGAAAGCATCATCAACAGACTAGACCATTTGGAAGACAGAACCTCAGGTAATGAAGACAAAGTATTTAATATTGAAAACGAAGCTGACCATGCAGAGAAGATGGTTAAGAATCCATGAACAAAACTTTGAAAAATTATGGGATAACATGAAAAGACCAAATTTAAGAGTTATTGGGATAGATGAAGGAGCAGAGATACAAACCAAAGGGAGGCACAATATTTTCAATGATATAATGTCAGAAAATTGCCCAAATGCAAAGAATTAAATGGAAAGTGAAATATGGGAGGCTTGTAGGATCCTAAATACACAAAATTACAGCAGAGTTACTCCAAGATGCATTATAATTAGAATGAGTAAAATACAGAATAAGGATAAGGAGGATAAAATCTTAAAGGCTGTGAGAGGAAAAAAAGTGTATTACATACTGATGAAAACCAGTTCGGATCTCAACTGATTTCTCAACCCAGATTCTCAAAGCTAGGAGGTTATGGAACAACATATTTCAAGCTCTGAAAGAAAATAGATGCCAAACAAGAATTTTATATCCAGAAAAATTAGGTTTCAGATTTGAAGATGAAATAAAAACCTTCTATGAGAAACAAAGTTAAAAGAATTAATAGAAAGCCAGCACTATAGAACATTCTCAACAAAATATTCCATGAGGATGAAGTGAAAAAAAAAGTGAAAACTAGCAAAGGGAGGAACTGCAATAAAGGAATAGTTAAGTAGAAACTCAATCAAACTAAAGCTAGAAATAAACCAAAATGACTGGGAATAAAAAACATATCTCAGTAATAACCTTGAATATTAATCGACTAAATTCATCAATCAAAAGACATAGACCGGCAGATTGTATTAAGAAACAATATCCACCAATATTCTGTCTTTAAGAGACTCACCTCATAGGCAAAGACATCCACAGACTGAAGGTGAAAGGACGGGAAAAAACATATCACTCATATGAATTGCATAAACAAGCAGGGGTTTCCATCATCGTATCAGAAAAAGTGAACTTCAAGCCAAAGTTAATCAGAAGGGACAAAGAAGGTCACTTCATTCTACTAAAGGGAATTATACATCAGCAAGAAATAACGATTATAATATTTATGGCACAAACAATGGAGCATCCATGTACGTCAAACAAACCTTTCTCAATTGCAAGAATCCAATAGATTACAACACAATAATACTAAGTGACTTTAATACGCCTCTCTCACACTGGACAGATCTTCTAAACAAAATTAAATCAAGAAACTATAGAACTAAATAATACAATCAATAATTTAGACTTAACAGACATATATAGAATATTTCATCCATTGATGAGCAATACACTTTTTTCTTGGCAGCACATAGATCCTTCTCTAAAACAGACCATATCTTATGTCACATGGTATGAATCTACATCATTTACAACCATGGAAATGAAATGATGTACCCCATTTGTGTACAATAAATGAAAATGTAGTCTGTAAAATATTTTTTTAAAAATAATAATAATAAAAAAAGAAGACACCAAAAAAAAGCAACTTTTAGTAAATACAAAAAATGGAGACAATACCCTGCATTATGTCAGATCATAATGGATTGAAATTAGAAATCAAGGATAAAATAAAAAATAGAATCTACTCTAACACATGGAGACTAAATAACACACTACTGAATGATGAATGATTAGCAGAAGAAATCACAGATGAAATGAAAAAATACTTAGAGGTGAATGAGAATACTGATACAACATACCAAACACTATGAAGGCAGTACTAAGGGGAAAGTTCATTGCATTGAGCTCATTTATTAAAAGAATAAAAAGCCAACAAATAAATTACCTAACATTACATCTCAAAGCCCTAGAAAAAGAAAAACACATCAACACCAAAAAGAGGAGAAGACAGAAAATAATTAAAATCAGAGTTGAAATCAATGGAATTTAAACAAAAGAAACAACTGAAAAATTGACAAAATTAAAAGTTTGTTCTTTGAAAAAAATCAATAAAATTGATAAGCCCTAGCCACAGTAATGAAGAGCAGAGAGAAAACCCAAATTACTGAAATATGTGATGAAAAAGGAAATATCACAATGGACACAATTGAAATACAGAAGATAATCAGAAACTACTTTGAAAGTTTATACTCCAATAAAATAGAAAATACTGAAGACATTGACAAATTTCTAGAGACATATGACCTAACAAAACTGAATCAGGAGGTCATACACAATTTAAACAGAACAATTTCAAGTAATGAAAGAGAAAATGCCATCAAAAATCTACCAATTAAGAAAAGCCCAAGACCAGACAGATTCTCAGCCTAGTTCTACAAGACCTTCAAAGAAGAATTGACACTAATACTCCTCACATTATTGCATGAAATAGAAAAGGAGGGAATCCTTCCAAACTCATTCTATGAGGTTAATATCACACTGATACCAAAACCAGACAAAGATACATCAAGAAAAGAAAACTGCAGTTCAGTATCCCTGATGAACATAGATATAAACATTTTCAATAAAATTATGTCAAATTGCATGCAAAAACATATTTAAAAGATAGTGCACCATGATCAAGTGGGGTTCATCCCAAGTATGCAGGGTGGTTTCAAAATACAAAAATTAATAAATGTAATTCATCATATCAATAGGTTTAAAAACAAGAATCATATGATCATCTCAGTAGAAGCAGAAAAAGCATTTGACAAAACACAGCACCCCTTCATGTTCAAAACACTAGAAAAACTAGGGATAGTAGGAACATATCTCAACATCTTAAAATCTATATATGCTAAGCCCAATGCCAAATAATTCTAAATGGAGAAAAATTGAAAGCATTCCCTCTAAAAACTGGAACAAGACAAGGATGCCTTCTTCCACCACTTTTATTCAACATTGTCCTTGAAACTCTAACCAGAGCAATTAGACAGAAGAAATTAAAATATACAAATAGGTAAAGAAGAACTCAAACTATCCCTATTTGCCAATGACATGATTCTACATCTAAAAGATACAAAAAAATTCCACCAAACACCTTCTAGAACAAATAAATGAATTCAGCATAGTAGCAGGACATAAAATCAGTACCCATAAATCAAACGCATTTCTATTCACCAGTAATGAATCCACTGAAGGAGAAATAAAGAAAACTACCCCACTCACAGTAGCCTCAAAAAAAAAAAAAAAAAAAAAACCAAAAAATAAAAAAAAGTGGGGAATCAATCTAACAAAAGAGGTGAAAGACTCCTACAATGAAAAAAACAAAACAAAACAAAACAAAAACTACAGAACACTAAAGAAAGAAATTGAAAAAGATCTTAGAAGATGGAAAGACCTCCCATGTTCCTGGATAGGCAGAATCAATATTGTCAAAATGGCCATACTAGCAAAAGTGTCATACAAATTTAATGCAATTCCTATTAAAATCCCAATGACATTCTTCATAGAACTAGAAAGAGCAATCATGAAATTCATTTGGAAAAATAAGAGACCCAGAATAGCCAAAGCAATCCTTAGTAAGAATGAAGCAGGAGGCATCACAATACCAGACCTCAAACTATACTACAGAGCTATTGTAATAAAAGCAGCATGGTACTGACACAAAAACAGACATGTAGACCAATGGCATAGAAAAGAAGACACAGAGACAAACCCACATAAATACAGTCATCTCACACTAGATAAAGGCGCCAAAAAATTCACTGGAGAAAAGAGAACCTATTATACAAATGGAGATGGGAAAAATGGAAAGCCACATGTAACAAAATGAAATTCAACATTTACTTTCACCCTGCACTAAACTCAACCCCAAGTGGCTCAAAGACTTTGGCACTGGATCAGAGACCTTGCTACTACTAGAAGAAAATGTAGTCCCAAATCTTCACCATGTCAGCCTAGGATCAGACTTCCTTAAAAAGACTCCTAAAGCACAAGAATTTAAATCAAGAATCAATAAATGGGATGGACTCAAACTAAAAAGCTTCTTCTCAGCAAAGGAAACAATAATGTGAAGTGTGAACCTACAGATTTGGAGAAAATCTTTACCACATGCACCTCAGATAAAGCATTAATCTCTAGGATATATAAAGAACTCAAGAACCTTAACACCTACACACACACGCACACGCACACACGCACACATACACACAAATAACCCAATCAATAAATGGGCTAAGGAACTGAACAGACACTTCACAGAAGAAATACAATCAACAAATATATGAAAAAATGTTCAACATCTCTAACAATTAGAGAAATGCAAAACAAAACCACTCTAAGATTTCATCTCTCACCCAGTCAGAATGGCAATAATACAAGCATCAGTCAGAATACAAGCACCAATAAATGTTGACCAGGATGTGAGGGAAGTGGGACACTCATACATTGCTAGTGGGAATGCAAAATAGTGCAACCATTATGGAAAGCAGTATGGAGAGTCCTCAGAAAACATGGAATGGAACCAACATTTGACACAGTTATACCACTCTTCAGTTTATATGCAAAGGAATTAAAATCAGCATACTACAGTGACACAGTCACATCAATGTTTATTTCAGCTCAACTCACAATAGCTAAACTATGGAACCAACCTAGGTGCCCTTCAACAGATGAATGGATAAAGAAAAATGTGATGTATACATATGTTACATATTTATGATGGAATACTCCTCAGCTTTAAAGAAGAATGAAATTATGGCATTTTCCAGAAAATGAATGGAGATGGAGAATATCATGCTAAGTGAAATAAACCAAACCCAAAAAACCGAAGGCCAAATGTTTTCTCTGATATGTGGATACTAATTCACCATAAGCAGGGGTGGGTGCTAGGGAAGAATAGAGGTACTTTATATTAGGTAGAAGGGAGTGCAGGAAGGGAAAGGTTAGGAATATAGTAGAGTGAAACAGACATTATTACCTCATGTACATATATGACTGCATGACCCATGAGATCCTACAATATGTACACTCAGAAAATGAGAAATTACACTCCATTTATGGATGATCTATCAAAAGTATAAATGCACTCTACTATCATGTACAACTAATTAAAAAATAAAAATTAATTTAAAAAATACAAATGATTATTGGAGATTATTATGATTGCCTATGTATTAACAAAACTAATAAGTACAAGAAATGCATGATCTCTACACATACACCTTATAGAACTGGTCATGAAGAATTAGAAAATTTAAACAGACTGATATCAAGTAATCAGATTGAATCAGTTGTAAAAGTCTCCCACAGAAGAAAAGCCAAGGATCAGATGGCTTTAATGCTGAAATCATTATCAAACATTTAAAGAAGAACTAATATAGCTCTCTGTATGTGATTCCCAAAATTAGAAGAGGGAGGAATTCTTCCGAAAACATTCTACATGGCCGGTATTACCTGATACTGAATCCAGACAGGCATATAATAAAAGAAGTGTAAAGGCCAATATCCTTGATAAACATACATGAAAAAATGCTCAACAAAATACCTGCAAACTTTATCCATCAGTACACTAAAGAAGAATAAAATTATGGCATTTGCAGGTAAATGGATGAAATTGGAAAATATCATGCTAAGTGAAATAAGCCAATCCCAAAAAAACAAAGGTTGAATGTTTCCTCTGATATGTGGATGATGACACATAATGGGGGTGAGGGGATAAGAGAAGAATGGAGGAATTTTGGATCATGTAAAGGGAAATGGTGGGGAGGGGGCGCGGGGCAGGGGTATGAAAGATGGTGGACTGAGATAGACATCATTACTTTATGTATGTGTATGATTACATGAATGGTACGCCTACATCGTGTACAACCAGAGGAACAAAAATTTGTACCCCATTTGTGTACACTGAATCAAAATGTAGTCTGTAAAAATAAAAATTAAAAAAATAAAAAAGAGAATGTTTACCATGACCAAGTGCCATTCAATCCAGAGGTGCAAGGGTGGGTCATTATATGCAAACCAATAAACATGATCCACCACATTAACAGAAAATAAGGACCAAAGCCATATGGTCGCTTCAATAGAAACAAAAAAGGCATTTGACAAAATTCAAAATACTTAACATGATAAAAATGTTTAAAAAATGAAGTATAGAAGAAAATTAATTCAACATAATAAAAGCAACAGTTAACATTATATTGAAAGGAGAAAAGCTAAAATCTTTCTAAGATCTGGAACTTTTGTTCTACATAGTACCAAAAGTCTTAGCCAGAACAACCAGGCAAGAGAAAGAAATAAATAAATGGCATTCGAATTGAAAATTATCATTGCTTTCAGATTACATGATCATATATATAGAAACCAAAAAAATTTCACGTTAAAATGATTAGACCTAATAAAGGAATTCAGCAAGTTGCAGGATACAAAATCAAGATAAGCTGGGCACAGTGGCGCAGGCCTGGAATTTCAGCAACTGGCATGGTGGGGTTGAGGCAGGAGTTTGATGAGTTCAAAGCCAGCATCAGCTAGGGCAAGGCACTAAGCAACTCAGTGAGACCCTGTCTCTAAATATAAATACAAAATAGGGCTGGGGATGTGGCTCAGTGGTTGAGTACTCCTGAGTTCAATTCAATCCTGTTTTAGTCAATTTTTTCACTGCTATGACTAAAGGAGGACAATTATGGAGGAGGAAGTTTATTTGAGAGCTCATGGTTTCAGAGGTCTTAGTCCAGAGAAGGCCAGCTCCATTCCTTGGGGTTTGAGATGAGGCTGAACATCATGGTGGAGTGTGTGGCAGAAGGAAGCAGCTCACATGAGATCAGGAAGCAGAGAGAGACTGTTTGCCATATACATATACCCAAATCCACACTGTAATTTCCATCTCCTCTTGCCATACCCTACTACTTCAGTTACCACTCAGTTAATCCTTATCAGAGAATTAAATCACTGATTGGGTTAAGACTCTTCCAACCCAATCATTTCTCCTCTGAACCTTCTTGCATTGTCTCACACGTGAGGTTTTGGGGCACACCAAAATTCAAAGTATAAATCCCCAGTACCAAAAAAAGAGTCTAGCATCACTATGTGTGTTATGGTTTAGATATGAGGTGTCCCCCAAAAGCTCATGTGTGAGACAATGCAAGAAAGTCTGGAGGTGAAATGATTGGGTTATGAGAGTCTGACCTAATCACTGTGTTAATCCACCTTGAATAGAATAACTGGGTAGTGACTATAGACAAGTAGTGCGTGGCTAGAGGAAGTAAGTCACTGGGGGCGTGCCTTTAGGGTATATATTTTGTCCCTGGTGAGGAATGGCCTTTGTCTGTCTGTCTGTCTGTCTCTCTTTCTATTTCTCTCTCCCTCCCTCTCCTTGTGGCCATGTCCTGAGCTGATTTCCTCTCCACCAATGATGTTCTGCCTCACCTTGGGCACAGACCAATGGAGTTTACCATGTAGCGACTGAGACCTTTGAAACCATGAGCTCCAAATAAACTTTTCCTCCTCCAAATCTTTTTTTTTATTATTTATTTATTTATTTATTTGGTGCTGGGCGTTGAACCCACAGCATGTGAGGCAAGCACTCTACCAACTGAGCTATATTCCCAGTCCCAAACTTTTCCTCCTCCAAAATTGTTCTTGTCAGGTCTTTTGATCACAACAGTGAAAAAGTTGACTAAACAATGTACAAATAGCAGATTATCTGAAATAGAAAGCTATTCCATTTATAATAGCCTCAAAGAAAAAGGCCTATGAATAAATTTAGTAAAAGAGGTGAAATATATGTTCAATGAAAACTATCAAATATTGAGGAAAAAAATTGAAGAGGACACAAATGGAAAGACATCCTATGTTTATGGATTGGAGGACTCAATATTGTTAAAACACCCATACTACCAAAGGTGATTTACAGATTCATGCACTCTCTATCAAAACACTAATGACATTCTTCACAAATGTAGAAAAAAATCCGAAAATCTTGAAGGAACCACCAAAAGATCTGAGTAGCCAAAGCAGTCTTGAGCAAAAAGAAGAAAACAGAAGGCATTATGCTACCTGACTTCAAGATCTACTACAAAGCTGTAGCTAACAAAATAGCATGTTATTGGCATAAAAGCAGACACATAAACCAAAAGAACAAAATGAGGAGTCTAGAAGTAAACTTTCGCATGCATCTACAGCCAGCAGACTTTCAGCAATGTGTGCTAAGAACACACATTAAAGGACAGACTTTAATAAAGAATACAGGGGAACCTGGATATCCACATGCAGTGGAATGAAAGTAGACACTTATCTGACACCAACTACAAAAATTAACTCAATATAGATTACAGGCTTAATTGTAAAACCTGAAAGCATTAAACTACTTGAAGAAAACATAAAGAAAATGTCTCAGGTCATTGGAATGGGCAAGATTTTTGGGGGGCATGACCCCAAATGCATAGGAAATGAAAGAAAATATAGACAAATGGGATTATATCCAACTAAAGAACTTCTGCATAGCAGAAGGGAATAATCAACATAGTGAAGAGACAATATACAGAAGGGAGGAAATTATTGGCAAATTATACATTTAACAAGAGATTCTATATCCAGAATATGGAACAAACTCCCAAAAACTCAGTAGCAAAATTAAACAAAACAAATAAAACCCTATTAAAAATGGGAGATAGACCTAAACGTTCTTAAAAGAAGTCATATAAATAGCCAATGCAACCATGAATGAATGTTCAACATCACAAATCATGAAAAAATACAAATCAAAACCACCATGAGTAAACAGCTCACCCCAGTAAGAATAGCTGTTTTCCAAAGACTAAAGACAAGTACTGGTTAGGATGTGGACAAAAGAAAAGGTTTGCGCACTGTTGGTGGGAATGTAATCAGAACAGCATTAGGGAAAATAATGTAAATGTTATTTAGAAAAACTTCTTTTGAAAATAGAATTACAATATGATCCAAATATCCCACTACTGAGTACATATTCAAAGGAAATGATATTAGTATGTTGAAGAGACATACGCCCACATTCTCTGCAGCACTATTCACAACCACCTAGACAATGAAATAAGCTAAATGTCCATCAACTGATGAATGAATTTTTTAAATGAGGTGTACATTTGCACAATAGAATACTTTAAGCCATAAAAACGAATGAAATTCTGTCATTTGCAATGACATGGACAGAACCAGAAATTATGTTAAGGAAAATAAACCAGGCACAGAAAGACAAGTGCCATATAATTCCACTTACACATGGAATCCGAAAAAGCTGATTTCATAAAAGTTGAGAGTCAAGTGGTGGTTTCCATAAGCCACTGAGAACAAAACTGGGGGGGGGGGTGGCAGTGGGAGAAGTTTGATCAATGGACATTAAATTATGAATAAGACATTCTGATGTGTTATTACACACTAGGATGACTATAGATAATAATATTCTGTACACTTCAAAAAGTTAGAATGACAAAAATTAGAAGAAATGATAAATATTTGAGAAGACACATATGCTTAACTTTACTTAAGCATTACATAATTTACACATGTTCCAAGACAGTACACATTACCCCATTAATAGGTATAATTTTATGTCATATGTGAGTGAAAACAAAAGTTTAAAAATTACAAATATATCAATACACCATGTTAAAGGAATTCAAGTCACAATTATATAGAGAAATAAGGAGTGATGTTTTCCAGGGACAAAATTACTCCTCCAAAAATAAGACATTACAATCACACTTCTATATTTACTCAGTAACACATCCTTAAGATATGTAAAGTAAAAATGAAGAGAATTAAGAGAAATTGACAAACCTACGATTTTACTTAAGATTTAACATGACTTCTTCTTTTTTAAAAATAATCTTTTGTATATATCTGAGTTTAACAACATGATGCTATGTGATACATATACATAGTAAAATAGTTACTATAGTGAAACACTGTCGGGGTTTCCGGGACCCCCAGCCTTTGGACATGGTCAAGATGGCGCCTGACGCTGAGCCAAAAGCGGCCAGTTATACAGTAAACAACCAGCGAATTCCAATGATTGGCTAGTTAACGATGTGATTAGAGCATGCCCCCCTCGTGTACCTATCCTAGGCTTGCAACTGTCCGCGTTTACCTCGTGTACTCTCCCCTGATTGGTTGAAGTGTATATAAGCCTGGTGGGTGGGAGAGTAGGGGGCTGAAGAAGAGGCAGAAGCGGAAGAAGCGGCGGAGGTGGAGGCTGAAGCTGAGCTGGAAGCTGGGAGAACGTGGAAGCTGGAAGAAGCTGGGAGAAGGGAAGCTGGGAGTGCGCGGAAGCTAGGAGTAAGAGAAGTGTAGGAGAGGGACTGTGCACAATAAACTTCCAAAGCTTCAGACGTTTGTCGTGTCTCTCTCTGCGGGCAGAGGGAACGCGATAACTGGTGCCGAAACCCGGGACATGAAGGAAAGATGAAGGCCTTATAAAAGAAAACGAGGTAAGATATTTGAAAAAATTTTTTTTGTATACAAGTTAAACCGGTTATAAAAAAGTTAAAGGGTATCAGGATGCGCCATCGGCGGTCCTGGGGGACACGCGGAATGCGGTCCAGTTGAAAGGTATCGGGATCCTGACGCGTAGAACGCGGGTATCGGGACGCACCATCAGCGGTCCTGACGCGTGGAACGCGGGTTGAAAGCTATTGGGATACGCCGTCGGCGGTCCTGACGCGTGGAACGCGGTTTAATTAAAGTGAAAGTAGAAACACGTTTGAAGCGGTCCAATTAGGTAGTACGTGAAAAGCCGCTATAAAAATTCTAATGCGCACTTGATAGTTTTTCTTTCAGTAATCTCGTTGCTCCTGGCAGCTAGGCCACTGTTTGTTATTATAACTACCATAACTAAAGCTATTCAAATTAGTAACAATGGGGTCTGAATGCAGCAACCCCTCAGGGAACTATTAAAAAACCATGAGACGCCATTATTCAGAATGCAGCAACCCCTCAGGGAGAAACACTGGGGAAGGACTAGAAAATAAGGAAACCACTGTATGATCATATGTTCAAACCCTAGTAGAAATAAGCCCAGGGTTTATAGAAGAAAAGCTGCTCAGTGTGCCACAAGGGGGATCTTCATGAACAGGATCTAATAGTAACAAAAAAGAACGCTTAAAGAGAATGAAGTGAGGAAAAATTGAGTGGTGGTGACCTAGAAAATAATTGCTCAAAAAATCTAAGAACAAGGGAAAAAAGAGAACTAAGTCTAACACAAAGAACCCCCAAAAGGAATAACCAAGTGGTAGTGAAAACTTAAGAACAAGGGGAAAAGGTAGGAGAAACCTAAGCCTAATAAAAAGAGCTTTAAAATCTGTAGAACCTGCCCGTATTTGAGGAACAAATGGAGATACCATCAATCATTGAAAAAACTTTAAAGAGGCAGTTAAGACTATTGGAGACAGCTATGCAGAGCAGTGTTATCTGGAGGACAATGTCTAATTGGAGAAGCTCAGTGGCAAAAAATAGCTGTTGAAACTGCTTGCAGAAACATAGTGGCAAGGTTTCCCGATAGAAATGTTAATAGGAGAAGGTCAATACGTTTCAATAGATGCACAAAATCAGCAGCAAGGAGATAATGCCCTAACAAAAGATAAGAGATAACTATAGTAAAACCTGTTACACCTTATGCCCCAGGGCTATGTCCAAGATGCAGAAGAGGAAGTCATTGGAATAGTGCCTGTCAGCCTATTAGAGATAGGGAGGATAATTTCCTAGGGTTGAATCCTGAACTTCAAAAAAACGGGAGACAGGGCCCTCCCCGGGGCCCGCAACAAATATACAGGGTAATTCAACAAGTTCCCCGACGGTGGTATCCTCCCACAGAGAAGGGGAGCGCAGAGCCACCTCAGGAAGTGCCGGATTGGACATCTGTGCCACCTCCAGACTCATACTAACCCCAGATATGGGGGTGCAGATGATTGATACTGATTGGCATGAAAAAATCCCACAGAACAGTGTAGGACTATTACTAGGTAGAGGTTCCTCAACACTAAAAGGACTTATAGTACACCCAGGGGTTATTGATCCTGATTTCACTGGACAAATAAAAGCCTTGGTCTCTTCACCAAAAGGAATTACGGTCATCTCTCCAGGGGATCGCATTGCACAAATGCTTATATTGCCCAGTCGACATTCTTTGTGGCCCAGTGAAAATACAAATAAAAGACAAGGAGATTTTGGATCAACAGGAACCACTTTAATAAACCTTACTATGGATATGGGACAGAGGCCCCTCCTAAAATTAAAAATGGGAAATATGGAATTTACAGGTTTATTAGATACAGGAGCAGACAAAAGTATTATCAGCGCAATGGTCTGGCCAAAGCACTGGCCATTGATCACAGCAGCTCAGAGCTTGAGAGGCTTAGGAGTAGCAGAGAGCCCCAATCAAAGTGCTTCCTCATTATCGTGGAAAGATACAGAGGGACACACAGGAATATTTCAGCCATATGTCTGTAATGTTCCTATTAGCCTATGGGGACGAGACGTCCTGCAGCAAATGGATATGAAACTCACCACTGATCAGATTTACCAAGGGACTCCTGTAAGAAATATGTTACAAAATATGAACTATGATGATAAAAAAAGGATTAGGAAGACATAGTCAAGGATCTACCCAACCACTGCCTTTACTTCCACCAAAAAATGATTCTCATGGATTGGGTTTTTCCTAGGGGCCACTGATAAACCATCAATCCCTATAATATGGAAAGATGATAAGCCTCGCTGGATTCCACAGTGGCCCCTAACAAAAGAGAAGCTAGAGGCAGCTCATAAGTTAGTACAAGAGCAGGTACAAGCAGGTCATTTACAACATTCTACCTCTCCTTGGAATACTCCAATATTCTTAACAAAGAAAAAATCAGGAAAATGGAGGTTATTACATGATTTAAGAGCCATAAACGAACAAATGTACCCTATGGGACCCATCCAATGTGGACTCCCTCTTGTCACTGCACTACCAAAAAATTGGCCTACTATTATTTTGGATTTAAAAGATTGCTTTTTCTCTATACCCTTACACAAAAATGATTGTTGGAGATTTGCTTTTACTTTGCCCTCTCTTAATCACACTCAGCCTGACCAGAGATTTGAATGGACCGTGTTGCCTCAAGGTATGGCTAACAGTCCTACTATATGTCAAATATACGTAGATAAAGCGTTAACAACTACTAGACAAAAGTTTAAGAGATTGTTGATTTATCATTATATGGATGACATACTTATTTGCCATCCAGAAAAAGAAGTTTTGTTAGAAGCATTACAATTTATAACTCAAGCATTAGAAAAGAGAGGACTAACGATAGCCCCTGAAAAATTACAATTAGAGGAGATCCAAGAATATCTGGGTACAAGGCTCACTGCTACTATAGTCAGACCAACAAGGTTGACCATCAGGACAGATCAATTGAATACCTTGAACGATTTTCAGAAACTCTTAGGTGACTAACTGGATCAGATCCTATTTAAAATTATCCACAGGGAAATTAAAACCTTTATTCGATATATTAAAAGGTAATCCTGACTTGAATTCCCCTAGGAAACTTACTCCCGAAGCACGGATATCCTTACAGCTAGTAGAGAATAGACTTCAGCAGTGTTACGTTGATCGTTGTGATCCTACTCAACCATTAAGTTTAATCATAATCTCAGAAAAGCATACCCCTTTTGGCATAGTTTGGCAAGGAGGACCTCTGCAAAGTATAAATCTCCCTAGCTCTCCGGCTAAAACATTGCAATCATATCCCCAAGCTATTGCTCAGGTAATATTCAAGGGAATAGAATCTTGCATTACTGTTTTTGGAATCCATCCGTCTATTATTATAACTCCTTATTCCACTCAGCAAATTAAATGGCTAATTAATAATGATGATGATTGGTCAGTATTATATTGTTCCACTTCAGCTCAGTTCGATAACCATTATCCCCAACATCCCTGGATTCAATTCTGTAAAAATACTCCCATAGTTTTTCCCAAAGTGACTAGTGTCCAGCCTCTTAAAGACTGTGTAACCATTTTTACTGATGGCTCCAAAAATGGAGTAGGTGCAGTACTTATCAGTAAACAACTTCACACCATAATAGTTCCACCCAACTCTGCACAGGTTACTGAACTTGCAGCTGTAATATTAGCCTTTAAATTAGCAGATAATCAGCCATTCAATCTTCTATCTGATAGCTTATATATTGTTAACGTTTTACAGGTTCTTGAAACGGTACCCCATATTTCTTCCATGTCCACGGTAGCTTCTTATTTTACTACGCTACAAAACCTTATCCTACAGCGTAAACATCTATTCTATGTAGGACATATTAGAGCTCATTCTAATTTACCAGGACCTTTGGCCAATGCTAATGACTTGGTAGATATGGCCACCAAATCGATCTTTGTTTTTTCCATAGAGGAACAAGCAAAACTCTTTCATGAAAAATTTCATGTAAATTCCACTACTTTGAGCAGAAAATTTCCTATATCTAAATGTATGGCTCGACAAATAGTAAAAAATTGTCAACATTGTGCTCCTTTAATCCCAGTACAATCCTTTGGAGTTAACCCCAGGGGACTGCTGCCTGGTCATATTTGGCAGATGGATGTAACCCATATTTCTGAATTTGGTACTGTTAAGTATGTACATGTGTCAGTAGACACTGCTTCAGGGGTCATTATGGCTTCTGCTCATTCTGGAGAAAAGGTAAAAGATGTCATTCAACACTGCCTTCAAGCATTTGCTGGCTGGGGCATACCTAAGGTTATTAAAACAGATAATGGTCCTGCTTATACTTCCAAAAGCTTCCGGTTGTTTTTACAAACATTTAACATCCAATCAGTCACTGGCATCCCCTATAATCCTCAGGGACAGGGCATTGTGGAAAGAGCACATCTTACTTTAAAAAATTGTTTAAATAAACAAAAAGGGGGAATAGGAGCCTCCTACAAGTCTCCTAAAGATAAACTTAATTTAGTTCTTTTCATTCTAAATTTCTTAACTCTGGATAGGGACGGCCATTCTGCAGCTGATCGACATTATAATCCCCATAATACTCCTCAAGTATGGGCAAAATGGAAAGATATCTTGACAGGTTGTTGGAAAGGACCGGATCCAGTCCTTCGTTGGGTCCGAGGGTCTGTTTGTATTTTCCCACAGGATCAACAGACTCCAGTCTGGATTCCAGAAAGGCTAATCAGAGTTTTACAGCATGCAAGTGATGCTGCTCCTCCTCACAATGGTGAGTCTGAGCCTTCCTCCAATAACAAAAACTCAGACGGAAAGGCAAACCCGGAACCTATGGGCCATTCTTAGCCTGGCCATATTTTTCACTTCTAACTAACACATTTTTTATCCTTCCTTTTCTTGTTTTTCACCAATTCCTCTACAAGCCTGTCAATTCTACTGATGATTTTTCAGGTCGTGCTGCTTTTGGTGACAAGGATATTTCTAGCCTTTCTTTGCTTTAACAGGAGGAATTTCTGCACTTTGCCGTTGGAATCATACTACAAATCAGATCCAGAGTAGAGCAACTCGTTCTGCTGACCCTAGCTGTAACATTGCTTTTCCTCCCACGTCAGCTTGTGTATTTCCTCCCTTTTTATGTTCCTACCAACTAACATTTCTAATAACACCTCTTAACTGTTCACTAACCGTGTGCTATCTTTCACAATACTGGAATGGTTCTTTTGCCACCTGTGCAATTTGCACATTTCTATCTTCCTACCAGTCCTAGTTTCTGTTGCAGATATAGAATCGCCAGTGCAATTGTCGAGAAGCAGGAGAGGCTTTGACATTGCAACAGCCGTGATCATTGCCACCACAGTCCTTGCAGTAGCAGCATTGACACAATCACAACAACGATCATTTGGCCGAGAATGCAGCTGCAGCCTTGCAGACCATAGAGACTCTATCAGAGAATGGACTCATTATAAGAACAAGTGGATACCTTGCAAGAACTTTTGGGACTGGGATGCGTTTATTCCCTGAGAGCTGTTTTGTGTTGCCCATATTGTAACTCCATTGGGATGTATATTGTTTCTGTATTTAATATGGCTATATGGTTTTTCTTCTGTTTATAGATTTGTCAAACAGCGGGCAAGCTTAGGAGCTATGGTGGTATTCCTCTGCCTTGGCCTCCTTCTCTTCATTCGTTTTGGCATGCATCTACGAGCTAGCCAATAGAGAGATCAAATTATCTTTCATCAGGCCATGACCGCCCTAAAGGCCGACAGCCCCCCATTAGTATGGCTCTTGATGCTGGACCGGTAGTCAAAGATGGGTAATGAAGGAGGTGGCTGTGTACCAACCTAAGACAGGAGCTGCAGCATGCTCTGCAGGCTCTGATGACGGGTAAGGACATATGCTGACCACTCAGCCTAAGACAGGCACGGTCCCGAGCCTTAGTTTAATAGTAAAGAAGGGGGATATGTCGGGGTTTCCGGGACCCCCAGCCTTTGGACATGGTCAAGATGGCGCCTGACGCTGAGCCAAAAGCGGCCAGCTATACAGTAAACAACCAGCGAATTCCAATGATTGGCTAGTTAACGATGTGATTAGAGCATGCCCCCCTCGTGTACCTATCCTAGGCTTGCAACTGTCCGCGTTTACCTCGTGTACTCTCCCCTGATTGGTTGAAGTGTATATAAGCCTGGTGGGTGGGAGAGTAGGGGGCTGAAGAAGAGGCAGAAGCGGAAGAAGCGGCGGAGGTGGAGGCTGAAGCTGAGCTGGAAGCTGGGAGAACGTGGAAGCTGGAAGAAGCTGGGAGAAGGGAAGCTGGGAGTGCGCGGAAGCTAGGAGTAAGAGAAGTGTAGGAGAGGGACTGTGCACAATAAACTTCCAAAGCTTCAGACGTTTGTCGTGTCTCTCTCTGCAGAGGGAACGCGATAAAATACTAAAGTGCCTATCATCTCAATCTTTTTTTTGTGAAAAGAACAGTTAAAATCTACTAATTTGTCAAAAATTCCACATACAATATGATCTATTAACTCAACATTTAGGAGTAAGAAGTTCTAGTGTGCCACTGTACAGTAGGGTGACCATAGATACATTGTATTGAACATGCCAAAAAGAGAGGACAAGGATTTTGAGTTTTTATCATAAAATGATAAATGTTTGAGGTTATGGATAAGTTTAAACAGATTTAAACATTATACAATGCATTCTTGAATTGGAACATCACATGTTCTCTCACTAACAAGTATAATCTTTACAAACTAGTGAAAATAAATTTTACTTAAATATTAAAAATAATTTTATTAACTTTAATCCTCATTAAAGTATCCCTAAAGTCCCTCCTGCATTTTGGCTATTGTGTGTCCTTGAAGCTACATAGTCCATTCCCCCACCTCTTGTAACCACTGTCATTCTCTATTTCTGTGTATGTGAGCTTTTTTTAAAAAAAGTATATCACATGTAAGTGAAATCATATAATATTTTTGTTTGGGTGTCTGCCTTATTTCACTCAGCACAATATTCCATCCATATTGTGGCAAATGACAGGATCTTATATTTTAAGGTAGAATAATGCTCCATTGTACAGATAAAATAAATCATTTTTACTCATTCAACTCTTGATAGACATTTAGGTTATATCTACTTCTTGTCTGTTGTACATAAGGCAAAAATGAATATGGGTGTACAGATACTTTTGCAAGGTCATTATTTCATCTCCCTCAGTTATTACTTAGAAGAGGAATTTCTGGGTCACATGGTAGTCCTATTTGTAATTTCTTTAGAAATTTCCATACTGTGTGTCATAATAGCTGTGCCAATTTACACCATGTTTAACAGCACACTAGTGTTCTTTTTTTTTTTCATTCTTTCCTAGTGGATGATAGAACAAGCAAAGAAAAATTCACTGTAGATGTAGAAAATGTGAAAGAAAGTTATCATGTCTGTCCTCACTGACAACAGAATATTGGCCCAGTGATAGAATTTGAAGAGTTTTAAAGAGAGTATGGTACATTTATAAAAACTGATCATATGCCGAATAGCAAGAAAAATTCAACAAATTTCAAATGGGAAAATCATCTAAAATATATTCACTGACCACAATTAATATAATTTAGAAATCAAGAAATTTTTAAGAATTAGAAAAACTCAAAGTGCATAGATATGAGAAAATACATGTCTAGGTAGTTCATAAATGAAAGAGAAAACTACAATGGAAATTAGAAGATATTTCAAATGTAGGCAAAATCTATTTTCATTTTCATCAAATATGTATTCTTGAAATTAACACTGTGCTTAGGGAAATGCAGAGCATATATCATGGGGAAACAAAGACTGAAAATCAGTAGTTAAAATTCCTTCCAGAATCTGAGAAAAGAAGAAACCATGAAAACTTAAGAAAACAGAAGGAAAGAAATAATAAAGAAGAAACTTTATAAAGTAAATGTTCAAAATAGCAAAACATTTATAATTCCCTAGTCAATTTATCAAGGATATTTTTAAAAGACAATTATAAACAAAATTGAATACTGAAACATCTCTACAGATCCTGAAGATGTTGAAAAAAATCTAAGAAAAGTAGGTCGATAAATTTTAAGATTCACCAAAAGCTGTCAAAAGAAGAAAAATAAAATCTGAAATTTACTATCATCATTCATTCATTCTCCTCCAGCTATAGAGGCTTCTTTGGGTCATTTCTCAAATGGGATAAGTGTTTTTGCAACTTAGGACCTCTTTGCCTTACTTTCTCTTTGTCTGGAAAATTCTTTCCCTAGATATCGCTCTACAGATCACCTTCAAATCTTTTTGCAAATATCACGTCAATTTCTTCAGTGAGAACACATCTTGATCACAACATTTAAAATCCATAAATTCCTTCCTCTCCACTCTGAAACTCCCAGATGATTCCTTACCTGCATCAAGTATTTTTCCATGCCAAGTTTTAAAATGTACTAATTAATTTAATTACATAATACCTATTGTGACTGTCTCTCCATCAGAATGTCAGCACCACAAGGGCAGGGTAGTACTAAGAAATCAATATGGTTGTAAAGACTAGAACCTGGAATTCTTAGTAGAAACCTGATAAACATTTATGTCAAGGAATTATGGATTCATGTGTGTTTTCTATAGTATAGTGATAACAAATTCTGAAATGTACTAACACACATTTCTCTTTGGTATTCCTATGTAGGTGATGCCTTTGGAGTCCTCTAAAGACTTCTGCCCAGTAGCAGATCAAGGAGGGACAAGGATGGATATACTCTTTTGGAACTCCAAGAGACAGTGGATTGGGAAACTTAATGCCGATATAGGATGACTCCAGAGGAGAACTAATGAAGTGCCATGTGATTGGACAGACAGAAGGACCGAGTTATCCTTTCTGAGGCTACTTAGCTCTGACTACCATGGAAGAAACAGAGCTTAACCCAGAGGTTACATAAATGATATGGCTGAAGTTCAGCAGTGTCAGCAGCAGCAAGGGTGAGCTGGGAGGGTGGAGTGGCAGGGCAGGTGGCAGATAGAAAGTGTATAAAGAAGTTGAAGGGGAAGGTCATGGGCCCTGACAAGCCAACACTCTCAACATCATCTGCGTTCTTGGCAGACAAGTTCAGCAGTGTGCTTTGTCACCTAGCAGCAAAGTAATTCAACTGCAAAGACCCACAGACCAAAGTTCTTGGAGGGCAGTGAAAGAACCTGATTGTTGATCTACAGTCCCTCTCTCAGCTACTTGGAAAGTACAAAATGAGAGGTTATGGGGACTATATGGAAAAAATGAGCATTTAGCCAAGGAAAAAAAGAGCTACAAGAATAAAGCCATTTGAACTACAAAAAATAACATTAATGGACAGGTTTAAGTTTTCATTTTCTTGGAATAAAGTGAAGTAGAGACTTATGAGAGAAAGATTTAATACAATGTAGAAAGTTAAATACTACATTGTCTTTGCTTAATTTAGTATAATTTTAAAAAACTGTTATGTGTATAGAGAAAAATTAAGTACAGATGGAGATATGCATGTTTTAAAAAGTGTGTGTGCATGTGTGTATATGTTATATTTAAAGTAAGTTTCTAAAGGAAAATAAAACAGTGCATTACTCATTTTATCATTCTAAAAAGTGATGGAAGTTTCTAAAATCAGTGGACTTTGGATGAGTGAGCATACATAGGGCACTTCTAAGTTTCTGGCAGGATTTTATTTTAAATATTAACATGGTTCAGGAAGGAGGTGAAAGATGGTTCAAGTAAATGTTTAGGAAAAATGGTGAAAGAAAGGTTGTCCAAGGGAGAGTGGTATTTAGAGGAAGCAGAGGTGGCTGGTTTCTAGATTCTGATCCTATAAGATATGGGGAGGATGTTCTGGTGGAGAACACATTGCAAGGTAGGTTTGCTTTTGCTGTGGTGTTTACACTTCCTTTAACTTTTGTATAAACCACTCCATTGAGACTTACCACTGGCCTCCCACATGAAAACAATGGGAAGGATTGCTGTTATGCAGAAAAAATAGCAATTTAGAAAATTTCTAACTGCGGGCAAGTTTTATACCCCTGCTATCATATTCTGTATTTATTCCACTTCACATTTATCTCTCATCCTTCTTCAGAAAATATGAGCTGATTTTTGGATGATTTTAGAAGATAAATACTCAACTCCTTAGAGAGGTTGCATTAAGTCATACCCTAATGTACATTATTATTGTTTTGATATATGATTTATAAATCATTAATAAAATATGCCATGTAAAATTCTTAATCCAGATTTCAGTGCAACTCTGAAAATAAAGAGCTTGTGGCACATTGAAAAAGCCATATGTGGTAGATCACACAACTAGCTCTTGTAAATCAGTAACAGGAACTTTACTGCATAATCTACACAAAAACAGCTAAAAAATTGGTGTTCTCATTGCTATGTTAATTAAAAGAAAGATAAGTCAGAGTTCTTAGGCTCTCTATATGACTTTACTCACATGCAAAAAAAATGAACTGGGTTTAATGATTTCATCTGCCTTGGAGATTAACAAACTGTCATGAGTTTTAAAAAATAGGTAAGATGAATCACAGTTAAAGATTTTTGTGAAGTAAGTTTAAGGATACAGCTGGAAAAATTTAAAAGTGTTCTGATTGCATATAAATCAGGAATTTTGGCTAACACATTTTTATAATGTTATAACGTAATCATATCCTGAAGGCATTAAACAGGGACAATTAAAACTAAAAATATCATGCTACCAAAAAGCAATATAAATTGCTTTTTTAGTATACTAGAAAAAACATGGATGGAATGCATTTATAACTACCAACTCAAAGTTCAAAACAGTTTGACACATATTCCTTTTCCCACTATGCCAATTTTTAATCATTTTGTTATTTTTTTATCTTACTTGTCACTCAGTATAAGCCATGTTTTTTCATGTTTTATAAAATTCTAAGTTTTATGCACATGTATTTACATATTTAATCCAGACATGGAGGTTGTACTATATATGGATTCTTATTTAACAAAAAGGAAAGAAGAACACATCATCTCACTCTCTCTGAGAGTTCAACTTCTGATGTGCAGGGTTTGGAATAAAAAAATGTAAGATAGGGTGTATCTTCAAGGCATTTACGAAATAATGATGAAATTTTAATAATAAACAAGACAATTTTAATCACCATGTTATTAAGAATTAAAATTAAGTTACGAATAATGCTAAAGATAGAGCTCATAGATGAACAATGCAGTGCATCATAAATAACAAAAGAGTTAGAAAAATAAAAACTAACCTGCAATGTAGAGAAAAATATAAACAGCAAATATTTAAGCTTGAAAGTCTGTTTTAACCATTACTTAATACACTATTAAGAAAATTTTGTAACAATAAAAAGATAAAGAATTTGGGGGATAATTATTTTTTATTGGTTCTTTTTAGTTATACACGACAATAGAATATACTATGGCATAAAAGCATGGAATATAATTTGCTCTAATTCAGTTCCAGGTACTTCCCCTTCCTCTTCCTTCCTCCCTCCCCCTGTTCCTTTCCCTCTACTCTAGGGATCTTTCTGCTATTTACTTATAGTTGTTTTTTTTTTTTTTAATTAGTGTCTTGTGGTTTTATAAGAATGTGAGCTTCACTGTGGTATATTCATATATGTGCATAGGCGAGTTAAGTCAGATCATTCCACTGTCTTTCCCTCTCCTACTCCCTCCCTTCCCTGCATTCCCATTTGCTTACTCCTAATCATTACTCCTGATCATTATTTTTTATTCAAGTAAAGGAGAGAACTCATTGTATGTGCTAGAGAGAACTGAAGAACATAATTTTCATTTTAAAACAGTTGCAACTAAATATGTCTGATGTTCTTAAATAACTATAAATATTATAGATATTAAATTCAATATAAATGTTTCATATCATTTGTTGTATAAAATATGCATTTATAAAAAGACAAGAAGTCCAACATGATATTCATTTTAAAAGATCTCACATTTTTAGGTTTTTCTCAAAAATTATTAAATACTTTAAAAATTCTGATTGAAGTTTAATAATAGATATCTCCTGTTTTATGCATTAAATGTGAAAAGGCAAAACATAAGGAATTAAATTTTAGAAATTTATGCTTATTTCCAAATTCATTAAATTATAGACATTAAACACGTGCAGGTTTTTGTTTTTTTTTTTTCGGGGGAGAGCTTGCCTCATAATAATAATAATTAGTGTTCTTTTATTAAATGCTATAGGGTTCAGTACCAGCCTCAATTTTAGCTTCATTATCACTGGGAAGTTTATTCTCTTTTCTGAGATTCAAGTTTCCCAACAATATAACTAGGCTAAAAATTTGCCTTAGGAATGCTCATTAATTTAGATAACATACTTCAAGCGTATGCTAGTCTGTCTGAAACAGGGTAACCATTAAATGTTAAACTTATCTTTTTTAGTAAAATGAAGTAATAATCTCTAATCACAGTGAATTCATAAAAGGTATATCTTTTAAAGGTCATGGAACATAATAGAAGCTCAACAGAATTCTTTTTCACTGATTACATTGTTTAAATGTATGATGAATACAAAGCTGCCACTTCTCAAAGTTTTGAAAACCAATTCTGAAAGATACAAGGAGAAGTTCAGGGAGTTTTTGAAATTTATACTGATATACTAAGCATATTTTGATATTCATGTTTTGTTTAATAGCTGCATTAAAAGTTTCCAATAGAAACAAAATACTATAATTAAAATCATTTTAACAGTAAAGGATCTTAAGAAGAGGAATATTAAAAGTACAACTTTTCAAGATGATTCCTAAGAATTATGTATCCAAGTCTTATCCATGTGACTTATTTTGCCAAAATAGACTGATAAAGTGCCTGATTTATGTTCTGGACTGTACCTAATAAGACATAAAACAGCAGCCAAGAATTAAACAAGACAAATCCATCCCATTTCTATTGTAAACCATAAAAAAGTTTATGTTCTTATCAGGGGTTCATTGCCATTCAGGAATATCCAGGTTAAGCACCCAGGATGTTCAAGCCCCTGTTGGGGAAACAGACATGCACTGAGCAAGACCCTTGACCATAAGGTATTAGGGTATATCTGAGAGGAGGGAGTGAATGAAATGCAAGTTGTAAGAAAGATGAACTGAAGTACACCACATCCATGCATGGTGTGAGAATCTAGGAAGTCTAATAGTGGAATTTAATCAGAGTTCTGAGGAAGGGGGTAGAATTTGAACATGAAAAAAGGAATGAAGGAAAAGTAATAGCCTTCCTCTAACACAATATATTGGAACACAGAATCCAACTGAAATCTGCAAACAATATCAAACAATATCAATTGTAAGGTAAGCTTCAGTTACAAGAGTGCATCCATGTGAATCCAAAAGGCAAAACACTGGGCAGATAGAAAAAGGCTTCTTAAATGTAGAAGAAGGATTTTTAAAAAGTGTATGCTAGATCTGGGCTAGAAATCAGTCCTCACTGAAGGTCCTGCAGATCAGATGTCCTCCTCCATCCAGTGTACAGCCTATACAGAACTTTGTGGGCTAGCTTTGTAATGCAAAAACAAAGCTAATAATCATAACGTTTCTCTGTTTCAATTATCATTTAAAAATCTACATATTGTAAAATTTACTTTTTATTGCACAGTTACATGAACTTTAATACCTGGTTTGTATAATGACCACAAAACTCAGTGAGATAATATCTTCATCACTCCCCAAAACTGTCTTGTGCTACCCCTTTATATTTACAGCCTCTCCTACCCTAACCAATTGCAATCAGCAACCTCTGTTCTCTATTACTATAGAATCGACCTTTTTAAAAATGTCATACAAATAGAGTAGTATAGCATGTAACCTTTTGAAACTGTCTTCTTTCGCTCAGAAGCATGTTTTGAGATTCTTCCAAGCAGTAGATGGATCAATATTTCATTCCTTTTTCATCATTGGGTGGGATTTCATTATTTGGATGTTCCATAGATTTTTCATCCATTCACCTATTGAAAATCCTTTGGATTGTTTCAAAAGTTTGGCAGGTATGAACGCATCAAGTATAAACATTTGTGAATAAGATTTGCATGAACTTAAGATTTTCTGTGGTAAATACATAGGAATGTGATTGCTCAGCTCAATGATAAGTGATGTTACCTTTATGAGAAACTGCCAAACCATTTTCCCAAATGATAATAAAGTTTTGTATTAATAGTAGCAATATATAACAGTTGAAGTGGATCTTATTCTTCTTTTCACTTGGTATTGTCAGTATTTTAAATTATACTTATAATAAGAACTACATAGTAATGTCTCATTGTGGTTTTAATTTGTATGTCCACAATGACAATTACTGTTGAACAACCTTTCATGTATTTGTTTGTTATCCATATATCTTTTTCAATGATGTGTCTCTAGTAGTCCTTTAGCACATTTAAAAAAATTATTTTTTCTTTTTTGGGTACTGGATATTTTTTGAACTCAGAGGAACTTTACCACTGAGCTACATCCAAAGCCCTTTTTATTTTCAAATTTAAGACAGGGTCTCTCCCTAAATTGCTTAAGGCCTTACTAAGTTGCTGAGGCTAGCCTTGAATTTGCAATCCTCCTGCCTTAACCTCTGAGTCTTTGGGATTACAGCCACATGTCACTACACCCATCCTTTTACACATCTTTTAAACTGAGTTTTAAACTGATTTCTCAGTGTTGAATTTTGAGGGTTCTTTATTCTGAATATAATACTTGTACCTACATATGAGATTTACAAATCTTTTCTGCTGATATATAATTTGTAACAAAATCTCTTAAAAGACTACTTTTTGTTGCTATTTTAATATTGATGAAATCTAAGTTATTCATTTTTCTTTTCATGAGTCATGCATTTTAAGTCACATGTAAGAGTTTTTCACCTGTTCCAAGGTCACAGAGATTTTCTCTTATGTTTTCTTCTATGTCTTTATATCAATGATTTACTTTTATATGAAGTTCTATTTTATTTTATTTTTTTTTTATTGTAAACAAATGGGATATATGATGTTTCTCTGTACATGGCGTAAAGGCATACCATTTGTGTAATCATAAATTTACATAGGGTAATGTTGTTTGATTCATTCTGTTATTTTTTTCACTTCCCCCCCACCCCTTCCACCCCTCTTTTCCCTCTATACAGTCTTTCCTTCCTCCATTCTTGCCCCCCTCCCTAACCCTAACACTAACCCCTCCCACCCTCCATTATGTGTCATCATCCACTTATTAATGATATCATTCTTCCTTTGTTTTTTTGAGATTGTCTTCTCATTTAGCATGATATTCTCCAGTTTCATCCATTTGCCTGCAAATGCCATAATTTTATCATTCTTTATGGCTGAGTAATATTCCATTGTATATATATACCACAGTTTCTTTATCCATTCATCAATTTTTTTCTAGGGCTTTGAGCTATAGTGTTAGGTCATTTATTTGTTGAGTTTTACTTCTTTTATTAAATGCGCTCCATGAAATAAATTTTCCTCTAAGTACTGCTTTCATAGTGTCCCAGAGATTTTGATATGATGTTTCTTTGTTCTCATTGACCTCTAAGAATTTTTTAATTTCCTTCCTGATGTCTTCTGTTATCCATTCATCATATAATAGCATATTGTTTAATCTCCAGGTGTTGGAGTAGTTTCTGTTTTTAACTCTTTCATTTATTTCTAACTTCAATCCATTATGATCTGATAGAATACAAGGTAGTGTCTCTATCTTCTTGTATTTGCTGACATTAGCTTTGTGGCATAATATATGGTCTATTTTAGAGAAGGATCCATGTGCTGCTGAGAAGAAAGTGTATTCGCTCTTGGTTGGATGGTATATTCTATAAATGTCTATGAAGTCTAAATTATTGATTGTGTTATTGAGATCTATGGTTTCTTTGTTCAATTTTTGTTTGGAAGATCTGTCCAGTGGTGAGAGAGGCGTGTTAAAATCACCTAGTATTATTGTGTTACGGTCTATTTGGTTTCTAAAATTGAGAAGGATTTGTTTGACATACATGGATGAGCCACTGTTTGGAGCATAGATGTTTATGATTGTTATATCTTGCTGATTTATGCTTCCCTGAAGCAGTATGAAATGTCCTTCTTTATCCCTTCTGACTAACATTGGCTTGAAGTCCACATTATCTGAAATGAGGATGGATACTCCAGCTTTTTTGCTGAGTCCATGTGCATGGTATGTTTTTCCCCATCCTTTCACCTTTAGTCTATGGGTATCTCTTTCTATGAGGTGAGTCTCTTGCAGGCAACATATTGTTGGATCTTTCTTTTTAATCCAATCTGCCAGTCTATGTCTTTTGATTGATGAATTCAGGCCATTAACATTCAGGGTTATTATTGACATATGATTTGTATTCCCGGTCATTTGGTTCATATTTAAAATTTTATTTATTTATTTATTTATTTTTTGACACATCTTGTTTCCTCTTTTATTTGACAGTTCCTTTAGGGTAATTCCTCCCTTTGCTGATTTGCTTCTTTGTTTTTTATCTCTTCCTCATGGAATATTTTGCTGAGAATGTTCTGTAATGCTGGCTTTCTTTTTGTAAATTCTTTTAGCTTTTGTTTATCATGGAATGATTTTATTTCATTGTCAAATTTGAAGGTAAGTTTTGCTGGGTATAAGATTCTTGGTTGGCATCCATTGTCTTTCAGAGCTTGAAAAATGTTGTTCCAGGCCCTTCTAGCTTTTAGGGTCTGGATTGAAAAATCTGCTGAAATCCGTATTGGTTTCCCCCTGAATGTAATTTGGTTCTTTTCTCTCACAGCCTTTAAAATTCTGTGTTTATTTTGTATGTTAGGTATTTTCATTATAATGTGCCTTGGTGTGGGTCTATTGTAATTTTGTGTATTTGGAGTCCTATAAGCCTCTTGGACTTGATTTTCCATTTCATTCTTCAGATTTGGGAAATTTTCTGATATTATTTCATTGAATAGATTGTTCATTTCTTTGGTTTGTTTCTCTAAGCCTTCCTCAATCCCAATAATTCTCAAATTTGGCCTTTTCATGATATCCCATAGTTCTTGCAGATTCTGTTCATGATTTCTTACCATCTTCTCTGTTTGTTCAACTTTGTTTTCGAGGTTAAATATTTTGTCTTCAATATCTGAAGTTCTGTCTTCCAGGTGTTCTATCCTATTGGTTATGCTTTCTATGGAGTTCTTAATTTGGTTTATTGTTTCCTTCATTTCAAGGATTTCTGTTTGGTTTTTTTTCAATATCTCTAACTCTTTTTTGAAATGATCTTTTGCTTCCTGTATTTGCTCTGTTAACTGTCGATTGGTGTGATCATTCAATGCCTGCATTTGCTCTTTCATCTTATCATTCAATGCCTGCATTTGCTCTTTCATCTCATCGTTTGCTTCCCTGATCGTTTGAATTATGTGCATTCTGAACTCCCTTTCTGTCATTTCTTCTGCCATGCTGTCATTGGATTTTATTGATGTAACATCTAGATTTGTTTCGGGCATTTTCTTCCCTTGTTTTCTCATATTGTTCAGGAATCAGTGGGTCATTAAGATATTGCAGATTTCCTCTATCAACTTATAACGTCCCTGAAGATTGCTAGTATATCCCCTCTTATCCTTCAGTAGCCTGCAGTCTTGGAGGAAGTTGATAATTCGGTGCTCCTCAAGGAAGCTGCCTCTCTAGGGTTGGTGACCCTCAGGTGGGGTATATTCCCTGCTAGTGGGCAGAGGTGCCTCCACTTGTTGACCAATGGTCATCCAATGGGAAACTAGGCTGCAGGCTGAGGCAAGGCCTGTTTGTGCATGTGTCTCTGGTTTTACCGTCCCTGTGGGAAAACCTCACCCGGCAGGGAAGACTCCCCCGATGGGGAGGTCTCGCTGGTCAGTTCCCCTCCTAGAGGTTCCCCTCAATCTACAACTACTGCCTGGGCTGGGCTGTCTTCCTCTGCAACGTTCCCAGGGGCCTGGACCTACCTCCTGTGCCTGGGAGCCTCACCCTTCGCAGGCAAGTCTCCTTAGGCTGCCTCTCCCAGAGAATCTGCCCGCAGTCCTGGAACCTTCGCTCCGCCCCTAGGCGTGTCTCTGTGCGGCTCTTCCACCAAGAAGCCAGTCCTGGGACCCTGCTCTGCACCTAATCGCCTGGCTATGCGGCCCCTCCTCTGAGCCGCCACCTGGAGCCCCGTACAATAGCTCCAAGACCCAGAGACCCCTCACACACCTCGACCTTCAGACAGCTGCCCGGTTTCCGACGCAGTCACTAGGAGTCCAAGCAACTCACTTCACATCTCCTCCTCCCGCCAACCGCCCGTAGCCCTAGGCAGTCACTCCGAGTCCAAGTGACCCGCCCTGTTCCTCCTCCTCCTCCTTGGGGTAGCTCCCCGGGTGTTCAGGAGCGGTGGCTCCAAGACCAAGTGACCCACCACGCTCCTCCTCCAGGCAGGCCACTGGTGTTCAGGAGCGGTCGCTTTTAGTCCAATCAACTCACCACTTGCCTCCTCCTCTGGCAACTGCCTGTGGCTCTGATGCAGTCACTCCTAGGTCAAGCGACCCGCCGTGCTTCTCCTCTTCCTCTGGGCAACCCCCCCGGTGTTCAGAAGCGGTCGTTCTGAGTCCAAACAGCTCGCCACGAAGCTCCTCCTCAGGCAGCTGCCCGGAGCCCCAGTAGTTGCTCCGAGTCCAAGCGCTGTGCTGAGCCACCTCCTCTACGATGATCCCAGTTGTCCATGTTTACCGCTCCAGCGGGGGGAGGGGCGTCTTGCCGAGCAACTCTATTTCACAAAGTTCCCTGCGTTCCGGGGCTACCGCCCCATCCGGGATGCCTCCCCAATGGGAGAGACTCACCCGGCGGCTTTGAGTTGGTCCCAAGTCTCTTACTATCTCCTCTTTTGAATCTTGCTCCTGGAGCAACGTGAAACGCAGCTGCCCTCTAGACCGCCATCTTGAAAACTCCGAAGTTCTATTTTAAATGCTGAAATTCAATTTTTAACACCATTTGTTGAAAAGATTAATCTTTCTTTTTTGAAGAGCCTTTGCACCTTTGTAGAAAATCAATTTTCTGTGCTTTGTTGGTCTGTTTCTAGAATCCCTATTTCAGTCCACTGACCTTTGTGAATTTTCACCAGCACTACAGTGCCATGACTACCAGTTAGATTTATGTCTTAAAATTGAGTAGTGTGATTTCTCCAAACTATTTTTCTCTTCAAGATTGTTTTGATTATTCAGTCATTCACGTTTTATGTAAAATTTAAAATTAATATAAAATAGTGTTTGAATTTTATTGCGTTAAATCTGCAGATCAACTTGAGAAGAATTATATCTATGTTGTCTTCCAGTCCATGAACACATGTGTCTCCTTTCATTTAGAACTTCCTTTATCCTCTTATCAGCATTTTGTAGATTTTAGAACACAGATTACATACACACACACATATATATATATGTATATATATATATATATATATATATTTGGAAAATTTATACCTACATTTTAAATTTTGAGGTCATATATATATATATATATATATATATATATAATATACACTCCTATATTTTCAAACTTTTGATTTCTGCAATTCTTTTGTATTGGCCTTGCATTCTAACATCCTGCTAACCTCATAGATTAGTTTTATGAAATGTTTTTATATATTCCTTGTGATTTTCTATGTTAACAATCATACTTTCTGCAGAAAAGGACCATTTTATTTCTTCCTTCCTATAATTCATGACTCTCTTTCTCTCTTACACTTTATTTTATTTTTGTAGGACGGAGAGAATGGAAAACCTTGACATGTTCCAGTATGAATGAGAAAGCAGTCATTATTTTGCAATTAAATATGATATTAATACCTATTTTTGAGGGGACAGGGTAAGGAAAAAAAGAGGGGGGAAAAAGCCATTTTATCCCTTTTTGGTAGATACTTTTATCAGATCAAAGAAGTTTCCCTCCATTCATAGGTTTCTGAGAATTTTTATCACAAATGAATGATGAATATAATCATGTGTATTTTCTGCATCAGTTGATATAACATGTGTTTTCCTCTTCAAACTTTTTTTTCTTTGGACTTTTAATGCATTTAGTTACATAGATTAATTCTCAAATATTGAACCAGCCTTGCTTTCCTGGGATAAGCCTCATTTGGTTTTGTTCTGTTATTCTTGTACATTGCTGAATTCAATTTGTAAGTATTTTTGTCTGTGTTCATGAGAAATATTCATGTGTAGTTTATTTTAATTTTTCCCTTGATTTTGTCTTAATAATAGTGTCATTCTAACCTAATAAGTTAGGTAGTCAGAAGTATTGATGTCATTGTGTTTTAGGAAAGAGATAATGCAGAACTAGTATTATTTCTTTAATTAATTAATGAGACTTCTTTAATTTAAATCTTTATTTCACCAAGGAAATTTGCTGATTCTGGAGATTACATTTTTGGATGGTTTTAATCTCTAAATTCAATTTCTTTATTATTTATAAGACTTTTCAAGCTATCTACATCATCTTGGGTACATTTTGTTAGTTTAAAGTTTGGTTTTCATGACTTGGTTCATTTCATCTAATGTGTCAAATTTATGTATATGACACTGATTTTTATCAATCCACAATGGTTCTTTAATGTCTCTCTCCTTTCATTGCTTATATTAAAAACTGTTTCTTCTGTTTTTCTTTGTCAATTTAGGTGGATATTTAATTTTTTTTCACAATCCCACAAAATAGTTTTGTTTCCATTGATTTTCAGTGCTGATTTTATGATTTCATTAATTTCTGTTCTTACCTCCTTCTTTCCACTTGACACAAGTATGTTTTTTCATGCTTAGCCTTTCTTTAGGCTGAAACTCAGAATACTAATTTGAAGTTGCTATAATTTGGGTCTTGAGTGTCCCTTCAGGCCCATGTGTTAAACAAGTTGTTCTAGTTTTTTCTCTGTTCCTCTTTCCTGCCTTTTCTCATTTGAATATTTTTTAGTATTACATTTTAATGTATTCACTATGGTTTTAATTTCATTTTTGTTTACTTTCTATTGGGTTGTTGCTCTAGATTTTATATTACACATATTCAACATTTCAAGTCTACTTAGTATTTTACCACTTAAAAAGGAATGTGTAGGACCCTTTACTCTTCCCCACTTATGTTGTCATTTCTTAAGGATTACACTTAAATAAACCACAAATGTTAGTAAACAATGTTACAATTTTGACTTTCAAATATCCAACTTACTTAAAATACTCAGGAGGAGAAAAAGAGTATTATATTTACCCAGATATTTACCATTTCTTGTTGCCTTTTCTGCATTCCTGATGTTCTAAGTTTCCTTTAAGTATAATTTCCCTTTATCAGAACTATTTTTTGGCAGTTCTAAAGTAGCACTATTGGCTATGAATTCTTAGTTTTTGTTTACTTTTGAAAAATCTCCTTATTTTATTTTTATTTCTGAAAGACATATTTAATAAATATAAAATTCTACATTAGCAAACCTTTCTTTCCTCATGTTAATAATGGTGTGCTACTTCCTCCTGGATTCCTCCTGGATTTCATAGTTTGTTATATGAAATCTGCTATCATTAGAATTACTGTTCCCCTCTAAGTGACAGGTTCTTTATCTGTGTCATATTTAATTTGCTATTAGTTTTCAGCAGTACAGCTATGACATCTTTGGTTGTGTGTTTTGTTTCCTTCAGTTATTTCTCAGCTTCTTGAATCTGGCAGTTTAAATCTTTTGCCAAATTTTAGACGTCTTTAGTCATATGTTTTCTCTCCTTCTGGAACTATTTGTGGTATATACCACTGATCACTAGAGATCTATTTATTCTTTTCCCAATCATTTTTCTCTTCAGAGGTCCTACTGGACAGTTTCTTCTGCTCTTTCTTCAACTACACTGACTTTTTCCCCCTGTTATCTCCTTGCTGTTATTCAAATTATCTACAGAGTTTATTATTCTAGTTATTCTTTCCTTAATTCTGATATTTCATTTCCTTTTCTATTTGCTGATACTTTGTAACCTTCCATTTATTTTAAAAATATTTGTCCATACTTATTGGAGCATCTTTTTGGTAGATACTTTAATCATTGTGATATAATTTCAAAACCTCTGCCATCTTAGAGTTGGAATCTGTTGAGTATCTTCTCTCATACAAAACAAGATTTTTCAATTTCTTTATATGTGGAATAATTTTGGATTGTAATCTGGACATCTAAATGTTATGAAATAGGATTCCATAAATCCTATGAAAAAAATGTTGATGATTTTCAGCATAAAGTTAATCCAGTTGGACTCACACTGTAAATTCCAAATATCAAAGACTATATTGTCAATTGGCATTGTCGATTTTCAAAACTTTTGCATTACTCTGTGAATCTGTCCTGTGTACTCTAGTCCAGGAACTAGGTGGTCATCTATGCAGTAGTTCAGTTCACAAAGAAATTTGAGGGTCATATCCGCACTTGCAAAGCTTAGAGTTGAGCAAAAAAGTTCATAAACAACTTTATGGTGTCATTTTTCTAAGCTCCTCCCTCTCCATGATCTCCCTCATGCCCTCCACTTTCCTGCAGCTATCATTTCAATCTTATTGTCAAAAAAGTATGGGGTTTATTTATATGGCTCTGCTGTGCACTTCTCATGATTGTGTCTGCTTCCAGGTACAAGCAGCAGGGAGTAAGTCAGAGACAAAAAGCAGTGCTGTTCACCTTACCCTCTCATGACCCAGTCTTTTCAGGTCAGAGAGGGAGGTTTTTCCTAGTACCTATGCCTCCTTTTCCTGCCACTGTGGTTGTCCCCACTGCCACTGCTATAATACTGTAGAATATACTTGACACGTCAGAAGAAAACATCATTTTTTTTTTTTCTTTTTTGGAGGAGGAACCTCCTCTACTTTCTCTGAGCACCAGGAGCTTTCCTGGTCCTTGATCCAAACTGAAGGGAATCTCCTAGAGCTTTATCTGTACGTGACCTAATGACCACTTCCATGTTTGGGTGAAACAAATACAGAGAGAGAAAAACAACAAACTCGTTGCAAATCTGGTAGTACTTTAAACTCTTCTTTCCAGTTTGCCATTTTTTGTTTTAATAATCTTCACATAGCTCTTCTATTCTCCCTAGTTTCATACCCATATTTAATAGGTGAGAAGGGTAGAGTATGTTCCTCCACACGAAGCTAAACTGAAATATCTCTTTAGTTTGAATCTTAAATGTCCTCACAGGCCCATGTGCTTAGTCCCTTCTTTGGCACTTTTGGAAAGGGGTGGAAACTTTAAGAGCTCTTCCAGCTCTTGGTGGTATACCCTTTAAAGGGATAGTGTGACCCTAACTCCTCATATTCCTTTTTTATGCTATTTTATTTTATGTTGCTTCTTAGCCATGTGAGTAGTTTCTCTTGGCTACACTTTATTACCACAATATATTGCCACAGGCTTAAAAGCAATGGAGTCAAGAAACCATAGACTGAAATTTTGAACCAAACAAATCTGTTCTCTTTACAAGTTGATTATCTCAGGTATTTGTTACAATAAGAGGAAGCTGACTAACACAGTTTCTCTGAAAAAAAAAAAAATGAAACCAATAGAAACCAGTATTTTATAGCTTACAGAAGACTGCCTATGGAATTCCATTTTGTCTGCAATGCAATTAAAACATTTCATTAGGGCTGGGGAGATAGCTCAGCTGGTAGAGTGCTTGCCTTGCAAGCACAAGGCCCAGAGTTCGATCCCCAGTACCGCAAAAAAAACAAAACAAAACAAAAAAAAACCAAACAAACAAAAAAAAACATTTCATTAATCTCAATATTTACTAGTCATTACCATTTTCTAAGTACTTAGGGGCCAGAATTGAGAAGACTATGGCAAATGAAAGAGAAAACTTGAAGAGGTAACAAATTATTTAGGTATAAAATGCCCATATCGTTGCAGTATCAGAAAAATTAATTTCTTCTGGATGGACTTACACAGTTTCTGCATTTTTGTCATATAATTGATAATATGCCACGAACCATAATAGAAGCGAATACTATACATTTGCATTGAAACATGCCAATAACAAACCAAAACAAAGCCCCTGCTTTCTAAAGTACCAATTTAGAAGTTTTCTCCAATACTCTGACATGAAGAAAAATAAATGATGTGGAAAATTTTCTACTTTATATCAAAATAGGGTCTTCTGATCAAATTGGGCTCATTAAAATGTGATGATAGATCTTTCCCCCTTGAGCAGTTAGATTTGGAAAAAGTACTAAGAACTCTTGATAATTAAGAGATTCATCAAGACAGTCATGCTTGGGAAGCCCTGCTAGCAAAATTGTGGAGAGTATGTTTGCACAGAGTAACAAGAAGACAAATGGGAAATTTTTTGCCACCTTTGCAAGAAAAATAACAGAATAGAGAAAAGGAAAGCCTTCAAAAATGTGCAAATAGATTTAAGTTAGCATTCTATTACCTAGCATATAACATAATACTGGGCAGAGAGTAGATACTCCCTTTTGAGGAGGAGAGAGAGAGAGAGGAAGAAGATAATCCAAAGTAAAAGTGCTAATAAAAATCAAGGAAGAAGGACTAATAAAGTACAATAGAAATATTGTAATTTTCTAAGTATGTTTCTAGGCCTTTCTGATATGAGAATTAAGTACATGATAAGAATTATTTCCCTTTATATATACAATATGCCTCACTCAGACCATTATAGCGTGCAAATAGCAATGACCTGTGGCTATCTGAATTGATGAAAAACAAGGTTGAGAGGAATGGTGTAAAATCAATTTCCAATACATGTAACAAATGCTTCTGTCTATTCCTCATGAGTTTAATTACTACTGCTGGGACATTAAGTAATGAAATATTGAAGTCACAAAACTAATTATGATATTTAATATTTCCAAAATAAGTACTTTTAATGTATAAGTTAAATTTCTGATTATATAAAAAAAGTCTCATGTGTTTGTCAGTAATAGAATAATCATATGGGTAGTTTGCTTGTGGCATCCTGATTTATGCTTTTCTGTAATCATAATTATTAACTTATGTCTCTTAACTTTTCAAACAGCCTTGGTGAGAATTATAAACTATCTGGGTACCTTAGAAGTTAGTGACCTTCACAGGTCTTTTGGTCGCAAAACTAGAGTGATGCCCAGGCCCAGTCTGACTCCATTAGGTTTTCTTATCTTCTTGCCAGAGATCCAGAGAGTTGGTACATTTCCCGTGTTCTGAGCTGATGTCTTCCAATGTACCACCTCCAAGAAACAATTTTCCCCTCTCCTGTCCTTTTAGTGCCACCGGGCAAATGTTCAGTCATTTCCCTTTAATACGCTTTTGTTTATCACTACTGAGACAAAGGAAGAGAACTATTAGAAATGGAAAAATAGCAAAGATCATAGGTTTGTATAAAGTTCTTCCAAAATCTTAAAATCTCTTCACTGTTATACTGTGCCATCAGATGTAATAATTGGGAATGTCTTTGAATTTTTCTCGTTGGCTTTTGCTCCTTAATAACACTTTGTCCCTTCCTGCTCAGCCTTCACAGAGGTGCACATCTACACTTTCATCCGTGGTGGTTTCATTTTCTTAGGATATAAAGCCCCAATCGATAGGTAAATGTATATATCCTCTTGTCTGGGTTGGTTTCCTACTGGTGCATAACAAATTACCATAAATGTAGGAGACTTTATTATGCCACAGTTGTCCAGCAGGTTTGACTGAGTTCTCAGCTTTGGGTCTCAAGGAGGGGAAATCTAAATGTCATCCAGGCTGGGCTCTTATCTAAAGGTTTTGGGGAATAGGTTTCCAAACTTATCAGGTAGTTAGCACAATTCACTTCCCATTCCTGCTTCAAAGGACTTACCTGGCTAGATGTATATATCTTAAGGGTAAGTGAGGGAATTTAATTAAATCTGCTATATCCCTTCACTGCAACAACTAGATTCATATTTGAATGAATCATCAGGAATGAAGAATTGAAAGTGCTATCTTTAGAATTCTGTCAACTGCACTGACTGAACATATTTCATTTGCATCTCTGAGGACATCCACATCCCTGAGTAGCACTTCATAAAAACATATCTCACTCAAATATGAAAACATCTGGGGGTTTCAAAGTGACCTTGGTTTATATAAAATCACACATATTAAAGAGTAATGAATGTTTCCAATGTAGATGATAATCTTTCCACTAATGTACAATTTACACTACAATGAGTGGACAAGAACCACAGCATCATCCATGAATTTCCCACAAGCTTGCATTGGATTTGGAACACAGTAAATACACAATGAATATATTTGAACTCCCTTGTATACTTATTTATGCTACTAATTCAGACGGAAAGTAAGATTTATAGAGAAAACAGCCTTATTCTTTGCCTAATCCAAAGAATTACAAATTTAAAAGATTACATATTAAGCTAGAATGATATTTCAGTGTAAACAATACAGTTCTATACAGAAAGAGAGTAGAGAGATGAACTCAGTAATATCTTAGTATTTTCAGTCTCTGAAGTTCTGTGTGCTCTAGGTGCCACAATGCAAGAAAAAAATGCCACACTGCTATTTAATGAAAATTAAACTACTTAAAAAATTGGCTTAACCTCTTCTTCTCACCCAATAAAAATGATTACTTCTGCTGAAATGTGGTTTGGAGAATGTATTGGTGTTTGGAAAGGGAAATGTCTGGAGATTCTCACATGTGAAGTGTCGACGTAAAAGGGTTATTTAAATATGTTTTAGTGTCTGGATGTGTTTCTTCTTGGCAGTTGCTTCCTGGGTGGCCTGTTGGCCAGTGTGAGGATTCTCAACTTCATAAAATAAGAATACTTAGAAGTACACAGAAGAATAAATCCTATCAATCATTCCAACCTGCTCAAAGACAGGAAAAGAACATTTGTTAGAAATATTGAAGAATCTTAATCTTGGCAGTAGAATGCCGGGAGGCATGGGACAGCAAGCAGCTGGGGCTAGTGATGCAGGATGCACAGCCATTCTCATTAACAAGTATTAGAAAAATATTCATATGATCTGCTGGAAACTATGTTGATCAGCATCCACGTTTTCCAGCTCTAAGTATTCACAATTTTCCAAACTTTATAAAGTCCTTAAAAAGTTTTATGAAATACATGCACACACACACACACACACACACACACACACACACAACACACGTGTGATCACTGACTACCTCCATTGATTATCAGTCATTCCCAGTACATGGAAGAATTTCCCAAAGAGGATTATGCAGAAGCCTGGGCTTCTAAAACCCTTTGCTGTGTGACCTCGGAGACTTTTTAAAGAGATATATGCAATATCAAAACCAAGTCAACATTTGCATTGATGGAGCAAAGGCAATGGTAGGTAAAATTGCCTAGCCCCAATCAAGGCAATGGCACCAAATTTTAATGTCATTTATTTTTCACTGCTATTCCCTCCTAGTAGGGAAAAATACCAGTTTCACTTTAAAAATACCATGGGCAAAGCAGCAAAAACTGTTCATTTGATAAAACCTGAACACTTGAGTTCATGCATTTCTGGTGTTTTGCATGATGAGAAGGAAGTATAGATAAAGCATTTCTGCTGCTCACTAAAATATGATATTGCCTCAATGAAAAGTCCTGTGAGGTTATGAGCTGAACTAACTGGTTTGCATAAAGTACCACTTTTACTTGAAAGGACATGTCTTACAAACACACATTGATATTCCGATTTTGATATTTGGCTGACAGATAGCTCAAAATGAAAAAGGTGAACCTGTCACTCCACAGAAACCACCTGATGGTATTATTTGGTCAATTACAAAATAATAGCTTTCAAATGAAAATTAAAATACTTAAAAATGTTTAGCACTATGAGCTTGACAGCTTCTAACACTTAAAGACTTCCTGATATCAAAGGTGATCTTAATAGACATGACATCTGTAGCTATCTCCATTCATAGTCACTGAAAAAGTTAACATTAAGTTTTTCCTACCTCCCTAAACTAGTACTTCTCAATTGTCCAACAATTAATCCTAAAAAACCTCTATGAGCCGGGCACAGTGCTGCACACCTCTAATCCCAGAGGCTCGGGAGGCTGAGGAAGGAGGATTTCGAGTTCAAAGACAGCCTCAGCAACAGGGAGGTGCTGAGTAACTCAGTGAGACCCTGTCTCTAAATAAAACACAAAATAGGTCTGGGTATGTGGTTTGCTGGCCAAGTGCCCCTGAGTTCAATCCCCAGTACCAAAACAAAAAACAAAAATCAAAAAACCTCCACGATTAAAATATTAATTTAGAGTATAAGGTAAAAATAGATATTAATTCAATAACATATGGAAGTTTGTTTATATGCTTTTGGAATTCACATTCCACAAAATTTGAAGATACTACCACTTGGGTTTTAATGAACTTTCAAAGAATTTACACAATAATGTGAAAATACATCTCTATTTTGCAACTACTTATCTAAGTCACATCAGATTTTCCTCATACATATCAACCAAAATAGTACAAAGCAAAACTTATACATAGAAGCACATATGCAACCTAAGATTCCAGCTCTCTCCTATAGAACAGCTATAAGAAAATTAAAAAAAAAAAAAAATGAAACAAAACCATTTCTCCTATTTATTTTGTTGTGAATAGTATACTTATTTTTTTAATGAAAAGTGTGAAAACTATTATTTATGCTAACATTAGATGACTTTATTTTAAATAAATAAAATGTTTTTTAGAATTTTTCCATTTTAATTTCTAATATGGTTACAACTATAACACATGTAAAAGATTTTTTGAGATATTAATTCCCAACACTCATACATGTATATAAACACACGCATGTATTTATTCACACACACTACACAATGTGGCTTCTTGATAATCAACCAGATAATTAATTTACTCCTGACTGATAATCACTACTGTCCTACAACATGTCTTTTTTGAAAATAATACTGTTGGTTATATGTGCTGCAAATACTATATATCATGAATTGCAAGATTCAATTATTTGACATTATGCCCTAAAACCAATATCTTAGAATTAAAATATATCATAAATTTTTTAATCATAAATTAATAATATGTCTTAAAAATCAAGGACAACTGAAGGCACCTTAAAACCCATGAAATATGGCATATCTTCCTGGATAGAAGTTTGTTTTTATTTTTCTTACATTTTCATGATGGCTTTTGCTATGCAGACATTTTATTCATATAGTTAAATCCATTAAACATTTTCTTTATAATATTTACTCTTTAAGCAACCTGTCTCTACCTCAAAAACAAAATTATTTTTCCTAGAGTTTCTCTTATTTTTAGAAATTTAAGACATATGGCATTGATTTCAACCTTTTTGCACGTAAATAATCATCTTAACATCATTTATTGAATAATCCCTAACCTAATGAATTTCCTCACATAGGAATTTTCAAATATGTGCAACTTTATTTTCTTATTTACTTTATACTATATCTTCATATCTGATACAGCAGATTCTCCTTCCATATTTTTTCTTCACCATAGTTTTGGCAATTTTTAGGCTGTATTATTCCCTATAACATTTAGAATCAGTCTATCAAGTTCCTTTAAAACTCTTATTACAACATTTGTGGTATGCATTTTATCAACAGACAAATTTGAGAGAAATGAACATTTATATTTAGTCTGAAAGACTAAATAAGGTTTAGTAAGGTTTCTCTACTGAGTCATGTCTTTATTGAATTGTAATATAGACTATGATGTTTTTCATTTGTCTTTCATATTGGTCATTACATATATTCCAAAGTTCTTTATTTTTTCCATATATTAAATAGAATTTAAGTTAAATTTATCACTGCCTATCACTGGTATATAAAATATAATTTTCTTATCACATTGATTTGATGCTTAGTCATTTTGCTAAATTCTTCTATTAATTCCCATAACAATGTCATATTCTGAATGGTATTTTTCCTTATGTAGATAATCACATCATGTGCTTTATTGAAAGGGGTGATAGTCCTAATTTGTTATTGAATAAACTATAAACAGTAGAATCTTCTCCTTACTTCTAAGCTTGAAAGGAATGCTTTGCTTTCAATACTGGGGATTGAACTCAGGGTCTTGCACATGCTAGGCAAATGCTCTCTACCACTGAGCTGCATCCCCAGTCCCAAAGCAATGCTTCTAACGCTACACTATTGCGGGGGGGGGGGGGGGAGATATTTATGGATTTTTTTGTAAGTAATTTTCACTGGTTAATGAAGTTCCTACTTTTTTCCTATTTTGCCAAGATTTTTTATCATAAATATGCTTTGAATTTTATGAGACATTTTCTTTGTCCAAACAAGATGATCATATGGTTTTTATCTTTAAATGGAAATTGTAGTTGTATTTTAAGACTTTTAATGTTAAACTACCCTTGCATTTCTGGAATAAATCTGGAATTAAATAGCCCTACTTAGTTACTTAATATGTGCACACACACATACAATGAGATAATATCTGCTAATATTTGGTTTTGATTTTTTTCCCCCATTTCTTTCCTAAGAAAAAGTAGTTTATCATTTTTATTTCTTACATGATCCTCTCAGGATTGTCTAGAAATATGTATGTTTTTAATACCTCTGTTTCTGTTCCCTAAAATGGTTTGTACATTATTGAATGATATATTTTTGGAATTTTGATAGAAATCACGTGTAAAATAAACACAGCTTAGTGTTTTCTTGGGAAGATTTAGATACATTTATTCAATTTTAATTGTTAAGGGAAGGTAGGAACTTTTGGATTGAGGTCTAGTTTCTCAACTAGAATTGATCAACTATGATTAATGACATTTGTTAACACAGTCTGTGTATACTACTCTCTCTATATTAATATATCATAGCACCAATTTATGTTTTTTAAATCTAATCTCAATTTTTTCATGAGTTCTCAAAAGTAACTATAGTGCCAAAATTATTCATCTGACTGTCTAAACATTGGAGAACATCTTACTTCTTTATCCCTTCTGTATAAATGATGGGAGAGATTATTTATTAGAAAGTCTATTGATTTTATTTGAGTGCTGTAAAAATCAATACAAATTTGTTCTCTTGAAGTTCTGTGGCAGTGGACCCAGATCTTGTGGTCAAAGTCAAGGTGCAGGAAGGGCTGTCTGCGTTCTCCTCTGGAGGTCAGGGGTAGACATCCCTTCTTTTCCTTTTCCATGTTCATATGTCATATGTTCATATGTTCATATGTCATGGTCATATGTCACACATGGCCCCTCTTTCTTCAAAACCAGCTGTAAGGTACCTCCTGACTGCATTTCCTTGTGCGTTTAAAGAGTGATCCCATCTCCCTCTGATTCAGAACTCACATTTCCCCTCTTCACTTGTAAGGACCTGTGTGAATACACTGTGGGTTATTCCACCATATTCTCTCTATTTTAAGGTAAGGTGAATCACAGCCCAAATTTCATCCACAGTCCTAATTCCTGTGAATGAAATTTCTGACTATTATTCTGCCTGCCATGGAAAAGTAAGGTAGTTTTACTCACATTACATACCATATTTCATCCAATATTATATTAAACATTTTTAACTGAATTATGACAAAATAAGCAATTGATTGTGAAATGAATCCCAATTTCAGAGGTGTTAAAAAGTATACACACTTTAAAATAGATGGTTGATTAAAATGTCTAATGGAATTTTTTCTACCAGTATCTATACTTCTACCTACCGAGCTACCAAACTTTCTCCCTCACCAAAACTACAGGAAAAACTATGTGATAGATGGTGTAGTAAAAGTGCTTTTGCTTTTTACCTTTAAGTAGCTTTTCAAATAAAAGTTCACATAAATAACTACAATTTATCAATGGAAGTATCTATATATAAATCTCATAATGCTGATGAGGTCCAATTCACTTAAAATGAATTTTTATTTTTCTTTTGACTTAACAGTTTTGAAATTATAATAATAAGATATAAAATTTATTTCTAGGTATTTATATTTGCTCCAATTTTATTCTATAACTTTGTTCAGATATTCTCATAGCCATTATTTCTAGTTATATTTGTCTCTATTATAGGAATACACCGTGATATAAAAGAAAGATGATTCTCATTATAGTCAGGAGAGCTTGGATAGAAGCCCAGCATTACCATTTACTAACAGTGATGCCTGCAAATTTCTAACCTTTCCTCAGGTAACAAGGGGAAGTGCTACAAGCTGCTGTACACTGAGTGCCAATTAACAATGAACCACTTTGCAAATGCTATTATGAGGTAGATAACATCACCAGCATTTAAAAGTTGTGGAGCCCAAGCTATCAGAACATTAAACAAGTGCCACTTTCACATAAGTAATAAACAGCAGTGTAACATGTCAAAATATATTCTACCAAAAAGAACAAATTTTTTTAAAAGAAAATGAAAAAATAAACAAGTCTAGATGTCTGACTTAAAATCCATGATCTATTTGCTTTATCTCATAGCTTTTGTCATCTGTAAAACAGTGATGATAATAAAACTTAGAGAGTTCCAAATTTGAGGCAATTAAATCAGATGTCTGGGAAAGTATTATTGGAATTTTAATTTTGCAGCATAAAGTTTATCATTGCTCTTAAAATACAGGCATTCTTCTGCATTCACAACTCAATAAAACAAATTCAAAACTTTTAATTGCTATCCTTCCCTTCTTGCTGTATATACAACAAGAGTATGGAAAATTTTCATGTTAAAGTTACCATTCAACCCCATATTATCCAAACCAATAAATATAAAGTCTACTTCTCTCTTTCTTCCTTCCTCCCTCAATAATTTTTGTTTTAGCATCCAAAGTGGAATAGGCTGAGTTCATATGTTATAAATAAAAGATGAAAGAAGGCGTATGCTGACTTCAGAAAAGCATCTGATAAAACACAACCCTTTGTATTATATAGGGAGATTTAAAAATGTGTATAGATAAAGATGTCATGGATTTTCATTGTAAATTTATTTTGCTATGTTTTATTAGAAGTTGCAGCATCTAAGATGATTAATAAGCTATTTGTGTTTATTTAATATTGTTTTGCATGTGCCACAAACTTATGTGAGTTATTTAAAGTAGTCAAACTTTTAAAAACTACAGTCATATCAAAATTGAAAAAAAAAGAAATTCATTAGCAATTAACTTTATAAAGCATCTCATAGTAATACAGCTCTCCTAATATCTGCATAAGAATTGTAATCATTTTTTAAATTTCTCATTGACATGCAATAATTGTTAATGTTTATGAGGTACAATGTAATACTCTGATGCATATACAATGTGTATTGACCCAATTTGTTTAATAATTTAATTGTCAGAGAAAATTTTTAGCACTCTATGAATGATGATGTAATTGCTACATATACTTCTTTTCTTGTGAATGAATATATAAACATTAGGGAATATTTCTATTTCTTAATAACAAATAAAAATAACAAATAAAAAATAACAAATAACAAATAAAAGACCTAAACTGGTTTTAGATGATAATAAGATATATTGGCTCACACATCAAGAAGCCTAAAATCCTTAGACTGGACTTCAGGGGTGAATGATGTAATCTTTCAACCAGGTTATCCAGGAGAAAGGCCTGTTCATCTCCCCATTCTGCCAGGATAGGTAGTCAGATTCATCCCAATGCTGGTTTCCTTTGTGGTTATAAAAATTGGAGTTGCATTTCTCTGATTATTATATATACATACAGTGGGAACATTAATGAAACAATCTAGTCATTAAAATGTTCCTTTCTTCAGCTCAATGAAGCCACCAGAATGGAGGTCACATATCCCATCCAGAACAGTCCCACATGTGAATGGCTTAGGTGGATTCCTGAAGTGATCCCTGGATAGGCCAGGGGTAATCACAAAGGCATTGCCTGACTTGGTCACTTCTCTCATTTGTTCAAGCAAAGCAAGACCTTGATCTCTGCCCGTACTAAAGAGGGACTGTTAGGAGGGGAAAGATAGTACAGCACTTAAGTGTAAGAAAAGGTACATATTTTGAGACAAGCTTTAGTGATGATCAAATATTTCCATAGTTAGGGTGACTAAAACTACTTCAAATTTTGATTTCTGGAGATTCATACAGGAAGAGAAGAAAACTGCAGGAAGCAGGTTAGGAGGATCATCCCTAAATCAGTTCAGCTCTTCCCTGGGGGTGCAGCTCTTTATGCTAATGGTCCCTTAGGAACCAAAAATTCCCATCATTATCATATTCCCAAATCACCTCATCACTATCTACTTTATATTATTATAACTATTTTCAACATTTTATCTAAGATTTTAAACACAGGAGGTTCATGGGAATTTAAGTTAAAGGAACTAGTTTGAATTACTTTTAAAATACCCATAAGGATCTATTCAATTTTATTCCTTTTATTTATTGTTACAATGAACAAATGACACCACAAAGATGGTTAATTTGAAATATTATCCTTCAGAAATGAAGCCCACTTGATATGCCAATATTGGATTCTGACTCAAATACATTTTACCAATTATACTTTTTTATATAAAGCTACAAGACAAAATTGCAAAAGAAACATAATAATTGGGCATATTTGGACAGGTAAATTTATATTTATGTAGATGCATTTATTTTAAAATATAAGCATAGAATCATTCTCTGAAAATTACAAAAACTGTGAGTCATAGATTCTACTGGCTATATTGCTATGTTTTAGGGATTTTAGGTATTCAATTTAAGAGATGGAAAATTTGCTGCTATATGCACAAAGAATCCTCTCAAGGTAGGCAAATTAGATGGACTTTCTTCTGATACACTCTGAAAGTTACCTTCAACCACATATGACAGAAAATAAATCAATTCTGCAAAATAGGCAATCATAATATTGTTAATATACTTTGCCCTAACTTACCAGTAAGAATGAAACTTTATAAAATATATGTGTTTATCTTTGGGAAGGTAACAAAATGAAATGATGATAATCTTAAAGCATCATTTAAATATTGTATCCATAAATAGCTAATACATAACTTAAAGAAATTCATTAATAACAGAAATGTCAACCAATGATTAAATATACAAGTGAAATATATGTTTCTTGAACATTCTAAAAGTATTTCTTTAAAACTTCCACACCAAATAGTTTCCAATATTTAAACCATCCATATGTTCAAAGTTTCCAGAACACCCCAAAAGGTGAAAAGGTTGACACACACTTACCAACAGTGTCACAGGGTTCATCTTTATGTACACAGAAATCTTTCCTAGAAAGAAAAGTAGAAAATCAAAGTAAAGATAAAACGAAATGAGGTACCACATTTGTGTATAATGAATCAAAATGCAGTCTGTAAAAAATTAAAAGCTAAATTAAAAAAATAAAATAAGTAAAGATAAATTTATTTGCACAACCAGTAGATATCATGTGACTCATTTTAATAGTTATAATTAATTAAACCACATTTTATCTCCAAATATTTAATAAATAAAATACAGAATAAGATTTAACTAGTCATTAATTCTAAGAAAATGGAAGATTAAGATTTCACGGTATGTTTATATCTGATTTTATCATGAGACATTATGGTCCCTTGTTTGGAATTTTTGCATGATTGCATGCTTTATTTGGATGTGGCTTTCATTTGTAAAAATATTTAAAAATCTCTACTTCATATAACAAAATATTTTTCAGGCTGAAGTTTTAAATGTAAAGAATAAAATTTAGAACATAACATCTTATATCATTAGATTGAAAAAAAATTTTAAAGACCAACAATCTTTTCAATAAGGGTATGAGGAAATTAGTATTTTACACAAGTGGAATCTAACTGTGAATAATATTCTATAATTTTACTCTTTATTTTATCACTATATCTTGAAGAGCATTCCTTAGGAATACTTCACTCTTATTAACAGTATTTAGGTTTTCATAGATCATAATTTAGTAGAAGTTAATAATTAAGTGGCTGTACAAAATCAAGACTTTTTATCTACCTCTCACTTGCTATGTAACCTTAGGCAATTACTTCACCTTCTTGTGCTTCAGTCACCTCATCTAAAACTTAGAGGTAATAATAACATTTATCACATAGTTTGTGTAGTCAAATGATTTAACATATAAACATGTTTATTGTGTAAGTTGAATGAATTATTTCATACAAGCCATTAAAACAATGCCAGGCACAGAGTAAACACAGTCAATTAAGCAACTGACATTGTGTGTGTGTGTGTGTGTGTTTGTTTCCATTGTGCTATCCTGTACCATAACATAAGCAATTTCCTATTGTTGAGTTATATCTCTTTGAGCATTTAGGTTCTGTGAAACATTGACTATTATGAACAATACTACAACTATTCTTGTGTGTGGGGTGTGTATGTGTGTGTGTGTGTGTGTGCGTGTGTGTGTAAAAGAAAAACCAAAAACTTTCTTTAAAAAGAAAATTCCTCTTTTGGTCATAGGATCTGAATGACACCCCTAAATGAAAAAAATGACTTTAAAATATTAGCATAATTCTCCCACCAACTCGCCAATGATATCTACATTAGCAATTACAATGCTGAGTTTTCAGTTTACAACTTGTTTGGATCATCAGAAACATTTATGATTTGGTAAATATATATGATCTCGCAAATTTCCTTGCAAGATTGAATATAAGTCCTCTATTTGCAGCAGTTCCATCCATGCTTACTAGATTAAGCTATTAATTATTCTGATATGGAATTCTTTAATTTACTAAATAAATTAGCATTGGTTGATACATCTGTTGCTGAGGAAGTACTGCTGAAATTCCAGAGTGGTTATAAATTTTTTGACTTTTCCTTGTTGGAGTCTACTAATTTTGCTTTGTTAATTTCAAAGCTAAGTTATTGAGTACTTAAATTTTGTATTATTTACTTTAAATTACTGTGACTATTACTGTGTAAAATTCATATTTATCCCTTATATTTTCTTTTTTAAAGATTATTATGTCTGGTATTGATAAATATTAATATATCTGTAAAATATAATTATTTGCTTAGATTATGTTCTTCATTTTCACTTCTAAATTTCATTTTCTTTGAGTCTCTTGCAAATAGCATATGGTTAAAATTAAATCTATTAATATAATATTCTTATAAGTGAATTTAATCCTCCCATATTATTATTATTTTTATTACTATTTGGATTTGTCTATCATCTTAGTTGTGATTTCTATTTGCCAAGTTATATTTCTTTGTTCTTCTCTTTTTCCTTTTTCTTTCTATTTAGTTTTATTTTCCTCTCTTTTATCTGCTAGTGCTTTAAAGTAATGATAAATTGTGTTTTCTGTATGGTTGCATTTACATTTTAGGAATGAATCCATTAGTTTCCTGTTGCTGCTGCAAAAATTATGATTTGGTAGCAACGATACATGTTTATTATCTTACAGTCCAGAGGTCACATCTGGGCTTTTTGCTGGGCTAAAATCAGCATGTTGGCAGCATAGTGTTCCCTCAAGAAGCTCTAGGTGAGAATATCTTTCCTTGCACTTTTCAACTTCTAGAGGCTGTTAAATTTCTTTTTTTAATTGGTTTATTATAATCATACATGATAACATGATTCACGTGACATATTCATACAGATACAATGCATAACTTGGCCTATTCCATTCCCTGTAATCCCCTTCCTTCCCCTCCTCCCTTTCCGATCTCCTTCCTCTGGGCTACCCCTCTCAACTTGTTTTCATAAGATCACTTTTCTTTCCTTTTTTTCCCCCTCTGGCTTTCAAATATGAGAGAAAACAAATGACCCTTAATTTCTGAGTCTGGTTTATTTTTCTCTCCAGTTCCATCCATTTTCCTGTAAATGACGTAATTTCATTCTTTGTGACTGAATAAAACTGCATTGTCTCTACACCATACTCTCTTTATCCATTCAAGTGTTAACAGAGACCCATGTTTGTTCTGAAACCCTGCTGCCCAGATTTCTTGACCTGTGGTCCCTTTTCAAGCCAATAGTCACATCCCTCCAAACCCTGCTCCCATTACCACATCTCCATCTCTGCCTCTTCCCCTTATACCCTGGGATTGGAATTGGGTCCACATTAATAATTCCGGATCCTTAACATAAATACATCTGCAAAGTACTTTATATTATATAAGATAACATTTTTTAAGGTTTTGGGAATTAGAGTATCAACATTTGGGGGGACATTACTCTGCCTACCACATGAACTTTAAATGTCTAAAGCTAAAAATTATCTATAGTCTCCTCCTAAAAGAAAATATGCAAGGACATATTGTAATTTTATTTTTATTTATTCATTTATTTTGTTTTTTTTTTTTGGTACTAGGGATTGATCCCAGGGGTGTTTAACCACTGAGCCACATCCCCAGTCCTTTTTGTATTTTTTTAAAGACAAGGTCTCGCTAAGTTGCTTACAGCCTTGTTAAGTTGCTGAGGCTGGCTTTGAACTGGTGATCCTTCTGCTTCAACTCCTGAGATTCTGGGATTATAGGCATTCATTGCCGTGCCTTCACATATTGTGCTTTTAATCCAGTCTCTTTCTCAATCTTTCATGTTTTAAATCTGACACTGGAGTCCTCCCATCTTGATTTTTTAAGATCTCAAACTAGATGATTTTTAAGCCATCAGGGCTTATTTAGCATTTTCTCTATGTGTTTAGAAACTGTTTCTTCAGTTATAATTTGTATGTTTACTTTCTAGGTAGCACATTATTATTTTTAAGTGCATGCTTTAGTGAAGACCATGAATAGTAAACTGCTCAGTTTTGTGTCCTTCATTTTCATTATTTTGCATTTTTTTCAATGTTGAACAGCAGGTTGACTTCATTATCAGCACACCAAAGGTATTCTTCATATTTTTCTAATTCTCCTAAATATTGATTAGAAGCCTACGATCACATTTTTTCTCTTCCTTCATACACTTGGTCTCTAGGTAGTTTTGATATTTCTTTCTGTCTTTGTAGTCCTTTGATGTCACCTAGAAGTATCTGAGTGCTGATGCTGTTTTTATTTCTCTTCTTTGATATTTGGTTTATTTTTCAATCTGAAAATCTGTGAAAACACAAAAACTATTGTCTCTGACATTCTCTCTACTCTCTTACCCTAGAACTCCTTTAGGAATATGTCCTTTATGCCCTTTCTGACATTCGTAAACTCTCAGTCACTGTTTGCATTCAGACTGTTTCACCACTCTGTGAGGAATCCCTCGGATCTACTATCCATTCAACAGATGCCATCTGCAGCTACATCTTTAACTTGGAATTTGAAATTTTAAGTGTAAGTATCATATTTCTTTTTAGGAAATTTTATTTTTCCTCATCTTTCAAAGCAAATATTCTTTCTTCCAAAAACATCTCACTCTCAAGTTTTAAAAATTTGTTTTTAATCATGTAAACTTTTGAATTTTATAATCCCTGTCAATATTTTCTAAAATTATTAATCATTATTGTGACTTTTGGTCACAATAACAATGAAAAATGTTCTCATTGAGCATTTGGGAATTCTATTAAGAACTCATTAAGTTGTACTTTATTTGTATTGGCCTTGTGTGGTGTATGTTAAGAGTAGATTTGAAAATGGTTTCACTAAATGCTTCAATTTTGGAATCAGATTCACAGAAATGAAGACCTAAGCAATCCTTTTTTTTTATCCTGATGTCATGGATGAAACAGTGATTCCTTGCTGATGACCTGTGTTTGCTATCAGAGCTTTTACCACATCACTGTTTTACAAGGGGTCAAGGTATCTAAGAGTTGCAGTTCTATGTAATCATTTCAGGTCCTCTTCCAACTTTGCACAGATCCACGTGGAAGTTCAAACCCAACAACCTAGATTCTTTGATGCATCAAACTCCCTTAGGGAAGCTACCACACTGCCTAGGCAGCTTACTACATTCCCTGCCAGCTCTTTTTGACTTGTGTGCACATGAAAGGATACTTCACGTATTTTTTCTATAACTTACAGATGTTTATAACAGGAACATTTTCTGATTGTTTAATCAGGCAGATAACCACATAATTAAAAGAAATGAACTTGATCTTGACCTGTCCTATAGTCATTAAATATAGTGAAATTAAAAACTAGCATATTGTTAATTGTAGAGCTTAATATACACAGAATCAAGCCATATAGACTTATTTTATTGTACTATTTTATATCATGCAATAACTCTGACCAATTTCTTTCAAATTCTACATAACTATCTCAACAAGATGTTCACATTTACCTCAATTAACATTTAATATTTTCGCAGACTTTTCAACAGTTAGGAATCATGTCAGTTATAAGTTATTATAAAAATTAATAATTGCTACAATATTGCTATTTTTCTTCGAAAAAGTTAGAGACAAAATAAAAGTGTGTGGACAGTCATGGGTATAAATAGACTAGGAAATTAAATATCTTAGTAATTTAAGTACTATAATAAAAATGAAATGTTAAAATTATTCACATTTTCTTCTGTCAAATGCTTAACAGATGATTTGATGAAAGAGATAGTGAACTCTTGATTTTAAGAATAATGGGGAGAAGGGTCGAGTTGGCAGACAGAAGTTAGAACACAACCTGAAATAGTATCTTTTTTAAAATAAGCCTCAAAGGGACTTGTATAAACTTCATTTAAATCATACCCAATATTTAACAATACCTTTATCATTCTGCAATTATAAATAAAATATTAAGTCAAGTATGATAGCTTATCTTATGAATTGCTTCATGAGATTTATTGTTTCTGCAGGTTTCTTAGCTGGGTACACTTCCCCCTTATTTCATTAGGACTTGAGTAAGGCAGGGACTCGGGCACTCCTGCGCATTTCTCCTTTCCCTTGCTTTGATTTGCTTTAGTGGCATGCCTTTTCCCTCCTCTATTTACCTTTCTAAGGTATTCCAAAGGTACCTTTGTTCTACAGAGGCCTACTGCCCACTGCACAGTCCTCTTATCTAATGGGCAAAGGAGTGGACCATCCCCAGCATTAAGAATGTGCTGTCCATTAATTCCTGTGTGCTTCCAACAACAGGAGTCATAGTATAACATGTTTCCTTAGGGTGTATAAAGTTAAAGTTCTTTTCAATTTTTTTTTTTTTTGTTATGGAAAATCTATATACTAGTTAACCCATCCTGGATAATTAAAAGTTGGCTGTTGATATTTAATACATTAATCTCCATTTAACTTTTGTGTAAAGAATAGATAATGTTATTAGGATTACACATCTCTCACTGGTCTACTATGCTGACTGAATCAATGTGGCAAGGTGGATTTATTTTTGTTAACTACAGAAAGAAAATAGTAAATAAAAAAAAAGAAATGTTGATTAAATAATCAGATTGTCCATCAACATTGAGAGTTTCAATATCTATGCCTTTTCTTGTTTAAAAAAGATCTTTCTGAAAACACATTCCAAAATTTGAAGTAATACTCCAGAAAAATGAGAAGTAACACTGAAATTTTATCCTATGACCATTACCACTGTAGCTACGACTCCCCAAGCTTCTTCTGAGAATGCTAGAAGTTAGCATACCCTTCAGTATACAAAATACAAAATGGATAACCTTATGAGTCTAGGCAAAACAAGACTGCTCTCAATCATAAGTTATTCCCAGGGTTATAACCAAGAGTTTTTAAAAACGTGAGTGGTTCCATATCCCTAACTGAGGTAATCCACCACCCCATTCCTACCTCCCAACATCTGTACTTTAGGAAGCCACCTTCTATTATCTGATATTATTTGGTCAGAATATTACAGTCATTGACTTCTCATCACAGAATTTGCCCCTATGCCTAAACCTACTTTCTCAGAGGGTATAAAGTGGATGATCTAGGAAGAGAATGTGAATGGCCCTTAGTCATCTAATCCCAGTGGATGAGATCCCTTACAGTTTCCCTCTTCATGTCTTCCCTTAAGCATGTTTTTTTAGTTCTTCCTTTGACTCTGAGAACTGCACAGACTTCTTTCCCACCTATCCAGATGAGGAAAAAAAATCTACCTCTTCTGGCACTCAAATTAGGCAATGTATATCTCTGGCTCAAAACTAAATCCAAATGGTATTAAAAAATATATTTCATTATGGTGGCATAATGTGTCATAGTCTGAACATAATTATAGGCGAAGAGGAAAAGAAAAGATTTTCTAGCTTATTTGTGATTAGTAAATCACAAAATACTTTCAATATTTGTCTCCAAAAAACTTTAGAAATAAAAATCTTCAGAGCTACCATGCCTAGAAGCACAGATTGGGCACTGCACAATCTAGGAGTATATATATATATATATATGCAACAAAGTATATTGTTCCCTCTACTTATGTGCAGTGCATAATCTCTTCCATTAGATGTGATGAAATTCACCAAGTCTCTTATATGCCAAGCACAGGATAGAAGGAAGGACACACATGTAGATAAAACAGTCTTCTCCTCTGAAGGCACAGGAGAGGATGACACATATGATAAGGTTCTTAGGGTCAGTGAGAAAGAAGCCTAGGATTGTCTTAAATAGTGGAGAGTTCAATTTTTCTATCTTTGCCAGCAAACAAATGGAGAAAGAAACACCCAAAGAGATGATATTGAATAAGATGGTAATGCAGCAAATCAAAGAATCACATAAAATCAAATCTTCACCTTAGGGCCAAGAATCATTGAGTGTAAAGTATATTCAGATGTAGAGGAAAAGAGATTTTATGTGTTTCTTCTAAACATATAATACATCATATCATGATGCATGAGGCTGCAACATAACTATTTGATTTACATAATGAGAACCAAGGGATTTCATCTGTAACTGAACAGCATGATAAAACTATGGCAAAGGCACTGCTTAATGTCAAGGTCTTGAAGAGCCTTATACAGCCAACTCCTATTCACTTTGCAAAAAATGAATAAAGCACATTATTTAAAAAAAATAAAACCCACACATTCTTTTATCCAAAAGCACTGGAAGTATCCTCATTAAAATTGAAGAATAAATTGCCAGCAGCATTAATAAACTTCAGCTAAAACAATAATTCTTAATCTTAGATTCTTAACAGTTTCCTTTTAGGACCAAAATAATTTATTCCTAACTTAAAACTCAGGGATTGTTCTTGTGGGGTGAGGAATAGAGATCTGTTTGCTGCCCAGATCTATATTCATGTATTCTCATTCTGGGCTCCTGTCGACTCTGCACACGGAGTCTGCATACAGAGTTTCATTACATGAGTTTATGGAAATGATACAGTTAGACTTCGCCAACTGCGAAGGCCAATAAATTCTGTGTAAGTTCTGATTTATACTGGAAAAAAAAGAAATGTAGTCTTAATTTCCAAGAATGAAGATGCATCTGAGAATGAGTCTCACTGTGGAGTTTTATAGTGCCCTAGGATATACCTATAAATGAGTCATTCAAAAATTATTCTGTGATTTGTATTAAATCAAGATTATTTCTGCCATTTCCATATTTTATTAAATTTTCTATCTTACTTGCCAATGGCATTCATTTGAAACCAACTTTCAGAAGTGTAGAAGTGTTGTACATAAACCAAAAGCATTTCAATAAATATTAAAGGCAAAAATACATCATAAATAAAATTGAATTTTAAATTAAAGAGTATTTCATGAGACAGAGGCTTATGCTTTCTCTATGATTTCAGAGAGAAATGTGAAAATTATGCTAAGAAATCACAGAGTTGACAGTTGGGAAAATGTTTTATGTTTTCGTTATTATGAGCCCACAAGTACTAGGTCAGCTTTAAACTATTTACTTTATTGTATCACACAGAATAATTTGACAAATATATTACTCAGATAGGTTTGGATTTATAAGAACATTATGCATCTTAGCTGAAACCAAAATTAATCCCTGAGCTAAATGTCTTTCCCAATGATGTGTTCTCATAACATGAAAAATTTAATAATTATCTAAGATGAGCTTTCACTCGAAACTGAACCTGGTTGAGTTTAGCCTGACAAATACAGATAAGAACATGAGATCCATGGAGATGAATATTTTTCTGATTTTATTTTTCACAACTTCCTTATAAAGCTAAAGATCTGACCAGTCTATGCTAACTAATAAGGGATCTCCCCACCCATGACAATTACACATAACATGCATTTACTTTTCTGACCAAACATTTCTAAGTCACTGAAAAATAAAGCATTCCCTTTAGTGAGTTGATTTTCACTGCTTTGGTCCTGGAAGTAGAGATATGGAGAAAGAGTGATCCTCCAGAGAAGTTTTGTCCTGCAGGTGAGTAAAGAACAGTTTGTCAGTGTCTACCAACATCTTATATATGTATACCTTTTGAAAGAGAAAATAGTTTTTAACTATCCTAAAAAAATATAGTGTCTCTGAAACCCCTTCCAAATGATGCAGTCTCATGTGAATGTATGGGTTTCCTGTGGTTGCTACAACAAGTTAAAACAAACTTAGTGGCTTAAAGCAAAACAAATTTGTTATCTTATTGTTATAGAGGGAAGTTGAATATAGATCTTTCTGGGCTAAAGTCAAAGTGTCATCAGGGATGCAGCCTGGAATATAATTTACTATCCTTTCCCAATTCCAGATACTACCTGCTTCCATTGGTTTATAATCCCTTTCTGCATATCAAAGCCAGCTGGGTATCCTCCAATCCCTCTCTGACTCTAAAATTCTTCCTCCTTCTTCCATATCTTAGGTCTCTTGTTATTACATTGCACCCTCTCAGATAATGACTGAATAATCTCCCCAACTCAAGATCCTTAATTTAATCACATATGTAAAATCCATTTTGTCATGAAAGGTGACATACTCATGGGTTCTGAAGATTAGGACATGAATACATTCAGGGGGCATTCTTCTGACTTCCACAATGAATGACATGAAAAGACTCTGGAGTCATAATTTAACGCGAAAAAAATACATATAGAAAGAATATTGTGCATGATACGAAATAATGTTCTTTGCATACCAAGTGTTACCATGGGTTCTCTTAGGGTAAGAGAAGGGGAGTAAGAGTTGGGTAAATGTTAATTTATTATAAATATTAAAGTGTTTATCTTTTGCCATGAAAATATGCTTGTATTAAAGAATATGTTTAAAACTTTTTTAAACTTTCACTATGAGAATATGTATAACTTTGAAAAAAGAAATAGAATTATACTACATTTCCTAGAGACTATTTCAGCACAAGCAAATGTTTGAAATAGATTTTTAAGGGAAAATGTGGATTATAAACTGTACATAAAATGAGGATTTCGACTCCAATAATAATGTTTGTTTCATAACTGGACTGATACACTACCAGTAATTTTTATATTTTTTATGTTTTTTACACATGTGAAATATATCACACTACTCTTTTTTCTTGTTTTTCTCCAAGAATACCTGTGTACAGCTAGGGAAGGCTAGCAACAAAGGAGGTAATGATGAAGAGTGGTTAGTTAGGAATGTTGATTTTTTAAAGCTTTATCATATAAAAAAATAACCTTACAATTTTAAGAGGAGTCTTAAATGTTTTTTTTCTTTTCAGTGTTTTGAAGAAAAAAATAGAAATAAAAATGAAATTAATGTCACAGTATTGACAGGGAGAAAAAACTTTCCTGTAAATCCCAATTACTTGAAATGTTGTGATTTTTAGGCAATAAAACAAGAAATATACTAAAAATGTTAACTATATTTCTCCCTAGTTAGTGGGGTTATAGGCTAATTTTTATCTTTATTCTTATATTTGTCAAATTTTCATAACGAACACTGAATTCATAGTAAGTAAAGAAAATATGATTTATTAATCAAATTATGATAATTATTTTTAGTCCAAGAAACCATTATTTCCTGAATCTACTTTAAGAAAGGAAGACAGACTTCATCAATCTAGAAATAAATCTATAGAATTCATACATGTTTCATACAGTCTATAGTTCTATTTCTCTGTATTAGTATGGTGGTCAATTCAAGTGATAATTTATGGGATCATAATTAGTCATAGAGATTGCTATGTCACTACAGATTTTTAAGCAATATATTTAACACTATAAAATATATATTTAAGATCCTTATTGAGCTAAAACATTATAAATATGACATAAAATATTCAAATTAACATGGCAAAAGTAAGGTCTATGTCTTCACTGAAAATCGTAAAAGTGTTCATTAAAATAATATTTGCTACTTTGTTAATTTTATAGAAGCAAATCATTCAAAACTTTTTTGATACAGTCAAGCAAAGTTTAAAATTTGTTAATATGACTAAGAAAAAAGCTCAAAGCCATAAAGAAAATAAATTTTAATGTAAGTTGCCTTCCTAATTAGAAGAAACTAAAAATAAAACTGATTAAAAATGGCCTGTACATTTAATCACATTATCTTTCCAAATCTATCCTATCACTCTGAAATTCCATTAAGAGGAGCTCTTCCACAGAAAAATGTATGACTTTTTTAGATACATTTTAACAATTTTATTAACAAAATAATTTAAATTAAAAGAATGTAGAGATTTGTGAAAATAAAAGGAATTAAGTTTTACTTACTCATTAAATATTCTGAAATTAACATAGGTTTTATTTGCTGATAATCCTGTAGAAAAACTAGTATGGTCATTATTTTTAAAAAAACATTAACTTATTTTTCCTTTTAAAAAAGTATTTAACCCAATTTTTTATTTAATTAGATATAAAAATTATATCATATTTTTGTCAGTATCAAGTTAAACACAGACTATCAAGTTGAACAATCTCCAATGAAATACATATAAAGCAAAACAAACTCAATGAATTCTCAGGAAGAAAAGACTTTACTGTGCAGTACAGAGAATGTGTTCAAAGTTCTGCAGGAGGAAAAGTCACTCTTACTCTTTAAAAGACACAGTTATTTCTGGTGGTTCTTTTCTTTCTCCAGGAATACACAATATAAACTTTTTATTGAGAAGCTGATAATATGAATGATTCCTTTATTGATTCTGACAATAAAGTGTCAGATAATTATATTCTTTGAAAATAATAAATCCCTGGAGGTCATCAATCACTGAAACTGGCTTCACTGAAATTGGCTGTGAATTTCAACATTTAGTCTAATACATTCAAAGCATTCTTCACTCCAAAAATAGGCATGAGATTAAGGGAAAAGCAATGTAGAAATACAGAGTAAAGTCAGAAAGTCTTCAAGTGTGTTCATGCAATACTTTCTGTACTTCCTGCCTTTTTTAAATCTCTTCCCTGTTTTTAATGTATCAAAAATAACAAAATAATACTAGCTATTGAAATTGCATATTCATTATGGGTCAAGCACAGTGTTAGATTTTTTAAGCATATCATTATCTAGTGAAGATGATATCATGTGGACTAGATACTATACCCATTTTACAGAGGATAAACTAAACATCAGTGAGGTCAAACAACTTGTCTGGTGACACAGCTTATAACTGGACTAATTGGGATTAAAAACATTGCTTATCTACATCAAGGGGTCTACTACTTTCCATTCACATTTTAATCTTCCTTTGAATTTTAAATATTTTCTAATTCAAATCTCTACATTTAATTTTCTGTTCCTTTTTATAGGTGGTTATCATAGCCACCCATTTATTTACTCATTACTTTTTTATCCATTGATTTACTTAATGTTGAAAAAATAAAAGCAGGTAAGAGCAAAATTCATATTACACAAAGAATAATTATCTGCCATTTTTAAAAAAATCAGTTTATTTAGTCATTTGAAAAAGTTAAGTGTTTGTTCTTTCTTTTCATTATGTAGCAAATTTCATACCTAACAGACTAATAGAATTTGGGAAGCAAGTTAGTCCAATGTGAATTATTTATTCAAAATGCAATAGCTTTGCAATAACTTTGGCATACAAAGTAGACTTACATTCTTTATAACAAATAAAACTTTTCGAGTTTTAGTACTTTATTGAATTCTTCAGTAAACCTACAGTGAAAATCCCAGGGCAAATAAGGCTGACTCTACAGAAATGGGAAGTGTAAATAATTAAATAAATTTTCCCTGGATGTAGAGAGCTGACAGAAGAAAAAGGAACTATTATTCATTTCACAATTCTGAAATGTCATAAATTTCACAAATTATTTTCTCATTTAAATTAATCTTAACCTATTCATAAATTATGACTAGTAATGTTTAATATGTTAAAAATTAACTCCCTGAAATGTTCTAAATCAGTGGAGGTTACTTTCAATAATGAATGTTGACTCTCAACTGTGTCTAAGATAATGTAGGATAGAAAAATAATTTTATAAATAAGGAAAGTGAATTTTAGTCAGGGGTTGACAAAACTATCAATTAAAAGCATTTATAATATAATCATACAACAAAGATATTTCTGATATTATGCCTTCCTTATCAATAATAATTTATCCAGATTCTTATTCAATTATTTACTTTTGGAAAAAAATTAATGAATATTTGGCATATACTAGGTGTTACATTTATCATCCTCTAACACTATCCTTATTTTATTAATAAAAAGAGACTCAGGACAATTAATGAGCTGAAGATCACTAGCTAATACTTGTAAAATCATAGATCATTTCAATTATTAATTTTTGCTATTTAATATCTCTGTCAACAGTCAAAGCTGCATAAACATCTTTCACAGTGGACAACGGCAATAATCTTGCAAATGGTTGAAAACATCACCCAGGTTCCCTTGTTAGACTGTTCTATACAATACAACTAGAATTGCCCCAGTTTAACGCAAATTCTCATTGCTCTCAGATGAAGAAAAAAATATCTTTATCGTGGCATTTACAATCTGCATAATCTGGACCTCGTTTTACTGTTTGGACTCAAATCCTATGGCCATAGTTTTCTGCTCCATCCCTGCAGGTCTTCTTTCCCTTCCATTTCAATTTATCGTGTGCTTTCTTTTAATCAACTCTATTGTGGTAAAATTTACATAAAATGCACAAATTCTGACAAATTTTGAGGAATGTATAAGCTCGTGTATTCAAAGAAAAATATACAATATTTCCATCACTACGGAAGTTTCCCTTGGGTGTGCCTGTTTGCAATTTTCCCACCCTCAGAGCAGGCAACATCTGAAACCACAGATTACTTCTGCCTGTTCTAGAACTTTATATAAATGGAATCATCCTTCTGATCTGTTTTAAATTTGACTTTTTCACTCAACATAATGTTTTAACACTTATTCATGCTGTGTGTTTATCAGCAGTTTGATGAAGACTTTAAATGTATGAATTTATGACAACATATCCACTCAGACACTGAAGATACTTAGAACTACTACAAATTCTCAAGTACAGATTTTTCTAGGAATAAATGTTTTTATTTTTCATGGACAAATATTGAGAATCTTTCCTGGGTTATATAGCAAATGAATGCTTAACTTTTTAAGAAAATACTGTTATTCTACATGCTTAAACCTTTCTATTATCCTACCAGTTTAGGAGGATTCCATATTCTCATTATTATTGGGTATATTCAGTTTCAAAACCTGAAGTCATTTGAACGAAATGCAAATTTAATTTTCATTTTACTGATATTAGTGATGTTGAGCATCTCTTCATATATTTGTTGGAGATTCATATTTCCTTTGTCTTATTTTGAGCTCTACCAGTTCTATATATTTATACACGTGATGGTATGTATACATGTGCATATTCATATTTTGTTCCTATTAGATATATGTATGGCAAATATGAATCTTTTTGCTTTCATTTCATATGTAGTCTTTCAAACAGGAGATGGTTCTCATTTTGATATTAATATTTTGATTAGAGATTTTTGTATATCCTAAGAAAGCATTGCCTACCTTCTGTTATTGAAGATTTCATTTTCTGATTTTTACCTAAAGTTTTATAGTTGTAGTTTTCATCTTTAAGCTTATGATTTTTTTAATTAACAGTACACTTGATGTTAAGGAGGGTTGACATTCATGTTGTCATGCAGAGGTTCAGATATTTGAATATCATTTGACGAATAGACTATCTTTACAGTGATGAATTATATTGCTCACTTCATTGAAAATCAGTTGAACATACATGCATTAGTCTACTTCCAGATTGCTTATTCTGCTTCATTGATATGTATGATAATTTTCAAAAACCACACTGTCTTGATTAACAAACCTTTATGATAAGTTTTGAAATTAGATGGTGAAAGTCTACCCAATTTGTTCTTCAATATTGCTTTGGTTCTTCTAGGTCATTTGAATTTCCAAATAAAAGTACTGGAATAAGCTTTTCAATTTCGACAAAAAAGGCCTTCAGACAGTTGGGCATGGTGGCACATGCCTGTGATTCTGCCACTCCAAAGGCTGAAGCAGAAGGATCACAAGTTCAAGGTTAGCATGAACAATACTGATACCCTGTCTGAAAATAAAATTTAAAAGGTTGGGGATATAGTTCAGTGGTCTGCCAGGGACAAGGCCCTGGGTTTAATGCCTAGTCCTGCAAAACATAAAGGCCTGAAATTTTCATTAATATTTTTTAGTCAGCTTTTTGTCACTGTGACCAAAAGACCTGACATGAACAACCTAAAGGAAGAAATATTTATTTTGGCTCACAGTTTTGGAGGTCTGTCCATAGAAAGTTAACTACTTAGCTCTGGGCCCATGGTGAAGTAGAACTTCATGGCAGAAGGGCATGGTAGATGGAGCCAGTCAGGACATGGCAACCAGGAAGCAGAGAGGGATGGAAAGGAAGATACGCCCTTCCAGGGACCCACCTCCTGTAGCCATGCTCCACCTATCTAGAGTTACACCCAGTCAGTCCACTCAAACCAGGATGGACCCATTAGTTTACAGTTCTCAAAATCTAATCATTTACCTCAGAATATTTCTACATTAACTGGAGCTTTAGAGGACACCTCATATTTATAACAGGATAACAGTGAATCTATAAATTGATTCTGTAAATTAATTTGAAGAAAATGGGCATCTTAATAATATTCAGTCTTCCAATGAATGAAACTATATATTTTTAACTTCTCTCAGCAGAGCTGTGTAGTTTTCCTTTTAAATATGTGCATGTATTTTGCTATTCTTAAGTATTTTATGACTTTAGAAATTAGGATAGTTTTGTTTCTTCAATTGTCCATTTTCAGTATTTAAAAATACAACTGATTTTTGCAAATTGAATTTATATTCTGTGACCTTGAAAATGCAGTTATATATTGGAACATTTTCTCGCTAGACTTTTAGAATTTTCTTTGTACTGAGTCCTATCATTTGTGAATAGATTTTAGAATTTTCTTTGTACTGAGTCATATAATCTGTGAATAGAGTTCTTCTTCCTTATTCCCAATATTTATGCCTCTTCTTTTAGTGATATTCAGTATGGTAGCAAATAGATATGGGAATAGTTGTCATTCTGACCTTGCTTTCAGTCTTTAGGAGAAAGCATTCAATTTTAACCATTAAGTGTGATGTTAGCTATAGTTTTTGTTTTTGTTTTTGCTTTTTTTTTTTTTTTTAAGATATTTTTCCAGGGTTACTATCTTATTGATAGCTATCTTAATGGTGGTATCTCATTGACATTGACAGTTGTTTTTTTTTTCTCTTCCTTTTAGCACATTAGAAATATTGTTTCATTGTCTTTTGGACTTACTTTTTTTCTTTTTCTCCATTTTTATTGGTGCATTATATTTGTACACAATGGTTGGAGTCATTGTTGCATATTTATGGAGCACACAATATTGTTTTTCTCATGTGAAGTCAGTTATCAACCTTAATATTGTTCTCCTATGTAATATATTTATTTTCTCTGATGATATCTAAACAGAGCAATTATTGTATGATGTGCCTATTATGTGCTACTTTTTAAATTAATTTGAGGACTTTTTCTTTCTTTCTTTTTATTTTTTGGTACCAGGGATTAGTACTGCTTAACTACTGAGTCACATCTCCAGCCCTTTTATTATCATTATCTTTATTTTATTTTATTTTTGAGACAGGGTCTCACTAAGTTGCTGAGGGTCTCACTAAGATGCTAAGGCTGGCTTTGAATTTGTGATCCTTCTGCCTCAGCCTCCCAAGCTGCTGGACTACAGACATGTGCCACCACACCCAACAAATGTGAAGACTTTTCTGTTAGTAGGTTTTCAGATATTTTTTCTTACCCATTCTCACTCTTCTGAGACTCCAGTTACAACCATATTAGTTTGATAAATTCAACATCTAAGCTATCTCAGGACTGCTTTCTATGGCCTATTTTACTTGCTTCACATTTTCATGTTTCTTGGCTGATTTTTATTATGTCTTAGACATTGTGGGCAATACGCTGTAGATGCTCAGAACTCTGCCGTCTTTCTTTGAAGAGTATTGACACTTGTTTTAGGAGGCAATTCAATTACTAGCTCATCACATTGAATTTGTGCAAGTTTTAGTTTACTCTCTAGTTTGGAGGAGCTCTCAAAAGCTCAAAATTGCCAAGTTCCTGTAAATTGATGGAAATCAACCTTCAAACAGTGTCCTGTAAAGATCTTTCTGAGTCAGGTTTCAAGGTTTGTTTGGTCAGTAAGAGTAGGCCTTTTTCCAGGACATGGAACTTATGATGCAGCACAGACTTTTTGTTTTCTTAGACAAATGCTAGGACAACCTTATTGTCCCACTTTTGTGGCCTGAATCAATTCAATTCAACTAACTTTTAAAAATAGTTAGTACATATTATCAACCCTAGGGTAGATTTGGGGCAGTCTCCCTCTTATGTTTTCATACCTGCCCTTGCTGAGTTCTCACAGGTGATCTGCATATGTACTTTCTGGCACCTTCCCAAGCATAGAACTCTTATCTCTGATGTCCTCAGTAGGAGCACTGTGCTTCACCTAGATCTAGCATGCTATAATAGTCAAGAAATTGCCCCCAGGCGAAAATGATAACTGTGCGACTTCCTAATAAATTTTCCTTTTTTCAAGAACTGAGGTCTTGCATTTTTGTTCTTTGGTGACTGAAAACTATTACCTCATAAGTATTTTCCAGTTTAATGGTTGTTTATTAGAAAAGTACAGTATCTGTTATACTTACATAGCTGGAAGTGGAAGTCCATGTGCATTCTTGCATGGAGACACTTATTCTTATAAGTTTCTTATAATTAGGATTGTCTTAAGATAATGAATTAACAACAAACTACCACGAATTCAATAGATTTATTTCAGAAAATCATGTCTAACAATATTGCTATGCTTTCTGTGATGTGAAATTAGAACACTTTTAATCACTAAAATGAAATAGCTCATGCAGTGAATTATCTATTTTTGCTAATCTAAGCAAAACAAATTAATGGGAAATTACTAATATAAAATACTTATATAGATCATGTTATGATTCATTCTTACACTTGCATATATAGGTACTGCTATATTACATATATTTCTGAGTAGTATATTCCCATTGAAGTTCATAATTAATTAGCTACTTAATTTAAATTATTTTCTCAGATGGAGCCAGAAAATGTGTAAATTGTTTAAGTTATTTAGTTATATGGTAGTAACTGAAAAACAGTGTAGTTTTAAATTTTTAAAGCTCCACCCGAATCCACTTTTAACTTATCATTTTAAATGGCTAAGTATTTGGCATTAAAAATTAAGGTGAAGCTGGGTGTGGTGATGCATACTTAGAATCCCAGCTAGCCTCAGCAACTAAGTGAGGCCCTAAGCAAATTAGTGACCCCTGTCTCAAAATAAAAATAAAAAGGACTGGGGATGTGACTCAGTGGTAAAGTGCCTTTGGGTTCAAAAAAAAGAAAAGAAAAGAAAAGAAATAAGTAATTTAGGTGAATTTATTTTTAATTTAATAAACTAAATGTTTTGTCAATACATTATCCCAATATTTGGCTGTTCAGAAATCAGTTATTATCAATTGAAGCAGATGACTGAAATCATTATGCCCTAACATTTTTTGAACACAAAATCTGGAATAAAAGCATTCTCTCAAGGGATTAAAGGATTAACAGCATAGCTACTGAATCAGGAATGCTATTGAGCTGGCTTTGGAACTTTACCTTGTTATAAGTACAGCTGCATCCACTGAAGTCAAGTCTTCCCCCCAGTTGGTGGACATCTCTAAATGTATGTCATTCTTCTTACCAAATTCTTCATGTTGCCATTTACAAAAACTCTCTAGCATTTTCTCTCCATGGTGCCCAATATACAGATCTGCCTGCAACAGAAGATATTTTACTTCAAGGTAGATTTTTCTTAGATATACAAAAAACTAAGGAAACTTCCCAAATTACTAAAGCAGACTGCTGACCATAACATTAATTAGAACCTGGAAGACATTTAGTATTAATTTAGCCTGAACTCAAAAATCTTAAAACTTTGTGAAGTTACAATATTATAAAATCTGTTTAATGCTACTCTGAAAAAGGAAAGAGGTGCAATGGAACATTAGAAGATGTGGAACTTTTAGTCTTAAATAATTAATTTCTTATACAATTTAAGAACAAAGTTTTTCTGAAGTGTCTATTAGGTAGCATGCCAAAATGATGCCAGACTGTGGTCCATTTAAATGAACTACAGATAAGAAAACTGTTTTAAAGCACATGTTTAACTAATAGAAAAAATCTGTCATTTAAAATGGCTTTTTAAAATGACATTTTGGAAAGTTAAGGTTTGTTGTCAGGATCCTTGGAAACTAAGAACATTCCATTTTTCGAATAAAATTGAGGTATTAAGCAACACTAACAGCCAGTTTTATGTATACTTTAAGTGACTCAGTGGATATTTCTGGATTTTAAGTCAATAAAACTATATCCCTAACATTCCCTTTACTTAAAAGTTCCTGAACACAGTTTCTTACCCACTTAATTGAATAAAAACTCAAGACTTTCTTACTGGAGTTTCATGGAGCAGAATAAGCTTTATCACACGAAGATTGACCTGCACACCAAGACTCTTGTGTTGGAAAAGGTTAAAAACCTAAAAACAAATAAAAATGAAAAACCTAAAATAAAACTGAAAAACATCTTGATTTTTCTTAAAGGCCAAACATGGGGAAGTCTCAATTTAGTTGAGAAATCTTATTTTAAAATGCTGGAAAATAAGATGATTTTTATTGGTGGTTTGATTTAAAAATAAACTTAGCATTTATTTAATTTGTATTAGAAAATATGTAACTGGCACACTAAAGCAATGCTTTCAGTCACATTAGTATGTAGAAGAGACTGAAGTCCTTAGGCTATGTTAGTCTACTCTATACTTGAACACTGGTGGAGTGCTCAGGATGCAGCTGAATATGGACAGAAGTCTCTGAAGTGTGAAAACCCTGCCCACTGGAAAAACAGTCAAATGACAGTAAAAGTAGTAAAAATAGTATAGACTTATCCCTGAATCAGTGGTTCTTACCTTGCCTTCTATAGTAACTGGAATTAAACATGGACATTTGCCTTTGGTCTTTATTTCTGTTCATTCTCCCTAAGAACTACTCTTTATTATGATCTACTAGCTTTTCCTTGAAGAAGGTTTACCCAACAGAGTTACAGTTAAGTCAAAGGATTAATTTGGTAGTAAGCATCCCTAGAATTCTAGATACAATCTAGATGTCTGTAGTCCAGAAATTTTCAGCTAAAATTAGCTATGTAAGATTTAGCTGTTTAACATTTTATTTAGTAAATTTTAGGTTTTACTCATCAACTAGAACAATATCTGACATTTAATTTTACACACATTTATAAGAGCTCAGTGGATATCAACATCTCTTCTTATAATTAACCTATAGAGCTTTTGGTGGGACCATGCATGCAAACAAATACTGTAACATTTCTGCTGATATCAAAATATGGTCTTTACAAGAGAGAAGGAAAATAAAGGCATAGGTCGGTGCAGTGGCACCCACTTGTAATCCCAGAGGCTCAGAGGCTGAGGTAGGAGGGTCTTGAGTTCAAACCCAGCCTCAGCAAAAAGTGAGATGCTAAGCAACTCAGTGAGATCCTGCCTCTAAATAAAATACAAAATAGGTTTGGGGATGTAGCTCAGTGGTCAAGTGCTCCTGAGTTCAATCCCTGGTATCCCACTCACCCCCGCCAAAAAAAAAAAAAAAAAAACTGAGAGAGAGAGAGAGAGAGAGAAAGAGAGAGGAATAACTCTTTCTCTGAGTTTTGCCTCGCCAAAATTAACAATAAGGGTTTTTTTTTTTTTTAACTAGATGTGAATCATTATTTTGACCTCTTTGAAAATGAATCAATTTGGTATACTCAAGATACCAAATCAATATTTTTACCAATGTCAATAAAAGAAAGGAACAGGAATGAGTTAATTTTTAAAGAACGTCATTATAAATACTCACACATTTCTTCCTTAGAGTTTTCTTGAAAAAATTCCAAGCGCACTTTAAAGTTTGCCTACCATATTTAAGATGGTTAGAATGAATCTCCTGGCTGCATCTGCTCCATGATAGGAAACCATTGCTGGATCTGCAACCACTACAGTCTCTATGTTGTATTCTTGAGGTAATTTGTATGAATACCGCTTTCCTCTTCCACTTTCTGCTATTTTTTTAGACCTAGGTCTTCCTTTATCTGCAACAGAGAAATGAATTTCTAAATGTACCTCCTTCTGAGTTAAGTTAATAAAGTTAATCATTCATAGTAATGACAAAACCAAAAATGTTTTCTACAGAGATGAAATCTCAAAAGGCACTTGCCTTTGGGGTATAAGCTTAAAATTAGGTAGGATGGACTTCTGCCATTTATTAGCTCTGCCATTTTAGGAAACCAGTTTCTCCCAGTGGGTCTCAATTTCCTCATCTGAAAATTGAATAATAATACCACCTACTTTCTAGAGTTATTGATGGATGACTTATAATTAAAAGATTGATGTAAAATTTCTATCACAGAAGTCCATATAAACAAAATAACTCAATAAATAGTGTATGTTATAATTTCTTTTTGAAAGTAAAATTGAACATATTACATATATGAAGTACTTGAAGTGAGCTCCACACATCCAATCTTTAGGCAGATGATCATAATTAACTGATCATTATAAATGGACAACAAGGAATTATTGACTCCACCTTACATCAGAAGAACATCAAAGTTATACCTTTAAATGACAGAATCCTTAAACACAGTCAAATACACAGAAAAACTACAAACAAAATATATTTATAAGTTTGACTACATAAAAATTAAACACTTTTGTTTATCAAACCATGCTGCTGTCAGAATGAAAACCATGTCAATGAGGAGAAATATTTTAATGTATTTTCAGAATAAAGAAATGAAGAGTCACTATAAATCAATAGCAGATAACTCAATTGAAAATAAGTGAAGGACTTAAACAGTCATTTCTCACAAAGGGTAAGTAAATGACTAGTTGGTGTATTTCTCTGATGCCCTCAGGGCAATACAAATTATAATAGTACACTGGGTAAATGACTTTTGGCCCATTTATATGATGAAATATAATGAACCACTACCTAGCAATGAAAAGGAACCAATTGCTGCAAGGTGGAAAATACATATGAACCTCACAGGGATGAGTAAGTCAGTACAACAGAGCAGGTAGAGTGATTCCATTTATAGAAACATCAAAAACTGGTTAGAATAAATAGTAAATAAATAAATAAAGCATAAAAAAGTAAAAATAAAATTTAAAAAAACTGAGAAGATACCATGGTATCTTCCATAGGGGGAATTAGTGCCTAGGAGTAGGCACAAGGACCATATAAACTCATGGTAAATATTTAGTAGGGAACATTCCCACAAGTATATGAACAGACTCATCTTGGCAGGGTCAATACCTAATAAACTCATCAAGAGAAATATAAATATGCACACATTGTCACTTTTCATCCTCAGATTTTAGGGAGGTTGTTAAAGCAAAGATTATTAATTTTCTCTTCATATCCATTTTCCCTTGTTTCCTTTAGGGATAGAAAATTCATCCTCACTTTGGTCTTTTACATGGGTCTGTGACCACCTAAACAGAAGCAATTCTTTAGCCTACAGTTCAAAGGGGTATGAATAAATAACTGTGCCTTTAAGAATGTAACATGGGCAGAACCGGTATGTGCAAGAAAATCAAGGGTTGAAGGTTTTCTCTCATATGCAGAAGCTAAGACAGTCGGGAGAAAAAAGCAGAGGTTGGATCTGATAAGGATAGAGGGAAGATCAGTGGAGTACAAGATTGAGGGGGAGGAAGGAGGAATAGGAAAAGGAAAAAAGTGCACAATGAACTTGACAAAATTATGCTATGTATATGTATAAGTACACCACAGTGAATCCACAGTAAGTAGATATACTTTGTGTATATCTATAAAGCATCAATTAAAAAATAAGTAAATAAATAGAATAAAAGCCAGGAGAGGAAGGAGAATAGGAGGAAGGGGTGGGAAGGAAATAGGAGACACTGAGAATGGGGATGGGAAGAAAGGAAGGGTAAGGGTAAGTACAGGGAACAGAATTGAAGCAAATTACATTCCATGCATTTATAATTATGTCATAGTGAATCCTAGTGTTATATATAATATCAACCAATAAAAAATAACAAAATAATGTCAATGATATAAGACTTTTGTTTCTTCTATTTAAAAAGTGTTAGAATTTACCATAAATGTTATTTATGTAGTTACTCTCATGTTTTCTAGTTTAAAAAAAAATCATTTCAACTAGAAAAAAAGGTAGCATATAACTACTAATAAAAGTAAGTTAAAATCTACAGGCCCTCAAAAGGGTAGACACTTTACAATCACTCACTTTTCTGTAAATAATGTAAAAAGGACTTTCACAATGTGAAAGGAGAAGTAAGAGGGGAAGGAAGTCCTGAGAAGTGACTCTATATAGGGGGCATGCACATGGATGAAGACTTGCCCATAAAGCAGAGGGGGATGTAAGATAAATGAAAGAAGAACTAAAATAAGAAGCAGGAAGAGTTTATAAAAAGAGGGGCTGTTTAATAAAGAGTGGTAGACACAGGGACACAGTGGCACATGCCTGTAATCCAGTGGTTTGGGAGACAGAGACAGGAGGATCGAGAGTTCAAAGCCAGCCTTAGCAAAAGTGAGGCACTAAGCAACTCTGTGACATCCTGTCTCTAAAATAAAATACAAAATAGGGCTGGGGTCATGGCTCAGTGGTCGAGTGCCCCTGAGTTTAATCATTGGTACCCTCCCCCCAAAAAAGAGTGGTAGATAAGTTATGTAGAAATGGATAGAAAAGTATGTTTCCTATATTGCCTTGCTATTGACAGCTATGTTGGCCCTAATCTGTCAGCTTCCTATGTCCCTATTTGCATATCACCTTTAAATAGACTCTCTGGAAGAGGCTAGCTTTCTTAAGAATCTCAAATTCATGGTAGTCTCCATCATACAAGTTAGTCATTGTATGTGAAAATCAGGCATACTAAATTATTCATTTTATCATATTGCTTCCTTCGATGTTTTCACTGGCTGCAATTCTGCTTAACTCATTCTTCATATACATGTAAAAAATAACATAGTTGAGGCCAGGCATAGTGGTTCATCCTATAATCCCAGGTGCTTGGGAGGCTAAGACAGGAGGATTGCAAGTTCAAAGTCAGCCTCAGCAACTTAGCAAGGCCCTAAACAACTTAGTGAGATCCTGACTCAAAATAAAAAATAAAAAGTGCTGGGGATGTGACTCAGTGCTTAAGCACTCCTGGGTTCAATCTCAGACACCAAAACAAAACAAAACAAAACAAAACAAAAAATGCGCACTTGATACTGTACCCTTCCAAATGGAAAAGAAATTTAAAATTATGTACTAATGGGTGCTCATTGTGTGCCCTCCACATGCTGACCAATAACCTCCACAGCAGTTATGGATAGAGTACGGAAACTATTTCAGTAGTGGCCTGATTAAGTCGGCTCTAAGAATAGAGATGATCTCTCTGTCCTGCTTGAACCTCGATTTTCAATTCCATAAATCTTTCTTTTACATGCTGATTCCCAGAGTTGTTCATAAGTGTACAATAAAATGTTAAGCAACAGATTTTGATAATATCATTTATAGGGCATGCAAGACCCTTCATTTTCCAGTCCATGGCTACTTTTCTAGGACTGTACCTTATCTAGTGCAGGCACTTGACTTCTGCTCTTCTGGCTGATGCTGTCTCATGCCCTTATATTTTTGCATGTTTTGTTTCTTCTGCCTAAAATGCTCTTGTTCCATTAACATCTAATAAGATATGCTAAAAACATCACATATGTTTTTCATTTTCACACATAATCTCATAATCTCTAAGGATAGCACCAAGGTTCAGGTATCACTTGCCCATTCTGTACATTATAAATGGAACTTTTGAGAGAAAAAGTTTACCAAGATCACATAGGAAGTGGAAGCATAAGGATATGAATGCAGGCAATCTGACCCAAGGTTCATCATCTTCACCTGCATACTCCACTTCCTTTTCTCCATCAAGTCTTAAGAAGTTTTACTTAATGTTTCATGTTCAGCTCCCCATTTTCAGGGATCTTGTGTACTGAGTCTGTCATGATACTTATCATTCTGCAGTACAACTGCTGATTTATCATTTTGTCTAAAATAATATATGGTTCACCTCTTAAAAATGGGAATTATGTCATTTAGCTCTATATCCCTGTGAGGTGATCGGCAGTGCCTGTGCTGAAAATATAGAAGCTAAGGTTTAAAAATATGAGGGAAAAGGACAAGATTACCTAACTGGAGTGAGACTGAAACTGGATCTTGAATCCAAGGCTCCTAACTCTCAACCTCTGGTACCCCTCCCCTCTATGTTATCTTTTAAGAACGTAGAACACAACGAAGTCATGTTAAAGTAGGAAAGTCCCCATTGGGAAAAAAATCATGAAAATTAAGTACAGTCTACCCAAGGCATTAAAATGATGAAAGGGAATAGTACAAAGACCAAGCCAAAGACAAGTAAACTATATAATTCCATTTTTCAAAGGCAATACGGTAACATTATCCAAACTTATGCTGTATTTATTAATTAGTTAGTACATAAGCCTAAAGCAAGAAGGGGAAAGTAACAGTTAAACATTTGTAGAAGTAAGTGCATACTTTATATCATGGATTGTTAATTTTAAAAATATTTCAAATACTGAGCATTTAATCTAAAAATAGATAATCTCAGAAAATCATCTAATTGGTGATATCTTACCACCCTTTGCATACAAGTCCTTGATCCAAGTAGATCAACATTAATATTTAACAGTCATGAACAAAATATTTGTATGTATATCAGAAACATTTCGAAACATTTGCCAAATATGAACAATGCATTTGTGCTTTATTAGCCTATTAAAATAAAGAAATGTTTAGACTTTCCTCCATGCATAATGGCATACAAAACCTGCTTTGTATCATTAAAGCACATGAGTAATTAGAACAGCTGGAACTTACTATGATTCAAAAGTTACACATTGCAGATTTTCAGTTTAACTCACACAAAGCAATCTCCTTAAATGGGCTACATCCAAGTTACTGCTGTTGTTTTCATATTTTCACAACACAAAATCTTTTCTTTTTTTGGTAATAATGCTATAGTTTTTGGTCAGCTTGATCTCCTTCATATCTACAGCTCTTAGAATAGGAAAGAGGATGTTATTTAACTTGTTTTGTGTACATTGAATATTGTGACATGGAAATTGTTTCACTTAACCACATTTGAATATGATTCTCATACAGACAGATGCGTTTTCACAAAAGAAAACAGAAACCACAAATTAATTTGAAATAAATACATTCTAGTCAGAAACATTACAGTATTTTTAATTGGACGCCCTATTGATGATTTGGACATCCTATGGTCTCCCCAAAGGTTACTTGTTGTCACTATACCTAACCTAGTTTCAAATATCATAATCAATCTTAGAATTCATATCTTGGCACTAACTATATTAACAATTTCAAATGTGCAACAAAAAATATCTTCAACCTTTACACTGAAAATTCTTCAATAAATTCATATTTCCTCATATTCTCATTAGAAACATTTCTCATATCAGTGGATATTCACTGAGACATCTGAACTGGATGTCTAACAATTTCTTCCCAGCGAAACTAATTTTTTATGAACATTGTCTCTAACTTTCAGGTCTGACTTACATTTTAAAATCATTCATTTTCCTTATCTTCCTAATGCCACAGATTTTTGCCTAAAGGACACAAAAAAGGTACACAAAAATATCACCACCACCACCCTTTATTTCTGTGAGGAACTTGTAGATAAAAAGAATGAGGATTTGATGCCTTGTAGTGCTATGAGCCTCTGAAAAGTTCAGAATTATGGGATTCGGATACAATGAACAAAATTTAAAAGTATAAATCTTTACTCTTATGGTTATTCTGCTGCTAATTTTAATCTCCAAGGTGATTTTTAAATGGGTTCAAAAAAAATGCTTCTAATAGAAGTAAAGAGATCTCCATGGTGTTCTCCAGAGGTAGCCTAAAATAAGGCCATGAGCTCACTGGATTCAGTTTCAGGAGACCTGGAACTCTCTGTTATTTCTATTTCAGTGGAGTGAACAGTATCCTATAAGGAATACTTCACAACTCAAGAAAGTTATAAGGCATTTGATATATTCATCTCTGAAGTTCTTTTGAGTTTCTGTTCTTTTATATTAAAATGTAGCACTTCCTAGAAAACTAAAAGATAAGCCTAAAATGAACATATATAATTGCTATTAACTAAAAGAGACTCCACATTGCCAATATATAAAGGTAGTAGATAGAAAAGAGGGAGAGGGAATGAGAGGGAGCGGGGAGACTTTTAAATGATTCATCTCACTCTGCACATTTAGTTCAGTCCTTTCAGAAGACATTACCTGAAATGATACCACAGTAATGACTGTGAAGATCTGACCTCTCTGTGGCTTTTTCTTCCATGGACCTTTTCTGCCTATATACACGATGTGGATGACCTGTTATGGCCATTGTATCATTCAGCGGCTCAATAAATATGAAGTCCTCATTGAGCTGAATAAATCCCATCTGGAATATACAATGCAAAATATATGTCAGAAAAACCATTTAAAAATTTCTTTCTACGTTCTTATACTCATATGTTCTGTTTTCTTTAACAAATATGCATACGATCTTCTAGAGAATCTATTTTAGTGACCCCACTAGAAAGGTAACTATCTTCCCATTTTATTACTTCATCTTTATGTACTTTATTGCACTAGCATAAACTTCATTTAGTAGTCTTAGCCTGTGTGGGTGGGAGGCTAGATGCCAGCAACAGATGCACAGTAAAAATTCTGGAATGTTAAAGGCTCACTTTGGGAGACCCATGGGGTCACTTACATGTACAGCATGTTTAGAAAGAAGGATGCAGTTTTTAATTGCATACACCACACAGTCCAACTTTTTGACAATCAGTACTTAGTGAAGTAATTCATGTAACATCAAGGCAAATGCAGGATTCGTAGTATTGAAAGTAATATATAAAATATTCTTATTTCTTCTACTAAACATTTTAATAACATTACAAAATGAATTAGAGAAAAATGAAGCAAAACTTACATAAACAAGTTTAATTTCATAATGATTTTAGCCATTCAACTGCGGAGAGTTAAATATGGTTATCATCAATAAAAAGAACTTACAAGTAGGTATCCTTGTAATATATTGAAGCTAGTCTACTAATTTCTTTCTTTCCTTCTTATGGAATATAAGTTGAATTATAACTAGGAAAGTGTTCCACACAAGGGACATAATATGAATTGATCTTGATATTATTTAACTCTATATAATTAACATATAAAAAATAGAATACCCTTAACTATGTTATTTTTAGAGAATTCTAACCTATTATCCTAGTGTTTAATAACACGTGTTATATCTAAAGTGTTGACATATTTTGAAGGTTTGAAATGTTCTATTCTTTAATCACGAAAATTATATGTTCATAAAAAATTCTCAGAAATAATTCCTTAAAACATGCATTATTCATACTAAATCTGCTAATATTATAGTTCTTAATTGTTTTACATCAACCATCTGGAATTTAGGTATAGCTCATTTTAATTTGATCCACATATAAGCAGCACAATAATAAAATTATTATTTCTTCAGATAAGTAATTTTCCAAAGTACAATTTAAGAAAAAAAATTAATTTACCCTGAAAAACACACATACTTTCCTTAAGTGTTTGGTTTATTTTTCTCCTAGCAACTACCAGAGTCCACCATATATAAATATTCAATAAATGTTTGTTAAATAAATTAATGATCCAAATTTATCACCTTTTTTCCATTTTCCCACTACTGCCTTCAAATTTAAATTTCATTTTCATTATTAGAGTATAATACAAGGGATGTATTACATCTTCTATACAAAAAGATCATCCTATTGCCAATATGCTACATCATTTTATTTTGTACTGAACTGACATTACAAGACACTTTTAGAGTAAATCTAAAATCCTAACCAATTTCATTTTATTGAATTTGTCCTATCACTAATAAAAATCTTAAGGACTAAAGTACACAATTCTATTACCTCTACCTGTTCTTTCTCCTTTCTTCTTCCTGTCTCCCTTCCTCTCTCTCTAACACACACACACACACACACACACACACACACACACACACACATTTGGCATTAAGGATGATGCAAAAAAGATTCACTCTAATGACCCTTTAAAAAATATGAGGAATATATAATATACATATATGCCAAATAATTTTTGTATGAATGTAATAAGATTTCCACTGAGTTATTTCTGATTCTTGGTTTAATTCTCTAAAATTTGAAACTATCTTGAATTTTAAAGTAATTACATGAAATCTAAAAAATTTTCTATGATCGTAAATAGATGAGCAACATGAGAATATAAAACATTAAAAGTATTAAGTAATAGTCATTAAAAATGTAGCTTATCTACACATAAATTGAGAAAAGGTGGTGTCACAACATATATCCTTGGGTCAGTCTGTAAAATATATAGAAATGTGTTACTTTTATCTTATATATTTATGTAATTCAAGGCCACTAATAGAACTGCGACTGATGATTAAATTGTAATGTTCAGTTAGAATATCTCAAGCAAACAGGGTGAGTTTACCTAAATCATAAATTTGTGATCCAATACATTCTTTCAACAGGTTCTAAACATGTTGAAACATTAGATTTATAATAAATGTTTTAAAATGTATTTGCATACTATCATATACAATTTAATGACTTCAAGAACAGATTCTGGATGTAAGATTATTTGCTAGCAATGTAAGGAGGACAAAGTTACAGCAACTTCATTTGCAGTACTTCATAGGGTTGTTCAGACACATATAATGATCTTACCATGAGATCTGATGCTAGATAATTACTTAATACATCTTTAGTTATTTTCATTTTAAATAATACAGATAATATGTATATTTAATTATAAGGATATTAGTAAATATAAGCACCTAAACATTTGAATATAAACTACAAAATTCACAGAGTTTGAAGAATCATTTTATTCATGTTTGCATCCCCCATTAGCACATTACTGTCTGAAATAAATGTTTTCTTTTGTTATGTTTTGTTTTGAGTCAGAAACTTCTTCATAATGCAACGTATCTGTTGTATTAGAATTTTATCTGTCAGCAGTTTTGAAAACTTTCTTGTTCCCATTTTTAAAAAGGAAAAAAAGTCAGAATGATTGTGAATGGTGACTCGTTGCCTGAATACCTGCCTACTGCCTGACCACTGTGTTCCAGACTTGGTTCAGTCAGGTATATTTAGCTCCAGTGTCACAATGTGAATGTTCTACCTGAGACCACAATGCTATCCTACAGCACAGTCAAGCTTTGTTCTGTACCAGTCATCATACGGGCCTGGATTAAAGCAGAACTGCAGAATGTCTTGAGGTTTTCTGTGTCTCCCACAAAGGAGTCATTTTGTTTTTCTATTAACAAAATAGATTTTTTATCTGCACTATAATTTTACAAGCCTTGGAAGAATACAAGCACATATTAAACTCTCTACACAAGTGTCCTCATGTCCAACAGTCCACAATTAGGCAACAGTTATTTTAGTTGCAAACATTGTCTTCTCGATTTTATAAGGGAAGAAAAGTTTACATGAATTAATATGGTATAAAAACATATTATTTGGCAGAAAAGCAAACTATGTGTTTTTCTCCCAGAGGGTCCTTTTTTAAATTTTCCAAATAATTTTTACCATTTTGAAACATATCATGAAAATAGCTGGAAATGAAATTTAGTTTAACTGTTGTCTACCCCTTTATTTCTGTCATCACATGCATTTTTTTTTTTAAATGGTGGCATTCCTTTGTCATTTATGTTTTGATTTTATAATTTGGTAAGAATTTCAATTTCAACTTGTAATTTATCATTGCTTTGTAAAAATAAGCTATCAGTCATTTCTTTTCTTACTAGCTCTGATAGTTTATCTTTTCCCTATTTATATGCCTCTGTGGTTTCTAAAACTACCATTAATATAAATCTCTTTGTAGGTATATTAACACTACCACCATCTCATAATCAAACATGAAATTGGTTTGGGTCAATGTACAGAGATGATTCAACATTGTTGCTTCAATCATCAAATATGAAACTTCATTTTTTCAAATCCAAATGATTTTGGGCTATGAAAGTGATGACCAGATGCTAAAGCTCCAGTGCAGGCCTACCTGAAGCTGTAGATGGAGCAGGAAGCAATACGGCAATATGGCACCCTTGCTCTCGTTCCCACTCCTACTGTGATGACTATTTAACTTCCAATATCTCACTTTCAGCTCACTTCAATAGCCAAAATACTACTATAAAAATTATAAGTTTTCTCTTCATTCTATGCTCTTTTCTTTCAACTTTATTTTCCAGAGTCTACATTTTCTAGGTAAAATTTCAGTGTACTAGCTGAACATATTTGAGACTCTGCAGAATGAAAATGTATTGTCCATTAACTAAGTACTGAAAATTATGAGTCTATGATAACTTGTTTTTTAAAAAAATAAGATCTAGCAATTCCATTGCTGAAGATATATCCAAAGGAAAGGAAATCAGCAGGTATTGCTTAACATAGCCAAGATACTGAATCAACTTAATTTTCCATCAGTGGATGAATGAATGAAGAAAATTTGGTGTATATACACAATGGAATACTCTCTGACTTTGAAAGAAAGAAATCCTGTCATTGGTGACACATAGATGGAGGATATTATGTTAAGTGAAATCAGCCAAGCACAGAAGTCAAACAGTGCATGATTTCACTTCCCTATGGAATCTAAAAGGTGTTGAACTCCTAGAAGCAAGAGTAGAATGGTGTTTACCAGGATGAAGGGGAGAAGGGGCTGGGAAGATGTTGGTTGAAGGATATAGAACTTCAGTTATTCAGAAGGACTAAGTTCAACGTTTGATTGCTCTACATGGTAAAAGTGACAAATACCAATCAACTGTTTACTGGAAAATTGTGACAATAGAGAGTTTTAAATGTTCTAATCATTAAAAAATTGTGTGAGACAACAGATATGCCAATGGGCCTGATTTAGGCTTTCCAAAATGTGTGTGTGTGTATGTATATATATGTATACATATATATATATAGATAGATAGATAGATAGATAGATAGATAAAACGTAGTATATCATTAATATGTACCATTTTATTAATTAAAATAATCAATTTAAAAATTTAAAAATATAGTATGTCATAAGAAATAAATGTCATAAGTACTAAAGGAAATGAGGAAGGTTATAAATCAAAATAATTTCAGGATATGAAAAAGGTCTGGGGGTAGCAGGATTTGGTTGAGATGAGGCATTGTCAGCTGGGGCAAAAAGAATGTAGAGTCTAGGAAACAATTTAAAAAGACGCCTAGCTTGAGCAGAGAGATGGGAATATGTGCTCCCAAAATAGGCTTAACAAATACAATTTAAAAAAATCAAGTAACAGTTTCTTTGAAGGGCAGAAGAAAACCAGTGTCATACATGTCATTGGAAATTAGTCTATTTTCCCAATACAAGGTGTTTCAGAGAATTAATCTGATAGTAGAAGGAATACAGTGTTTTATTTGTGGAAACAGACTTCACGGAAAGGATTTGGTATCAATATTTGCTTTGGAAAGCATTTTAGATAAATATCGTATACCCAATGTGATCTGAATTTCTATTTAGGTTTGTCTTTACTTTCTTAAGTATTTTCTTGTAGGTGATGTTATAATATATATTTCATTAAACAAATAAAACATTATAGTTTAAATGTAAGCATTATAGGGCTTGGCCTGATGCCATGTATTTGTTGTATGCTTTAATCAAATAAAATGCCATTTCAATATTATTGCAACTGGGAGAGATTTCTCATGAATTTGTGTATTCTATACATAATCATACAAATCTGTATGATAATACTTCTGACACCATATCTATCCCACACTCTTATCATTCTAAAACATCCTGACCCTTATAGTGTTTCCTCTGTATTCCCAGGAGGACAAACTCAAAATCCTTAATGAAGATATATAAGGCATGACGAGTAAGCTATAAAAAACTCTTGCCTACATCTCCAGTTTTATTTTTACCACACAAACTTCATATGTAACTATATGTAACTATAATGAACAAAGTTAGTGTTAAAAGACATTTTATTTTAACTTTAGTTTGGAATAATATTTAGTTGCAAGATTGTAGCATGGCACACAGCACATGCTGTGTTCTTTCCAGATTGCATTTGAGCACATATACAGCTATGAATTCTTCAAAATGAATCAGGCTTATAAAGTAACCCCTGCCTTCCCTGTTACTGCTACACCATGCATTATCTGCTGTTGACTGTGTTTATCATTGCTCTGATTACAGCATGAGCTACTAGAGGGGGCAGTGTGAGCAAAGTGCTTATTATTCTGCCTTCAATTCACAGATGCTATTAACAGACAAGTGCTCAAAAAAAAAAAAAAAAAAAAGAAGAAGAAGATCATTGCTTTTAATTCAGTGCCTTGTTCTCTTCTGAGATAGAAGAACACATATCAATTCAATGCTCTGAAAAACATCTCTTCACTCCACCTGTGACTTCATCTTGGGGAAAATTAGAATTTCATTCCTTCCATCTGGCTTTTCCAATGTTGCCTTCCTTGACTAGCCAAGTATTATCTCTAGGAAAGTCTTTCATGCCACCAGAATGCTAACATCATTCGATTTCTTTCCCAGCCAAAGTGCTTCAGAAAGAATCATAAAACTACAGTGATAGAAGGAAACTTAGAGATCATTGGGGGCATTATTGGAGTTTTAAAATAAAGAAAACTAAGGCTTAAAACTATAGCATGACTTGCCCAAACTCACACAGTTAATGTGAAGTCTAATGCTCCCAATTTCCAAGTTAAGTTTTGGTTTTAGTATTTGATTCTATATTTGGTTGTTATCTATTTAAAATTCTACCTCCATTCTAGTTCCTGCCCCAATCCCAGCTTCATAGATTGTTATAAGGCCAATGCCAACTTCTTTTTTTATTCTCCTATTCTACTATTGGCACTTTTCTCCTCCCAAAATTTTCATTGCCCTAATTTTTATCTTCTCTAGCAGCTATTTCTGTTTCCTTCAAAAGATCATGTTCCTCATTCCAAGGCTAATCTTTGGTCAGCAGTTGTTCTCTGCATCCATCACTCAAAAGTTTAATGACCCCCTCCATGAACATGATTCCCAAATCCCCTTCTCAGACCTCTGCTTCCTTTCAAGATCCAATCTCCTTGTCTCTCACTTTCATTATCTCACTTCTTGTATCACCATTTTCTCCAAAGTAACACCTCCTTTTCTATGTTTGCATTTCTAATTGTGGCTCTGTTTTTTTCTAATTACCCAGGCTAAAAATTATATAATCCTTTACTTTACTCTTTTTAAACTTATTTTTAAATATTCATAAGAAAACAACAAATAAGAAAGTAGCAGACATATATGCAAGGCACTTCATATGCATTATTTCACTTAATTTACACCTTAAGCTTGGGACACAAATGCTAGTTTCAACAGTTTTATAGTTGGAAAAAATGAGTTTCAAAAAGACTTACTGTGTCTTAAGATTACAAATCAGTATGTGGTGATGACAGGATTCAAACCAGATTATCTGGCTTCAAGTGCACACTGCCTTTGTGAGGCTATCTGCAAAGAGCTAAGCCTGTCATATGACTGCTATTTCAAATAATCCTCATCTCTAAAAAATTTTGCACTAAGGATTTGGATGTTGAACACAACACCTCAGAGATGGTAGATAGCCAAACTTTGATATCAATAGCACGACCAGGCCTTATCCCTCTCAAAGCAGAAGACAAAAATACAACATCTAAGGCTCCAAACTTTATCTTGAGCTGTTTTATGTGATCAGACTTCTTAGCTGTCAAAGGCACCCTGGCTTTCTAAGTGGGCCGAGTATTTCATCTCCATGCCTCCTTTAGTGGTTCTCCCATGACAACTTGGGAGGATATTTCAGGATTTTAGTTTGTCTTTCCTTACACCTCACTCTTTTTAATTTTTCTTTCTCTTCAAATGTTCTCTGATCACAAACCAGAATTTTTAAATAAAGATGTATTTTAAAAATAGAATTTAAAAAAGAAAATAACCCCAAACCCAATATGCAGAATAATAATAATAAAGGAATATAAATGTTTCCTTCCAGTCAGTTAATATCTGTATGCATGCACACATATATGTTCTTATTAATATGTGTATCTGTAGTGGGCATGTGTATGTATATACTTGCATACATATTTTTGAGTTTTATGATCTACTTTAAATTTTTCTCATTAAGGTATAGCTTGTTTCCTAATAGCAATAAGCAAAAGCAATCTTTCCAGGTGGCCTTCTGTCAAAGACTAGTATATCCTCTGAATATATCATAATTTATTAAATACTAATTCATTCAACTTTTATTCAATAAATGCTTGCAAGTATCAACTTTGTACAGAGCTCAGGTAGGGCTGTGAACAAGGCTGACAGGGCCCATCAGCTTATGTCCCAGGAGAGGAAACAATGCACCATTTACAGAAATGGACCAAAAGACCAGTGTTTGTTCAATAACTACTTGTTAAGCTTTCTGTGATCATCTTTACCCTGATTTTTGTCTGTATTCACAATTTTAAAAAAGAGATTAAAATACAGCCTGGAACTCTCCTGACAGATTCCTAGGGACAAGACAGGAGTTGAAAGTGAGCACTGCAGAGGATGAATTCCCTGTCTCCTAAGTACAGGTGTGAAAGCTTCACCTACTGAAGGGCATCTGTGAAAAGAAGATTCTCCCCCACACTCATAAATGTGGCCAATAAGGCAGCATTCATTTTAAGTGACTGACAAATAACATCCCATAATACTGTTGGTCACAAAAGAACCTTCTGCTCTACAGGACCCCTTTTGGTTCTAGATCTGGAAGAGCCACAGGAAGCCCAGTGGGAGGTACGAGATGGGGAAACAACACAGACTCTAACTTCATTCTCCCCTTCTCTACGTGTAATTCATGCCCTCTGTGCCTGCGTTTCTAAGAAAGTCTGAATGTGCAGGGAATGTGGCAGAGAAACTGCACATGCATTTGGAAGGTGTGATGATTATAGAATGAATGTTTTAATGACCAGATTTTGTAACTACATTTTCTAATGGGCTTCTCACAACCTAAAAACAAACAACAGAAATAAAACAGGTGGTGCAGCTGTGGGGATCTTGCTTCATAAATTCCTTAAATCCTGTTTACTCAATGAAGAGTCTTATACATTGGTAACATGAATTCAGGTAGTAGTGACAACCATTGAGAAGGAGTTAGGGAGTCAGGTGGCCATGGCATTTGGATGAAGGGACAGCTGAGATGAGATTGACACATGAGAGGTGGCCAGGCCAAGGTTCGGGAAGAGCATTCTAAGCAGAGGAAAGAAGCAAACGTTCTGAGACAGGAGCAGATATGGCATGTTTCAGGAAATTCAAGGTCAGTGTAGCTGGAATAGAATACTACACTGGGAAATCATTATTGAAAAGACACCCAGGGGCATTTTATAGCAGTGTTACTTATAACATCTAAAAACAAACCCTCTGAAAACTCTCCTTCAGGTTTTAAACCATCTATTTTTCCTCAGACACTGGTTATATATTTTACTATGGGGTGTTTCACAATGGCTTCTTGTGTTATATTCTTTCAACACAATCACATTGTATTCACATAAGATGCAGAAACAGAACTACAAATGAAAAAAATATGTTCTCTTCCATTTTCATGTAAATTGTTCTTTTTCAGTCTTTTCTTTTGACAAGTAATAGAAATGTGAATTTTAAAACAGTTTCAAAAATGTTCCGTCTAACTTTATTATACATAAGCAGCATCAAAAGTATGATATTAAATAGCAGCTGCTCTTTGGCCTTTATGCTAAAGAAATGAAAAGGAAGTGATAAAGCCTGGAACAGTAGAAAATTAATGCCCCCTCCTAAAATTGTTACAAAAAATGATTGATATTTTTGTTATTATTGTTATGATAGTTATTTCTTATTTTATATTCTAACTACTTTTCATTTATATTGAGAAAAGCTACTGATTTTCATATACTTATATTCAATGAATTTATAATAATTCTTACTAATGATGATTTATTAATTAATACTTTGGGATATCCAAGAAGCCTTTAAATATGTAAAAAGCATATTAAGAATTGGAGGGCTGGGGATATAGCTCAGTTGGTAGAGTGCTTGCCTTGTATGCACAAGGCACTGGGTTCAATCCCCAGCACCAAAAAAACAAACAAACAAAAAAAAAACAAAAAAAAGAATTGGAAGATGGGTTAGGATCGTAGCTCAGTAGTAGAGCACTTGCCTTGCACATGTGAGGCACTTGGGTTCAATCCTTGGCACACATAAAATGAATAAATAAAATAAAGGTATTGTGTCCATCTACAACTAAAAAAAATTTAAAAAAAGAATTGGAAGAAAATTCTGTTTTTAATCTATTTCTTATTTTATCATTGAGTCTAAACAAAAGCTGTTATGTTCCACTGCCTCTTCCTGATGATTATTTAGTATTCATTACCAATGTGCCTACTGAATAAGTATTACCCACCAGTATGCAGGGTACCAAGGATTCAAAGATGAAAACAGATTCAATCTATATCTTCATGAACCTTGTATACTGATGGCACAGACTATAAAAAGTCATTTTTTCAGACAAAGATACTAAAGAGATTACATATTGTAAAACATATCCTTAAATAAACATATAAGGGTCTAAAAGAAATAGAGTGAAGGTGAGACACTAGACAGGCTGGCCCAACAAAGTCTTTCTAAGAAGATAGCATGTGAGACAAGGCCTGCAATAAACGATGTGGACAGTCAAATGAAAAAGGAATACAAGTGGGAAAAGATGGTACCTCAGGGGAAAGTCTTCCAAAGACCACGGCTGTGCTAGAAGATGTGTAGGAGAAACTCAGTATATTTGTTTTGTGTGCACAAAAGTAAATACTTTAAAATCATTATTTACAACAACATATTTGTGCCCATGTGTATATATCATGGCAAAACATGTATTTTAAAATAAGAAATAAATACTAAAGTAATATTCTACTTACTGATAGAAGCAAGTACCAGAAGAAATGGAAATGCTCCTAGAGAGCAGAAATCAAGGATGTGGAGGAAAAGCAGGGTACTTTATTTCATTAGAATTCTTATAATAAGCATTGACTTTTAAAATTATATATATATATATATATATGTATAAAATCATTAAAGATTACACTTTAAAAAATTGCAATGGAGAGACACAAGACTTGTTTAGAGACTACAACAGTAACTAAAAACAATAAATAATAGTAGCATTAGTGTAAAGTCTACCCATGAAGACAACCTAGAGAACAGTGAGGTTGACAGAGCACGATGCAGGTAACCTCTCAAGACCATGATGAGACATTTGAATTTTTTTTTTTTTGAAGTAAAATCAAAAGCAACTGACAGTAGTGGCATAATCTGACAAAAATTCTGAAGAAAACCATTCTTGTTCGTCTTTGGAAAATAGATTACTGAGTGACGAGAGTCAACTGAAGGAACCAGGGTGAAGTCGCTTCTACTAATCCAGGTGGAAGATCATGGTGCCTAGACCAGGAAGCAACACGTGGTGGCTACATATGGATGTGGAAGAAAGTAAACACATTGGAGATTTATTTTGGACTCTCATTCAAATCAGAGGATGATGATTAATAATATGATGTTGAGACAGGAGGGAACAGGGGTGAAAAGCTATAATAAAGGATCACTCCAGAGTTTCTGGCTTGGGTACTCCAGCAGGAGAGACAGGTATTTGCAATTAAAATATAAAAGTCAGATTTTAGGGATGAAATGAATTTTAGGGTAGAGAATAAAAATTTCTGATGAGAACTTACTGATTTGATCTATCTTGGAGATATCCAAGTAGAGATGTCAGGTAGGCACTGGGAGTATGGAGTTCAGTGGATGGTTTTAAGCTAAAGACATATATCAAAAAACTGCCAAATAAAGGTAATTTTTCCATCACAGGAGTGAATGATGATGTCCAGGGAATGTACAGAAAGAACAGAAGAGTGCCTGACCCCAGATCCTGATAACCCAAACATTGAGAATAGAAAAGATCCAGCAAAAGGGCATGAAGAGGAAGATCTGGGAAAGTTAATACAAAGTAGGAGTTTGAATATTTGACATTTTTTGAAAAAAAAAAAAAAGCAGAATTAATTCTAAGAGCAGCTTTGAAGAAAAGATAGGAGAATAAGCTGTCCTTTCAGTTTACTCTGAGGAAGCTGTTGCTTCTGTCTAATCTACATTGCTTACATTTAAAATTTTAGTAGTCCTATATGAGGTGATCAAGCACATGTGCTCAGGCTATTGATAAATTCAACAGCAGGCACCAAGCAAAGAAAAAAAAAAAAAAAAGAAGAAAGAAAGAAAGAAAGACTTTCCATGCCTTCCTCAATCAAAATTCTTCCAAGTCATACAGCATGGCTTTCTTTTGTTGCTAATGAGAAATACTGCATGTTCCATATTGATGGATGAGGAGAAGAATTTAAATTTATTAACTATACTTGACCTATATTATTTCTTAATCACCATAAAAGGTGGCTCCCAACTGCCACCCCAGTACTTAATGAGTTGGTACATATACAGTCATACACCTAGTTGTTAAAGGGTTAGTCACTCAGTGATTTTTCAGAGCCATTCACCATGGTGATGAGCACTTGCAGCACTTATCTCATGCAATTCCAGCCTGGTTATGTGCTCTAAGTGGAACTGAATGAGACCACTGAGAAAGCTGCACAGCTGCAGTTTGGGGAAGCACTCATCACTGCCAGGTCTTAGTGGTGACCTCACAATTGACAGAGATGTTGCCAACCTCCTACATACCCCTAGAGAGTAGATGCAAATTCATTTTACCATGGAAACAAGATTAGTGGAGCAAACTATTCAAGGACCATAGCATTGGTACTCAAAGACATGGAAAATCTGCTGCAACTTATTTTCGGGATTCAATTAAAGGTCAAATGAACACAATAATGAATTTATTCAACAATATTTTCTAAGCGTATACTATGTATCCGTTAATATCCTAGATGCAGGAAATATAACAGTGAACAAAATAGGGAATCTCCAAAATCCTAAGTATCTTCATAATTAATAAGAAGCTTACTTATTATAGATGCTAAATCCTCTTTCCCATTTGTACCACATTAACAAAATGTGATGGTTTTCTTTTGCTAGTTAGAAATCTTGAATAATTTTCCCCTACCTCCATTCTGAATAACATTAAGTAATATCCCAGAAATGACAATGCTGTTGTTGTTTTTCTATAAAAGGAGCAATAAACTTTATAACAACAGAGTTCTTTCTTAAACAGTATATTTCTTCACTGTGAGGTTCCCAAATACAAATGTATATATGACAAAGGAGAATTTAAAGAACACTTGACCTTTTTTTTTTTCTTTAACCCTTTCTTTACTCTTATATATGCCCCATCAGTGAGTATGGAGGCTAAAAAAACTAATGTAATCTCATGGTGATTTATTACAGGCCACCTAAGGAAATTATACACTGAAAGAGCTGAAATAACATGATATAAACCCTGAAACTGAAAACACTCTGCATACCCTGGACTACCTCAGGAATATTTTGTTCATGCATTGTGTTTTAAGAAAGACATTTATAAACAAGAGAACATCAAAACAAGAAATTAGGGATCAGTTAATCTTCCAAACGCCACCCAGAGAAGGTATCATTCATTAACATCATTGATAAATGTTTAAAATTCTGCTTATGTATTTCAATCACCAAAAATAAATCACCACTCTGAGGCAATCAGTCTTCACTGGACAGGAGTAACTGTATAGAAAGTAATCACTCTCAGAAAGAGTCTTATAAAAGGTCCAGAATTCTTCCCAGCCACTATGTTATACCATGAGTTCTGCATCTTAAGTCTTTTCACACCTCAAATGTATGACAAATACTCTCAGGCCCAATTAATATAACTACTTCTTCATTCTTGTCATTTAACTAGGATGCTGTCTAGTTCATGAAGGTCTTTCTTAAGTTTCAGTTTCTTTGATTCTGAAGCACAGCATTGACAGTTGAATCAAATGTGTTTCTAGCACGCAAGATGAGTTGCAATAAGAAATGAGAAAACTAACACTTGAATAACCCTGTGCTGACTGTGATGCTAACAAGATGGAAAGTGTTTTTTGTGTATTATTTTTGTCATTCTTTAGTAGGAAATACTTCAATCCTTCAGAAATGTGCATAATAACAAAGTACTCAGTTGTCCACCATTGATATTTACCAAAAAATGTACTTGTATGTTGTAGATGTTTAAAAATGTATATAGCAATCTCTTGATTTAGTTGAAGTGAACCACACAGATCTAATTCTCTTCCCATATTTCTCAAAAGTAACTGGTAAACCCAAGGTGGTGCAATCTTTTGTATTCCTTATTTTTTTTCACTATATATGTTTTCATATTACAAAAGCTGCAAGGAAGAAGTGTGAACATTTTAAAAGGATCCCTTCTGATGACTGTATTGACAGACTACAGGGGAAGAAAGGCTACTACAATAATTCTGATGAAAGTAGGTCTGGCATCATTCTTAGAGAGTAATTAAAAGAATGTAAATTCCAACAATCAGGCAGGATTTCACTGTTTCAAATAGTAATAAAACTAAAGCACATAAAATTGTAATACATAGTTGATGAAAATAAAGTGAACCTGGTACCTTCAAACTTCACTGGTGGCCTCATAAATTAGTGCCCTCTGGGAAATCCTTATAGAATCATGTTACTTACACCTTTGGACTTTATAATTGCAGTTCTGGTAATTTATTCATAAGACCTCCTTGCTTTGTTTTATCCATTGAACAACATAAAAGTATTAAAGAAAAATATATAGAAATAATTTGTGATTGGGGGTAGGAGAGATCTTTTCAAAGACATACCACAAAGCAACGACTGAAGAGTACGTTTACATTTCAAAATTATAAAGAAATGGAAGTGGTCTCAAAACCCACCATTAAGGAGATCATGTGCTAAATTATGACATATTCAGAAAAAACATGTTATATAGTCTTTACATTTGACTTTATTAACATTTATGTTACAATACTATTAAATGTATGTGATATATTAAATTTCTTTAAAAACAATATAAGTCTTATGTACTCTGATTTGAACTATTAAAACAACTCAATACAATCATAGCAAAACATACTGAGTAAAACCAAAGTAGCAAAATTCTAAGAGTGGTTCTGGTAGCGAAAATATACATGAGGCTTTTTTCCAAGTTTGTTTTCATAATAAACAAACATACTGATGTTCAATTATGTAAATGATATAAAAGTTCTTTCTGTCAAAATTGTTTTCAAAAATTATGAGAAAATTTTGGTTATCACCTTCTAGATTCTCACTTATTGGTAAAATAAGTTTATCACTTATCATTATTATCCATCTAACCTGATCTCTTGATATTTTAATATCTTTATGCACATATATATGGGATCTACATAAGGAAATAGCATGGTAAGGTTTACTTTTAACATAAATAGCAACATAATCTGTATCATTCTGCAATTTGGTTTTATTGAAACTCAGTAATACAAAAGTATTTTAAAAATATTAGAAAGATTTGATAATGACTTTGGAGAAGAGAAGGCTTTCTTAAGGAAACATCAGAATGCAATAATCATGTGAGACAGTGATATGGAACTTGACCACATTAAATAGCAATGCTACCAAGCTACTTCATGACAAAACATTCATAAACAAATTTGGCAGACTGGAAGAAATTGTTTGCAATATATTTAATAAGGGAACATAATAAAAATAAATAGTTCTGAGACTCAAAGTTAATACAGTTGAAGAGATGGCTAAGGGAAAAGTAGCAAATCAACCCATTATCTCTGCTGGGTGTGCATTTTATAATTACCTTGATCACTTGGCCAGGGGAGGTCACTATTACTTACCTGCTCTTGAACAGGAAGGTTTCAGAGCCCTTGTAAAGATCTGTTCTTGGATGGCAGTTTAGCACTAAATGTTTGCTAGGAAGTTTCGGGGAAGAATAATAGTGAGAAAACTTCATTCAGCTGCTCAATGGACCAACATACATTTTCAGGAATGCAGAGGGTAATTGGCTTCCTGTTGTCTCTCAGGTCTGTTTAAGAACATTAATGTACAAATTGCACATGGGTTCATTGTTATTTATGTTATCCTATCGGAACATCTGGATTCATTTAAATAACTTCAAAAGTACCTAATAGGTGGCATTTTTGGAAGGTCTAGAAAATTATTTTAATGTATTGACTAGTATGACTTCCAACTCTACTTATTGTCCCCATTTTATGTAACAAAAACATTTATAGCTCTCACACTGATGCCAGATACTGTTCCATACTGTCCTAAGTATCTCACTGTTTTTTGTCTATTTGTTTGGTGCTAGGGATTGAAGCCAGAGGTGCTCTAGCACTGACTGAGCTACATCCCAACCTTTTTTTTTTTTTTTCCTTGTTTTTGAGACAGGGTCTCACTGTGTTACCCAAAATGGCCTCAAACTTGCAATCTTCCTATCTCCTAAGTCACTGTGATTTTAACTGTGTGCCACCACATTCTGCTCAGTTTCTTAAGGTGAAGAAACCAAGGGACTATTAGGTAAATTGTTTAAGGTTACACAGCTAACCTGGGGAGCCTGGATTCAAACCCGTAACTTCTAGTGGCAGAGATCATGCTCTTAATTTAAGGGAGCCAAGAGTATGCCAAAATGCTGGCATTTCATTTTCAAATATTCATGACCAAGTCTTTTTATTCCCCTCAAATTTAGTAATGAATATAAATTCTTTTTCAGTTTTAGCATACGTCTAAGATATGCTTTTCCTAAACAGAAGTATTTCGTTTTCAGGTTGTGACATATGAAATTGCTCTTTGTTGTAGTAAAAATTCATATATTGACAATTTCATATAATTCAACTTTACCAGAAGAAATCTTAAGGGTAAAAGAAAAGACAAAATATACAGTACTGGAAAACCACACTTGGTTGTCTGGTTCACTTGTGGGATTGCTGGCAAGTAAGATAACCTCCTTTGTCTTATTGGTGTGGGAATACTAAGACCCGTTACCATAGCTATCTAAGAAGTGACAGTTTAATTTGTAAAACAGTCTCAATAACTTTAAAGTATGCAACAAACTCTACTATCCTAGAGAACAGTGCTAAAGCCCTGGGGACAAAAGGTGGGCACTGTCAAAGCATCTATAGAACTAAAATACAACCCCTAGAAAATACAAAAACCAACCATTTCTGGATTTATGGCTAAATTGTTCATCCACCTAAAAAATTCAGAGCCAACGATCCTGATCAGACTAAAAAATAAAAGATTTTAAATTTAAAAATAGAAGATTTTAAATCACTGATTTAAGAAAGGAAAGGTTACACATCCTGCAGTTCCCTTTGACACTGGCAGCTGTCATGGGCCAACTTTGAACAATATGAACTTCTTCATACTGATGGACGTCACAGAGTGCTCCACCACATGCTACTGAGATGAGATCACCAAAAGGATCTTGTAGACTGACAAGTCCCCAACCAGAGCCATCAAGACAAGGGATGGTATAGAAAACAGAATATCTAACTAGCCCTTTCTACAGTAACTGTTCTTTCCTCTTACTTCTGCCACATTACTTCCTCCCACTCCCAAGCCCAGGCAGATAATAAGCTTTGAGATAAGAATAGACACAAATTGTTTGAATTATATGTATAAATCACACTTTACTTTTCTTAACGAGCTCTCAAAAATGTTAGCCTTTGATGATAATGATGTCAGAATTATTTTCTACAGGCTTGGGTAGTAAAGGAGGACGATGAAACACGGCTAAATAGGCTCGATTGTAACATTTCAAAGCCTAGCCTTCACAGATCACTGAAGCCTTGTAGCATTTTTAATTATATTCTATGCTTTGGATTAATTTCCTTTAACATCACTCATTAAAGGAAAACCCATGCCAAATCTGATTTGCTTTCCAGCCTCAGGACCTGGCCTGATGCTTGGCAGATAAGAATGGGTGTGAGTATCTTCATAAAGCTCAGTTAGGACAAGGGGAACATTAAGAGTGAAACTAAAGCAATCCTTCCCTATCTTACAAATAATAGTTTCCTGCCCATTAAATGAAATTATATCCATAAAAGTATGATGAAGGACAATAAATCTCTACAGAAAGCAAACTATTCCCATACTCTTCTACCAAGTCTGCTCAAGTACTTTATTGCTAAATTTAAAAATTTTCACTTCAACAAAAATGATGGTATATTTCCTTTGTCATGATATTAACAGGGTCCCTAATAGAAAATAAGCAAAACCAGGGTCTGTAATACACAATACAGCATTACATTTCTTCCTGCTTTCTTTTGGTCTTACAATTTTTTTTTCTAACATTATTTTTTCAATTTAGCTCACATGTAGACTCCAATTCCATGTATGGGTATGATTCCATTCAGGTTTAATTCAACAATGAACCAAAAAAAAAAAAATATGAATGGCAGTTCTCACTAATTCAGTATGTGCCAAAGTAAGTTGATTTAGAATTGAAGACACATGTTTTACTGAATTAGACTCTAAATTAGTAACGCCACAGACCTCTCCTACAAACTGAAATTAATTATTTCCACAGAAAAGTGCATATAGAAAATGTCACTTCCGGTTCAGTATGTGAACACCAAGAAAACAGGTAAATGTATTTATTATTTTACACATATAAAAGGTAAAAAAACACAAAACTTCTAAATCTAGTTGCTTTGACACATATATAATATTTCATATTATTTACATTATATTATGATCCATATATAGAAATCTGAGCACTAACTAGTGGATCTATATACTATGCAAATGGAAAACCAGATCTGTCCTAATATTATAAATAATATTTATTATTAGACATTTTTTTAAAAAATAGAGTTCAAAAGTCATAAAATAAAATGCCTTTATTGAATCTCTGTAGAGAGATTTTTAAACTGATTAATTTATAGAAGTTTAAAGTGGTAGAAATTTTAATCTATTATTGAAAAGCATTGCTATTTATACAATAAATAGCATCATATATTTAAAAATATAATTTTGCATTTTAAGCCTTTTTTCAATTTCTCTGCATTTTGGCAGTGCCCAGCTATCCCTTTCTAGAGTAGAAAATAATTTTTAAACTCTAGGAATTAAAAAAAATGATAGGTAACATTTGATTTAAGAAGAAAATTATTCTGCTTTTGTTACATCCAACTTTAATGTTTGATTTGTAACAGTTTTAGAAAATATTTACATTCAAGTGAAACTTATAGAAAGGTAAGTAGGAGGATGTTGGAAGAAATGGAGAAAAGAACTATGAAAATGCTCCTACACATAATTCTTTTAAAATTAGCATAGCATTGCATTCTGTGACCTTGCTCAACTCATTTGTCAATTCTAATTCCTATTGTCTAGATCTTTTAGATCTTTTAAGTTTTTTTTTTTTTTTTTTTTTTTTCTGGGTGTCAGGGATTGAATCCAGGGGCATTTAAACACTGAGTCCCATCCCCAGCCCTTTTTAATATTTTATTTAGAGACAGGGTCTTGCTGAGTTGCCTAGGGCCTCTCTAAGTTGATGAGGCTGATTTTGAACTCGTGATTTTCCTGCCTCAGCCTCCCAAGCAGCTGCGATTACAGGCATGTGCCACTACATACAGCTATCTTTTAGGATTGTCTGTGTACATGATCATGTTAACTGCAAGTAGACACAATTTTATTTCCCCCTTTCCTATCTGCCTGCCTTTAATTATTTAATTATTTTGATATTTATTTATTTTGCTTTTCATAATTGCTAGGATTTCCCATGCAATTTTGAGTATAAGTGCACAGAATGGACATCCGTGTCTAATTTCTGATAAGACTATAAATGTATAGTCTTTCCAAATTAAGATAAATTTTAATGAGTTTCTGAAAATGCTATGGTTATATCTATTCCTAATTTGCAGACAGTTTTTATCATGAATGAATGTTAAATTGTGTCAAGTTACTTTTCTGCATTTCATTTATATTAGTATACAGTTTTTCTCTTTCACTTGTTTCATATGGTGGATTACACTGATATTTTAAATGCTAAGCCATCCTTGAATTTTGGGAATAAACTCTTTTTGATAGTGACATACTATATATTATCTACTACTGAGTATTTGTTATGGATTCCAGGATCTGCACTCACATGGGGATAATAATGCAGTGCATTTTTTCATAATGTTTTATCTGTTTCGATATAAAGGAAAATGTTAACCTCCTAAAAAGTATTGGGAATATCCCTTCCTTTCAAATTACTGAAAGAACTTGTAGTACTTCATGATATACATATATCCAATGAATCAAAATGCAGTGTGTAAAAAATTAAAAGATGAATTAAAAGATACATCAAGATATATATATATATATATATATATGTATATCTTATATACATACATACCTGTGGAAGCTAAACTACAATAAGGGGGGACAAAAATAGAAGTTAGTGGAGTAGGAAAAGGGGAATGAAAGGAAGGAAGGAGGGGATGGGAATAAAACAGTGGAATGAATCTGACATAACATAACTTTCATAACTTTCCTTTGTACATATATGAATACACCACAGTGAATCTCACCATCATATATATCCACAAGAAATTAATTTTTAAAAATAACTATGGTAAATAGCAGAAAGATCAGTAGAGGGAAGGGAGCAGGGGTGGGGGAGGGGAGAGGATGCAGAGGTACTGGGGACTGAATAGAACAAGATATATTCCATGCTTTTATAATTACGTCAAAGTGGATTCAACTGTCATGAAAAACTAAAAAGAACCAATGAATAAAAAGAAAGCAAAAAGGAACCTAAAAAGGTAAATGATTTGTCTCATATATATATATATACATACATATATATATATATATATATCAAGAAATTTGTCTTTCTTCTAGTCATAAATTTTCTTGACATAAAGTGGTTCAAATATTTCCTTGTAATTATTTTAATTTCAAAGCTGTAGTGATGCCTCCCTCTCATTGATAATTTGTATTTTCTCTTTCTCTTTGATCTATCTAGAGATATACTAGCAATTTATTGTTCTATAAAATTCATTTTCTTCACTGTTTTTGTTTTTCAAGAAAATTTATTGATTTTTCTCTTTCCTGTAGTATTTTCTATCATCTATAATTTAAAGTTCAATTTCCTCTATTTTTTAAAACTTCCTAAGGATTTAATGCTATAAATTTTCCCACAAGTATTGCTTTAGCTATATCCCCACATAATTTTATGTTCTCATTTATATACAGTTCAAACATTTTCTAATGTTTTTGTCATTTCCTCTTTAAAAGATGTTATTTAGTCATGTGTTATATTACTTCCAAATTTAAGGTAATTTTTAGATTTTTTGTTATTATTCCATGAAACCCACTGTCATCAAATAACACAATCATATTTTTTCAATTATTTTAATTTTGTTGAGACAACTTTAATAATCCAGGATATAGTCTATCTTGATGAGAGTTCTATGTGTACTAGATATAAAAGTTTCTATGTCATTTAGGTCAGTTTTTCCTTGCTTTCCTTCTATTTGGTTTTCTGTCTTCTTGTTCTACCATTACTGAGATATGAGTGAAGACTAGAAGAAAAAAAAAAAAAAACAGTTCAAATACCAGGAACTCAATGCAGAAAAATACAGGACTTGGTGAAGTATTATGATCACTATAAGAACAATTTAATATTATTTTGGAAATATAAAGGTGTATATCTTCATAAGTCTTCACAGGTATTCATGAGACAAAATGATGATCATTAAAATATTGCTTATGATTCCAAAAAATAAACAAGGAGAAAAAAATGAACATCCACCAATAGGGTAATGAATAAATGTTACATAGTATTCAAACAATTAAAAAGACATTGCAGTTTAAATGGTGGACTACAGCTGCATGCATCAACTTGAATAAATCTTAAAGAATACAATTTGAATTTCAAAACACAAATTTTAGCAGGATTTTTACAGTATGATTCCAGTTATGTAAATTTTAAAAATATAAAACAATGCTATATATATATCTTTATAGATGCACACATAATAAAATTATAAAAATATGGATGGAAATATATACACAAATTTGAGAATAGTGGTTACATCTGGGGACCCAGAAAGAAACTGTCTGGGAAGAATATAATAAGGGCTTCAACATGATGTGCAAACTTTAAAATAAAGATCTTGAGCAAAGCTGGTGAACTGTTAGCATTCATGAAATCTGAATGTTAACTGTATTAACCTATGTGCTTCTCTTTATACTTGCACAGTTTTGTAATTGGATTTCTAGGTATAACTTTAAATGACTAAAAGATTAATGGGAAAATGTACAAAGATTACCAGCATGTAACAAACAGAAGAAATGCAAATTGTGGAGAAGAACATTAAAAATTCATACTTTGTTGAATATAATGAATGGTAATATTCACTGTGGATAAAGACATGAAGAAAGGGCACTCCTGGGTATAGCTGGTGAGAGTGTAAACTGACCTAGTATTCTTGGAAGTTGATTTTGCAGAGTATATCAAACTTTCAATGATGCCAATTCTGTGTTCCTTTCTCCCTCAAAGATATGACTTCCAGAAAATCTACTGCAAGCATGCTCACAGAGATATGCAAAGATCTTGGCAATCAGTTGTAAATTGCAGAATTATTGTCAGTTCTGTTAGCGTAAAAACAGTGCCAACCTAACAGCTACAAGTATGGGTATCTTTCTTCATGGCCCCTACCATGAAGAATGTAATATAATGTAATCCATGTGAAGAGCATCTTCAAGAACTTTGCTATGCATGTGGCAAATTTGCCAGTGTGTGTCAAATACTTCTGTAGGATAGTGGTTCTCAACTGAATGTGGCGGTATGTGTCCTCTCTCTCTCTCTCTCTCTCTCTCTCACACACACACACACACACACACACACACACACACACGCACGCACATGAATGCACTCACACACCTTGGGGAGATTATCAGACACATTGGCAACATCTGCACATATTTTGGGCTGTCACAGTGAGCATGTATGGGTAGAGTCCACAGATGCTGCAGAATATCCTACATTATATAGGACAACACTTCACAATAAAATTATCTTACCCGAAATGCCAGTAGTACTGAGCTTGAAAAACCCTACTCTAGAGTAACTTATTTGTTTTATTTCTCTAATCTCAGCTACAGTTATATAAAGTAGTAAATATTTTTATTCATTTTTTTCTGTTTAATTTTTGATTTATTGATCCAAGAAGTATGGCTTTTCAACCAAATACTTAATCTGCTCTAATATTTTTCTGGATGTTTTCCCACATTGGATTTAAATTGGTCCATAAAAATCAAGAGCTTTTAATTGACTTTCTTCATAGAAATCCATTGGAGATACTTTTGTATGTTTAGCATTGAGGTGGCATTTTCTCAAAAGAAGGTTAAACAGCAAACATGGATTTGTTGAAATAAGCTTTGTATTGAAAGTTTATGCAGTCATCCTTTGTTATCCATGAGGGATTGGTTCCAGGACACTTCTTGGATTCTAAAATCTGCAGAGGCTCATGTCCCTTATATGAAGTGGTGAAGTGTTTACAAGTAACCTACACACATCATCCTATACACTTTCAAATCACCTCTAGGTTGCTTATAAAATCTTTTACATTGATAATGCTATGTAATTTGTTGTTGTGCTGCATTTTTTAGGAAATAAGGGTCAGAAAAAGTCAATTTTTTTTAAATATGAAAAAAGTCTTGTATGAAAGTTCTTATTAACAGTAATGAAGCTAATAAGAGACAGAATTCCTTGCTCTTAACCTGGAGGTTACATCTGCAGTATAATTTATTGTGCTCTTATGCTGTGGATTATTATATAGCTGTTTTAAAAGGTTAGATGAGCACAAATGGCATGTAAAGATCTCCATGTCACCAAGTAAAAGAAGATATTTGTAATGTACACAGCTAATAAGAGATTAGTATCTGAAATGTTTAAAGATGTCCTAAAACTCAATAAACAAGTTATAGAAGACACATGATTTGTAATTCCATTATATAAGCAAGCTTGTGTGTATGAAAAGAACACAAATGTTACTTATTTATGACTCTACACACCAAAAACGTAAGAATAGAATTATCCTAAAACAATAACTTTATAAGAATTCATTTAGAAAATCCCAGTACAAAAATAATTGATGAAAAATGTGCCATGGTACACAGCACAGAGTGATACCAGAAATGCAAATAAGGGTTTGGTATTAACTGGGAGAAGATAACCGGGTTGGTAATGCACAGACTATAATGTCATGAGGCCTCATTGATCACACATGCCTCATGACAGTTCATGGTTGCTACAAGTGAACGAACACTTAAAGAATTTAACTGAGATGTTGCAAATATAAGTATTACATGATGACAGACTTTTTCAGAACAGTAATGTAGACAGTTTATTTACATAATTAATTCAATTTTAAATACTTCGATTTGAGTTTATATCATTAATTTGATTTTATATAATTTAGAATTAAATCTATTTTTGAAGTTCCATTTATTTGGAGAAAAATAGACACAAAGTATTTCACATGAAGTATATTCTATTCCACATACATGAAACAGCAAAAAACAAAAATGGGTGGGGTGAGATAATTCAAGCCCTAAAAGGCAATCTAGTTGATTGAAAATCTCTTCGATTTTCTGGATATTTTGGTAGATATGGGAAGATTGTTGGGTAAGAGAAGTAGAGAGGTTTGCATGATAGCAGGTGAAGAATTCAGAACATCTAGAAAGAATCCTGAAGGAGAAAAGGAAGAGCAGAAATGAATAGTGGAGAAAGCATGGCAGACAATGAGACATTAGAGGCTGAGGACTTCTCATGTATTCAGAATTCTAATGTACACTAAATCTTCATTGAAACTCGCTAGAATTCCTGAAATGAGTGGTATGAATAATTTTTTAAAGAGAACTATGAAGCAGTTAAATATTCTAAGTTTACCTAGAAGGAACAAAGGCAGCATGGGCAGATGCAGATGTAAGGGAAGGGGTTTGGAAAGGGGTTACATTGTTCTTCCCTCCTTATCCCAAACTCTGAAATCTTGAGTCAAGGCCTTAGAATCTAATGGGACTAGGACAGTGGGGTATTAAGGAATTTCCTGGAGATCTCAGAGGCAAGAAGGCCCACAGCCAACAACTGCACCATATTTATGTGGAGTTTTGTGTAAGTCCTTAGTAAAGCTCTTGATGAAAACACATCCAATTACTCTCTGAAGCAACCTCTAGAGGGGGTTTTGAGATTGACAATTCCACTTTTGTACATTTACTTCTGTGTTGTTAATATTTTATAATAATCAATGCTTTGTATCTCAAAAAAATTTATAAGACTATATGAAATGTGTGGTAAGTGAAGACACCCTGAGATTGCATCACTAACTGCACGGTCCAACATTAAAGAAAGTGACAGTTTCACTATAACTTCTACCAGACTGCACCTGGACCTCCAGGACAGGGAACTGTAGAGAACACTGGGGTTAAATCCTGGAGAAAAAGAGTCAGAGGGTGTTTAGTTTACAGGGAGTGAAAGATTAAGCATTGTTTTTTGTTTGTTTTGACAAATTTATACAGTCAAGGAACAACCACCAAATCATCAGATAGAATTTTCTATCACCTCCAAAGCTTCCCTGTGCTCCTTTGCAGGCAATTCCTTTTCCCTCATGACCTGGTTTTTTGTCAATCACTAATTCAAAGTTTTGCCTTTTCTTGAATCCCATACAAATAGAATCAAGCAATGTATAGTTTTTTGTATGTGCATTTAGTTTCCATCATTTTTTGGACTGAATTAGTAGTTTGCTCCCACTGATGAATATACAACACATTTTCCATTTGGGGGCAATTGGGAATAAATCGGCAATGAACATTTGTGTGTTCTTATGTGGATATTTGTTTTCATGTTTTCCCTAAGGACCAATAATATTAAGAATCTTTTTCATGAGCTTATTTTCATCTAAATATCTCATGAATTTTCTGCTCAAGCATGAAGAGACTTCATATATTCTGGAAAAAAAAAGCAATTCATCAGATATATCTTTTGCAAATATTTTGTCCCACTTTGTACTATGTTTTCATTTTATGTTCATGTCATTTGAGGAGTAGAAGGTATTAATGCTCCAGATGTCCAAATTATCATTTTCAATGTCCCATTGGAAATATTTTTGGCCTATATAAGGGACTGCAGATTCTCTCCTAGGTTTTATTTTAGTAGTTTATGATTCATTCAGAATAATGATTGTCCCTGGTATGAGGTAGAGGTCAAGATTCATTCCTCTCTTATGGATGTTTAATTCCTGCTAGCACCTCTTATAAAAGAATAGAATTTATTTGTTGAATTAAATTAATAACTTTACTGAAAATCAAGCAGCTATATTTGAGTAAGTCTATTCCTGGACCTATCTTACATTTAATATACCTCTTTGTGTCAATACCACTCCTATCTTGATTACTAAACTTTCCAGTATCACTTCAAAAGAACAGTGTAAGTCCTCTAACTTCACTCTTCTGAAAACTGTTTTGGACTTTTTAAGTACTTTACAGTTTCATAAATATTAAAATATGCTTACTTATCAACCTCAACCCAAAAAGTCAATTTTTTTAAAAAGTATGAAAGCATTAGTACTGTTCAGGAATAACTGACATCTTAACAAGACAGTTTTCTGATTCTTTAAATTCATATATTTCTTCATTTATTGAGATATTCTTTAATTTTATCAGCAATATTTTCTAAATTTCATTATCTGAATATATGTTCTGTTGTGTTTAAGTATTTCATATATTTGACAGTATTGTAAATGATATTTTTAAAACTTATTTCTAAGCATTCATTGATACTATAAACATAATTGATATTTACACATAGACCTTCTGCAACCTTGCTCAACTTACTTAGTTTCAGAAGAATTGTCTGTATAAACCATGTTACAAATCAGGTCTGCTTTTTCCTGTACAATCTGGATGATTTTATTTATTTTCTTGCCTTATTATACTGGAACTTAATTATAGGAATAATATGGGCAACAACATCCTTGCTCTGTTCCTGATCTTAGTGGAAAATATTGGGTATTTTACAATTAAGTGGGATGCCATCTGTAAGGTTTTCATAGACACCCTGTGTCAAGTTAAGGAAATTCCTTCTGTTCCTAGTTTTCTGACAGTTTTTATAATGAAGCTACATTTTGTCAAATTATTTGTCTGCATCTACTAAAATGACTATTATTTTCTCTTTCATTCTGATTGCATGGTTAATTACATAGATTTTCAAGTGTCAAAACAACCATTGATTATTGGGAAAAATGCTTTTATACATTGTTTCGGTCAACTTTTTTCACTGTTGTGACCAAAAGACTTGACCAGAACAATTTTAAAGGAGAAAAAGTTTATTTGGGGGCTCACTGTTTCAGAGTCTCAGTCTACAGTTGGTTCCATTCTTGGGTGCTTGAGGTGAGACAGAACCTCATAGCAGAAGATTGTGGTGAAGGGGAATGGTTCCCTATGATGATCAGGAAGCAGAGAGAGACTCTACTCGCCAGATACAAAATATATACACCAAAGGCATGACCCCAGGGACCCACCTCCTTCAACCATACCCTATCTGCCTTTAGTTACCACTCAGTTAATCCCATCAAAGGATTAATTCACTCATTGGATTAAGACTCTCATAACCCAATCATTTCACCTCTGAATGTTCTTGCATTGTCTCACACATGAGCTTTTGGGAGACATCTAATATCTAAACCATACCATACATAATTTGATTTATGATGATATTTGTTAAAAAATTTTTATAACTACATTCCTAAAGAATATTGGTCTGTAATGTCCTTCTAATGTTTTCTTATAGTTTGGATCAGGGTAAAACTGCCTCATAAAATGAGTTATTTAGAGTGTCCTTGTCTTCAGTTTCCTAGAAAAGTTTGTACAGAGTCGATATTTCATCTTTAAATGTCTGACAAAATTCATGAGTTAAGCCCTCTTTGTCTGAGGTTATCTTAGGAGAAAAACATTTAACTACAAACTCAATTTCTCTTCAGAATTAAGGTCATTAAGATTTATTAATTTTTTCCACTGATTATTAGTATGCTTTCACATTATTTGTTCATTTTATAAAGGTTGCATTTATTGCCAAATGTTGTTCACTATATTCCTTTGGTATCCCTTTTAATTCTGTTGTATCTAAAATGTCTCCACTCTAAATATGTAGATTGGGCATTTGTAAATATGTAGATAGGGCATTCTAACATTTTTCTTGATGAATAATAATTTTTCAATTATTTTTTATTTTTTTAAAGCATTAGTTTTTGATTTGCTTTTCTCCACTACTGTTCTTTTCTCTTTTTCATTGATATTTGCTCTTATTTATATTTCTTCCTATTGCTTGGTTTTCACTTCATTTAAGCTTCTTCTAATGTTTTCAAGTACAAACATAAGTCACTGATTTGAGACTTTTCCTTTTCTGTTATATTTAGTACTATACATTTCTTATGTGTATTACTTCAGTTGCAATACACAAATCATGATATGTTGTATACACTTTCATTAACTTACTATTTCTTCACTATTTGCTAACTTTACTATTTGCTAACTTACTTTGCAATTTCTCCTTTGACCCATATGTAAGTGTATTATTTTATTTAAAATATTTGAAGATTTTCCAGACTTCTTCCTCTCACTGATTTCAAATTTAATTTTGTTGGAGTGAGAAAACCTACTTACTTTGATTTCACTTTCATATATTAAGACTTATTGTATGGCCCAGAATTAGATACTACATTGCAATACTCTGCATTGGGACACTAACGTGAAGACTGGGTTGTTGGGCTGGTAGGTACCCTTTGCTCATTTGGAAGGAACTCTCTTCACACATTGCTCCCTCCTCATGAGTATTTATTCTGGAAATTCTAGCTTTCATGGCCTCTCTAAAATCTTCAGTTCAATAACACTGGGCACACTTTCTGTTCTTCTCAGTGTGGCAGCCTAGAACTTCCCTTTAACTGTTATCTAGGAGGTATGCACAGATTCCTCATTTAATGTTTGTTTACTCTCAAAGCTTACTGTCCTACAATATCTTTTGTACAATGCCAAAAGTTACTAAGACGGATGTAGGTATAAATAGCCATATATAAATATATATATATATATATACACACACATACATATACACATATATCAGACTATATATTTAAATATATATGAGATATATATCTGATTACATCAAATTTTGTGAAGACACTGGCATTCACCCTCTGCAGTCCAAATTATAATTCCCTCCACTTCATTCTAACATAAAACCTGAAAAATGGCAGTTCCTGAGAGAGTATTTTGGAGTTTTGCAGTTTTACAGAACCCAGTCTTCACATCATCTCTGTGAATCAAGAGTAAAGTCTTTAAACCAGGCAAACCTAGGTCTGATTCCCAGCTTGTCTCCTTGGTGACCTGAGATGATTTACTCAACTTCCTAATCAATAAAAAGGTTACAGAATACATTCCCGATTGGGATATTGTGAAAACTAATTATGCAATTAAAAAAAAAAAAAAACATAAGTTACACATGGTGTGGTGGCACATGCTTGTAATCCCAGCAGCTTGGGAGGCTGAGGCAGGAGTATCACAAGTTGAAAGCCAGTCTCAGTTACTTAGTGAGGCTCTAAGCAAATTACTGAGATCTTGTGTCAAAATGAAAATAAAGAAATAAAAGGGTTGGGGGTGTGGTTCAGAGGTTGAGGTTGAGTGCCTCTGGGTTTAGTACCCCATTCCAAAAATAAACTCCCAAAAACAAACAAGCAAAAAACACATAAAGTACTTGCAGAGGGGAATGTCATAATCTCATGAAAAAGAAGGGAGACCAGTAGAATAGAGGATGGGGACCAGAGGAACAGAGGAAAGGAGGGAAAGGTGAGGTACTGGGGGATGAAATTGACCAAATTATGTCACATGCAGGAAAATATACCAACAATTCCACTAATATGCACAATTACTATGTGCAAATTAATGTTTTTGAAAAATTTTTAAAAGTTGAAGAGTGAGGTACTATATCTAAAACGTAACTGATTGATTCATAAATGGTCATTGTTGTTTGCAGTTGTGTTATTGTCATTGTTGTCTATCATAAGAGAGATACATCATCCTGTAGAATCCAAAGACCGGACTAACATTAATTCCAAGATGCCAGAACTTTCCAACAACAGAATTTTCCATAAAGTAAAAAGAGGATGTGAAATTAGTAAGTTCCTTTCTTTGTTATTGGGTGATGTCAGGCATATTTTAAAGGAAATCTCTCTATTGTGTTGTAAGTTCATGCTTTAAAATTTTAAGCATACTAACACAAGACAGAAACTAGAAAGAGAAAAGACAAATTACATTTCTACCATTTCTCTTTCTACTCCTGTACCTTTTCCTTGTGAAGTCCTACCCATACCTTAGATCAAAGAATTAAAAAAAACAGAAGTATACATCTCTGATAAAATTGAATGAACAAAATATCTTCTCCTTGTCCCCTTTTTCCTCTCTCCCTCTCTTTCTCTCTCTCTCTCTCTCTCTCTCTCTGTATGTGTGTGTTCTCAGCTTTCAATTCACCCTCAGATCTCACCAGCTGCTTGACTTAGGGAATTTATTTAATGTCCTGGAACTTCTGCATTCTTCTCTAAAAAATGAGTGACAGCATGTATTTTAGTGGGTTTATGTGAAAATTATTCATACGTTATGGCAAAAAGTCCAGCTTATAATAGTAGTGAATAAATATTACCTAATATACTATATTTTGTACCTCAAGTCTTTGTATATTTTTAACCAGTGCAATTAGAAACAGCAACATTTCCATTTGCTGATTTTCCTTGATTTAGTGTATAAATAAGAAGGTGGAAGTGTCGCTTGGTACCTGGCCTTGGATGTGTGATTAGTGAAATAATTTGTTACTTTTTCCATTCCTCACTTGTATGGATCTTGTCATGTATGATCTATTACTGCTATGATACAGGAAACTATACCTTTTCATATATGTAAATTGTACTAGCACTTTCAAAATATATGATATAAAGAGTATCCTAAACATTAAAATATAAAATAAGCATGTCCAAACTCAATTTGTGCTACGGAAGAAGCCTAAATTACAGGGCACTATTTTATTAACAACAACAACAAAAAAAATCACAATATATTTCCCTATATAGCCAACATTCTTTAGAGTTCTTAAAATACAACTTAGTTTATAAAAAAGGAGACACAGAAGCATATCTTTGAAAAAGTCACTGGTTTTCTAGAAAGTGTGCAGTCATACTGTGGCCTAAAGAATTTATAAATACAGTTTAGAAACTCTGAAGTACCTTATAAACCTGTTATTATTATGGTTATAACCATTTATATTATTGTTCCAGTTCTACACTGTTTTCTTTCACTTTTTTTTTTTTTAATTCTCCAGGATATAATTTACTGAAATGCCTTTCAGAGTAACAGGAACAGGAGTGATTATAAGCACTGAGTACAGGATTGAATGGGTATCTTGTAGAGGAGGAGGTAATGGAAAGAAATGAGAGAAGGATTAAGTAGACAGTTGATTATGCAGTTCCAATATAGAGTCTGATGTATTCTCTTACAAGTCTATGGTGAGTTATTAATAGGTTCAGAACATGAACACGTAAGACCATGTGACCAAAGACCCACAAATTGGACACTGTGCACTTGTGGAGACTCCACAGCCAAAGGAAAGAGCAGCCAAGTTATTAGAACACTTACTAAAATACTACAACTGAGCTAACTATAGGCAAATGCTTTGGAGACCTTTTAAACCATATTAATGTGCAGTGGTAGGCTGTCCCCAAGGGTATTTTAACATGTTATTCCAAAGCATTTCAAATGGAAATAAGGGGTTTCCGTATTTTTAAGCTTAAAACATACTCTAAGTATGCATCCCTGGATTTACTTTTCCTCTTTATCATTCCACCCACTAACCCCTTTCATGACTCTACCTTCCTTATGGAAGGCTGCGTCAGTTCACAGAAACCATGTAAACTCTTGGGCCTGAAAGGAGAAAATTCAAAATAAACAATGATGGGAATTAAATTAGCAATCTATTTCTAAGCTAACCTACCATTTTACTAGCAAAGGCCTGGCTTTTAAGTGACATGTGTATTTATGTCTGGTCTGTTTTCTTCTGAGTACTCCAAAGCATCTCTCTTAATAGAATTCTTGGACATCACTTTGTCCCTTTAAGTTCAAACTAAATCTAAGATTTACAGGATAAAGTTAATTTAATCCTGACCTATGGTCAACTTCAGTAAAAGAAATTCAAACACATTAAAATAAACAACTATAAAGTTTCCTTTCCTGTATATATTTCTATATATTATTACCCCAAATCAGAGACGCGATATAACTATTTGGACAGCATTCTCTTTCACTTATTAAGTCAAGTTTTTCCATGACAACAATTGCTACTAGACCTTCAAAAATGTTCACTTCCTGAAATGACAGCACATCCATATTTCCTTTCACGTCATGTGTTGTCAATTCCAAGACATTTTCAATGCCATGAAATACCTCTTTGTGAGAACTGTTAAAATGGGGGAAATTATTTACTGTAATTAACTATAGTAGTCTCCTGCTTCATTCTTGCTACTTAGGATTGCTTTAGCTATTCTAGGTTTTTTATTCTTCCAGATGAATTTCATAATTGCTTGCTCTATTTCTGCAAGGTACATCATTGGGATTTTAATTGGAATTGCATTGAATCTGTATAGCACTTTAGGTAGTAAGGCCATTTTGACAATATTAATTCTGCCTATCCAGGAACATACCAGATCTTCAACTCTACTACAAAGCAATAGTAACAAAAACGGCATGGTATTGGTACCAAAATAGACAGGTAGATCAATGGTACAGAATAGAGGACACGGACACAAACCCAAATAAATACAATTTTCTCATACTAGACAAAGGGTCCAAAAATATGCAATGGAGAAAAGATAGCCTCTTCAACAAATGGTGCTGGGAAAACTGGAAAACCATATGCAATAGAATGAAATTAAACCCCTATCTCTCACCCTACACAAACTCAACTCAAAATGGATCAAGGACTTCGGAATCAGACCAGAGACCCTGCATCTTATAGAAGAAAAAGTAGGTCCAAATCTTCAACTCGTTGGCTTAGGACCAGACTTCCTTAACAGGACTCCCATAGCACAAGAAATAAAAGCAAGAATCAACAACTGGGATAGATTCAAACTAAAAAGCTTTCTCTCAGCAAAGGAAACTATCAGCAATGTGAAGAGAGAGCCTACAGAGTGGGAGAATATCTTTGCCAACCATACTTCAGATAGAGCGCTAATTTCCAGAATCTATAAAGAACTCAAAAAACCTCTACACCAAGAATACAAATAATCCAATCAACAAATGGGCTAAGGAAATGAACAGACACTTCACAGAAGAAGATGTACAAGCAATCAACAGATATATGAAAAAATGTTCAACATCCCTAGTAATAAGGGAAATGCAAATCAAAACTACCCTAAGATTTTATCTCACCCCAATTAGAATGGCGATTATCAAGAACACAAGCAACAATAGGTGTTGGCGAGGATGTGGTGAAAAAGGAACACTCATACATTGCTGGTGGGGTTGCAAATTAGTGCAGCCACTCTGGAAAGCAGTATGGAGATTCCTCAGAAAGCTTGGAATGGAAACACCATTAGACCCAGCTATCCCACTCCTTGGCCTATACCCAAAGGACTTAAAATTAGCATACTACAGAGATACAGCCACATCAATGTTCATTGCTGCTCAATTCACCATAGCCAGATTGTGGAACCAACCTAGATGCCCTTCAGTTGATGAATGGATAAAGAAACTGTGGCATATATATACAATGGAATATTACTCCGCAATGAAGAATGATAAAATTATGGCATTTGCAGGCAAATGGATGAAATTGGAGAATATCATGCTAAGTGAGATAAGCCAATCTCAAAAAACTAAAGGACGAATGATCTCGCTGATAAGCGGATGAGGACATATAATGGGGGGTGGGAGGGGTTAGCATTAGGTTTAGGGTTAGGTTTAGGGTTAGGGAAAAGGAGTGTGGTAAGAATGAAGGAAAGAAGGACTGTATAGAGGGAAAAGAGGGGTGGGAAGGGTGGGGGGGAAGGGAAAAAAAATAATGAATCAAACATCATTGCCCTATGTAAACAAATGATTACACAAATGGTATGCCTTGACTCCATGTACAAATAGAGAAACAACATGTATCCCATTTGTATACAATAATAATAAAAATTAAAAAAAATTAAAAAAAACTATTCAGTGCAGAATTAGCTGGTGAGCGTTAAAAAGAGGGACTGTTGGACACATATCAAGTTGGGCTTATTTCTTAATTATGTAGAAAGTGTACATATATTCTAAACTCTATTTTTATTACTTGGAAAGAATCTTGGGAATTTTATGATAAGTTAAATGAGAACAGTATCTATTAAAAACAATTCACTTATTTTTCCTTAAAAAAAAAACTATAGTAGTCTCTTTTTTATTTGTTCTAATTCATTATACATGACAGTAGAATGCACTATGAGACACATCATACATATGTGGAGTATAATTTCTCATTCTTCTGGTTGTACACGATGTAGAATCACACCGGTCATGTACTCATATATGTACACAGGGTAAAAATGCCTGATTGATTTTACTACCTTCCCCCCCCACACCCCCTCCCCTCCCTTTACTCCCCTCTGTTTAATCTAAACCAACTCTATTCTTCCCTAGCACCCCCCACTTATTGTGAATTAGTATACACATATCAGAGAAAATATTTGGCCTTTGGTTTTTGGGGATTAGCTTATTTCGCTTAGCATGATATCTCCAGTTCTATCCATTTATCAGCAAATGCCATCATCTCATTCTTCTTTAAGGTATATATTCCATTGGGAATATATACAACATTTTCCTTTATCCATTCATCTGTTGAAGGATGGTGATTAATCTATTGAAAGAGAAATTAGAAAAACTAACCCATTCACAATAGCCTCAAAAAATAAAACACTTGGGAATCAATCTAACAAAAGGGGTGAAAGACCTCTACAATGAAAACTACAGAACACTGAAGAGAGAAATTAAAGAACTTAGAAGATAGAAAAACCTTCCATGCTCCTGGATAGGGAGAATTAATATTGTCAAAATAGTCATAGTACCAAAAGCATTATACAGATTTAACACAATTCCTATTAAAATCCCAATGACATTCTTCACAGAACTAGAAAAAGCAATCATGAAATTCATTTGGAAAAATAAAAGACCTAGAATAGTCAAAGCAATCCTTAGCAAGAAGATTGAAGCAGGAGGCATCACAATTTCAGACCTTAAATCATACTACAGAGCCATAGTATTGGCACCAAAAGACTTAGACCAAGGGTACAGAACAGTAGTTTCTTTTATCCATTATAAAAACATTCCAAAACTCCAAGAGGATGCCTGAAACCAGTTTATATATAGTAGTAAACCTATATATACTGTGATACAATTGTATTTACAATTTAGGTACAATATAGAATTAGCAATGATTACTAATAATAAAATAGAACAAGTGTAACAATATGCTGTAATAAAATTCCCAGTATCACTCCTCTTACATTTTGGGACTGTTATTAAGTAAAATAAGGATTACTTGAACACATATCCTGTGGTTCTGTGGCAGTCAATCTGATACACTAAACAGCTACCAAGTGACGAACAGGGTAGGTAACACACACAGTTATGGGTACGCTGGACAGAGGTGATGATTTGTGTCCTGGGTGTGAGGGGCTTCATCATACTACTGAGAAAGGTGAACAGCGTAAAACTTACAAATTGCTTATTTTTGGAATAACCCATTTAATATTTCAAACTGATTAACTACAGATAATAGAAGCCCTAAGTAAAGCCCTAAGTAAAGAGGGAGGATACTATATATACAGTATTCCTATCCTTTGCTAGGTTTCTTTATATCATTATTAAATTAATGCTGATTAGATTAACTATCAATGGGCCTTTTATTTCCCTAACTTTTTCTCAATCACAACTCCTGCAATTTGGAGACATTCTCTCAAAATTCACATTGCCAGAGGGAGCACATTGTTTAGGTTTTTACTAAAAGGTCCTATACTGAAATCACAGATTTCACAGATTTCAAGGTACTAAACAGAGTTATTCACTAAGGAAACACAACTGCATGCACACAAACATATCAATAATGAAAGAGAGACCACAGTTAAGTATTGTTGAGACTGTGGAGAACTTGAACCCTCATACATCACTAGTGGGAAGGCAGAAAGCTGCAGTATTTTGAAAAACAGATTGGCAGTTCCTTAAAACATTAAAACAAATCTAACATATGACCTAGCAAGTTCACTAACTTTAACTAAATACATAACAATCTTATAAATTTATAAATTTTACATAAAAATCTTCAATACATGCTTACATTTAGAGAAAATCTAAGTGAATGTTTGTAACTTAAATTCACTTACTAGAAGGGTTGATTTAGACTGTATTTATTTCTGCTTGATTGATCTTTGACCCTAATGGTCTTTTTCACATCAGTGGGTCAAATTAAAAAATCATAGAGTTTAATACCTGGATTCATGTCCAGATCCTCTGAAGACACTAAGTGTGTGACTTCTTGTTTTATGAACCTTATTTGTATACCTCCAAGTGAGTGTCTTGGATTTCTCAACTCTTATGAATCCTTCAAGAATTTTAAATAGTGTCAATGGTTTGAAATTGACCATTTTAAATATATCAGGTGTCAGGGGCTAATTTCATTTCTTGTTATTCATTGGGGTATTCACAAATATCCCTTAATAATTGCTCTAGTAATAACACCTTTCAGAGAAACCAAGAAGTTTTGCACTGTTTGTGTTTGGAACTCTACCAAAATTGAATTTTACATTTAGCATAATCTCTATCAACATTCCACCAGATTCTTTGCAGATATTGACAATCTGATTCTAAAATTTATATAGAAATGCAAAGGATTCCAAGCAGCCAAAGCAATCCTGAAAAAGAAAACCTAACTGAAGAATTTAAATTTCCCAAATTAAAAACATTATGAAGCTATATAAGTGAGACTAACTTATGTATATATGAATACATAAAATATAATTCAAAACAACAGTGCTGTTAATTCAAAAATAAATTTTTACATTTAGGATCGATTTGCTTTTGACAAAAATGCTCAGGTATTCTGTAAGGAAAATATACCTTCTTCAACAAATGATGCTGAGATACAATTGTGTATATATATGCAAAGAGATTAATTAAAACTCTTACACAAAAACAAAAGTCATTGCTTAAATGTAAAAACTGAAATTATGAACATCATTATAGAAAAACACAGGATAATGTCCTTGTGTCACAATTAGACACAGTATTCTTAGAACGCCAAAAGCACTATTCCATAAAAAAAAATTAAAAACTGAATTTATCAAAATTCTAAATGGCTTTAAAAGATGCCACTAAGAAAATGAATACACACTTGTAGAATAGGAAAAAAATAATAAATTATATATCTGATAATGAATTTACATCCAGAGTATATAAAGTTCTCTCAAAACAAAATAGTAGAAAAAAACTAATCAAGAAGTGGACAAAAGATCTGAATAGACATTTTATCAAAGATAAAATATCAATAAGCTATGATTCAGCACATGACAAGGTACTAAACAGAGTTATTCACTAAGGAAACACAACTGCATGCACACAAACATATCAATAATGAAAGAGAGACCACAGTTAAGTATTGTTGAGACTGTGGAGAACTTGAACCCTCATACATCACTAGTGGGAAGGCAGAAAGCTGCAGTATTTTGAAAAACAGATTGGCAGTTCCTTAAAACATTAAAACAAATCTAACATATGACCTAGCAAGTTCACTACTATGTATCTACTCCAGAAGAACAGAAATATATATCTACATAAAGACCTGTATGCAAATGTTTATATTAGCATTATTCATAATGGCCAAAACATGGAAGTAAGCCAAAAGTCCATCAACTGATAAAGGGCTAAACAAAATGTGGTACATTCAGATAATGAAATAACATTTGTCAAGAAATGAGAACACACTACTGACACATGCTACCACATGGATGAAACCCCAAAGCATAATGAGAAGTGAATGAAATCATTAGAAACAAAAGACCAAATTTTGTATGATTATACTTGTATGATATGTAATGGTTTTCTCTGTGGTCAGAAAATAGAGTTGCTTGAAGCTGGGGGTGAAAACAATGACTACAAAGGGGTGTAATGGGGGTTGGGGATATAGCTCAGTTGGTAGAGTGCTTGCCCAGCATGCACAAGGTCCTGGGTTCAATTCCCAACACCACCAAAAAAAAGAGAGGTGGGGTACAATGGACTTTTGAGTTCATAGAAATATCTAAAAACTGAAATGTGAGGGTGGTTTCACAATTCTGTAAATGTATACCTTAAACTGCACATTTGAAATGGGTGAGTGCTCTGGCAGTGGCGCACACCTGTAATCACAATGCAAGAGGATCATGAGTTCAAAGCCAGCCTCAGCAAAAGTGAGACACTAAGCAACTCTGTGAGACCCTGTCTGTAAATAAAATACAAAATAGGGCTGGGGATGTGGTTCAGTGATAGAGTGTCCCTGAGTTCAATCCCCAGTAACCCCCAACTCCCCAAAAAGCATTCACAATATCCTTTTCAAATTGTTTCATTTTAAATAATGATTTACCCCAGAAAAATTAACTTTTCATATCCATGAATATATCTTACTAATGAGAAATAATTAGGCTGCATTAAGAAAAATTTCTACCTTATCTTAAAATATCAACATAATTTTTAGAATATTACTAAATGGAACCACCTATTTTAAAATTCAAATTGAACCACTAATGAAATTCTAATTGAAAATGTATAAAGATATGGGAATTATCTGTTGGGGAATAAAATAGGGCACTAAATAATTTAACTTTAAAAAGACAGCTTTTTCCATAATAAATTACTCAAAATTTATATGGAGTTAATTATGTTTTATAGGATTTGTATTCTCATAATAAATTATTCCGAGTTTCTACCTTGGTTTTATAAAATTTTAAAATTTGGTTTACTTTGCAAGGACACAACCAGAGTCAGACAATTCCATAAAGTTCCCAGACATGTTATTATACGTAAGTTCCTGTGTTAGTAACTTAATTGCTTATCTGTAAGTTGAACAGACTGAAATATTTGCTGGTAACATAATAATGTTAAAATAAAAGTACCTGGCACATTTTAGTTACTATTATATAAATTTGAATCCAAATTATAATGGAGATAAACCAAATGCACTAATTTGACTAGCTATTATAAAGGCATGCCTGTCTCCCCCTCTTAGTTTGGTAATTCTTTTGATAGTTAAATCTAACAAGTTTCATAGGACTCTTGACATCCTGTCTTAGAATGTGAATCAGTAGACAAGACCTGTTATTTCCTTTCTGCTACTTCAGATAGCTTATTATTTAATTATTATGCATTTCCAACATCCTCTTAACCTGAGCACACACATTGACATTCCAGTCTAGATAAGTTCCCACAAGAGCTTACAATTTTGCCTTCACCACTGATTTTCAAATATTTCTCGGCAGGGTGCCTCAGTCTTCATTTATTTACATTTTAAGTTGGTGGCCCAGTAGGTTTTGTCACTCTGCAGACATATTCATCTTTAGTTTCTGATAAATTTTAATTTATTATAATAACTATTGTGAAACAGCTGGAGTAAACTTCCTGCTATGTTACCCATAAAACTGTTGATGACGATTTGAAATAATTTAGCTCTATTTACTTCCAGATTTTAGAATGGAAAGCACATTTCAACTCTTGTCTTGCTTTGCCTCTGAAGAGTAGAAAAACACTCATACTGGCTGTATCACCCCATTGTATTACCATTCAACCAGTTCATGTATATAGCCTATTAATGAATAATTTGAAATTCACAAAGTTCATTCTAGTTTAATGACATATGAGTAGATTCCAGGGTTAATGTTAGAAGGTAAAGACAGGAAGTATCCCAATTTATTATAACTCTAAAAGAGAGAGAGAGAGAGAGAGAGAGAGAGAGAGAGAGAGAGAAGGAAAGCATTAACAATTTATGCAAGATCTCTAGGGTGTAGAGTTTGGAGGATACAAAAATGTTTCTTAACAATCCTGAGTTCTGTAGTTTTCAGAACCACTGGAATGACTGACCTCACATTTTTGCCCAAGAACTACCTCAGATTCTTTTTAAATGTGTTCTTGGATTTGAGGTTCAACCTGGAATTCTGACTTTTAATGGAAAATGACCAGCTACCTCCACCTCAGCAAACCCTTACTTCCCCTGCCCGCTACTTCCATGTTTTTGATACAGGTGTCTACATAGCACATTTTCACAAACAGGGTATCAAGCCTGCCCAAAGCGCTGCCAATGTAAGCACACTCTTCAAGTGGTCATTTATTTTAGGTACAGCCAGGCTGAGGTAAGGGGACTAAAAAAATTCCTGGGCAAACATCCTTATGTTGGAACTTTAAATGTGCTTATGAAGAAAAAACTATGTTTAGATATCTACACACAGTGCGCTCTCTCTCTCTCTCTCTCTCTCTCTCTCTTTCTCTCAGTGGAAAGCAATAAGAAAGCAGAAGAATATAAAAGGATCAGAACTGGCCTGAGTTCATCAGCTTTATTTCTTCATCATCTGAGTTAAAGGTTAAACAGTTAATTTATTGCAGATATATGCATATTAATTAGGAAATGAAATTAAGTTTCACTTTCTGGAAAAGGCAAATACTAAACTATCTAATACCCAAGGGTTTTCCCAACACCACCATGAAATAATTCTGTAAAGTATCTGGGTAGCATTAGAATGGCTGCGATCCCATTTTCTCACTTCTCTCAGTCTAGTGTTTGGCACTGGAATAAAGATGAAATGGAGACAAGATGATGTGCTCACTGTAGCTGCACCCTAAATGAACTCTGCATCAGATTATGGCCCTTGTATGGCAAAGGTAACCTTAAAACTTCTTTTCAGGAAATTCCCCAAATCATTCCAAGAGGGACTACTGGTTCTCCCATTGTCCCAAAATATATCAGAATTTCTTCTCTAATTTAACATTCTTCCCATAGGAACCTGAAATTCCTCTGATCATTATTTAGCAAATGTAAAGACACGACATTAGCTGAGATAAAAAATGTAACTGAAATTAAGTGGAAACATTCAATTGTATACAAGCTCAACATCAATGTGCTTTATTTTAGTGTTGCACAAAATATATTTTCAGACACCCACAAAGATGTTCTTATTTGAAAATTATGCTTTGCTTATGATTTAGCTAATAAGCCTTAAATAAGTAAGCATATTATTTATTATTAAATAAAACTTCTTTTGTAAAATTGGCCCTTGACAGAATTCTCAGGCAACTGAAATATAGATTAATAAATGATCAGGTGATTTATTAACTTTTAATACAGAATGTTGCTTATTCAGAATGTATGGTTATTCTGTTTATCAGAATACACTATATAGCTTCCTAAGTAAGACGAGAATATCTTCTTATGGCACCACTCTAATGACAGAAGCCTCCCCTCCGTGTGACTCTGCTATCCATGCCATTCTAAATGTTGAACTGGAAAACTATGGAAAGTCTTAAAGATACTCGCTTAAAGGTCAGTTATTTCATCAATAAGCACTGAGCACTTACTAAAGAACTATGGTGAACACAGAAGACTAGAACAACGGTTTGTTTGAAACATAAATACCTTGAAGCAAGGAACTATTTCTCTTTTTGTTCTCTGGATTCCAGCACAATGTATGGATATAACTGGTTTACTACTGATGATGTTCTAAATGCTTCAATAAATAGCTTATACATAAATCTTTTCCATATATATGTGTGTTCCTCTAAAGTTGATTCCTACAAGTAAAACTGCTGAAGAGACCAATAAGTACATTTAAATTTTCAGTAGATATTATAAAAGATTCCCAATTTGCTTTCTGACAATGGAATTTTTTGGATCCTCTAAATATAGAATCATGTTATCAGCAAACAGTAATAATTTGAGTTCTTCTTTTCCTATTCATACCCCTTTAATTTCTTTCAAATAAGTGTTCTCCAACTATGTCCACTGGATATTCTCAATCTACATAATTTATAGATACAAATCAATCTACATAGATTTGTGCCAATCTAATGAACCAAAAATGATATTTGATACAATGTGCTTTCTTTAGCTTACCAATAATCTGGAAAAATGTGAAAATGCATTTGAAATTTTCATTTCCTTCTCATGATAAACACTACAAAGTAAAAAGTGTTTATCTCTGTTAAGATTATACATGACATGTATTATGCTATTTTTTTATATTCAGCAAGCATTACTTTGTAATTGACATTTGTCTTTTAAAATACTAATATTTTAGAAACTCTGGAATTAGAAATGAAGATAAGCTTGGATGGTGAAGGTTCTGACTTCATCAGTGAATTCTTCCATTGATAGGTTTATAATTTTGTGGCATTATTGGGAGGAAGTGGACACTGTAGGAGATGAGATCAGGATGAAAGAAGTGGGTCATTAGGGCATGTCTTGAAAAGGTATATCTTGCCCCTGGTCATCTTCCTTGCACATGCTTGCATGCTCTGTCTCTCTCTCTACCTCTCCCTTCATCTCTCCCTCCCCCATCCCCTCTCCTTCCTGGATGCCAGGAAGTAAACAGCTTTCCTCTGCATGCCCTTTCACCATGTTTCAGTCTTGCCACAGGGCTAAAGCAAGAGTCAGTTGACCATGGACTGAAAGTCCTGAAAACATGAACCAAAATAAACCTTTCCCCCATTAAGTTGTTTTTCTCAGGCATTTGGTCACAGTGACTAAAAGCTGACTAATACAATTTTCTTATTCAGGAAATGGGAATAAAAAGCATAAGAAATAAGAAGACATTCAACCTCACCAATAACAACAAAATATAAATTAAAACTACTTTCAGATAACATTTTTTGCCTATTAGATTTGATAAAGATCAACCTTTTTAATAACACTCATATTAGCCATCACAGGGAAAAGATGCACTCTCATAATCTACTGACCTGAGAGCATAAGTAGGTACCAGATCCATGGCGTATAATTAGGCAGTATCTCCACAAATTACCAATACACATACCCTTTGATAAAAATTACATATGTAAGGTGGCATATCTAAAGAATTCTGTATATTTATCAGTGTTCATAATCGGAGAATATTAGAATCAAATGTTCATTAACACCAAATAAATTAAGTAAATTATGGCACACACTGAGATTGGAAAGAGAGTACTACTAGAAAAGGGGAATATCTTCATGAACTCATTTGTGATAACCTGATGTGTGTGTGTGTGTGTGTGTGTGTGTGTGTGCTACCTGTGTGAAATTTTAAAACTATGAATTTATATATACCAATTTATTTGTTAAGGCATTAACTATCTTCAAAATTGGATAAACCTGGTTATCTTTAGAATTCAACACTGAGTATAAATGGGGAACAGGTGTTGAAAAAGACTACTCATTCCATTCATTTTTGGAGGTTTATGTGTGATAAACTTTGGAGTCCTTATTTTGAAAATAATTTCACTTTGGACTCAGGATTGAATGGTAGTCAAGTTGAATCCAGGATTCAAAGTCACTTCTTTGAACTCTAGAGATAGTTGATGCTCCAGTCATTCAATTGACTCAATCCTCAAAAGTCAACCAACACTTGTTCCATTATAGATAATCTCTCCTTAAACTAGTAGGGTTCTCTCTGTGTTTTTGATTCCTATTATTCTGTCACAGTTTCAAAATTTGGATCTCTCTTATTTTGCAGCATGCTGAGTTTGGTAATTGGTCAATCATTCTTAAGGTTTATATCTTATCTCTTGATAAATTGATGGTGTTACCCCCCAAAAAAGGAAAGTATCAATCTCTACCTAAGCAATATTGGTTATATCAACCAATTCAACTCAAATCATTGAATTAAACACTCTACACTCTACCTATAAAATAGGTCAATGAGCCCAACACTCAAGGCTAGCAGCCTCTTCCCCAGTCTTGTTGCACATATTATTCCTACCAGTTGGCCTGTATATTTACCAACATTCAGCTATATTTGTTTGAATGCATGAAGGCCCAACACCTTGTAATCACATGATTTAATCAAATACTAAATTTTAAAGCAAATGAAATAGGAGTGCAAAATACATCTGTTTCTATGAAAATTCTGGGAAAATAAGACAGTTGAGGAAAAACTGCTGTAATTTTATTGAGACTAGGCAACTGAGAAAGAACTGAAAAGATCTTCAAAATCCAGGATTCTCCACATAAACTGCCTTGCATTTTTCTAAAATTTTAATGTTAAGTACAGAAACCCATATTGCAAATTGGTTTTAGTGTACACTGAGTAAGATTCACCTGGAATACCATCTACCTGACCTGCATTCCAAGTATCTGGCCTCATATCCAAAGACTGGTTAAGCTAGGTAGTATACGACTGCATGTGTTTTAAAAATTTTACCTTCACCTGATTTTTTAAAGGGAGTTATTAGAGGAATTTTTACCTATGAATCATAGATTACCACTGTTCTTTCATACTTTGTATCCATTTGCCCTGTCTTACATTCTTCCTTTTTTTTTTTTTTTAGGTGCTGGGTATTGAACCCAGGGCCTCGGGCAAGCACTCTACCAACTGAGCTATACCCCCAGCCCCCTGCCCTGTCTTACATTCTGAAATAATTTCTGGCTTTGATCTTCTAGGTCACAAATTTACCTTTCAGTTCTTCTAGAAAATTTTAATTCTAATATTCATACAATTTCAGTTCTATTGTATCAAAACATTTTTATGGATAGCAAGTTGCTAGGTTTTTTAACTTTTTCCATAAATATATATTGGTTCTTACCCTTCTGAGCATAGTAGCTTTGTACAGTATTTTATTTACCCTATTAATTTTGTTGCCTCATGTAATAAATAACCAGTGTTTGTTGACTCTTTCTTACATGATGTATTTTCTTAAAAGTGTTCTTCTTGGCTGTTGGCTTATCCTTTTTTTTCTGGCTTCTGGTTCACCTATCTTTCATGCCTAGTTCAGGTTACTCAACTCCACTCCAGTTATTTAGTTACAGATAGGACCATTCATTCTACAAGGAAACAATAGCTCATCCTTAGAGAATGGATACTCTCCACATCCTGGGTGTCACCAACATGGTGAACAGGAAAGCTCTGCCTCTGTTCTCTCCTCTTGCCTACGAAAACACACATGTGGCTTCCACTAATTACTTGGCATAACTGGATGTCAGAAAAGGCAAATTCCGCTGTTGCTATATGGTTCCATTCTGCTTACTGCACTACTCCCTTTCCTTGATGCGCAGCAGCACTTGGGCACAGCTCCCGTCATGCACAGATGTTTTCTTATGTCTGTATGCTTTCTGTTAATCCCAGCCAAACTGTTTCAGTCTTTCAGGAGATATTCAAAATGTCTGATGTATTCATGGCATCCTCTTATAATAGTGTTTTTGGGGTTGTCCAGAATATTTTTCTATCATTTCTAAAATGTGGCTTGAATGAAGAAGATACACGTATGAGGTAAGTCTGTCATTTTCACCTTTTCATTTAGATATGGATTCCATTTGTTCACCTTGTTATTAGCTTGTCTTCCCCCATCCCTGCCCTGACACCTGCTTTCACACTGGTTTTTGCTACAGTGTCTTTTCCAAAGTGGAGGTCCTAAAACATTTAATTCTTCAAAACATGCTGCAGCATAGAGTACTTTGATTCAAGTAAAAGGGTAAATTACAGCCTGGCACACACCCATAATCCCAGTGATTTGGGAGGCTGAGACAGGAAGATCACAGGTTCAAAGCCAGTCTAAGCAACTTAGCAAGGCCCTAAGCAACTTAGCAAGACCCTGACTCAAAATAAAATAAAAAGGGCTGGGTATGTGGCTCAGTGGTTTAGAGCCTGTGTTCAATCCCTGGTATCAAAAAAAAAAAAAAAAAAAAAAAAAATGGTAAATTGCAAAAGGAAAAAAAAAAAAAGAGACAGAAAGAAGAAAACTGAATTTACACAAATAACTAATCAAAATGATTGCCAAAGTATACATCTCAATTTAAGTAGATAATGTGGTAATGGATTTAGTAGTCACTTCTTATCATCCTCAATAAGTAATCTATGCATGCAATCATAGGCAAAGTAGGTACTGATATATTTACTTTGGCCCAGAGTTTAGACATGTGTGTGTGAGTTTTGTTTAAGCTATTATGCTAATAGTGAGCAAACATAATTATTGCACTGTTTTATAGAACTTGTTATTTATATATATTTAATTTTTCAAAAACTATCATTTAAAATGTAATAAAGTACTTTATGCATTATTTGTTAATATTCAGTGACTTTTACTCAGTGCCTATTACAAACTAGACATCTTACAATGTTTTAGAAATAAAAAGAAAGGAACAAGAGAGTATAAGACAATACTGCCACATCATGGCACTCACCAAAGCTATGTTTGCACATACCTCAACCTATTATATTTCCCTATTCACATCTGTAACACAGAGAGAGAAAGCCAATATTCTAGCAGATGAGACTTTTCAGGTCTGATATCAACAGATATTTTAGCATCAATTAATAGGATTCTAAATTGGCCACTCAATTCTTTAAGTCAATCATCTAATTCTTCTTACTTATGGGAGAGGTAAAGAATTTTCCAATATCAGGGAGCAAGCCAACACCAGAGTCTAGATAACGAATCATGTTCTCTCTTTCCTAATCCACCAGCTCATAAGTGAAAGGGTCTGGCATGGCATAGTCTGGAGTAACAAACCACACTTCTTGGCTATTTGCCTAACATTTTACTCAAAGTCTGACTGCTATACTGTACTGCTGGCAATGTCAGTTTTCCTCAATAACAAAGACTTCCCAGTTCAGAACATATACATATGTGGCTAATAGGAAAAGTGAGCAAAAATACAACATGAAAAACAGGGAGGTATGTAAAACTCCTATTCAGTCTTTGCAAAACCTACTCATAATTCTAACTTTGGTCCCTTAAGTATATAGAGAGGGTACATAGCTCATTTGGAAAATCTGACCAATAGCCCACATTTCAACACAGTGAAATACTTTATCCCCTCTTGTTCCTTACCACACCAGGAATTTTCTATATGTAATTATTTAATCCCTGGTCAAAAATCTAGTGGACAATGTAATGCCCACAAAATGTTTTCCCCAGTGAAGTTTCAAACATCAGGTTCAAACATCAGTTCCATAGAAAACATTTGAAAACACTATTCATGTAATTTTTCCATGCCAATGTTAATTCACTTATGCCAAAAAATGTTCATAGTTGAATATTCACCATTCTGTCAGTCTAGTAAAATATGGACCTGTCCAGCAATTTAATCAATTGACTATGGGACCTTAAAGGGTCATAGATAAAAATTTCCAGTTTTGTTTCATTTGGATTTTTAATCATCATTTTACGTTTCATGGCTTTGATTGTGCTTATAGTTTCTGCTATTCATTGCTATTGGGTTTTTCTCCAAATGAGCAAGTTGCTCTCAGATTCATTCTTGTTGATTTCATCAATGGCCCAGTATGAAGAGCAAAGTGAAGCCATAATTTACATAGGCATTTGTGATATTTTATGAGTTTTGCCTTAAACCAACAGTAAAGGCCATGGTGAGAAGGGTTATACAACAACATGAATATACTTATTGCCACTGACCTGTACCTAATGTGGTTCAAATGGTAAATTTTATTTTATATATATTTTACTCCCTGAAGCCTTCCCCCCACACACACACACACATACATACACACACACAAAATAAAGGTCAACTTACGGAAGGCAGTAATTTGACCAAACCCTGGGTTAAGACACAGGGAGAAAAAAAAAAAAAAAAGTGATGCACATTAACAGAACAAGTAGCTCTGATTCTCCAGTCCCTACAACCTCTTAATAAGGCTCTCAACTTGCCACTGTCCTATATGGAGAAAGAAAAAAAGGCACTATTGTCAAATAAAATGTAAATCTTAGAAGAGAAAATGTTAAATTATAAGCCCATAACCCTCTGAATACTGACTTAACTCCATTGTCATTCATTAGACAACAGTGTCAGACTTTCAGCTGACTGTCTGGACTCTTGTCTTTGACAGGAACAGTGAACAGGTGTCTAGTACGGTTGAAGATGTGTTTAAATTGTAGACTGCTGTCAGAGTGTTAATTCTCTAGGGAATTGTTCTGACAACTTTGAAGTCAGGCATAAAAAAAAAAGTAAGACAATAGATGAGCTGGGGGTGGGGAGCAAACACGAAAGAGCTCTAGCAGTGAACAGATTGGTTGATTTCAATCTGCTAAAAGACACCACGTGGTAGGCTTATTTTAGAAACTAGTGAGAAAGAAAGAAGTTGAACACCGTCAAAAAGTAACAAGGAGGCAGAATTTAATATAATGTTCAAAAGAAATGTATAACCGTCTAGGAGACCATTTATATATCCAATCGACTTCTGATTCACTGGTCTACCTTGGAGATGTTCCATTGGAGACAAACGATGCAGACACCTGGGTGGTACTGTGCAAGGCAAAATTCATAAGGAATACATGGAAAACGAGGAGGAGGTGCATGCAAATCAGCTTGGTGTATGGAGGGGAAGCAAAGAGGTAGTAAGGAAGGTGGAGAGCTGGGGAGGAAAGGCGCTTACCAGGCCACCTCCACAGGTGCTAAAAGAGGCCAGCGAGCCCGGGTGCCGCAGCACCGCCCCGGTGTAAAAGCAGGCTGCATCGGGAGGTGCAGGAGGGCGCGGAGCGGCTGCCCCCGTGGGGCCCGGGCCTGGACTTGGCCGCTGTTCCACAGCGAAGCGCGGAGCCAGGAAGCGTCCGTCTCTCCGAAGCAGCAGGTACAGGTCCCGGGAGAAGGCCGGGATCCTCAGCAACACCTCCTCACCGTCTTGTTCGGCTTGCTGGGCTGGGGGCGGGGGCGGGGACGGGGACGGGGACGGCCCTGGCTGCGGGACCGGAGGCGGCTGCCACGAGGCCGGGACTCCCGAGGGCAGGGCGGCAGTACCGCTGGATCCCCGTGGCAACTCCTGTGATTCCAGCTCCTCGTCCTCCTCACCCCCTGCAGACGGCGGAGGTCGGAACTGGGACTCCGACCCGCCCTCCACGGGCTCTACCAGTGGCGCCGGGGCCACAGAGCGCACCTCGCGTGAGCTGCCCGCAGTCTGCGCCCGGGCGCCTCCGCCGCCCCCTATGCCGCGCAACCAGCCTGGGTCCGCGCTGCCCCCGCTGCCGCCGGCTGCATCCCCCGGCTCTGGGCGCCAGAGTGCAGGAAATACGACTTCCCACTCCTCGCGGTCCGGGACGAACTGCAGTCCTGCAGGCAGGGCAGACAGAAGTACCGGGCTTAAAATGCGGCGGTTCCGTAGCACAAGCATTCCTACACTCACAATCCGTACAGATGCAAGGCGCTCACGTGAAAGGAATGGAGACCACCCGTCTAGCCCCTGAAACGCTTGCAAACCCCGATGCCTTACGATCAGATTACAGACCCCAGCTTTTTCAGAATAAAAGTGCGACGATGCGGGGGTGGGAGAGGGAGTGGGCCAGCAAAGTTTGATGATCACAGTTAGTGGATGAAAATCAGTGCAAAGACTCCAGCACAATTTAAGTGATTCTAAAGTATATGCCAGAGCGTACCTCCCAATTGTCCTCCAGGCGCTGTAAACGTACCTTTGCAAACATTACTACTCAAGAGGGTACTGCTCGTTTCACAGAAAGTTAAAGTGAGGCCGGGAGAAGTGCGCTTCGCTTCCGAGTCTGACCCCTCATTCGCACCCGCACGCTTATTTTTATTGCTACCCATTGAACTCTGCTCACTGTGCACTAGTTGCACCAACCCTGCCCTCCCGTGTTTTCTTGGTCTCCACTGGGGAAGTTGGAAGGGAAGCTAGAAATTCACCGAAGAACTTACCTGAAACGATCTCATTCGATAGGAACCCCAGCTGATAAAGGAGGCAGCAGCAACAGATGTGAGTCAGGCGCATCTCGCGGCTCTTCCTCTACGGCGCTCGCGCGGCCGCAGCTTCTCGCTCAGCGCACGCCTCCTGCGCGATCCACCGCGGGCGCAGCCGCCTCCCCGGAGCGCTAGGAGGCCGGGCGGCGAATTTGCCCAGGCCCTTTGTCTGCCCGGGGTGGGGGGTGGGGGGGTAGGCTCTGTGACTCCCGGAGGCCTCCAGAGCACGGGCGGGGGTAGGGTGGGGGAGGAGCGGGGGAGTCAGTGCCGCGGCCCCGCAGCGCCCCGGCTCCCTGGCGAATTAGGTGATGCGTCTATTTTCTGTGTTCTGGACGCTGCAGGAATTTCCAAGGCCAAGCGGGCTAGAGCCGGAGCCCCACAGGACCTACGCACAGTTCGCCAAGAGCCCGGAGGCGCAGGGCGGGCGGTGCTGCCTCAGGACAAGGGGAGGACTGCCGGTGCGGGCAGGAGTGCTGTGTTGTCCGAGCTGAGACTCGCTGTCGGCACCCGCGCGGAACTGGAAGAGGATGGTGTCCCAGTCTCAGCAACTTGGTGTGCCAAGCTCCAGACACTCCTGGGGACGCCAGTCTTAAGGCTCTACTAGTCCGCAGCCGCGCGGAAAGGAATGAATGAGGGGTGAAGTGGGGGAAGACACGATTCGCAAAGTCGGCTGTAGAGGAGAAAAAAAATGTACCAGATCCGATAGGAATAAGGGACCAAGGGGTGCCCGCCAGGCGTGACGTTGCGGGACAAAGGTCCCAGAACACCGCACACGTGCTCAAACGCTGGGTTGGGGTAGCTTGGGGACCCAAATTCCCTCTCCTGACTCCTGATTGGCCATTCCAAAAGGCCGGATTTGCATCCCCACCTTCTGCCCTTACCCCCTCCCCAGCGGAGGCGTGTGCAGGTAGCAGTGCTTCCTTCTACCTCCCGCTTACCCAGGCTCCTCCTCCTGTCCATTTCTTCCCCCTCACCCCCCAGCTGCACAACACACAAAGCAAAACTTGGTGCAGACCTGAGCACAAAGCTGCAGCCTCGTTTACCAAAGGCCTTTGATTTGTCTTGCCATCTTTGACTCTCGTAATTTTTTTAAAGCCTGTAGATAATGTAATTTGTCATAGAGTGTGCTTCAAAGGGTCCCAGGACAGAAGACACCCCGACATCTCAGAGCCCTTTATCCCACCTTATCGTCTGTTCCTCAATGATCAGTGCTCCTGATCTCTCTCTCTCTCTCTCTCTCTCTCTCTCTCTCTCTCTTTCTCTCTCGATTTACACACACAATCACCACAGTCCTTCCTAATAGGAGCAAGACTAAGGAGATAATTTTAAATATTCTAAAGATCCCAGGCCACGGATAATTTTCCCTATTGTACTTTATTTTGTACACAGTAATGTACTTTTGTCCTTTGGGGCAGCAATTCAACCCCAAATATCCCTCTTCCTTTTTTGCAGTTCCTTATCTCTCCCTCAGCTACATCAGACTCAAGAATGATTGATCTAACCTGCCAGTTGAATCCATTGACTAGGCCATACACCTAGAAATGAGAGTTAATGCAAATCGGTTGTTTTTTTTTTTTTAATTCCAGTCCAGAGTTTGGCTCCCCCACATCCTTTGTTGTTTTACCTTCAGTTTCTGGTGTCAAAGGTGACTACTATGCCTTTAAGGGAGGCAGATGATCTTATTTCAAAGGAAAGCCATTGTTTGAATAAACTGGGTCCTAGAATACTTTCTTTGAGTTGTCCAGAGTTTAAAAACAAACACAAAGGCACTCTAGGTGAGTTTGTCAAGACTGTTCTGTCTCCAGTTCTTGCCTTGTAAAATCTGTAAACCTGGAGTAACTTGGGTGTGGCTTCCAGATGCTCAAGAAATACCTAGGTTACTTAGGAACCTATATGCCTCTCTATGAGACTCAATCGTATAGACTTAACCCTAAGCAAAAAGAGAGATAGTTCATTTTAAAGAAGTAGAGGAAACCTTAAAATCAAAAGCTAGTTTCAATAAAACACCTACACCAGAGGAATATGTCTTAAATAAGATGCTTCTCTCATATATTTTAACAATCACCAAATAGGAGTAAAGCTGTAGAAGAAATGCATATTAATTTGTATTTGTTGGCATAAATTTGTGATTTCTTTAAACTATATGAGCTGTACAATTAAGATAAATATACCAAAAGCACAGGTTGCCAACTTTAAGTTCCCATCCTTCCTTTTTTGTTTTTATTTTTTCTTCTGATAATACATAATCCCTACTGGTCGTTCATGGAAGAAGAGGTTTATATTAATCAATACAGAAGTGTTTGCCTACTTCTCTGTTATTCACTCTTCCACACAATAAAAATACTCTTACACTTTATTTTTTTTAATTTCAAAGACTTTTATAGAAGTCTTTTATAGAAGTCTTTTATAGAAGTTTGAGCTGAAATGATTTGGGTACTTATTTCTCTCACCAGACTATCAAATTTTTGAAAGGTAGAAATGATTTTTTTGCATAACATTTTTCATAATCTACCACTCTGCGTAATTCAGTGCTTTACACTAAATATGTGTAGAAAGTCTCAGGAAATTCTCCCAGATACTTTAGAAAGTGATGGAAAATTGATTTCTTCATGGTATTTTACTCCAATTAAACAATTTCTCAACCCAGAGGTACAACACTAGCACTGCACTGATCAGCCACTATCAAGGTGATTCATCTGACTAACAGAGAATAGCCTAGGAGAGAAATGGCATGCAGAAAAAAAATTTGTTCCCTTAGCTAGAGGAGACTTAGATGTGCAGACAAGAGCATCCATTGGTTAAAGTAGGTTTAAGTATGTGTGTATGTGAAGAAATGAACTAACCCGACTTGGCAGTGAGTAGAGTATGTGTGGTGAAATAAGGGAGAAAAGGCAGAACTATGTTTGCCTTACCAATCTTCAAGGAAAAAAAGAGTAGCTGGGAGAAAATGTGCTGGTTGAGGCAGGTCACTACATATGTCACCAGATGATAACTAGCATCAACTAAGCACTGCTTTTGTGTTCTCAGAGCAAGGACAGAAGGGGAAGAGGTAAATGACACAGCATCAGTGTAAGTGGAACCCACTGTTCACAAGGTAGTCACACGCTGGATTTCATAACCCAGAATGTTCTATATGAAAAATCGGCTTTAAAGCCTCCAACCCTTCCTTATTCTCTTCACTCATTGGCATTGAAACTCTTACAACCTAAAGTTAATCTTAAAACCTCCCTCCTCCAAAAAGTGAACTTAAAATTTTAAGACAATACAAAGAACCCTTTCACTGAGTTACATGAGGATATCAACTTCTGGTAAAAGTCACATTTAAATTGAGATCAAGGCTTAAGCTAGTTCTGGCCATGATGGAATAAAAGGGATCAGATTTTAACTTTTACCACATGCAATTAGAAAGCAGATAAAATGTGTAAAATGCTTTTCAGACATTGGACAACAGTCATCCTAGAGTTGTGACCTGTGAGAGAAGAGAAACAAATTAAATAATACCTTTAATTTCCCCAGCTTACTACCTGAAGGAGGTTCCAGATCTCAGCACAAGGGAGGGAAAACCAGAGCCCTAAAAGCTGACCGAGTTGAGAAAAAAGAGTGAGGTAGCTAGGATTTACAAAGTAGAATACCAGAGAGGAGGGTGCCGCACAGTGCATGTGTCAGTTATCTATTGCTGAGTGAAAATGTTAGCAGTTTAAAACAACAGTTATCATCTCACATTGTTTCTAAGGGTCAGGAATCCAGGAGTGCCTAAGCTGGGTATTTTTGGTTCAGGGTCTCCAACAAGGTTGTTGTCCAACTCTAACCAGGCATATAACTTCAGACTGCTTGACTAAGGCAGAGGCTCTGCTCTCAGACTCTGCAGGAAGTTCAGCAACTCACTACATGAACTTCTCCATAGGGTTGTTAATTACCTGTATTCCTCCAGAGCAAGTGATCTGAGAGAGAGGCCATCCAAGACAGAAGCTATGGTTTTTGTATAATCTCAAAAGTGACATACCATCACTCCTATTATCTTCTCTTTATATAAAGGAAGTCACTAGGTTCAGTTCACACTCAAAGAAGACATATTAAAGAATTTGTGGATGTATTTTTTAAGTCATCACTGTTTGCCACCTGGCAATCCACAAATTATTTATATTTCCTCCACATGCAAACTGTCCCAAAGCCCTCAAAAGTTCCACCCCATGAAAACATCAGTTCAAAATTCAGAATCTCACCATCTAGATCACTTTCAGGTTTGCATGCAAGTTCTTGTTTTGGTTCATTTAGTAGAGCTTCTTGAATTTAGGTCCTCTCCTGTAGACTTGATAAATACAGGAACAATTATTCACCTACCATACACCCAAAAAACTGTTGCTGGGGAGAGAGGGCATAGGACAACTGCTGTAGATATATCTCTTCAGAAGGCAGAAAAGAAGAAAACACAAAGGAGTCATATGGTTGTAGTTCTATGAATCTGCACATGATAAAGTTTCATAGAAATGCATTCTCACATACATATTGATGAAATCCAAGTAGGTTCTACAATTTCCTTAAATATGGTGTCATGTTAATTTTCTAGTTTTTATAATGTACTATGGTTACATAAAATGTTATCATTGGTAGAAACTGGATAATGGACACATGGGAAATATCTGCATTAATATGCAAATTTTAGTCCAAAATTATTTCAGAATAAAATGTAAAGTAAAACTTTTTCAAGGGGCTCTAGTCTTTCACTCTTACTTTCCTTGATATTTACTGCCTCGTACAAAAACCACTCTCACAGTTAAGGTTTTTGGTACAGCAATGCTTACTTTAAAGTATCACAGTCTGTATGAGTTACCTATTGCTACATAAAAAATTACCCCCAAATGTATCTCTTAAAAATAATAAAAACGCATGCATCATATTGTCTTTTATGTAAGGAATTCAAAAAGAGCTTATTTGGGTAATTCTCATTCAAAATTTCTTGTAAGAATGCAATTAAACTAATTGTCCAGAGCTATAGGCTATAGCCACTGAAACAAAACAGGAATTAAGGTCCTCACTTCCCCAAGAGCAGATTTCCAAGAGGCAACAAGATAGTGCATCCAACACGGGAGCTGCAGTATTCCGATAACCTGATAACAGAAGTGATGTGCTATCACTTCTACACTAACTTATTGATCAGACATGGTTTGTTATATCCAACTCATAATCAAGAGAAGTGAATTAAATCCCACCATGTAATGGGAGGAACAGCAAAGAATTTGTGAACATATTCTTAAAACCGTGAGAGAATTCTATATGTTATTGTCAGTGGTCTGGTTTGTACATGCATTTGAAGAAACTATCTAGGACCTGGGGAAAGGCAAACAGCATTAGACCAAACTACTTGGAGTGCAGTGTGTAGCCTTACCAGCTTAAGTGGGAGGACATCATCTTACATGGGATATCAAATGGTGTTCTTAGAAAAGTGTCTGCTAATAGTAGGGTTGAGTTTGCTTTATAATTGAGGCTGACGAAGGACCATCTCAACAAAGCTTAAAAGTATGTCTCAAAAATATTCATCTGTTTCCAAGTAACTTTATTACCTACTAGAACAAAGTTGCTTGTATTTAAAGAAATAATAAGTTATTTTTTTAAAAAAAAATAGCAATAATGTAAAATTCTCATTCTCTGGCATCCAGTAAAAGATTCCACACAGCAAAAAGCAATAAAAAAAATGACCTACAACAGTGAGGAAAAAGTCAATTAGGAAAAATAGATCCAGACGTAACAGAAGTAATGACATGAGCCAACAAAAATGTCAAACAGCTATGTGTATGTGTGTGTGTGTGTGTGTGTGTGTGTGTGTGTTAAATGTATAAGTAGAGGGAGGAGACCATAAGCCTGGTGAGGAGGGATATAAAAGTTACCCAATTTGAAATTAGATGAAGAAATGTAATATTTCAATGAAAAGCACACTGACTGGGATTATCAGCAGATTGAATATGGTAGAATAAAATATCAGTGGACTTGAAGATATATACAGAAAAAAAGATATGACTCGACTTTAACCACGTTGAGAAGTGGGAAAACAAGATGATACCTACAATATGAGCAACTGGGGTTCTGGAAGAGGAGAAGAGATAAAAGTTGGAAAATAAAATATTTGAAAAATAAAGGCTGAAAAAATTCCAAATTTGATGAGAATTATAACGTGTATATACAAAGTTATGGTTTGAATGTGAGGTGTCCGCCAAGAGCTTAAATGTGAGACAATGCAAGAAGGTTTGGAGGATACATGTTTTGGATACAGTCTTAACCTAATCAATGCATTAATCCCTGATGGGATTAACTGAGTGGTAACTGGAGGCAGTTGTGTGACTGGAGGAGGTGACTCATTGGGGATGTGGCTATGGGGTGTATAGTTTGAATGTGGAGAGTAGAGTCTTTTTCTCTCTCCCTCTGCTTACTGATCATCATGTGAGCTGCTTCCCTCTGCCACACACTTCCACCATGATATTCAGTCTCACCTTGAGCCCCAAGGAATGGAGCCTGCTGTCTATGGACGGAGATCTCTGAAACCATGAGCCCTTAAATAAACTTTTCCTCCTCTATAATTGTTCTGGTTGGGTCTTTTAATCACAGCCGTGAAAAAAACTGATTGAAACATACCAGTATAACTTACCTAATGAAAGCTCTGGCAAGGCATATATTAACAAAATTGTTAAAAATAAAAAGACAAATAGAAAATCCAAGAAGTACCTAGAGGAAAAAAACACAATATATAGAGATACAAAGATAAGAATGACAACAAACTTCTTATCAAAACCTCTGCAAACAAAAAGATAACTATATAACAGAATAGACGGAATATAGATATTCTAGAAAAAATCCTTTAGAAGACACATTTGTAAACATTTCCTCCTACTTTGTGATTTTTTTTCATTTACTGGACAATATCTTTTTAAAAGCAAATGTTTTTAATCTTGTTAGTGTCCAATTCATGAATTTGTTCTGTATAGTTGGCCACTTTTGTTTTCTATTTAAGAAATTTCTTCAGAGCCAAAGTCAAATCCTTTGCACCTACATTTTCTTCTAGAAAATCTAAAGTTTTTACTCTTACATTTAGTATATGATCCATTTTAATTTAATTCATGCAAATGGGGTAAGGTAAGGGTCAAAGTTCATATTTTTATATACAGATATTCAACATTACTAGTTACTAGGGAAATGCACATTAAAATTAAAATCACAGGGAGACTGCTATATTCATTAGAATGGATAAAATTAAAATTTCTAAAATAATGAATATCTGCTAGGATTTAGAACAACTGAAACTCTTATACATTGCTCATATGAAAGCAAAATGACCAAGCAACATTGGATAACAGTTTGATTTTTTTTATGTTTCTTAAAGAAACATTTACTATAAAACTCAATAACCCAATTCCTAGATCTTAATCCAAGAAAAGTTAACATGTGTATACAAAAGACTTGTACTTGAATTTGCATACCAGATTCATAATAGGCAAAACTGGAAGTAATCTGTATGTCCATCAACTGGTGACTAAAGAAACAAAGTACAGCATATCCTTGAGGTGGAACATCACTCATCAATAAAAGGAAACTACTGATCTACACAACAACATGAATCATTCTCCAAAGCATTATTCTAAGCAGAAGATACTTTCATTTAGATGAAAGTCTATAAAAATAGATCAGTGGCAAGAGCCAGGGGCACAGAGGGCAAAGGGGTATGAAGGAATTTCTTAGGTGATATAAATGTTCTGTATCATGATTATGGTACTAGTTAAGTGATTGCATATATTTTTCAAAACTCACCCAAATTATATACTTAACATTGATGAAATTTATTTTATCTTAATTAAATCTCAATAAATCTACTTAAAGAGAAACAACCTAAAGATGTGATACTTGCTATGCTTCAAAATCAGCCATCGGTGATATATGTTTAGAAAATAGGCACCGTTCCACAAGATTTCCCAAGTAAGTTAAGAATCGCTGTCATCCACCCAGATGCAGACCATAAGCCTGAACTCATTCTTCTTTTGTACCACCCACATCTTATGAGTTATCAAGTCATGGATTTCTTCTCTAATTAGAAACCCTACACCACCCTCCTAGCCTGTCTCCTGCTTCTACTTTGTCTCCACCACAATCCAGTCTTTACTCTACAGCCAGAATAGTCATTTAAAATGAATATAACATCCTGTCCTTGGGTTCAATCCCCAGTACAAAGAAAGAAAGAGAGAGAGAGAGAGAAGGAAGGAAGGAAGGAAGGAAGGAAGGAAGGAAGGAAGGAAGGAAGGAAGGAGGGAGGGAGGGAGGGAGGGGGGAGGGAGGGAGGGAGGGAAGGATAGAAGAAAGAAAGAGAAAGAAAGAAAGAAAGAAAGAAAAGAAAGAAGAAAGAAAGAAAGAAAGAAAGAAAGAAGAAAAGAAAAGAACATCCTATGACTAAAGTTCTTCAGACACAGTTCAAATTCCCTAACAAAACCTACAGGCCCCTGTGAAATCCACATCTTCAGTTTCATCACATTCTGCTCTTCTCTTTTGGACATCTCTGAATTGTGACAGCATAGTGTAACTTTTCATGACTCAGGACTATGCACACTGCCCTGTGCCTGGAACATGTTGCCTCCAACCCTGTAATATTAACTTCAGTACTGCTACTTATTCCTCACATGGTTTTCTCCTTCCCGTCATGAAGCATCATGAATACCAGTTTAGATCTTTCTGATCTGTGTCATCACAGAACCTGGTGCTTCTATTTTGCATGGATCTAGCATTTATTTGTATGTCAGTTCGATATCTGATTTTCAAACCCTCCCACAATTCTACTCCCTAGGAACAATCACTGTTAGCATTGTGCCTTCCAGACTATTTTAAAATAAAAACATATTGACAAATGTTAGCATAATACTATATAACAGACAAAATTGAAATATATAATATACACAGCCTCCCTTCCCTGAAACCTGTCTTGCCCTCTAAAGGACATTCTGAGTGCCCCTGCTCAACACCTGTGTCAGTAATTAATGGAATGAAAGTTGGTCTTAAAAATCCTTAGTGTGCGAAGAGTTATTTTCTTAGAAGAAAATACATATCTGCAAAGGATGAAAGAAAATAAGGTGTTGTATCTGAGTTTTGAGTTTCATTGAAATTTTGGAGAAAGTGTGACAAAAATTTTTTCAGGGGCAACTTCCGTACTATGATTAACAGACTTTGGAAAGACTGATAAAATTATTACAAAGTTTTGTCATATGTTTTCTTTTTCAGTATTTTAACTCTATCATATACAAGTTGTATTTCTATTCTTTTGGGAGATAAGAATGAGCATGTGGGACTTTTATTTAATTTCTGACTGTACCATAGGACATGTTTGATTATATATAAAAGTCAATAGATGAAATGGTTCTACCCATATAGGTATTTTAAGATTCTCTCAGTAGTATCAGTGACCAAGATTAAAATCTAAAACTGAGAATCTCCAATCTTCACAAAATTAAAGTATATGATAAGAAAGTACTTCACCTTCATGAACAAAGTAAGACCATATTTTAGGCCTTTTCATATACCATTTAGATCTTACATATAATAATTTATTTGACACTGAAAGTTTTCTTATCATTCACACAGATCTTCTGGGACACTAATTTCAAATACTGGTCCAGGACCAAGAGCTCCCTACTTGGACTTTTCCATCGCATTACCTTGGGCAGCATCGCACTGAGTAACAATCATCATCTCTATAATTATTATTACCTACAATCTAAAACCACTCTTCTATTAAAAATCTTAAGCTTATTGCATTATATAGCCTAGCATCCATTTTCCCAGTGAGCAATATGCTAGGGGTGTTGACTACAGATGGAAAAGATAATCATTAGCATGAAATGAAATGGAATTTCAAATCAATGATGTTATGGCATTTGCTTTATTGAGGTTTAATTGCCCATCATTTGACCTCTAATTCAGTTTAATGGAAATCTCTACAGTTAAGAATTGTGCTGAGCTGAGTGGATGGGGCAGCAGTGAGTTCCTCTAAAGTAACCCAAAAGTATAGGTTTTCATTCTGTGTGTCCATTAGGGTGCAACCTCATGACCTAGGCTTAGTTAGCAGAGTCCATAGCCAGCAAATCCAAACAAGTAGACAAAGAAAGAGTAGAGCTGTAGATTTTCTTTCAACAGGAATGTCCAGGGTTATGGTGGTGATGGTGCCAATAGTTTATTCCGTACCCTGAGCTAACTTCATAAGTATACAAACTAGCTATTCATGGTAGGACCTTGTCTATGATGATAACTTCCTGTGGGTCCACCTGTTTTCAGAGCTTGGTTTTTCTAGCCTTTTTGCCGATTTTTAGGGCTACACAATGACATTGTGTCATTAAATTCTTTCAGCTAAGAAACCCCAGAATTCAGTTCTGAGGCTATAAACAGAACCATAATTTAAAATGGTATCGGGCAGCAGGTTATAGTCAATGGCAGCTCAAAAACTTCTGAAGAGGTGTGCATAGTTGAGGTTGGAGGCCATAAATTCTCGGTTGGCATTCAACAGTGGAAATCTCTGTCCATGACATGTATCGACAAAGATTTTTATTAAGGTATTGTCTATGTTCTCCTGAAATGAGATACAAACAGAAAACAGAATTTTCTGTGACCATATACTTGTTATATATAATTTAAGATGCATGGGGTAATGTATTTTCCTCTTACAGTCTTACACAGAGCCAGTGACAGGCTAAAATTCTTAAGTTCCCACCACAAGGCATGTAGTGAATTCCAGGGAGTGGAGTAAAGTATCTCTAACCTCTATTCAATCTAGAACTTCCTTGGTGTATTGAAGAAAACAATCCAAAGTTCAGGTGAATGAATTGATCATGTGAAATTCATATCCCTCTAGAAGACTTGAAAGTAACTTCTTTCTCCAAGACCTTGAGAAACAAATTGATGAGAGAATCATCATCATATTTAAAAATATGATGACTCTTCTTCAAGGCTGCACATGCTGACATGGGATGCTATTGAGGGTCTCCCTAACTTCAATGGGTAATTATGATCCTGGATGTCAGAGCAGCACTTAACCTCAGAGGTAAAATAGACTCTGGTTACTGGGGAGATAATCTAAATGATTTGATTCACAGAGATTTTGGCAATTGCTAATGTATCATAGTAGTGTTAGGAGTGAAATTGATAGGCAGCTTACTAGATCATACTTTATCTGACATTTAAAAACTTGAAACAAAATAGGACAAGCAAACAAAAAATATCCTCTTGTTCTAATGATACTTTGTGATAGATGATCATGGCTTTCTTAATAAATTCCCTGTACTTAGCCCACAGTGCCTTAAATGAAGGAAAGTCTGCATATCCTGAGAGGACCAGGTGAAAGCGTGGTACATGCTTGAATCTCTCTCCTTGCCTGTCAGAAAGATGCTGTAATTATTTATTAGAATCATTTTGCTTTGGGGAGTAGAATATGCTCAGGTCTTTTGGGCAACTCTAAGCAAACACCAATACACCAGGGCCCAATATTTGGGCCAATTTACATGTTGGGTTGGGGTTTTCAAAAGTTATAAATGTATTTTGATTTAAGTCTCCTTATGAGAGGCCCAGAGAAATCCTGAATCTGCACTGTATTCATAAAAAGAAATATAGTCTTAAAGATATAGTGACTGAAGCAATGTACATATATTCTCCATATTCATTGGACTATGGTAATGAACAATATAAAATGGCTCAAACACAACAGAAATTTATTCCACAGGTGTATAACAGAGGCATGTGTTCCTTATACTTTAGTACCCAGGCTTGTTCCTCCTTGGAGTTCCTCATCTCCTGTGGCCTTCCTGTACCCATTCTGTGAAAGAGGTAGGCACATGAAGGAACAGTTGTGTTTCCAAAATACCTTAAAGTGGCACGCATCATGCCTACTCACATTATTTTGGCAAATCTGATTGCAGGATCATCTGTACATGTAGGTTTAGGTAGTGAATAGAGCCTAATATTTTATCAAGGGAAAGGAGGAAATGGATTTAGGGGCAATGTGGCCATTTCCGTCTCAATGCTATGTCACAGCGGTGAGTGAGTACCAGGAAAATGCTGTGCAATTTTTGGATCTCCTGGGTGACTTTTCCCAACACATGGGGTTAGGACTATTGTGATGTGATACCAAATGAAAACCACGAGACCTCTCACAACAAAACAAATTACTAAACCAAGGCAACTCCAAATTCTTGGAAAAACCATAGAGATTAGTGTTTGTATCAAAGACTTGAAAGACACAAGTATGGTGATATTTTTATTCCACATTCCTATTTAACTCACTTGTCCAGATTACAGATGGGCCATGGAGAATAAACATGAACTGTTGTAAAATTAATCTGTTTTAGCTGCTAAAATATAATTCTTTAACTGGGTAAATAAATTCAGCATCCAGTAATTAGTAGATAGGTATTGATTTTGTTTCCCTCCCCCTTTATCTCTGTAAAGATAAAGCAATGAAAACAATTTGTTTTTACTTATAGAAGATCAAAGTACAAATTCCTCCTGGATTTTTTTTCCCTTTTTCTCGATTCAGGTCACAGGGATACTAAAGATTCTATTATCCTAAGGAATATGATGATTGTCTATTAAAGTAATAATGATGCTGACAGAATACAGAGAATGTGATGGGAATTAAGACTGTCAAAGAGTGGAAGAGACCTCAGTAACGTTTCTGGGAGTGCAGTGATACAGGGCAAGTCAGGATCTCAATTTCAAAGGAAAGAAATATTATTCTGTACCTGTGTCTCCACCAGTAAACATTCAATATTCTGTGGTTTGGAGAAACATACACACGATTTGACTTAGTATTTCCAACCCATTTACTAGATGATTCAGAGTTTGACACATTTCGAATACCACTCAGAGCAGCCAAATTTCTCCAGCTGGTCTTGTTGGAGTGCAAATAACTCTGCCTCTTCACTCTACAGGCCCAGGGGATTAATAGGGGCATCGCACATGTGTGTCTGATCCCAGCCCAGATGGAACAATGATAGCACATGATCAGAGAGCTTTAACAGAGGTCATAAAATTTTTGGAACATTACTATGCACTCTTCTGCAAATAACTATTTCCTTCATTAAAAAAACACTTTGTTTTCTTCTGGGCCATGTTGAAGACTGAATACCTGGCTACGGAACAGCAGAGGACCAGATGAATGAGCTTCCCATACCATCATGAATTGAGTGTCATTCTATTCTTGAAGAACAAGAACACTGAAGGAGGGACTGACCTGTCTTGTTCACCACTATTCCTCAGATTCTGAAATGATACCTGGCTTTACAGTACTTGTTACTATCTGCTGAACACTCAAGATATGTATAGCATATATGCTGTGGGAGAAAGTGAAAAGGAAAGATGGAAGGGAGGGAGGAAGGCAGAGAAAGAGGAAGCGGGGAAGAAATCTAGTTTGAGCATATCCAGAAACACTCTCTCACCAAATAGAACTTGTATATACAAGACGACATCTAAGCAAATCCTGAGGGCCCCACGTTTTATAAACTGTTCTCTCAAAATATAACTACATTTGCTATCATCTCACTGAAGTTTCTCCCTTAAAATTTTTCTATTGTTTTATAGGAAGTTTTCTAAGACAAGTTGACAAAGGAGGAATAAATTCAGCCATGGCTCATAGGTTTCTCTGTGCAATTTCTTGGCACCAATCAACAACAAGTAGATTGTTGCAATGTTACAGGCCACCAATCAACCACAAGTAGATTGTTGCAATGTTACAGGCCAACCTCAGGAGCAGTCCTGGAGGAGAGCTGGCTGAATATCAAGCACTACATCTTTTTTATCTGCCTGACAGGAAAAAGAGATGGCATGAAGCAAGTTTCTACAGGGATAAATGAATAGTGGTTAATAGTTTGCCAAAGTTATAAGAAATTAGAAAGGAACTTGATTAAAAGATTGATGAGCAAGAAGCCTGTGTAAGAATTACATGCATGAACTTCTTGAAATGGATCCAGAACAGAGGACATTTGTACCTCAAATGAGTGCTCCTGAAAGCACCCCTATGTGAAAGAGATGCACTTTCCTAGGTCATCCAAAACAGCCTTTCTAAATACACCAACCAGTCTCTTTATCCATAATCTTTATTATTGAGAATATGACCAAATGCACTGACGGCATGTATGAAAGCAATTTATAAACTCATAAACATCTTCTTAGTTCCCTAAAGTTTATTCAGCCTATATTAAAGCTGATTCCCTAATATGCCAGAAGTAAAATTATTGTTACATTATAGCAGAAGATTTGAATGATATTTGCTTGGGAAAGGTTTTTGATACAACATATATAGGCTAGCAGTTGTAAAGGAAAAAAAATCCTTAATTTTAAATAATATATGTTGTCTAAAATATATTTGAGGAGAAACAAATAAACAAATAAGCAAACATAGGGCAAAGGACCAGTATTTCTAATGTAAAACAATCTTCTAACCATCTTCTATATACTAATAAAGAAAAAGAGACAAGTAGTCACGAAGAAAAGTAGGTAAAGTAATTGAGAGAAGAGGAAATGTAGATTGAAAATAATCATATATGAAAAGTTGCTCAACTTTACCATAAAGGAGACTAATCCATATTATTATAAAAGATCCTGTTTTGAAGTTTTTCACCCATCACAATAAAATAAGAAAGAAGACTCAATAATACTAAGATGTAAGAGGTGGTAATAGTTGTATCCAGCTTCTAAGAGTGAGTGCTAAATCCTCTATGGAAACAGAACTGGCCACCTTTTAACAAAACTAAAAGTGACACATTGTTGATTCTGTAATCCCACCTGAAGAAATTCATCTTGGAGACAGAGAAACCCAAGCACTTAAAAATATTGTATGAGGATGTTTACGGCACCATTGTTTACAGTGACACTAAAGTGAAGGAAAACCTCAACCTCCATCATTAAGTGAATAGTTAGATAATCTATGACTCACCTTACTATGGAAATTTTTAATTACTCTAAAACCACATGGATACTTTTCTGGTGCTAAAGAGGTTTACATTATAATTTGACATTTCAAGGAAGCAAATCATAATGCAATACACATGATATTTCTTCTGGTATACGTATGTATTTGTATGAGTATGCAGAAAAGAACTGCAAAATGTACAACAAACTTGAAATACATCAAAGGAATGTGAATGTATGTGAGACATAATAGAACTAGAGAAAAACCTTTTAAAATAAGACTAGTGTGTTATTTAATTCTCTGCAACTTTAAAAATCTCCCAAAGAAATTTTACAGAAAAGAAATCACAATTAAAATTGCTCAATGCTTCTCTGTTTTGCTTTATTTTTACTTTTACATAATTGACTCGTTAATGTTTATTGAGTGAAAGTGCAAAGAGAAAATCAGTCATTCTAGAACAATTCCCTTCTAAGAAACGACTGTAAATAATACCACAAATTGTTCAGAAAAACCTCTTATTTTTTTCTACTATGATTTAGCTGTTAATTATTTGGGCATGTGTTTTAAACCTATGACTGATGATGCCCTTGAGGTTTTCTTTTTTTCTTTTTCTTTTTTTTTTTTTCCAGCTCGGAGAGACATTTGTTTTAAATTTTTACAATTTAACAAAAATACACTTGATCCATAGAAGAAACTACCCTGGCCGGAATACCTCTTACTACATTAAGGTCACATATCATATGACTATTTAAATTAGAACCAGAAACTTATGCTTTCCTGTTTCTGGAAAGCCTTTCGAATGTTATCTCAGGATAAATAAACTCATAAAAACTGAAGATAGATTATAAACTAGTTTCCCATCTCAGAAGTATATTTGTATGTGCTAGATATTGATTTTTGTTTTAAAATGCTTTGTAATGTTATTCCATTCTGTGAAGGTAATAATATATTTCTGTTGCCCTAAATAGTAATTTATATGACATTAAACTCATGATTTCCAAATGCGGCATGTGTAATTCTACACTATATTTACATGCTTTTATAAAAGATTCATTTAAAAAAGCATAAATATATGTGTGCTTGAGATTACTTTATAAATGACTTTAAAAAAATTCTTAAGGAGCACTTGCTTTAGAACAAAATCTAAAGGCTCAAATACAATGCAGAAAACTTGTTGGGTAAAACAAAGACATCAAACAGCTGTGAATAAATGGTATGTAATTAACAGGTCTTACTTTCTTCTTCGATTCTGTTTTGTTATCCCACTAAAATAGACACCCATTTTTGGAAAATGAAATGGGCTAATTTTAGTAATTAAAATATTTCATTAAGTTTTAAATATTTATCAATTTAATTTCAAATTCCATAAGAAGCTACTCTGAACTTTGAGTGATATCTCTAAACTATATTAAACAACTTCATATATTATAAATTAGCATGTGAATTATTTAATGCTAACTAGTTGGGAGAAATCTGGAAAAAATTTGCAGTAATGTACTTCCTTTGCATAAGGTGTTCTATAAGAGAAATGGGGAGGAAATGAAAGAAAAGGAATAGATATTTATAGATGGGCATAAGCCCCAAAGTCCCATACTAACTAGTGTAGTTAATTCAGATTTTTTTAGCTGTTGAAGTTCTATTATAAGTCCCCAGGGAAGGGGCTGTGCCTGCTCACTGTCAGCACTCAACAAATAACAAATAGCAGTATTAATAGCAGTATGTATGGGTAGAATTTGTATGATTATTATTTTTTAAATAGCACTATTCACCAGAACACTAATTGGATTGTCATTCAAGGTTTTTTTTGATCTCATCTTATGTATATTATCCAGATTGGAAACACTTAAACCAATTCCTTATACTTTTAAAAATACAACTTAAGGAGAAAGCAATTTGGTAAATTGCTAGGAGCTGTTTTATATCAGGGTTGTATTCTCACAGAACAATGCACTTTATAGAATTCCCTGGGAAGTTTATTCTAAGCTGAAAAAGAAAATTGTTGCATGCTTGTCTGATATGCAGACAATTTCTAGCCCAAGATCTCAGTCACAGCTCAAAGCTCTTTCTCATCTTTGCACCCACTCTGTCTTCTGAAAATTTGGTGTTAATGCAGAAATTAATTCAACTATTTGGATTAAATGTGATGAATTCAATTAAGATGCATTTATATGTTATGTATACACAAACACTATCTACATAACCACAGTTCAGTGGTAAAAACAACACCTTTCTATTAGGTTTGCTTGTTTTTAGTACGACAACACAAAAGAATTAAAGAGGTAAGTTAACAATAGATTGAATCAGCCTGAGTTTTCATGTTGGTAGCCATATGAAGATGGCTATAAATAACAACTGATTTTCATTTTCAGGGATCTGAAAGATGAAGTACATAGAAAGTCTGATTTTTATTAATGTTTTTGTTTTCCAATACTTATAGTTGATTTATTCTTTCTTATAGTTTCCATCTTTCTGCTAAAATTACCCATCTGTTCTTGTATGTTGTTGAACTTTGCTATTAGAGTCTTTAGCATATTAATTATAGTTATTCTAAATTCCCTGTCTCTTCTAGAATCTGGGTCATATCTGAGTCTGGTTCTGAAAATTTGTATCTTTAGATTGTGTTCATTCTTGTCAAATGCTTTGTAATATTTGTTGGAAGTTAGAGAGGTTGTAAAGTATAGTAGATCTCAAGCAATTATATTTTATGTTTGAAGGTGAGCATGCCTTTCTGTCTTCTCCATCTTTAGTGTAGGGTTTGTGTTCTCTCATTAAAAGCTGGGTTGAAGTTTGGTGTTGCTTTGGTCGTCTGTGCACCAAAGGCTAAATATACCGTCAGTGATGCCTCATGCTCAGGTGTGAGCTGATATACAAGGGAGTGCTTCCACACCTGCTCCAGTGTCCCTCTGTGCTGTTTTTTACCTCAGTGGTGGGAAGCAGGAGATTCTCTCATTAAGCCTCAGTCTTGACAGCTCTGTGAATTACAATGTGCCCTTTGCACTGGCTTCTGTCCCTCTTCTAGTGGCAGTGCTGGGCCTAGCATATATCCTGCCCTGCCCCCTGTTAGGGAGATCTTTGTTTTCTTTGGTTCCCTTCTTCCAGTTGCAGTGGTTTTCTAGTACCTTACAGTGACAGATGTTCTTGCTCTTTCCCCTGAAGTTTATAGTTTATAGTTATAGTCCTCTAAGAGAAAGTGGAAAATGAATCTAATTGGAAATTCCTGACAGTGGCTGATATCCTTCCTCCCCAGCTGAACATTACTAGGGAAGCTTTCTCAGAATCCCCCTTCATTTTCCCTCTGAACACCTTTCTTTCTGGCAAAGAAATTCTTTTTTACTGTTAAGTTGATCTCTTGATCTGATGCAATATTTCTTGGGATCATATGCCAGGAAATCTTTCACTCTTTATGCCATCAAATAGTAGTTAAGCTGAGACCCTATGTACAGGAAAGACAAACCCAAACTCAAAACAGTTATTCTTTTGGGAACAAAGTGCCTGTCTTTCCAGAATGATAGGACCCAAATGCAGTCCATAAGCCACCATCTAACTAGTTCTCCTCAAGGATGATGCCAAATGTGGAAAGGGGTTCAATGTTGGTCTTTATTGTTTTCTGGCTTTGCACATTAGTTAGTAGGAGCAGATACTATTGGGCAGACATATAGTCTCTACATCTGCCATTCACTGTGTTCACTACCTGTTGTGCCAGCACTCAGCACTGCAGTGGTCAGTGAAAGTCTGGCTAGCACCACTGGCTAGCTCATTTTTAAATCTTGCCTCTTCTATGAGGTATGTTCTCTTGTGGACATAATTTAGGATACAATATTCACCCTCTGTGCCTACTTTCATGTGTCCATTGCTATGCCTCTTTCTCATATCTCCTTGTACCCTTTCTTTCCAATCTTTTCCTTTCTGTTCTGTCAGCCATCTAAAGCATTTTTCACTGTCAATAAATCTTAATGTCATTTCAGGCCTCTTATTACACAGTGTGAATAACCAGAGACACAACCCGAAGTTCTGCTATTTGGCAATGTGGTTCTTTTTTCTTTGTCTGTTGTCTCCACTGTCTCAAGGCACCCCTGAGTTAGCCTCCAATTCAACGATCATCTCTTTTATATCTACATATTGTTCCCAAGCAACACGGGGTGTCATCCGAGGAGAGGTGCTTGTACCACAGTTGTGAATGCCATGAAGATTAGGGCTACAAGACATGCAGTTCCAGTGGTTATTGATTTTGGGTGTCAACTCGACTACCTAAAGAGATACTCAGGTAGCTGGGAAAGTATTATTTATTCTCAATGTCTCAATAGGCACTGAACCCAACATTCTTCTGTTGAAAGGAAAAGTCAGCTCGTTCTGCTTTAGGTTAGAATAACTGGCATGCCCAGGTGTGCCCATGAAGTATTTCCACAGAAGATCAGCACTTGAGTCAGTGAACTAAGAGAGGGAGATCCACCCCCAATTTTGTGGGTGTCATCCAATCAGATGGGGGACCAGATGGAATAAAAAGGAAGAAGAAAGGCAAGCTCTCAGCTGAGTACTCTTTTGCCTTTGGACTCAAAACAGCTTCAGTTTCTCTGGCCTGATGCCCTCCAACCTCCTCCCCAGACTCTTGGATCTTCAGCCTGGGACTGAGAACTGCACCACCAGATTCTTTGGTTTTGAGGCCTTTGGACTTAGACTGAGCCACACTACTGACCTTCCTGGTTCTCCAGCTTGCAGATAGCTTATCATTGTTCATTCTTCTCTTCCATAATCAGGTGAGCTGATTTCCCTAACCAATACCTTTTCATGTTTTCTCTGCATATCTTATCAGTTCTGTCTCTGAAAAACATGTGTTAAAACAGATTGTGTGCCTTGATACAGCTTCAGCATTAATTCAAATATATCACTTTCACATTGTGATAAATATTGCTGGGCCGACCCAATTTGTGATGTCGTAGATTTGATGGGGTTCAACTCATGATGGACAGCTATGGCTACATACTCAATGTTCTACAGTCAGGTATATCATCTCATTTAAGATGGCATTGCCTTGTGTCAGAACCCCCCAAATCTTCATTGGGATTCTCCTAAGACTGCTTGCCACAAACCGCACATATGTGCTTTCTTCCACCTCTGATACCTCCAATCTCACAGGGTCTGCTGGATCATGTAGCTCAACCTTGGACCAGCTGCTGGGCCTCATTTTTTCTTTGAGCCCCATTCATTGTTACTAACCTTTGCATCACCTGTTCTATGAACTGGATCATTACTTCAGGTGAGATATAGGCCTCTTTTAAAGCTCCAAGGGGCCCTCCAGGTGTTGTGTTTATTTTGTGGTAAGAGTTAAAAGATTAAATTTATCTTTTAATTTGTTTAAAGAATGTTCCAATATTCTCCTAGCTGAATTCCCTAAAATGTAACAAGTGTGACAAGTATAGTTAGTCCTGTCTTATAAAGGATTCAAGAATGCTTTTTGTTCATCTGACCTGATCAATATAATATCATTACTGTAATAGGTAAATTTCATATTCTGCAGTGATATCCAGACAATCAAGATCTCTTTGTGATATAACCTAACAGAGGTTTAGGGAGTTAATACAGTTCTGGGGTAAAAGTTTAAATGTATGTTGTTAATTTTATGTTACAGCAAAGTGTTTGATTGGTTATAGTTGTAATGGAAAGGAATATATGTCCCAACCCATTAATCACATGTCCTATATCTAAGACAGTAATAATTTTATTTAGCCAAGCTATAACTTCTTACATGCTTGTTATGATAAAGGATACTATCATAAGAATACCTGTTGTCATCTTCAGGATCTATTCAGCTTCTTTGACCAGGTAGGCAAACTAAATGGGGATGTGATGGATACCATCATATCTGTAGACTTGTAATTTCTTAAGGGTGGCACTAATTCCTGCCATGGTCCACAGAATGTGATATCTTTTATTTACAATCTTGGTGGTATTGGGATAGTCTTGAAATTTCTAATTGGCATTATCTAATAAAATGCTTCATCCCACAGCAAAGATCCATTTTATATACCAGCTGCCAAAAATGTTGTCCCCAATTATGCACTGAAGACTAAGGAAATGATCACCAGTTGTGTCTTTGGAGTCGGGGAACCGAGTATAATTCAGCTTTAAGTCCTTTATTTCCTGGTCTTCATTCCTCTTTTCTGACAAGGGTGCCAAATTGCTTTGAGTCTTTGACTGTCAGTGTCTATGAAGATTACATGTCCAATAGTTTTACAATTGACTGGATATTCTTTTACCCTTTCCCCACTAAAGAACTATAAGGCTAAAAGAACAGAGGTTCTTTAGGAAAAAGACTGAGGGGCACACTACTGCATATGCTTGCTGCTAGTTTAAGCAGAATCCTCCCTATTAGGAACTTAATCACCTCTTGAGTCAAGAAGTATGGGGTCTGGTAAGCCTGGAAACTTACCAAGGGACTGTGACTTTATTGGTGAACAGCTCTCAACTTCTAAATGTTCCACCCAGTTCTCGTACTGCTATAATGCAAATAGCTCCTTTAATGACATTCATTTTACCCCAGAAAGGCTATATTCTATTAACCATCTCTATAATTCTGTCAGAATCCCTTGGACACCACTTGTAGATCACTAGTAAATTTGTGATTTCTTAGGTTTTAGAGATTAAACTTTACTAATTAACTTTTGTTGTTTCGTATTCCTGTCATTACCAGTGCTCTAGTTGAACCAAGTTCTTAATTAGGTGCTAATATATTGGCCCTGGTTTACAGAGCGGCTACCACTGAAATTCCTAGTGAAGCTGATATTACATTCCTCATGGCCTTGCCACATGTCTTGGTCTGTTTTGTGCCACTATAACAGAATAACTACAGAATGTGTATTTGGTAAGAAAAAAATTTCTCACGGATCTGAAGACTAAGAAATCTATTACTTGAAAATATACTCAGTTTCTAAATTTTTTGTTAAGATGAGTAAGCACTCAAAAATGACTTCAAATATTATTTTAAAATTCATTATAAAGGCACTATGATTTTTATATTCCTTCTGTATTTATGCCTCAGTATAGAATTCATATATTTGGGATATCATTTTTAATAATCAATTTGCTCAAAATTTGTCACTTTTGTTAATCTTTTCAAAGATCCTCTTTTATGGAGTAATTCAAAATGGCATTACACAATCAACATACTCAAGTATTTTTAAAATTAAAGTCTAAATTTTATTTAACAAATAATTGTCTATGGGTTACAACATGATATCTTTATGTTTACACTTGATAAAGTCAAGCTAATTAACCAAACTTCCGAGTGTATACACATGAATATAACCGCAGTGAATATTATGGAGTACAGCCACAAGACACTGTAAAGAGACAAAGAAATAATAGGCATTGCTATAGTTGTGTGTTATGTAGTAATAATCTGTATTTGGTATTTGCCTGGACTTGTAAAACTAAAATAAAGGCGCCTGGTGACAAACTTGCTGTGTGGCAGGATGACAATCCTGAACAATGCTGATATGAACCTTTATGATTTGAGTGGTGGCTCCTACTATAGTCGTGTTCTGGTCTTTATCAATGAAGACCAGAACATGACTGGGCTGAAAATCACTACTTAAACCCCTGGACTTTGGGAGCAAACTGTCAGCAGCACCATGATCAGAGGACTCCACGTTGCTCAGTCTCTTGACTGCTCTGGCTGCTGTCCACTCCATCACTGATTGCTGATGGATCGTTGTCACCGAGGCCTGACGACTGACCACCTGTCCCGTGGTGATGACTGTCACCCAGCCTCTGACTTATCGGACACTGGAGGACATCCAAAGACATCCGAGGAGCTGAGAGAGACTACAGCTGAGAAGAATCCCCTCGGTCTTACTGACTGACATCTTGGCTAAGACATTGTATTGAGTAAGTCCATGAGGATTGGACTCTAGGTGAACAAGGGAGTGAATCTTCAATGTATTCGTGACTTGCTTTATTAGGAATGTTGAGTGTGCATTGTGCATTGCATGAATAAAATCCACTCGTTGGAACCAAACTTGATTCCTCTTACTCACTGCTTGTGACAGATGCTAGTTAAAAAAAAAAAAAACAAAAAAACTACAAATTGCAGAAAGATCAGTATAGTAGGGTGGCAAAGGAAAAAGTGCTGGGGACTGAAATAGAGAAAATTATATCCCATGCTTTTGTGATTATATCAAAATGTATCCTAATGCTATATATAATTAAAAGTCAACAAAAATGCAAAAATCCAAACCTGTCACTTCATGTCATTTTACATAGTGAAAACATTTAAAATCTATTAGCAATTTTGAAATATACAGTGCACCATTGCTATAGTCACCTTTCTGTGCAATACACCCCTAAAGCTTACCTAACCAAAGGTTTGTATTCTCTCATCAGCTCCCTCTTCCCTATCCACCCCCATTTCCTGACTTTGGTAACACCATTCTGAGTTTGACTTCTATTGGAATTCTCATTAGTTCATGTTATAATTGTCTTTCTATACCAGATTTATTAACAGTCTCCTCCAGTTTCATCCATGTTATTGTAAATTATAGAATTTTCTGTTTTTTTAAAGGCAGTATTCCATTGTGAACATACACCCCATTCTCTTCATCCATCTGATGATGGATAATTATTTTACTTATCTTGGCTATTGTAAATAATGCTATGGTGAACATGGAAACTTGGATATCTCCAGCATGCTGTTCTTAATTTCTCTGGAAATTTCCTCTCCAGTGTTGGGAAGAATTTGAGTATGATTGGTATTCTTTTTAATTGGTTGGTAAAATTTCATCATGATGTCTCTAGTCCTGGGCTTTGACTCAATGGAAAATCTTCCATCAATCTACTTACTAATAGTGTGTTCAAATCTTCAGTTTTTTGAATCAGTCTTGGTAAATTGTATCTGCCTATGAATTTATCCATTTCATCTAGGTTATCCAACTTTTTGGTGTATTAATCATTCATAAGTCTTTTATGATGTTTTTAATTTCCATGGTATCAGTTGTAATATCTTCTCCTTTGGTTTCTGGTTGTATTAGTCTTTTCTCCTTTCCTCTCCTTAGCAAGCCTATATAGTCTCATTAATTTTTTTTTTTTTTGAAAGAATGAGCTCTAAGTTTCATTGATCTTTCTATTGCCTTTATAGTTTCTATTTCATCTATTTCTGCTCTGATCTTTGTTTCCTTCTTTATACTGATTTAGGGTTAAGTTTACTCTTCTAGTTTAAGATGTGATATAATTTGAGATTTCATTTTGAATATAGGCAATCGTATAAATTTTCCTCTTAGAACTTCTTTCACTGCATCCCCTGAGCTTTTGTAATGTTTACATTTTCACGTATCAAGATATTTTTTCATTTCCTCCTTTTTAATTTCTTTGACCTATTGGTCAAGAGCAGATTGTTTAATTCCTATGTATTTGAATTTTCCACAATTCCTGCTATTAATTTCTGGTTTCATTTCATTGTTAAATATACTTGCAATTATTAAAATAATTGGTTTATGACATCACATATCTTCTATCCTAGAGAAGGTTCTGTGTATCCTGAGAATAATGTGTATCCTGTGCTGTTGGGTAGAATGTTCTATGAATATTAGATTCATTGGATCTGAAGTATTGTAAAAGTCCACGGTTTGTCACATTGACTTTCTGGATGACCTGACATTGTCACAACTGGAGTATTAAAGTCACCTACTAGTATTAAATTGCAGTCTGTCTTACTCTTCAGATTTAGTAGTATTTGCTTTATGTTTAGATGTACCTACTGTTTGTGTATGTCAATTAACTGATTCCTTCATGATAATATAATAACTTTGTACTTTTTAACATAAAGTCTATTCTCTTATAAATTTACTTCAGACAAAATGGTAAAAGAGGAAGGGCATCTTTAATTTCTTCATTCTCATTCAGCATTTATACTCTCATAGGCAGTATGTTGCTGTTTTTTGGAGGAGGGATCCATTCAGTCACTGTCTTTTTATTGGATAATTTAGTCTATTTACATATAATTATTGATAAGTAAAGACTAGTGACTTTTTGATAATTTTTAGGCTCTCTTATTTATAAAACTAATTTTATATATTAATAAAGTTCATCATAATGTTTTGATACCTGCATACATTGTGTAGTATTTAAATAGGGTTAAATATATCTCCTCCCACAGTTATCTTGCATTTTTGACTTCTTTCAAATTTCTGCTAACTTTTTGAAATGTAGTAAATTATCTATCATTTCCATACTGTACAATAGCACACCCAAATTACTTCTATCTAATTGTGTCTCAGTACACATTTATCAACCACCCCACCCCTTAAGCAATACCCTCACTGACCTCTGGTAAATACCATTCTACTCTCAAGGTCAATGAGATTGAACTTTTTAGATTTCACATTTGAGTGGGACAATGTGGTACTTGTCATTCTGTGCCTCGTTGGTTTCACTTTATATAATCTATAGTTCTCCCCATGTTGCCAGAAATGACAGGATTTCATTCTTTTTGATGGACAAATAGAATTCCATTGTGTAAGTGTACATCCATTTATTAGTTGGACATCCTTGTTTCAATTTTGTGGCTATTAATAGTATACAATGAACACAGGAGTGCAGATGTCTCTTGGATATGCTGATTGCATTTTTTTATATATGCTTAGTTATAGAATTGTTGCATCATATGGTACTTCTATTTTAAATTTTTTGAGCAGCCTTCTTACTGTTCTTAATGGATACACTAATCTACATTCCCACCGAGTGTACAAGGTTCCCCCACTCCCACTTTTTAATTCTTTTTTCATTCTATCTAGCACTTATTATTTTTTGGATAACAGTCACTAGGATGAGGTCATACCTCAATGTAGTTTTAATCAAAACTACACTACCACTTCCCTGATTACTGATGTTGAGTATTTATTCTTGTTAACTATTGGTTATTTGCATGCTGTCATTTGAGAAATATCTACTTAAGTCTATTGCACATTCTTAAATAAGATTGTTTTTCTGCTATTAAGATTTTGGAGATACTTATCTATTCAGAATATAAACTTGTCAGATGTGTAGTTTGAAAATACTTTCTATACTTGTCTTTGCATTGGTTATTTCCTTTGCTATGTAGAAAACATAAGTTTGATGTAATTCCATTTGTATATTGTTTTGCTTTTGTTTTCTGTGCTTTGGGGATATTGCCACCCCCCCAAATCCTTGCACATTACAATGTCCTGAGGATTTTGTTTTTTAAAGTTTTGTAATTTCAGATCTTCCATTTAAGACTTTAATTGATTTCAATTGAAGTTTCAAAAATTGGGTTTTGTTTTTACTGTTGAGAGGTACATGTCTAGTTTCATTCTTCATGTGAATATCCAACTTTTCCTGCATGAGTTATTGAAAAGATTGTCCTTTCTCCAATGTGTTTTTGGTGGGATTGTTGGACTGGCTATAGATGAGTGGGTTGACTTCTAGACTCTCTATTTCATTCCACTGATTTGTGTGTCTGTTTTTATGCAATACCATTCTGCTTGACTACTACAGCTTTATAGTATGTTTTGAAGTAAGGTGGTGTTATTCCTAGCTTTGATCTTTTTGCTCAAGATGTCTTTGCTATTTACATTCTTTTTGTTTAGTATCCATATGAATTTTTAGATATTTTTCCCTAGTGATTTAAAGAATAGGACCAGTATTTTAGTGGAAATTGCATTCAATCTGTAAATTGCTTCTTGGATAGTATGGACATTTTGACATTTTTTTCCCCAAACCATGAACACAGAATGTCTTTCTACTTTGTGTCCTTTTTCATTTCTTTTAGAACTTTCAATGAAAAGATCTTTTACCTCTTTGGTTAAATACATTGCTAGGTTTTCTTGTAGATTATAAATTGGATTGCTTTCTTTTCTATTTTGAGTAATTCACCATTGGAATTTAGTAAACCTATTAATTTTGTATGCATATTTTTGTATCCTGCAACTTTGCTGAATTGTTCCTAATTCTTTGAAGTTTTAGGGGTTTTGTATATATAAAATCATGTTATCTAAAAACAATTTCCTACAGATCTATGTAGGTTGAATAAAAGTTTGCTAATATTTTGTTGAGGATTTTTCTGTTTATCAAGGATATTGGCTTATAGTTCTTTTTTGTTGTGGCCTGATTCTTTTTTTTTTTTTATATTAGGGTAATGACTCATAGATAGTTTTGGGATAGTTCATTCTATTTATATGAAATGACTTATACAGAACTGAGATTAGTCCCTCTTTAAATATTTGGTAGAATTCAGCATTGAAGTTTTTCCATCCTGAGTTTTTATTTGGGTGCATTTTCATTATTTATTTAAATGTGTTATTTCTTATTCTTTTCAGGTTTCCTATGCATGATTTAGTCCAGGTAAAATGGGTGTCTAGGTATTGGCCTTTTTTTTTTTTTTAATCAAATTTGGCAAAGAGTTCCTCATAATGATCCCTAATCCTTTGTATTTCTGTAATGCCAGTTATATTCTGCCTCCACCATGTTTTTTCCAGACCTCACTAAGAAATTTGTCTATTTTTTTCTTTTCAAAGAACCAGCTCTTTAAGAGTTTGTTTTGTTTTTGTTGTTCATTCATATAGGATTTTGGTCTCCATTTCACTTTGCTCTGATCTTAACTATTTCTTCATGCTAATTTGAAGATTGATTTGTTCCTGTTCTTGTTTCTTGATATGCATTCATAAGTTGTTTGATATCCTTTCTTTTTTGATGCAGACATTGATTACTCTTAACTTTCCTCCTTGTGTTGCTTTTTCTGTATCCTGTGAGTTTTGGAATATTTCATTTGTTTCAAGAAATATTTAGCTTCCTTCTTGATTTCTTTTGTAGTCCATTTGTTGTTCAAAAGTCAGTTGTTAAATTTCTGCATATTTGCATAGTTTCCAAATTTGTCTTGTTCATTTCTAGTTTTACTATACTGTGGTCCTAGAAGATGCCTGAGATGATTTAATTTTTAACAAACTTTTTGCTACTTGTTTTGTGGTCTAGCATATGATCTATTCTGAAGAAGCTTCCATGTGCCAATTGGGGGGGAAAATGTCAAACTTTATTCTGTAACTTTTCTACACATGTTAATTGTTCATTTTCTTTTGGTTACAATTTAACTGTTTTGTCGTTGTTTGCTTTTTACACTGTAGATGATTTGCCCATTGCAAAAACATGGGTCATTAAAGTCTCCTATTATTGGAACCCATCTTTCTTTTTAGGTTGGCTAAAACTTGCTTTATAATCTGAGTACTCCTGTAACGGGTGCATACCTACTCAGAATTATTGCCCCTTGCTGAGTTGATCCCTTTATTGTGCTATAATGATATTTCTTGTCTTTTTCTACAGCTTTTGATTCAGAATTTTTACCTGATAATCATGGCTATTCCCACTTTCTTTTGGATTCCATATGTATGGAATTCCTTTTGGTCTATTCGTATTCTTACCACTGAAGTGGGTTTTTTGTAAGCAACATATAATTTAGCTTTAAACCTCCATTCAGTTACTGACTTTTACTTGGGGAATGCAATCTTTTTATATTCAAGATAATTGACAGATAATATCATGTTCTGACCAATTTATAACTTGTTTTCTAGTTTTATTGTTCTTTCTCTCTTCCAGTCTTCTGTGATTAAGTGATCCACTCTAATACTGTTTAGTTTCTTTGTTCTTTTCATTTTATATCTTGCAAATTTTTGCTTTTTAGTTACCATGAGGCTTACAAGATTCATCTTTTGATTATAATTATTTTGAAGTGATAGCAACAAGTTGATTATAAGGATAAAATTGGGAACAAAAAGAACGAGAAAATATACAAATAGGAAATAACACTTGTACTGTATTCCTCCCCAGTTTGAATTTTTGACATCCCATTTTACATCTTCCTATATTGCCTATCTCTTAATATGTTAATGTACTTATTTTAAATTATTTCTAGAATGCATATTAACATGAATCATTCACATACCATGCTCACATTTGAGCATCTAAATTTATATAATTACACTCATCAGTTTTATACTCTTTTTCTTAATATCTCTACCTTTGGTTTGAATAATTTCCTCTTATCATTTATTGTACAACAGATCTAATTAAGATATCTTCATAGCTTGTTTCCTAGGAATATCTTTCTTTTCATTTCTACAGTATAACCTTGCTGGGAACAGCATTGTCAGTTGACAGAATTTTTTTTTTCTTTTTTACTAAAAAAAAAATCTCCTATCCCACTCTTCTCTGGCCTGTAAGTTTTTGTTGAAGTTCTAATCTCAGATGAATTGAGATGCCATTATCTGTTTTTTGTTTTTTTTTTCCTCTTGCAACCTTAAGAATCTTTTCATCATTCACCTTTGAGAGTTTGTGTATAAGGTGTCTGAGGGTAGACAACATTGTGTTAAAGCCGAAAGGTGACCTTGGAACTTCCTATAGTTGTTGTGTATCTTTCTCTAGGTTTGGGGAAATTTTCTGATTTTTATTTATTGAATAACCTTTGTATTCCCTTTAGTGTTCCCAGTCCTACTGAATCCCAAAACCCAAAAATAATTTTTCTTTTGTTAGTATTCCAAAGTTCCCATAAACTTTGTTAATCTTCATTCCTTTTTCTCCTATTTTGTATTTTCAAATAGCCTGTCTTCAAGTTCACTGATTCTTCTCTGATCTATCCTACTCTTGATGCATTTTGATCACATTTTAAATTCACTGAGTATATTATTCAGTATGAAATTTCTGGTTTTTAAATTTTTCTTTTAATAGAATATTAATGTTTAATAGACTATTGAAATAGAATTTTAATAGAACATTGAAAGGTTTTCTTCAAGCTCACTGAGTTTTCTTAAGTTCGGAGTCCTCACATACTGATTACTGTCTGGTCCAGTTTCTGTTATCTTATATTGAGTTATGTGAGATCATGATTTCCTGAAAGTGCTTGCTCGATGCTTCATTATGTGATAGACATGGAGCGATTTGTTAGTTATCCCATTATTCCTAATCTTACCTTGGTTTTGCCCATCTTTTCAGAATTCTAAGCAACCTGTATTTCTTCAAAGAATATAATCATTTTCACTATCTTAATACTGGATGGAACCTGGGTCCAGGTTTGCTGGGAATCTGCTATTGATGTGTTACTATCTCAATACTAGAGGACAATCCTAGACCAAAATTTCCCCAAATACATTGTTTATGTGTTTTTTCAGAAACAATGAGAACACCATCCCCACAAAGCCTCTTCCTGGGTGAATCTGTCTGAATGTATATTCAGTTACTGGTCTGTGATAATTGGGATACTAACAAAAGAGCAACTTGGTAGAATCACCATGGATGAACCTGCCTCAGGATTTTGTCATACCTGTGGTCACCAAAGCTGCCAAGTCATGCTATATCCTGAACTTGTAGCCTGACAAGGTGAGCACAACCCTGGGTTCGGACCAACATCCTTACTGCTATGGGCTTCCTATTCCTGAGATAGACTCATGGTCCAAGACTGCTGTATTCAGCCACAGATGATGCTAGCTGAAATGGAAGTTTGATAGATCAGGGTTATGTGTTCTCTTTATTGGGACTGTTCCAGAGACTGTGTGCATATGCAGGCCTGGGAGGGGGATGTTAGGATCAGGCCAGCACTTCAAGAATGAAGTAGTATGCCTGCAATCCTTTCCTACCCTCAGTGAATGGGTCTTGCAAAATAATATTCTGCCTACAGTTGGGATAGTTTTGGTGAAGACAGTACCTTGGCCACCTAGGCTGATGCCAAGCTAGGTTTCACCTAAGTCTCACAGTTGCAAGGACCTGCACGGTATCGGGGTCCACTCAAGCTCCCAACACTTCTGGTAATGATGTAAGATGAAACACAGGTCTCTTATACTAGAGCACATGTCTCTGCCAGTTCCTAGGATAGTTCTAGAACCTTAAACGCTGGTCTCGTGATGTGTGCTGCTTGAAGTTAGGGAATATGGAAAAACTGTCATGTACACCAAGGCTAAACCAGTCTGATTGCACCTGGATCTTTTTGGCCGAAGGAATCTGCACAATCTTGGGAAAAGGGTGAATATGTCCTAAACTCAATCCAAGAATGAGAATCATATACACCTAAGCTTGAGTCTGTCCCACCTGTGCACAGGTTTCCTGATTCCAGGCCAGTCCACAATTCCTTCAGTAAACTCTGGCTTGTGTACAAGGCCTTCAGTTTCTACCACATGCAAAATCTCACTGTATAGAGTCAGACACTGAGCTCTGGCATTTTGTTTTTATTACTGTATTTTAGTTTTTTCCTCTCTTCCAATCTTACCGTCTTTATTTGTGACTTATATTTTTGTAGTGGTACACTTTTTTTTTCTTTTGTATATACTGGTGTGTGTGTGTGGAGGGAGGATTACAATGAAACTTACCTAAAATACAATAGTCTGTTTATAGTGTCTCAAATTTTTTGCATACAAAGCCTCTACACTTAATTCTCCAGACACATTTTATGTTCCTGATATCATATATTATGTTTGTCTTAACCACTGGTTCATGACTAGAGTTATTCTGAGTACATTTATGTTCACTATCATAGTTAAGAGTGACTTACACATCACCTTCATAGTACTAGAGTATTCCTAATTTGACTATTCACCTTTACCAGTGAGTTTTATATTTTCATGTTTTTATATAATTACCTTTTTTTGTTTATAAAGATCTCCCTTATTGCTTTCTTTCTTGTAAGCCTAGTCTAATGTGATGAACTTTCTTGGATACTGTTTTAAAATATCTTTATTCACATTTTCTTTTTTTTTTTTTTCTATTTGAGGTTCTGGGGAATTGAACCCAGATGTACTATACCATTGAGCTATATCCCCTGCCTTTTCTGACACATGGTTTCACTAAATTGGCAAGGCTGGTTCATATTGTGTTCCTCTTATTTTGGACTCCTGAGTAGCTGGGAAAACAGGCATATGCCACAATACACAGCTATCCCCTCACTTCTCAAGGAGAGGTTGGCTAGGTATAGTATTCTTTTTTTTTTTTTTTCTTTTGTTCTAATTAGTTCTACATGACAGTAGAATGTACTTTGACACATCATAAATAAATGGAGTATAACTACTCATTTTTCCGGTTGTACATGAGGTAGAATCATTTCCTTCATGTGGTCATATATGCACATAGGGTAATAATGTCCGACTCTACTATCCTTCTTACCCCCATATCTCCTCCCCTCCCTTCACTCCTCTCTGCCTATTCCAAAGTAACTCTATATTCTTCCCTAGCCAACCCCCATTGGGAATTAGCATCTGCATATCAGAGAAAACATTTGGCCTTTGGTTCTCTTTGATTGGCTTATTTTGCTTCTTGCTATTCTCCAGCTCCATCCATTTACCTGCAAATGCCATCATTTCATTCTTCCTTTAGGCTGAGTAATATTCCATTGTGTGTGTATATATACCACATTTTATTTATCCATTCATTTGTTGAAGGACATCTAGGTTGGTTCCACAGTTTAACTATTGAGTTAGTTGCTATAAACCTGATGTGATACTATAGTATGCTGATTTTTAAGTCCTTTGGGTATAGACTGAGGAGTGGGATAACTGGGTCAAATTGTGGTTCCTTTCCAAGTTTTCTGAGGAATTTCCATAGTACTTTCCATATGGTTGCATCAATTTGCATTCCCACGGGCAATGTATGAGTGTAACTTTTTCCCCACGTCCTGGCCAACATTTATTGTTTGTATTCTTGATAATTACCATTCTGACTGGGCGAGATGAAATTTCAGAGTAGTTTTGATTTGCATTTCTCTAATTGCTAGAGATGTTGAACATTTTTTCATGTATTGATTGATTGATTGTATATCTTCTGTGAAGTGTCTGTTTACTTCCTTAGCTCATTTATTGATTAGGTTATTTGTTTTCTTTGGTGTATTTGAATGATTTATATATCGTGGAGATTAATGCTCTATCTGAGGTGCAGGAGGCAAAGATTTTCTCTCATTCTGTAGGTTCTCTCTTCACATTCTTGATTGTTTCCTTTGCTATAAAGAAGCTTTTCGGTTTGACTACATCCCATTTATTGATTCTAGATTTTAATTCTTATGCTTTGGGAGTCTTGTTAAGGAAGTCAGATCCTAAGCCAACATGGTGTAGTATTCTTGATAGAAAACTTTTTTTTTTCTTATTTTAGCACTTTAAATGTGTCATCCTACTCCCTTTTGGCTTGTAAGGTTTCCATGTAGAAGTCTGTGATGGTCTTAGGAAATACCTTTATAATATGGTGATTTTTTTCTTTTTGCTACTTTCAAGATTCTCTTCCTTTGACAATTTGATTATGATGTACTTTGGATTATACTTTTTTGAATTAATTGGGGTTCTTGGTGTATCCTAAAGCTATATGCTCATAGCCTTACCAAGACATGGGAATTTTTCTAGTCCTCTGTTCAAAAAAGCTCTCTTCTTCCTTCTCTCTCCTTGTGGCACTCCGATATTCATGCATTCATATGTTTGAGAGTGTCTCTTGAGTTCTTTGTATTTTTTTCCCCAATTTTTCTTTCTGCTCCTTTAATTTCCTAATTCCAAATGACCTTTCATTTTTCAAAGTCTCTTTTTTGCACTATTGAGTCTGCCATTGAGACTCTCTTCAGTTTTTCTCAGCTGTCATTATATTCTTCATCTCCAGGATGTTTGACTCTTTTTTATGTTTTCTATTTCTTTATTAAAATTCTAACTTTGTTAAGCATAGTTTTCCTAATTTTACTTAGTTGTCTATCTGTATTTTCTTGTATCTCATTGAGCTTATTTAAGATGCATAATGAGATATATTTTTCAGTCAATTCCTATACCACCAGTTCTTTAGGGTTTGCTTTTGGAGCTTCACTAGTTGACTTTAGTGTCACGTTTGCCTACTTTATTTGTTCTCCATGTAGCCCACACTGGTGTCTACACATTTGAGGGTACAAACCCCTCTTTTCATGTTCATAGACTGGTTTTGGAAAGTTAGTCTTCTCCTCTTAGTTCCCTGAGATGATGATATTACTTCTGAATTGCAATTGAGTAGAGTAAAATCTGGCATATGGGGCTGGCCCTGGGTTCGCTGTAGAAACTGCAGTTGGTAAGCCTATACTCAGGGACTCCTGTCATTGGTATATGCTCTATTTGTTCTTTGGGAAGGTGATGAAAACATATATCTGGATTTTAGTATTATCACATGATTGTAGTTATCTTGTTGTCTTAAGACCATTGCGGTTTTATGCTAGTTATGGGGTTATAAATAATTTTCATACAGACTCATAGTTTTCTTAGGCAACTTAAAAGCAATTATCATTCTTTGTGGAAATATACATTTTTGCATAGAAGACTGATAAATCATTAAAATGTAATGTTCAGTTTTCTGAAATCCCATTTAATTGAAAAAATGCACAATCTGACTAGTAAAATCTGTGCTGATACATGCTTCAGATAAGAGGTTCTATAACATAATTATGATATAGCAGTAAGCCACCTAACCTCTAAACCCAGACTGTTTGAACTCACATCACAATTACATTTTTTTAGTTGCATCTTCTGAAAAGTGAATTTAAATTCCATATGGCACAATTTCCTCATTTCTACAATGAGGTTATTAATGGTATCTATTACAGTTGTTGAAACAATTAAAAGTTGAAATATTAAGGCCCTCAGGTGAAGTCCATAATAATTAGGTAATTGAAAAATTCTTCTAGACTCTATTCCTTACTTTGGCATCCACTTCAGGAAGCTATTGAGTTTATCTGCAGCAATCTGATATATTCATCATAAAACTCCAGAAATTAAAAAAACTCAGGGATGGGGGTATAATCCAGTGATACAGCCTGTACTTAACATGTACAAGGCCCTGGATTAGTCCCCAGCACACATGCATGTGTACACATACACAGAACACAGAAGACTAGTTTCAGTATCAATTTTCTTTCATTCACATATTGAAGAAATTTGCATGTTTTGAAACTCACTCATAAACCTTTAATCCTTAATCAACTTATTTACCTGTTTCAGTTACTTCTGCCAGAGGTTCCTTCATTGCAAAGCCCAGATATAAATTCATTTCCTTTAGTCTTTCAAAATTGTTTTCATTTGACTTCTGTATGTATGAAAATGCCTGATTTGCTGGCTCATAATTCTGTCTCCAGTGAAAACTTAAAGACATAGATTCCTTCTGTATCCTACCAGAGCCATGAGAGAAATTTGGTCCCACAGGTGAATGGTTGTGTAGTCTGAAGGTGGTGGTGGGGTGGGGAAACACAAAGATGTTCGGTTACATTTCATCTTCTCCAGCAAGCTTACTTATCTAAACTGGAAATAATAAAAATGCAACATTATCTTGGATTTCTTGGCAACTTTGTGTTTGACAGCTGTCCCTAATGAATTAAGCTATTTAATGGAGGATGGAAAAGTAGCAGTAGAGACATTAAATCCTTAGATTCAAAGATGGAGGCGGAGCCCAGGGGTAGAGTCAAATATTCTCTCCTTTACTATATAGGAATCAAAAGTTTGGTTCTGGTGTCATGTTTTCTGGTATGAATCCCACCTCCACCACTTACTAGAAATGATTCTGGCAAATGGCTTTGTGACAAGTCAATTTCTTTTTTTTTGAACACAGCGATAATGTTCATCCCATGAGGGTGTTATGATTCTTGAGTAAAGGTGTAGTATGCTCAGAAAAGTGGATCAAGGAAGATCAAGCATCACTGCTTAACAATTAGCGGACTGTATCAATATGGGTTGTAATATGTTTAGCTGTAAGCTAAACAAAAAGAAATGTACTAGTAAAATTCAGAATTCTTAGCAGCAAAAATAAAAATTGTCAGATAAAGTCACAAGTTAGAAATAGGGAAAACAACATTTTACATTTTTATGGACTTTGAAAAAGATCAGATCAATTAACAATAGTATTGTGAAGTTGGAATAAATGAGATGATACTACACCTTCATTTTTAATGTGAGGTAAATCCTATCTAGTCAAATTGACCTTGCTCAAGTTAACACAGTAGTGAAGAGATGTACTTGAATTAGAACTGCCTGTTACTTTTCAATGCTCTCTTCATTTTCTTCCAAATAACAATGAAAAAGAAAGCCACTGAAGAATATCTCTAAAATTAGTACTGAAATGAATAAGTAATCGGGTAAGAAAATGAGGAATATCTGTGTCATGAAGCAAAAAAAAACAAAAAACAAAAAAAACTTAAATACTTTATTGAACCAAAGCACCATAAGACAGGACATAATTAAAATTGTTTTTGTTTCAATTTCACCTCCAATCTAAATCAAAAAGTTGGTTCTTTGAAAAAAAATTGATTAAACCCTTAGCCAAGCAAATGAAGAGAAAGAGAAAGCTCATTAGGAAATATCACAATGGACACTAATAATATACAGATAATAATCAGATACTATTTTTATAATGTATTTTCTAATAAAATGCAATCTTGAAGACATAATAAAATTTCTAGAGACATATGACCTACTCAAATTGAAAAAGGAGGACATTAAAATTGATTTAAAATTTCTATCAATGAAATTGAAGACATCATCAAAAGCCTACCAACCAAGAAAAGCCCAGGGTCCAGATGGGTTCTCAGTCAAGTTATACCAGACTTTCAAAGAACTAAACCAATCCTTCTCAAATTATTCCATGAAATAGAAGAGGGAACCACTCCAAACTCATTCTATGAAGCTAGTATCAGCCCGATAACCAAACCAGACAAAGACACATCAAGGAAAGAAAATTTCAAGATCATTATCCCTGATTAACATAGATGCAAAAATTCTTAAATATGACAAAAAACATGTTGAAGTTAGTGTACCATGATCAAGTGGGGTTCATACCAGGGATAGAAGGTTGGATCAACATTTGGAAATCAGTAAACATAATTTATAGCATCAAGACTTGGACAAGAATCACATGATTATCTCAACAGATGCAGAGAAAGCATTTGACAAACATACAACATCCGTATTCATACTCAAAACACTAGAAAAAACGAGATAGTAGGAACATACTTCAATATCGTGAAGATAGGATTAAGCACAGGGGAGTGAAGGGAGAAAAGGGTATGGGTGTGAAAAGGATAGTAGAATGAATCGGGCATTATTACCCTATGTGCATATGATTATATGACCGGTGTGATTTGATACCATGTATAACAGAATGAGAAATTATACTCCATGTATATATGGTGTGCCAAAGTGCATTCTACTATTGGGTATAACCAATTAGAAAAAATAAAATTAAAAAAAGGCAAGAAAATGATATGCTAAATCCAAGTCAACCTCATTCTAAATGGGGAAAAATTGAAAGTATTCCCTCTAACTCTGAACTCTAGAACGAAACAGGGATGCCCTCTTTCACCACTTCTATTCAACATAGTCCTGGAAACCCTAGCCAGAGCAAATACAGGAAAGAAATTAAAGGAATACAATTAAGAAAAGAAAAGCTCGAACTATCGCTACTTTCCCATGACATGACTCTGTTGAGAAGACCCAAAAACTCCATGAAAAAACTTCTAGAATGCAAATGAATTCAGCAAAGTAGCAGGATATAAAATTAACACTCATAAATTAATTGTGTTCCTATGATCATGCTGAATCAACTGAATGAGAAATTAGGAAAACTATCCCACTCACAATAGCCTAAAAATAAATATTTGGAAATCAATCTAACAAAAGTGCCAGACATGGTAGCACATGCTTATATCCCAGTGGTTCAGGAGGTGAGGCACGTGGATCTTGGATTCAAAGCCAGACTCGGCAAAGTGAGGTGCTAAGCAACTTAGTGAGACTCTGTCTCTAAATAAAATACAAAACAGAGCTGGGGATATGACTCAGTGGTTGAGTTCTCCTATGTTCAATACCTGGTACCTGCCCCCCAAAAATAACAAAAGTGGTGAAAGACCTCTACAATGAATATGACAGAATGCTAAAGAAAGACATTGAAGAGGACCTTAGAAGATGGAAAGATCTCCCATGTCTTTGGATAGGCAGAATTAATATTGTCAAAATGACCATACTACCAAAAGCACTGTACAAATTTAATGCAATTACTATTAAGGTTCTGATGATATTCTTCATAGAAACAGAAAACGCTGTCATGAAATTCATTTGGAAAAAATAAGTGACTGAGAATAGCCAAAGAAATCCTTGGCAAGAAAAAATGAAGCAAGAGGCGTAAAAAACCAGACATTAAATTATACTTCAAAGCTATAGTAACAAAAATGGTATAGTATTGGCACAAAAACTGACATGAAGACTAGTGGTACAAAATAAAAGGCACAGACAAATCTGCATAAATAGTTATCTCATGATAGACAAAGGTTCCATGAACATACATTGGAGAAAAGATAGCCTCTTCAACAAATAGTGCTGGGAAAACTGGAAATACATATGTAACGAAATGAAATCAGACTTATATCTCTCATCCTGCACAAAACTCAAAGTGGATCCAGGACCTAGGCACTACACCAGAAACCCTACACCTACTTGAAGAAAAAGCAGGCCCAAATCTCCATGTTGTTGTAGGAACTAACTTACTCAACAAGACTCCTAAAGCACAAGAAGAAAATCAAGAATCAATAAATGGGATTATATCAAACTAGAAAGCTGCTTCATAGCAAAGGAAACAATAACATGAAGAGAGAATCTACAGAATTAGAGATAAATCTTTGCTACCAATACCTCAGAGCATTAATCCATATAAAGAACTCAATAAACTTTAAAAAATCAATAAATGGGTAAAGTAACTGAACCAAAACTTTACAAAAGAAATATGATTGGTCAATAAATACTGAACATTTTTTCATATATCACTAGCAATTAGAAATGCAAACTAAAACTACACTGAGATTCCATCTCACTCCAGTCAAAATGGCATTGATCAAGAATACAAGTAAGAATAAATGTTGGCGAGGATGTGGGGAAAAAGGTACACTTGTACGTTGCTGGTGGGACTGTCAATTGGGCAACCACTCTGAAAAGCAATACGGAGATTGCTTAGAAAACTTGAAATGGAACCACTATTTGACTCAGTTATCCCACTCCTCTGTCTATACCCCAAGAACTTAAAATCAGCATGATATAGTGACATGGCCACATCAATACTTATAATAGTTCAATGTACAATAGCTAAGCTATGGAACCAATATAGGTGACTTTCAATAGGTGGAGAAAGAAAATGTGGTATATATACACAGTGGAATATTAGCCATAAAGAAAAATAAAATTATGGCATTTGCCAGTAAGTGGATGAACAGGAATCTATCATGCTAAGTGAAATAAGCAAATCCAAAAAAAAAAAAACAAAGGTCAAATCTTCTCTGATATGCAGATACTGACTCAGAATAGGTGGAAATGGGGAGGGAGGAGTAGAGGTTCACCTGATTGGAGAGGGGGGTAGAAGGGGAAAGAAGTGGGAATGGGAAAGACAATAGATTGAATTGGATATATCTTTCCTATGTTCATGTATGAATACATGTACAACCACAAAAATGGGAAGTTATTCTCCATATAGATGATATGTCAAAATATATTCTAATATGTATAACTAAAAGAACAAATTAAAAAAAATATTTTCACAGCATAGAGTTGATAATATTTTTCTATGTTATCTAATACTGGAAAAGTGATATTGTATCTGAGAGCTATACAATAGCCCTTTTTGCATTTTCAGTGAGATTTTTATCTAGTTTTAATTATGCTCTTCCAGAATTCCATCCTTTGTCTCAAGTAGAAATCTAGTTGCCTAAATTGTTTAAATTCCTGGTGCTTTCTCTTGCCTGTCATCTGTGGGAAAGACATAATAGTCAACTGACCCCAACTGATGACTATTTTGTGGTAATATTAACAATGAATGGAAAGGAGTGACTGATAGTTCTTTCATAGCCTAAGTTTTCACTTGTATCACATTACTAATTCATACTAGAGTTGAATTGACATGCAACCTAGTGTATCACTGTTGTTCAAGTTTTTCAGTTATCTTTCTAATATAATGATTGATATATCTTTAAATTGCAGAATGTGAGAAAAATGCACTGACCATTTAAAAACAATGGAGAAAATGTCAAATTCTTTGAAGGATAGAGTATATGGTGGGAAGCAATAGTCCCCTAAGGACGTCCACAACACTGCCTCTCACAGAATAAAAAGACTTGGCAAATGTGACTAAGTTAAGGACCTTGAGGTGGGCAGATTATCTTGGGTTATCAGGATGGGCCCAAAATAATCATTTGGGTTTATACAAGAAGACAGCTTTCCTGGTTGTCACCTAAGGGAGATGTGACAGTAGAAGAGGTTCAGACAGAAGCAACATTGCTGGCTTGGAAAGTGGAGGAAGCTGGCTTGAAGTTGGAACAGGAGATGAAATGGATTTTTCAGTAGATCTTCCAGAGGAACGCAGTTGTGATGAAACCTTGCTTTTGGCCAATCTATGCTGGATTGTAAAATAAGAAACTGGCATTGTTATAAACCACTAAATTTATGGTAATTTCTTGTGACCTCAACAGAAAAATAGTAGACTATATAAAACCATAAGTAGTCATTCAGATATCGATTCCAAGCTATAGTAGGAAAACCAAGAGTCTAAGTCTGATAATCCGTGTTCTTTTTAAAATATTAAGGGGGAGGCAGGATGTACCTCCCACCTCCCACCCAACTGAACAGCCTTACTAGTTATTTCATTTCTGGGGAACACAAGCAGACAGATTGCCCAGTGTGTTTTCTATCAGAAAGGATCACACAAACGTGTTTCACTTGCACACTTGGATTTGGAGAATTGAGGCCAGTTGGCAGTAGATCACCTAGCTTATTGTAGTGCAAGGGATTCAGGGTACACAACAATAAATAACATGAAAACCTGCTAAAAATATCAAGGGGGTCTTGGAAAGTTCTATGGACAATGGTTATCTACTTTGGAAATGTAGGGCAAGATGAATATTGTGACTTTCTTTCCACTTAATGAGTAATTACATAGATGTTTTATAAAAGTCTACTACAATTGATAAAAGGACATTTCTTTCAAATGTTAGTAGTGGAAAAATAAATAAAATGCAGGATGAATTTCATACACATCTATTTGGGGATAGTGAAAATAATGGGCTGTATCAAACAAATTTGACCAGAGTAATAACAGAGCTTAGATGTAATATTTTGGAAAATGGAAGTATTGATGGATTTGCATTAATAGGAAGAGATTCGGATTAGGAGCTGTATAATTTTTAGTAATAGAAAAGAAAAATACAACTAACTTTTAAAATTAGAACCTTAAAGGGTTTATCCTAAGTCATACTGAAAAGAATATAAAGATAAGTACTAAATTCACTTTCTTGGTGGGGGTACTGGGGATTGAACTTGGGGTCACTCAACCACTGAGTCACATCCCCAGCCCTATTTTGTATTCTATTTAGAGACAGGGTCTCACTGAATTGTTTAACTGCTCGCTGTTGCTGAGGCTGGCTTTGAACTTGTAATCCTCCTGCCTCAGCTTCCTGAGCAGCTGGGATTACAGGCTTGGGCCACTGTGCCTGGCTAAATTCACTTTATTCTAAGGCTTTCCCTCTGGTTTCTTGTGGACTATTTTTTTTCTGACTCTTGTACTTCATATAGTTAATATGAAGCAACACACCTACTTGAGTCTTGGTCAAGTCAAATGTCTTGTGGGGCATCACCTTGATCATGGGTACACTTCCTGTCATGTGTCATGAAAGTGGTCCTGGTGGTCCCAGAACAGAAAGGCTCACAGAGCAAATGGAAATTCTCAAAGTATGTTTAGAACACACAATGGGAGGTAAGGAGAAAGAGAACGAGTCAACAAGTTCACACCCGCAGGACAGGATGCGAGCGGGTGTGGGAGGGATCACCACCTGCATCCTCATCCTGGGAGTCCTGGGCCCACACCCTGCCTTCCTCTCACGGCTCTTCATGGTGTGGTTCCTGGCGACAGCTTGGATGTGTCAAGAGGGCCCAGAGATGAAAGGTGCCCTCGGCCAATGACACAAACTTGTTTTGGGGAAACACAAGGACAAGCATGGGGAGTATTACAAGCTCGATGTGCAGACTGTGGAGCAAACTTCGGCTGTGTTTGTATTGCTTGGGTAGGAGAACGATGGGACCAGTGTCGTGTCACCGATGTACTTTCAGATTTAAGTATTTGTGAATAGCGATCGCTTTGTATGCATTATGCTTCCTTACTACATTTTTAAAAAATTGTTCTTTTTAGTTATACATAACTGTAGAATCTATTTTGATATATTTATACAAGCATGCAGTAGATCTTATTCTAATTAGGATCCCTGTCTTGTGGGTGTACACGATGTTGAGGTTCACTGTGGTGTATTCTCATATGTGCATAGGAAGGTAATGTCAGCTTCATTCCACTGTCTTTCCTATTCCAATTCCCCTTCATTCCCTTTTGTCTAATCCACTGAGTTTCTATTCTTCCTCTACCTCCTTTGTTGTGGGTTAGCATTCACATAGCAGAGAAAACATTCAACCTTTAATTTTGGGGGATTGGCTTATTTCACTAAGCATGATAGTCCCCAGATCTATCCATTTACCAGTGAATGTCATTGTCATTCTTTTTTATGGTTGAGAAATACTCCATTGTGTATATATACCACATTTCTTTATCCATTCATCTGTTGATGGGCATCTAGCTTGGTTCTATAGCTTAGCTATTGTAAATTGTGCTGCTATATCGACATTGATGTTGCTGTATCACTGTAGTATGCTGATTTTTAACTTCTTTGGATATATACCAGGAGTGGGATAACTGGATCAAAGGGTGTTGCCATTCCTAGCTTTTTGAGGAATATCCACACTGCTTTCCAGAGTGATTACACTAATTTGCACTCCCACCAACATTCTTAAAACATTTAGCACACCACAAGTACTTCATATCTATGGGTCTTAGGAATATTAGGACTTGTGTTCTAGTTTTCCTATGGTTAGCATTAATATGCTACTGAATACTTATCTTTAGTCAATATATTCCACGGTTTCTACCTATGTCTTACAAACTATTTGCTTACTGAATCCTTAAAACATGAAAAAAATTATGCATGTTTTATAAACTGCAAAACTTCTCAGGTTTTATTATAAAATTCAACATTCTGAAAAGTAAATGAACATTACAGTAGTCTCCAGAATTTCCTTTTGTGTAAGTTGGCAGGACAGTCTTCCAGGGATGCCATCCCTCTGGTTAAACACGATGACATTGAATAAGCCTGTACCTCAAGCAGTCAATCAATAGCCTGGAAAAAGCTGCATAAAAATTAGAATTTTCCTTTTCCTTGGCTACCTGAAATATAAATAAATAGCTAGAGAGTATTTGCATGGTAGTGGGAACAGAAAGGAAAAAGAGATCATGAACTAGCAATAGACAGGAGTAAAGATAATACATGTTTTATCACCAGCCCCAAATACCTTCATGAAAAGACTGAGTTGTTGATTTCATGCCTGAAACACAAGCTGAAGATGGAGATACACAGGGTGAAGAGACAACATAGTAGCTGAGAAATATTAACAGAACAGACTGATTTATTTTTGCATCTGAGTTGGAGGAAACTTTGGATCTTAATAAACTGGGCAGTCCCACATTTTCTAGGACTTGAATATTCTTTGGCTCTAATCATGATACTTAAATTGTGAGCTTTTTCTGCATTGACAAGAATACCCAATGATTAAGGATCCCATTGGATAATTTCTTGTATTACATATTAAAATGTACTTAATTTTTTTTCAAGATGTACTCACATCATGACCTGCATATTTTTAGAGTAATAATTCTCTCAAATTGTTAGCTGTAGAATGACTATGTACTGAAGAATTCCCATATCAATTTTAAAAAGTTACTAAGTAATAATATTTGGCATGTAGATTGTTTATATTTTTCAAGGTTAATTTATCCATTGAATCAAGCTACTGCCATATTCTTCAATATACCTTGCAGATGGTGATGATTTTAAATTATCTATGAACATTGATGTGGCAAAATTCTGGAGGGTTCCTTGGTGTGCTGAAAATGTAAAAGAAAAATTGAATTGTAGAAGAATAAAAAGCCCCATGCCAATCAATGTGTTTCTGAATATTCTCTGCCTTGTTAAGCTATTTCCTCCTCCTGCAACTTCAACTTTTAAAATTTATCATGGCTACTTGTCCATCTCTATGATTCCACTAAAGTCCAGCCTGCCTCCCATCTTCTGAAAGGAATCCAGTGAGGTTCTATAAGGTAATAATTACCTCCTCCTCCCAGATATCTTCATAGGGTCTCCAGATACCACCATTGGACATTTATTATAGTGTCAATCCATTATGTTATAAGTATATTTCCTGCTGAATAGGAACTTTTAAACACAGCAACCATGTGTTTTTAAATTCCTGTATATATAACAGTGCAAATACGATACCTTCGCAGAATATATTTTAATAATATAGGTGTAACTGAAAGAATAAATGGGAAGTGTTTACTTAATTATGGCCTCACTTAACATCCAGGAGAATATTTAAAATTTATCAAACAAGGAGAAAAAAGGGAAGTGAACAAATGAAATACACACCTATTGTCAAATGCTGGCTTAATTATCCTCTATTTGCTCTGTATTTAAACTTCAAAATTTAGAACTCTGTTGACTGGCACGATTGATTCTTGGGTTAATCAAATATTTTCTTTGAGCAGTTAGGGATGCAACTGATTAGATGTAAACATAAAGTTTAAGAAAGCCAAGTTTTGATCATACCCTGGCCATTTGTTTAAACTTGAAATCAACATTATCAAAATGTTGACCAAATGTGTCAGGATTACAAATGCGGTCAAATGTCAAGGTTTGTATTTTGCTCCCATCACCATTATTTTCACATAGAAAAGCTGCTGTTTAAAAAGACTCAGTTTACATTTTGAAATGTCTTCAGTATTTTAACGACTAATTACATAAATTGGTTTTAGGCTATAAAACATTGCATTCTAATTCAGGGACCTTTTGTTTATCATTGCAGAAAGATGAATCGCTATTGAGACAGAAAGATGAATTGCTATCAAGATCAAATAATTTGTTTCCTTCTCAAAACTGCTAATAAAAGCAAAATTATTTTTCCATTGTCATTTCTTTTCTCTCCCTGCTCCTTTAAAAAAATTTTTTGTTTATACATGACAGCATAATCCATATTGGTATAATTATACAAGTGTGGAATATATTTTCTAATTAGGATCCCATTCTTATGGAAGTACATGATGGTGGGATTCACTATATTACTTTCATATATGTACACAGGAATATTACACCAGATTCATTGTATTCTTTCTTTTTCCCATCCCCTCCCCACTCTCCCTCCATTCCCCATTGTCTAATCCACTGAACTGCTATTCTTCCCTTCCCCACCGGTCTTGGGGTTTAGCGTCCACATACCAGAAAAAGCATTTTTGATCTTTGACTTTTGGGGACTGGCTTATTTTGCTTATGATAGTCCCCAGATTCATCAATTTGCTGGCAAATGTCAGTCATCTTTGTTTATGTCTGAGTAGTATTCCATTTTGTGTGTGTATTATATATATATATATATATAATATATAATATATATATGTATGTATTACATTTTCCTTATCCATTCAACTATTGAAGGACCCCTTATCCATTCAGCTATTGTTTCCATAGCTTAGCCACTAGGAATTGTGCTGCTACAAACATTGATGTGGCTACATCACTGCAGTATGCTAATTTTAAATCCAAGGAGTGAGATTACTGGGTCAAATGGTTTCCATTCCAAGTTCTCTGAGAAATCGCCATTCTGCTTTCCAGAGTAGACACCAATTTGCAGTCCCACCAGCAATGTATGAGTGTACCTTTTCTCCCATATCCTTGTCAACATTTATTGTTGCTGATATTCTTGATAATTGCCATTCTGACTGGAGTAAGATGGAATCTCAATGTAGTTTTAATTTGCATTTCTCTAATAGCTAGAGATGTTGAATATTTTTCACATATTTGTTGACCATGCATATTTCTTTGAAGTATCTTTTCAGTTCCTTAGCTCATTTAATGTGTTGTGTATGTGTGCGTGTGTATGGTTTTGGAGTTTTTTGGTGTTTAAATTTTTTGAGTTCATATATATGCATATATATATATATATATATATATATATATATATATACTTGCTCTGAGGTGCTGGTGGTAAAAATTTTTCTCCCATTCTGTAGGCTCTCTCTTCATGCTCTTGACTCTTTCCTTTGCTGTGAAGAAACTTTTTAGTTTGATACCATCCCATTTATTGATTTTTTTTTTTTTTTTTTTTTTTTTTAATTTCTTGTGCTTTATCTAAGGAAGTCAGTTCCTGAACCAATATGTTAGTGTTTGGGCTACATTTTATTCTAGTAAGTACAGAGTTTCTGGTCTAATACCTACATCCTTCATCCGCTTTGAGTGGAATTTTGTGCAGTGTAAGAGATAGGGGTTACATTTCATCGTACTATGTATTGATCACCAGTTTCCCTAGCACCATTTGTTGAAGAGGTTATCTTTTCTCCAATGTATGTTTTTGGCTTCTTTAGCTAGTAGCAGGTAACTACTTTTGTGGGCTTTTCTCTCTTCTCTTCTATACTGTTGGTCTTCATGTCTGTTTTGGTGCCAATACCATGCTGTTCTTTTTACTATAGCTCTGTAGTACAGTTTTAAGGCCTGGTATTGTGATGTTTCCTGCTTTTTTCAAAGGATTTTTCAAAGGAAAAATCCTGATTTTTCAAAGGATTGTTTCAGCTATTCTGGGTTTATTTTTCTAAATGAATTTCATGACTGCTTTTTCTACTTTCGTGAAGAATATCATTGGAATTTTGATGGGAACTGCTTTGAGTCAGTATAGTGTTTTTGGTAGTATGACCATTTTGACAATATTAATTCTGCCTATCAAGAACATGGGAGGTCTTTCCATCTTCTAACATATTCCTCAATTTCTTCTGTGTTGTAGGTTTTATTGTAGCAGTTCCCTTGTCCTTTGCTTCTCTTTGCTCTATCTCCCAAGTCAGCAAACCAAGTGTTCATAATTTATTGACTACTTTCTTGAATTAGCTATCTATACCTGGGAATTGGAAGCATAAACAAACAAAAGCCAACAGAAAGCATTTAATTTAAATTGTTCTTGTTGTGTGTTACATTTCTAATTCATCTTATATTTGAAAAATTTAACATTTGTTGTATGATTCTTCAGTATAATCCCTGTTAGAGATCACTGCTTAAAAATGGTTAATTAAAGTTGAAGCTGGTTATCATATGTCTTTAAAGTTTATGAACATTTCTTTGGGATAGCTTGTGGAATATAAAGTGAATTAAATGCAAATTTTTTCCCACCAGTAGAAAAAAATCATGTGAATTGTTTACTTTTTGTCAAAATTCCCCTTTTACAACTGACAAATCTTTAAAGAGTAATTGTTCTAATTAATTCAAAGTGAGACACATTTCAGGCCAATAATAAAGCAAAGTAGTCCCTTAAAGGGAAAAAAATCCATTTTATATTCATAGAAAAAGCATGTAATGGCTTATAGTTGAATACTAAGCCATAAAATATCTCATTTAACTATTTTCCTGCAACCTTACATAATATCAAAACCCAATCTGATAGGACTACATGTATGAAATTAGGAGTTCTATCTCAAAATCATAATCATTCAACTTTAAACTATATTATGTAAACTGAAACTGCACAAAATAGCAATTCATTTACTAGGTAGTTATTCATTTACTTTAAATAGTTATTCATTTACTAATTACTATTATATCTCATCTTATAAATTAGAAATCAGAAGAGCAAAGAAAATATCAATTATCTAAGATCATACATCTCATAACTAACAGAACCAAAATTCAAACCTGAGTAATCTAGCTCCAGTCATCTGCTTTTGACTACTATACTATGAATTCAAAAGTTGCTTTAAGGTTTATGAAACATTAATAACAATTATTTAAGCTTCTCATTTTAGTTTCTAAGGATTAAATTGGAGTACAGGAAGATAAATCCACCTCTTTTAATCATCCAGTAGAGAGATGCCAATGTGGACAGTTGAGTTTGATTGTCTTGGTTTCACTGAGGTTTAATTCATATAATATGAAATTCACTCAATTAAGGTATATAGTTTGATTTTATTTTATTAGCAGAGTTGTACAAATAACACCACAATCTAATTTCAAAATCTATTCATCACCCCAAAAAGCAATCCCATCCTCAATAGCACTTTCCATTCCTCCTCTTCACTTCTCCCAGTCCTTGGCAATAGTAAGTCTACTGTCTCTATTGATTTTTGGATAGTCTCAATTTCTCATATTAATGGAAAATATAACATGTAGTATCTCATTTTGGGTTAATTATTATCTGCCACATCACACTGTGGTAATCTTTTTATGACGGAAATACAATCTGTAATGATCATAGTTATCTGTGTGTTTACTTTTTGCGTTTGTCTTCTCTAACTAAAATGTTAGTTCATTGGGTCGCAAAGCCCCTGCTTGTCTTATTCAGTTAGTATCTGAGGTCAATAAGTACTTGCTGAAAAACGATGAAAAATAATACGATAGTAAAAAGTATGAGCAAAAAGAACTGAGAATCCCCAGAACTTCTCATTTCATTGAATGTCTGAATATTTGTAGATTTGAATATTGACATCCAACTATTTCAGGTGTTTACATTTCAGCACACAGTCAAGTGAGTTGGAATCCTTTTGCTAACCTCTACCTAAAAATGCTGTTGTTGACTTCTGACTAGTATTAACACTATGAACTTGTGGAAGTTGGAAGTTCAGCGCTAGAAACGTGTCTTTATTTGGCGTCATAGGACCAAGAATATAAACCCTGGAGCTAGGCCTGCCTGCATTCAAACTTAACTCTGCCATTTCTAGCCCCAATGAATCTCTGTATTTACCTATAAATGCAGATATAAGATAAGAGATTTTCTACAAGTTGTAATATAACATAAAAACATTCAACCTGTTGACGAATTTCTTCATTTACTATCAAGTTTGGTGTTATAAAATTAGTGATAATGGGCATTCACTAAGGTATTCAATAAATGTATTTATTACTGATCTGTGGCAACCTCAGTGATTCATATCATTGGAACAAAAGGTGATGATACCAAGCTGGATTATGTGGCTTCAGAGTGGGCAGCATGCAGATTTTAAAATGCATCTTTTATTGAGATCCCAGTTAACAAGTATACCTGTTACAAACTCAGGACCTTATTGGTGTGCTATGGTCTGTTACCAGCCTTTGTGCAACTCAGTGGCGTGGGTTTGAAAGTAGTGCAATCATATTGATTAGAGACTGGCTTAATTTCAGACCTCAGTTACCAGTCTTACTGGATTTTATGTTTTGCCAAAGACAACCTAAGAAATGAGGGAAGTATTAGGTTTTCCATTACATTACATGTTCAAGCATAAACTACATGGGTCAGTGTAGATAGAACTCAGTCTTTACTGTTTTTTGCTTTCAAATTCAAAACATATTTTTAGTAATCTTCAGAAGGTTACAAACACCTTCCTTTAGGTGTTTACTTTCTTGTATAGGAGTGGTGATAGGATTGCTAGTTGATCCTTAGAAGTTTCATGTGTTAAGGAAATACTAATCAGAAGCATATAAGTCCTTTTTGCGAGGCTCCCATATCGCTAAGGTTTGTAATCTCTGACTAGTCGTTAGTTTCCAACAAAGTTTATAGTGTAGTTTTGCCAGATTCACTGACGGAGAAGCTTTTGAAGTACTTTTGATCATAAAGAAGCTCACTGGTCCTTTTCTTGGGAAAGTGCTGACAGTCGGCTCTGTTACTCCTCAGTTCTAGCTCACTAGCCTGACAAAAGGCACTCTGGTTTTTCTTGTTAGTCGATGTCAATGAAAATCAGTTTCCTTAGGAGGGCAGAGGAGAACTGCATTCTAGTGGCACTTTTTCTATTTCCTGTTCTCTATCAACCTGTTGGCCCACTCACTTTTCATAATTCCATGAAAAGTGTTCCACTTTGAGTCACAGCTCTGTATTAGTCTTTTGAAACTGAATGTAGGTAGAAAATGACAAGCAATCGCCATATTTGATAGTTTTCTCCACCATCGGCAACATCTAAGTAGCAAGAGTGGATGGAGCACAAGGAAAGAAGTCACCTCTGTTGGGGCAAGGGACAGTTTCGCAGAAGTTTGATTCACAATGGGCAAAATCGGCAAGAGTTTTCCACAAGAGGCTGAGGGTCAGGAGCTCTGCTGTCACTGAGGCCTGAGCCCCAAGCCCCAGTAGCTGTGTCTAGAGGCAAGAGTCGGGTCTTGGGGACATTAACTAGGTTGACAGCTGGAACTGTTACCAGAACCAGGTAATATTACTGGCTAAAGAAAGGTAATTGTTCAAATATTAGGAATTATGCAAACTGGTGAGCAAACAGACATTAGTAAATATCATATAAAGTCATAATTGAACAAGCTATATTAAAAAACAAAGGTAATACGTAATCAAAATTCATAACTTCCCAATGATTTTGTTAGGTTATAGTCTGGTACATGCTTTTGAGGCTATTTCTGTGTTTGGTTTGAGTGGTGAATGTACTGAATACTCGGGTGCTATGCCTCTTTTCCCAGCCCCTCAGATGGGAACAACATCCTAGTAGCTTCAAATTAGCCACAGTGGGAGTTTTTATGCCAGGAAAAATTAAACACTGAAGATCAGGATTTGTAACTCATTTCATTGACTTGTCCAGGCTTAAGAAAGTGCTGGAAAAAATACCAACACAGATTATACTTTAAAGTGTGTCATGTCTGTAATCCTATTGTGAATAGTACAAAAAGTTGGAATGATCTTGCAGTATTTGAAAACCATTATCTGACTTGGTCATATTATTGGTTAATGAGTGATGTTCTGACATGTCATTGTTCGTTTTCATCATAGCCATTTATATAACTAGAAATATCTTTAGCATTCATCTCAAAACTACAACTGCTTATCCACAACAACCATAGTTTGATTTCTTGTATGTTTCAGATAATAGTTCAGCAAAATCCACAAAAGCCATATGTTAGATTCAGTTGGCTAGATGGGATTACAAGAGTGCTGCATATTTTGCAGCTTGTAAATTATGTTGTACATTCCTTGTATCAGTAAAACATAGTAAACATGTATATTTGTATATACGTGTATATATACATATATACACACATGTGTATATATATATGTGTGTTTATGCACTTTTCCTTACAAAAAGCAGTCTATTGACAATTTCCAGACTCATCAGTGTGTGCCTCATTAATCTGCCCAGTACACCATATGGGAAGTTTTGCTGTAGTCAAGGTGAGCCATTTAGTGATTTTTAAAGCAGGAAGTTCCATGATTATATCTTTATTTTAGAAAAATTATTTTAACTGAATTTAAAGAATAGACAAGGAAACAATTTAGGAGATGATTTGTTTAGTTTAGGTAAGAAACATTGAAAGCCTTAGATTAAATAGGAAAAGAGGAAGGGATGTATCAAGAGACACAACCAGTTAGAATTGTAAAACCCAATGGCAGAGTAACTGAGGATGGGGACTGTGGGAAGATCACTCTCAGATGTGTGGCTCAGTAGGAGGACTAGAGAGATAGGAAGTGGGTAAGTTAAATAATGTAGAAAATCAGTCTTCTGATGAATCAGGAGCTTAATATTAAGGCTAAGTTTGAAATACTTAGGCATTTAAATAGTTTACCAGAACGCAGTTGAAGATGAGATTCTAAATGACACACTTGGAATCTGGCCCGAGTTAGACATTTTGGAGATATAAAAAAAGATGATTAAGGGAGTTTTGAGTTATGAATGGATGGATGCAAGAAAAAATTTTACCATTAAAAAAGGGAAGGGAAACGAGATCCAAATCTTCAAACCATAGTTAATGGTGAAATTTTAAAAAATGGGGGTGGTGCTTGGCAATGGAAATGTACGTGTGGTAATATTAGAAGAGAATCAGAGCGTAATACCTCAGAAATGAGGTGGGAAAGGTATTATCAGAGGTCACATGCAGCACGGAAGTCAGAACAAAAGCAGACTCACTGGGAGTAGGGCTGAAGTCAGTCTATGTGCTCTGCCAACTGTAGTAGGATTATTTCAGTTCTCAATTGCCATATAGAAACTACCCCAGAATGCAGCAGCTTGAAACAGCCACAGTTCATTACCTGTCAGGAATCTGAAGGGTGACTGGATTCTGTGGGAAAGTCATTAACCCCTATATGGAATGTGCTAGAAAGTCCAAGATGGCTTCACTCACATGTCCACAGCCTCACCTAAGATGGGTGAAGCTGCTAGAGCCATCTAGGTCTCTCTCTCTATAGAGACCCTCATCCTTCAGGAACGGACAGACTTCAATAGCAGATGACTTTCAAGAAACTGAGAGGATCTCACAAGGTGTCTCATGGTCTAGGCTCAGAAGTTCTATAATAACCCTTCTGCTTCCTTCTCTTAAATCACAATATTATTCTAGGTTCAAGGGATGGGGACATATACCTTCATACTTGATGGAAGGAACAGCATTCATGAACAGAGATGGAAGAAATTGTGACCATGTTTATAGACAACTTCCTCTATATACTTTTGTGCTGCTTGAATGCCTTTAAGCATTGGCCTCCTATTTTAGACTAAGCAGCTCCAGAGTTAATGTGATGCTCCATAGATCCCATTGACATGTAACAATAACAGAAGCTCTATCTAAAATCCATAAATGAGATCCCACCCAAACACTGGTCTCAGGACTCAAGGAAATGCATACATAGTTAATAGTGAGATCTAGATTAAAATGTGGAAAAGGGACTTTGGACAAATGAGCACACCACAGATCCTCACCTGTATAAAGCTGCAAAATAACACAAATCTCCCTAACTTTCCCACCTAGGAGTCTGAGTACAAATATCCTAACAGCCTCTTTCCATTTCTTTGCTTTAGCACCCAGACATCTTCAGACCCCTTGTAGCTATGAGGTATCAAATAACATGAAGGGGGCAGGGGGAGTTGTAATAACAACAGGCACTTTGTCCACTTGAGAGCATGCCAGAGCAATACCTTAGTATGCAGAGAAATATTGTAAACAGGGAAACCTTTTTGCAAGACAAGTTTTCAGGAAATATGTTGGCCTCATTATATCCCTAGGGCATGTTACATAGCATTGGTTGAGTGGGTGACTCTTGCTGCTGACCATGTATACAAAGATGGCCAAACTTTGGTGTGGTTTTTTTTTTTTTTCCCATGAGGTTCTGAAGTCTGCTTATTCTGATTAGATAACATGAAACAGCATTTCATTCGTTTTTTTGCTTTCAAATGTACATATATATCAGCTAATACTATTTTAGAATAATTTCTTTGGATAAACTAAATTTCATTATAATAGAATGAATGATTCCATAATATGAATGATTACTAGATGTAAACACTACATAATATATGAATGCAAACAGATGAAAATTCATGCTTAATAGTCTGAATCCAAAACTGGTTTAATTGTAGCAGTCAAATTATAGAGGTCTCACTGTGGCTTGACATCATCTAGCTGGCTGTAAAATCTCCAGCTTGTCATTTTAGGATTAGCAAATGATTTATACAAACAAGCACTTTCTATACATTACACAAACAAGTCAATAATTAAGTTTATGTTCATAACTTGGTATTTTAGTGGACTGAAGAGTATGTAAGGCTTCTGGACAAACCTAGCTTCACTGGCTATGAAACTTTGAGCTAGTAACTAAACCACTTTGGAAGACATTTTTCACAAGTTTCCTTTGTTCAAACAAGGGAATAGAACTAGATTCTTCCAACAGCATACCCCCAGCTCTGAAATTCTGTCATTCCTTAGTTTTGATAATGAGTCCAAATATTCTAAAAAATATCAATAAATTCCTCAGGACAACTAAATCTTTCTATAACTTATGCAACTAAATCATTTTATAGGCTTCAGGGAATCAAAATGTCAGCATTAAAAACATTAGAATCTAATCCATTAATAGATCATTCCCCTAGTCTAATAAATCTTGACTTGTTACTCCAAGAAATCTCACTTTTCTGCATAGGGATAGTAAGTAACAAACTACCCAACCCTGTAAGACTTTGAAAAATAGTTTTTCAGGGGAAATGTTTCCACCATAGTTAACCTGCTTATAAATTCAAACTTGTATAAATTTAAAGTTTCAAAGCTGATCTCTAAACTGAACTTGATTTTCATTTGTTACAGACCCTAATTTTACTATTGTTGTCAATGACTTTGACCACTGTTTTATCATTACCAGCAAAACTTTTTAAATGATTTTGTGGCATAAAGTGACCATGGCAACTGAGAAAAAGCAAAGAACTAGCCAAGACCAAAGGAGACCTTCTGTACAGTAGTCTCCAAATCTGTACTCATCTGTTTATCATCATGTGGAAACTAAGTGTTAATGGGCTTTGGAATTATACAGACCTGGGTTTGATTCTGATCTATACTATTTGTTAGCAACATATGCTTGGGAGAATTTCCTCATAATAACTCTAAATGTCATTTTCTCCTGGCGATATCAGTAGTACTAACAGTAGGCTGTTACCTAAAGTTGCAAAATACATCCAAGGAGCCTAACATAGAATTTGACATACAACTTATTACTGTTATTACTGTCATCATCATTATAATCATTAAAGTTAGGAATCGACAGAAAAGGAAGAGTAATGAAACGCCAAGAATATTAAGATGATGCATGCGTACTTATTGTTATTATAAAAATCACCACTAATCACATATCTTCATGTGGATGTGCAATAAAGCAAAGGTATTGGGGTTAATTTCTTTCTAGTTTACAAGATAAATTACTCCACATATTAAGAAAATCCATCACACCAGTGAGTCAAGGATTTAGTTTATGTGCAAGAAGTGGCTCAATAGAAGTTTCTGGATGGGAAGAAACACCACCACCATTTTCCTAGTAAAACATTTTTGGAGGGACTTGACAAGTACTTTATACAAGTATTTAATATACAATGTAAAGTGTGTTAATATAAAGAAGCATTACCATCAAATAGTACCAAAAATCTACTTTCCAGGCATTTGTTATTGATATCTCATTTTTTAAAATTTATTTCCAGCTTTTATTTTTACAAATAGTTTTACATAATTGGGATGTATATGAACATACTTCTCCAAAATGCTACTTAGTATCCTCTCATAACAAGGTATCAAACTCGCTTACTTAATTTAGTAGTGCATACACTTGTTGCTATATTAGGTTGTGGTGAATAACATTCTTCCAGGTTAAATTATATGCATAACTTTGATTACTTCTCAAGGAAAATACCTTTAAATGGAATTGATGGGACCAAAAGTTCATCATACTTAATGCTCTTAATACCATATAATAGAACTATACTGAAGTTCCTTTGAATTATCAAAATAATGTTCTTGGATGGAAGGATGTTCTAGATCTAGTTTCTTAGATTACTCCAGTTGATATTTATCTTCCTCTGAATGGTACAAACTGTTACATGTTCATTACCATGTGTTGTCTGTCCTGATATTTAAATAGTTTATATATTATGTTTCTAATAAATAAGTTCTGGATCACAAATAGAATGGCATATGTCATATAATATTATAATCATTATCACCAAATACAGAGCTGTGCTGTGTTAGCATTCATGATGTGCTCAGTAACACAACAGATTCTGAGAGGTTGGAGAAGGAAGATAGTTCAAAAGAAAAGGGAATTCATATTAGGACATGTTTAGACGAGGATGAATCACAAGTCAGGGGAGGTAAAGCAATAGGCAGGGGAATGAAGGATCAGAGGAGTTAGAGTCAAATACTAATTAGTAAAACAAAATAGAATAATGCTTCTCTACTGCTTTTTATTCAAAATGAGATAGCATGACAAGGTCCTAAATGATGTTTTTCTAATTCTAGCATTAAAAAAACAAGAATAAATTGTATTTTTCTTTTGGCTGGGAGAGTGGTCTTAACTACATAAATGATATTTAAGACCTGAAAGATAAAAAAACCAAAGGCAGAATATAGAGAAATAAGAGAAACCTAGGCTCTGACACTCACAACTTCCAAATTTAATAGTGCAGCTAGATAGACACAAGAATACATAGAAGCAATGGGCAGGGGAATGAAGGATCAGAGGAGTAGAACATTTTGAGGAAAAATAATGCCACTATTTCAAGTGCTGCCAAGAATCTGAATAACATAAACATAAAACTTGCATGGGATTGGAAAAACTGGAAATCACTGAGAACATTTTTTCCAACAAGGTGTGCTGGAGGCAGACGCCAGATTAGAATAAACTGAAGCATGGATGGGTAGTGAGGATAGAGAGGCAGAATATTTTAATGCATTTTGCATAAAGGTAGGCTACAAAAGAGGGAATTATAGAACCCTGAAGGAAGGGGAAGTAGGTACCGGTACCTTTGCTATTTCCAAGATGTGCATTATTGATGTTAATTTTTCTAAAATAACATATAATTCACAGGGAAAAAAATGAATCACAAGTGAGGAGAGGTAAACAATGAACAAAGCCCTAGAAGCATTGTGAGGCAGGGCTGTAGTAGTTAAAGTTTTGTTTTGACATGCCCAAATAGCATTGCTATGGAGAAGTATTAGGATGACAGGATTTAGCTATAGAAATTTGTACCTCCTCCCTAACTTCTCCAGGAACCCTTGAGGTAAAGGCTAGAGAAACTTACTGGTGTGCACGAAGCTGAGGTAATGTCTACAAATCCCAGTTGTGAGAATGTGAAAGTGTTTAAGGCTCAGAAGCGTGGAGATAAAGATCAAAGTTGAAACAGTACCGTTAATGGCATGCATACCTTTTTTACTGTTCCTAGAGAAATCACAGAAGCACCTAGGATAAACGTGAAGCAATCCTAAGCAGACTTCAGGGCTACAGGCTAAGAGTAAGCAAAACAAATGTCCATTATATCAAGATAATGTAAAGTACTGCGGACACAAAACAGATGTGAAACAAATTCACTTTGTTTCAGGAAACGTGGCAACTGTACCTATTCAAATAATCAGTCTAAAATCTTTCTGGGAACACAATCCATAAAAATGTATTTACTCACACTTTGTATAACCTAAACCAGGACTTTAATGGTTTCAAAAGTCTAAACAAATTCCCCTCTCATTCATGCCACTGAGAAATATTTTGTTTTTGTTTTTCATTTAAAAATGAGATTACATGTTATGAAATTGTGTAAACCAATGCCTGTGTATTGCAGACACTTAATACAGTGCTAATTAATTTGAACTTTTACCCCAAGAGGCAATAAAGAACTATGACATTTGAGTCTTCGTGAGAATTCACATGATTAAGATCCCAGTTAAAATCTTTCACTTGATTTTTATATCGTTAGGAGACCAATGTTAACTATCTTGCAGAATCATAATTCTGGGAATGTAGTGAATCACAAAATGAGATTTCTCATAAACTTGAATGTTAACTTACTTTTGAGTCCATTATATTTAATGTGTAAAGCTCTTGTTTAGGCTAAATACTAAGTAATATCCAGTATGCTTGATTTATAGACTTGGCTCTACAGGAATTACTCTTTAGTCTGTGTAGTTATCTGGTTTGTAGGAATATTCATTAAAATGAGAAGTACTAGGTGCTTGTTCCCAGCAACTTGGAAGACTAAGACAGGAAGGTCACAAGTTCAAGGCCAGTCTGGGCAACTTAGGGCAACCCTGTCTCAGAATTAAAAAGGGTAGGGTATGCACATGTTCAGTGGTAGAGTGCCCTGGGTTCTACTTCCAGTATGACCTGCCAAAAATAAAAAATGAGAGGCACTAATCCTCACTAACAATCAATAGCACTTTGAGAAAAAAAAAATGTTGACATGTTTGCCTGACAGAAAACAAATAAATGAGTATCTGATAAATCTGAAAATAGAATGCTAGTAGATAATGTTTAAAAGCAACCTTGTCTTTCACTTAAATTTTATTGATGAATTTAAAAATACTCAAATTATATATTGTATATTTTGAATATGTAACAATATACTTAGCAAGAATATGTTTAAGGACTATAGCATTTCAGTTAAATGTATTTCTGCTTTTATCTTATCTACTTTCTGCAGAATCTGTATTTTGATTAAGGGCTTCTGTACTAGAGAATAATTTGTTTCAAAGACTAGGCTTTTTTTGCTAGGACAGTCTGTTTTGTGTCACTGACTTTGAGTTATGCTCATTCTCAATTAGTAAAACATGACTATGATTGCTTTAATGTATTTTCATATTTTTTAAGAGTGACAGAAAACCTTATACATTGTGTACTACGTATTTACCTGATAACTTGGAGGTATAGTGAGCAGATTGAGAATTGTATTTAGTGGAAGAAACAGTAATAGGAATGGGAGAAGGTGAAGGGGAAAATCTTCCCATTTGCTGTGACTGAGGAATACTCAATGAGTATTTCAAAGCAGGTGACAACATATCCATCCCTCAGACCATGTAACAGTAAAAGACATCAGGTGTAGCTTGATTTTAAAAAACAAACACCTAAAAGAGTGACAAGCCTTGAAATTTCAAGTTTCAAAATTTCATCAGTTATGGGAACAATGTGTGTTCTGGCAATACTTCCTTTTCTTAGATATCCCTTTTAAATTCTCCTATTGGTAATGGCACCAGGGAAGAGAGGCTATAACAGAAATCACTACATAGTCTGCTTTGCAGTCACAAAGGATATGAATCATTGAGGACATAACCCTTGAGTTCTCTGTCTTGCAGCTGCTACCCTACTGTGACAAACAGTGACATCCTCTTTGAAGTTATGACTTCACCAGCATTCAGTGCAGTAGGAGCTCTCCCGGTGTGCCTCTTGCTCTGGTTTAAGCACACACTGAGAGGGGAGGCACCCCATTACAAATGAAATGGATGAAGGATCTTCTTTAGATGTAAGGATACAAAAAGAATGTTTGTGGAAGTGGTGATCTTAAAGAGTCACCTCAAGGGCAAATTCCAACAAAATTCACTCTTAAAAGTTAGAGGCAAAGATTTTTTTTTTTTTAAGTGAACTTAGATTTGGATCTCTTGAAGGAATTTAAGGCATTGTCTAGGAACTTTACTAAAGTTTTTTTTTTTTTTTATAATTGTAGGATAGTAGGAAAAGTCATATTTCATCTTTAATTTCTTTTGAAGTAATAAAATCTCAAAGCATATCACAGATTTAAAAAAGAAACCTCATGCCTACAAGCTTTGACTTAGTATCTTGTGAAATAAATTAGTAAGGAGGGCTGGGAATATAGTTCAGTTGTAGCAGTGATGACCTAACTTGTGGGAGATCCTGGCACTTGGTTGGACCGACAGCACTGAGGTAGGGGTAAACTCGTATGGAAAAATGAATAACTTCGGTGGCATTTTAATATTACAAAGATAATCTCATGAAGAAATAAATATTCCTATATACTTATACATTTTTTTCCAGAGACATTAGGTAAAGTACCTTGAATTAAAATGCAGAAGATAATACTGAAGCTTGTTACCCTGAGCAGTCCCATTTATCCTTTCTCTGGAAATTTATGGTATCAAGAGAAAATTAAACACTGAAACAGTGTTTCTCTCAGGTATCATTTCAATGTGCAAATCAGAACTCCCGTTCACTTATGAACAAGAAGATCCTGTTGTGTCACTCATGCTTAAATTATCACATACATTTCAGTATTGACAAATATTCCCATTATCAGTTGTAGTGATTGCTTTCGCCTTTAAATAATTAAGGAAAAAGAAAAATCTCCACCCATGCAATCACACTTTATAATAGTTGGTTGGCACTAAAAAGTCATCTGATTCTCCCTGATCTGCTCTTCCAGTCCAGTTTTGATCATACCCTTTGACATTCAGGCTCCCAATATGCTCCCGCAGGGCTCAACCTCCTGTCATTGTCCAGTGCATATTAGTCTCCTTTTCATCAGAGACAGCACACAAAGGGCTTCCAGTCAGAACAGAAGCAAGTTTGCTGGGTAACTCCAATTCACAATTCACCTTCTGCTGCCCTATGAAACGTTTATTCTTTATTCAGTTTTCAGAGTTATCTAGGGCTAATCATTGCTTTCTCTTTAATTCTTTTAAAACCTTGTACTCTTGCTTGAGTATTTGTCATGTTACTCTAATAGCAAGCTCAACTGTTGAGCTATATTCTTCTCTTGGGACCATTATTATTTCCATAGTGATACATAGGTTTATATGGTGATGATAGACAGTTGGTCCTGTGAGATAAGACTCCACAAAATGACTCTAAACCCCAGATTTCAGGGGAATATTTTCTGAATGGTGTACTTGAAACCCTGGTCACTGGTTTTCAAGGTGTCAGTATACATTCCACTCTTTAATGGGGCAAGGACAGGAAACCCCATAGCATTCTAAGACACTGCTGCAATGACATTCTCTTATCTTCAAACTCGGTTCTTTTTATTTTCTTTCTGGAGAGAAGCACATAAATGGGGGTTTGTTCATGTCCTCAGCAAATCTTAAATAAGGAGTATAGCACTTGGTTTTTGCAGTTGGACATGGTTGCTAAAATTTATTTTTGAACTTTCGAGACCTTAGCTAAAACTGAGACAAATAGAGAATGTGTTCCCAAGGAAAAAGTACTAAAGAGAGTACCTTAAGGTTCTCATATAGGTAAAGTAGAATTTGAGAGGATATCAAAATTGCTATAGGCCCCAAGTGGGCAGAAAGTAGGAAGTACTCAGCCTGCACACTGTCTCCTTGGCGGGGAGATACACCTCAGAGGAAGGCCAGCTGGACCGTCCTTGTGAATGGTTAGAAGAAAAGCTTATAGCTCAGTGGATCACCAGTGCTCATGCAAACAGGGTAAATGGAACACACAGTTGAAAGTCAACTGAGTCATGACCAATCTGTATAGTGATCTTTGTATAGATTAGAAAAATATCCTCTAGGGGACAATTAAGAAAGCCTACCACTTCAGGTTAACAGCTCCATGCAGGACATAGACAGGAAAAAGATTTCAGGTTATATTGCAACCTAAACTTACCCCATTTGCTGGGTAGTATTGTGTGATTGTTTCTTTTTAAAATGGATCTGTCAACATACTGGGAAAACTAACAAATTTACTCCTAGAACACTTTCAATAATTTAGGATATTTTAAAAATCAAAAAATGTAACCAAACATTGTTTTAAATTCCTGTTAAACATACTCATCAGCAAGGAAGAAAACATTGAGAATTCATACTTGCCTTCATGCCATTAATGAAGGTAAATCATTGTATCATAAAGATCTTTGAATCTGAGGTTTTTAGGCTAGTGCCACACAATAGACATCCCTCATAAAGTCACATATGGCTGGCTGCCTAGATGAAAGACAGAGGAAGCTGTCATAAAAAGCATTTCTACTGGTGATTTGAGGCATGTGTTTCTAAAATAAGTTCTTTTGAAGTTGATACTTTGTAGACAGGCATTCTTAAGTGCGTACTTAAAAAATTGATTACTGTGCCCATTTATATCCTGGAACGTAGGGCTAGCATGATTTTCATACGCAAGGGATGCCACTTTGTTCCTTATGAATAAAGCAATAACTCTTGAATCCTTATTTCATGATACCCAGAAGCTATTTTAGTAAAATGTGAATATTTATCAGTCAGAATATGCTCTCTTATATCAAATTTCAAGCTTTGCCTTGATGGTCTCTAATTCTGATTGTAGTGTCCTTAAGAAATGGGACGAATTTTGGAGGAAGATGGATGAATTTTAAGTGTTCATCTTGAGTTTCTATAGACTTACAGCTAGATTCACTACCAAATTTCAAACAAGAGTAGATACTTTGATGCATATCCTTTTCCCAGAATACTAGGTAAATTAGTCATGTTTTTTTGTAAGTTATAGGAAGTAGTAATGTTATAAATATCACTGAAAATATATTTACAGTGATATTTGCCAGTTCAATAACTTTTTAATCTATTATGAAATAAATAATAATGTAACTATGTCAAGAAAGAGAATATTAATTCCCAGAAGTGAACTTCTTCCAAAGGTTAGCCTTCCATCACTGTCAAAGTCATGGCTATTGGGGCTTCCAGCACTCAATTCTAGTTTTGCCTATTTTTTGAACTATAAGTAGAGTGGTAAAATATGTTTAGCTCTGCATATAGTTTTTTTTTTTTTCAGAATTTTTGCATTTATGAATGTCAAAATGAGCCCCACTCTTATGTATAATTATAATGGATTAATAAAAATTGTTTTGAAGATGCAACCATGTTGGGCTCAGCTTTAAGTTGGATCACAAATTCCATTGTATAACAATAACAATTTATTAAACTATTACACATAATGCTAGTATAAACATTCCTGTACTAGTTTTGCTGCTCCTATGTCTATATTACACTTGAGTATGTACCTAGAAGTGAAATTGTTTCATTATGTTAGGTGAGTCTTTGAGAAAGCAATTTACTAGTTTATACTACCACCATTCATGGGTGTTCTTGTCAATTCTGAATGAGAATGTTCGTCAGTGGGCAGTGTTGTCATTTTGGTTCTCATTTTTATTCTGTAAATGCCAGACTGGGTGCTTTACAGATTTAGAGACCTTTGGGTTGTCCTTGCCTATGAAGTACAGGTTCAAAAATCTTGCCCATTTTTCAATTGAGATTTTTTCCCCTTTCTTATATATGTTTAAGTTCCTGACATAATGATTAGACTGGTATTTTGGATAGTTTTATGTGTTGTAAACGTGTCCTCCTGTCACGAGTTGCTTTCCTAATGGTATATTTTGATGCACAAGTTCTTAATTTTGTCCTATTTATCAATTTTTTTTGTTTATGGATTTTAGTCTTTTATGTATTATAACATCTAATTTGCCATTTTATTATAATCCTTCCATGTATACTCATAACTGATCTTAGCTTATATAAGAATGATTCAGATTTTGCTACCATGGTGATACTAGTGATAAAACCATAAGGGAGGTATTCCTGGTTTTCCATTCTCTGGGAGATATTTTGTAATTATTTTCAAACATTCAAGGAAAAAGAAATTTAAGGTACTATTTATGTTTCCTATTTTTTCTTGTGCCAATTTTTAAAGTTGTATTTTTAAAGAAATCTTTGATCTCATCCACATTTTTAAATAGATTGTCAGGAAGTTTTTTATTATCTCATTTAATAATGTCTTTATTCATGGGCTCACTTGTTGCATCATTACTTTTATCCTTGACCCTGGTTATGTTTGCATACCTTTCCATACGGGTTTATTTTATTAGCATTTACACACACACACTCTTTTGGTTGTATTGTTGGTTGCCTTAAAAATTTTTAAAAATTTTGATTTCTTCTGTCTTAAGATTTAATTGTCTTTTTTTCTTTATGAATCGTTATTAGGTTATTTTCACCTGTATGCTTTTCTGATACATACATTTAAAGTTACAGATTTCTCAGCATGATGGTGGCTGCATCTCACTTATAGTGAAAGCCATATTTTCATTGTTGTCACTTCGAAACATCATCTGTTTTAATTATGGTCTTTCATGCCCCATGATTTATACAGAAGTGTGTACCTTATTCTCTAAATGTGCCTTCCTCTCTTCACTTGATCTCTGAGGTAATTGGCTCCACTCAGGAACATCTTTTTCAACCTGCATGGGCACTGATACCTTGCATCTGTGTGGATTTCAACATGGATGTTGTGGAGAGCCATCTTTATTTAGCAGAATGGTCCAGCCTCATGATGCAGCGGTCTGACTTGCCGGAACTGGCAGATAGGGAAGTCTGTCCTGGATTGCCTGGGGTGGAAGGTATGTGGCACTGTAGGAGTAGTTCCCTGTCTGCTTCTGTGATAGTCCCCTTAAGAAAATGGCTCCCCTAACTCCGCCCCATCCTGTTCATCACAGAAGAAGCCCCTTCTGGTCTGGGCACCTTTACCTGTGTGACTATAAATAAAGGAGAGTTGGGATACTCCATATTAGAGGCCAGAGCTGGTATGGCCAGACCCGTCAAGCCTCCTCTTATTTAAAAAGAGTATTGGCTCTTGTGTGTTTTATTGATTAGATAAGTTTATGGGTACTTGACTGATTTATAGCCAACATTATCCTCTAGCAGTTAACCCTTTTTCTCATCCACACTGGATGTGGCTGAGAGTCCCTCACAGACAGGTGTTCTCTTAATTTGACTTGGCTCTGAAATCTGTGGGTCTCTCTCTCTCTCTCTCTCTCTCTCTCTCTCTCTCTCTCTCTCTCTCTCTCTTTCTCTGTGACTTTGGAGTGAATTCTTTAGGGTGAGAAGAGAAAGGAAAAAATGATTCACTGATTCCTAATATTCCTAATAGTTTCATATATGAACATTCTCTCCCCTCGGCGCCTCTGATTTCCTTGGAATATAGTTGTTCTTAGGTATCCGTGGAGGGTTGGTCCTTAGGAATTTAAAATGGATACCAAATTTCACAGATGCTCAAATCCCTTATATAAAAGGGTGTATGATTTGAATGTAACTAAAAACATCCTTTTGTATACTTTAAATCAGCTCTAGATTACTATGATACGTCATAGAATGTAAATGCTATATAACTGTTATGCTTACTTAGAAAATAATGATTAGAAAAATTCTGTACAAGTTTAGTGTACACAATTTTGGGGTATATTTGATATGAAGTTTTTTGAACCTGGGTTGTAGATACCATGGATGTGAAGGGCCAAATATACTCAGTGTACCACTTTTTAACTTATTTTGCTTTTTCCCTTTGCTATTATGGAATTAAAACATTAGATATAAAATACATTAAAATACTTAAATATATAAAACATAGACCATTATTATACATTGTCATTTATCAATTTTATTTAGACTTATTTACTGTTTTTCTCTTTCTACTAATTTGAATCCCTGATTTCCCACCTGAGATCCTACATATCTCTTCTGAAGAGGTATTTTTTTCCCCAAGAGTATCAGTAATGATACTTTCAGAATTTGTTTCTCTAAAAACATTTTTTCACTTTAATTTTTTAAGGGTATTTTTGCTATGCATGGAATTCTGATTGGCAGTTACTTTTTTCAGTAGTTTGAAAATGTTATCCACCTATTTTCCCCTGTAGTTGTAGAGAAATCAGGCTTTAACTACGATATACTAGAATGTAATCCATAAAGTGTTTTTTAACCTTCCAGTAGCTTTACATTTTTCTTTTTTAGTTTTTGGCAGTTATTGATCTGATTAGGTGTGGATTTCTCTTATTTATGTTGGTTGTTATAACTTTTCAGAAGATGATTTTATCTTTCATCAGTTATATAAAAATTATACTTCTCTTCAAATGTGTTTCCATCCCATTTTTCTTCTCTACTTTAAGATTACTATTAAAATTATGTCAGACGTTCTTATCCTCCCTTCCGTGTCTCTTACCATTTCTTTTGGTTTTTAATTTTTTTCTTTGTGCATTATTTAAGATATCTTCACTAACATTCTTAGTTTTTAATTTGCATTAAATTATCCATTCAGTCATTCACTGAAGATATATGTGTGTGTGTGTGTGTGTGTGTGTGTGTTTGTTTTACTTCTAGAAACCATATTTTTTTATTTTTAGTGTTTCAAATTTTCCTAGGAAAATTTAAATCCTAGTTATTATCACCTTACACACAGTCTATTAAAATTTACTTTAATAGCTCTTTTTCTATATTGCTTGGTTGCTGCTGGTTTGCAGTCTACCAGAAGGGTAAGTGCCTCCAAAATTTTAAATTATTCTTACATTGCTCAAATATTTGCTCTTCAATTTGAACTTCAGATCTTCAGTTCACTTCAAATCTGTTATAAAGTATACCTCCAAGGCATTATCACATATAAGAACAAATCAAATTTATTTTGTAAAACTGATCAGAAAATGGTGTATATTTTATAAAAATTCTTTGCATTTCTGTATGTTCTATATGTTCTGCATTTCTGTATGTTCAAAAAAACCTATAAATGAGAAGTGTTCATCAGAAGAAACCTGATGTGGGACTGAGGAGATAGCTCAGTCGGTAGAGTGCTTGCCTTGCAAGCACAAGGCCCTGGGTTTGATCCCCAGCACCCCCCCCCCAAAAAAAAAAGAAAAAAAAAAGAAGAAACCTAATGAATGTTCCATTAACTTCAATCCACATCTTTCTGCTCATTAGATGAGTGACTGTGGGCAAGTTTTTATGCCACATACTTCTTTTACCTTCTGGAAAATATGATAGCAATACTTCTGTTAATGGGTTATTGATAGGATTTAAAACATTTGCCACAAAGTAGTCAATAAATTAAAGTTGTTTTCTTTTTTCCAAAAATTGAAGGTTATTTTTTTTTTCAATCTGTAATCACGTGTATTTTTGGACTGCTGAAAGAAACAATACAAATTTTGATTTGACTCATTTCAAATGCATGTTCACCTTGTTGTCTATGTAAATGACCCATCAGAGGAAAAAATGATGTATATGAACATTTTTGGACCTGGCTTCTCAGATCTTGGAATATGAGATGAATGGTATGCACATTTGTTCTCCAGCTGTATTTTGTCCTGTCAGGCTATACACACATCAATACCCTAAAGTGTTGCTGCCTTCCCATTTCCCTTTTCTAATACATGTAAACTACTTTACGAAAGCCATGTTATCTGCAGGATCTCTATTAAGTTATATGCTTTGTAGCAGAAGAAAAATGACATGAAATTTTTGTGTAGCAAGCAAACTCTTGAATATATAAAAGGGTATTTTGGTAATCCTTCAATTTTTAAAGGAACACAGGGGAAATGTTATAGGTCACAAAAACACACATAGCTATGAGGATAATACTCATTAGTTTATAGATGTTAGAAATTTGAATTTTGTATATGGTGGGGGGTATTGTTAGGCACATTTATAAATCCTTCATAGAATCCCAATGGTCACAATTCTTCATAAAACATCACTATCCACCTGAAGTTGACAAATAATTTTAAAATGTTTCAACAAAATGCTTATTTCCTTTCTATTTTTGTATTTTAAACAACCATTTGAAAAAATATTATAGAGTATATACAGAATATGGACATTTCTGTTTACCAGGGATTGAACCCTGGGGCACTTAACCACCGACTCATACCCTATGCCCTTTTTTAGTTTTTGAGACAGGGTCTTGCTAAATTGTTGAGGTTGGCTTTGAACTTGTAATTTTCCTTCCAGACACCAGAGTTGCTGGGATTACAGGTGTATGTTCATCATGCCCAGCTCAAAGTTATAATTTTTTTATTAATAGATTAATTTGAATATCAACATTAAACAACAAAAAAATTCCATGATAACTGATCACATAAAAATAATGTATATTGAGTGCTAACTATATCCCAGGCATTAATAGCATTCTACATATTATGTCATTTGATCCCATATACAATCATGAGCTATCTCTATTGTCAGTTGCCCAAACAGATAGGCAAGTAAATCGGACAACTCCTGAATATAGTTGTTTTTTCAAAATCACAACTTTGTCTCTCCTATAGTTTTGTATTTGTTCAAACTGGTCACATGCCACCTAGTGAAATTATAAAGAACTGCCACTTATTTAATACTCTAATTCATTTTCCTAAGACGGTTCCATTTCCTCTAACAAATTTTCTTTTCTTACAAGTTGAAATTCAGTTAATTATATGGTAGGAATGTAGGTACTTAACCATTTATGTATGCTTGCCCCAGGCAATCCTAACATTAGAAGTTTGTGCTGCTAATTAACAGATAAAAATCTCTGCTTGAATAGTCATAAAGAAAAAGGAAATGAGGTGAAAGCAAGACAAGGGTAAAATTTTAAACATTGAATTTCAATTAAAGTTAGATAAAAAAACTAAAGAAATTTTAATATATTTGAATCTCACTGTATATATAATACATAACTCCATCTGTTATACTTCTTATCCCTTTAAGAAATCCTAATGATTAGGAAATATCAATGTAATATAAAAAATTCTCAAAGTAATATAAAAATATTTTTTCCTTAATATCATTTAGCCAGGCTGTTTCAGAAGTTAACTGCCTTATCTATGTCTTATTCTCGAAAAGAACACTTTTATGACATATTGAAATAAAAAATACTATAATTATAATGACCTTTTAATAAGATAAATAGCCTGCTACACATATTTTTCTATATGCTTTATTTGACTTTACTTAAAAATAAGTTGATCCTACATTAATCCAGGTCATTTATCATGTAAAATTTTAAAAGGACAAGATTTACTATTGTGTGGACTGAAACAAGATGACATTGGTAATCTCGGGGTACAGGGTCTGAAGGTACTTTCTGCTACATACAGGTGTTGCATGAGACTACTCATGCCAGGTTTTTTGAGAAAATGTCTTTGCCAACTAAAATGTCTCTCCACACACTAGTAGGATTTGTTTTTCTTGAAATTAAATTATGTGCTCCTCAATTAAAAAGAATGTAATATTAAATGAACTCAGAAAAAAGGACAAGGATGGATGCATAGAAAAAGGAGTGCTAAGTTGGGTATGGTGGTGCATTTGTAATCCCAGTTACTAAAGAGGTTGAGGCAGGACAACTTCTGTCGCTGGCTCTTTGCGGTACCAAATCCACGGATATTTGTCACCGCCTGCAGCAACAATTTGTGAGGGTCTTTATGGGTGGTGGACTGGAAACTGAGTTACTTCTATTTCTGAGCTGCTTGCTTGCTTATAGAGGATAGAGGAAATGAGGTTTACTTGCTTTGAGAGGAGAGAGAGAGAGAGAGAGAGAGAGGCTTTGCTTATTGGAGAGAATGAGAGACTTTGCTTAAGAGAGAGAGAGACTACACTTTCAGAGATCCATGTCTTCTTAATTCTGCTGCTTCTTAAAGGTGCGTCCTGCATCCTGTGAACTAAGGGTGCGTCTATCTGAGGTGTCTCTTAGTGATGCATCCAGCGTACTGCGATCTGTGATCTGTGATCTAGAGGTGTGTTCTCAGTTCTCCGCTCTGCGATCTGCCTTCCGCCCGCTGCCCCTGCTTCTCTCTGTGAGCCACTTCTATCTGCTTGCTGCCTTTTCTTCCTTTCTGCTAGTGGCTTCTCTTCGCTTCTTTCTGCTAGCTGCTGCTCTGCTTACTGCTGCTCCTTACTGTTGCACCCCCCCTTATATTCCCTCCAGGAGGCGGAAGGCGGGGCCACGCCAGTTTCGATCAGGTGAGGAGCCAGCTGCCCTATCAGGAGCAGGCGTGAGCAGGAGCACTCGGGAACACCTGTGCACGCATACCTCCGATGTGATCAAAATAGTTTCTGGCTGGCTGCCAGGCACCATCTTGGCAAGTCGGCATGGCATAGCCCCCAACAAACTTTAAGTTCAAGACCGGATTGAGAATGTAGCTCAGTAGTAGAGCACCCTTACTTCAATTCCCAGTATTGCCCCCCCCCAAAAAAAAAACCTGTTCACCAGTATCCCTCAAGTCTCATTTCATAGCAGATCCTGGAGTCTGAAATGGGGTGAAAAAAAGGGATGTTGTAAAACAGGAAAAAGTGTCAGAAAAATATTTTTGCCTACTTTACAATTTTCCCTTCTGGGAACTTTATTCATCTTGTATAACTTAGAACTTAACACCTGTACCAAAGCTCCCATCTCTTTTAGATGTGCTATACTTATAGACAAGTTCTAACTCTCCACAAGCTGAGTGACAGGTGAAGAGTCTGTAATTGCTGATTTCTTGTGACAGTTCTCTTGATAGGGTAGAAGTTGAGAGAACATCAACAGCATGAGACCCATGCCCCTTGAGTATGTATACCATTAGTTCAAATTCTGGCTTTAAAGTAAAATGGCATATTCCTCATAATAAGGGTAAGTAGCAACCTTTAAAAGAAGTTCTGCATGTGTAGGAGACCAGGAAGAGAAAAGCAGATCTGCATTGGATAATAAAGTGAAGGAAGTGTTAACACCAAGTAAATGAACCTATTCATGTAATTCCATATATAACCACTTTCCATTCCAGTCTTTTATGTTTAAAAAAAAATGGCTCAAGTTGTCTCTGAGGGTATCCAACAGTTCATGCCTGCAGTGTTGCTATTTTATAGGCATAAATGAGTTCCCAAAGATGTTCACCCCCAGGTGGTAAAACATGTGCATTAATAAAACATGTTTGCTAATTTAATCAACAATAGGGAAATAATGAATTACTCAGTGAATGTTTTTAAGGAATAAACCATATGATCAGGAACTTAAAGCCGTTTATATAAAATGTGTGGTTTTTCCAAAAACACTGAAAGTTTTCTAAGTCTACCTATTATCTTCCTTGTATACACATAAATATCATGCACAGATATTTCCTTTTTCATCTTGAATTTTCTTCTAAATAAGCAGACTTCCCAGGCCTGGCCTTGATGCCAAAATGAACCCCTTTCATTCACTGATTGAGATCTGGCTCAACAGCTAATGTTTCCTGCTGGGTCCTTACAGAGGGAGCATTCATATTTTATCCTAATTTATTCATTATCAAAGATCAAAACTTTGGAAGATAAAACAAAGAGCTAGCGAACAATGTAGGGAGAACTCACTGGTTTGTTTTCATCTTTACTCTCAGATGAAAGAATTCTTCAGTAGCATTGCCCGTTCTAATACATCATCCAGGTAATTGGGGGCAGGTGGGGGGAGGTGACAGGTCAAATCCACCTTCTGCATCCACTGATGCACACAATAATCTCCAACATCAAAAGTATCTAATGAGTATTTGAGAATCCAGGGCATTGCATTAGTTGACCCAGTCTTGTAATTAAGTATCACAAATACCCATGCTTTTTGTGAACATTGACTAGTTACATAGCAAGATCTACAGAAGCAAAACAAAAGACCTTAGTCATACTTTCCTTGGTGGAGGAAAGATTTAATGACAGCTCTGGAAAAGCACCAGATTTCAGTGTCAAAGACCCCAGTTTCTTGTTAACTCTGCTGCTTTGAGATTACATAAAAATGGATAAGCCATATACTTTCCTTTGTTTAAAAAAAAAAGATATTTCATTTTCAAGGATTTTAGAGAAGAGAGGCAAAATCATAATATGAAAGTTTCCTAAAGTATGAAACATCTTATGCTTGATGTATTGTTGTTGTGGCAAACTGATACTATTGCTTGTTCTTCACAGGTGAAAGAGAAAAGAATACAACTTTCTCCATAATTGGTTACAAACTTATGATTTGATAATACCAGGATAGCCCAAATACAGATTTTTCTCTTAAAATTGCATCATTATGAATTTATTCTTTGGTATAAGACTTTATTTATTTTTTTTTCAGAATATGAAAAAGAAGCATTGACAATATAAAGAATAAATAAATAAATGAATATTGCCTTCTCTTGTGATTGCCCTTCATAAGAATCAACCAACAATGTTTATAGAGAAGCACAGGCATACCAAGGGGGAAAAGAGGTGAATTCACAGCCACTGTGGGCAGAACCAGAGGACTTAGAACCTTGCTGGATAGAGGTTTTCCATGATATCCCACCAGTGTTGATTCCATTTTTAAGTGACTAACTAATGGGCCAACTCCACTCTATTGAGATCCTAGAAACTAATCACATGTCCTATTTTTACTTCCTTAATCATTTGCACTGTGAAAATGAGGCATGTTTTACTTCAAAGGCAGCTCAATAATGGCCTGTCAAGGTGTTTGCTAGATTTTCCACTTGACCCACCACTCACAGGTATCTGATATTCTTGAGGGTTGGAATATCCTCCTTAACTATCAAAAGATTTCTGACTCTACTTCTCTCACCTCCTACTGGTCCACATACTATCATAAAGTAGTTAGGTCATTTAATGCAGCTGTCACCAGAAAAGGATCCTTTCCTTCCTATTCCTAGTCAGTGATCAGACAAAAGTGGAATGTTATATGGATTTTACTTAAGAGTAAGGATTCTGACCTGACCATTTCTGAACATCATGTTTTGTTTCCTTTAATGACAACCCCAGAGCAGTCTGGTTGGATGTCTGTGGATGACAGTCCAAATTAAAGAAGATCCAAAGTCTTAAATTCTGGTTTGATCACCTAAGTTCTCTTGTTGGTCTTACATGATCCTAGATCATAAGGATAGTGATGTCTTAGTTTCACCCAGCAGTATGTATGGCTCATCTGTGACACAGTAGGAGGATATGGGTTTTCTTGTATTTTATAAAAATAACATGTCCCTCTTGTACTTGTCCCTTCTGGACCAAAAGCATGGGTAGGAAATGTTTGCAAAAGAGGGAATTATTAGAGCTGAAATTGGGCATCCTGATCTTGTGATGGTAGAGAGATAATAACCTCAGCACAGGGGAGTGAACACCCTGGACCCAGGAGTGATTGGGGAATGGTTATTATGCAAATGATGATAATGGTAATGTAAAAAGACCTATGATGATGTCTTGGGCTTGGACAATGCTTGTGAGATCTTTAAGGGATGATTCCTGTGACCCGAAGAACACTCTGTAGTACCCTGAGTATATAAGATAAACATATAAAAATTGGAGTGCTGGGTTGGACATGGGTCCTAGCTGTAGGTTGGAAGCACCATAAAACTTCATGGGGGTTTTACATATGGGACACACACTCTAAATACTTCAAGGAGTAAGTTTGAACATACAGAAAAACAAATTAAGGAAGAGGTTTTACCACACATACAAATCTTCATTTTTCTATTCTTGCACCCTCTTAGATTAATGTATCTCGAACAGATGAAACCTTTAAAATAAAATTTAATATTTATTTAGAAGCAGAGATTTCAGTTGATTTTTAACTGCTCTACTTAATATGGACAAAGGAAAATGATTTTTCTGCCTTTAAACAAAAGGAAGAGTTCTGGACAGATTTATTAGTGAACTACATAAAAGGCAATGGAAATTAATCTTTAGTTTTTTCTTCCATATATTATGAATTTAAAGCAGTGCACACTAATATGTGCATATTTGAATTTATATGCATCTACACATGCATACATGCTTTAAATAATAGTTGATTGAAATGTTGATGACCATTTATCTGGAAGAAAAACATAACAATTAGAATTTTTTTTGCTCCCATGTTTATCATAATTTTAATGATATACATTCCAAATGAAGTATGGGAAAAATATATGCATATAATTATTGGGGGGGAAAAGGACCAGGAAAGTGATAAAGATAATGGATCCAAAATTGTTTCTGGGTTAAAAATTAGTTTGAAAATAAGTGTTTTGGAGTATAATATACAGGAACTTTTACTACTTTTTGGTTTTCATCTTATTTTATAAATTAGGCTGTATATAATTTTGTCTGAAAAGATGATGTGATAGTTTCATCTCTAAGACACTAGATAGCAACATTTCTTTTTATTTACCCCCACCCTTTGAGAGTAGCAGAGCTTTCAAAAGCCACTGATATTTTTCTTACAAAATTGAGGTATTTCTGTAATAACTCCAGTTATTGAATATAGATCTAGTTACTAAAAAGATCAAAAGATCAACCATTTATAGAAGAAATATTTTTAAAATTTAATAAATTTACTTATCTTTCTTGATAGGTTGATATCAGTGTTTATTAATTAAAGATAAGATTATTAAATTTTTAAACTATGTATTTTCACTGTTTTTAGCTGTTTGATAGGTACAGAACTTCTTTATGGTTTCTAAAAGCTATAAACATGATACAGATCTATAAAATAGTAAATGGTATATGGACAAAAGTAAGAAAGTTGGAAAATAATTTACTAATACTAAAGATCACACAGTTGGGAACTTTCTCTGCTAAAGACTTTCAGTTTTAAAGTGATTTTATTCCCTGAAAAACACTGTTAATAAGGATGTACTTTCAGATGAAATGGCTTCCCATACACATTTTGCACATTTGTGAATACACTAGGTCTTTTTAAAAATCATTATAAAAATTCACATCACAAACCTTCTGCCTATTGAAGGTTAAATGCTTTAACATATGACTTGCTTTATATCACTGTTGCTTTGGGAAGACATGCTTTCATTTTGGCAAAAATATCCACAACATTTAAATATTTATAATACAAGGGCCAAGCCGTGCCCCATATCTGATGAATAACTTCAATGGAGTTTTAAGTTACTACTCAATTTTCAGCCACTCATTCAACTCACGTTTCCATTACTTTCTGTTTCAGTTGAAATTGATGGACGATTCCATGCAAAGGAAGCCTTTATGAAGAACTCGGGAGGTTTTCAAGCTTTCTCTTCATTAGGGCAGTTTCTCCTCAAGACTAATGAAGCAAACACTTTAAAGAGAAAAGACTCCATTCCTTATGTTTAAAACTTTCACTTAAGGATCCAGAGTATAGTGATTTCTAAAACACTGCAGATAGAGAAACTGAGCTTCATCTTGAATTGTAGAATACTACTGCAGAACAAAATACTGATACTAATAAAAAATAATAGGACTGGATAGAATAAAAGTATAACTATCATAGCTGTCATACTATCTTTTAGGAAGGAAAATGTCAGTAGCAAATATAAAACTCAAGGGCCCGGGAGTTCAAAGTCTCTGTACAAAGTTTAGGGGAACCTTTGTAAATATTTTTTAATGGCATTATCTAAGTTTACTCACATACTGAGTTTTATTTCTGTACCTGTGGATGCATCATAAAATCATGGAGTTGCTAGATTACACATGCTTTTCCTTAAACAGTTCTTTTAAAAGAAACAAAAATAGATTTGAAAGTTTATTTCTAAAAATGAGTTTCATGCAAATTCTGTTTTTGAATTTAAAAAATGGCTGTTATATGAAAATATTTGCAAAACTGGAACATTTTAAAGTTAAAAATAATTTACTTATCTCTAAACATGAATCTCTACTAATACAGTTTTATAAAGTTATTGGATATAATTTTGGAGATTTTGATTTTATATATAAATAGGTTTATCCTGCTCCAAAATAGCTTTCACAGGGTTTCACCTTGCTTATCAATGACCTCAAGTTTCCTAAATTCAGTGAATATTTTTGGTATCATTTTATTTGATTTCTCAAGGGCATTGACCTTTGTGGAACTTTATTTATAAGCTCCTCATCTTGCATTACCCAGAATTTGTCATTTTGTCTTTGTAAGAAGGCCCCATCCCTTCCCCAATCTCATCTACTTAGTTCTGATCATCTTTCCATCTCAGACCACATTCTCTAAGAAACTCTTCATTACTCTCAAACATGTGATTCTCAAACCTGTGACTCTTGCCTTCAAAGCACGTTTGAGTGGTAAATTTTATTAAATTATTTGACTAAGGATTCTTTCTTTAAAATATACTTTTAGTTGTCAATGGACCTTTATTTTATTGATTTATTTATTTATATTGAATGCTGAGGATTGAACCCAGGGCCTTACACATGCCAAGCACTCTACCACTGAGCCACAATCCCAGCCCCTGATAAAGGATTCATCACAGTATCACAATCTCTAGGTGAACAGAATGAATGTTTTGTGTTGTACTTTCAACAGTTTTGCAGAGCATCTATAACATAGCAAGAACTTAATGTTCATTGGGCTAGGGATATAGCTCAAGAGGTTGAACTCTTGCCTACTGTGCAGAAGACCCTGTTTTCAGTCCCCAGGATGGACACACACACACACACACACACATTTTTTTTGTTGAGTGAAAATCATTAAAATAAATGATTTTCAGAACGTGAAAAATACTATTCTGAACCTCATGCTATTCATTGCACATTGTAAGGATACTTTTAAACTAACTTACAATTTGGGATTTCCCTAAGAGCTTAAATTTGAGGGCTAGATATTGCTAGCTTGTTTAATCCTTTGCTCCAAGATAAGCATATGATTTTTTGCTTTAGCTTATGATAAGTGCCAACTTAAAGGGACTCATAGTAAAACTTGTGACAAATTAGTCTTCAACAAAGATAAATGAGGTGAATTAAACATGATTTATGAAAATGCTTAGGTCTATAATAACACACATCTTCATACAAACTAAATCAACTCCTACTTTTGAAATCTAGTTTTGCAAATCTTAGTATAGATTCTGGAAACAATTATTAATTGATGTTGAAATCACAAGATCAGCAGTTGATAGAGAAACCAAGCATGTATAGCACCAAAGTCATCACACAGAAATAAATGCCTGTAATTTCTAATCTACAGGTGGCAGGTGTAGGGTTTACCTAGTAGTTTATTAAAATGTAGCCTCTTAGGCCTAACCCTGACCTACTCTTTCAGTATCTATAGTTTAATAAGGCCCTTAAGAGTTTTATAAAACATTAAATTTGAAAAACATTGATTCAAGTTCTGTAAGAAGGTGGAGATATTAATGGTAGACTTCAAAATGTTTGTAGAAATTATTAAAATAACCCAAATTGATTAATGAAGATTGTACTTTGCTATTTCCAAACTGGATAATGGAAGAAGATACAAAGATAATATTTTAAAATCACAAAAGTAAGAAAAACAAAACAAAACAAATTGAAAGCAAACAGCATGATAGATAACACAAATTCTCACAGAAGCATAGAAGGTGTATCTTTAAAAATTCTCATCAGAGTTATTTATGCTTTCTTATCCTTCCTAGTCAGGGGTGGCACTTATAAGTTATATCTAAATAGTGAGAGTTTGATAGTTTTCAAAAAATGTTTTCTTTCTATTCCTACTTTTTGATTTGAGGAGGATAGAAAATAAAAAAATAGATATATCATGGCTTATTTCTGGATGCTTTGGTCTATTACTGAAGTCTGTTATGGAGTAATGTTGACTCTCTTCTTTCATTTAATAGCTACATTGGTTTAGTTTTTTGGTACTTTTGGACAGTATAGTTTTTTTTTTAATAGATGGTAGAGAATGAGAGGGAAAATGTTAAATTTTCTTTCATGTTATCCCAGAATTCCAAAAATGCTTTTGGATAGTCATGATGTGTGCATGTGTTAGTTATCTATTGTGTTTAAAAACAAACAAACAAACGATAAAACTACCTCTGAATTCAGATGTTTAAGACAATAGACATTTACCTTAAGTTTTGGAGGGTCAGGGATCAGGGTGTAGATAAGCTGAGTGGCTCCAACTCAGGATCTTTCATCAGGTTGCTGTCAAGATGTCAGCCAGGGCTGTGATCATAAGATTTTCTGGGACCAAATTCCCTGACTGTTGCCAGGCCTCAACTGCTTATGGGCTGTTGGATTGAGGGCCTCTGTTCCCTGTCACCTAGGTTTCTCCATGGGGCTGCTAGCAAAATGGCAGATTGTTTCCCTGTGGCAAATGATGAGGGGAGAGAGAAGGGAGAAATGAGGGGACAGAGACCATTGTCCTTTTAGTTTTAACTCAGAAATAATGTATAATTTCCAGCATATTCTACATGTCAGAAGCAAGTTACTAAGTCTAGCAAATATACATGGGAATTAAGCACCACCTCTTGAATACTTAAAGAATTTGTGATAGTTGAAAGACTAATATAGGATGATAGTTGCTCTTTTTAAACTGAGGATAACAATATGAGAATGTAGTTATTACTGTGAGAATTATAAATCTCAAAGAGCCAGATATATCATTTTTACTTAATATGTTTCAATAATTTTATTTTATTATAAAATAGATTCATGTTCATTATATAAGATATAAGAAAACATAAGAAAAGGATATAAGCCCATATTTCAACAACCACAAATGACAACCCTCTGTTTGACTATTGTGGTACCTTTTCTACCAAACATTTTTATATATACATATTTTTATATGCATGCATGTTGGCAAGTCTGCAGCCTGCACCCCAAACCTGTATTCTTAGTCTCCTTCCAAAGTTTTACAGATTTGCTTGCTTTCACAGCTAAAGCTCAGTCCCTGGAAGCAAATGATGGCTTCTTCTTAAGTGTAATTCTGAAAGGCACACAGGTTTTCTCTCTCTCTTTTTTTGTTTTTTAAGCTTGATTAATTTTCAATGTCCTTGTTTTTGTTTTTAAAGCTGAATAAATATGAGCTGATTGGTGATTTTGGCTGACATCTTTTTTAAAAAGTGAGCTAAAATGGCAGATTTTCTTACTTTTCCTTCCAATTTGGGTTTAATTAAGACAGACTTGTCAGAAAATGAAAGCCAAAAAAAACAGCCAAAGATAATGCCTAATCACCATCTGTCATAATTAAGTTTATGACAGTGCTAATCTTCCAGGACAGTGCTAATCTTCTAGAACACGTGGGGCTTGGCAGTGACCAGGGGGCCTCTCAATTGTACTTTACTATTGTTCTGACCTTTTCCAGCATCCATCTTCAGAGGAGGATTTCTTTTAAGATTCATTTTTTCTTTGTATTTAAAGTGAATTCATTTCAAAGTGTAAATGAAAATTGGTTTATAACAATTGTTATCGAGATTTGTGAGATGCCTGAATAGTGAAAACCTATAGATTACCAAGTTTCCCATTTCTTTCATGGATCCAGTTGCTTGTGTGTGTATTAGCAGATACTACTTATAGTGATATGCTTCAGTTTTATCTTCTGATTATGAGTAAGAAAAAATACACATTTTTTGAAAGGTATGAATGCTAGGGATTCTTGTAGTAGAGACTAGAAATCTAATGCTTCAGCTTGATTCCAGAATGCCTTTTTTTTTTAACCTCCTGTAACATGAGCTCGGAGCACAGCTCCATAAAGTTATCAGGACTCATGTATGTAATATTTTTTACTCTATCATCCTTTATGTACAGCTTCTATCTACACGTTTTTCTCATTCTCACAGGTTGGTTGTTGGACTCCCACAATTACTGTAGTCTAGATACTAACAAAGGGCAGAGCAGAAGGCTAAGGATGTAGCTCAGTAGAAGAGTTTATGCTTAGCATGCTGGAGGCTCCAGACTTGAACTACCTGGTTCAGGCACCACCACCTCCCATCCAATAAAAAAGGAAAAGCAAAAGATCCCCTGACAATTCCAAAGTTCTTAAAGAATTTTCTCAGAAACTTGCTCCATCGCTTATTCTTATGTATCATTGGTCATCTTCAGAAGTAATTCAGCTGGAAAAATATAATTTTCCAAATGGACACATTACAGCTCCTAATAATTTAAGAGAATCAAGTAGAGAAGAGATACTAAGTAGGCATCTAGATGATGGGAATGGGGTGGGAGAGATATGAGGGTAGAAATCTGATTTTTAAAAAAATATATATGCTAAATAGGAGTTAGGAAGAGAGATTACTAATATTCTTTAAGTGCTACCATCTGTAACCTATATTTGATGGCCACAGCTTCACATAAAGAGCTCCACCCACTCAAGTGTTAGATTTAATTGTAAAGATAAAAACATTAGCAAACATTCTAAAATTTTTAGTATATCATAAATAATGATATGGCCTAAAGGTACATTTTAATGTGATAAAATTATGAAAATTCTTGATATCTGAACTCCAGGTTACACAAGGTAAGCTGATATTCTATAGTCAGCTCCCCTTCAGCCTACCCTCCTTCCAAGACCTTTAATACATATTTCTGTCATTGGTTTCTGACAACCAGTAGAGGGCATTTATAGATGACAGTAAAATTGTAACACCATTTCGCATTTATACAAGATTTCAAACTTAAAAACAAAATACTTGTTTGTTAAAAATACACATAACACTTCTGAGACAACTAAGTATTTTTATCTCCATTCTACTGAGAAGGGAAGAATGCACTACAGAATGATTAAATAACTTGTCTAACACCATCAAATTTATTCATGGTCTAGATGGTTTTTTAGTATAGATGTTCCAACTCAAAAATTCTTACTAGACATGGTAAGAATTCGAATAATTTTCTCTCAGGAAAAAAAAAAAAAACTCGAGACAAAAAAATAATGGCCATTGAAGAGCAACTATTCCATTGAAGCTGAGGTTCACTAAGTAAGGCGCTACTGAGCCCACTATGCTGTCAGGCTGGTACTGTGGAGGAGGCAGTTCTCTACTTGAATTTTGACCCTTTCATCTCAACCAGTTTGAGTGTGTCTGTGGATCATAGAGACACAATGCATTTGTGGCACAGGTGGTAACATCTCAAACAAAAAGCAAGCGCATATGACCTGACAAATACTTTCACTGTGTAAACATGACCTGAGATACTTACATTGTGTAGAGTGGATGACTTTGAAGAGTTTTTATAGTAAAAAAATTTTCATTTGATTGGAATTTAATTAAACCAATTTTGAAAGACAACTTTTGTTCATTTTCTGCTGCCAATGTAGGTGACCAAACAGAGCAACATTTTTCAGTGCATCTGAAAGTTCAACATTACAAGGCAATACTTGCTAAACCATTCATAAGATAGTACAGATTACTTATCTGGTTATGTCTTTTAATGGGCTGAATACAAACTCAACATCTGCTCCTGTCTTAAACCGTAGAATCCAGAGACCTATCACTGTTTTGTTGTTCAACTCACAAACAGACCTGACATAATTAAAAATGACTCATCAGTGGCCATGCATCAGTCATGGACTGCACCTGTTAAAATAAAAATGTAACATAGATTCCTTTGTAAACAGGAGAGACAACAGCATCATCACCCAGACCAAATCTTACAATGAATGCTTGACAAATGCTATAAACATTTTGAGATAATGCTTCACTATTTTCAGTGAAGGAACTTGGGGTGGAGTACAGTGATTCAAAGGTCTAAGAATACTGGAAGTTCCAATAGTACCTAAGTATTTCAATCTTTTCATCTTAAAACTAAGCACGTATTTTTAAGTACATTATGCATTTGTAGGTAGATTTTGATCACATATTTTTAATTCTCAAGGGATTAAGTAAACCTAGTAATATTTAAACAATAAATAAGTAAATTCTTAACTATAATAGCTATTAACAAGCCTGTTGTCAACTGGAATAGTTGAGAAATTTCCTTCAAAAACTCACTTTATGTGTAGGATAACTATTTAACAAAGAAGAGCTTAATGGGTGGATAATTAGATTTGCATTGTGAGGAGAGTAGAATAATAGTTGGAGCATAGTAACCAAAGAAGTAATTGGGAATCATATTGTAAATGACCATGGAATTAATGTGGTTTGAAATTATTCTGTAAACAATGAAAAAAACAATTTTAATTTTAAATTAGAAGAAAATGATTAGTCATTTCAGTACAATAACTTCAGAAATTTAATTACTTATCCAACATGATTAGGTTTTATTAAATTTATACTACTCATTGAGTTTTTAATTCTGAAGCTTTCTATTAAAATGTCAGGATAAGATATAAACATAAGTAGGATGTTGTTCCTTAAGGGAAAATTGAGCCCACTGTGCAGTAAGGCTGGTACTATGGAAGAGGCAGGTCTGCTCTACTTGAATTTTGACTCCTTCATCTCAACAATTTTGTGTGTGTCTGTAGATGATTCAGTCTTTCCTGTAAATAAAAAGGGCAGAACTAGCTAAATATTGCTTTTAGGATCTCATGAGTTTGATTTTTAAAGATATCTGAAGTTCATATATTCAGGGGCATTCATCAGGCATCTGATGGGTTTTTATTTTTCCACATTTTTTATTGGTAGGTTATAGTTGTGCACCATGATATGACCTGTTATATATTCATACAGCACATAATATAACAATTTAATCTGGCCAATATCACTCCCCAAAACTTTACCCCCTCCCTCCATATTCCCACCCCTGGTTCCTTTCCTCTACTGATCTTCCTGTGAATTTTAGGAGATTCACCTCCACTTTCTCTTTTTTCCTCTCTAGCTTTCACATATGAGAGAAAACATATTATCCTTGACCTTCTGAGTATGACTTATTTCCCTTACCATGATGGTCTCTAGTTCCATCCATTTTACTGCCAATGCCATAATTTCATTTTTCTTTTTTTTTTTTTCTTTCAATTTTAGTTGATTTTATTAAAATAGATGGTATAATTGTCAATATTACAAACTATAAAAAGCAAAATATCTTCCTAAACCATTGGGAAGTCTTCAGCTGGTCTTTAGTGGTTAGCCTCACAGAAGAGTTCAGTCATGTAACATATATAAGGGGATTGAGCTTGGTAATAGGGAGGTGGTTCTGTGGTGACCAGAGAACATTTATTGCCTTGTAGGAGCATATGGTTTGGATAATGTTGCCAGTTATCTGATCTGCTTATTTTTCAAGAGGCCCTATGATTCCAGATTTGTACATGAATTCTTTTTTTTTTTATTGTAAACAAATGGGATACATGTTGCTTCTCTGTCTGTACATGGCGTAAAGGCATACCATTTGTGTAATCATAAATTTACATAGGGTAATGTTGTTTGATTCATTCTGCCATTTTTCCCCTCCCCCCCACCCCTCCCCTCCATCTATACAGTCCTTCCTTCCTCCATTCCTGCCCCCCTCCCTAAGCCCAACTCCAACCCCAACACTAGCCCTTCCCATCCCCCATTATGTGTCATCATCCACTTATTAGCGATATCATTCTTCCTTTGGTTTTTTGAGATTGGCTTATCTCACTTAGCATGATATTCTCCAGTTTCATCCATTTGCCTGCAAATGCCATAATTTTATCATTCTTTATGGCTTAGTAATATTCCATTGTATATATATATACCACATTTTCTTTATCCATTCATCAATTGAAGGACATCTAGGTTGGTTCCACAATCTGGCTATTGTGAACTGAGCAGCTATGAACATTGATGTGGCTGTATCTCTGTAATATGCTGATTTTAAGTCCTTTGGGTATAGGCCAAGGAGTGGGATAGCTGGGTCAAATGGTGGTTCCATTCCAAGTTTTCTAAGGAATCTCCACACTGCTTTCCAGAGTGGCTGCACTAATTTGCAGCCCCACCAGCAATGTAAGAGTGTACCTTTCTCCCCACATCCTCTCCAACACCTGTTGTTGCTTGTATTCTTGATAATCGCCATTCTAATTGGGGTGAGATGGAATCTTAGGGTGGTTTTGATTTGCATTTCTCTTATTACTAGAGATGTTGAACATTTTTCCATATGTTTGTTGATTGCTTGTATATCTTCTTCTGTGAAGTGTCTATTCATTTCTTTAGCCCATTTGTCAATTGGATTATTTACATTCTTGGTGTAGAGTTTTTTGAGTTCTTTATAGATTCTGGAGATTAGCGCTCTATCTGAAGTATGATTGGCAAAGATTTTCTCCCACTCTGTAGGCTCTTTCTTCACATTGCTGATAGTTTTCTTTGCTGAGAGAAAGCTTTTTAGTTTGAATCTATCCCAGTTATTAATTCTTGCTTTTATTTCTTGTGCTATGGGAGTCCTGTTGAGGAAGTCTGGTCCTAAGCCGACATGTTGAAGCTCTGGACCTACTTTTTCTTCTATAAGATGCAAGGTATCTGGTCTGATTCCGAGATCCTTAATCCATTTTGAGTTTACTTTTGTGCATGGTGAGAGATATGGGTTTAGTTTCATTCTGTTGCATATGGATTTCCAATTCTCCCAGCACCATTTGTTGAAGAGGCTATCTTTTCCTCCATTGCATATTTTTGGCCCCTTTGTCTAGTATGAGAAAATTGTATTTATTTGGGTTTGTGTCCATGTCCTCTATTCTGTACCATTGATCCACCTTTCTATTTTGGTACCAATACCATGCGTTTTTGTTACTATTGCTTTGTAGTAGAGTTGAAGATCTGGTATTGCGATACCCCCTACTTCACTCTTTCTGCCAAGGATTGCTTTAGCTATTCTGGGTTTTTTATTCTTCCAGATGAATTTCATAATTGCTTGCTCTATTTCTGTAAGGTACATCATTGGGATTTTAATTGTAATTGCATTGAATCTGTATAGCACTTTTGGTAGTATGGCCATTTTGACAATATTAATTCTTCCTATCCAAGAACATGGAGATCTTTCCATCTTCTAAGGTTTTCTTGAATTTCTTTCTTTAGTGTTCTGTAGTTCTCATTGTAGAGGTCTTTCACCTCTTTTGTGAGATTGATTCCCAAATACTTTTTTTTTTTCGAAGCTATTGTGAATGGGGTAGTTTTCCTAATTTTTCTTTCTGAAGATTCATCGCTTATGTATAAAAATGCCTAAGATTTATGTGCATTGATCTTATATCCTGCTACTTTACTGAATTCACTTATGAGATCTAAAAGTTTTCTGGTGGAATTTCCTGGTTCCTCTAAGTATACCATCATATCATCAGCAAATAGGGATAGTTTGAGTTCTTCTTTTCCTATTCGTATCCCTTTAATTTCTTTGGTCTGTCTAATTGCTCTGACTAGAGTTTCAAGGACGATATTGAATAGAAGTGGTGAAAGAGGGCATCCTTGCCTTGTTCCAGTTTTTAGAGGGAATGCTTTCAGTTTTTCACCATTTAGAATGATATTAGCCATGGGTTTAGCATAGATGGCCTTTACAATGTTAAGGAATGTTCCCACTATCCCTATTTTTTCTAGTGTTTTGAGCATGAAGGGGTGCTGTATTCCTTGTGTATATATACAACATTTTCTTTATCCATTCATCCACCGATGGTCACCTAGGCTGGTTGCACAGTTTGGCTCTTGTGAATTGTGCTGCTATAAACATGAAGATGCATGTATTATAGTAGATGACTTTAATTCCTCAGAATTAATACCAAAGACTAGTATAGCTGGGTCATATGGTGATTGCACATCTAGTCTTTGAGGGACTCCATAATGATTTCCATAGCAGATATACTAATTTGCAACTCCACCAACAGTATAAAAGTGTTCCTTTTTTTCTGCATCCTCCAGTATTTATTATTTGTATTCCTGATGACTTCCATTCTTGCTGGTCTGAGATTTGGTCCTCAAGTTCTTAGTCAGAATGTCATCCTGGTATAGTTTTGATTTGCATTTCTCTTATTGCTAATGATGTTGCACATTTTTTTGAATGTTTGTCTACCATTTGTATTTTTTTGAGAAGTGTGTTTAGTTCATTTGCCCATTTATTGGGTTATGTGATTTTTTATTTTTTGATGTAAAGTTTGAGCACTTTATATATTCTAGATATTAATCCTGTCAGAAGAATAGCTAGCAAAGATTTTCTCCCATTCTGTAGGTTTTCTCTTTACATTATTATTGTTTCCTTTGCTGTGCAGAAGCTTTTAAATTTGATGCTGTTACTTTTATTAACTCTTGGCATTATTTCATGTGCTTTAGGGGTCCTATTGAGAAAATTGTTGCCTGTGACTAAAAGATGGATTGTGACCCTATGTTTTCTTCTAGGAGTTGCATAGTTTCTTTGTCTAATTCCTAGGTCTTCGGTCCATTTTCAGTTGATTTTTGTGCAGGGTGAGAGATAGGGAACTAGTTTCATTCTTCTACATATAATCAGTTGTCCTAGCACCTTTTGTTAAAAAGGCCATCTTTTCTCCAATGTATGACTTTGGAACCTATGACAAGAGTAGAATGACTATAGATATGTGAGTTTATGTGTATGCTTTCATGCCAGCACCATGCAGGCTTTGTTACTATAATGGTGTAGTATAATATGAAGTCAGGTGTTGTGATGCCTCCAACATTGCTTTTTAGACTTAAAATTACTTTGGATATTCTGGGTCTTTTATTCTTCCAAGTGAATTTTAGGACTATTTTTTTCTAATTCTGTGAAGATTATCATTGGTATTTTGATGGAGATTGCATTGAATCTATATATTGCTTTTGGTAGTATGACCGTTTAAACAATATTAATTCTGCCTCTCCACAAATATGGGAGGTTTTTCTAGCTTCTGAGTTCATCTTCAATTACTTTCTTCAGTGCTCTGTAGATTTCATTGTGGAGATCTTTTATCTCCTTGGTTAGATTTATTCCTAGATATTTGTTTGCTTTTGAGGATTGTGGATGGAATTGTTTTCCTGATTTAATATGTAACTTTTATTAATTGTTAACTATTTATTGCCTTTTGACATAAAATGTTTTTCTCTGTGATACCATGACAAAAAATATTTATCAGAATAAATTTATTATGTAAACAGAATTACCAGTTAAAGAGGTCCTCACAAAATCTGTTCCTTTCATTTCAGGAAGCCTCCCCTATCCATAATCCAAAAACAGTTAATTTGAATACAGACTGACTTGGTGTTGAAATCAGATAACCTTAATGTCTTTGGACCCAGACTCCTTATAGACTCAAAGTTCTATCTATAGTGTCAGACTTTGTAACACAAACATCACTTCTTCTGTTTTCAGAGGGAGAAACAAATGATAGCTTAACATCTGGAAAATAGTTTGGTAGTTTATCAAGATTTTAAGCATAGTTGCCACATAACCTATATCTTTATGTTTTTTATATTTTTAAAATTTTTTACAGTCTGTATTTTGATTCATTGTACACAAACGGGGTACATCATTTCATTTCTATGTTTGTACATGATGCAGATTCAAGAGAAAATGAATATAATATTCACCAAACCCTGTACTTGAATGTTCTCTATCAGAACCAATTCATAATATCTGAAATGTGGAAACAATTATCTTCTATATCAAATGATGAATGGATAAATTCTGGTACATCTGAACAATGTAATATTAGACAAGAGAAAGGACTAAAATAGTTTTGCATGCTATAGCGTGTATCAACCTTGAAAATGTGCTAAGTGAAACCATTCTCAAAAGGCCACGCAGTGAATGATTTATATGAAATGCCCAGAATACACTAATCTATACAACTAGAAATAAGTTAGTTGTTCAGGCTGGAGGGGTTGTGGGGAGTTGATAGGCATGTATGGTGACTTTTAATGGAAATGGAATTTTCTGGGGGTGATTAAAATGTTCTAAAGTTGATTGTGGTGATGGTTGTATACTTCAGAGAATATACTACAAAATATTGTATGCTTTAAATGGGTCAATTGTGTGAGATGTAAATTATATCGCAGTATAGAATGTTAAAATTTATGACCAGTTTAGATGTTGGTTATGATAGATTTCATGTAAATGTGACTAAAAATAGGAACCTATCAGTTTTTGATTTTTGCTTTGAAGGAATCATATTGATAAATCACAAGCTTGATCAGCAATGCTTACCAAAAAAAAAAAAAAAAAAAAAAAACCCAGGCTCTGAAACATGCACAAGAAGAACCCAAAAGATAAGAAGCCCGAAAGAAGACAGTCTTTAATTGCCAATGCAGATTCAGATTCAGAAAAAGATCTCTGGGAGCCAAACCAAGTGCTCAAAATGACAAGGACATTTCCATGGCATTACAGAACTAAGGTCTAAATGAGGAATCTACTGCACTACCAGGACAGGGAGTATTTGATATCAATCAGAGGGTGTTCTATTTTCCCTTTTCTAAATCGTGCTCTTATTACTGTGATCCTGCATCTATTACAACTTGTGTTGAAGTGTGTGTGTGCATGTGCTCATGTGATAGAGGAACAGTCGATGAATTTTTTGGTTTGTAAATCTCAAGACTGAGAAGAACCATATATTACCTTACAAGCAAGTCTTTGTCATACCCAAAAATGTCAGACTCTGAACAGGGGAAATAAGTAGATGACTCCTTTGGGTTTTCTCCCTGTGGGGAGGGAGGAAGTATGCTGAAAAAAAAAAATGATATGCATGGATTTTGGAGGTTTCAGTCTCTCCTCCTTTTGTGCTGTGCTACCCAAAGTGTGCACTTTCACTCTGGGAGGATGCAAAGGTTGTAGGATGAGTAGAGGGACATCTTCTGCATGGCCACAGGTTGGGAACACACTAGCCTGTTAGACTAACCTGTCTGAAACTCAATCATCTCAGAAGCACTGGTTATTCCACACTGACTACCTTAAACCTATGGCATGATCAGAACACTGATCACCACTACAGACATATAACAAGGGGGACAATGTCCTACCCAATCTGCAAGTTTAGGAGAGGGAAGCATAGCATTGCCAGGCAAGATCTCTCAAGTATTATATAGTTTATATTCAGATCCAAGATTTGTTTTTCAAATCTTTTCTAAAATTAATATAATATTAATTAAATAATTATTAATTAAATAATTATTATTAATTAAATATTAATTAAAATTAATAGTTTCAGCAAATAAGTATACCCTTTTCTCTGTTTTCCCCAAATGCATTGAGTAGGACAATTGTATTACTAGAGTATATGCTAATTATAGTTCCAAATGATAAGCAATTAAAAAAAAGTATTAGGACATTTGTTTCTTGTTTTTTTTTTCTTTTACCAGAAATTGGTATAAGAATTTCTTATAAGATTTAAATATGGAAAGGACTAGATATACATATTACAAATATGTATTATATATGTTAGGTAACAAAAATTCTACACCACTACATTTTAGAGATTAACATGAAATCTTTTGTATGGAATGACATTGATATGGGTTATACAAAAGTCATTTAAAGTATTTAAAGAAATTAAAAAATCGGTTATCTTTTCCTGTATTGTTTAATTTCTTTCGTCAGAGTCATATTTTGCAGTATACAGACTTTTTACCTCCATGATTAAATTTACACCTAAGTATTTAACTTATATGTTGCCATTTTGGATTGTTAATTTCCTTTTCCTGTAGTTCATTATTGTTATATAGAAATGTTGATTTTTTTAATGCTGATTTTGGATTCTGCCACTTTACAAAATTTATCAGTCCTTTGTTGATTTGGTTTCCTTTTTAGGGTGTTCCATATATAAGATCATGGTACAAGCAAATAGAGAAAATGTTGCTTCTTCCTTTCCTCCTAGGAGCCTTTTTTCTTTTCTTTTCTTTTTTTTGCTTAATATTTTTAGCTAAGAATTCTAGTACTATGTTAAAAAGAAGTGTTAAGAATAGACATCTTGGCTTGTACTTGAGAGTAGAAGAAAAGCTTTCAACTCGTCACCATAGAAAATGATGTTAGCCGTGAGTTGTCATAAATGGCCTTTATTGTTTAGAAGTACATTCATTCTGTACCTCGTCTGTCAACTTGTCATCATGAAATAGTGTTGGATTTTGTCAAATATTCTCTGCATCTGTTGAAATGGTCATGTGACTTTTGTCCTTTGGTCCTTCCTTTTGTTAATGTGGCATAAACATTTCTTGATTTCATATGCTGGTCATACTTGCATCCCAGGAATAATAATCCCATTTGAACATGGTGAAAGACACTTCTAATGTGTTTTTTCAACTTTGATTTGCTAATATTTGAAGAATTTTTGCAAACTCTGTGCATTAGGAATGGATATTGGCCTATAAATTTCTTGTCTTACAGTGTCTGTATCTAGCTTTTGTATCAGTGTAATGCTGGATTTATAAAATGAGGTTGGAAGTGTTCTTTCTATTTCAATGTTTTGGGTAAGTTTGAGGAGAATTAGTATTAGTTTTTCTTTAAGTGTTTGATAAAGGAGTGAAGACACCCAATCCTGGGCATTTTATGGGACATTTTTATTAATTTAAATCTTCTTCCTTGTTAGTGGTCTACTCAGATTTATTTCTCCATGATTCAGCCTTGAGATGTTGTGTCTAGGAATTTATTCATCTCTTTTAGATTATTCAGTTGGTTGGCATGCAATTTTTCATAGTAGCTTCATACTATCTTTTGTATTTTTTTATTCTTTTTAAAAATTTTTCAATATTTTTAGTTGTTGATGGACCTTCATTTTATTTATTTTTAAGTAGTGCTGGGGATCGAACCCAGTGCCTCACATATGCGAGGCAATCACTCTACCACTGAACCACAACCACAGTCCTATCTTTTGAATTCCTGTGGTATATCAGTTGCAGTGTCTTTCATTTGCAATGTTATTGAATCGAGTGATACAAATTACAGAAATTATAACTTTGACAAATCTCAAAAGCTGGGAGATGGGGAGAAAGTATAAAGCTTTGACTGTGACTGAAGTAAAGATTTTCTCATTGTTTTGTAGGTATTAGCTTTTTGATTGCTATGAGGCTTAGATAAAACATATTCTTATATCAGGAATCTAGTTGGGCAAGGCTGTCTGTGGGCTCTGAGGTTGTTTTTTGACCATACAGGGTGGGCAGGAGCAGCAACTATCCCCCATAGATATGTGGGGACATGGGACTGCCTAGGGTAGGTGTAATAGGTGTAATCAGAGGTTTGGTAGTCACTGCTCAGCAGCTGGGGTTGGGAGGGACCAGATGTTCCCTCAGTGGGGAATTGATCTGTTATTAACACTTTCACTGAAGGAGACTTCACTAGAGCACACTGGCTGGGTTTGGAAGCTGGCTGGGACCCAGGCCTAAAAAGCCTGTGCTGGATGCTATTGGGTAGTCTCTCTGGTGTGGTGTCTCCATTGGTCAGAATGTAGAGCCATGATCTACATCCACATACATGTCACTGTGCCCCCAACTCCCCCTCTTTGTTTTTAACTGATTCTGGGTTGTCTAGCCCTGCCAGTACTTCCAGTATTTACTGTGGGCTATAACAGGAAAGAACCTCCTGTGAAATATCCCAGAATGGCGTGGAAGCTGAATGACCCCTTCAACTCACTTTCCCACTGTAGAAATCATGGATCCAAGGGAATTCTGTGTGTGATGCTGTGCCAGATTGGGAGAGGAGTTGTAATGTCAAAAAGAACTCTTCTTTTTGCCCTTTTGAATGTGGCCTTTCTCAGGTCTGACTTCCAAGGGATTGTTTGAACCTTACTCCGAAATGCTGGCATTCTTGCCTATGAATATTTCCTAGTTGGGTACCTTTTGCAGGGAGTGGAGATAGAGAAATCCTGTACTGTCTTCTTATTGATGTCCCTTTTAATTTTTACTTTTACTTTTGTTATGTTATTTGGGGGTAAAGTTTTGGGTTTCCTGGTTTTAATTTTTATTAGAAATACAAGTATTAGTCATAATAAATGTTTTATTATGTACTGCTTTAATCAGTATATCCTAAAAAATTTATTACATTGAAACTTACTAATATACATATATTTGTTTGATTTCTTCTTTAGATGAAAGATGATTAAGAAAATAGTTTTTAAAAATTTGAACATGGTTCAATCTACTTTTGTTTTTTAATGATCAAGAAATGTGATTTGTACTGTTCCCATTTTGTTGTTTGTAACTTTTCATGGCACTTGGAAAAGAATGACCTTTAAATACAGTAAAATATGTAAAATACAAAGAAAAGTAAGGAATATGGCAAGCCCCATATAATCTTTTAAATCTTCTATTTGTTAAATGTTTTCTACTATTACTTATTTCTTGTATCTTTAATCTGTTCTAGGCAGATAAAAGGAATTTAACATCTCATCAGTTCTTCATGACAAATTCTGCTTTGTTATTTTGGACATAAATATTCATTATCATAACACAATTTGGATGGTTATTTTTTATTAAAAAAACATCCTTTAGGGGCTGGGGTTGTGGATTAGTGGTACACTGCTTGACCTAGCATGTGTGAGGCACTGGGTTCAATCCTCAGCCCCCCAAAAAAATAAATAAAATGAAGGAATTGTGTCCATCTACAACTAAAATAAAAATGTATCCTTTATTATTTTGTTTTTTCCATGAATTAATTTTTTCTGACTTTAATTTTTGCTATTTTTTGTTTATACTTCTAGTTCTAGATCTGCTTACCATTTGTTTTTACCATGCTTAAATATTTTGATTTTGCTGATTTATTTCAAATACATACAGCAAGTAGCAGTGTTGCTTTGTGATCAAAGTTTCCAATCGAGTAATTTTCTGTTCACTCATTAAAGGTGTATTCATTATATCAGGATTTTATAATATGATAAATACATTTGCTATTAGTTTTACATCATATTTAAAGAAGGGTTCTAATTTTAATGCTAAAATAGTCTTTGATAGATGGCTCCTGTTGATTTATTTCTATTCTGTCTTATACAACTTCTCTATATAACTTAACATAGTTCAATATCTACTCTACTTGAAAGTCAGGGAAATCTCTAATAAATGAAACAAATGCAGTTATTGAACAATTAACATACCTTCAAACACCAAATCAGTCTTCTTCTAAAGACTAATTTATTGCATGAGTAATAAAATAATTTTATACTATTTATAAAGTAATCTCAGCTATGTATTTTGAAAATAAGGGATGTTCCAATAAATAAGGTCAAATAACAGCAGAGGGGAGACAAGTGTAAGTTTTAAAGGAAGGAAGCACAATATTAGGTCAGAAGAATAAAAGGGTCTTTGACTTTTATGAATAAAAGAATAATCTTTTGCTGTTTAAGTTTTCTACATTTGGGATGTAGAACATTGCACAAAGTTATTTTAATTAGTTATTTTAATTAAAGTTAATTCCATAAACAGGATGAATCTGAAATAGCTTCCTGGGGCAATATAAATTCTCAAAGATAATCAAACCATCTTAGATTATATATTATATATATTATATATATAAATAAATATTATGGAAGATAGTTATAGAAGAAAGTAAAACTGCAATAATTACAGAAATTAAACCATCTATATATTATTTGCAATTTACAATGCACTATGAAATGAGTTAATGACAATTATGCAATCTCAGAAAATGTTCTCTTAAAGAAAATATCCAAATGATGGGTAAGTAAGCAAATCCCATAATTTAAGAGGTTTTGGTTCCCTGGTCTATATACTCCCAGAAGAGTCAGTTCCAGAAAATGATGGTATTAGTCAAAAAGAACTAATTCTGCTGTGATAGAGAGTTGAGAAAGATCATTTCATTACTAGAAGAACTAGGCATCCAAATTAAATAACTGACAATTTCAGAAACTGTAACATTAATGAATGTCACAGGTCAGGGTTGAAGGTGCATTCTCAAAGGAAGTAAAAAAAAAATGCACGTTAACAAATGTACAGATTAAATTACTGTACAGGAAATGTTTTGGGGACCTAGAGATAGGACTAGACTTCATATGATATAAATTTTAAGACTACAGTGTGTAACTAGAGGAACCAGGGATAAAGACAGAACTGTGAGAGCTTTACATACAGTTTATCTAAGTTCATAGTTTCTTAGGTGGAGTGATATTTTGATTACATTGGATTCATATTCTATAAACTAGGAATGTATATTCATTTTCAACTATCTAAATGCTCATTGTTTTGGGTTTGGTTTTTTTTTTGTTTTGTTTTTTGTTTTGGTACTGTGGATCGAACTCGGGGCACTCAACCACTGAGCCACAGCCACAGCCCTTTTTTGTATTTTATTTAGAGATAGGATCTCATTGAGTTGCTTAGTGCCTTTCCCTTGCTGAGGCTGGCTTTGAACTGTTGATCCTCCTGCCTCGGCCTTCTGAGCCACTGGGATTACAGGCGTGCCCTACCACGCCTACCTTCATTGTTTTGTTTTTTTTTGAAATTCCTCTCCTTAGCCCTTTAGAGTGTATCTCAATGTGTTAAGGTTAAGATACAGATTGATGTTTTATTGAAAACCCCACTACACAGAAGAACCAGGTGTTAGAGCAGCATTGCTCGTCTGCATGAGTTCTCTGGGAGATTCAGGGTATTGGTTAGCAGTAGAAGCCCAAGCACAGTGACCCCTTATTTTTCAAGACACATTTGTACATCTTTATGGGGTATATTTTGGCATATATATATGTATATAGTACACACATATATCAAGTCAGGGTAATAAGAAAATCATCAACAAAATTGAAGAAATTCATGTTAACAAACTTTGGGATAAACTACTGTAAGGAAAGGATATTATGGACCCAGAGAAAGGACTGGATTTCATAGGATATCAATTTAAATGACCAAGTGCTGCTTCAAACATTAATCATTTTGTTTTGGGAAGCTTGTACTCTTCTCATCATTTTGAAATGGATTATTTTAACCAACAGTTATCCTACTGTGCTAAAGAGCCAGAATTCTTACTCCACTGCACTGTCATCTGGTGTCCTCTGTTGAACTTTCCATCACCCTCTTCCCAGTCTCTAGGGACCACTGTGCTGCTCTGTTCTCCTATGGGACTATTTTGATAGTATCCACAAGTGAGTGTGCACATGTGGTATTTGTGTGTCTTGCTTATTTCATTTAACACAATGACTTCCAGTTCCATCCATGTTGCTGCACATTACAGGATTTCATTCTTTTAATGGTTCAGTAAATATTACATTGCATATATGTTCCACATGTTCTCCATTCATTCATCCATTAATGGCTTCTAGGTTGATTTACATATTTTGGCTGTTGTGAATAGTGCTTCAGTAAACATGGAAGTTCGAGTATTTTGGGCATAATGAGTTCGTATATTTCGAACAAATATTTTGTAGTGGAATTTCTGGATCATATGGTAGTTCTATTTTTAGTTTTATGAGGAATTTCCATATCATTTTCCATACTGACTGTAGTAATTTACATTTCCACCAATAGTATACAAAATTTACTCTTTCTCTGCATCCTGTCACCATTTGTTTTTTGTTTTGTTGATAGTCATTCTAACTGGGGTGATATCTGTGATTTGGATTTACGTTTCCCTGATGATTAGTGAGGTTGAGCATTTCTGTATTGATCATTCATATGTTTTCTTTAAGTGTCTTTTTAGTTGTTTAGCCCATTTAATATTTGAATTATTTGTGATTTTTTTGAGGTTCCTTACATTTTCTTTTTTTTCCCAATTCCTTATGCATTCTAAACAGTAATCCCTTATCAGATGAATAGTTTGCAAGTGAGTTCTATAGGTTGTCTCTCAATTATCTTGACTATTTTCTTTGTTATTCAGAAGTTTCATAGTTCTATATAATCCCCATGTGTCTATTGTTACTTCTGTTTGTGCCTTTGGGGTCTTATCTAAAAACAATTTCCCATACCAATGTTTTAAAGTGTTTATCTTATGTATTCTTGTAGTAATTTCATAGTTTCAGGTTTAACATTTAGGTGTTTGATCCACTTTGAGTTCAGTTTTGTTTACAATGAGAGGAAGGGTCTAGTTTCATAATTTGGCATGTGTATATTCAATTTTGCCAGCACCACTTATTGAATAGACTATTTATTCCTCTTCATACTACATGTTATTGACTTCTTTCTCTAAAATCAGTTGGCTGTGTAAAAGATTAATTTCCAGATTTTCAATTCTGTTCCACTGATCAATGTGTTGGTTTTTATACTAGTACCATGCGGTTTGGTTGTGATATCTCCAGTGATTTCATTTTGTTGCATTTTTCACTTTATTTATTTTTGCTCATGATTGCTTTGGCTATTTGGGGTCTTTTGTGGTTCTGTATAGATTTTAGTATTGAATTTTCTATTTCTGTGAAGTAAATCATTGGTATTTTTATGGGAATTGCATTGAACCTACAAATTCTTATCCATGAATATAGGATATCTTTCCTTTTATTCCATACTCTATAATTTTCCCTCACTTTATTAAAGTGTCATATAGAATTTTTACTTCCTTAAATTTTTCCAAAGTATTTTTATAACTGCTGTGAAAGGAATTGCTTTCTTGATTTTTTTTTTCCCCAGCAAATTCATTCCTGGTATATAAAACAAGTTACTTTTTTGTATGTTGATTTTTAAATGCTGCAACTTTACTAAGTTTATTAATTTTAACAGATTTTGATAGAACATTCAGTTTTTTTTTAATAAAATCATGTCCTTTGCAAGGATGAATAACTTCTTTTTTAGTTTGGATGCCCCTTTTTTCTTTCTCTAACCTAATTGTGCTTACTAAGACCCCCAGTATAATATTAAATAAGAGTGGTGATAGTGGGCATATTTGTCTCATTCCATGTTTGGGGGAAAAAACTGAAAGCATTTACTCTTTCTATATGACATTGGCAGGGGTTTTTCATATATATTTTCCTTAGAATTTTGAAGTATGTTCCTTCTATGATTATTAAGTTTTCTAAATAGTAATTATGGACACATGAATTATACAAGTTAATGGGATTCAGTGTGATATTCCCATACATGCATTTATTGCACATTGATCATGTCCCTCCACTCTTCTTCCATCTTCTCCCTACCTTCCCTTTCCCCAACTCCTTTCCCAGTCCCTAATAATCTGTTGCAAGGTTTTAATCATCAACATATGTTGAATCTTATCAAATGCTTTTTCTGCTTCTATTGAAATGATTGTACAATTTTTGTTTTTTATTCTGTTAAAGTGTTGTATCATCTTTATTGGTTTGCATATGTTGAACAATCCTTGCATCTCTGGGATAAATTCCACTTGATCATGATCTATGATATTTTTGATGTGCTGTCCAATTTGATTTGCAAGTATTGTATTGAGAATGTTGCATCAATTTTTGCTGTATCTTTGTCTGGTTTTGATATTGGAGTTATGCTGACTTTGTAGAAAGATTGGCAAAGTTCTTTCTATTTCATTTTTTTTTAAAGTACGTTTAAGTATTGTAATTATTTCTCCTTAATGTGTTTCATGGAATTAAGCAGTAAAGCAATCAGGTCCTGTACTTTCTTCATATGGGAGATTTTAACTTCCACAATTTCATTACTCACTACTAGTATACTAGTATACTGATTTTTTGTTTTGTTTTCAGTTTTGGTAGATTATATGCTTTTAGGAATTTAACTATTTTGTTTTCTAGTATTCTAACATAATTGGTCATAGACTTTTCATAATATTCTTTGTATTTCTGTAGTTTGTTATAGTGTCTCATTTTCATCTAATTTTTTTCACTTGGGTTTCCTTTCAGTGACCTACATGTTTGCCAATTTTCTTTATCCCTTCAAAAAATGAACTTAGTTGATCCTTTTTAAAAAATTCTACTTAGTTATTTAAAAAATTCTACTTAGTTATGCATGACAGTAGAATGCATTTTGACACATCATACATAAATGCAGTATACCTTCTCATTCTTCTGGTCATACATGATATAGAATTACACTGGTCATATAATCCCGTATGCACATAGGGTAGCAATGTCTGATTCATTCTACTATCCTTCCTATCCCTCCAACACCCGTCTACTCACTCCCCTCTGTCCAATCCAAAGTACCTGTATTCTTCCCTATCTCACCCTTTATTGTGAATTAACATCTGCATATCAGAGAAAACATTTAGTCTTTTGGTTCTTTTGGGATTGGTTGATTTTGCTTAGCATGATATTCCCCAGCTCCAGCTATTTACTGGCAAATGCCATAATTTTATTCTTCTTTAAGGCTAATACTCCATTGTGTATATATAACACATTTTCTTTATCCATTCATCTGTTGAAGGGTTCTATAATTTAGGTATTGTGAGTTGAGTTGCTATAAACATTGATGTGGCCGTGTCACTGTAGTGTGCTGATTTTAAGTCCTTTGGGTATAGACTGAGGAGTGGGATAACTGTGTCAAATGGTGGTTCCATTCCAAGTTTTCTAAGGAATACCCATACTGTTTTCCATAGGGGCTGCACCAATTTGTAGTTCCCACCAGCAATTTATGAGTGTATCATTTTCCCCACACCCTTGCCAACATTTATTTTTGCTTATATTCTTGAAAATTGCCATTCTGACTGGAATGTGATGAAATCTCGGAGTAGTTTTGATTTGCATTTCTCTAATTACTAGAGGTGTTGAACATTTTTTTCATATATTTTTTGATCATTTATATTTCTTCTGTGAAGTGTCTGTTTAGTTACTTAGCCCATTTATTGATTGGGTTATTTGGTTTTTTTTTTTTTTTTTGGTGTTAAGTTTCCTGAGTTCTTTATATATCCTGGAGATTAATGCTATATATAAGGTTTAGGTGGTAAATATTTTCTTCCATTCTGTAGGGTCTCTCTTCATGTTATTGTTTCCTTTGCTGCAAAGAAACTTTTTAGTTTGATTATATCCCATTTATTGATTCTTGATTTTACTTCTTGCACTTTAGGAGTCTTGTTGAAGAAGTCAGTTCCTAAGCCAACATGGTGGGCATTTCTTTGCTTACCTGTATCCCATACATCTTGAAGACTTTTGCATCTTCTTTTTTTCTTTCTTCCTCCTTTTCCCTCCTTTTTCTTAATTCAAAGGATTTGATCTCAAGTTCAGAAATTACTTTTTCTGCCAGTTCTAGTCTATTGTGCAAGCTCTATATTTTTTAATTTCATTGATTCCAGTTTTTAGCTCCAAGATTTTTTACTGATTCTTATTTATATCTCTTAGGTGAGTCATTTCTCATTTTAAAAAATATGTCTACATTCTCTTGGATCTCAATGAGTTTCCTTATAATAATTATCTTGATTTTTCAAACTTTTGCAAATTTCCTTCAATCTTAGATCTATTTCTGGAGAAGTATTTGTTCCTTTGGACATACCATATTTTCTTTCATGTTTATTATATCCCTACATTGATGTTTGAACATCTTGTGAATCTAGAGCAAAATTTGTCTCTTCCAACCTAAAGTAGCTTTGGTAGGAAAAATAATTTAGATGTGATGTAGAATATCAGTTGGATAGATGCTCTGAGTTTGGTTAGAGAAGGCGGTACTAGAGCTTGGGGTCACTGTTGTCCACATTCTTGCAACTTCAGGAAAGGGCTGGAACTTCCCAAATTCCTGATGGACAGCATGGTTGAAACTGGGACCATATACCAGTAACTAGGGAGACCTTCCCATTTCCTGCAAGGCAAGCATGGGTGGAATTTAGGTTTGTAGCTAAGCAGCTTCAGGATGCTGAGCAGTCTATCTTCTCTCCAGTGAGGCACGCACAAGCTCAACATTTCTGGTGTTGTCAGGGGTCTGGAACCCAACCAAAAGGCCAAGATGCCAAGTTATCATTCTTTTATGGATTCTCGTCTGTCAGGAATAAAATTGCAACCACCTTTCTCCTTTATATTTATTCTCCTCTTTACTATTAATGGTAAGACCTTCAATTTTTATCTTAGTCATTTTTCAGAAGTTATATACTAATTTCTACCCTTATTGTAGATAGAAATGACTAATGAAAAATGAACAAAAAAAGTATAACAATAATTTTAATAGATTCCTCCAAATTATGAGCAATTTTAATTGCTTTCCTTTCTTCTTCTTTTTTTTTTTTTTTATAGATGGGAAAAAAGTTTCTTTCAGAAGAAAAAGTTTGAGAATCAGTGTTTCAGGTCATTCTACTTCACAAGACCAAGGAATTTTAATACCTAATTTATTAATCCTATCTGGGATATACAAGTTATGTTTTTTTTTTCTTTTTTTTTTGTGCTATTGATCATTTTCTATGTACAGCTTTAGTCTACATATATTTTCCTCAATAAGGAGAATGTGCACATCCATTTATTAAGCAGATTAGTGTATGGCATTTTTGTATACATTTAAAGAGATATTTAGATTTCATTGCGGATAATATATTCTCATTTTACAAAAAACTAAAAGTTTAGAAAGGGAAAGCTTGACCACAGTAGTAAGTTAAGTGCTGGAGATTTTATATTTGTAAATATTAAAGCTCTAAAATTACATATTACTTGAATAAAAATAAAAATGTTTACTTAAAATATTTTTGTTTTCCCAAAGGAAAATAAAATACTCTTAAAACTATCCAACTCAGTTAATCAAAACTGGTAAACATTTTCAATCACAACAATCCATCGAAAATGAGTATGCTATGAAACTTCAAGTTTTTCTAAGAACATTATTATAGTAAAACAAATACTTCATTATAGAATAAAACATGCAATCCTTTCCAGAAATATAAACATACTTGATGACTTATTTTATCAACTGTCACAAAGACTATTATGCAAAACTTTTCTCTAGTCTTGATTTTATATCATGTGAGGTCAGTTAAATTCCTAAACTAGTATAATTTCATCAGTAAGCATATGAAATTAAAAATGATATTGATGATTTATAGAGGTTCAATATAGCAAGGTTAATTATTATGCCCAAGGAGTTTTAGCAAAACAAAGCTAACATGTAAATTGATTCCAAAACAATTTTTGCAGTCAGAATTAAGATTATACAATTCCAGAATAATGAATTGTCTATTGTTGACAACATGCAGGATTTAATTGTGTTGGTTCAGACTTAATTTACATCTCTTCTTGGCTTGTTTTGTGTCCTTGGGCTAAATGTTTAGCCCTTCTAAGTTTAATATCTATAAAATAGGAACCCAGTTCCTACCTCATTAGATTGTAGTCAATGTTTAATGTGATAATATATACAAAGTACAGGCACTTCAACACACCAGTAAATGGTAAAACCTTTGTTAATGTTTTGTTATTAATTGAACCTTACTTCTGAATGAATTCATTCTTTTAAAAAATTTCAACTTTCATATCCATACATAAGGGTCAAAGATCACAAACTCCAGGAAAGTAGGTCTTTGGCTAAATATGCTATCTCTTTATTGTTTATTTTAACTCATGCAAAGAGAAAGGAAGAAACTGTCTTTTTTAAATAAGTTTTGATTTTCATGTATATAAGAATGTAATCACTAATTTCTAAGATATGAAGTTGTTTAATTTCCTTTGACTAATTTAATAATAATCTCACTAGAAATCTTTAAATTTTAGTCTAACACTCCTAAGGATATTATTGGGTTAATTAAATCTGTGTCTGTGCCCAAAAGTCCGCTGAGAATTTGTCAATGTAAATTTTTTAGGGTTGTAAACAATTACCTTTCTTGATATCCATATACAAAACAGTGAGCTATGTAGGCCTTTTTTTAAAGAATAGAGATGTCTTCTGAATCTTGAAACATTGCCTTTAACAACTATGATAGAAACTTGGAACCTGTATACATAAATGCATTTTTTCATGTAAGAATTAAAATTTTATTATTGACACATTTGCATAAATACAGAAGATAAGAATTAGAACATAAAACCAGTCAGGCATGATATATACCTGCAATTCCAGTTACTCAGGAGGCTGTCAAGAGGATCACAAGTTTGAGACCAGACTGGGCAACTCAGAACATGTGTCAAAAAAATTAAAAGGACTGGGGATTTTGCTGAGTGTTGAAACACTGTGGTCAAACCCCAGTTACAAACACACACACACACACACAAAGAACCAACTGGGAAAAATATTTTGTTAAATAGATCATAAGCAAGATGCATTTTGTTCTTTTTGCTGTTGTGGCCACCAAGATGGGAAGGCATAGGATGTTATTCATGGGAAGCTATTCACAGTATGAGAAAAGCAAAAGACATCCATTTATGAAAATATGGTCAAACATTAAGAAATTGAAAGCAAAATCACAATGGACATTTTGTTACCTGACTAGAAAAGAAGAAACGTTTAATGATACCTCTTGGACAAGGAGTGAGAAAATGGGCCCTTTCTTACTCACTGGTGAAATAGGATCTGAGGGGAATATAGGATGTAGATCAGATTTTAAATATCCACAAACTCTGACCTAGGAATTTCATTTCTAGGAATATTCATTACAAATAGCCTAAAATAAATACTCAGTCTGTCATTTTCCTGCAAGGAAAGAACTGGAGTTCTAGAAAGATGAGCTCATATTACACCATTTTATACCTTGTAGTCATTAAAATCAAAGTAGCTATGAAAAATTTACAAGGTATGTCAGGTGAAGATAGAAAGTTTCTAAATGTTAGGGGTGGGAGGGTAGGGAAAAAATAATAGAATGAATCAAACAACATTACCCTATGTAAATGTATGATTACACAAATGGTATGCCTTTACTCCATGTACAGAAAATCAACATGTATCCCATTTGTTTACAATAAAAATAAATTTTAAAAAAAGTTTCTAAGTGTTGTGTATAACAAGATTCTATCGACAGGTGCAGAAGGATGAGGAACACCCCCCCCTAGGGAGTACTCAGATTAGGAGAGGGGGATTTTAATATTTATGTGGTACCCACATGTACTGGTAACTTTTTTTCACAAAGGCATCTATTACTTCCATGTACTTTAAAAGAATGAAAACCACCTGTTATATTAAACTGGAAAACAGTATCCTATTTTTTGAAGTATATAGTTCTATAATTTTTTGGCTATTTGTATTTTTTTTATTCATTGTACACAAATGGAGTACAACTATTCTTTCTCTGGTTGTTCATGAAGTAGAGTCACACAATTTGCATACTCAAACATGTAGAGGGGAATGTTTGTCCCATTCCATTATCTTTCGTTCCCCCACCCTCTCCCCACCCCTCATTTCCATCTACACAATTCATCCTTTCATCCTTCTTCCATTCTTCCTTACCCCCCACCCCCAGGTTATGTATCATCAACCACGCAGCCACATCAATGTTTATAGCAGCTCAATTCACAATAGATTGTAGACCCAACCTAGATGCCCTTCAATAAATGAATGGAAAAAGAAACTGTGGTATATATACACAATAGAATATTACACAGCCATAAAGATGAATAAAATTATGGCATTTGCAGATAAATGGATGGAGATGGAAAATATCATGCTAAGTGAAATAAGCCAATCCCAAAAACTATAGTCCTATAATTTTGAAGTGATTTTTATTTTCTTTTCAGCAAGCAAATTTAGAAAGTGATTAATCTCAATACTGCATTACTATGAAGGCAGATTTACTATTCTGAATTCAAACAGTGACCTAAAAATAGTACAAATATTATTAGCTTAAATATAAGAATTTTTTCAAAGAAACAAATTCTTACTAAATGAAATACTAATTTGAAATACATATTATTTCATCTGTCAGAAGCCTGAATTTGTGTCATTTCTTTTCAGAGGAAGATCTGAGATCTTTTGAAAATGCAGTAAAGACTTATAGAACATTTTCCCTTGGTCTTGAGTTGATAGTTAATTTCTTAAAAACTTTATTTCTGTATTACACAAGAAAAATCCATCCAGTTTGAATTATTTCTCCCAAAAAGGATATCCTTGTGCCAAATTCATGTATGTTATGAAATCAGTTTTTCTGAAATTGTTCTTGCTTAGTTACTAGGTAGCCTGTTAAAAATTTTGGACATGGCAAGTGAAAACATATTTTAAATATATTTTGACATAAGAGCAATAAAACACAAAATTCAAACATTAATTGACACACACCAATGCAAACCAGTACAATATATGTTAAGTTCAAATAGATTTTAAAAGTTCCAGGTCAAAATATTGAAGAAATTGTCCAATGATTTTATTTTTGCAGATTTTTATTGCAAAGAAATAATTTTAAATTTTAAGATAAGCTGACAGTGTATAAGTCAATGTTACTCCTTCATGTTTGTAAATTGGCCTCTCTAATTGTCTTGCCCTAAGGCAGTTACCCGTCTTTTCTCTAGTTTCAGAAAGATGAAAAATGGAGCCAGATTCCATTTCCTTTCTCTTCATTCTACTTGTCTTATTTGCTTGGGGCTCCTTTTGAAGCTACAAAAGAATTAGGAATTTGGCCTTTTGTTTCTGTAGTAGTTAATCCCCCTTAAATAAATTCCTCTGATCAACCCGCTTCTAATTAGAATTAGACCTTTCTTCCTGCTACAGAATTTTTCATGGGACTTTGAAAATTTAGTGAATATTATACACTAAGAATAAACACAGTATGCTAATGTAATTGGCATTATGAAATAGCTTCCCAATTAACATATCATTTTCCTCAATTCTTAAAAACAGCCCTTCCCTTCAGTGGGATATTTTAAAATACATTGCCGAAAATTTCAAGGTCACGTTCTTATTTGCCTCTCCTATATGAATGAAGCCTCATCTCTGAAAAAGCACAGCTTTCTTAATTATCCCAGTGGGAAATTAAGAGCAATAGTGTGACATTTGATTGACAGGTTTATTAGACCAAAATTTAGATGAATTCCAATTGATCTTATCCAAAAGATTAATTATATTAAGGATGTTTATATGTTATTCATGGGGGTCAGTTATGTAACAAGATTTTACAATGATTTGCTTTCACTCACATTGCTGATACCTGATGAAAGATAATCTCATTCTAACCTTGCATTTGTTAATGTCTTAGCTGGCTAAATAACATCTGTGTGATAAGTTTTATACTCAATTTATTTAACATATGTTTAAGTTGGTGTAGAGAAGTTCAGTTAATGGTAATTTTTTCCTTTCCATTTGTCCCTCTTCCCATATACCACCCCATTATTACTTTTTAAGTAATTTTATCAAAAACTAATTGTTGATATGTATAAAGAGAATATAAACTTCTTAAAAACAAGGACTGATGCTTTTTACATTTTAATATCAGTCACTGTAAAACAGGACCCAGGCAATTTAATATATTCTTGTTGATCTGAATGAATTATAATTATTAATTGCCAAAGAACTTTTTGCCTACACAGTATCTATTATCTCCCTTTTTTGCCAATAGAATCCTGCTTTTGTGCAGACACCAATGTTCCCAATCCAACTGTGATCATTGATAATAGTTGTTGTAAGAGTACAGCTGAATCCACTCCTTATCAGTGAGATATAAGGGGAAATCTCCTGGACAAAGGCCTCTGGGAAAGATTAAAGGTCAGAGAAAAGCAAAGAGGTCACTTCTGAGTTCTCTCTTCTTAATTGAGATGCTATCATGCAAGGAAGTTCTTAAAGGTGCAGTGTCCATCTTGTGAAAGTGAGGGTAGACATTGTGACAGACTGACATAAAAACTATAAAAAGCTGGGGTTCTTATCTTCATTGCACAAAAAACCTGTCTCAAACAGAAATTACTGTTTTCTGTTATATGCCGCAGAGTGTATTTTCTCTGTAAACAGGAATTATTACATCATCAATGCAGAGATTGACTCGTGTCTCTACCATCCTGTTTGACTTTCTTCTGATACCAGAGACACTTCATACTCAATGTGTCCAAGTGCCCACCCTTCCCACATCATGTGCCTTGCCTACATTATTTTCTTCATTGCAGCATGGAAATTGAATAGCATCATAGACCTAACCATCAAAAATCCTTATCAAGTTCAAGATTTTTGTTTCTTGAATTGCTCTTGAACATGATTGTTTTGCACTTCAGTTGCCACTAATGTCTAGATGATCATAATTGTCTTTCTTTTCCAAGTTATGCCTCACATGGGTGTTTCTTTACCTACATAGGCATTTTCTCTGTGCCTGAAATGCAGATTTATCTTTCAGAAGAATTGACCAGTTAAAGATTATCAACTTAGGTACCTAGGTACTTTTTTTATTTTTTTGCAGAGGTGGGAGAGATTTATGATTATTAATGCCTTGTTTCTCATCTATTTAGATTTTCTATTTTGTCGCAAGTAATTTAATTTTTCTTTCTAGGAGTTTGGATGTTTGTTGGCATAAAATTGTTCATCAATGAACTTTCATACATTTGCTCTCATTCTTGAGTTTGATAATCTGTCTTCTTTTCTTGGCAAATACCATAAAATTTGCATATTTTCCTGAATTTTTTTCTCCCCCAAAGGATCAACTTTCAATTTTTATTGATTTTATTTTTCTCTTTTCTATTATTTCCTTCAGCTTACCTGGATTTAGTTCTCTCTTCTTGTTTCTTCTAGTAAAAAGTTTGGATTATTAAGATCTTTCCTTATTTATGTTATTCATTAGCTGAAATATAAGAAATATAAACTCATGAGGAATATTTAAAAATTGTTCCAAGGTTTTCAGTTTTTTATAAATTTAATAAAATTCATTTACCTTCTTTAAAACATTAAGGAAAAACTCATTCTAAATCTATCCAGAAACATTATTATGCATAGCTAATAACAGAGAAAAACATTGTCAAATGCTTACATGTAGCTGTTTTCTAGTACATGATATAAACCTAAATATTTAAGAATAAGAAATTTAAAGAGGGACCTATACAAATAATATTCATAACACATTTCTTCAGTGACAACTTTTTAAACAGCTGTTTCAGCAGTTGCAAAGGCCACTGTCGGGTTTGAGGTTTCATTTGAAATACTCACAGAAATTAGAAAAGCTCACACTTGTAGTTATGATTTATTATAGTGAAAGAATATAGATGAAAACCAGTCCAGTTAAAAGGAATGGAGAATGGACAAGGAATAAGCTTTCAAACTTCCAAGGATCCTTTTAAATTAATTTTTAGCTACAGATGGACCCAATGTCTTTATTTTATGTATTCATCTTATGTGGTTCTGAGGATGGAACCCAGTGCCTCACACATGCAAGGCAAACTCTTTACCACTGAGCCGGGATCCCAGCCCCTCAAGGGTCCTTTCTGTGTGGAATGGCACAGATAGTACTCAATTCTCTCTGCAGTAACATATGACAACATCTACGGTGTTGTCAACCAGAGCAACTCACCTGATCCTTGGGGTTCAGGGTTGTTGTTGAAGGTACATTGCAGAGTCATGGAGAGCCCGTGTAACTGACTTTACCAAGGTCACACTAATCAGTGTCCCCAGAATCCCAGGTAACCAAATGTATTTAGCAGGCAGGACATTTCCAGGGTCTAGAGGTTAACTCTCAGGCACCACTCAAGGTCTGACTCCTTCAGAATATGCAGGGTTTGAGCATGACAACAGCTTCCAAGTTCAGACTTTTCTTCCTCAGTTGTAAGGAAGTCATTTATATTTTTAAGAAAGTAAACATGTTACAAAACTTGTCACCTGTGATACAACTGAAAGCAGGGCACAGGAGTGCACAGCGCATATCATTGCACAACTAGCTCATTGTTTTTTTAGCATTTCTTCTATGTATCATTTTATGCTTTAAAATTCCTTCAAGGTCACATTACCTTTATCCTCTTAAATCTGATACATAGAATTTATCATTATTCAGTTTTAAGTAATTTTAAATTTTCTATAGTGGTTTTTTTTGACATATATTTTAAACACATTATTTGAATTTTGAAATGCATAGAAATTAAAAATTTTGTTAGGGTTATTACAGTAAAGACTTCAGCAATCACATTATCATGTCTTAGATGATGATCTGTCTTTTCTTTTTCATCTTTGAATGAATTCTAATTTTATTGCTTTCTTGTTTCACTACACTGCATCTAAGCACTATTTATTGCTTACTTATCTTAGATGTGGAACCATGAGATCCCTGAATCTGAGAATTGGTGTAAAACATCCCAGCTAGGATTTTATATGAATATTTTCTATCACACATTCTCATTCCTTCCTTCTTGAACCAAATATTAATATTTGGCCTACATATTTTTTGTTTCAATTCTGCCTTTTTTTCCAAAATATTTAAGGTGATGTAATTAACATGATATAAACTTGCACATTTGAAGTTTGAGTCAGTGGATCTTATTCTATTCGTAGAGTTGTTTAAGTATTACTACAATAGACACAAAACGGTTCCCTTTAACAGTAAATCATTTTTCTCAAATTGTTTTTGATATTTCCTTTATTTTTAGCAGATAACATTTTAACTGTGATATGCCTGGATGTGGATCTCCTTAAATTGATCCTACTTGGAGTTTACTGGGCTCTTTACATGTATAGAATGAGGGATTTTTTTTTTTTAATCAAAATGGGGAAGTATTAAGTCATTATTTCTTAAAAAACAAAACTTTTTATATTTTTTCTTCCTCCTCTCTGGTCTCCTGCTGTGTGTTTGGTACACTCAGTCTTACCACACATTTCTCTGATGCCCATCATTCTTTTGTCTTCACTTTTCTTTCTTGCTGCTCTTCCAATTGCACACTTTCTTCAAGTCACTGATTTTTTTTGCAGCCAGTATCAGGGAGCTATGAATTGGCAAGGTACTGGAGCCAGAGTTGAGGATAGTAGTTTCCTTTCCTCAGAGTGACCCCTCTGTAGGTGTGGGCAATACAGCCCTGGTTTTCTTAGCTTGTCCCTCCAAGTTCAGGACATCTGTCCTGTAAGTGAATGTCACAGAGCAACTGGGATACTAGCATTCCCAACTGGGATACTAGCCCGCATGCTTGAAATAGATCTTCTGTACTATGGATGGGGTCATGGGTGAGACAAGGACATTCCTTGGCTATGCCTGTCAAGAACGGATTTTCTGCAACATAGGTTGGGGACACGTGAGAAAGGCAAATGACCTGATCCTGTCAGTAGAACTGTACCCCTGAGCTGGAAATTAGGTAGAGAAGAAACCCTGTTTTGATAGCTACTCTACCTAGAGTAGTGTTATCTTAAGATCAATTTGAGGAATGCTTTAGTTTGGATCTTAAATGTGCCCAATGTTGAAGCACTGGTCCCTAGCCCTGGCACTTCTGGGAGGTGCTGAAACATTTAGGACACATGGCCTCCTAGAAGGAAGTCATTGGGAGCATGCCCTTGAAAGGAATATGGAGACCCTGGCCCCATCCTTTCTCTCTGTGCTTCTCAGATGCCATGAGTCAAGTGGCTTCCTGGACCACAGACTCCTGCCACAATGTAGAACCTCACCACAGTCCCAAAAGCAACAGGTCAAATGACCATGTAACCAGGAACTGAAACTTCCAAACCTGTGAGTCAAAACTCTTTCCCTCTTTTTAAATTATTGTTTAGGAACTAACAGCTTAGTAACACAAGGAGTAAAAGGAGAATGAAGTCCTAATTCAAATACAACAAAATCGTGTTGCTTTTAATTATAAAAATTAATTAATGGTTGTTTGAATAAGTGTCCATCACCGCTAATTTCACTATTTCCAAAGTCTGAATTCCAGTCTTTCCCAAATTCCATTGCTTTTTCATGTTTGCAGTTCCATGTCTTTTTGCTATAACCTATAGAATTTTTTAGATTTATATTCCAATTTATTAATTTTCTCACACTGAGCCTAAATTAGTATTTTAAATAATTTTTTTTTCTGAATGTTCAGTTTGAACTTAAAGGCATTATGAATATTATGGTTTGTTGATCATTTAATATTTGGTTTACATTCATATTATATTCCATATCTTACAGATCCAGCTTTCAAATTCTTGATGTTTTTACTATTTGTTCTTTTTTCTTATGAATAACATCTTGCTTCTCATGTGTATTTAACTTTTTAAAATTGTGAGTTCATATTTAGCTAGACTTATTGTGTCAGAATTCCAAAGGAACAGATTTGGGGTTATTTCCAATAGAGATTAACTTATTTTTGCCAAGTATTAGCTGGTGCTAAGCTGAGATGATATTTGTTTTTTAAAGGCTTAAAACTTTTAAATAAAGATACTAAATTCTTTAAGTACAGCAAAGGGAAATAAGAAGAAAGGTAGGATGTAAATTACTTTTGTCAAGAAACTATTATGGTTCAAAATTTTCTCTCAATATATGTTCTACAATCTACTAATTTGTCAAACAGCCGTATAATTATTAAAGCTAAGGAAAATGCTTCCATAATGGAGTGGTTTATTTGGTATGATGACCCCATTAGTTATTTTAGAAATGGGCATATATCTAGGTCCCTATAGACCAACTCAGTGCTCTCCTATCTCCAGAGCCATGGTTACTCTCTCCATGCAGGTGAAAATTTTTAAGATTACAATGTTTGAGACTTATTTTATGCTCTGGGGAAGCTTACACTTGAAACAGATTGGGATTTTACTGTTGTTTTTGGTTACAGGAAGAAACTATTTTGACCATGTTTATGTCATTCTTAGAGAAATTTTGATGAAGTCTCATGTTCAGAATCTAAAAGCATTCTCTCAGTAGTTATCTCCTGGTTTCCAACCTACATCTTTCTTTCCAATATTCTCCCCTTACTCTGCTCTCATAAATAAACTTGTTTTAAAAGTAAAGTTACCTCATACTAGACAAAGGTGCCATGAATGTACATTGGAGAAAAGATAGCCTCTTCAACAAATGGTGCTGGGAAAACTGGAAACCCATATGTAGTAGAATGTAGTTGAACCCCTATCTTTCACTCTGCACAGAATGCAAAGTAGATCAAGGACCTAGGCATTAGATCTGAGACTCTGTGCTTACTAGAAGAAAAAGTAGGGTCAACCCTACATCATGTCAGCTTAGGAACCAACTTCCTCAAGTGCAATAAGTACAATTAACAATCAATAAGTGGGATGATATCAAACTAAAAGCTTTTTCACTGCAAAGGAAACAATCAAAAATATAAACAAAGCCTACAGAATGGGAGAAAATCTTTACCAACCGAACCTCATATAGAACATTAATCTCCAGTTTATACAAAAAAACTCTAAAAATTGATACCAAAGAAAACAAAAAACAAACAAAAAAAAAAACCCCACAAATAACCTAGTCAGTGAGTGGGCAAAGGAATTGAACCAATACTTCACAGAAGAAGAAATACAAATGGTCAAAAAAAAATGAAAAAATGTTCAACATTACTAGCATTTAGAGAAATGCAAATTAAAACTATACTGAGATTCCCTCTCACTCTAGTCAGAATGGCAATTATAAAAAAATACAAGTAACAATAAATGTTAGCAAGGATGCAGGGAGAAAGGTACTCTCATACATTGCTGGTGGGGTTGCAGGATGGTGAAACCACTATGGAACACAATATGGAGATTCCTCAGAAAACTTGGAATGGAACCCCCATTTGACCCAGTTATTCCACTCCTCAGTCTCTATCCAAATGACTCAAAATTGGCATACTACAGTGACACAGCCACATCAGTGTTTATAGCAGCTCGATTCACAATAACCAACCTAGGTGTCCTTCAATGGATGAACGGATAAAGAAAATGTGGTGTATATACACAATGGAATATTACCCAGTCATAAGGAAGAATGAAATTATGGCATTTGCCAGTAAATAGATGGAACTATTAACTTAGATCATGCTAAGTGAAATAAGCCTATTTCTGAAAACCAAAGGTCAAATGTTCTCTCTGATATGTGGATGCTAACCCACAACAAGGGAGGGTGAGGAGGGGAAGAATGAGAAGTCCATTGGATTAGGTAAAGGGGAATGAAGGGAAGAGAGAGGGGAAGAACAGTAGAATTAAGTGTGCATAACTTTCCTAGCATTGTATTTAAATATATGACCAGGGTAACTCCATATCATGTACAACCACAAGAACAGGATCCTAATTAGAATAAGTTATATTCCATGTATGTATAATATGCCAAAATATATTCTACCAGCATGGCACATATAACTGGAAAGAACAAATAAAAATGAACTTACATAACCTACCATGTGGATAATATTGAACTCAGACTTGTGTAACTAGAAGATCAGTTATTCTGTGGGTTCACCGCTTACTGACAGACATAACAAGCAGATCATGGTGTCAGCAGGTACTCCTGAAACAGGATATTGACTCAATTTGAGAACAGGATCTACATATACATTTTTATAAAGCTTAACTTGCAATATTCAAACAGATTTCTTTGTGCAAATAACATACACTTAAGCTCAGCATCTGGACGTTTTAGTCAAAGACAAACTGCATATACATGACAGTGTTCCCATAAGATTATAATGGAGCCAAAATTTCCTATTATCTAATGATATCAGAACTTTCATAAAATAGCATAGTACATTACTCATAACTTTGTTTAGATGTTATTGTAAACAAACCTATAGTGTAGGTCATAAAACTATAAGGTAATTATGTATGGTACATAATACTTGATAATGCTAATAAGTGACTACTTTGTTCATTTACTATGATATACTTAAAATATTTAGATTAATTTTTAACTTATACCTGAAAACAAAAATTGTACAATATATGGGCTACTGTGTGATGTCTTGGTAAATGTGTACTTAGTGTGATATTCAAACCAGGGTAACATATCTATTTCCTCAAACACTTTCTAGTTGTGAAATGGACTATAAGTGTATCATTGTTATCTATGGGTTGCTATATAATGATTCAAGGAATATAATGGGCACAGTGGTGCACACTTGCAATGCCAGTGGCACAAAAGTAGGTTCAAAGCCAGCTTAAGCAATTTAGCTAGACCATGTCTCTAAAGGTCTGGGGATGTGGCTCATGGTTGAGTGCTCCTGAGTTCAACCCCCCAGGGTACCAAAAAAATAATAATTCAACAAAAAGGTATAACAATTATAAATCTATACACACCTAATGTTGGAGCCCCCAGGTTCATAAAATGAACATATCAGCGCTAAAGGGAGAGATAGGAACTCATAAGTAATAGTAGGAAACTTTAATACCCCACGTTCATCAATAGATCAATGAAACAAAACCTACTGCAGAGGCAAAGTAACACGGTATTAGTGTGCAGACACATAGGCCAAAGAATAAAATAGACATCCCAGAAATACACACATTTCCAGCCAACCTATTCTCAGCAAAGGTACCAAGAGCATTCATTGGAGAAAGGACAGGTATTTAATAAATGGTGCTGGGAAAACTTGAAATTCACAAGCAGAACACTGAAACTTGATCCATATCCTTCAAACTATACAAATCAACCTAAGGTGGGCCAAAACTAATTGTAAGACCTGAAACTACTAGGGAAAAACATAGGAGTGACGCTTTCAAGTCATTTGTACAGGCAATAATTTTCTGGGTAGGAACCCCAACGCACAGAAAGCAAAAGTGAAAATAGACCAATGGGATTGTATCAAACTAAACATCATCCACATTGCAAAGAAAACAGTGAAGAGGTGACTGACACAGTGGGAGAAAATATTTGCTAAGTTTTCATCTGACAAAGGGTTAATATCCCAAAAAGGAACTAAAAAAAATAACAAATTCCAATTTAAAAATGGGTACTTCTCAAAGAAGATATACCAATGGACAATAATCCTGAAACAATGCTTCATAATCATTTGTCAGAAAAACACAAATTGAAACTACAATGAGACACCATCTTACTCTAGTTAAGATGGCCTTTATAATAATGCTGATGTGGATGTGAAGAAAATGAACCCTTATTCACTGCCAGTGGGAGTGTGAACTAGTACAGTCATCATAGCATGGAGCCACAGAGAAAAATGAAATCCTGTCATCTGCAGGAAAGTGGATGTAATTAGATGATTAAGTGAAAATAAAAACAGAAGGACAAGTACCACATGTTCTTCATGTGTGGAAGCTAAAAATATTGTCTGGAACATAGAACAGTGATTGAGTAGGTTGGGAGTGATGTGTGTGGTGGAGGGTGGATCTGTGCAAGTTGTACATATTTTGGGAATATCATACTGAACCTCATTGATACGTACAATTAATATGTGAAAAAATAGAAGAATGACAGTGAATTCTTTGAACACAAAATGGGTAATTGATATTTAAGGACAAGGTAAACTACATGAACATTTTATGAAAATTCTTCAGTAAAACCACAATATATATATATTCTTAACATGAATTAAATCATAAGCTTCCTTTTGTTTAAAAATATTATTTCACAAATATACTCTATTACATGTATGAATTTCTGAATATCATTTTAAAGGGTACTTTTGACTACATGATAAAAACATTTAGTTAATTCTGGCAATTAAGAAAGCAGCAGAAAATGTGAAGACATTTACAATATTCTGTGTATGTTTATTTTAGGTAGTGCTTAATAAAGATTATTTGTATGAAACAAATACCCTGCCTTTTCCTTATCTAACGCTATTCATATTTCTACCAATGTTGATCATAATATTGATGAATGTTCTTTTTTTATAATTTTAGATGTCTTAAAACATGCTGATGTTTTAAATTTAAAACTACATGCATATATATAATCACCCCGTTCTTTAAATGCATTTGTAAAGCTAGATCAAAATTCACAGAGACCATATGCACATAGTACACAAACCCATCTCTACAGTTTAAGATTTAAATATGGAAATGATAAGTGGAAAATATATGCATGAGATCAGAGAAGGGAGGATAAGTTTGGTATACTTAGCACATGGTGATTTCTTTTACTTACAATATTTTCCCTTAAAATTTTCTTGGAGAAAATAGTAAAAATTTTTCCCTTTTGAGGTAGGGACAATATCTTATTCATCTGCATATCCCTACCTCATTTGCATCACATAATAGACATTTAATGCTCAATGTTTCAAAATTATTTTTAAAATCTCTTGTTACTGCTAAACTTGAAAATGTGTTTGACATTTTAAAAAAAGTAAATCCGTCTTGTTTTTCTCCATAGTCAGCTTTTATACAGAAGTACTAGAAAACACAACTCTTACTTATATTTGGCCCAAACACTGACAATATTGAAATAAGTGGTTTAAAATTATTTTTCATTAATGACACAGAATAAGATTTTTAATTTAAGCCATGAATTTGGGATGCATTGTTATGGTTTTAACCTACTCATTAGTTGATTTTAATTACCTTAAGATGGACATTAATCATTGCCAAATATAACTACAGTAGGGGCAGATGTTTTTAAACAAGTTCACCAATGTATGAATAATCTTTCCATATATTAACTTTTTACTAATATGTGGACAGTCTCTTTAAGGTGAAGTGAGTCTTAAGAGGAAGAAATTGTTTAAGAAATCATGATCTGATTTAGAATAATTTTGTTCTTACATATAAAATTCTTAGGTTAGGAAATATCTAATTCCAAGATTGATCCTTCAAGAAGGACTCGAAGGTTGGTCATTGTATGGTTTTTTGAACTAATTAAATTTGGATATGAATTTTGCAAGGATTTTCTACTATGTTTTACGAATTCATTGTCAATTTTCTTAAGAGGACACAGTAGAAAGATGGTTTTAATCACAACAGTGTTTTTCATTTAAAGCTCATAACCAAAATACACATTCTCAAAAGAATTAGAAATTAAAAATATTAAAATAATTTTATACTGAAATTATGATTTATGTTCTTATATTTGATCTTGAAACTTTAAAAAAATTCACATCAGTCTATTGACCCATTAATGCCTTAGTATGATCCACTGAAAGAAATCCCTAAACAACCTCTCATACAGGGTCTACTACTGCAGGGGTCCGATTGATTTAACAGATGACTGTTGCCATCTCCAGCTGCACACTGTATACTTACAAAGATCGACCACAGTATTAGTGTTTTCCATTTGTTTTATGGAAACACTAATGTTAATCACATTTTTAGTTGTGATTCCTCATTCCTTCTTACTCTTAAAGAGGAGAAAATAACACAGGATGCCCTCAAAGTATTAATCAAGTGACCTAGTTTCAATTGTCTCTCTTCTGGGTTGGGCCAATGCTGATTTTTCCCAGATGATCAAATTTTCTTTTATTCCCATACAGACATTCCTAGAGTTTTAAAAAGAAAGTGTGGAGTTCCTCCAAAATCTGTGATCAGAACACAAATATTTTGAAATATCTCCTTCCCACCCTACTGCACTTATCAGCAACATCATCAGTATCTTTTTCAAATGAAACCCTTAATAAGAATTTTAAAAACATTTTACAACCCATCTATCTCTTTCAGAGGACAATAAATTAAACAGTTTTCTGGAATTCAAATAATTTTTCTATGACTTTAGAAGCCTAGGACTATTAGTAGTTACACTCAAAATAATCTTTATCATGATTTAATGATAGTTTTATAATGCCCAAGTGATGTTGACATAGAAAAATTAGCTTGTCAAGGATTATTTATAGGAAATAAATTCCTTATGGAATATGTAGGTCATTTTAAATTTCTAGAGGATTTGACATTAGTATGTACCTATCTAGAATGAGGGATTTTTCCCCCTTTTTCCTCAAAAGGTAAAAGAAAATAGACATTCCTAAATAGCAATCTTGAGATAAAATACCCTATACACATACACAATATGAAATTGCATTTTCTTCCTTTGTCCTTATTTTTATAATAAAAAGGTGACAATATTACAATTAGTTGTTTGCGTTAGAGAACATTTATGTGAGGTTGACTTAATTAGATGTGGAATTAAATCTGCCAGGAGATATAATGAGTACTGAAATTTTTGTACTTTTCCTCTTTTAAGAGCTGGTAAGAGTGTTTTTCCTTGTATAAAGTATATTTGTTAATTGTTTTATATTTGTTAGAGGCACATATTTGTTTTTTTGGAAACAACAAATATGTGTTGAAAGGTTTATGAATTAATCTTAATGAAATATCTTGAAAGTATATCTATAAAGTCAATATTTAAATATCATAAATTTTGTAAATGTTTCTTTAATCATTTTAAGAAAAACCAAAAATATGGCTCCCCCAGCTACCTACATTCATATATTCCATTACTAACACTGACAAACTTTACCACAATCATTTTGGAAGGTGAACCAATATCTGCTTTGTCAACCCCTGGAGACCTGGCATCTCTATGAAAAACTCTGTCTTGAGCATTGACTGATATAATATAGAACTTGCAAAGTACCTGACCTTGAAGCTAAATATATCCCTTTGAGGATAATTGATAACCCATTTCTGAGCTCTGATGGAGATATCTCTCATCACTGAAGAATAGTAAATAATTTTGAGAACTGAAATATCTATTATGAATGATGCAAATATATTCCCAAAAGGCTAGAGCCACTTGGCAGAATTTATCAATAAAATGGAAATGGCAAATACAGTAATAAGCTTCTGACTGGGCTCTGGTGTGTATAGAGATGGAACACATGTTAAGGAGATCACTGTATCCAAGAGCAGGGTGAAGCCCTCCTGAGGATTAATGATCCAATCACTATAATGAGCAGCTCCTGAACACTAAGAATTTTCTGGTAAAGCAAATCAGACTGCCAGGTGTGCACTGAAAGTTCCTTAATTTAGGCATGGAATTGAGTCTGGAAAGATGCCAACATTTTTCTTGCATTTTACAAAACCTCAGTTGACAGTGCAAGGGTAGGGCTAGAGAATGGGTAGGATTGAGGGCAGCATGTCTGGAAGTGCAAGGAGAATTGGGTTATTTCCACACACACACACAAAAAAAGTTTTATTTTTGTAGATTCATGGGGAATTGCTATTTGTCAAGTGATCAGGCAAATGTGCTCTAAAGGGCAACCACATATCACTGGTAACTTGTCCCAGGAACATGCAAGAAGGCAATTTTGGAGTCTTGTTACATTCAAACTGAATAACAACCAGAAATAGTGCATACTTTACTGATAATATCCTGCGTCACTTTTGGGGTTACAATGTCAGCATAAAATAGAAATTTATCTCTTCTTGCATATTGTCTATTTTTCCATTACAATTCTTTGCATACTAATCATAAAGTTCACAGTCTGATAATGCCAACATCTCTACCATATTTGAGTTTATTTTTTTTATCTTTTCAGATTGTACTTTATGCCTTTTAGCATGCCTTGTAATTTTTTGTTGAAAGCTGAGTATGATATACTGGGTGAAAGGAAGAGAAGAACCTGAGTAAATAAACCTTTAGTGATATGGTTGTAAAAAGGAATGCAACAGGAGAGTGTTCTACAGTATTATAGACCTCTGATTAGGTTCCAGTCCTTTAGCGAGCTGTGTCCTGGTGCTGTGAATTTCACATGTGGTCCTCAGCCCCATATTCACTTCAGGTAGGAAGATGGTTAGAGGGGCTAGTGTTGTCATTAGCCTTCTAGGTGGGGAGATGGAAGGGAAAAATGGAGTTCATATTCCCTTCTCCTAGGTCACTTAGGCTCTAGATTAGGTGTTTTTAAAAGCTTTCATGAGGTCAAGCTTTGTTAAGATCAGAGTACTTCACCACGTTTCAAAAGTATTACTTGTATCCCTCTGTCAGGAACATGAGGGGATTTTCTCTGCTACTCACTGTAGAACCTGTTATTTGGTAAAACTCACAAAAAAATATTTTCCTCTGGCTTTTAACTCACAGACTAGTCCACACTGAGCCTCCAGCTGTTTTCCAATTACAGTTCAGTTTTTCCTACTCTGGTGCTGGCTCCCATGTGGTTTCTACTCATTGGTATCTGTTCCAGGAAGTTGTAATTCTCTGTGCCTGTCAGTCAGACTAGAAGTCCTTCACAATATAAGTATACCTATGATATACGTACTCAAAAGTGAACACTGTTATGCAATCCAACCTCCAACATAATGATATTGGAGTTTGGGAAACTGGTATATTGAATCATGGGGATGGCATCAAAGGAGAAAAAAAACCTAACTTTGGAAAATTGCATCTGCAGGTGAATGTTTCTGTGCAAATCTTTAAGTTGTCACAAATGTGGCTAAATGGAGTAATAGTATAATCCATTGGTATGGAAATATAAATTTGTAAGGGTTATAATATTTAATGTTTTTGCCCGACTGTTTATTGGATGAAGGAGGTCCTGGTGGGTATTGATATTTTACTATATTTATGCAACAAACATTGTAGAAATTTAAGCATATTGACAAAAATTGAGGAATACCTGGAGCAAGACGTCTTCTAAAACTAGTCAGGGTCTTTTTTCTAACATCAGTGATACGTGAGTATTTGAACTTTAGTCAAAACTTTTGAATAACACAAAGTCACCAAAATAAAGGAATATATCTATGCTCAACCCAAGATAAATCAGATTATGAAGATAATGAACCAAGTACTTATACTTAATTGTTGATTGTTTTTAAGTAATAAGAAATTACTGATAAAGCTCAGCCACAATTAGAGATTGGGAGGTAGATATATGCACTGAAGATGACATGATACTAGCAAAATGATATAAAAGCTGAGGCAATGCCTTTATTAAGCAAGAGTGTTCAAGTTCACTTAGCCTCATACCTTCTGATGACATATACCTCAAGTGTGAAAGGGCATCAGTTATGATTCCCTAGAGTCATGAGATACCCAGCTTATGTGGTTGCTTATTCTATAATCTTTCCTAGAACTGAAAAAAACTTGGTTTTGTGTGAGAACTCATGGTTTTCATGAGTGTGATTCCAAATTCAAGAAGAGAGAACTGTAGCAGGATGACATTATAGTGAATATAAGAAAAATTGTTACATTTTTCCAGGTCTTAGTGAGCTCCTGGACAGATATATGTATTCTGTAACCTGAATGCATAGAACTTTAGCTGCTCAATAAATGGTTATTAGGTAAAATTCATATGTTATTGATCCATCCAACATTTATTGGATGACTTCTATGTCAGGTGTTTATATGCGATATGGAAAGTAATTGATATGACCTACCCTAGGGAATTTCTGAAAATGTATAATTGAAATCATGATGTCTCACAATATTGTAAGGAAATTTTGCCTAAGGGGGGGGGGAGACTAAATGGAGAATATTTCAGTGTAGAATCTTTTATTAAACCAAAGACTCAGTGTACTTACTAGTGAGGAAAAATGAAAGTAAGACATTTAAAAGGCTAGAGGGAACAACCAAGAAGACTGAATGGAGGTGCTGTGCCCACCTCTGCCATAGAGAAGAACCAGGGCAACAAGGGAAAAACGGAGGTTTCACTGAAATGAGAAAATGGTTCAGGATAAGAATAAGAAATTCTCCAGAGAGAAAATAAAAAACCCAATCAGGAATCTTGGAGCAAAAACCTTTAATCAAAGAAAAAAAAATACAGAATCTCCACAACAGACCAAATGACAATTTCTGAACTTGATCATCTCTTGAATTAATCTAAACAAAACAAAAACTGTCAAGACACCATTAACAAATACTCACATTATTTCAGAAAGTGAAAAAAAGTGTAAAGTCACTGAAAATCTATTTTATGAAATAACTGAAATCTTCCCAAATCTTCAGAAATGTGGACATTCAGATCAAAGAAACACAAAGGATTTTAACTAGATTCAACCAATAAAAACCTTCATTTAGGCATTTTGTAGTCAAAATGTAAAAAGTACAAGAAAACCCTAAATACAGCAATAGAAAAGCATGTAGTCACATCAGTAGAATTCTCGGAAAAAACTTTAAACTTTACAGATCAGAAGTAATGAGATGTCATATTCAAAGTTCTGATAAAAAATAAACTACCAAGCAAGAATGCTGCATCCTGCAAACCTATCCTTCAGAAATAAAGAAGATATAAAATCTTTTCAAGACAAGCAGGTAGAATATTATTCAGCCATAAAGAAAAATATTATGGCATTTGCAAATAAATGGATGGAACTGGAGAATATCATGCTAATTGAAATAAACCAATCCCCCCAAAATAAAGGCTGAATGTTTTCCCTGGTAAGTGGATGATGATATATAATGATATATAATGGGGGTTGGGGTTGAGAGACAAATGGAGGAAATTTAGATTATGTAAAGGGAAATGAGAGGGAGGAGGAGGGGGTGGGTTATGAAAGATGGTGGAATGAGACAGACATCATTACCCTATATACATGTATGATTACATGAATGGTGTGAATCTACATTGTGTATAATCATAGAAACAAAAAAGGGTACCTCATTTGTGTACAATGAATCAAAATGCAGTCTGTAAAAAATAAAAAGCAGAAACAGGAAATGCATTAGCACCAAACCAACCATAGTAAAAACTTAAGGAAGTGCTATACTAGAAACAAAAGGATGATAACCACCATCATTTTTATATTCGTAAAACTCACTAGAACACATACACTAAAAAGAGAATCAAACTGTAACGTGACAAGAAACTACCAAACACAAAGATAAGAGAGGTGAAACAGAAGTATAAAAACAAAACTATAATGGTAGGAGTAAATTTGTATCCATTAATAATAACCCTGAATTTAATGATTTAGATTCAACAATCACCTGGGCATTGTGGCACATGCCTGTAATCCCAGGGGCTCGAGAGGCTGAGGCAGAAGGACCGGGAATTCAAAGCCAGCCTTAGCAAAAGTGAGGTGCTAGGAAACTTAGTGAGACTCTATCTCTAAATAAAACACAAAATAGAACTGGAGATGTGCGTTGGTGGTGGAGTGCCCCTGAGGAAAATCCCTGGTACCAAAAAAATAAGTAAATTGAGCAATCAAAAGACAGAATGAACAAATAGATTAAAAACAATATCCAACTATACACTGTCTTCAAAAAACATTTCACTGAGAGACAAAGTAAAGGACTGTAGAAAGATATAACATGCAAATAGGAACTAAAAGTGAGAAACAGGTATATCCCATCAGATAAAACACACTTTAGATCAAAAACCATGCAAAAAGACAAGATCATTATATATTGATTAAAGAACCAATTAATCAAGATACAATGACTGCAACAAACACTGAACCACTGAAATATATAAACCAAATACATCTCTAAAGGTACAGACTCCAATAATAGTTGGAGATTTCAATACTGTACTGTATTCCATAAACAGATCATTCAGATAGAAAATCTATAAAGAAAAATCTAAGTTGACCCATAATTTAGGGTAAATATAAGAAGTAGTTATGGAATAATTTATCCAACATTAAAAATATCCACATTCTTAACACTTTATGGAACTTTTTCTAGGCTAGATCGCATGTTAGGTAACAGATTTAATCTCAATAAAGATGAGATAATATGTAGCTTCTCAGGACACAATGAACTAAAACTAAAATCAATCAGAGCAGAAGCTTGAAAATACATGGAAATTGGACAACATGCACAAAATTTAATTAAAAGGGAAATCAAAATTTCTTGAAACAAAAAAAATGAAAACTATCAATCTGCTAGATACAGCAAAGACAGTACTAAAAAGAACTCTGTAGCAATAAATTCACACATAAAATGTAAAAGTTTTCAAACAACTTCACCGTGCATCTCAAGAACTTAGACAAGCAATAACAAACCAAACCCAAATTAGAAGAAAATAATAAAGAGCATGCATAAAATAAAACTAAAAAGTATAAAAGACCAATGAAATTTTTTAAAAAAGAATTCAGGCATTTAGCTATATGCTAAATACTATCGCTCAGCAACTTTTTAAAATTTATATGGAGATTTTTTTGTACATTGTAGTAATATTCTATAGCTAACAATTTGAGAGAATTATTACTGTAAAAATATGTAGGTCATGACACGAGTATGTCTTGAAAAAATTAAGCACACTTTAATATGTATAAGAAACTATCCAATGGGAACCTTAAACACTGGGCTATTCTCTTGTCAATGAAGAAAAAGCCCCAAATCTAAGTATCATGATTAGAGTCAAAGAATGGTCAGGTCTTAGAAAATGTGGGACTGCCCAGTTTATCAACATCCAAAGTAACCCTACCAAATAGTTCCCCCAAATCAGAGGCAAAATAAATAAATCAGTCTGTTCTGTTACTATTTCTGAGTTACTATGCTGTCCCTCCACACTGTATATCTGTAACTTCAGCTTATGTTTTAGATACAAAATCAATAGCTTACTCCTTCCATGAAGGTGTTTGGGGTTTGTGTTAAAACATGTATTATCTTTACTCTCATTCTTTGCTAGTTCTTGGTCTCTTTTTTCCTTTCCTTTCTGTTCCTACTACCAAGGTATTTGCTTAAAATTACTATTTATAATTCACGTAACCATCAAAAAAGGATGGTCTTTCCAGACTATTGATTTGACTGCTCAAGTTACAAGCCAATTCAATGTAATCATGTTTTACCAGAGGGATGACATCCTTGTAAGACCGTCTTCTGTTCTGTCAACTTACACAAAAGGAAATTCTGAAGACTATTGCAATGCTCATTTGCTTTTCAGAATATTGAATTTTACAATAAATCCTGAGTTTTGCAGTTTATAAAACATGCATATTTTTCATATTTTAAGGATCTGGTAAGCTACAGTTTGTAAAACATAGGTAGAAACCATGGAATATATTGACTAAAGATAAATACTCAGAATATTAAAGCTAGCCATAGGAAAAATAGAACAAAAATACCTAATATTCCTAAAGCTATAGAATATTAGGACATGAAGTACTTGTAGTATGCTAAATGTGAAGAATGTTGGTGGAATTGGGAATTAGTGCAAACACTCTGGAAAGCAGTATGGAGATTCCTTAAGAAACTAGTAATGACACCACCATTTGACCCAGTTATGTCTGTCACTCCTTGGTTTATACCCAAAGGACTTAAAATTGGTATACTACAGTGACACAGTCACATCAGTGCTTATAGCAGCTCAATTCACCATAGCAAAATTATGGAACCAACCTAGGTGCCCTTCGACAGATGAATGGATAAAGAAAATGTGGTACATATACACAATGGAATATTACTCAGCCTTAAAGAAGAATGAAATTATGGCATTTGCAGGTTAATGAATGGAATTGGAGAATATCATGCTAAGTGAAAATAAACCAATCCCAAAAAACCAAAGGCCAAATGTTTTATCTGATAAGTGGATGCTGATGCACAGTGGTAGGTGGGTAGGGAAAAATGAAGGAACTTTGGATTGTACAGAGGGGAGTGAGGGGAGGGGTGGGGATGGGAAGAATAGATTGAGACAGACATTATTACCCTATAGACATGTATGAAAAAAATTTTTATTTTCTATTTTTAAATTAGACTGAAAAAAAAAAAAACTCAAAAAGCTTACCTGCACAACCACAAATAACCCAGTCAATAAATGGACAAAAGAAGTAACATACATTTCTCAAAAGAAATGCACATGGTCAGCATATATATGAAAATATGTTCAATGTCCCTATCAACCAGGCAAATGCATATCAAAACATTAAAATTTTATCTCATTGAAGTTAGAAGAGTAATCATTAAGGATACAAATAATAAATGCTGGTGAGGATGTGGTGGAAAATGAACACCCATACACTGTTGTTGGGACTATAAGTAGGCACAACTACTTTGGAAACAGTATGAAGATTCCTCAAGAAACTAGGAATACAATCACGTATGACCCAGCTATCCCACTCCTTGGTATTTATCCAAAAGAACCAAAATCAGCAATGTATGAGTGTGCCTCTTTCCCCACACCCACACCAACACTTACTATTGCTTGTGTTCTTGATAATAGCCATTGTAATTGGAGTTAGATGAAATCTTAGAGATGAAATCTTAGGGTGGTATTAATTTGCATTTCTCTAATTATTAGGGATGATGAGTACTTTTTCATATATTTGTTGATCAACTGTACATCTTCCTCTATGAAGTGTCTGCCCAGTTCCTTAGCCCATTTATTGATTGGGTTCTTTGTATTTTTGGTGTAAAGTTTAAGTTCTTTATAAACTTTGGCGATTAGTACTCTGTCTAAAGTGTGTATGGAAAAGATTTTCTCCCACTCTGTAGGTTCTCTTTTCACATTATTGACTCCTTTGCTGAGAAAAAGATTTTTAGTTTGAATCTGTCTATTTGACCCAGATATCCCACTCCTTGGTATATACCCAAAGGACTTAAAATCAGCATATTACAGTGATGCAGCCACATCAATGTTCATAGCAGCTCAATTCACAACAGCTAGATTGTGGAACCAACCGAGTTGCCCTTTAATTGATGAATGGATAAATAAAATGTGGTATGTATACACAATGGAATAATACTCAGTCATAAAGAATAAAATCATGACATTTGCTGGTAAATTGATGAAGTTGGAAAATATCATGCTAAGTGAAATAGGCCAAGCCCAAAGAACCAAAGGCCAAATGTTTTCTCTGATAAGTGGATGACAATAAATAACAAGGTGGGGGCTGGGGAGATAGCTCAGTTGGTAGAGTGTTTGCCTTGCAAGCACAAGGCCCTGGGTTCGATCCCCAGCACCGCAAAAAAAAAAAAAAAAAAACCAAGGTGGGGTGGCGGTGCGGGGAGAGAAGAATGAAGGAACTTTGGATGGTGTAGAGGATAATGGGATGGGAGGGGGTGGGGGAAGGAAAGATAGTAGAATGAGACAGACAGTATTACCCTATGTACATGTATGATTACATGAATGATGTGAATCTACATTGTGTACAACCATAGAGATGAAAAGTTGTACCCTATTTGTGTACAATGAATCAAAATGCTGTCTATAAAAATTTTTAAAAATTAAAAAAAAAATAAATACCAAAGAGCCCCCCCCAAAAAAAGAACCAAAATCAGTGTACTGTAAATGCACAGCCACCTCAATGTTTATAGCAGCCCAATTCACAATAGCCAAATATGGAACCAGTCTACATGGCTGTCAATAAGTGAATAGATTAAGAAAACATGGGATATATACACAATAGAGTCTTATCTGGTCATAAAGAAGAACAAAATATTACTGAGGACGTAGAGAAAAGGGAACCCTTGTGTACTGTTGATGGGAATGTAAGTAACTGAGGCCATTTTGGAATATATTATATAGATTCCTCAAAAAATAAGATAAAAATAAAACTATTATGATCTATCCATCCCATCACCAGATATGTTTCCAAAGGAAATGCAATCAGTATGTTAAGATATCTGCATTCCTATGTTTATCACTGTGCTTTCACAGTAGTCAAGAATGAATCAGTTTAAGTGCCCATTAATAACTGGAAAAAAATCATTTAGGCACATGGAATATTATACATGCATTAAAGAAATATGAAAATACTGCCATTGGTCAGAATATGGATGAACCTGGAGGACATTATATTAAATGGAAAAAAGCTAGGTACAAAAAACCATGTTTCCACTTATATGGAATTTTAAAAAATATTGATCTAACATAACTGTTAAGAGTCATAGTTGTCCAGGGCTAAGTGAAGGAGAGAGGAGATTGAGGTAATGTCAAAGCATAAAAATTTTCACTTATGCAGAAAAAGTTCAAGCAATCCATCTGTTGTTAAGTATGATGACTGTAGTTAATGTTATATTCTTGAAAATGCTAACATTTTCAATATTAAATGTTCTAAGCATGAAAATGGTAACTTTGTGAGGAAGAACGTAGTTAATTAGCTTGATTTAGCCTACAATGTATGTGTATTTCAAAATGTTGTATACAATTTTCAGTAAATTCAAATTTCTAAATATAAAACAAAAATGTTAACTTCTTAAAACCTATGAAATCAGGAAAGTAAAAAGTCATCAAACTTCCACATAAAAATATACTGGTAGGTCCTAACAAAAAGAGGAAAAATAAAATAAATTAATTTTCAGTTATCCATGTTAATTACAAAGGAGCAGTATCTAATAAAATATTGAAAGCAGAAAAAACAATTTTGGTGCTTGCCTTATTATTTCTGATTTTATTCTATTAGATGTTCTTCCCTATCACAAGCTTATAACAGATTTATCCTGTATTTTTTTCAACTCATTTCAAAATCATCATGTCTTATCTGCCTTTCTGCAAATTCCCTTTTATTTTTGTTAATGTTTTTAATCTGTTCTAATTAGTTATATATGACAATGAATTTGTGCATTTTGATAAATCATACATAAATGGAGTATAATTTCTCATTTTTCTGATCGTACAAGTTGTAGGATCACATCTCTCATTCAGTTGTATATGCACGTGAGGTAATAAAGTCTGTTTCACTCTACTGTCCTACTGTAAATGTTTGAAGATGTTCAGTCTAACTATTTTTATGTAGTGCTGAGGATTAAACTCTGTGCCTCACACATGCTAGGCAAGCACTCTACCACTAAGCTACAACCGCAGTCCCTCAGTCTAACATTTATTTAACTTGTTCTTTTATGATTTCATCTCTTCTTTATCACATTTTGTAAATTCTTCAGTGTTTTCTTCAAATTTGCAAATTATTTTTGACTCATAGAATATCTTCCATGTGTTAATTCCAAAGTTACATATATGTGTATGTATTCATTTTGAGGATCTGCAATACTTATTATGTTTTATTTTTTCCTATTTATAATCTCCTATTTATGATATTTTCTACCTTTAAAATCTTTATTTTTAGGGATAGAGACACTGGGAATTGAATCCAGGGGTGCTTTACTACTGAACTGCGTCCCCAACCCTTTTTAAAATTGTTTTGTTTTGAGACAGGGTCTCACTAAATTCTGAGGCTGGCCTCAAGCTTGCAGTCCTTCTGCCTCAACCTCCCTAATGGCTGGAACTATAGGTGTGCATCACTGTAATTGACCCTTTAAAAACTTTGAGGTTGTAAACATAATTTAAAAACATCTCCATATTTCTGTGCCTCTTTGTATTTTATTAATCAGAAGTTTATACCCAACTATTTATTATCTTAGTTTCACATTAGATTCAAAAGGGTTGATTTTAGGTAAAAGCATAAATGTACAGCTATAAATTAGTGAAATCGAACCAAACATTATGACCAGCATTCACCTGATTAGAAAACAAAATCATGAACAACAACAACAAAAAACTCAAATCCATTTGTTAAGAATGTATAGCCTTTTTAAGAAGAATTGAATACACAGAAAGTTCTGGAAGACACGGATCTCAAAATGGAGTTGTGAGAGAGCCAGCAGTCGGGCCACAGTTATTCGACGTCCTCTGCAATTTGCAGCACCTCTTCCCCATCACTGTGAAAGTTCCATTTATTTGTTTTTTTCACAAAGTAGAAAAAGGTGTCTAGCACTGCCTTAATTGTGAAATCCTCCCTTGACTTGGCAGGAACAGCTAGCAGGAGAGTAAGTACTTTGGAGTCCAGGCCAACAGTCTGGGGAAACAGCTTGATAGTGTCCATGACAAGGCCAGATGTAGCAAGTTTGATGATGTAGTGGGGGCTCCAAAAGTAATCAGCAGCAGACTTGAACAACATTCATGTGAAGCCAGAAAAGTCTGATATTTAGTAGTTTTACGTGCACAAACTGCACATTTGAGATAGTTGATGGCTTATGTTTTCCATTATTTTACATGGAAGAATTTTAGAAGTTTGTATTGCTAGGTGATTTCTCTTAATGGAGCCAGTGTAATTATGGAGATTATATTTGTCTGGCTTTAAAATTAATATGTTTTGTCTATATCTGTATAGGAACTTTTGAATCTGTGTTCATGTAAAAATATCAACTACAAATGGGTTATAAAATAAGCTGAACTTATTTTGTGGTTGCTTTAAACCACTTCTGGTATAAGGATTTTTAATTAAACTATTCCCAGCCTGCTAGTAAAATAACAATTTTATTTTCACTAGCAAATCAAACTATCTGTTTTAAATGTTTGCAAAATATTCATGATTCTCATGTTTACTGCACACAGTTTGTTGTATAACATGTTACTACATGGTCTTAAAAGATGAAATGTTATAAATATTCATCAATAGAAGAGGAAAAATTAAAACCTACAGTCTGTGTAACTGGTTCATATTTATTGTTTATATGCTATTGTGATCCATTTACTGCAAGATTTTTTATAGGTTAAAGTGCCTCCATGTCTAGTTGTCACTGAGACTGAAAATTGTTACTGCTTAATGAAATGCTAATTAGGATTTTTGCTCAGTTTAATTCAGGGAATTGGGTACTTTCTTGAATCAACAGGTGGTAAAACATTAAGATTTTGTAATTCTTATGTATTTAAAATTTGATTCCAGTGTGATAGTTTTGCAAATAATTTTACATGCTTCATTACTTAATCTTTCTGGGCTATGTTGTGAATGTAAAGAATTGTTTTCTTCCTGTTATTTTCTATATTGATGCAACTTTCTAGTAGTTTCATCTTATTGGCTAATCTAGAGTGATTAAGATCACCAAATGCTGACTTTAAATTTTTCTTCCCACATAGTGGTATTTAAATTAATACCTTTCTAATCTATATCCATGCATTCTGAGCCATTGTACCAAGTGTACTGATGCTGTCTTCTTTAATCCTCACAATTACCAAGTGAGGGCTAAAATGTCCACTTGTTGGAATGAAAAAAAAAGTAGCTTTGAGAGAACAAGTAACTAGTCCAAGGTCATTAATCTAAAAGAAACTGCTTAAATTGAGATTAATAACCAGGTCTGTTTTATTCTAAGTGAGCTCTGTACTCATAGATACATGTTAGAAGTAGAATTCTATGTAGGGCATGGTGGCACACACCTGTAATCCCAGCAGCTCAGGAGACTGAGGCAGAAGGACTGCAAGTTCAAAGCCAGACTCAAGAACTTAGGGAGGCCCTAAGCGACTCAGTGAGGCCCTGTCTCTAAATAAAACATTAAAAGGGCTGGGGACGTGGCTCAGTGGTTAAGTGCCCCTGGGTTCAATACCTGGTACAAAAAAAAAAAAAAAAAAAAAAAAGAAAGTACAATTCTATGAATTGAGTTCATTTTCCTATAATAGCCAAAGGCAGAATGCTAACTCTAATGGGATAATGGTGAACAAGATATAAAATCCACTAAGAATTTCAGTATGGCCTGAATATTAGGGAATTACTCATTTTCTTAGGTAATGGCACTGTAGACACGTGAGAGAATGCCACACTTTGGAAATGCATGCTGAAGCACATCGGAATGAAATAATATGTTGTCAAAATTTTTCAAAAAATTTTTTGTTTTAGTTACTGTTTTGTGGATATATGTGATGGTATGAATTGAAGATCAGTAGAGAATGGAAAAGGGAAGAGGGGGTGCCTGAGGAGTGGAAGGAAAGGGGAAGAAATGAGGACCAAATGAGAGCAAGTTACATCCCATGCCTTCATAATTATGTCAAAAGAATACTAATGTTTTATATAACTAATAACCAAGAAAAAAATCCATATGCTTAGCAAACACATGTATAGATAGATATACGAACAAAGCAGATGTGGTAAAATGTTTACAGGTAAGTGAGTAAACAGGTATTATCATACAATACTTCTCATTTTCTGCATATAAAATTTTTTACAACATAAAAAATATTTCACAGTATAAAGTTAGGTAAAACAGCTAGAGGGAAAACAAAGAAATGGAAAAGGAAAGGAGGAAGGAAGAATACTGCCCCTAAAGTCTTGCTCTGAGCTTGAATGATCTCCCAGGTACTATCTGGAGAAATGCTATGGTATATTTATGAAGTTCATTTCATTGTATGTTAAATGGTGTTGCTAACAACTACTTTCATGAAGTATCTAGCACTTAGATGTTACAAAATATATCTTAGCTATTATTAAAATAATCCAAAGATTATTAGGATGTGACTAACAATATAACCCTTATTTTTGTTTGTTCGTATAGAACACCTGGAAGACAGAACCTCAGACATTGAAGACAAAATATTTAATCTTGAAATTAAAGTTGACCAAACAGAGAAGATGGTAAGAAATCATGAATAGAATCTACAAGAATTATGGGATATCACAAAAAGACCAAATTTAAGAACTATTGGGATTGAGGAAGGCACAGAGAAACAAACCAAAGGAATGAACAATCTATTCAATGGAATAATCAGAAAATTTCCCAAATCTGAAGAATGAAATGAAAAATCAAGTGCAAGAGGCTTATAGGACTCAAAATACACAAAATTACAACAGACCCACACCAAGGCACATTATGATGAAAATACCTAGCATACAAAATAAAGACAGAATTTTAAAGGCTGCAAGAGAAAATAATCAAATTACATTCAGGGGGAAACCAATACGGATGTCAGCAGATTTTTTTCAACCAAGACCCTAAAAGCTAGAAGGGCCTGGAACAACATTTTTCAAACTCTGAAAGAAAACAGATGCCAACCAAGAATCTTATACCCAGCAAAACTTACCTTCAGATTTGATGACGAAATAAAATCCTTCCATGATAAACAAAAGCTAAAAGACTTTACAAAAAGAAAGTCAGCCTTGGCCTATACCCAAAGGACTTAAAATCAGCATACTACAGAGATACAGCCACATCAATGTTCATAGCTGCTCAATTCACAATAGCCAGATTGTGGAACCAACCTAGATGCCCTTCAATTGATGAATGGATAAAGAAACTGTGGTATATACATATATACAATGGAATATTATTCAGCCATAAAGAATGATAAAATTATGGCATTTGCAGGCAAATAGATGAAATTGGAGAATATCATGCTAAGTGAGATAAGCCAATCTCAAAAAACCAAAGGATGAATGATCTCGCTGATAAGTGAATGATGACATAATGGGGGTGGGTGGGAGGGGTTAGTGTTAGGGTTAGAGTTAGGGTTAGGAAGGGGGGCGAGAATGGAGGAAGGAAGGACTGTATAGAGGGAAAAGAGGGGTGGGAGGGTGGGGGGAAGGGAAAAAATAACAGAATGAATCAAACAACATTACCCTATGTAAATTTAAGATTCACAAATGGTATGCCTTTACGCCATGTACAAACAGAGAAACAACAAGTATCCCATTTGTTTACAATTAAAAAAAAAAAAAAGGCAAGCCGGCATTACAGAACATTCTCAGCAAAATATTCCATGAGGAAGAGATGAAAAACAACAATGTAAATCAGCAAAGGGAGTAACTACCCTAAAGGAATAGTCAAAAAAAGGAGAAATCAAGTCATGTCAAAAAATGAGCCAAATTACTAGGAATACAAATCGTATCTCAGTAATAACCCTGAATATTAATGGCCTGAACTCATCAATCAAAAGACATAGACTGGCAGATTGGATTAAAAAGAAAGATCCAACAATTTGCTGCCTGCAAGAGACTCATCTCATAGAAAGAGATACCCACAGACTAAAGGTGTTCATATTATCTGGAACCACTTTGGGGACTGATCCAGATAGATCCTTAAAGTAGTAAGAATGTAACTATGACTGGCTATGTTAAGTTTGTATTCTGCTATGAATAAAATTGTAAGAACCATGAAAGTTGATAGTTCTTTCATTTTGCTTTGTGTAAAATTCAGCAATTTCATCCACAGTTTTAATAATAATCTAGTTCAGAAAACTCCTTGACTAAGAAGGGATGAAAAGTCCTGATCTTGTCATTTAGGGAATTTACTCAGAATTTTGAGAATCATTGTGACAGTAGTATAAAGTCAGTGTGAGAACACTTTAAGTGAGTATATATGTATTGGCCAGTGGACTAAGTATACAGAAGTATAAATGGAGTCTAACAACATCACAGGAACACAGAACCAACCTTTGATTTATTCTATAAATAAGTGGTTTTTGCTTGGATTTAATCATAATTAAAGCAAACTAAATCCAGATTTTCTCAAAGTAAATGTAATCTGTGGTTTCTTCATCACACCCTATGTGTTTTTTATACTCATATTTAGTGACATTTATAGAAATGTGAATGACTAGACGTCATCACTAAAAATGTCCCCTCCAAAATACCATTTTATTACCTATAAGTTATTGCCTCTAAAATAACTTTGTAGGAGACATGATCAAGATTTACTCCATCTTCTAGTTGATAAAGTATTCTTCCTTGTTTCAAAATTTAATCAAGGCATTTTTTTTGGGTAAATTCCCTTAGTATTAATAATCATTACCAGATTTGAGAGAGTTGTAGCAAGTTCATTTGTGTTTCTTTTCCAGCATTCTTTTCCTCTTTCATCTCTTCTGTCTTTTCCTCTTCTCTACTTTCTTTTTGGAGACTCACCACATTCTGAGGAAGCTGACCCTACCCCATCTCAAAACCTTATCAAAACCAATCAGCACATTTTATATCACTAGACACAGTGATTAAATTAAGGTTGACCATGTAACCTAAGCCAATCCAAGTAGAAAATATTCAAGGATTTGCTGTTAATGCCGGAAAGCTATTATTCACCCCTTTGCTAACATGCACACTCAAATAGCCATCCTGGATCCCCAGATTTGATCAGCTAAAAGATAAAGCTAAGTTGAAGAGATGGAAAGAAACCAAGTCTTAGCAAGTTAGTGCCAAATGATTAGCCTCATTTGAAACCAGCAATACCTCTGTGTATTTTATTTATAAGAGGCAAGATAAAGAGGTTCTTCATTTTTTCTAATAGTGGAATCTGATTTCTGCTATTTAATAATAGAAGTGCCTGCCATTAGATATCTTCTTTCCTGTGGGTGATAGTCACATAGCATTGGCTTTACATGTAATCAGAGTTTTATTGAAACTGACCCTGTTGGAAACCTCTTTACAGTCAAATTTTCAGTTAGGGGTGAATCAATCCCTCTAACACAAATGGTTTATTTTCAATCTAATTCAAAAATGTACAAATTTGGAGAAAATAAATAGTATTTCCATAGTATGCCTCTATCAGCATTCCTGTTTGTACCCATTCCCCTTCTGGTTTTGATTTTACATTTTTAAAACTAATATTAACATAAGAGATGAACTTTAGTATAAACCTCTAATTAGAATTGTGAATCTGCCTTTCGTTCAATAAATGCCTAACTGCTGTATTGGTTGGAATTGCAGTGTCACTGTTAAACCAGAAGACTCAAAGGTTTGCTTTTGATAAAGTCATATAGTTATATAATTCTGTATCTATGTATATGTGTCTACCTATGCATCTTTAAGTAACTGGTTGCCTAAATTTCAGTCCCTCGGCCCTGTTTTTGCTCAGTTCTCCAATATTTGATCCTTTTAAATCTCAAAAGCTGATAAGTGGAAACAGTTAAATGAGAATCAACTCAATTCATTGGAATTAGATGATATTGAAAAACTAAACCAAAATGGTTGAATGTTACTTAATTTACTTAAGCATGGATATTTTGTGACTCATTTATATGAGTTAAAAGGCTTTTCTGTTGTTTTCCAAATAAAAAACAGGTCATTGAAATCGCTTTCTCTTCTTCAGTCCCTCCCTCTCCTGCAGCCCTTCCCATCCCCAGGAGACTTCAGTCAGTCTGTAATCTGTCTTCCAGCCCTAGGTGCCATATGATAAATGTGCTAACAACCCTGAGTTTTCTCCAGCCCTCCTTGGCCTCAGATCACAGGAAGCTTCCTTAGATGAGGGGAGAAAATGGACTTTCAAAGATTAAAATTACCATTTAACAGATACACAGGAGCCAAAACCCACAGACATTGAGAAGAGATAAAAAGCACTGACTCCTATGATATCTTCCACCTTCCAGTTTAACCAAATCCTTTCCCCATCTCTGACACAGTTACTGGCTGGAACCTTGTTTATAGAGCATGCTTTGAAGTTTTCTGTTTTAGAGGCCCTTTTTGTTTTAATTTGAGTTCAGCTTCATCATTGTTCATTAAAGAACCATCAGGGAGCTCTTATGTTTGAACTATAAGTTAAACAGACCACTTGGGGGTATGAACAATCAAGTCAACAGGAAGAAATCATTGCAAAAACAGACATTACCACATTCATCACCCACATTTATAGAGTGACACCTGGAATATAGATGCCCCAGATGTGATCAGGATCTTTATATTTAACTATCAGGTGCTGTCCTAAGAGACTGAGACTGCGACTAAGGTAAAAAAGAAGCAGAGGACTACAGTGATTTTTTGTTTTATAAAACTCGATTGTTGTTTTAAAAAGTTGTATTGTCATTTATTTGTATTGTACTTCCTAGCAGAATTTCTCCAAGGGTAATGTATGTGTGTACACACACATACTATATATAAACATACACATATATGTATATTACATGTATATATGTATTATATATAGTGTGTGACACACTATACACATGTACACACAGGATACATGTTACATGTATATATGTATATTGTGTATACATAGTGTGTATGACACATGCTACATATACACACATGTACACATAGGATATCTATTTACATGTGTGTATTGTGTATATATAGTGTGTGACACATACTATGTATACACACATGTACACAAAGGATATATATTACATGTATGTGTGTGTATTGTATATACATAGTGTGACACTATATATACACATACACATAGGATATATAGCATATATATGTGTGTATTGTATATACATATAGTGTGTGTGACTATGCACATATATACACAAAGTATATACATTATATGAATATATGTATGTGTATATTGTGTGTTTATATATATATATATATATATATATATATATAGTGTGTGTGTGTGTGTGTGTGTGTGTGTGTGTGAGAGAGAGAGAGAGAAACTCAGCTTGATATTTTGAGCTTCAAGTGTTCTACCTTACCTTAAAAATAAAATACTCAATTAGTAGTGACTGGAATTGAGTTAATCATTTTATGGTCTCATAAAAATATCATTACCTTGCTATTTATTTTATAGTGTTTCCCTTCTTTCCAAACATATATATTATAGGCTGATTCTGTGCCAGATTCTATGCTAGGTGCTACATAGAGATTAAATATACTTCCTAACTACTGAGTCACATAATTTTACCTAATATTTTAAAAAAATAAAATATTATACCAAGTATTTTAAAAATATTTCAAGTTAGGCAGGCAAGTATTCATAATTTTCTAAATCAAGAAATAAAAGGTAAAATAGAATGACTTGCTGAATGTTAAGAAATAGATGGGAACCCACTTTTCAGATTTTCCTACCAGCATTACCTTTGGGTGGAAGAACCACCATAAATGTGGGTTCAAGTAAAGTAAATATTTGTAATATTAAAAATGAAACCTAATGGGTCCAGAAGTTACACTACTGTATAAGTCTTTACCATATTTTCATGTAGAAGGAAGTGGTTTTTTGTCTTGAGTCCATTTCTGGAATCTTCTTTGTGGTAGATGAAGCTGGTAAGGAACCTAGGCACATCAGGAAGAGGATGGGGTAAGAAATCACCCTAAAGGAGAAGGTGAGAAAAGCGTCTGAACAGCCACTATGTGAGACAAGGAGAAGTGTCCAAATGGGGTTTTAAAAGCAGCCCAGGTCTGTATGTATGAGGTTTTTTGGAGTTGATTATTTTTTGTGATACCATTTAGAGTTGAATTAACTGGGGCCATGGGTTATAATCAGGTTTTAATAGATAAAATGTTTGTAAAGCTTTATATTTACAAAAGAACACAGTGCTGGCCTGGGGAGACAGCTTAGCTGGTAGAGTGCTCGCCTCGCAAACACAAGGCCCTGAGTTTGATCCCCAGTACCGCAAAAAAAAAAAAAAAAAAAAAAAAAAAGAACACAGTGCTTTGTTGTCCAAAACAGTTAGCTCTAGTGTCCAACACATCAGCTTGTTACTGTTGTAAGCCCTCAGGACTTCCTCCACCTTACATAAGACCTACACATGAACAGCAGTTTCTCAAAGCTGTGTGTGATCTCTAAATTTCTAGCCTGGTTCACATTTTTCAGTTCTGCTCCACAGTTTGTTCCTGTTTCTCTATCTTTCGGACCTGAGACCATTTCTCGGGCTTATGGAAGTAGATATCAATCACCATGATATTTACACAGCACCATTCCCCCATATGTGATGTGGTCATCTTAGACCGTAGATTCCCCATTCACTCTGGGGATTCCCTAAACCAGCCTACTGCTGTAAGGGCAAGACTGGGGTATACCTCTGTACATTACAACAGGACAATTCCTGAAGAACAAGATTCTACACAATTACAGAAAAATTCATAACCACATTTTTTTTTTTTTTGCTGTCTTTCTATGCACTAGGAAACAATACTTTTCCTAGGATAAACTATGTGCTAAATCAAAACTTGTGAAGAATGTATGATAATCACTGTTGAGACAAAGCTCATGCCAATTTTTAAAATTTTTAATTTATTTTTTACAGACTGCATTTTGATTCATTGTCATGCAAATTTTGAGCTCGGAGTTTTGAGAAAATATTCTTAGTGAGTTCTCTACCTACTATGTTAAGGACACACACATAAATGTGAAAATTTACTTTCAGTTTTCTGTTTAGGATCTTTGGACTTATTTTCTCATACTAAATTTACTGTACCTGAGAATGAATAGTAGTTTCTGACACCTCTTGATGATTTGCAGAAACTCACTAACTTTTCAAGTTACATTCTCTCCCCAGTCTTAGTCTCACTTTACATTGTCTTGTATAAAAGTTCTCAGAAGCACTTCAGGTTATGTTTTCTGAATCTGAACGCTAGATCTTTCCCCTCAACCTTTTTCTCTCATCTGTCTTCTCCAACTAAATAAGTGGCATCGTTATTTTTTCAACAACACAGGAAAGTGTACTGTCTCTTTACCACTGATTTCATAAATGTCTGTTTTATTTCAAAATTATCCACTTTTCCAATATCCATTCTAATTCAAATCACCTTCACCTACATCCTGGGTGCTGTTCCCTCCCTCACCCCATTATCTGCATAAGGATGATCCTAATATGTGATTTCCTGATGGAAACTCAATAGCTCCTTATCGCATGTTGGATATAACCCAAAACTTGAACATGGCAAGCAAAGCCTTTATAATCTCCCCCTTGACATCTTCCATCCTCTTTTTGCAACAAGCTCCCAGTAGCTTACCATGATCTCCCATTCTGATTTTCATTCAGTTATTTTAAAGCACTCAACACTTCCTCTCTCGTTTGTAAGTCCTTGCTATTCCGTCTATCAAGCATTCTCCTCACAGTCTTCACCAGGCTAACTTAAAATACAACTTCCTGACACATGTGCTTTCTCAACTTTCTGAAAGTTTTAACTGTTAATTCTTACCTGACGATATTCCCAGGTCAACAAATGCTACTCAGTTCATTTGAGGAACAGGTCTCAAGTCCCAGAGAATTATCCTCCCCACTTTGCCTTCTAGAAAAAGCCCTATCAAAAGACTAATGAGAGCTGGTGGACAGCTTCTCCAGTTTCAAGAACCCTCCACTGGGATGGAGTGTAGCACTTGATCTCTAAGTACTCCTGGAGGGACTGAGCTCCAGTTACCCGGGGAAGTTGCTTTAGTACAGTACCCTGAAAATTTCTTCTCCTCCCTGATTCATGACTTCAGTCTTCTATTGGTGCACCTCCCAGAGAGACTTTGGGTTCCTTCTTCTCTGTCTTGGATCAGCTTCAAGATGCCTCGGGCATAAGGCTAATGGTATTTCATAATGAAGAGTAAATCGTTTATTTAACTCAGTGATGCATACATACAGGCTAACTAGAAACTATATTTTACTCATGACTGAGTAAGAATTGAGAATTCTAGAATTATTCACTAGTGATGTCCATGTAATAGGCAATTATTCATGCTAAATGTGCAAATACACGTGTGAGTTAAACACGTTACTGTTAATTACTTATGTGTATAAAAATATACAAATTCATGGGAGTTAACTGAGACTATTTCATATAACTATTAATGGGCATGCATGTCTATATAGTTATATGCAGCATGGAATTCCTACATATCTACTTTGAGTGACTAGTCATATTTTTAAATGAAGCAAAGCATCATTAGTCATCTTCCTGCTCTAAGTTTTATTCATAATGATCATCATCTACCACTCTAATCTCCCCTAGTTCCTTCTTTTTATTCCCAAAGATAAACTTCACATATGAAATAAACTCTACTTAAACTGACAATTTTTAAACTTCATATTTCCCAAGAATTTTTTTAAACAAACATTTGAGTTTATAAACTCCCTTTTTTATCCCCTCAACAAAAATTAGTTTTCACAATATTTTCTAGCTATGATTCAAAGATCATTTGGAAAACTAAAATGTGTGCATGGATTCTGTTTGCTTTACTGCAGCAAAAACACAAATGCTCTTAAAACCACAGATGTTTCTGACTGAATAAGATCACAATTGAGGAAAAAAAAATAAAAGCACATTACTATAATTCAAAAATAGTTGTGTGTGATTTTAACAAATCACATTATTATTCATGACATTTCCATAACCTTACCTTTACTGTAGGTTGCAGTAGTGCTTGTGAAAGTATATTATTTGTTCTGACACTCTTTTTCCTTGTCAGTAACAAAGGCTAATGAAATCTTGTTCTCACAAGTTCTAATTGAGATGACAGGCCTTCTGAGGTCATAGGACATTTTAATAAGAGCTAGAGATTATCTTTTCCATTACTTAATTAGTACCCACCCCCCTAATAATCTATTTGAGAAATTTTATAGGAATAAAAATAGCAACCATCACTTTTTTCTAATATTTAGAAAATTGTCAACTGTTACAATGTTTGACTATTAGTTTGGGTGAATGATGTGATTTGGAAAGGTGAAAGACATTGAAAATTTGAGAAATTTGCTTTATTGCTAATAAAATACTCAATTTTAAGAAAATTTAGAACGAATTGCAATAGCTATCTAGTTATCCACCATAAGAAAAAGTTAAAGAAATGAAAGCCCAAAACAATTTATAGTCTTAGTCAGTGAACACTTTTTAGAAGAACCTGTGGAGTGTGATACCCAAACAAAATTTTACCATTTTTCTATGAAGTATTCATTCCCCTTCTCAAACTGAGTTTTTAGTTTTTCTATTCCTAGTTAACTTGTTCCTAAAGCAGACAAGAAATATGCAGACCAAAGAAAGATGGTCTTCTAGAACCATCAAAATTTTTGAAAATATACTTTTTGAAAACTATTTCCATTTCATATTCAAGTCCTCACAGATTGAGTTTCACCTCAAAGCAAAGGAATTCAATAAGAATGACTCTTCTCATTAAACAATTAAGTGTGTCTGTCATGTTTCTCATAATGTCAAAAACAAAAAGCCAGCTGTCATACACTGATGCTTAGCAGATCAGAGTAGTTCTTTTAATCATGTTATTTAAAGTAACATCTTTACTTTCCCGTTACATCAAAACTACAAAATTACTTCATAAAATTCAAATGGACATATTCCAGAATAAAAACTACTATGTTATATTGCTTCCCAGTAATTTAAGCCAAATGTTTCTCAAATTACTATAGATTTCAATTTACCTTTCTAAAATATATCTTGTACCAAGTATGTATACCAAACATAAAAACATTTGTTTCAGAAGAGCCTGAGATTTGGGGAAAAAATTAGATTTCATTGATTGTTTTTAGGCTCAGGGTACACTAAGTCAAATAAGATTTCATTTTTTTTTTTTAAATTGTATTCTGACAATGTGAAGACATACCTAAAAAAGATGTATGTGTATTCTCTTAAAGGGAAATAAGAGGAAGAAACCAGCATGCTAAGAGCACAGAAGTCTTTACTCAGTATTATTGGAGGAGTGGATTCAGGACAGTCACATGAAAACTTTCTACAGTTTGCATTTTTAAGATGATGTATAACATACACAAGCTTAGATTCTCAGAGAAGCATTTAGGTTTATTGATTTCTAAGGGTAACTGCAGATTTTTTAAGCAAAAAAAATGAAAAAAAAAATCAGAAATTAACATCTGTTATCTGTCAGTTCTTTTAATTGTGCCTTTAAAATTGAAATAACTATATAACACCAAAGCAGTCTACTTTCAAACACTGTGAAGTGATATGTCCTGTCATGTCCTTTTTTTTTTTTTCTTTACACATAAAACTGGGAGGTCCTAAATAAGAAGACAAATGGGAGGAAAAGTATAAAAGCCTAATGTTCAACCCACATCTTTCTAAATAACCTGTCTATTGAAGTGTCCAAGCAGTAAATGCAGAAAACTGATGATGTTCATGGTGGCCATGGCATGAAAACTTAAAAAACATAACAGCAGGACCTGGGTGGTCCTAGAGAAAGAGGGACATTATGGCAAATTATGCAAAGAAAACCTTAGATCAAACTGCTGCGGGGAGATGAAGACCCACATCATAAAACCAAGCTGAGCCTATAATGAGGGCAGGAAAGTCTATCCTCAAACATTAGCAGAGCTTTTTCAAAGATGTTTTAGATGTTATGAACCAAAATCAAAATCAAAACCCTGTAAACTAGAAGCAAGGTTTAAGGAACAGAATGCAAATGGCCTGTAACTAGAAGCCTGGGTAAATAATGCAAACCTCCTTGAACAGCTGTCACACTGTTGAATGCGTGGCAATAAAAGAGCCAAGATAATATTGCTTGTTAACTCCTGCATTCATTTATTACCTCTACAAGTATTTATTGAGTGCTACTGCATACCTAGCATCATTTTAGGTACTGAGAACATATCAATGATCAAAATTAACAAATTATTGTACTCATAGTGATAACATTGAGTGAGGATGGAAAATAAATAAGATACATTTTATTAAATGCATAGTGTTCAAGGTGATAGGTGCTATGCAAGAAACAAAACAAGGTCAGGGGAATAAAAGATATTGTGTGAAAGGAGTAAGAAGCAGTTTTAAATAGCATAGTCAAGAAAGTTTCCATTGTCCTGAAAGAAAGATGCAAGGCATACAGATTTCTGTGGCAAGAGGGGACCAGGTGGACAGAAGAACAGGGGCAAAATCCTGATGCAAGAATGTGTCTGGCTTGTTTGAAGGAGGAGGAGGCCACTATAATTAGAGTGGAGTAAAATAGGGCGAGGAGAGAATAATCCCTGAATGATGTACAATTTTGTATGCTCCTCTAAGCACTTTGGCTTTTACTCTGAATGAGATGGGAGACTATTAGAATATTTTGAGTAGATAAGTGTGATGATTTTTTAGGGGACTACTCTGGTCGCTATGCAAAAACAGATTTAAATAGGGCAATTGTAGAAACAGGAAATCCACTTGAGACATCCTGTGAGGAAGATGGCAGCAGGAAGTAGTGAAGAAGCAGTGGAAGGTGAATGGATTCTAGAGTAGGGTTTCTGAACTGTGGCATGACTGATACTTTGAGGCGGATAATATTTGTTGTGGGTATTTCACTGTGGATTGTATGCTATCTAGCAGCATTCCTAATTTTTATTAATTAGATGACTGTAGCAAACACCTTTTCCCTCATTTGTGATAATAAAAAACGTCTCCAAACTTGGCCAAGTGATTCCTAGGAGGAAAGAAAAAAATAAAAATCAACCCTGTTGAGAATGAATATTCTAGATATATTGCACAGACAAAGCCAAAAAGGAATGGAAAGAGATGAGCCAAGTATGATGTATCAGCTGGAAGACAGTTAAGTTTTTGTCACCATGAGACAAAAATAATAATAAAGCAGCATAAATGAAACAAATAATTCAGAGAGTGTTCAGCACTCTTCAATGAGGTCACTCATGGACAAGCCTTGGGGGAGGACTCACATACTCAATATGTCTGATATATTAGGTAGCTCACAAGAACTGAAGCCAAGTTTCAACACAAGAAAAAGGAGAAAAAATATGGAGATAAAACAACATCAATTTTAAGAACATGAAGATGAGATTGCAGACTTCATTTTCATTCATCTCTCACTAGAGAAAACCTTGTCAGATGGCTACATGCAGCTGATATATGGTCTTGAGCTGGGAATACAATAGCCAGTCAAAGTGGGCAGAGAAGTATCTAAACAAAAGAATTGAAAATGGGGGATAGTTAGTTTTTCTCTGCCAACAATGTCTCAAAGGATGCTTGGTCTGATCAAATGGAAGGATCCTGTTGCTTTCCTAGGAAAAAAACCAACCAGTTATGTTTGACTAAAGTGCCAAAGGTGCAAAGGGTGGCTGTGAGTTCACTTGAACAAATTACATTTAAAGTGCTTATTTAATACTCAAATAGAGATGATCATTAATTCAGGAGAGAGTTTTAGAATGAAATATAAGTTTTGGAATTCAAGTTTATGAACTGAATAAGCTCCTGAGAGGGTTATATAAGAAAGAACAAAGAATTCCAAAAGATCTTAGGGTCCTCTGATGCTTATAAGTCAGGAAGAAGTATCAATACCTGAGACTGAGAAGTAGCAGCAAGTTGGAAGATAATCAGTGGTGTGTCCCAGAAACTTACTGAAAGAGCTCTAAGAAATACAATGCTCAATTTTGTTAAACCCTGTTAAATCAGAAGAAAGAAGAAAACCAATTATGGTGATCTTGAAAAGAGTCATTTTGGTAAAACAGTGATTATAAAAAGAAGTCAAGAGAAGATGTGTGAAAGAACTGTAAATAACTCAGTTATTTTTCCAAGGGATTGTATTATAGAGCAGAGCATTGTAGAATGGAGCCCATTTGGGGAGGTGGGGGCAATACAGAGGTTTTAAGAATTAATAAATTTCATGACATGTTTAAGTACTACTGCAAAATAGAGATAAGAAAAAAATTTTATGTAACTTTTGCTAGTTTTTTTCAACCTTAAAGCTTAAGTAGCCTGAGCTCTGCTGTAAATACCATTCTGTATAAATACCACTCTGGAAAGCAGTATGGAGAATCCTCAGAAAACTTGGAACGGACCCATCTTTTGACCCAGTAATCCCACATCTTGGTTTATACCCAGAGGACTTAAAATCAGCATACTACAGTAACACAGTCACATCAATGCTTATAGCAGCTCAATTCACAATAGCTAGGTTGTGGAATCAACCTAGATGCCCTTCAACAGATGAATGCATAAAGAAATTGTGGTATATATACACAATGGTATAAAGAATAATAAAATTATGGCATTTGAGGTAATTGAATGGAGTTGGAGAATATCATGCTAAGTGAAATAAGCCAATCCCAAAAAACCAAAGGTCTAATGTTTTCCCTGGTAAGTGGGTGATGATATATAATGGGGGTGAGGAATAAGAGAAGAATGAAGGAACTTTAGATTACGTAGAGAAAAATGAGAGTTTGGGTATGAAAAAATGGTGGAATGAGACAGACATCATTACCCTATGTACATGTATGATTACAAGAATGGTGTGAATCTACATTGTGCACAACCACAGAAATGAAAAAATGTACCCCATTTATATACAATGAATCAAACTGCAGTCTGAAAAAAAAGGGGGGACAGAACATTTTCTGTAAGCACAAATGGAACCTTTGCAAACATTGACCACACCACACATTATACCCACAAGCAAGTTTTTACAAATTCTAATATTTGATCACAACAGGATTAAGTTATAAATACACAGAACTTTTAAAACATTTCATTTTATGGAAATGAAAAACACAGATCTTCTTTCATCTATATATTACTTAGATCTAAGAGTGACATTTTGATGAGTGTACTGTGTTGGTTATTAAATATTTTTAACATTGTTCTATAGAAAACTAAAAATGGACAAATCTTGGACATGATTCAGAAATAAGAAAGGTGAGACCAAAAGCATTAGAAATTAAAAACATACTTTAAGATATAATAATTTCTAAATTTAATAATAAACATTAGTAATACACATTCAAAAATACTCTACCAGTCAATTTGAAGACAAGTTTTATCTTAGAATGATGCAATTTGTTAAAACTGACTCAAGGACAGAAAAAAGAGCGTCTCTTTAATTTAGGAAATTAAAATCTATACTATTTTCTCTTCCCTTCTGTAAGAAAACCTAAGGCCAATTTTAGAGATGAGTTCCTACATTCATTTGAGGAATAACTAATACCCAATTTATGTAAGTTCTTTTACAGAACAGAAAATTAAGAAAATCTTTGATAACCATACTAAATTTTTTTTCTTATTAGAAGATGAAAAATTATATGTAAAATGAATCAATTTCTATGCACGTGTGAGTTTGTCAGAATGAAACTGTTTCTATAAAAAAAGTATACTGAATCCTATAATATGATTAAAAAAAAATCAAATTGACAGTTTTTCCAGAAAAGGCAGGGTTGTTCAGCATTAAACACTGAATGCAACTCCTAATCAATTGGAAAAATAAGCGAATGCTTCAATAAGCCCCCTGAATTCCAAACTCAAAATATATAGTGAGTTACATAGATATAATTTATGATTTTGTAATATCCTTACATTACTGATATAAACCTTTTATCATGGTATATTATTAATTGAAAACACAACCTCATTTTGCATAAAATTTTTATGACCGTGGTTATATATGAAATAGATTATGATTCTATTTCTTATAATTCATTGAGTTTAGGTTTCAAATATACATTAGTGTCTCAACATTATGTAGATATCCTATATCCAGAAATGCTTTTAAAAGAATGACTTGTACACATGGCATTGGCTAAAACTCGATTATGAGCTCATACTGACTGGTTCTGTCTTGAAAAACCCTTCCATGGTCAATCTTATTTTTTCAAGATGCTTTGGGCTACTTTTTTAATGCCAATTTTGGCAATGTATATCCCCTCCCACCCCCCCAAATAATCTGCTTCCTCTAAGTTTTCAGTTATTCCTCTGTGATTATTCATACCATTTAATAACTTATTACTTCTGCTATCTTTTAAAGCTATTCCTTTTCATTTTGTACTTTCTCTTCTTAATTTCAGAGAACTCTTGTCTATTTCTATTAATCTCTTCAAAAACTATCCAGAAAATTCCCTTATAAAATAAGAGTGCATTTTTTAAAAAATCTTTTGTTTTATAATCTCCAGTAATTTTTATACAAAACAAGACAGACTGGAATGAGTAATAAGATAAGTTTTGGCATATATTTACTTTAAACAGTGAAGTGACATTAATACTAAAAAAACAGAATACAAAATGGAAAGCATTAAAATGACAATCAGGAAACTATTACAGACATGCCTCATTTTATTATGCTTTTCAGATGTTGCATTTTTAAAACAATTTAAAGGACTATGGCAACCCTATTATTATGAGCAAGTCTATTGGCACCACTGGCATAATTTTTCTAAGAACACATGCTCACACTGTGTCTCTGTGTCACATTTTGGTAATTCTCTCAGTGTTTTAAACTTGTATCTGTAATGATGATCTGTGCTCTTTGATGTTACTATTGTTAATTATTTGGAGGCATCAGGAACCATTCCCATTATGATGGTGGACTTAGTAAACTTTGCCTGTGTTTTGAGTGCTTCTTTGACCAGTCATTCCCCCATGTGTTCCTTTTTCCTTGACCCTCCCTATTCTCCAAAACAAAACAAATGGAAATGAGGACGGTTATTAATATTACAATGACCTGTAATTGTCCAAGTGGAAGGAAGAATCACAGGTCCCTCACTTTAAATCAAAAGTTAGAAATAATTTATCTTAGTAAGAAAAGCAAGTCCAAAGCTGAAATGGGCCCCCAACTAGATTACTTGCATCAAGCAGCCAAATTGTAAATGCAAAGGAAAGTTCTTGAAGGAAATCAAGGGAGCTACTCCAGTGAACATATGAATGGCAAGAAAGTGAGACAACTTTATGACCAATATGGACAAAGTCTTAAAGGTCTGGATACAAAAATTAAACTAGCCACAGAACTCCCTTTAAGCCAAAGCCTAATCCAGAGCAAGGTCCTAACTTTCTTCAGTTCTATGAAATGTGAGGGGCAAGGAAGCTATAGAAGAAAACTTTGAAACCAGTAGAAGTTGATTCTGGAGATTTAAGGAAAGACACCATCTCTATAACATAAAAATTCAAGATGAAGCAGCAGGTGTTGGTATAGAAGCTGCAGTAAATTATCCAGAAGATCCAGTTAAAGTAATTGATACAGGTGACCACCCTAAACAACACATCTTCAGTGTAGATGAAATAGACTTCTATTAGAGGAAAATGTGATCTAGGACTTCTATACCTAGAGAGGAAAAATAATTTTCAAAGCTTCAGAAGACCAGCTGATGACTCAAAGTTGAAGCCATGCTCATTTATCATGCTGATGATTCTGGGGCCCTTATGGATTTTGCCAAATCTACTTTGCTTGTGACTTATCAGTGGGGGAAAAAAACTGAATGATAGCATATCTGCTTGCAACACTATTTACTGAGTATATTGTGCTCATTTTTGAGAGCTACTATTCAGAAAAAATATTTCTTTCAAAATATTACTGCTTACTGATTCACTTGATCACCCAAGACTTTAAAGGGAGATATACATTGAGAGCAATGTTATTGTCATACCTGCTAACACATCTATTCTATAGCCAATGGATCAAGGAATAATTTTGAGTTTCAAGCCTTATTATTTAAAAATACATTTCCTACAGCTATAACTGCTCTAGATAGTGATTCTTCTGATGGATCCAGGCAAAGGAAATTGATAACCTTCTGGAGAGTGTTCATTGTTTTAGATGTCATTAAATAATTAAGGGGAAGAGGTCAAAATGTCAACATGAACAGGAGTTTCAAGAAGATTCCAGCCTTCATAGATGCCTTGGAATGGATAAAGACTTGAGTGAAGGAAGTAGCTTCAGTTATGTTGCAAACAGCGAGAGAACTAGAATCATAAGTGGAGCCTGAAGATGTACTGGAGTTGCTGCAACCTCATTGTAAAACTTTAGCAGACGTGGAGTTGCTTCCAATGGATGAGCAAAATAGTTTCTTGAGATGGAATCTACTCCTTGTCAAGTTTTAAAATATTAAGTAAGGTTTGTTGATAAAGCAGTGGCAGGGTTTAGAACTACTGATTCCAATATTGAAAAAAGTTCTTCAGTGGGTAAAACACAATCCAATAACTCTGCATACTGCAGAGAAATCTTACATGAAATAAAGAGCCAACAGATGTACAAACTTCATTTGTGTCTTAAGAAATTGCCAGTCACCCAAACTTCCAGCAACCACGATCCAATCAGTTAGCAGCCATTGATGTCACCCTCCCCAGCAAAAGCACCATGACTCACTGATGATACTTGGAGCTTTTTAAAATAAAACTGTTTTGTGTCTGTAGATTGTTTTGGGCAACATGGGCATTTTTAATATAATTCCTACCAATGTCAATGACATTTTTCAAAGAAAAGTAGATTAAACAATCATAAAGTTCATATGGAACCATAAAAAATATTCCAAATAGCCAAGCCAACTCAAGAAAAAGAACAAAACAGGAACATATACTGTCTGACTCAAAATATACTACACTAGAATGGGATCCTAATCAGAATAAGTTATACTCCATGTATGTATAAGGTGTCAAAATACATTCTACTGTCATGTATATCTACAAAGAATTTTTAACAAACCAAACCATAGTACAAAGTTGTAGTTGTCAAAACATCATGCTAATGGCAATAAGTAGGTAGATAGACTAATAGAACAGAGTCTAGAATAAACCATACATCTATAGTCAACTAATTTTCAACAAAGATGCTAAGTATATATGAGAAAGAACAATCTTTTCAATAAATGATAGTATGAATATTAGATATCCACATGCAGAAGCATGAAAGTAAACTCCTCTTACACTGTACAAAAATCAATACAGAATGGATTGAAGCCTTAAATGGAAAAACTGAAACTATGAAACTACTATTAGAAAATATAGAGGATCTACTACAGGTCATTGCACTTGGTGAAGATTTTTTGAACAAGATCTCAAAAGTATAGGAAACAAAAGCAGAAATAGAAAAGTGAGATAGCATTAAACCAAAAAGCTCTGTACTGCAAAGAAAATAGTCAATGAAGAGAAAAACTGCAGAATTTGCAATTGTACATTTGTCAAGGGGTGAATATTCAGACAATATATGGAACTCAATAACAAAGAGTCAAATAACTGATTAAAATGGGTAATAAACCTAAATAGACATCAAAAGACCTGGGGATATAGCTCAGTTGGTAGAGTGCTTGCTTCATAAGCACAAGGCCCTGGGTTCAATCCCCAGCACCGCAAAAAAAAAAAAAAAAAAAAAAAAAAAAAAAAAAAAAAAAAAATAGACATCAAAAGAAGAAATACTAGTGGTCAATAGGTACATGAAAAAATGCTCAATGTCACTAATCATCAGAGAAATGCAAACAAACCCCATGTAAAAGATGCCACCTCACTCTAATAATAATGTATTACAAAAAGACTAAAGACAACAAGTACTGGTGAGATGGGGACAGAATAGAACACTTGCACACTCTAGGGAGGGATGTAAATTAGTACAGCCATTAGGAATAGGAGAATGGAGTCACTAGAAAAAAGTAGAATTCAACATTCTTAGCAGTGGGTTTACATGCAAAGGAAATGAAATCCATTTCTACCTTATTTTTATTAAACTTGCATTCTTCATGTTCATTGCAGCACAATTAACAATTGCCACAAAATGTAACCAAGTGAAGTGCCCGACAGATGAGTGCATGAAGGAAATGTGGAATAGATACACAATGAAACACTGTTGAGCCATAAAACAAACAAAATCCTGTCATGTGTGGCAACATAGATTTAATCAGAAATGATTATGTGAAGTGAAATGAGCCAGAGAAAAACAGATACAGCACCATTTCACTCTTATGTGGAGTTTTAAATTGTTGCTCTCATACAAGTTGCGAGTAGAAAGGTGGTTACCAAAGTCTGGGAAAAGTAGAGGGAAGAATGGGATAAAGAAAACATCCAAAGGTACTAGCTCACAGGAATGAGAAGTTCTCCTGTGCTACTGCACATAGATAATAATCATGTACTATATATCTCAAAAACTAGAAGAAATGATAAGGGACAAATACATGTTTCAGGAAGTAGGTTTTACCCTGATTTGAACATTATTAAAGGAATGTAGTTATCCAAATATCACATAGGAAACTCATTAATAGGTATAATTTTTGTTTTTATGTACCATTTAAAAATAAATTCAATTGAAAATAAGTAAAAACACTCAAATTATTTTTAAATTAAGCTATGTACATTGTTTCTTAAATATCTAATTCTATTATACACTTAATAAACTGTAGTGTAGTCCTAATACAGCTTTTGTATGCACTTGGAAATCAAAGTGTGACTTGCTTTACTCTGCTATTTACTTTATTTTCATACTTTGGAACTGAACTTGAAGTATCTGTTATGTTGCCCATATTTAATCTATCAAGAAAATTAGTAGTCATGAAAATTTATGTACTTAATATCATAGATTTAAAATATATAAAGCTAAAACTGGTATGTCTACTAGACAGAATTGAGAAATCATGTTAAAATATAAATATCTAAAATCAATAGACCATAATTAAGCAAGGATAAAGAAAATTTAAATAATATACTTAAGATAGATCTAATATATAGACCTGTACCCAATAGAGAATGCACTTTCATTTAAAATGTGTATTGGACATTAATAAAACAAATGACCTAGAACTAGGCTGCAAAGTATATACAAAAATCTCCAAAGTTGTTATATCTCGGTGACATTTATAGAGTAAAACAATTTGCAGAAAGATTGGCTCTCTTTCATATATGGAGACCAGTGTCTTGCTAGCTGGATTCCAAGGCTGGTTTCTCTCAAGGTAACTGAGGTGACTTGGTTTTGCTCTATTTTATTGTCCAGGCAGTCAATCCAATCATGCACTTATGATGGCAGAGTACCAAAAGGAGTCAGAGGAAAGCATGTAATTTCTCTCAAGCCTAGGATTGTAACTGTCATCCTATCACTTTTATCTTATTGTCCAAAAGCAAGCCAAGGGGCAAACCCAGATTTAGGAGATAGTGCAATAGACCACTTTTTTTATTGAGAGGAACTAGGAATTCACATGGCAAAGAGTGAATACAGGAAAAGTGAAGAACTGAGATCATTCATGACATCAAGCTACCATATGAGCTGGGCACAGTGGTGCATGCCTGTAATCCCAGCAACTCGAAAGGCTGAGACAGGAGGATTTCAAGTTCAAAGCCAGCCTCAGCTGGCCCTAAGCAACTTAGTGAGACCCTGTCTCAATATTTAAAAATATCAAGGACTGGGGATGTTGCTCAGTGAATAAGCACCTTTGGGATCAATCCTACCAAAAAAAAACAAAAACAAAAACAAAAACAAAAAATCAAATTACCACAGGAGAGCCTAGAAATGAGGGACTGTGTGAGGCTTAGGGACTTGTCAGTGTGCATCCAATGCTTGCTGAAAGGAGAAAAATTACCTACATGCATCCTCTGCAAAGTAAATGTTACACAATATAACAGCACAGAAGATTATAGGAAATATTTTCTTCTATGGGTAAGTTAATCGTTTTGGTAAAGTTAAGTGAAGAAAAGCAAATGCAGAATTTGCCCCAGATTACAGAATACTATCTTACTAAAGCATCAACATTTTGGTATTAATATGACTTCCAGTTGCTTTGCTGATATTGCTTTTTTCCTTTCTGCTTTCAGTTACTTTTCTCTCATAGTACAGTGGAGAAACTTTAAACATACTGGGATATTTTATTTTTTTTACAGGAGGAAAAGTAATTTAAACTACCTCAGGGATGCCATTAAGAGTTTTTTATCATTGACATATCTACAACTTTATCAACAATTTCATTTCCCTTTCTCATCAAAATTATGACCTCCTCTAGGATTAATTTCCTAAATACTTAATTAAAATCTCTATAGCAAAAGCTTTGTGTATGATATGGTACAAATAGAGAAAGTACTGAATGTCTTCATTAAGTAGTGTGAATTGATGAAGAATTTTAATAATGTACAATGAATATGATACTATTGCATAATAATGGCTTCATTATGTTTCTTGTTACTGCCACCTATGTATCCTTGATTTTTGTTCATTTATACCATGTACCAATTCAAAAAGGATTTGAAGTTATGAATGGTCTTGACTCATTAAAGCATCTTACAATACTGAGTCCATTGTACTATGATTAACTTCTGACATGCAACACTAGGGAGAAAAAACAAAGGATTTTGCCACTATTCCCTGTGCCATCTCCTAGTAGAAGTTAGACTGTACCAAAGACTGAGCCTATGAAAGTTCTAACACAATATGAAAGAACAGTTTCAATTTTAATTTTAATTTTAATTTTAATCTACAGGGGGAATGGTTACATGTTATGCCCCTGAAATATCAAAATGAATGAATTATACTCTAGTTATATGTAAAGAATCCTTTATCTTTAGAAGAATTTTAAATACCCCATATGAAAGATTGATATAACCAAATGCATCAGGCAAATGTAGATATGGTTACCTGCTCCAAATGACAGCTAGATTTGTAATTATAATTTTGAAGAGATTAAAGATCAGAATGATGGCATGTAGTATATATTATTTCCTGATGTACAGTGCTACTTCTCAGCCATTAACTCCCATTTAATAAAATAAACTATTATTCCATTTATGCTATACATGATATATAAAACTAGATATATATCCCTATCAATTATATTAAAATTGATCTTCATACTAAATTGATATCACATAAAGTATCAACATACATATTTCTATATTAAATAGGAGTTATATATTTATGTATAACTTATATAATTTTTATCCTTTATTTCTACTGTCTTTTGCCAGAGGGCAGATACTAGACAAGAGGAGTAGCTCACAAATTAAAGTTTATAAAATAGTTTGATCATTACATATCTCTTTTTACCATAGCTGCTGAACAAATTTATCATCCATTGAATCTATGAATCTGTACTCCAAAAAAGAAATTCTATTAACAGATAGGCCTAAAAAGATAATTCAGCAGCACAGCTCTCCAGTGCTGGCCCAAGCCCAGAGTGGATCTCCAGCAATAGTTGCACTTTGGCTCCCTATCTACCAATGCATTGGGATGCCTCTGCTGCCATCTTAAATTATCCCCGATGATACCACCTCCATCTTTAGTTGGGGCAGCTTCCATCCTGGGACATCTGCCAAAGACTAGAAGCTCAGAAGCTCATTATCAAGGTGCATACAGGTTGCAAGGGGTCAGTAGGTGGGAAAAGGGTGTGAGGGCATCTTGATCCTGGGTCTCCAGCCAACCAGCCTGGCACCGACTGGGATCCCAGAGATGACTTGGGAGCACTTGATGGGACCCAGCATCAGCCTCATTCATGACTCCACTGAGCATCTGTTTCCCCCAGTTTGGCAACCAACAGAGCCCCTGTGGCTCCTCAATCCCATCTCCAAACCACCCTCTAACCACCAACTAGCACAGTGCCTGCAGCTACATAACTGGCACACAACTTTCAATGCCTAGTCTTGATTTGCCCAATACAGAACAACTTTCTGAGATAGACACAGAGGTCCTGGTGCTCAGCCCTCAGCCCCTCCAGGGAGAGAGGCTCCTGATTGGGAAGTTAAAAGGGCAGGGATGGGAGAGATACAATTTAGAGACTAATTTCTAGATCAGGAATTGTGGGGTCCACAAGTGAGGGAAGGGGCTAAGACCAGGCTCCTGTGTCACAGGAGTGGACCCCAAAGGAGAGTCCTGGGGTGCAGTCTCTTGAGGAACTGGCAATTGGTATACCCTGCCGCCAGGAGTCCCAACTCCAAGTCTAATCCTCCCACCTTAGTAACTGTCCCTATCCTGAGGGTGGTGTTACCAGCAAACTCCAGACAACCCACCTATCAGAAGAGAAGGGAGGCAGAGAAGATATTCAACTCCAACAGAAACAATTGTTGAATTTTCCTTCAAGACTTTTTTTTTTTTTTTTTTTTTTACTTTTCCCCATGTTTTTTTTCTATCTTCACTTCCCACTCTCACATTCCCATCATCTTTGAAATCAAGTACCTTTCGTGCATTAGGTTACTGAAGACTGGGAAATTTGAATAGTATATTACAGTTTTACTGTAGATTTTTTAAAAAAATTATTTTTTATTTTTTTATTTTTCTCACTCTATTTTCCTCTTATTTATCTGTTTCCTCAGTCTCTTTCTCCCTCTTCTCATGCTAACAACCAACTTCTTTTGATTCCACTTTCACTTTCTATGATCTAATACCTCTATATTCTCACTCCTTACCTCATTAATATTTACATTATACACTGCTTCCCCATCCTCTTTGTCCACCATTAGAAATTGCACACCTTATTGTAAACCTATTGTTTATGCTGTAGATAATTATTGAACTCATATAATATTTGTTTATTGCGACAATACTGTTAACATCTTAATAGGGACTATGTCGTTTAAGGCTGCATATTGTTTGTATTAGGTGCTGTTAATATTGATCTCCCCCTTAAAGGTGAGGTATTGGAAACCTTCAGGGATACTATAAATCTATAGGGTGGAAACTGTAATACCTCAGATCCACACTACTAGAGGAGAAGATACCTGAACAACCTGAAAAAACAAGGGAAGAAAGTGCTCCAAACAAACCAAGATGCTATATTAATAGAATCAATTGACAGCATGGTTGAAGAAATGTCAGAAAAGGAGTTCAGAAGGTACATAATTAAAATGATCTGCAAAGTAAGGAATGATATAAGAGAATAAATGCAGGAAACAAATGATCACTTCAATAAACAGTTAAAGGAGCAAATGCTGGAAGCAAAAGATTATTTCAATAAAGAGAGATTCTGGAAAAAAAATCCTTGAAATGAAGGAAACAATAAACCAAAATAAAAATTCAATACAAAGCATCATCAAAAGACTAGATCACTTGGAAGACAGAACCTCAGACAATGAAGACAAAATATTTAATCTTGAAATTAAAGTTGACCACACAGAGAATATGGTAAGAAATCATGAACAGAAACTCCAAGAATTATGTGATAACATGAAAAGACCAAATTTAAGAATCATTGGGATTAAGGGAGGCTCAGAGATTCAAACCAAAGGAATGAACAATCTATTCAATGAAATAATATAAAAAAATTCCCAAACTTGAAGAATGGAATGGAAAATCAAATACATGAGGCTTACAGGATACCAAATGTACAAAATTATAACAGATCCACACCAAGGCACATTATAATGAAAAGGCCCAACGTACAAAATAAAGATAGAATCTTAAAGGCCATGAGAGAAGACTATCAGATTACATATAGGGGAAAACCAATACAGATATCAGCAGATTTCTCAGCCCAGATCCTAAAAGCTAGGAGGGCCTGGAACAATGTATTTCAAGCTCTGAAAGAACATGAATGCCAACCAAGAATCTTATACCCAGCAAAACTAACCTTCAGATTTGATGACAAAATAAAATCCTTCCATGATAAACAAAAGCTAAAATAATTTACAAATAGAAAGCTTATACTACAGAATTTTCTCAGTAAAATATTCCATAAGGAAGAAATGAAAAACAACAATGACAATAAACAAAGGGAGGAACTACACTAAAGGAAAAGGCAATCAAAGGAGAAACCAAGTCATGTTAAAAACTGAAAAAAAGTCAAAATGACACCAGGAATACAAATCATATCTCAATAATAACCCTGACTGTTAATGGCCCTTAGCTCATTAATTAACAGGTATAGAAGGGCAGATTGGATTTTAAAGAAGTCCCAACAAAATGCTGCCTTTAAGAGACTCATTTCATAGAAAAAGACATGCGCAGACTAAAGGTGAAAGGAGGGGAAAAAACATGTCACACACACAAACTCAGTAAAAAAGCAGGTGTTTCCAGTCTCATAATGGACTTCAAACCTAAGTTAGTCATATGGGATAAGGAAGGACATTTCATACTGCTTAAGGGAACCATAAATCAACAATACATAACAATAATAAATATTTATGCCTCCAAAAATGGAGTATCTATGTACATCAAACAAACACTACTCAATTTCAGGAATCAAATAGACCATAACACAATAATACTGAGTGACTTTAACACACCTCTCTCACCACTGGATAGATCTTCCAAACAAAAACTGAATAAAGAAATCATATAACTCAATAATACAACAAATAATTTAGACTTAACACACATATACAGAATATCCATCCATCAATGAGTGAATACAGTTTTTTCTCAGCAGCACATGGATCCTTCTCTAAAATAGACCATATGTTATGCCACAAAGCAACTCTTAGCAAATTAAAAAAAAAAGATTCTATCTTGCATTCTATCAGATCATAATGGAATGAAATTAGAAAACCATGATAAAATGAAAAATAGAAACTACTCCAACACCTGAAGAGTAAATAATACACTATTGAATGATGCCTGGATAGCAGAAGACATCAGGGAAGAGATAAAAAAGAATTCTTAGAGGTAAATGAGAACACCAATACAACATATCAAAATCTCTGGGACACTATGAAAGCAGTACTAAGAGGAAAATTCATTGCATGGACTGCTTTTATTAAAATAATAAAAAGTCAACAACTAAATGATCTAACATTACATCTCAAAGCCCTAGAAAAAGAACAGATCAACACCAAAAGTAGTAGAAGATAGGAAATAATTAAAATCATAGTTGAAATCAATTAAATTGAAACAAAAAAATTAAAAAACTGACAAAACAAAAAGTTGACTCTTTGAAAAAATAAACAAAATTCATAAACTCTTAGCTACACTAACAAAGAGAAGGAGAGAGAAAACTCAAATTACTAAAATTTGGGATGAAAAAGGAAATATCACAACAGACACCATTGAAATACAAAACATAATTAGAAGCTATTTTGAAAATGTATATTCCAACAAAATAGAAAATCTCAAAGACATCAACAGGTTTCTAGAGACATAAGATCCACCCAAACTGAATCTGGAGGACATACACAACTTAAATAGATCAATTTATAGCAATGAAATAGAAGAAGCTATCAAAAGCCTACCAACCAAGAAAAGCCGGGAACCAGACGGATTCTCAGCTGTGTTCTACAAGACCTTCAAAGAAGGAATAATACCAATACTCCTCAAAGTATTCCATGAAATAGGGAAGGAGGGAACCCTTCCAAACTCATTCTATGGATCTAGTATCACCCCGATACCAAAACCACACAAAGACACATCAAGGAAAGAAAACTTCAGACCAATATTCCTGATGAACATAGACACAAAAATTCTTAATAAAATTCTGGCAAAGCATGTACTAAAACATATTAAAATGATAGTATACCATGATCAAGTGGGGTTCATCCCAGGGATGCAAGGTTGGTTCAACATCTGGAAAACAATGAATGTAATTCATCACATCAGTAGACTTAAAGTATCATATGATCATTTCAATAGATGCAGGAAAAATATTTGACAAAATACAGCACCCCTTCATGTTTAAAACATTTGAAAAAATAGGGATAGTAGGAACATACCTCAACATTGTAAAGGCTATCTATGCTAAGCCCATGGCCAACATCATTCTAAATGGAGAAAAACTGAAAGCATTCTGTCTAAAAACTCAAACAAGACAGGGTTGCCCTCTTTCACACTTCTATTCAACATCATTCTTGAAACTCTAGCCAGAGCAATTAGACCAAAGAAATTAAAGGGATATGAATTATCAACATTTGTGGACAACATGATTCTAAACTTAGAGGACCCAAAAAATTCTACCAGAAATCTTCTAGAACTAATAAATGAATTCAGCAAAGTAGCAGGATATAAAATCAATGCCCATTTATCGAACGTGTTCCTATACATCAGTAATGAATTCACTAAAAAAGAAATTAAGAAAACTACCCCATTCACAGTAGCCTCAAAAAAAAAAAAAAGAAAAAAAACTTGGGAATCAATCTAACAAAAGAGGTAAAAGACCTGTACAATGAAAACTAAACACTAAAGAAAGAAATTAAAGAAAGCCTTGGAAGATGGAAAGATCTCCCATGTTCTTGGATAAGCAGAATTATAATTGTCAAAATGGCAATACTACCAAAAGTGCTATATGGATTCAATGCAATTCCAATTAAAATCTCAATGAAGTACCTCATAGAAATTAACAAAGCAATCATGAAATTCATTTGGAAAAATAAGAGACCCAGAAAAACCAAAGCAATCCTTAGCAGGAAGAGTGAAGCAGGAGGTATCACAATACCAGACCTTAAACTATACTACAGAGCAATAGTAACAAAAACAGCATGGTATTGGCACCAAAACACATAGGGCAATGGTACAGAATAGAAGACACAGAGGCAAACCCACATACAGTTAGCTCATGCTAGACAAAGGTGTGTCAAAAACATATAATGGGGAAATGATAGCCTCTTCAACAAATGTTGCTGGAAAACTGGAAATCCATATGCAGCAAAATGAAATTAAATGCCTGTCTCTTACGTTGCACAAAACTCAACTCAAAGTGAATTGAGGACCTAAGAATTAGATCACAGAACCTAAACCAACTAGAAGAAAATGTAGGCCTAAATCTTCATCATGTTAGCAGAGGACCAGACTTCCTTAACAAGACTCCCAAAGAGCAAGAAATAAAAACAAGAATCAATAAATGGGATGGATTCAAACTTAAAAGCTTTTCTCAGCAAAGGAAATAATCAATAATGTGAAGAGAAAGACTACAGAGTGGGAGAAAATCTTTTCCACACACATTTCAGATAGAGCACTAATGACCAGAATTTATAAAGAACTCAAAAAGTTAACCCCCAAAATACAAATAACCCAATCAATAAATGGGCTAAGGAACTGGGCAGACAATTCACAGAAGATTTACAATCTGTTAAAATTAACAGATATATGAAAAAATGTTCAACATCTCTAGTAATTAGAGAAATGCAAATCAAAACTACCCTAAGATTTCATCTCACTCCAATTAGAATGGCTATTATCAAGAATACATCCATCCGCTTACCAGGGAAAACATTCAGCCTTTGGTTTTTTGGGATTGGTTTATTCCACTTAGCATGATTTCCTCTAATTCCATCCATTTACCTGCAAATGCCATAATATTATTCTTCTTTATGGTGAGTAATAGTCCATTGTGTATATATACTACAGTTTATCCATTCATCTGTTGAAGGGCATCATGAATCTACATCATGCACAACCATTGAAATGAAATGATGTACCCCATTGTGTACAATGAATCAAAATGCAGTCTGTAAAAAATAAAAAATAAATAAATAAATAAATAATTTTTTAAAGTAAAAATAAATAAATAAAAGAATACAATCAACAATAGGTATTGGCGAGGATATGGGGAAAATGGCACAGTCATACATTGCTAGTGGGGTTGCAAATTTGTGTGGCACTCTGTAAAGCAATATGGAGATTCCTCAGAAAACTTGGAATGGACCCACCATTTGACCCAGCTATTCCACTCCTCAGTTTATACCCAAAGGACTTAAAATCAACATACCACAGCAGCACAGCCACATCAATGTTTATAGCTGCTCAATTCACAATAACTAGGTTGTGGAACCAACCTAGATGCCCTCCAATAGATAAATGGATAAAGCAACTGTGGTATATAAACTCAATGAAATATTACTCAGTCATAAAGAAGAATAAAATTATGGCATTTGCAGGTAATTGGATGGAACTGAAGAATACCATGCTAAGTGAAATAAGTCAATCCCACAACACCAAAGGTTGAATGTTTTCTCTGATAAGTAGATGCTCATACATCACAAGGGCAGGGAGGGAAGGGGACAAGGGAAGAATAGAGGAAAGTTGGATTGTGTAGAGGTAAATGGGGGGGGAAGATGGTAGAATAATCAAACATCATTACCCTATGTATACGTATGGTTACAGAAATGGTGTGACTCTACATCATGTATAACCAGAAAAATGAAATTTTTGTACTCCATTTGTGTACAATGAATCCAAATGCATTCTGCTGCCATGTATAACTAAATAGAAAAACCAATTGAAAAAGATAATCAATTCAATTGGATACAAAAGACATTTCTTCAAAACCAGTCTAATATTTTTTCATATTTTTAATTGAAGGTTGCTGGTCACAGATCTGCAGTAAATTTATCCTGCAATGTGTATAATCAAAAAAATGAGAGATTGCATTCTATTTATGTATGATCTACCAAAATGTAAAAATGCATTCTACTGTCATGTACAACTAATTAGAACAAATAAAATATTTTTTTTAAAAAAATTTGATAGTGATTTAAACTGCAAAGATATGTCAGAGGAGGTTACTTTTTAACAAAAAATTCAAGTAAACCACAAGAGTGCTTTCTCTGATGTCATGGGCCATTCTTTTCCAGTGTGCTTGAAGATGAAGAGGGTTTGTCTCACATGGACTCTTCAGTCATCCCCCTGACAGCTCTCTATTGACTCCAGTACTTCCAACCCTGTGGTTGGTCACTGCATACTTCACGGTCTGGGTTCCCATGGAGTCGAAATCCTGGCTCTTCTTGGCCCCATCTTGTTTCTGTCAATCTCCACAGAAGGAGTGTGTGGAAATGGGACTACTTCTCACCACCCTCAAACTTCTCCATAAGGTGAACCTTCATTTTAATAAAAGATTGAAAGTTTCCAGAAAGCATTACAATGTAAGTGTGTTTAGGAGGGGCTGCGTAACTTTTAAACTGTATGTAAAATGTTACCCTTTGGGAGCTTTAAAATAAAAGTTAACCTTTGATAAAGAAATGCCTCATGGCATTTTCTTGCTTTTACTTTTCTTTTGGGGGTCTACCTGCCACTCTGCCAGAGGTAAATTCCATTCTTAATTCTTCCAAGCAATTCTCTACTCTTCCTCTTCAGGAGGTTCGACTTCCTTTCCTTCAGAGGGATCTGGCCCCCTTTTCAAACCCTGAAATTCTCATATTCCCCAAACAGAATTCCTGAGAAGAGAATAATACCTCAAGGTGTTTCAGTGGGAGAATATAGTAAGTGCTTGCATTGCATACCAGAATATCCCTCTAGTGTGGATTTTGACAGCTAAATTCTGATCTGCTCCAAGCCTTCTTTTTCACAGCTTCTGCTTCTGTGAGATAAAGATATACTTTCTTGGCTTTCTCCAGATAGTCTAAGTTGCAATTGTTTTTCTTTTTGTCTATACTTAACACATACCTAATAATATGAATGCAAAATAGTTTAAAAGTTTAACCATAAATGGAATATTTTCCCAATAAAGATAATATGTTATTAAATTAAGTCATTTTCCCTTTTTTCAAACTTTTCTTTTCTAGATTCTGCATACAGCAGTTTGTCAAAAATGTTTTGGGAATCCTTGGAGGTCCACCAGGTCAAAACAACACAGAAACAGTAACTGATAGCTGTTTGCATTTTCCACGCTCATCCTTTTCTAAGCATCTCATGGAATTTTCCAGAGGCTACAACAGAGTCCATTGCCATCATCATCCTAATGGCTAAAGAAATATACACTGACTTATCCTTGTGTCTTCTAAAATGTTCTAATATAAGTTCCTTAGAGTCTTTATTAAGAGTATAAAGAGATCATAAAACCAAAGTGTTTGCCAACTACTAGTGTATAGGTTTACAGATACAAAAGCAGACATTTCTACTACTTTAAACTACTGAATGCTCTCTCTCTTGTGAACTCTTATTTCACAGATGCTCAGCTTTAAAATTTTAACATTTTTCCTTGTCCTGAGCATATCATACATCTGACCAGTGTTTTCCCACACAATTCTTCCTAAACAAAAACCTAATAGTGTAGTTTCACTTTAGTTTATTATTTATATTTCCCCTAATCTTGAATATGTGTATACCTATATATTGTGTATACATAATGTGTATACCAAATATATATGCATATATAAAGTATGTGCATCATTTAATTATACATGTTATTTTATTCTATAGTCTCATTGTTCAATCACCCAAAGAGTTTCTGCATATAATTATTTTATCCCCTATAATATATAACCATTTATAATTTATGAAATAATAATTGGTATAAGAACATAAAAACAGCACTTTAATTTTTTTAGGAAATAAAATGAAAACCTGAACTAAAGAAACCTTTTAAATGCATTTATTTTTTACCTAAAATGAACTATAAAAAGTAGCATTTGAGACACCATCTGGGCTGTCATTTGCTGTGTACCTTGAACATAAACAACTAGTCAAAATTGGCTGCTCAATTATAGTTTAATAGGCAGTGAAAATATCAGCCCCACAGTTTAGTTTTGAATTTCCTTTGAGTTCCCTATATTTTAGCTAACTTTTAAGAAATGCAGAAAAGGAAAAATGTAGTACTGTATCAATAAACTGAAAATCTGTAATATTGATTTCTAGTATTTCCATTCCATGTGGCTTCCGTGCAGAGTGAGAGGTTTTCTGTTATTTACTTAGTGCTTCTCCCCTAGACTATAGGACTTATCCATTAATATATCCCAGACTTTCAGAGACAAAGCACAATTCAAGAACTCAGAAAAACAAGTTTCTCATTCACAGACTCTTTACCACTTTAAAAGTTACTTCCTCGTGCCAGATGTACTTAGGAGCTGCTAAAAGTGGGTCACAACCAAAACACAAAGGGTCAATAATGAATACTTGGGAATTATGAAAAAATAATTTACCTTAATTTTGTAATTACAACTCTAAGTATAATTTTAAAATCAGCTTTGTTTAATAATCATTCAAACATCATAAAGCTTAGCTGGAAGCCACTTCAAAGTCTTTCACCATCCTCTCATTTTGTCAGAATAGAAATAGCAGACACAATTTAGAACTCAAACCCCAGAACCTTACACAGTTCCCAAGTGGCTGTATCTTGGAAGAAGGACAGAAATATCAAACATCCCCTACTTTATACCTTTTACCTCAGTAAAATAGTTAAAAGGCAGTTTCTATGTGTCCCTGCATGTGAAATGGTGTCAGCCTTTGTTGTTTTCAGGGACAAGTTTCAGGGTGCCAGCCAAGCCCAAATTCTGTTCTTCAGGATGGAGATTTCGTATAGTCTGCTGAGCCATTAAGCCCATATGTTCAAGTTCTTGCCTTCCTGATCACATCTGGATGAACCAGGTCAAATGAACTAGAACCTTCTATAACTGGGTTTGGGTCCATCAGATGTCTCAAGCATTTTAACTTAAGGGAAGAGGTGAACCAGTTCTGTGGTTTAAATATGGTTCATCTCCTCCAAAATATGTGTCGACGTCTGCCATTGTGGCAGTGTTGGGAGATGGGGTGTTCAAGAGGCAGTCGCTGAATTCACTCTTGAGGAACTGGAGTAGTCAGTCACTGTGATCTGGGCTGATAGAGAACAAGCCTCCCCTCCCCACCCCCGCTTCCGCCCCTAGAGTTCTGTCTTCTGCACAGATCCACACGCTCTTCCAATCTCCCATTTTGTTATGACACAGAAAAAGGCCTTCATCAGATGTGGCTACCCAGTATTGGCTCATCTGTTTGACCTTTTTCTCCTAGTGTTTCGTTGTTTGTTTTGTTTGCTTTGTTTTTCTTCTTGGTATACATTTTGAGTGTTTCAGATCACTTTGGGAAAAAAATTGTGAAAAAAGACAGTCTCTGGATGTTATTCCTTCAGAGAAATATTATTTTATCCTTCAGTAATTAATAAAACTGGTACATCACCTAATTCATTCAGGGATTAAGCTGAGTTGGGCTAGAGTTTAATATTGTAAACTTTGTCTATCTGCTTCTAGGATGTTGCTCTTTAGGGTGCCCAATAAAGAGCATGGACTATTTACTAAGGCCTTTCTTCCTTGGTTCATCCTAAATTCCAGTTTTTATGTTTTTTTTTTTTTTTTTCCCTCCTTAACACTGGGAAAAACATTGTGTGAAAGTACTGAAAGCTTCCACTCTGCCTCTCAGAGACTTTCTGCTTAATCTCTCAGCCTCCTACTCTGTAGCTTGAGTTCAGCCAGTTCCCTAAGGGGGATCCCAAGACTAGAGAGCATACATACTTTTTCCCAGAATCTTGGACTCTGAACCTTGTGGGATTTGGCAGAAGCGAACTGCATGTGTCATCTCTCACCATAGGACTGCCTGAAGCCCTCCTGTCTTTTCTGCCTCTCAGAGCTTTATTTGTAGCTTCTCACCCTGAACAGTTGACAAAAATGCCTAGAAGTAGAGCAAAACTCTTTGGTTAGCTTTATTTTGGAATATAAACCTTTCAAGTCCTTGTTGCCAGGAAGTTCCAACATTGTCAAATGTAAACAGAACAACTATGTGAAGGTGGTTTGTTCTGTGGCCAACTACTGATCATAATTGGAAGTAAAATTCTTCAATGAATTCTTTTAAATGAATGAATAAAAAATGTGTTTTTAAAGTCTTTCTGTTGCTATATATTACACTCTGCTATTCAATATTCAAAGAAAAAAATTGTACTGAAAATGCATTTTCTAGTTAAACAGGAAAAAAAAAACTTATAGAAATGTTGGTAAGATATGGGGCATGTAAATTATGCAAATAGATTGTTTCAAATTCCACTTGTTGATTACAGATGAAACTCTACAAGTGTTTTCTAATATATGGAAGTTTAAGAAGACTCTCAAAAAAAGTAGCCCAGAAAGAACGGAGAACCATTCAAAAGACACACTGTGTGTGTGAAAGAATTTCAAGAGTTTTTCTTGCCATAAAGTTTTGTTTCAATTCACTGTTTATTAATTGTAAGAAGCTACTTAGTTTAGGTATATGAAAAGTCAAAGAAGGCTTCCAAAGAAATCAGGGCTCATGTTCATCTAGCGTGATAAGATCCACTTCAATCTTGTGGAAAGCAGATAACAACATATTTAAGAAGAATGATGTAGCTGTTGTTCAAGATTAAGATGAACCAGATGTTCTTTTCCACACATTTGTAAAATATCTCTAACAAGAGAAAAAAGTTTAAAAGGGCAAAATAAAAAAAAAAAACTGCTGGCTGACTTTCTGAATGCTTGATGTTCACTATATACAGTCCAGTTCCTTTCCTTATTTATAGACTTCATATACACTTATAAAATTGATATAATTTAAAAATTTTAAGTACATAACAGTAAAAGTCCTAACCTAGTCTCTTTATATTCCTGTTTCCCTTTTGATATAAAAGCAGTGTTAGAATGAAATATCCCCATTGTTTTTTCCATTGTGTGCACGTAACTATTTGTCTCTGTATATTGTGTACACATTTACATAGACATGTTTTCTTAAATTATAATTCTTTAAATGTTTGCTTTATCTTCCTCTGTCCAAATATTCAATATTGAACCTTTTCCATATCATTTCATAAAGATCTATGTCACTGGTCATCATTTTTATTATGGTGCCATACTAAAAGTGATTCCATGACCAATTGGCATATTTTATTTCTACATTCAAGCATTTATAGAAAGTTGCAATAAATATCTTTGGAAATTAAACTTTTGATGAAGTTTTGATCACATATGAAAAACAGGTTTATAAACAACATGAATCTGTCAAAATGTTTGATACTTTAAAATCTATGCTCTTACCAGTATTTTTAAGTATCTGATTCCTCATACTCAACACTAGATCTTACAAACATTCTAAATCATTTTAACCAGATAATACTTTTCAGTGTTGTTTTTATTTTATATTACCCTGATTTGTTGTTAATTTTTAGAAAATCTTCATATATTATGGCTTCTAGCCCTTTGCTTCTTATCTGTACTATATTTTCCCTATATGTCTTCTAAATATAACAGATTGTGTCTTGGTGACTAGCATTTTCTTCAATTTTTCATTGTATATGTGTATTAAACTTTTAAACTGTTTTTGAAATCCACAAGCTCCTCAATTTTATTGTCTACTTTTCTTTTTCAAAAGAAAGTGTGTTAATGTTTCCCACAGCAATTGCTGAATTCTCTTATTCTGCTTGAAATTCTAAATTCTAATCATTTTTTCTTGTATGGATTTTGAAGCTATTTTAGGTGCTGAAGTGTCCTGAAAATAACTTTTTTGTAGTTTTTCCTCGTGATGAATTAAAAACAAAACCTAAAATTCTCCATCTTCATAGATTTTATCCACTAAATTTCACCTGATATTATGTGTTTAGTTTTGCTATCTTGTTTAGCATTTCTTGTTTTCTTCATTATTTTCGATGATTCTTAATACTAAATTTGAAGATTACTTGAGTCCTTAAGGTTGATGTAGATATATATTTTTTTTATTTCACTGTATCCAATTTCTATTTATCTAACTGTTATCATTCTACACTCATACATTTCTGGTGGGACTGCAAATTGGTGCAACCACTATGGAAAACAGAATGAATATTCCTCAGAAAACATGGAGGAAACACCATTTGACCCAGTTATCCCACTCCTTGGGGAAGGGGTACAGGGGGAGGAAGGATAGTAGAATGAATCAGACATTATTACCCTATGTGCATATTTGATCACATAACTGGTCTAACTCTACAAATGTACAACCAGAAGAATGAGAAATTATACTCCATTTATGAATGATGTGTCAAAATGCATTGTCATGTACAACTAATTAGAACAAATTTAAAAAAATAAACAAAAAATGGAATAATACCCATTAAAAAACCCCACTAAATGTTATCTTTCAAATTTAGCAAATTGTCTAAATTTTTAAAGTTAAGCACTAAAACTCAGTTTAAAAACAAGTCATTCTCAACATATAGTAATTTTCAAAAGTTTTGATGACCCCTAGAATTCCCAGTTTTAACTTATTGGTCTTATGTAGACCTTGGAAAACTTTATATAATGCAGATAAGTTATATCACTGAGAAGCCAAGTTAATGAGTCAAACTTAGCATATTGGAGGCATAAATACAGAATTAGAACGAGTTTGTAAGAGAGCCAGAGACAGAAGTTAGGGCCAGGTATAAGCACAACTGTTCCCATTCTTCTCTCCTCCTACTCAGTGAGATTCCACAGGAACCCAGTGTTCCACTCTTTCCTTCCTTCTTCCCATAAAAATGTACTGTCATGAGTTCCTGAATCTCATCCGTACTAAGTAGGAAATGAGTGGAAACCACTGAAATTGTTCTACAATGTCATCCTAAGGAATCTTAGATAAAAGAAATTAATCTCTAGTATGTGGAATTATTATCCAGTTGATAAAAATAGAATTTTTAGCAGGAAAAACCTTTCTTTTCCTCCACAAATCACAATGTTAACTACTCTACTAACACAAAGCAAAAGATAACATTTTATTTAGAAAAATCAGCATGACAATATATAATGCAAAGGTAAATATACATTTCATAATAGAAATTGTAGGTGAATAGAACTGCATCTTAGGGAAATATAATGATTTTAATTATCTCTGGCATTAAACTGGCTAGTCATATGCTTTCTTATCCAAGTTTATATTTCTGGGACTCATTTTCCTTATTTGTAAAATAAATAATACCATATAACACCTGCTATTTTGGATTTTAATAACAAAATGAGGTGCTCCCCTCCCACCCAGAATATGATATTCAGTTTATATTACATGATATAGCCATATGAAAATGAAAACAAATCTTATCCAAGAAAATATTTTTCAAAAAGTAAACTTTTGAAAGAATTATATTTATTCATAATGAACAGTGAATAACAATACAAAGTCATTTTTAAAGGACTTACACTGAATTACAATAAAAAATGAAAATTGATGAAGAAATTGAAAAAGGCACTACCTTTGTATTTAAGGAACTTGAACTTGGTGATTGAAAATAATCTTATAAGACCTCTAAGAAAAATGCATATGATTTTACTCAAATACTACTTTTTCTTATTGCTAATTTTTAACCCACATACCAGTCCTACCCATATTCCACTGAAGGCACTCTTGACTTGAATCCTGTTGCTAGAATTCTAGTTCTGACTCTACATCTCACAGACTACACAGTTGATTTTCACCCAATACTTTTGAGCAAGGTATTTAGTGTGTTTATGCTGTTGTTTTCACAGTTTGATAGAGTAGTTCCATAAAGTCATTGATATGCTTCCACGCAGCAGATCATGACAACCAAACTTACAAATGCATTTGAAATCCCTTTGCAATACAAAGTCTGCCAGCAACATCAGGGATTGACTGGTATGCCAGGGTAAACTGGTCTACTCCCTGCCTGAGCCCATGACAAACGTATTGAGTGGCAGTGTATGGCTCACGTACCTGTATCCGCCATCAGAAGAAATAATTTTCTGAGCGGAGAGGGGTAAAATTACGTTTAAACTCCATTCACAGATATGAGAATATTCAAAGAGAAGACAATAGCTGAAGAGAGGGAATGAGGAGACTTCAATGTAATTGTTATCTCACAGGCTTGACCGGTACCCCACTTGGCACCAGTAGTTGCTGGTATGATATACAGTCTTTATGTACTGTATACAATGGCAATCACAATAGGCAACAGCTATGCAGTGTCAGGGGTGGGCTCTGAGGGCCCCAGAGCCGCACCGTGGCCTGATCTCTAAGATGGCGCCTGGCAGCTTGCCAGACATAGCTGCACTCGTAAACAAGTTTTAGGAAGTAACTCTGGTTGGCTGTTGTACATGAGGCCATCCTGGTATCTGCCTGGAGACTGTTCCTTGATAGGCTGACTTTCCTGGTAGTCTACTCTCTGATAGGCTTATGTTCTCGATATAAGTCTGAGACTTGCGGAATAAACTCCTTTTGGTTCCTGTGATCAAGAAAAGCGTACGCATTGTGATTGTCCCTGCGGGCGGTGGGCGATCATAAGTGGTGCCGAAACCCGGGAACTCGAGTTAGAAAGAAGGAACTGATCAGGTAAATACAGGGTAAGTAAAGTACAGTTTGGCCAGGTTAAAGTTCGTGGAATAAGTGACAGAGTTAAAGTTCGCGGGATAAGCGACGGAGTTAAAGTTTGCGGGATAAGCTACGGAGTTAAAGTTCGCAGAATAAGCGACGGAGTTAAAGTTCGCAGAATAAGCTATGGAGATTGAGTGTTTGTAAGTGCTTTCGCTTTTGTTTTGCTAGTTAAAGTGCTTTGCATTCTGTTTGTTTAATAGAGAAATATGGGCACTGAAATGTCACGAATGCACATGGAAGGTCCCTTAAAGAATTTGCTCCGGGCCAATGGAATTCCTCTTGAAACTAAAACAGCCCGAAACTTTTTATGCACAGTGGAAGATATTGCGCCATGGTTCTTGGACGAGGGATTACTGAATATCCCTCAATGGGAGCATCTAGGGGAGGATTTGAGAGCGACAGAGAGAGTAAAACCATTACTCCTGGGAACCATGGCCATATGGATGTTAGTTAGAGGGTGTTTAGATACTCCTAATATCAAATGCAGAGAGGCCATAAAACAAGGGGAAGAGGTTTTGGAGGAAATAAAAGAGGAAAGGTCTAAAGCATCAAAAAGGGCATCAATAAGATCAGAGACAGACAAGGAAAATGAAACTGGGTGTGAGGATAGTTCAGATGAGGAGGAGGATTTACTATGTAGAACAAAAAATCTTGCTATTACAGGATCTACTAAATCAAATGTAGCAGTTAAAAGGAAAACTCACAGACTTACGCCGTCTGCTCCCCCACCATATAATTATGAGCATTTAGGGGGACAAAAATGTTATTGTAGCCATCCTAATTCTAATTCAACAGAATGGGACTTCCTACAACAAGATGCAACAGCATTCCCAGTGTTTGAGGATCAAAATAATCAGAGATATCATCAACCTTTAGATTTTAAATTAGTAAAACAATTAAAAGAGGCTGTCATAACCTATGGCCCCCAAGCAGCCTTTACTTTATCACTTGTAGAATCCATAGGGTGAATGAATCTTACTCCTGATGATTGGGGTAACGTGGCATGAGCCACATTGTCAGGGGGGCAATATCTGGTCTGGAAAACAGGGTGGCAGGAGCATTCCAACGATACTGCATGCCACGATGCTGCAGCAGGAAATCCTCAGTGGAATTTAGAGATGCTTATGGGAATGGGAGTATTCACAGGACAACAGGCTCAAATTGGCTATAATCCTGCAGTGTACATTCAGGTTTCTGCAGCCGCTGTAAAAGCATGGAAAAGTATACAAGGGAGTGGGGACTTGTAAGGTCAACTGTCAAAAGTTATTCAGGGATGAAACGAGCCATACGCTGATTTCGTAGCGAGGCTGATACAAACAGCAGGCCGCATCTTTGGGGATGTGGATCAAGCTATGCCCTTGGTAAAACAGTTAGCTTATGAACAGGCTAATAAATGGTGTAAGGATGCCATTCGTCCCTGGAAAAATAAGGATTTAAGTACATATATCAAAGTGTGTAGAGATATCAATGAGACTGTGATTCAAGGAGAAGTTATGGCAGCAGCCATTGCACAAGGATTACAAGGTCCTATAAAAAGAGGAGGGCCTCCAGGAACTTGTTTTTATTGTAAACAACCTGGACATTTCAAAAAGGACTGTCCACAATTAAGGGACCCTAATCGACCCCCTAGAAGACCTAAGCCTCAAAGTTGTCCTAGATGTAGAAAAGGTAATCATTAGGCATCTGAATGTAGATCTATGATAGATATAGATGGAGCTCCTCTGCCCCCTCATGGACAGACAAAAAACGGGAGTTGGGGCCCAGCTCCCTGGGGCCCCTCAAAAGTATACGGGGTGATTCAACAGGTACACAGGACTCACCAACTGTTGACAAGCCAAGGAGAGTCACCACAGGGAGTGCAGGATTGGACCTCTGTGCCACCGCCAGAACTAACTCCAGAAATGGGAGCCCAACCTATCCCTACAGACCTAAAAGGTCCCTTACCTCCTGATACTGTTGGAATTTTATTAGGTAGGAGCTCTAGTGCACTCAGGGGACTTATAGTTATCCCTAGAGTTATTGACTCTGATTTTACAGGAGAAATTAAGGTTCTTGCACATTCTCCTCAAGGAATTATCTCCATATCACCTGGGGACCTCATAGCTCAGCTTTTGATTATTCCCAGCCTTCATAATAATTTTCCATCAACCACAGCAACCAGGGGAACTGCAGGTTTGGGATCTTCTGGAGTTGATTTTGCCTGTCTTACCATGGACTTAAAAAATAGGCCAATGCTTAAAATAAAGATTAAAAATAGAGAATTTTCGGGACTCCTAGATACAGGAGCTGATACTAGCATTATTACCCTAAAAGATTGGCCAAAAGAATGGCCTCTACAAGTAGCGGAACAAACCCTGAGGGGATTGGGTGTAGCTACTAGCCCACAAAGGAGTAGTTCTGTATTGACATGGAAAAAACGATGAGGGCCAACAGGGAACATTTCAACCTTATGTCTTAGACCATTTACCTGTTAATTAATGGGGCAGAGATATTCTCATGCAAATGGATTTAGTACTCACTACAGAAGGCCATTATAGCCAAAAGGCTCAAAATCTAATGGTAAAACAAGGTCATAAATGGGACAAGGGGATAGGCTGCTATGGCCAGGGAAATACCCAGCCAATTAGTGTTAAGGGCAATCAAGGTCACCAAGGCTTGGATTTTTCCTTGGGGCCACTGAACGAAAGTATGAAAAAATAACTTGGAAATCCAATGCACCAGTGTGGGTCTCTCAGTGGCCCCTGACGTTAGAAAAACTTAAAGCGGCCCAAGAACTGGTACAACAACAATTAGAAGCAAATCATATTAGACCTTCAACTTCTCCTTGGAATACCCCTATTTTTGTCATAAAAAAGAAATCAGGAAAATGGAGGCTCCTTCATGACTTAAGAGCTATTAATGCTACTATGCAATCTATGGGGCCAACTCAGTTAGGGCTTCCAGTCCTTACTGCTTTACCAAAAGATTGGCCTACAATAATTATAGACATAAAAGACTATTTTTTCTCTATCCATTACATCCTCACGATTGTGAGAGATTCGCTTTCACTCTCCCATCTCTAAATCACCAACAACCTGATCAACGATATGAATGGGTTGTTTTGCCACAAGGTATGGCCCATAGCCCCATTATGTGTAAAATTTATGTTGAACAGGCGTTAAAACCAATTCAACAAAAATACTCCAAACTTATTATCTATCATTATATGGATGATATATTATTATGCCACTCTGAGGAAGATATTTTAAAGGATATTTACTCTGAATTAATAGAACAACTCAAATTATGGGGACTCATTATAGCCCCTGAAAATGTTCAAGTTGGTACTACACAAGAATTCTTAGGAGCCCAATTAAACAGGGCTGTAGTAAAGCCACTAAAAATTGTCATCAGGGTAGATCATCTAAAAACATTAAATGATTTTCAAAAGCTACTAGGGGATATAAATTGGATTCATCTGTATTTGAGGCTTTCCACAGGAGAACTACTTCCTCTTTTTAATATCTTACAAGGGGATCCCCATCCCACATCTCCCAGAGAGCTCACTCCTGAAGTTCATCTGGTTTTGAATATTATACAAAAAAGATTAGATGAGGCCCAGGTAGATCGTATTGATCTCTCTCAGCCATTAAAATTCATTGTTATTCCTAACAAGAAACTACCCTCTGGAGTCTTTTGGCAAGAGGGTCCCTTGTTTTGGGTCCATCTAGCCTGTTCACCCAATAAAACTCTCTTACCCTACCCTGAAGCAGTAGCTCAAGTAATCTTAAAGGCACTTAAATCATCTATCACAGTGTTTGGAATTCATCCAGCTACTATCATTATTCCCTATGATAAGCATCAACTTTCTTGGTTATGTAATTTCATGGATTCTTGGACTGTTGTTAGATGCTCCACTCAAGCTAACTTTGATATTCACTATCCTAAACATCCTTATATACAATTTTGTAGTAATAATTCTGTAATATTCCCAAGAGTTACCAGACAACAACCTATTCCTAAGGTTCCTGTGATTTTCACTGATGGATCCAAAACAGGGACTGGAGCTATTTGTTATCAAGATAAAGTCCAAACATTCCTTTTCCCTAACTCTTCTGCTCAACAAACAGAACTCTTAACAGTTCTTGAAGTTTTTAAAATGTTCCCTAATATTCCATTCAATGTTTACTCAGATAGTTTATATGTAGTTCAAGCTCTCAGTAACTTAGAATGTGCAGGGCTTATTGCTTCAAACTCTACTATTTTTCATCCTTTACGGACTTTATGACAAATGATTTATGATTGTTATAATCCTTTCTTTATTGGACATATCAGAGCTCATACCAATTTACCTGGACCTTTAGCTCTAGGGAATAATGTAGCAGACATAGCAACTAAGGATCCCCACATTTTTTCTGCGTTTGAGGCAGCAAAAAATTATCATCAACAATTCCATGTTAATTCTACAACATTAAAACTGAAGTTTCCCATTACTAAAGAAACTGCACGTGCTATTGTTAAATCTTGTGGCCAGTGTACAGTCGTCCATCATCCACCTTCTATAGGAGTAAATCCTAAAGGACTGTTACCTAATCATCCATGGCAAATGGATGTTACTCACATTCCTGAATTTGGTAACCTTGAATATGTACATGTATCTGTAGACACATGTTCAGGTATCATTTTTGCATTGCTACACAGCAGAGAAAAAGTCAAAGATATCATTTCCCACTGTCTCCAGGCTTTCGCAGCCTGAGGACTTCCTAAACAACATAAAACGGACAATGGCCCTGCTTATACTTCAACCTCCTTTAACCAATTTCTCACTAAATTTGAAATAACTCTAACCACAGGTATACCTTATAACCCACAAGGACAAGGTATTGTTGAACATACACATCTCACCCTCAAAAATACTCTTTATAAACAAAAAGGGGAAATAGGGGAGAACTTCAGGTCCCCTAAAGATAAACTTTCTCTTTGCCTCTTTATTTTAAATTTTTTAACTCTGGATAATGAGGGTCGCTCTGCCGCTGAGAGACATGGCAATCATAAACAACATGATAGAGCGACGGTAAAATGGAAGGATGTTCTTACTGGACAATGGAATGGCCCGGACCCGGTCCTTTACTGGAGCCGTGGCTCGGTTTGTGTGTTTCCACAGGATAAAACGTCACCTATCTGGGTTCCTGAATGGCTGACTTGACCAGTGGCAATGCTACCAATAAGTAATTCGGATCAACAAAATGAAGACGCCAAAGACACTCCTGACGATCATGCTATTGACAGTCTTTCACCCCTTAGCCACGCTTTCTTTTCGCCCAGGTGAAAATGGTTCTACATTTCAAGAATACATAAAAAACTTAACAGGAGATGCTGTTTTACTTTCAGGATGGGTACCTCGCAGACATAATGCTACAGGAACTACTTTCAAAACCCCTAGAATCTTCCCTCCTTGTAATCCTAAACACAGTACACCTCCTATATGGACAGGTTGTCAACATGCAGGACCAGTGACTCCTGTACAAAATGGATTATTTTTTTTCACTCCCAATTTCACTTCTTTCACTGCTAATGATAACTTCACTAATAATGTTCAATTAGGCATGAAACATGTCAACCCCTTTGACAATTGGATGCTTTTCACTGCAGCTTCCTGACATAGTAACTTACAATCTTTTTTCAGTCTCTTAGGAGGGGCATTTCAGCTATGTACTTGGAACTCCTCTACATGGACAAACAGTTCTAGGTTCACTGGTGCTGCCTCACAATCTACATGTACCAGAAATATTACCTTTCCACCTACCCAGTTTGTGTGTCCCCCCCTTTTTTATGTTTTTAACTTCTTCTCTTCTCAACTGCATTCAAGCAAATGCGTATTCCTACCTTCCTACCTGTTCCAATCTCTGTTACAGATACAGAACTGCCAGTACTACTATCTAGAGACAAGAGAGATTTTGGCATCACAGTGGCTGTGGTCACTGCAATAGTGGTTTCTGCAACAGCAGCACTAGCAACTGCCATACCTACAGCAACAGCACTCAATCACTTGGCCGAAAATACAGCTACAGCCTTACAGACTCAAAAAGCTCTAAACAACCATTTTAAGGCAGGCATACTCCTTGTAAATCAAAGAGTGGACTTACTACAAGAATAAGTGGATATCTTGCAAGAACTTTTGGGACTGGGATGTGTTTATCCTTTAAGAGCAGTGTGTGTCACCCCTATTGCTTATAATAACCTTAGCTCTGCAGCTATGTTATCTAAAAATCTCTCTGTCTACCTTACTGGCAATTGGTCATCTACGTTTGATTATTGAACCACTCAGCTATGAGCTGAAATACTCAGAGTCAATGCCACCAGGGTTCAAGTTGTATCGGTATCCGAGATGTTCTCTTTGTTATCTAAAGCCCTGGGATTGACAAAACAGTGGGCTGGAACAGTAGCTGTTCTGATTATTATCTGCTTAGGGATAGTCTATGTTATACGCAGCCAAATCAGAGCTCGCCAAGATGCCCGACGTCATCAACGGGCTATAGTACAGGCTTTGACAGCCATTGAGACAGGCACATCCCCCCAAGTATGGCTAAGCATGCTGGACCAGTAGTCAAAGACGGGTAAGATCCGTGGAAATGCATACCAACCTAAGACAGGGTTCTGACGCCTGGAGGTCAGAATTCCAATGACAGGTAAGGATGTAATTTGCCATGGACAACCTAAGACAGGCATGGTCCCAAGTCATCTTTTCTTTATTTAAAGAATAAGGGGAAGATGTCAGGGGCGGACTCTGAGGGCCCCAGAGCCGCACCGTGGCCTGATCTCTAAGATGGTGCCTGGCAGCTTGCCAGACATAGCTGCACTCATAAACAAGTTTTAGGAAGTAACTCTGGTTGGCTGTTGTACATGAGGCGATCCTGGTATCTGCCTGGAGACTGTTCCTTGATAGGCTGACTTTCCTGGTAGTCTACTCTCTGATAGGCTGATGTTCTCAATATAAGTCTGAGACTTGCGGAATAAACTCCTTTTGGTTCCTGTGATCAAGAAGAGCGTACGCGTTGTGATTGTCCCCACGGGCGGTGGGCGATCATAATGCAGACATCCTCAGCAGGAAAAGGAGAAAAAGAAAGGTAAGAAAAATCTATCCAACCTAATCTACCTCTTGTTTCTCCACATCTTGTTGCCTACCTCTATCTTTGTATCTTTCTTCCTCTCCCTTTTATCTCACTGAAGCTCTTACCTTCATACCACTTCTCTGTAATTAGCTAAACAAAATTGTCAGAATGCAGAGATTTTCCAAAACAAATTATATTATAACCAGTCTGTGATTAGGAATTATTCAAGTTTCTTCTCCAAACTGTAACTCACTCTTTGCTTTTCTATCCAAATTTAGAGCCATCATGTTGCTCCGCTCTATTTTCATTTTTATTTACTGTAATATCATCCAAGCTGATTTGTCTAATTTAACCTTTCTAGCAGAATTTATCTCCTCCCCAAAATATCCCTTTCACAAGTAGAAGAAAGGGATCAGAGAAAGGGAGGAGGGAAGGGAAGGGGGAAGTACTGGGAAATGAAATGGAGCAAATTATGTTATGGGCATATATAAATGTGTCACAATGAACACCACTGCTATGTGTAATCATTGTACCACTAAAAACATGATTTATAACTGTTAGGGAGAAGTTCAGGAGAATGAAGAGTGAAAATAGGCTGCAGAATTTATGATATAAATCACTGGAAATTTTTGTGAGACTATATTAATGGAGTCTGCATTTTTGGAAATGTATGTTTACCTTTTAGTCACCCATACCCAGGCAAGTCTTTCCTTCATATGTAATGGAGGCACAAAAAAGAAGTGCCATTTATATCCACCATCCCCTCTGGTTTGCGGGATAATGCATTGCAACCGAGTCTCCTGGAAACTAGAAGCCTCCTGAGGCTTTCAGATTGTTGGCCATCCGATCATATCTAATGATTACAACCCTTTTCCCTCTATGCTCCAACATTAAATAATAAGTAAGATCTATTCATGGTCTATACGCATTATTATTACAAAGTTAATTTACCTATAAACATCATCTCATCATTTTTTGGCGTAAGCCAGAAGAGTACCGCTGTTCTTAGAACTCCATCCTAGGGGGACACACAGCATTGCACTCACTGGACAAAGCAGAGGATAGTGTTTCTGTAACCAAATGCTGGGTCCTTGTCCCCAGTGCCAATTCAATAATGGGGACACGGTTTTGAGAAAAAAGGAAAAAAAAAAAAAGTTTCATTTCTTTGCTAGCAAAGGAGAAATACAGGGTACTTCTGTCCCAAAGGCTGTGATTTTCCCCATCAGGAGGAGCTCTTCAAAGGCTATATTCCAGGTGTGCCCTGACACGGTGTCCCAGGGCACCCTGATGGTGTGTTCACATTCACTTGTTAATTTGGGAAATATTCACTTCCTAGATCACCTGGCAGATATCTCCTTCCCTTGGAGCACAGATGACTCAAGGTAATCTTGTTCCCTGTCTCCAGGTTAGGGAGAGGGAGTGGGAGAAGAGAAAAAGGAAAAAAAAGTCCCTTTTAAAAATAAGCCTCAGAGCAATATTCAAAAGGTGAAGTGGACCACTCTTACATTTCTTCCTTCATGATTCTGGGATCTTTGAACTTGCGTGGGAGTTGGTCTTCAACTTCAGTGAATCTTTAGACCCTCAGTTCAACAGAGCCAGAAGTAACCTGGTGTAGAGGAAACCATCACATCACCAGCTGCATGGGCTTTTCCGCAGATGCCCTGCAGAAGCCTTCACTGGGGGGAGCTTCCCTGCAGCAGGCAAGTACCCTGTGTGGGAAAGAAGACTGTTTTGCAAGCAAATTGCCAATTGAGAACAGTCAGAATTGTGTGTTAAATATCCTGTGATCATTCTTGAACGTGGAATGGGGTTTGGCTTCACCCATTTCACCCCACAAATTTTTACTTTTCATTTGCCATTGCAGAATCAAACAGATCAATAAACTTTCAATAGCTGAGATGGAAACTCTGTAGGTTCTGTACTTGCCATTATCATGCCAAGTTTATCTTATTTTTAACCAACACTTGTACATCCAATACTTTTATATAGCATAAATTGGAGAAGTGTGCTTAATGGATCCTGAGCAGCATTTAGAAATTGTGGACAACCATAACCTAAGTTTGTTTATGTTTCCAAGGTACAGATGACCTCTACAGAGTCATTAGTGAAAATAAAGGAAAATGTTAGTTTTCTAGACAACATGGATCTCTTGTATCCTTGTAATTTTTTGGTGTATATTTATTTTGTTGACACCACTTCCAGGTAATGATCATAGGAATAAGATTCTTTAAAAATGACCAGCCAAAAAAGGAAAACTGTAGAGTTTCTAATTCTGTAGTAACTTGGATTTAAAAGTTACTATATAATTCATTACTATATATCACTCATTGTGATATTCTATATGCATTTAAAGTAAACAGTCTTTGTCAGGTGATCACTTTCATTCATGAATTTCTATGGTGACTGATATATCTACTATTTACTTTGCAAGGATATAAATTAATTTTTCAAGTTTTAAAAGATAGAACAAGTTCCCAGTGATAAAATATGCCTTTTTATTTCTGATTTTCATCATGGGGCCCTGAAAATAATTACCAAAACTAAGAGACTCATAGCCACTCTCTTTAGCAATATGAATGACTATATCCTTGGAGAAGACTGAAACAATAGACCTGGTAAAAATATTTATAGATTTTTGTGCAGTTTTTGTGATATATCTTAATTTCTATCTGTGAATCTATTCTCATGATAATCCCATACCTTTTGGGAACTCGTATACCAACACAGTAACTTAAATTTAACAAAGGAAATTTGGTCTCCCAAACTCATGGCCATTTCCATCTGAGCACATACCTCGTCTTTTGAGTAATCTGTTCTAGTCTTCACAAATGAGAGGAATCAAGAGCTAAGAGTGGGGCTGGGGATGTAGCTCAGCAGTATAGTGCTTGCCTAGCATGTGTGAAGCCCTGGGTTTGATTCTCAGCATCGTGTAAAACCAAAGTGCTGGTATCATGTCCATCTACAACTAAAAAAATTAAGAAATGCATTAGACTAGTTTAATAAACAGAAAAAACTAAAAGGCAACAATCCTTCAGAAAGAAGGTGGATGATATTTAAATTACCTAAATTAAATATAAACTACTAATAAAAGTGGTATATAAACAGACCTAGCAAAGAGGCATAAAATACTGTTTTATTATCCTCAGCTATATCATCACTGAAGTATAATATGCATAGCAAAAGATCCTGATTATTAAAGAAATTGGACAGTAGCTCAAAGGTGGGATGAACAATATGATACTAAGGCCTTTACTATACCACTTTGCTTGCTTCCTAGTAGAACTAATCATATATATTTTTTCTAACAAATATGGGGTACTTACGGCAGTTCTTGTACAGAGTACAGAAAGGAATGTGAAACAAATTAACATTTTTGATCTACCATGTGCCACACACTGTGCTAGATGCTTGTGACATACGTAGTCATCTCAGTAATCATCAGTAGCATTTTAAAATACTATTATTCACATATTTACAGATAAGAATTCAGAAGATCAAGCAAACTTACCAGGGTCAATAGTTTATATGGGATTTAAATGCACTTTTTGTTGCTCCAAAGGCTCAAGTTATTTCCACAAAGGTATGTGGACATGCAGCTCAGGGAATAAACAAGCAGATTATGTCAATTTCATTAATATAATTAAATATACATATATTAACATAAAAGTATATATATTTACATATATGAGCATATATTCATGTGCATTTATGAAAAGAAATATGGGAGACAGAGAGCAGGAGTTATGAATCAAGGCACTACTGGATAGAAAAAAGTAAATTGAAAAATAAGTGATCCATCTGAAAATCAATCAGTAGAACATATTAGCAGAATAAAAAACAAAAACCATAGGATAACCTCAATAGATACAGAAAGAAGCAACTGATAGTGATCTAATACTTATTTATAAATAAAAGAATCTTACACTAGGGATAGAAAGAAACTTTCTCAACCTGATAAAAGACATTTAAAATATATGGATAAAATCATATTAATGGTAAAATATCAAAGACTCTCCCTCTAAGATTGGGAGTAAAGTAAGGATTCTCACTCTCAACACTTCAACTTTACACTAAAATTTTTTGTTAGTGCAATGAGACAAGAAAAAGAGGTTAAAGGTATACACATTGGTGAGTAAAACTGTTTCTTTTCAGAGATCTTATATTCAGAATATTCTAAGAAATTCACATACCACTATAAATATAAAACCCAATTATTTAAAAACTATCCATCACAATTAATTTAGCAAGGTGAATTTTATTGTTTGGACACTTTTAAATAAGAAGTAATCCCATTCATCTATTTTTTTCTTTTGTCACTTGTTTTATAGTTTGGGGTCTTACATTTAAGTCTTTAATCCATTTTGAGTTGATGTTCGTATATGGTGAGAGACAGAGATCTGGCTTTATTCTTCTCCATGTGGACATCTGATTTTTTTCCACATCACTTATTAAAGAGACTGTCCTTTCCCTATTGTATGTTCTTGGCATCTTTATTGAAGATAAGTTGGCTGTGGCTATGTGTATATATTTCTATGTCTCTGTTCCATTCTACTGACCTATGTGTCCATTTTTCTATCAATATCATGCTGGATTTTTTTTTTTTTTTTGTAGTTGTAGATGAAGAGCACCTTTTTTTTTTTTTTTTTTTTTTTTTAATGTGGTGAGGATCAAACCCAATGCCTCACTTATGCTAGGCAAGTGCTCTGCCACTGAGCCACAATCACAGCCCATGCTGGATTTTTTTATTCTAGATTTATCATATATTTTGACGTAAAGGAGTGTGATTCCTCCAGCTTTGTTATTTTGCTCAAGATTGCTTTGGGTATTTAAGGTCTTTTGTGGTGCCATATGAATCTTAGGATAGTTATTTCTGTGAAGGTCGTCACTAATATTTTGATAGTAATTGCATTGAATCTATACAGAGAGATATCTCATCCTAGTTAGAGTGGCTATTATTAAAAAGACAAGGTAGCAAGGATGAAGTGGATGTGGAGAAAAAGAAACCTTTGCACATTGTTGTTAGGAATGTAAATTATTACCATCATCAGCGGGGTGAAAAAAGGAGGATCCAAAAAAAAAAAAAAGCCAAAAATAAAACTATAATATAATCCAGCAATCTCACTCCTAGGTATGTATCTATCTAAAGGAAATTATGTCAAAGAGATACACCTACGGTCCCATGTTTTTTACTGCAACATTCACAATAGGCAAGATATGAAGTCAGCTTTAATTTTCTATCAACAGATAAAGAAAATGGGGTCAATACAAACATACCACTCAGTTATGAGAGTATGAAATCCTGTCATCTGCAGCCACGTGGACGAAACTTCACGATCTCATGTTAAGTGTAATAAACCAGGGACAGAAAAGCAAATTTCACATGATCTCAGGCATTTGTAGAATCTATAAAAGGTGATCTCTAGAAGAACAGAGCAGCATAGTGACTGCCAGAGGCTGTGAAGGGTGGGAGTGAGAAAGGGAGAGAGATGTCAACAAGTGCAAAACGACAGTAGGAAGAATACATTCTGGTATTCTGTTGCGTAGTGAGGGTGACTAAGTTAACATTTTATTTCTCAAAATAAGTAGAGAGGATTTCAAATGTTCTCACCAAGAAGTGATAAATATCCGAGGTGATGGGTCTGCTAAATGGTTTAAACATACGTGAAGAACGCCTATAGTTCATCATGTTGTACTCCATCAATAAGTATGTCATGTGCCAACCAAGAACAAAATAAAACTAAGTTTCACTACAACAATATACAGCATTTCTCTGTATAAAACGATGTCATAACCAAAGTTAGAGAACAGACAATAATGTAGGCATTTATAAAATAAAAATTTCACTAACAACTAGAAAAAGATAGACACCCAATGACAAAACAATCAAAAGATTTAGAGCATGATCCACAAACAAGGCCTCTTTAAAGAAAAATACACATTGTAAAAAAAAGTTTAACATTATCCATCAAGAATATTCAAACTATACCAGCGATTAAATATCATATAACATCAATGGTAACAACGAAAGTCTGAAAACATCAATTATTGACCAATAATTGATGAGAAAATGTAAAATATAAACAGCCTGTGACAAAGCAATCAAACCTGTTTAAATAAAACAAGGAAATGACTTGTTTATATAAACTGAAAGTCCAAGGAACATCTGGAATTTAGGTACGTTTAAATCCAGGAGCACAATGACGATAAACAAAAAGGAAGGTAGATCTCTACCCTTCGTTTCTGTTCCTCTTAGTGTCATCCACTGTGGTGGCTCATTCTCAATACATGTTTCCAAGGTGGCATGAAGTTGAAGGATGCTTTTAGAAATAAGCAGCAGCTCTTTCCCAGCAGCTTTAGTACAAGCCCTATAGTTAACTCCAAGCTAAGAGACATGCCAAGGTCAACAACCTGTCCCAGTTGCTAAGGACTTTCCTGGTCTTGGCACTCAAAGTCCTACATCCCAGAAACCCACCAATGAGTAATGAAACAATCAGTACCTGTCCCACAACTGAAAGTCTTGTGTCCTAGGAGCCCTGTGAGTGCTGGGTATATGGGGATAGGTGGTCACCCTACAAGATGGGGACATAAGACCTATAGATAGAGAACAAAGAGGATGAACAGAAAAGAAAAATAAGCTGAGTAGATGAAATTGTAAGAAGCCTACTGAGGATCTGTGTTGACTGTGCTGTGATAGTCACTTGACCTGTCTACACACAGAAACACGGCAGTTAGGTAAAATGTGTAAAATGCACATAGATCTTTGAACTCAGTGAGACTTTTCAGCATTTTTATTCTTCTACTCTCTTCTACAACACTATCCTAGGAACAATAGATAATTGTTTCAGACTGGGAAAAAAAAATCTTTTGAATGTGAATGCTAATCCTAAAACCTCATCAACTACCAACTGCACTGAATCAATCATAACTTTAATTCTTGAAGATGGGGTTGCTTTAAAAAAGGAAATTATTGAAATAGATCATGGGTATTCTGAAGTTAGCTCTAAACAATAACAGACAATCTTCTTAAAATTTCAGTTTACCGTAAGCTTTATGTAAGCCACTGTGGTGATGTGATTATAGAAAAATGCCTTTAACCCTTTGACATATGAATAAAGAAAATGTGGTCTGTATATACTATGAAGTGTTACTCAGCCATAAAGAATGACTTTATGACATTTGCAAGTCAATGGATGGATCTGGAGACTATCAGCTAAGTTAAATGAGCCAGTCCCCAAAATCCAAAGGTTGAATGTTTTCACTGATTTGAGGAAGATAACCCACAATAAGGGGAGAAAGGGGAAAAATAGATATTTAGTGGCTTAGACAAAGGGGAAGAAGGGAAGGGAAAGGGAATAGGAAAAGGAAAGACAGTGGAATGAATTTGAAATAATTTTCCTTTGTACATATCAGTATGCATCATAGTATTCCCATCATGTGTTCATCCTAAAAATGGGATCCTAATCACATTCCATGTTTGTATGATTATATCAAAATGAATCCTATTGTCATAGTTAACTAAAAAGAAACAATAAAAAAACAAAACTTTTTTGAATATAGACTCCCCTGGGAGAAACAGACATAATTAGTAAATACTTTTATCTCTTTTATTTTACCTGGAAAAATATCTGCTCTTCTACAGGTAGAATTACGCTTTCTTTATCAATGATCTCCGTGCCCTAACATCTGAAATCACTAAATCACCTTCCATGGCAATAGAGACTTTGCAATGTGATAAAGGTTAAGGAATTTGATGTGGCGAAATCATCCTGGATTATTTTTGCAGTCCCCATTAATTACAAGTCCCTGAAAGCTGAGAACCTTTCTTGGCCATGGTGAGAGAAACCTGAAAATGGAAAAAGGTAGAGAGAGAGGCAATGCTGTAGCTTTGAAGATGCAGGCAGCCAAGGGATACGGCAGCTTTTAAAAGCTGCAAAAGACAGGAATGCAAATTCTCCCTTACAGCCCTGCCAACACCTTCAATTTAGCCGAATGGAACCCATGGTGGGATTTTGATAAACACTAAGATAATAAATGTGTGTTGTTGTATGCCTCAAACTTTATGGTGTTTTGTTACAATGGCAATGGAAAACTACTCTTGCTCTTATTTAATCTAATATTGTTGTTATAAAATCAATATTATGAGAGTCATAATTCTTTAACTTTTCTGAGTTTTTAATCTTTTCTTTTCTTCAAAAAATCTAACCTCACTGAATAGATTTATCAGAAAATCCAGATACCAATTTCCTTATATTCAGTTATTATATCTATAGGACTTTGACATTTCAAAATTTTACTGTTGTTTAGAATCCTTTAGTTCTCTATATTATTCATACAATTATGTACATTGTTATATAATGTCACCTACAATAATTTGTTTAAAAATTCTACAAGATATAAATTATATTCCCAAGAAGCAAATGATCTACTCCAATATTATCACTGAAGATCCTGTTGGCACTGCCAAATTCTCTATAAAAGAGGTGGGTACATAGAATGAGATCTTTACGCAAAAAAGGTGTGATACAGGAAGACATTTATCTAATTTCATTCCAGCAGCATTTCATAATCTAAATACTCGATCAATTTTTAAAAACAGTTTTGTAATCACTCAGCTTGACAGTCACCCACTAGCCATGTAGTGGAGGCAAGGAGCCTTTGAAACTCATCCTCCAAGCACAAGGCCTTTCCTGCTCAAGGTGCTACTTGTGGACTGTGTATAATGTCACAAACATAAAAAGGATGGGGTCCTTTTCCACTTTGGGATGGTTAGTACTGGACTCTGGTTAGGAGTAGAATATCAAAGACTCAAATTTCAGTATTTGAATAAAATCACTGTTATTCAATCCTACCATTCTAAGCAAAACATTGTATTTTTCCATACCGAGAACACAATGTTTTTGTTCTTTTTCAGACTTATTGCATAGTTTTCACCCCAGCAAAGTAGTTTAAGTGAATGATAATTTCATAATAAGTACTAATCTTAGTATAAGCACTGAAGAGTCTTCTAAAGCAGTTGTTGCCTGATAGAAGACCACAAAAGGGGTCTCACTAAGAAATTTGGTCCCTAACACTTTCATGATTAAAAACACTTAGGCTTTTTGGGCATTGGGCACAGGCTTGTGAAGAAAAGCTATGAGCATTTTTGGAGCAGTAGGTTTCCACCATGAAGCAGCTTTAACTGATTCTCAGAATGAAGAACTAAGGAAAATGCCACCTTTTACTTCACACCTGCAACAGAAGTACCATAGCGATACCTTCAAGAGAATATTCAAACATCATTACCCTATGTAAATGTATGATTACGCAAATGGTATGCTGTTACTCCATGTACAAACAGAAACAACATATATCCCATTTGTTTACAATAAAAATAAATTTAAAAAAAGGAGAATATTCTTCTGATGAAAATGATGCACAATAATTGGAGAGTATAAATGTGAAAGAGAGGAGTACTTAACAGAGGAAGAAAGCAATGGAAATTCTACCTACAATAATCTTGAAATCTCTCCCACCTTAAACTTACTTCAAATACAGTTTAGTAATATTTCTTAGAAGGCAAATGTTGTATTGTTGCTGCTACTCTTATTGCCATTTTATTTTTAAAGAAATTACTGAAGGAATTCTTTGAGGAAATTTATTCTCAGATGTAGAATATTCTGTTAATACTTTGGATACTCAGAGATAGCAAGCCAATGCACCCATTCTCCAGCCACTGTGAATGTTGGCTGTCAGTAATTTATAGCTGTACCCTTTGGATCCGGCCCCTGGGCCTGGATGCAGCTCCAGTGATCTCACTTGAGAACACTGCTTCAATAAGTGCCCACAAAACATGTACATCCCACGCTCTGCTTCCAAGAATGAAACTTCAAACAAAAAGTAAAGAAATGGACAGTAAAGGGCTGGGGTTGTGGCTCAGTGGTAGAACACTCGCCTTGCATGTGTGAGGTCCTTGGTTCAATTCTCAGCACTGCATATAAATAAATGAATAAAGTAAAGGCCCATCAACAACTAAAAAATAAAGAAAAGAAATGGATAATAAACAATCAGAATCAGAACACGAAATGTATGAATGGCAAGAGCAGAAGAGAGGGAAAGAAAGGGAAGGTAAGGGAGTAATGGGCATAATCCACCTTAGTTCATTTATATAGAACCTTAGTTCATTTATAGAGTTCAGATAGATCTCTGAATCTTTTATGTTTATGGACTAGTAGCATTAAGGTGAGTTGAACTGAATACTTTTAAAACTCTTCGAGGGAGCGAGCCTACAGAGTGGGAGAAAATCTTTGCCACTCATACTTCAGATAGAGCACTAATCTCCAGAATCTATAAAGAACTCAAAAAACTCTACACCAAGAATACAAATAACCCAATCAACAAATGGGCTAAGGAAATGAACAGACACTTCACAGAAGAAGATCTACAAGCAATCAACAAACATATGAAAAAATGTTCAACATCTCTAGTAATAAGAGAAATGCAAATCAAAACTACCCTAAGATTCCACCTCACCCCAATTAGAATGGCGATTATCAAGAATATAAGCAACAATAGGTGTTGGCAAGGATGTGGGGAAAAAGGTACACTCATCCATTGCTGGTGGGGTTGCAAATTAGTGTAGCCACCCTGGAAAGCAGTATGGAGATTCCTCAGAAAGCTTGGAATGGAATCACCATTAGACCCAGCTATCCCACTCCTCGGCCTCTACCCAAAGGACTTAAAATCAGCATACTACAGAGATACAGCCACATCAGTTTTCATAGCTGCTCAGTTCACAATAGTCAGATTGTGGAACCAACCTAGATGTCCATCAATTGATGAATGGATAAAGAAACAGTGGTATATATACACAATGGAATATTACTCAGCCATAAAGAATAATAAAATTATGGCATTTGCAGGCATATGGATGAAATTGGAGAATATCATGCTAAGTGATATAAGCCAATCTCAAATAAACCAAAGGACGAATGAGCTTGCTGATAAGCAGATGGTGACACATAAAAGGGGGTGTGAGGGGGGCAAGAATGGAGGAAGGAAGGACTGTATAGAGGGAAAAGAGGGGTGGAAGGGGTGGGGGGAAGGTAAAAAATAACAGAATGAATCAAACAAGATTACCCTATGTAAATTTATGATTACACAAATGATATGCCGTTAGTCCATATACAAACAGAAACAACATGTATCCCATTTGTTTACGATAAAAAAAATGCAAAAAAAAAAAACTCTTCAAGGTTTTCAATCTATTACTTCACTGATGACATCAAAGTCCAGAATGTACAAAATATATCTGTAGTGAAAGCATTGGAGATATATTTCTTACTCTACTATTCAGTGTTCTGCTTAAATGAGTTTTAAGATATACTTTTTATCTACTGACAAAAAGAAAACATACATCATTAGATATGATTATAAAACTGTAGAGGTAAAAAATAGCCCTTCCCTAGATTTAAGTCTTCTAACACAAAATGTTTCAGTGATAAATTCTCAGAGACTTGACTCTTTCATATAAAACTAGAATAGCCTAGCATATTTTATCTGCTGGTTTCTCTAGACATAATAACATCTGTAAAGAAAACAACTGACCATAAATATTGAAAATATCAACTAAAAGCATAAAACGTTTTCTCCTAAAAGTGTCAAATACTCCTCATATACTATCCTGAGGGGGGGAAAAAGAACTTGATATCATTGAAAACCATTTTCCCTTCACTGCAATAGATTCAGAATATAAATTACTCTTCCAATATTGTTCAGATATTGAATACTGGAGTGAGAAATATAGCTAAGTATCCTAAACCAAGTCTGGATACCTTTAAGGTAAGGGAGGATAAGAGGGGAGGGTGGGAATGAAGGAGAGAGAATGAACAAATGAATGGATAGATGGATAAATGGACAGGGGTGGGAGGGCAGGGAAGCAATTGGCTACTCATGTGTCTTACAGTTTCTGAACATCCAAGATAATAAACCAAGATAATATACCAGACAGATTGGATAGAGCCTGTCTGAGCAAATCTCCAGTTGCTGAGTGAGTAAGGAAACAATCCCAGTGAAAAGTGCAGGATGCAGTTGCTGAGGTTTGGCAAATATTTTCATTCCTTAAGCAACAGCATTAGGTAATGAAAGTATATGTGAATGAACAAATTGTTCTGAAAAACTGGAAAGGAAAGCAGCACATATTTCACTTAAATCTAATTTAGAGCATTGTGTCTTTTATATCCACAGGGAACACTGGTTTCCCCTAAAGATACATCAGATGATGGGTTTGTGTGATCTTTTTCAGTGAGATCGTCTTTTCTAAAGAACACCATCAGGAGAATCTAAGAAGTACTAAAATTATCTCTATTCCCTGGAGATTAACATCATTAAAATATCAGAAAATACAAATTATTTGGTTCCTTTTAAGAATTATATTAGCATGTGCTCTAGTAAATCGAAATACCTCCCTTACTTTCTACCAGTTCTACATATTCCAAGTCCCCTGCTTTTCCCCAGGTCATTCCTGTTCCCCAATTCCTGTAATCAATCCGTTTGTCAATCATCTACTTTTTCCACTCTACTCTGTTTGGTTTCTGAGACCCAGTTCAGAGATTACCTTCAGGTTTATATCTTTTTAGATCAGAATAGTACAGTGGTTAACAGGAAGACTCTGGAGACAAACTAGATTTGCCACCTAGATCAGCTACTTTCCAATTATGGGCATATTAACCTCTCCTCTGTTAAAGTTTTAATTTATCACAGAATCATGTTGACGATTAAATAAGTTAAAATAAGTAAAACATTGGCTGATGCATACTGAGATTTCAGTAAGGGTTCAGCTCTTATGACCCCCAAAATGAAACCAATCACTTCTTCTGACTCCAACTGTACTTTATTTGTTCTTCTTTTGTAATCTTCATTGTTTCCAAAATGAATGAATTACTTATTGGCAAGTAAATCTCATCTCCATGATGAATTGTATCTTCTAAGGGTAGCACAGAAGTTGTCTTTACTTTTTGTAATCTGCAGCCCTTGTAAATTATCATAGCAAGAGAGCTAGCATTTATGGAATGCACAATATATGCCAGAAATTATGTGACCATCTTAATACCTTAATATTACTCTTTATAATAATCCTATTTTTCAAGTAATACTAGTCAGATGAAATAGGCTTAAAGTTAATTAACCTTTTTAATATTATATAAATAAGGGATTTTGGGAATCTATATCCTAAACTCTTAACTACTGTTATATAATCTATTTGTTGTACCGTAAATATATTGAATGATGTAATAAATGGCCATAATCCTTAACAAATATTTTTTAATTACTGCTATGTGATAGGCACTTTATAAATGCCTGCCACTTCCTGGGCAGTCATGTTCGATGGTTTTTTACTGTGGAGGAGAAAGTTAACAATTGAGTTTAAAGAGCTGTATGGCTAGTTCACGGGAAGGACTGAGGTGCACATGGTCCCTTGTGGTGCATAGATCTTGCTACTTAAAGTGTTCCATTGCCAGACTATCAGCATACTTGCCTTGGTGGGTCCTGTTAAGAATGCAGAGTAATCTTTCCCTACCCAGATATTCTGAACCACAGCATAAATATTAATAGGAATGCTAGTTTAAGAATCATTTTTATAGAGGCCAAAAACTTTCAGTTCTTCATTTTAGAACAAATAAATTGGAGTTAAGGAGTTTTTATTTTTTTCCCTAAACACACAAACATAAGCATTAATAGAGTAAAATATTAAGGGAAGGTGAAATGCCCTTTAAGAACCTATTTTGAAATTATAGATTATCTTTTATCTAAGAAAACTCAACTAGGAAAAAAGGTGCTGTTCCCTGAGCACGTGGAAGACATAATTAGTTATTCTAGAATGAAAGATTCCTGAGTGCAGAGCCTTTATCTCATTTATTGCTGTATAAAAATGCATTGAAGAATAACTGGCACATACTAGGCACACAACAAATACATGTTGAATGAATAAATGAATGTTGTCAAAAATCTTGAGTACATGGAATGGATCACTTCTTAGAGTAATTAGAGCGTATTCTTCAAAGAGTAGGATTAGGAGCAGGAATAACTTCTAGGATTCCAACACTTTGACCTTGAGAAATGTGTTCTTTCCTAAGTGTTCTAATATAGAAGGGATGTTCTGCCACTAAGAGTGTCCACAGAGGCCAGTCACAGAGGTGCACATCTGTAATCCCAGCAACGTGGGAGGCTGAGGCAGGAGGATACAAATTCAAGTCCAGCCTGGAGACTTAGGTAGACCCTGTCTCAAATTTAAAAATCCAAAGGTCTGAGGATGTAGCTTAGTGCTAAAGTATCCCTAGGTTCAAACCCCAGTAATGCAAAGAAAAAAAGAAGTATACACAGAGGTGAAGAGAACACAATGTCATTATTTAATATGTGTTGCCGGAGGGACAGCTCTAAATCACACAGGAGAAAAAAAAAGACCTTTTCTTGTTATCCTGGTATCAGTTCCATTTCCTTGTTTGAGAAACATTTGGGCAAAACAAACCCTGAATTTTGTTCTTTGAACATTATTCTAAGAGCTTTCCCAGGAGAAAATGATTGCCTTTGCATCTATGTCTGGTCACAAAGGAGCACATCTCATGACAGGTCCAATGACAAAGGCAGCTGTCCTATTCAGTTACTATAAAGGGCACAGCTGTTTTCACTCAGGCATCTACTCAGGGATGAGCTCTTCCAATATGGGTATGTGCTTTCTGAGCTGAGCCTCAGGGCCACAGATTCAGTCCTGACAATTTTTGAAGAGCAACAATAACTCTATGTCCAGATGTCAAGTCACAGTCTAATTAGCCCTACAGTTTACAGTTAAAAGAACGAATGTAAACACAAAAGGCCTGGTCTCATTATTTACATATTGAATAACCGAGATTTCATATTCCATTTAAATTTGTTTTTAAGTGATATGTAAAAAAGTTGGACACATTAATGAGGTAAGAAGAGTGCGTATTCTCAAATTGATACATCTCAGTCATTTAGCATCACCACTTTTCTTCTTTGTAAAGGTTGCTGAGGTTTAACTACTTTGCATTAACTGTAAACACTGAGAAGGCAGGAATGGTCTAGAGCTAGAATAAAATATTTTCTCTCCATTGTAAATAGAAGTTTGAAATGCTTTTAGCTAATGACTGAAAGATAAGAACGTCTGTTGTCCCACAAAGCCACCTATATTAATGACGTTTGTGACAATATCAAATGTTTAAAATGTATTTGTTATTTTAACACAACTTCTATTGAAGATAATTCTAGAATTTTTTGTATTTTTGGTAAAATAAATATCAGGACCAAAAGCAAACACAAAAAAGCTATTCTGAAAAATATAATTTCAGCAAAGTATTTAATGAGGGGCTTTGTTCTTCACTGGGCCTCTTGGTCTGTCCTGGCTATGCTGCCTCTGAAAGCCATCTGCTTACCTCTCAGGTAGCTTTCATGGGCAAACTGAAGAGTACTTCCTGTGACAAGAGAAAACTGAAAATATCCAGAGGAACAAAGCAGCGTTTCAATCAACCAACTGAAGTAATTCCAAAGGGTTGACGAATGAGAGGTCAAAGATGTCAAGTGCTCTAAAAATTAAATATTTAACTCATAAATCATCCAACCCAAGCAAGGGCTAAAGCAATAATGCTTGTCCTAACAGTCAGTATAGAGAAAAGGGACGTTCTAGCCACCATGACAATATTGCAGTCCTCTGTAATCTCTAACAACAGCGTGTTTGGCAGCCCAGGTCAGGAAAGAATAGAAACATCCATCTTAAGGGTGGAATCCTATGACACATTTCCAAAGAGTAATTTTAAAAAGCAGCTCCTGCAGAGAGAGAGAGAGAGAGAGAGAGAGAATGCATTTTTCCACATAAATTCCTGAACTACCTGTAAACTCTTCAAAGCACTGAGTACAGTAGTTGACCCTGACTGAACTAGACATAAGAACTGCAAGGGCATGGTGGGTGGGACAGAAATGCTCCACACCTGATGTACACTTACCAAGAGACCAAAGGAATCGAACAGATTTAAGGTCAATAGTTCGATGTCAGGTTAATCATCATATGGATATCAGTCACTGTGTGAACATACCCAAAGTTGCCTGAGGCTACTTACCTGTCAAAACTTCATTTGTTTATTTCTATTTTTTAAACTACTGTTTCAATTAAAAATAAGTCACTTGTAATATACTTCTAAACTTGGAGGAGTAGCACACATGTATCCATGCACACAATCTCAGAAATATGAGGGAGGGGGGTATGAAAGACAGTGGAATGAGACAGACATCATTACCCTATGTACAAGTATGATAACATGAATGGTATGAATCTACATCATGCACAACCACAGAAACGAAATGATGTACCCCATTTGTGTACAATCAATCAAAATGCAGTCTGTAAAAAATTAAAAGCTAAATAAAAATAATAATTAAAAAAAAGAAATGTGCATGTAGGGTTTGTTTTCTCTGCAAATGAAAACACACTGCATAAAAGGTTCAGAATTCTTCTATTCTGAATGTCGTCACTTTTTGCTGAAAATATATTTGAGTTATTTCTATCTTATCATACCTGTTTCACTTTTAAAAGACTAGATAATTTGTTGGCTGGATAGTTCATCATTTGTTCAATTAGCTAATATAGTAACACTAAAATTGTTTTGTTCTTTACTATTAATGTAGTGACCCTCTTTGAAGAAATATCATTCTATATAAATATATCAGATAACTTTGAAGATATTGAATTGCTGTTCAAAATGTATATGACCCTTCATTTTGGTAGACATCATTGAATGGTCCTTCATAGAAGTTCAGAGGGTTTAATCCATCACCATAACTATAAGAAAAGCTGTTTATATGGCATTTTATCTGTGGTGAAACCAATAGCATTTTATTTTGGTTTACATTTTTATTTTCATAAATGTGACTAACGTTAACATCTTTTCATACATTTAAGAGCCATCTGAATCCCTCTAATGTGAATTTGGACTGTTTATCTTTCACTGATTTGTGGAAACCTAAGATATTCCATCTGCCATCAAATCTAAGACATCATCAATTGTACTATGTACCAAGTAGGAAAAAAATAAATCTCTGACAATTAACGATGCTTTCATATCACCTGTAATTTTCACTTGGACATATTGAAATAATCCTTTAGCATTTATGTAAACAGATATTTGTCATGTTTCAACTCCCGTACGTATAGAAAGAAAATAAAGCACAAGTATTACTTCAATTCAGTGTCTGTCTCTGCAGTCACTTTGCAACACTGAGTCCTTTGTGCGGCTGGCTGACTTTCCCCATAATTGTACCTTCTGCACCATCGAGAGCAGTGTTATGAAGCATTTCTTAAACAGTCCTTAAAAGAATTAAAAGCCACCAGGCCTAGCTGCTCTTGACTCCAGCAGCAGCAATGCTGCTACATGAGTGATTCCTCACCCACCCTGGGCATCCACAGGCATTTTTCCTAGTGTTGCCATTTTAGGAGTAGGTAGAGATGGGAAACTGGGGGACCTGAGTATTACAATCAACCAAATACTCATAAGGAGACTAGCCTTTGTACTAGGTGTTATAAGTATCTTTCTCAGTGTGGCATTTTAATTTTAGCATTTTTACCATGGAGAGCATCTCATTTTCATGAAGTCAAATGGATTATTCTTTTCTGGAGTTTCCCTACATCATATTTGGAGTTTCCCTACAATAATTGTAGGGGAAAATTGACCATATTTTCCAAACACAGATTTGTTTTGTTTTTTAACTTTCAAATTTGTGATGTAACATAAGATAAGTGTGTGTGTACATTGTATTTTCAGTAGAACATTTGAGGTAGAGTTCCAGGGTTGTTGTTTCTTTTTTAACTACCCAGGTAAATATCTTAATTATATATTAGATTTCCACATATGTGGTTTATTGTCTTTCCTCTTTACTGACCTATATTTTTATGAAGTACAACAATGTTTTCTTAAATAGTAAAATTTTAAAATGTTTTAACATTTTCTACAGGTAGTGGACCTTCAATACTAAGTTTTCTTTATTTAACTTGAGTGCTTATTTATTCAAAGAGCATTCTAATAAGTTAGTTATGAAAATCATTTTCCTATTTCTGTTACAGCATTGAACTTCTATAATTTAGAGAGCTCTGACCTCTAGAAAACCAATTTACTGCCTGAAAATAAACTCATTCTATTTATAAAAATCTCATTCTATGCTTTAAAAACTTTTATTCATAAATCCTGTTAACATATTATTTGATTTGTGCCTTAGTATTGCACTATTTCATTGCTGTTGTAAGTACAAGGTTTAATCTATTATCTACTCTACAAAAGGAAGCTATTGATAATATAACAGATTATTCATAATTTTCTTCTCAGTTGTAATATTTTTCCATTGCATTATTTTTTGGATTGTAGGAATTCAATCACTCTGTAAACAATGGTAATTTTGCTTCAACTTCCTAAGTTTTAAAGCTTTTTGGCCAAATTAGCAACAGAAAATTATTCTAAACACATATGCACTCAGTATAGAAGCACTCAAATGTATAAAACCATACTTATAAACTTTTAAAAAGATTGATTCCAAAACAATGATTATTGGGGATTGTAATGGATGGATTATCCAGACAAAAATCAACAAAGAAACAGCAGAGTCAAATTGTACCCTAAACCAAATAGACCTACTAGAAATCTACAAAACATTCCATCCAACCACTGCCAAATATACATTTCTCTTGGCACATGAAACAGTCTTCAGTGTACACAATATGCCACAAAATAAAAACATTTTTTTTAAAAGTTGAAGTCATACTGAATATATCTTATGACCACAATAGAACTAGAAATTGACAAGAACAACTTTGGAAACTGTACAAGTTCATGAAAATTAAACAACTTACTATTGAACAAGCAATAAATGAAGCAAGTAAATAAGGTAAAAATTTAAAATTTTCTCACAAGAAATGAAAATGAAGACACAGCATACCCAAATCCACAGGATACAGGAAAATTTCTAAGAGAGAAATTTATAGCAATCAGTGCCTATGGAAAAGCAGAATGATCTCAAAATACTGTCAATTCATCTCAAGGATCTAAAAAAACAAAACAAACCCCAAATTAGTACGGGGGGGGGGGGAAGATCAGAGTGCAAATGAAACAAGTAAAAATACTACACGTCACTAAAGAGCTGGTTGTTCCAAAAGAAAAAAAAAGGTAAACACTTATCTAAACTGAAGAAAAAAAGATATCAGTTGAAAAGGGAGATAAAACAGACACCACAGACATACAAACAGTCATTAGAGATTACTATGAACAACTGTATGCCAAAAAATGCAGTAACCCAGAATAAATGGATAAATTCCTAGACACTTTCACCTTACCAATACTGAATCAAACAGAAAACATCAACAGCCCAATACATGTAATGATATCAAAGTCTCCAATCAAAGATAAGTTCTGGACCAGATGACTTCACTATTGAGTTGTTCCAAACACCTTAAGAACTAATCCCAATACCCTTTAAGCTATTCCAAAAAATTGAAGAGGAAGAAATTTTTCCAAGCACATTGGATGAGACCAGGCTTATCCTGATACCAAAACCAGATAAGCACACAGCAACAACAACAAAATTACAGGGAATGTCCAAGTTTCCTTGATGAACTTAGACACAAGAATTCACAATAAACTATTAGCAAAAAAATTCCAAGAACACATTAAAAGAATATCCATAATGATTAAGTGGGATTCATTCCATGGATGCATGGATGGACCAATACGTGCAAATCAATAAGCATGATATACCACGCCAACAGAACAGAGGTCAGAAACCATATTTTTGGTTCAGTAGATGCAGAAAAAGCATTTGATAAAATTCTAAGCCCTTTCATGGTAAAGATTAAACAAATCAGGTATGGAAAGAACCATCTCAACATAGCAAATATCATTTATAATAGGCTTTTGGCTAACATTATACTGAATAGGGAGAAGCAAAAGCTTTCTAAATATGGAACAAGACAAGACCCACTTTTACCATTTGTATTTGGCATTTAAGTCTTCCAGAGAAATTAAGAAAGAGAAGAAAATACAGAATATCTCACTAGGAAACAAGAAAAATTGTTAGAATTTGCACATAATATTGTCTACAGAAATCCCCAAAAGTTCCACCACAATAAATTTGACTATTGAATGATCCTCTGCCAAGTTTCAGGATACAAAGTCAATACACAAAAATCAGAAGTGTTGTAGTATACCAATAGTGAATATTCAGAAGCAGAAATCAAAAAAGCAAGCACATTTACAATAGCTACAAAAATTACCTATGAATGAATTTAGCTAAAAAGGTCAAAAATTTCAACAATGGCAATTATAAAAGACTGGTAAAAGAAAATGAAGACAATATAAAAATTGGCAAGATGTATCATATTTACCTACTGGAAGAATATTTTTAAAATATGCATACCACCCAAAACAATTTAGAAATTCAGTGAAATCCCTATAAAATTCCAATGGTATTCTTCCTATAAATAGAATGAAATCTTTAAACTTACATGAGTCTACAAAAGAATCCGAAATAGCCAAAACCATCTTGAGCAAAAACAGAACAGAAGCCATTATACTACCTGATTTCAAAAAATACACTATGAAGCTCTAATAATGAAACCAGCATGTTATTTGACATAAACACTAACACAAGGACCAATAATACAGAATAAAAAGTCTAGAAGTAATTCCATGTATCTATAGCCTAACTGATTTTCAACAAAGGTACTAAGAACATATATGGGAGAAAGAACAGTCTTTCAATAAAAGGTACTAGTAAAATTGGATAGCCACATGCAGAAGTATAAAGCTAGATCCCTATCTTTTACCAGCTATAAAACTCAAGTCAAAGCTATAGACCCAAATGTAAGATCTGAGACTATGAAATACAAGAAAAAATTACAGGGGATACACTTTGAGACCACTGGAATAGGCAAGATATTTTTGGACAAAGTCCCCAAAGCACAGAAACAAAAGCAAAAATAGACAAGACAGGATTACATTAAACTAAGTTTCTATATAGCAAAGGAAACAATCAGGTAAAGGTACAACTTACAGAATGAGAAAAAATATTTGCCCTTATACACCAACAAAAAGTCAATAATGGAATATAGAATGAACTCTAAAAACTCAATAGTATATAAAAAACAAATAACCAGATTAGAAGATCAGCAATAGACCAAAAGAGACATTTCTGAAAAGAGGACATAAACATAGCCAACAATGTATAAATAATTCTCCATGTCACCAATCGTCAGAAAAATGCAAACCAAAACAACCTCATTATAGTTATTATCAAAAAGATGAAAGATAAGTGCTGGTGAGGATCTGGAGAAAAGGGAGCCCATGCACACTGTTGGTGGGAATGGAAAACAGCACAGCCATTATGGGAAACAGGGTAGAAGGTACCCCCCAAATTAAAAATAGAACACAAAATATGGTTCAGGAATCCCACTCCTGTGTGTGTATATACAGAGGAAATGACATCAGTATGTTGTAGACATCTGCACTCCACGTTCACCACAGCACTATTCACAAGAGCCAAGACATGAAAGTAACCTAAGAGTCCAACTCAAGAATGGATAAGGAAACTATTGATGGAAATCATCATGCTAAGTGAAACAAGCCAGGAACAGAAAGACAAGTTATGCACAGTGCACTTATGTATGGAATCTTATAATCTGGTCTCATAAAAATTTCACTAATTGCAAGCCATACTAACCAATATAAAATTTTGACTAAATGAAGAAGCAGATTGCAAATTGCTTGTATTTTGATACAAACATGAAAATGCAAGTAAACATGACACCACCAAAGCAGTAATTCTTCAGTAAGTGTCCCTAAAGAGTGGAAATTTCCAATTTCAAAATGGAATTTCAAATATTAGTCTGCTATCATTTGAATATGTTTTTGTCCCCAAAGGTATAATATAATTAAAGATTTGGGCCCTAGGTGGGGATGGGGGGTGCCATAGGTAAAGCCTACCACAAGGTCCTTAGGTCTTGAAGGTGTGAGGCATTTTTCATAAGTGCATTTTTTTTTTAATTCTTATGTAATCCTTTTGTTATTTCTCTTGGAAACTTTTTGGTAGTTCTTCCAGGTTATTATAAAAAGGAATAAGTCTGGCCACCAACCCCATCTCTGCTCCTGGTTTGGGATGTAATGGCTTGCTTCTGAGGATGCTTCAATCATGATGTGCTGCCGTCTTCTGCCCTCTCCAGAGATCAGATAAATGGGGGAACTGAATGTTGGACTTTGAACCTCCAAAACTGTGAGCTAAATAAACCCAGAAGAAATGGATAATTCCCAGAAAAACACCATTGACCAAGATTTAGTTAGAATTAAATAGAAATCCTTAACAGAGCAACAACAAATAAAGAGATGGAAAACTAATTTTAAAAACCTCCCCAGAAAGAAAATCACAAAACAGGATGGATATGCTAATTTGTTTCACTATCATAACGTTTTTATTATCTAGATGTATCCCATAATTTCATGTCGTACATCATTAGTTCACAAAATTTGAGGATTTTTAGAAACAAACAAACAAAAAATCTGAAGAAATGAGGACTTTTTAAACAATACATCAGAGGATCCATTACCAGCAGTATTGCACTGTAAGAAATGGTAGAGGAAATTCATTGAGAAAAATGAATACAGTATCAAATAGAAAGTTGTAGCTGTATAAAAAATGATTATCTCTGAAAATGGTTAAAATGAAAATATTTTTGTATGTTTCATTGATCTAACTGAAGTAATACCTCACGCAAAAAAAAAATAGTGATATACTCTGGGTTGATGAATGTGAAAGAGTCCTTACAGTATTAAGACAACAGAGGATGTGTGAAACTTTTAAAATATTCTGTTAGAAAGTTTTACACTGCAGGAGACGTGTAACATTATTCCAAAGTAGTTTTTTTTTGTTTTTGTTAAGTGTCAATAGTGGTCCCACAAACATGGTGAAAGTTCCCCAAATCCACCAGCCTTTCCATAAGGAGTGTAGCAAGTACCAACCCCACAGTGACACAATGCAAGGAGGGCAAGGATTGTGCATGAGCCCAGAAAAGCAGGATTACCTTAGGAAGCAGAGTGACTGTGGTGGACAGGATGAACAGACTTTCTGGGGAAAGGTTAAAATGACAATTAACTTCATGCTGAGGTTCCAGTTCACTAGGCTTAACTGTGCATCTAAGAGAATGTTGGCTGTTAAGAGACACAAGCATTTTGAACAGGGAGGAGATAACCAGAGAAAGTACCAAGTGATCCAGTTCTGAATTTCACGTCTTGTTTTATTACAAAGACAATAAAATCTGGAGGTTATGGTCACCTTATTTGGTTGCAGTTGTTCTTTTGGGAGGAAATAAACTAGAGCCAGCAATAAAAATTCCCTTTGGGAAATTTGTGAATAAATAAATGTAGGCAGATTATAGATGAATATTGTAAGCCCTAGGGAACCTACTTTCAAAAAATGTATAAATAAGTCAAGAAGTGAAAATATAGTCAACACAGGGCCAAAGAAATGTGAAAAGGCAAGTAACAGGTTAATAAAATGCCAGTAAGAGAAAATGAATAAAGAAATGAAAAAACAAGTAGAAATTACCTGGAAAGATGGTATCTTTCAACACTATAAATAATTACATTGAATATTCAATTAGAAGACAGATTGTCAGACTGTTTTAAAATGACTCACGTACTCTCTTTAAGAAACATTGTTCATGTGTACAGACATACAAAGGTAAGGCAATAATGAGTGACATGCAAATGTTAATCAAAAGAAACTTGAACTGACAGTATTTTTATAAAAGAAAGTAAACTTGAGATGGTGGGCTAGAGGGAAGCAGTGTTTCTCACAGCTTCTAACATGCAACTCAAGCAATGGAATGCTGCCTCACTGAGGTAGGTGAAAAAGGGACCTGACTGATACTCCATATTGGACAGAGAGCCTTGGAGACTTGGAAAATTGGGGTGCATTAAACAAAGAAACAAAATTTGAGCTGGGATCCTGGTGGGAAAGGGGGAAATTAGTACACAAGGTTGGGAAAGGCTGAGAACTGCCACAGACAGTCTTGGCATGGAGAATAGCAGGATCAGAGGGGCAACCTGTCCTGGGCAGACCCAGAGGCTACTCAGCTCATTAAACTGGTACAAGAAAGACATCTTGGGCAGCTGACTGTGCATGGGGGCTAAATTGGAGCCATTATAGGATAATCATTCTGCAGTGGTTCCAAAAGAGACCGAGAGTTCAGATTTGTGAGATTGGGGCTGAGTCCAAAACATGATTCTGACAGATGCCAGTGTAGGATTTAGACTGAGCCTAGCAAATCTGGAGAATTTCAGGCATGGAAAGTATTTTTTTTTTTTTCAGGGGAAAACACAGGTTTAGGAGACCGAAAAGAGCCCACTTCCCTCCCATTCTTCAAATCCTGCAGCACACAGGACCGTGGCAACAGGTTGGGAATTTGAGTGGATGGGAGGGAAGGCTCTTGGGGACTAATTCCTGAAAACCAACAAGGGCAGTACCCAAGAGCAACAGAAGTAGCAAGGACTAGCTTCCCTATCCCATGAGTAGCCATGGGGAGACTCCAGGGGTATAGTCCTAGGTGTGCACTGATTTAATATCATAGGAAGAGTCCCTACACAATAAAACACCTGGGTGCATACCAGACCTAGATCCCGCCCTTGGGAGCTTCACCTTCAGAAACGCATCTCAACACAACAGTGGCATCTATACCCTGGGAGAGGAGCCCACACACTTCCCATACCACTCCACGCCATTCTGCTGAGAAGGGAAGTTGAAAAAGAGGGTTTGGCACCGACAACAAGCATGCAATCTCATTGACTATTCTGGTTTTATTGAATGTGTACTGATTGGTACATGATGGATATTTATACATTTGTACATTTACATACTTGTTTTGGCTTTCTCATTTCTAGCATCTCTTGAAGATTGTTATTTTTCCTTACTCTGTTTGTTGAGGGTTAGGGCTTTTGATTAGTATATTTCAGTTTGGTTTTGTATTGTCTGTTTCACAACTCTGTTTCCCTTTCTCTCTTTTCTTTTGCTAACAGCCAAACTCCATCATTCTCTTTCACTCTTTAATTCTTTTACTTCTATTTTTTTTCTCCTCCCCACTCATACTAAATACATCCTATGTCACCTCTGCATCTGCTCTATTCACCTCTTGAATATACAAACCCTTTTCTACCCTCTGATCTCTTTTTTGTTTCTTCTTAATGAACTCTAACTTCTCCTAACAATACTTGGTTTATAAAATGCCAGACCCCACCACTAATGCTATAGTAACAATTAATACAGCTGGAGTCATATATAACACCTATTGTTTGATTTTATGCCAGACATAATTCATGATTGACTTATTATCTTTACTGATAGAAATTGCTGGTCCCACTATTTCTATTTATTATGTCAATTAAGATTGTAGAGGTCATAATAGAAACTTAGATCTTAATATAGTGCTATATATTATTTGTATAGGTTATTGCTCTTCTGTGGCTCCCCCTATTCTGTGAGTCATTGGAAACCTACAGGATTACTAAAAGCAAGGGAACAAACAATCCTGAGCAAACCAGAATGACTGAACAACAGATTCCACAGTAAAGGAAATGTCAGAGAAGGAAATTAGAAAGTTTAGTCAAACTGATCTGCAAGAGAAAAGATGATGGAAAAAGTGAAATCAGAGAGAAAAATAAAAGAAGTGAAATTTCACTTCAAAAAGGAGATAGAAATTCTGAAGAATAATCAAATTGGAAATTCTCGAAATGAAGGAATCTATAAATCAAATTAAAAATTCAAAGGAAAGCATTACTAACAGACTAGATCATTTAAATGTTAGATTTTCAGACAAAGACAAAATAAACAATCTTGAAAATATAGTTGATCATAGATAAAAGATGTTAAGAGACCATGAACAGAATTTTTAAGAAATATGACATAACATTAAAAGGCCAAATCTAAGTTTCATAGGGTAGATGAGGCTGTGAAATACAAACTAAAAGGAATGCACAATCTTTTCAGTGAAATAATATCAAAAAATTTCCCAAATCTTAAGAATGAAGTGGGAAAATAAGTATAGGAGGCATACAGAATCCAAATGTACAAAATTTACAACAGAACCATTCCAAGGCACATTATTATTAAAATGCCTAAACAACAAAATAAGGATAGAATTTTCAAAGCCATTAGAGAAAGTAATGTGTCAAATTAAGAGATAAACCAATTTGGATCTCAGCTGATTTTTCAACCCAGACACTAAAATCTAGAAGGTCGTGGAATAATATGTACCAAGTGCTAATAGAAAGTGGAAGTCAACCAAGAATCTTATTTCAGCAAAATTTAGTTTCAGATTTGAAGATGAGGTATAAGCTTTCCATGATAAACAAAAGTTAAATGAATTCACACCTAGGAAGCCAGCACTAGAAAATACAGCCATGAAGAAGAAATGAAGAAAAATAAAAAGTCAGCAGAGTGAAACTATACTAGAAGAATAGATACCAAAGAAGAATGTAATTCAACTTAAAAATTAGAAATGAATCAAAATGACAGGAAATAAAAATCATCTCTTAATAATAACACTGAATGTTAATGGACTCAACTTATCAGTCAAAAGAAATAGACTGGTAGATATGATTAAAAAATAAGACCCAAAAATATGCTGTCTCTAAGAAATTCACCTCATTGGCAAAGATACCCACAGACTGAAGGTAAAAGGATGTTTTTTCCTATCATTCACATGAATCTCACAAACAAGCAGGGTTTCTATTCTGATAAAGTGGACTTCAAGCCAAAGTTTGTCAGAAAAGACAAAGAAGTTCATTTCATAGTCCTTAAGGGAGTCACAAACAAAATAAGATAACAGTCATAAATATCTATGCCCCCGACAATAGAGCATCTATGAACATCAAATAAACCTCCTCAATATCAAGAATCAAATAGACTACAACAAAATACTACCAAGTGACTTTAACAAGCTTCTCTCATCACTAGACAGATCATCCAAACAAATACTAAATAAAGAAGCATCAGTGACTGAATACACTTCCTTCTCACTGCCATGGAACATTTTCTAAAATAGACCATAATTTAGGACACAAAGTGACTCTTAGCAAACACAAAAAATAGAGATAATACCCTGTGTTCTAGTAGATCATAAAGAAGTGAAAATAGAAATCAATGATAAGATAAAAAACAGGAGTTACTCTAAAACCTGAGACTAAATAATTCACTACTGAATGATAAAAAGATAGTAGAAGAAATCAGTGGTTAAAAAAAAATTCTGAGGCGATTCAAGATGGCGGCCTAGAGGGTGACTGCACCCCCAGTCGCTCCAGAACCCAGGAGTTAAGAAGGGGAGGCATTGAGAGACTCAGACTGAAATAGAGTAACAGGTGAGTCTGCCCACTGGGTAAAGCTCGGCCGGGTGGCAGGCCCAGATAGAGGTGGCTTATCAGAGCTGGGTAGGGCAGCTAGAGTCTTCCACAGGCAGCCCTGCGCACTCTGGCGGTGGGCCCCGCCCACACAGTCAGCTTCTCCAGGTTCTCGGAGCAGGCCCCCTAGTGAGAGCCTTTCTGACCAGAACAAGCTCCAAGTCCCGGAGCCAGCGCAGCGCAGCGTACTCCGGCACGCAAGCAGCTTCAGGGACCAGGATAGGGCAGCCAGAGATTTCCCCAAGTAGCCTGGACCCCTGCAATGGGAGGTGCCTTTCAAGGCTAGCTTCTCAGACCAGACCGCCCAGTGAGAGGCTTTCTACATAGAACCAGCCCACAAGTCCGCGAACCAACGGAGAGCTTCGATTCGCAAGCAGCCTCTGGGATCAGGGCAGGGAAGCCAGAGACCTCTTCAGGCAGCTCTGCCCACTCCGGCCACAGGCTCTCTTCACGGGGTGATCTAAGATGGCAGCCTAGAGGGTGACTGCACCCCCAGTCACTCCAGAACCCAGGAGTTAAGAAGGGGAGGCATTGAGAGACTCAGACTGAAATAGAGCCACAGGTGAGTCTGCCCACTGGGTAAAGCTCGTTCCGGGTGGCAGGCACAGATAGGGGTGGCTTATCAGAGCAGGGCAGGGCAGCCAGAGTCTTCCCCAGGTAGCCTTCCACACTCCGGCGGTGGGTTCCTTCCACACGGCCAGCTGCACGGTGCAGGCCCCCAGTGAGAGCCTTTCTGCACAGAGCCAGCTCCAAACCCTGGAACCAGTAGGGGGCTAAGGGCAGCTTTCTTTAGATACACTGCATTATCAAATTCCTCCAAGACATCAGGCTACTGAAGGCTGGGAAGTGATACACTGGAAATCTACCGGAACACTATAAGCCAATAGCGGAAAACTGCAATATCTCAGGGTCCCACTGACAACTGACCAATATGAGAAAACAAGGGAAGAAAATGTCCCAAACAAACCTAGATACTACATCAATAAAACCCAATGACAGCACAGCAGAAGAAATGTCAGAAAGGGAGTTCAGAATGTACGTAATTAAAACGATCAGGGAAGCTAATGAGGAGATGAAAGGGCAAATGCAGGCATTGAAGGAGGAGATGAAAGAGCAAATGCAGGCATTAAATGATCGCACCAATCAACAGTTAAAAGACCAAATACGGGAAGCAAGAGATCATTTCAATAAAGAGTTAGAGATACTGAAAAAAAACCAAACTGAAATCCTTGAAATGAAGGAAACAATAAACCAAGTTAAAAACTCCATAGAAAGCATAACCAATAGGATAGAACACCTGGAAGACAGAACCTCAGACATTGAAGACAAATTATTTAATCTTGAAAACAAAGTTGGCCAAACAGAGAAGATGGTAAGAAATCATGAACAGAATCTACAAGAATTATGGGATATCATGAAAAGGCCAAATTTAAGAATTATTGGGATTGAGGAAGGCTTAGAGAAACAAACCAAAGGAATGAACAATCTATTCAATGAAATAATATCAGAAACTTTCCCAAATCTGAAGAATGAAATGGAAAACCAAGTACAAGAGGCTTATAGAACTCCAAACATACAAAATTACAACAGACCCACACCAAGACACATTATTATGAAAATACCTAACATACAACATAAAGACAGAATTTGAAAGGCCGCAAGAGAAAAGAATCAAATTACATTCAGAGGGAAACCAATAAGAATATCAGCAGATTTTTCAATCCAGACCCTAAAAGCTAGAAGGGCCTGGAATAACATATACCAAGCCCTGAAAGAAAACGGATGCCAACCAAGAATCTTATACCCAGCAAAACTTACCTTCAAATTTGACGATGAAATAAGATCCTTCCATGATAAACAAAAGCTAAAGGAATTTGCAAAAAGAAAGCCAGCATTACAGAACATTCTCAGCAAAATATTCCATGAGGAAGAGATGAAAAACAACGATGCAAATCAGCAACAGGAGGCACTAGCCTAAAGGAATAGCCAAATAAAGGAGAAACCAAATCATGTCAAAAACAAATATGAGTCAATTGACTGGGAATACAAATCATATCACAATAATAACCCTGAATGTTAATGGCCTGAACTCATCAATCAAAAGACACAGACTGGCAGATTCGATTAAAAAGAAAAATCCAACAATATGCTGCCTGCAAGAGACTCATCTCATAGAAAGAGACACCCATAGACTAAAGGTGAAAGGATGGGGAAAAACATACCATGCACAGGGACACAGCAAAAACGCTGGAGTATCCATCCTCATTTCAGATAATGTGGACTTCAAACCAAAACTAGTCAGAAGGGATAAAGAAGGACATTACATGCTGCTTAAGGGAAGCATAAATCAGCAAGACATAACAATCATAAATATCTATGCCCCGAACATTGGCTCATCCACGTACGTCAAACAAGTCCTTCTCAATTCCAGAAATCAAATAGACCACAACACAATAATACTAGGCGATTTTAACACACCTCTCTCACCACTGGATAGATCGTCCAAACAAAAATTGAATAAAGAAACTATAGATCTCAACAACACAATCAACAACTTAGACTTAATGGACATATATAGAATATACCATCCAACAAAGAACGAATACACTTTCTTCTCAGCAGCACATGAATCCTTCTCTAAAATAGACCATACTTTATGCCACAAAGCTACTGTTAGCAAATACAAGAAGATAGAGATACTACCTTTTACTCTATCAGATCATAATGGATTGAAATTAGAAATAAATGACAGAATAAAAAACAGAAACTTCTCCAATACCTGGAGATTAAGTAATACACTATTATATGATGAATGGATAACAGAAGACATCAGGAGGGAAATAAAAAAATTCTTAGAAGTAAACGTGAAAAAAGACACATCATATCAAAATCTCTGGGACACTATGAAAGCAGTACTTAGAGGAAGATTTATTTCATGGGCCGCATTCAACAAAAGAAGTAGAAATCAACAAATAAACGACTTAACACTACAGCTCAAAGCGCTAGAAAAAGAAGAGCAGACCAATACCAAAAGTAGTAGAAGACAGGAAATAGTTAAAATCAGAGCCGAAATCAATGAAATCGAAACAAAAGAAACAATTGGAAAAATTAACAAAATAAATAGTTGGTTCTTTGAAAAAATAAATAAAATTGATAAACCCTTAGCCACACTAACAAAGAGAAAGAGGGAGAAAACTCAAATTACTAAAATTCGGAATGAACAAGGAAACATCACAACAGACACGAGTGAAATACAAAACATAATTAGAAGCTATTTCGAAAATCTATACTCCAACAAAACAGAAAACCTCGAAGACATCAACAAATTTCTAGAGACATATGAATTACCTAAATTGAACGAGGAGGACATACACAACTTAAATAAACCAATTTCAAGCAATGAAATAGAAGAGGTCATCAAAAGCCTACCAACAAAGAAAAGTCCAGGACCAGATGGGTTCTCAGCCGAGTTCTACAAAACCTTTAAAGAAGAGCTCATTCCAATACTCCTCAAACTATTCCATGAAATAGAAGAGGAGGGAACCCTCCCAAACTCGTTCTATGAAGCCAATATCACCCTGATACCTAAACGAGACAGAGACACATCGAGGAAAGAAAATTTCAGACCAATATCCTTAATGAACATCGATGCCAAAATTCTCAACAAAATTTTAGCAAATCGCATACAAATATATATTAAAAAGATAGTGCACCACGATCAAGTGGGTTTTATCCCAGGGATGCAAGGTTGGTTCAACATTCGGAAATCAATAAATGTCATTCACCATATCAACAGACTTAAAATTAAGAATCACATGATTATTTCAATAAATGCAGAAAAAGCATTCAATAAAATACAGCATCCCTTCATGCTCAAAACACTAGAAAAAATTGGGGTAGTGGGAACATTCCTTAACATTATAAAGGCCATCTACGCTAAGTCCATGGCTAATATCATTCTAAATGGTGAAAAACTGAAAGTGTTCCCCCTAAAAACTGGAACAAGGCAGGGATGCCCTCTTTCACCACTTCTATTCAACATCGTCCTTGAGACTCTAGCCAGAGCAATTAGACAAACCAAAGAAATTAAAGGGATACGAATAGGAAAAGAAGAACTCAAACTATCTTTGTTCGCTGATGACATGATTATATATTTAGAGGAACCTGGAAATTCCACCAGAAAACTTTTAGAACTCATAAGGGAATTCAGTAAAGTAGCAGGTTACAAGATCAATGCTCATAAATCCAATGCATTTTTATACATAAGTGATGAATCTTCAGAAAGAGAAATTAGGAAAACTACCCCATTCACAATAGCCTCGAAAAAAATAAAATACTTGGGAATCAATCTCACAAAAGAGGTGAAAGACCTCTACAATGAGAACTACAGAACACTAAAGAAAGAAATTAAAGAAAACCTTAGAAGATGGAAAGATCTCCCATGTTCCTGGATAGGCCAAATTAATATTGTCAAAATGGCTAAACTACCTAAAGTGCTATACAGATTCAATGCAATTCCAATTAAAATCCCAATGATGTACCTTGCAGAAATAGAGCAAGCAATTATGAAATTCATCTGGAAGAATAAAAAACCTAGAATAGCTAAAGCAATCCTCAGTAGCAAGAGCGAAGCAGGGGGTATTGCAATACCAGATCTTCAACTCTACTACAAAGCAATAGTAACAAAAACAGCATGGTATTGGTACCAAAATAGACAGGTAGATCAATGGTACAGAATAGAGGACATGGACACAAACCCAAATAAATACAATTTCTCATACTAGACAAAGGTTCCAAAAATATGCAATGGAGAAAAGATAGCCTCTTCAACAAATGGTGCTGGGAAAACTGGAAAACCATATGCAATAGAATGAAATTAAACCCCTATATCTCACCCTACACAAAACTCAACTCAAAATGAATCAAGGACCTCGGAATCAGACCAGAGACCCTGCATCTTATAGAAGAAAAAGTAGGTCCAAGTCTTCACCTTGTTGGCTTAGGATCAGACTTCCTTCCTTAACAGGACTCCCATAGCACAAGAAATAAAAGCAAGAATCAACAACTGGGATAGATTCAAACTAAAAAGCTTTCTCTCAGCAAAGGAAACTATCAACAATGTGAAGAGAGAGCCTACAGAGTGGGAGAATATCTTCGCCAACCATACTTCAGATAGAGCGCTAATTTCCAGAATCTATAAAGAACTCAAAAAACTCTACACCAAGAATACAAATAATCCAATCAACAAATGGGCTAAGGAAATGAACAGACACTTCACAGAAGAAGATGTACAAGCAATCAACAGATATATGAAAAAATGTTCAACATCCCTAGTAATAAAGGAAATGCAAATCAAAACTACCCTAAGATTTCATCTCATCCCAATTAGAATGGTGATTATCAAGAATACAAGCAACAACAGGTGTTGGCTAGGATTGGTGAAAAAGGAACACTCATACATTGCTGGTGGGGTTGCAAATTAGTGCAGCCACTCTGGAAAGCAGTATGGAGATTCCTCAGAAAGCTTGGAATGGAAACACCATTTGACCCAGCTATCCCACTCCTTGGCTTATACCCAAAGGACTTAAAATCAGCATACTACAGAGATACAGCCTCATCAATGTTCATTGCTGCTCAATTCACCATAGCCAGAGTGTGGAACCAACCTAGATGCCCTTCAGTTGATGAATGGATAAAGAAACTGTGGCATATATATACAATGGAATATTACTCCGCAATGAAGAATGATAAAATTATGGCATTTACAGGCAAATGGATGAAATTGGAGAATATCATGCTAAGTGAGATAATCCAATCTCAAAAAACTAAAGGACATATGATCTCGCTGATTATCGAATGAGGACATATAATGGGGGGTGGGAGGGGTTAGCATTAGGTTTAGGGTTAGGTTTAGGGTTAGGGATAAGGAGAGCGGTAAGAATGAAGGAAAGAAGGACTGTATAGAGGGGAAAGAGGGGTGGGAGGGGTGGGGGGTAAGGAAAAAAAATAATCAAACATCATTGCCCTATGTAAACGTATGATTACACAAATGGTATGCCTTGACTCTATGTACAAATAGAGAAACAACATGTATCCCATTTGTATACAATAATTAAAAAAAAATAAATTAAAAAAAATAATAAAAAAAAATTCTGAGAGCTAAATGAAAATAACAATACAACATCAAAGTCTCTAGGAGTTTGTGAAGGTGGTTCTAAGATAAAAGTTCATGGCATCGAGCTCATGCATTAAAAGAATAGAAAGATACCAAATAAAAATCTAACATTATAACTCTAGGGCCTAGAAAGAACAAATCAACACTCAAATCAGTAAAATTAGGAAATAATTAAAATCAGAGACAAATTCAATGAAATTGAGAGTAAAAAAAAAATGAATTCCTAGGAATAAAATGAATTAAAAAGTTGGTTCTTTGAAAAATTTAACAAAGTTGATAAACCCTAACCAAAAGAAGGAGGAAAAAAATGCAAATTATTAAAATCCATGATGGACATATAACTGGACACTACTGAAATACACAGAATAACCACAAACTATTTTGAAAATTTATAGTCTAATAAACTAGAAAATCTTGAAGACATCCACAAATTCCTACAGACATGTGACCTACCCAAATTGAATAAGGAGAGCACAGAAAATTTAAACATTAATTTCAAGTAATGAAATTGAGGAAGCCATTCAAAGCCTACCAGGACCAGATGGATTCTCAGCCAAGTTCTACCAGACCTTCAAGGAAGAACAAAAACCAGTCCTCCTCAAATTACTCCATGCAGTACAAAATAAGGGAACTCTTCCAAACTCATTCTGTGAAGCTAGTATCACCCTGATACCAAAACCAGACAAAGATGCATCAAAGAAAGAAAACTTCTGACCAATTTTCTTGATGATCATAAATGCAAAAAATCTCAATAAAATACTGACAAATTGCATACAAAAACATTTTAAAAGAGAGTGCACCACAATCACGCGGGTTCATCCCAGGGATGCAAGGGTGGTTCAACAAAAGGAAATCAATAAGGTAATTCACCTCATCAGTAGACTTAAAAACAAAAATCAAATGATTATCTCAATGATGCAGAAAAAGGATTTGATGATTTTGGTCAACACACTAGAAAAAGTAGGCATAGAAGGAAATTATCTCAACATTGTAAAAGCTATCTATGACAAACCCAAAGTTGACATCATTCTAAAAAGAGAAAAACTGAAAGCATCCCCTTTTAAAAACAGGAACAAGACAAAGATGCCAACTTTCACTTCTATTCAGCATAGTCCTTGAAACTCTAACAAGAACAATTTGGCAAAAGAAAGAAATTAAAGGAATATGAATAGGAAAAGAAGAGCTCAAACTATATTTGCTGATGATATGATTCTACATTTAGAAGACCCAAAAAAGCTACACCAGAAAATTTCTAGAACTCAAACGAATTCAGCAAAATAGTAGATTACAAAATTAATAGTTATAAATCAATTGCATTCCTATACACCAATGACAAATCAGCCAAAATAAATTAGAAGAAGCATTCCATTCACAATAGCCTCAAAACAAAAACAAAACCAGAAAAGAAAAAAAAAAAAAAAAAAAAAAAAAAAAAAAAAAAAAAAAACCTTGGAAATCAATTTAACAGAAGAGGTGAAAGACCTCTACAGTGAAAACTACAGAACAGTAAATAAAGAAAGGAAGGAAGACTTAGAAGATGGAAAGACCCCACCCCCGACCATGTTCTTAGATAGGGAGAATTGTCAAAATGCTCATACTACCAAATGTACTATACAGATTATAGATGCAATTCCCATCAAAATTCTAATGAGGTTCTTCATAGAACTAGAAAAAGCACTTATGAAATTCATGTGGAAAAATAAGAGGCCCAGAATAGCCAAAGCAATCCTCAGTAAGAAAAGCAAAACAGGAGGCATCACAATATCGGACCTTAAATTATACTATAGAACTCTCATAACAAAAACAGCATGGTATTGATACCAAAACAGGCAGGAAACCAAAAGAACAGAAGACAGACAAACCCACAAAAATACAATTACCTCATAGAAGACAAAGGTGCCAAAAACATACATTGTAGAAAAAATACCCACAACAAATGGTGCTGGGAAAACTGGAATCTATATGTAGTAGAATGAAATTTAACCTCTATCTTTCACCCTGCATAAAACTCAAAGTAGATTTAGTACCTAGTATTAGACCAGAAACCCTATACCTACTAGAAGAAAATGTAGCCCCGACTCTCCAATGTATTGGCTCAGGAACTGACTTCCTTAACAAGACTCCTAAAGTATAAGTAGTAAAATCAAGAATCAATAACTGGGGAGTTGGGGTTGTGGATCAGTGATTGAGTACTCACCTAGCACATGTGAGACACTGGGTTCAATCCTCAGCACCACATAAAAATAAATAAATGAAATACAATTATTGTGTCTATGACTAAAAATTTTTTTAAAAAAATCAATAAATGGGATAGCATCAAAGTAAAATGCTTCTTCACAGCAAAGAAAACAAGAACATGAAGAGAGAGCATATAGCATGGGAGAAAATCTTTGTCACATACCCTTCAGATTGAGTTCTATCCTGGAGATTAATGCTCTAAAAACTTAACAAAAAAAAACCCAAATAACCCAATCAATAAATGGGCAAAGGAGCTGAACAGACACTTCACAGAAGAAATATGAATGGTCAACAAATATATGAAAAATTTTTCACAGCTCTAGCAATTAAAGAAATGAAAATTAAAACTACATTGAGATTTCATCCCACTTCAGTCAAAATGACAATAGTTAATACAAGTAACAATAAATGTTGGCAAGGATGTGAAAAAAAGCTACACTCATACATTTGCTGGTGGGACTGGGAATTGGTGCAACCACTCTTGAAAGCAGTATGGACATTTCTTTAAAAACTGCTAATGAAACAATTTGACCTAGATATCTCATTCCTCAGTATAAAACCAAATGATTTAAAAATCAGCATAGTGTGATAACACAGTCACATCAATATTTATAGCAGCTCAATTCATGATAGCTAAGCAATGGAAACCACCTAGGTGTCCTTCAACAGATGAATGAATAAGGAAAATGTGGTATACACATACAATGGAATATTAGCCTTGAAGAATGAAATTATGGCATTTGCTGATAAATGGATGAAGACTATCATGCTGGAGACTATCATGCTAAGTGAAGTGAGCCAGTAGCAAAAAGCCAAAGGTCAAATGTTTTCTCCAATATGGAAGCTAAACCACAGTAAGAGGGGGTGGAAGGAAGAAAAGAAATTCAATATATCAGACAATGGGGAATGGAGTGGACGGGATAGGAACAGGAAAGACAGTGGAATGAATCTGACATAATTTTCTTATGTACATACATGAAAACATCACAGTGAATCCCACGATCATGTACATCTGCAAGAATTGGGTCCTAACTAGAATAGGATATAGTCCCACCTTATATAATTATGTCAAAATGGATTCTACTGTCATGTGTAACTAAAAAGATCCAATAAAAAACAAAGCAGATTGGCTTAGCATAACATGATGTGGTCATGACCCAAATACAAAAATTTTCTAAAAACCAGTTTTAAAGTGAGACAGACATCATTATCTCATGTACATGTATGATTACATGAATGGTATGAATCTACATTGTGTACAACCATAGAAATGAAATGATGTACCCCATTTGTGTACAATGAATCAAAATACACTTTTTAAAAAAATTATTTTTTACAAATTGCAAGTTTCATTGTATGTAAATTATAGCTCAATAAGCTGATTTTTAAACAGGAAAAAAAAAAACATAAGCCTTTACTAAGGATAAAAAGGAATATGACAGCGATAAAAGTGTTTATTCACCAAGAATTCACCGAAATCCTAAAATATATGCATTTAATAAGATTTCCAAAATACATAAAAACAGACAAATCTACAATTATAGTTGAAGATTTTTAACACTCCTTGTTTTAACAGAAACAAGTCATTAGGTAGAGGGGAGTAAAGGGAGGGAAAGGGGTATGAGGGTAGGAATGATAGTAGAGTGAAACAGACATTATTACTTCATGTACATGTATGACTGCATGACCAGGGTGATCCTACAATATGTATAATCAGAAAAATGAGAGATTGTACTCCATTTATGTATGATCTATGAAAATGTATAAATGCATTCTACTGTCATGTACAACAAATTGGAATTTAAAAAAATTAAAAATTAAAAAATAAAATTACAGCTCCATCAAAAACAAAAAACAAAAAACAGAAAACGTGCAAAATACTATCACCACTTGGTTTATGTAAACAATTCACCAAACAACAGCAGAATGCACATTATTTTGAAGTGCAGATGTTTCTAGAGAGGATGGGGTAAGAGTTTTATCATTACTAATTCCAATCTATCAGCAAGGATCTCCATATTTAGGGAGACACTATCTCTATTTCCAAGACATTTTGGTTGTTCAAAAACAGAAGAGAAGGCTTAAGCTATACAATAATGTAAAAAAAAAAAGTTTTCTTTTTCCTTACAAAAAAAAGTCATAAAATATTTCAGAGAATTGAAATTATAGAATCAGTGTTTTAAGATCATCATGTAATTAGACACCATTAATGAACAATTAAATAAGTCAAGGTTTGAAGAGGAAATAAGTGAAATTAGAAAACATTTACTTAAATAAAAAATGGAAAAAATTTTAGAATGTAGTAAAGTGGTATTTAAAATTTATAACATTAAATGCTTATATTTGGGAAGGAAAAAAGTCTCAAGTTGTTTTAACTTTGACCTTAAGAACCCAGAAATGGAGAAGATTAAACTCAAAGCAAGTAGACAAAGAAACAAGCAGAAATCAATGTAATTGGGCTGGAGTTGTGGTTCAGTGGTAAAATGCTTGCCTAGTACATGTGAGGCACTGGATAAATAAATATATAAACAAAGATATTATGTCCATCTACAAATCAAAAAATAAAAAATAATTTAAAAATCAATGAAATGGTAAACAAACACTAGAGGCAATTAATGAAAATATTTGTAGAGACCTTTAAAATCGTTAAACTTTTTGACAGCCTGATACAAAAGAGTATATCAGTCTCAGGAATGAAAGTTGAAATATTTTTGCTCTTCTTAAGATAGTAAAAAGAGGACAATATGATCAAAATCTTTTGCCCCAAAATTTAAGAACTTAATGAAATATGTAAAACCCCTTAAAATACTCAAACTAGCAATATTCATTCCAAAATGAAATATGCTTATTTCAATCAAAAGAATTAAATTTATAGTTAAAATACTTTCAACAAAGAAATGTTAAGGACCAGATTGCTTTGCTGATAGACTCTACCAAACTTTTAAGAAAAATCATATAAGAAATATTTAAGAAATTAGAGGGGGGCGGGCCAAGATGGCGGACTAGAGGGCGGCTGCATTTCACGTTGCTCCAGGACGCAAGATTCAAAAGAGGAGATAGTGAGAGACTTGGGACCAACTCAAAGCTGCCGGGTGAGTCTCTCCTGTTGGGGAGGCGTCCCGGATGGGGCGGAAGCCCCGGAACGCAGGGAATTTGTGAAGTGGAGTTGCTCGGCGAGACGCCCCTACCCCCGCCGGAGCGGTAAACACAGACAACTGGGATCATCGTAGAGGAGGCGGCTCAGCACAGCGCTTGGACTCGAGCAGCCACTGGGGCTCCGGGCGGCTGCCTGGGGAGGAGCTGTGTGGCGAGCTGTTTGGACCCAGAACGACCGCTTCTGAACACCGGGGGGCTGCCCGGAGAAAGAGGAGAGGCCCGGCGGGTCGCTTGGTCTAGGAGTGACTGCATCGGAGCCACAGGCGGTTGCCAGAGGAGGAGCTGCGTGGTGAACTGTTTGAACTCAGAGCGAGCGCTCCTGAGCGCCGGGAGGTTGCCCAGAGGAGGAGGAGGAGCGCGGCGGGTTGCTTGACCTAGGAGTGACAGCATCAGAGCCGCGGGCGGTTGCCGGAGGAGGATCTGCGTGGTGAGCTGTTTGAACTCGAAGCAGCTGCTCCAGAACACTGGTGGCCTGCCTGGAGGAGGAGAGCGGTGGGACGCTTGGTCTGGGAGTGACTGCATCAGAACCACAGGCGGTTGCCAGAGGAGGAGGCGAGTGGTGAGTTGATTGGACTAAAAGCGACTGCTCCTGAACACCGGTGGCCTGCCTGGAGGAGGAGCGTGGTGAGTCACTTGGTCTCCGAGCCACCGCTCCTGAACACCCGGGGGGCTACCCCAAGGAGGAGGAGGAGGAACAGGGCGGGTCACTTGGACTTGGAGTGACTGCCTAGGGCTACGGGTGGTTGGCGGGAAGACGAGACCCGAAGTGAGTTGTTTGGACTCCTAGTGACTGCGTCGGAAACCGGGCGGCTGTCCGGAGGAGGAGGTGTGTGGCGGGTCTCTGGGTCTCGGAGCTATTGTACGGGGCTCCAGGTGGTGGCTCAGGGGAGGGGCCGCATAGCCAGGGGATTGGTGCAGAGCAGGGTCCCAGGAGCTAGGTGGCTTCTTGCTGGAATAGCCGCACAGAGACACGCCTAGGGGCGGAGCGAAGGTTCCAGGGCGGCGGGCAGATTCTCTGGGAGAGGCAGCCTAAGGAGACTTGCCTGCAAAGGGTGAGGCTCCCAGGCCCAGGACGTAGGTCCGGGCCCCTGGGATCATTGCAGAGGAAGACAGCCCAGCCCAAGTGGTAGTTGTAGATTGAGGAGAACCTCTAGGAGGGCAACTGACCAGCGAGACGTCCCCACCGAGTGACTCTTCCCGGCCGGGGGAGGTTTTTCCACAGGGACGGTAAAACCAGAGACACAGGCACAAACAGGCCTTGCCTCAGCCCGCAGTCTAGTTCCCCATTGGATGACCATTGGTCAACAAGTGGAGGCACCTCTGCCCACTAGCAGGGAATATACGCCACCTGAGGGTTACCACCCCTAGAGAGGCAGCTTCTTCGTGGAACTCTGCATTATCAACCTCCTCCAAGACTTCAGGCTACTGAAGGATAAGAGGGGATATACTAGCAATCTTCAGGGACATTATAAGTTGATAGAGGAAATCTGCAATATCTTAATGACCCACTGATTCCTGAACAATATGAGAAAACAAGGGAAGAAAATGCCCCAAACAAATCTAGATGTTACATCAATAAAATCCAACGACAGCATGGCAGAAGAAATGACAGAAAGGGAGTTCAGAATGTACATAATTAAAATGATCAGGGAAGCAAACGATGAGATGAAAGAGCAAATGCAGGCATTGAACGATCGCACCAATCGACAGTTAAAAGAGCAAATTCAGGAAGCAAAAGATCATTTCAATAAAGAGTTAGAGATATTGAAAAAAAACCAAACAGAAATCCTTGAAATGAAGGAAACAATAAACCAAATTAAGAACTCCATAGAAAGCATAACCAATAGGATAGAACAGCTGGAAGACAGAACTTCAGATATTGAAGACAAAATATTTAACATCGAAAACAAAGTTGAACAAACAGAGAAGATGGTGAGAAATCATGAACAGAATCTCCAAGAACTATGGGATATCATGAAAAGGCCAAATTTGAGAATTATTGGGATTGAGGAAGGCTTAGAGAAACAAACCAAAGGAATGAACAATCTATTTGAAGAAATAATATCAGAAAATTTCCCAAATCTGAAGAATGAAATGGAAAATCAAGTCCAAGAGGCTTATAGGACTCCAAATACACAAAATTACAACAGACTCACACCAAGGCACATTATAATGAAAATACCTAACATACAAAATAAAGGCAGAATTTTAAAGGCTGTGAGAGAAAAGAACCAAATTACATTCAGGGGGAAGCCAATACGGATATCAGCCGATTTTTCAATCCAGACCCTAAAAGCTAGAAGGGCCTGGAACAACATTTTTCAAGCTCTGAAAGAAAATGGATGCCAACCAAGAATCTTATACCCAGCAAAACTTACCTTCAAATTTGATGATGAAATAAAATCATTCCATGATAAACAAAAGCTAAAAGAATTTACAAAAAGAAAGCCAGCATTACAGAACATTCTCAGCAAAATATTTCATGAGGAAGAGATAAAAAACAAAGAAGCAAATCAGCAAAGGGAGGAATTATCCTAAAGGAACTGTCAAATAAAGGAGGAACCAAGATGTGTCAAAATTTTTAAATATGAACCAAATGACTGGGAATACAAATCATATCTCAATAATAACCCTGAATGTTAATGGCCTGAATTCATCAATCAAAAGACATAGACTGGCAGATTGGATTAAAAAGAAAGATTCAACAATATGTTGCCTGCAAGAGACTCACCTCATAGAAAGAGATACCCATAGACTAAAGGTGAAAGGATGGGGAAAAACATACCATGCACATGGACTCAGCAAAAAAGCTGGAGTATCCATCCTCATTTCAGATAATGTGGACTTCAAGCCAATGTTAGTTAGAAGGGATAAAGAAGGACATTTCATACTGCTTAAGGGAAGCATAAATCAGCAAGATATAACAATCATAAACATCTATGCCCCAAACAGTGGCTCATCCATGTATGTTAAACAAATCCTTCTCAAATTTAGAAACCAAATAGACGATAACACAATAATACTAGGTGATTTTAACACGCCTCTCTCACCACTGGACAGATCTTCCAAACAAAAATTGAACAAAGAAACCATAGATCTCAATAACACAATCAATAATTTAGACTTAACAGACATTTATAGAATATACCATCCAACCAAGAGCGAATACACTTTCTTCTCAGCAGCACATGGATCCTTCTCTAAAATAGACCATATATTATGCCACAAAGCTAATGTCAGCAAATACAAGAAGATAGAGACACTACCTTGTATCCTATCAGATCATAATGGATTGAAGTTACAAATTAATGAAAGAGTAAAAAACAGAAACTACTCCAACACCTGGAGATTAAACAATATGCTACTATATGATGAATGGATAACAGAAGATATTAGGAAGGAAATTAAAAAATTCTTAGAGGTAAACGAGAACAAAGAAACATCATATCAAAATCTCTGGGACACTATGAAAGCAGTACTTAGAGGAAGATTTATTTCATGGAGCGCATTTAATAAAAGAAGTAAAACTCAAAAAATAAATGTCCTAACACTACAGCTCAAAGCCCTAGAAAAAGAAGAACAGACCAACACCAAAAGTAGTAGAAGACAGGAAATAGTTAAACTGAGAGCTGAAATCAACGAAATTGAAACGAAAGAAACAATACAAAAAATTGACAAAATAAATAGTTGGTTCTTCTTAAAAATAAACAAAATTGATAAACCTTTAGCCACACTAACAAAGAGAAGATGAGAGAAAACCCAAATCACTAAAATTCGGAATGAACAAGGAAACATCACAACAGACACGAATGAAATACAAAACATAATTAGAAACTATTTTGAAAATCTATACTCCAACAAAATAGAAAATTTCGAAGACATCAACAGGTTTCTAGAGACATATGAATTGCCTAAACTGAACGAGGAGGACATACACAATTTAAATAGATCAATTTCAAGTAATGAAATAGGAGAAGTCATTAAAAGCCTTCCAACAAAGAAAAGTCCAGGACCAGATGGGTTCTCAGCCGAGTTCTCCAAAACTTTTAAAGAAGAGCTCATTCCATTACTTCTCAAAGTATTCCATAAAATAGAAGAGGAGGGAACTCTCCCAAACTCATTCTATGAAGCCAATATTACCCTGATTCCTAAACCAGACAGAGACACATCGAGGAAAGAAAATTTCAGACCAATATCCTTAATGAACATCGACGCAAAAATTCTAAACAAAATTTTAGCAAATCGCATACAAAAACATATTAAAAGGATGGTGCACCATGATCAAGTGGGTTTCATCCCAGGGATGCAAGGTTGGTTCAACATCAGGAAATCAATAAATGTCATTCACCATATCAATAGACTTAAAGTCAAGAATCACATGATTATTTCGATAGATGCAGAAAAAGCATTCAATAAAATACAGCACCTCTTCATGCTCAAAACACTAGAAAAAATAGGGATAGTGGGAACATTCCTTAACATTGTAAAGGCCATCTACGCTAAACCCATGGCTAATATCATTCTAAATGGTGAAAAACTGAAAGCATTCCCTCTAAAAACTGGAACAAGGCAGGGATGCCCTCTTTCACCACTTCTATTCAATATCGTCCTTGAAACTCTAGCCAGAGCAATTAGACAGACCAAAGAAATTAAAGGGATACGAATAGGAAAAGAAGAACTCAAACTATCCCTATTTGCTGATGATATGATTGTATACTTAGAGGAACCAGGAAATTCCACCAGAAAACTTTTAGATCTCATAAGTGAATTCAGTAAAGTAGCGGGATATAAGATCAATGCACATAAATCTAAGGCATTTTTATACATAAGCGATGAATCTTCAGAAAGAGAAATTAGGAAAACTACCCCATTCACAATAGCTTCGAAAAAAAAAAAGTATTTGGGAATCAATCTCACAAAAGAGGTGAAAGACCTCTACAATGAGAACTACAGAACACTAAAGAAAGAAATTCAAGAAAACCTTAGAAGATGGAAAGATCTCCCATGTTCTTGGATAGGAAGAATTAATATTGTCAAAATGGCCATACTACCAAAAGTGCTATACAGATTCAATGCAATTCCAATTAAAATCCCAATGATGTACCTTACAGAAATAGAGCAAGCAATTATGAAATTCATCTGGAAGAATAAAAAACCCAGAATAGCTAAAGCAATCCTTGGCAGAAAGAGTGAAGCAGGGGGTATCGCAATACCAGATCTTCAACTCTACTACAAAGCAATAGTAACAAAAACGGCATGGTATTGGTACCAAAATAGAAAGGTGGATCAATGGTACAGAATAGAGGACATGGACACAAACCCAAATAAATACAATTTTCTCATACTAGACAAAGGGGCCAAAAATATGCAATGGAGAAAAGATAGCCTCTTCAACAAATGGTGCTGGGAGAATTGGAAATCCATATGCAACAGAATGAAACTAAACCCATATCTCTCACCATGCACGAAACTAAACTCAAAATGGATCAAGGACCTTGGAATCAGACCAGAGACCTTGCATCTTATAGAAGAAAAAGTAGGTCCAGAGCTTCAACATGTTGGCTTAGGACCAGACTTCCTCAACAGGACTCCCATAGCACAAGAAATAAAAGCAAGAATTAATAACTGGGATAGATTCAAACTAAAAAGCTTTCTCTCAGCAAAGGAAACTATCAGCAATGCAAAGAAAGAGCCTACAGAGTGGGAGGAAATCTTTGCCAATCATACTTCAGATAGAGCGCTAATCTCCAGAATCTATAAAGAACTCAAAAAACTCTACACCAAGAATGTAAATAATCCAACTGACAAATGGGCTAAGGAAATGAATAGACACTTCACAGAAGAAGATATACAAGCAATCAACAAACATATGGAAAAATGTTCAACATCTCTAGTAATAAGAGAAATGCAAATCAAAACCACCCTAAGATTCCATCTCACCCCAATTAGAATGGCAATTATCAAGAATACAAGCAACGACAGGTGTTGGCGAGGATGTGGGGAGAAAGGTACACTCTTACATTGCTGGTGGGGCTGCAAATTAGTGCAGCCACTCTGGAAAGCAGTGTGGAGATTCCTTAGAAAACTTGGAATGGAAACACCATTTGACCCAGCTATCCCACTCCTTGGCCTATACCCAAAGGACTTAAAATCAGCATATTACAGAGATACAGCCACATCAATGTTCATAGCTGTTCAGTTCACAATAGCCAGATTGTGGAACCAACCTAGATGTCCTTCAATTGATGAATGGATAAAGAAAATGTGGTATATATATACAATGGAATATTACTCAGCCATAAAGAATGATAAAATTATGGCATTTGCAGGCAAATGGATGAAATTGGAGAATATCATGCTAAGTGAGATAAGCCAATCTCAAAAAACCAATGGACGAATGATATCGCTAATAAGTGGATGATGACACATAATGGGGGGTGGGAAGTGTTAGTGTTGGGGTTGGAGTTGGTTTTAGGGAGGGGGGCAGGAATGGAGGAAGGAAGGACTGTATAGATGGAGGGGAAGGGTGGGAGGGGAGGGGGGGAAGGGAAAAAATGGCAGAATGAATCAAACAACATTACCCTATGTGAATTTATGATTACACAAATGGTATGCCTTTACGCCATGTACAGACAGAGAAACAACATGTATCCCATTTGTTTACAATAAAAAAAAAAGAAATTAGAAATACTTTCAAAATCAAAATCAGTTTTAAAAAATAAAATTAAGAAGTTAAAGTCCCTCTTAAGCATAAATACAAACAAAAAAGAATTCCAACAAATTTACTGTATCAAAATATAAAATGTCAGTCAGTCATAGTGGTGCATGCCTGTAATCCCAGTAGCTCTGGAGGATGAGACAGAACAGAAATTTCAAAACCAGACTTAGCAACTTAGCAAGGCCCTCAGCAACTTAGACCCTGTCTCAAAATATAAGACAGACTGGTATCAAAGAATAAGGGTATTAAGAGAAAGATGAGTATTAAGAGAAAGATGATAAAAATTGTATTCTCCAGAAAGTTCAATTCTAAATTTTAAATCTGCGTGAATCTAATAACACACCAAAATTTATGAAAACCTAGTGAAAGGGAGATAGAATTTATGTTCTTTCTAAATTGGCCAGGGTTCAAAGCTCCTAAAATAGAGTATTTTTTTCTTCCTAAAGCAAGTTAACTACAATCTAGTAGAGTCCAATTCATTCTCTGTTGGAAGGATTTTCCCTACTCACAAAATGGCTTAAAACATCCTGTGTCCACTTGGTCCCAGTAACTAGTCACTTCTGTTTCACAAAGACTGCACAGCCAGAAAGCACATAGTGGGGATATGTTTAATTCCATCCCTTATACCTTCTAATTCTGTTAGCACAGCAGTTCCCAGACTAAATCCCTCTTTAACTGATGTTGCAGAAAAACTGTAACATTAAAGATCAATGTCATGCAACTGAAGTCTACAAATGAAAAATGAAAGTTGAAATGTTTATTTTGGATTCCTTAGTGAACATACTGAAAAAGATTTAATATAGTGATAAAAACAATTTTTCTTCTTCCTCTCTCCACTCCCATTTTTGTTTAGCAATGGTTTATGGCCCTTGTCAACCACAAACCAAAAAATTATTGCTATTTGAGTGGTATATAATCTTTAAATGACATCTCCACTAGAGGTGGTATGCACCTGAAATTATCTTAAATTTTGCTTGTTTGAAATTTCCAGTGGTTATAATTTTTTCAGGGTTATTAAAATGTACCATATATGATTATAGAATTTCAACTCTGGCAGCCTATGGAATATCATGTCCCTTGCACAGTACCTGAATAAAAAATTGAAAATGTTAGTATACTAATCTTCTGAAGATTTAATGCTATTTCCTGAAATATCCTTTAGCGAACCAAATAATTCTTTGAACATAAAAAAAATTCCATAATTTATATAATCTTGGAGCTCAAACTTTTATACAAATTTTATACTGAAGACATATTGGTTGCTTAAGCTATCCAAGAATCTTATAATTATACAATTCAAATTTAACATGAAAGTTATTTATAGTGATTTGAGCATTTTTCTTACATATTTGTTCCTCTGTGATGTAGTGAAAATACAATTTAAAATTACTAACATGACATTTGTTTCCCCAAGCATGTGCATGACTTTTTACTTTCTTTTGCTGGAAAACATTTAGAAATATTCCTGATTAAATTTACCTTTCAACCTTTGGATATGAATATGATTGAATTATTTCCAAATAGCTTATCATTATGTTGTTTTATCTTTAATGACATTGAGAATACTAATCTCAATTTCATCATGGAGATAAAGGCAAGCAATATTCTTTAAATAATCATCTATTCTCTTCAAACAGGTGTTGGTTACTCACTGGGTAAGGAGGAGATTCCCACTCATATAGGGCATGACTAGCACATTAGTCGGATTCCTCCAAAAAAAAAAAAAAAAATCAAAGCCAATAGGACACGTGTATGCACACTATACATATATGTAGTCACAAAGATTATGATAACCGGCTTATATGATGGGAGGCTATGAAGTCTCATGATCTACCTCCCGCAGGTTAAAGATATAGAACGAAAAATTGATGGGACAGTCCAAGCCCTAACAGCGGAGAAGCAGGACAGCCCATAGTGAAAATCTCGGCCTAAGGGCAAGAGAACAACAGTGTCTCAGTTCAAGTAAATAAGCAGGAAGAAATAGAGATGAGTTCTTCCTTCCCTTCCTGTTTTCTTTTTTTTTCTTTTCAGATCCTCAAGGGAATGGATGATGTCCACAACAGAGAAGGCAATCTACTTTACTGAGTCCACTGATGTAAATGGTAATCTTATCCAGAAACACTCCCCCTTTGCCCCCACCATATGTCCAGAAAGAATATTTAGTTATCCGGATAGCCTTTGATCTAATCCAGCTGATTCATAAAATGAACTATTAGATCTGAAAATGGAAGAGTCAAGGAAATTAAATGAAATCATTTGCCTCTGGACATCATATAGGCCAAACTGGTGACTGCCTATCCACATGCCAACAAGACACATTATGATATTAAGGACTCAGTTTACAGTTATAATGGACACCCAAATCATTCTAGCTCAGATCAAAATGGGGGTCTCTATAAAGTCAGAGGAAATGCAGCTGTAGGAATCCAAGGGCTAGCTGGCACCTGGAAAGTACATGTATTCAGAACTCACTGCTCCTCTGGAATCTCTGCTTCATCCTGCATGGCTTCACGATCTCCCACATGAGCTTCTGTACCATCAGGTGCATGGCCAGCAGACTCTCTAGGTTCATCCCTGAATTAAGTTGTAAAACAAAATCAGCAAAAATAATCCCAAAACAAAATAGAAAGTAAAGGACTTTCTTTACAAAAAGAAAGTAAAGGACTAAATCATACAGAAATATTCAGCAAATTTTATCAGAACTAAAAGACCAGAGCTTCAAAATTATAACTGATTATGAAATGCTGAGTGTGCTGAGTGGAAGAAAAATCTTGTTTAATATTGTCACATGATTGATAAAGATCTCTAAATCTCTTAGAGGGACAGAAAAGGAGAGGAACATCTATGAAGATAAAAGAGAATTGATAAAATACTGGTGAGCACTGGAAGTTAAAGTATTAAATACTCCAAAGCCCAGAACTCCCTTTATATCCAAATTAACACTCTTGAAATAAAACAGAATAAAAACTATTTTTTGGTGGTGCAAAGATTTAAAAATGTCTCACACAAACTCATTTGTGAGGAAAAAAATCAAATAAGGGAATAAAATAAAGAAAAGCAGAGGTCTACAAATGTTCTAAGCTAGTTTCACTTCCTTTATTTTATATTTAAGTCATTGGAAATGAGTTCAATGCATTTACCATGTCCTGGAAAATAGGACCAAGAAGAGTAGGAAAGGAGAATCCCACAGTAAGAGCTACTGCAGCAGGGCTAGTGTGGAGCAAGAAGATATAGGATTGTGCAAGAGTGGATCTTAATGGGAGAAATAAGAACTGATAGAGATTCCAATACTCTATTTGTACATTTGTCATACATTTGTATGACAGCCGTAAGTATATTGGGGAAAAAAGTACTAAATGTATAACAAGCATTCATTAACAACATTTTAAAAATGTGTAGCAGTAAGGAAACTTAGGTATAGCACATTTTTTTAATAAGTAGGAAGGAATATTTCCGTGATTGTATAAATATAGATTACCCACTAAACTGTGGATTATGATATGCTTTTACTAAAAGGAATACCAGTGTGTGACTAAGAGCTAAACTTTTACTCCAAAGAGAAGCCTCTGTACTCTCCAGAAGTAGCAACCAACAGATAAAATTAACTGCATTGAAAATCATTGCCTTTATAAAATTTATAGAATAGATTGCATGCACTTATTTTGATAAAAATGAAAATTAAGACAAAAGTAGTCTTCCCATCCCATTTACACTATCCAGAGGCAACCACCAACAGAAGTGTCCTTGTTCTAGTGCTTATAATTAAACTTAATTATGGTTATACTGTGGTTTATTACGTATCAAAATCGGGATTATAAATTCTCTTGAAATGAAGTTTTGTAAACTTGTGCTACCTTACAATTCATCTTCTTTTTCTCTGTTTTTATTAGTTACACTGTTTGTTCATATATTAAATGTTTATTAACCCCCCACTGTGTTTTAGCCGCTTAGGATACATAAATGAACAAAATAATTTCACTGCTTTTGTGAAGATTACATTCTTAAAAAATGAAAATTGAATGTAATGGTTGTGTCCTCTTCAGACCATGGATGCTGCACTTCACCATTTATCACCATTATTTCCAGGCACAGATGCACCCAGAGAGGGTCGAATGAATCTAATGACTTCCCCCCCAAAATTTTCTTGCATCCATTGTGTAGCATCAAATATGAGTTTCCATGGCAAAGAAGGATTGATCATCTTTGCCAGTTGGCTAGCTTCTTTCTTGGTCTGATGGTCCACTGGCATGAGGATTTGAAAGTGACCAGGTAGTAGTCCTATCTTAAGTTCAAATAGTCTTCACCATGTCATCTGATCGACATTCTTTGAGAAACAGAAATGTCTATGGCCACGGGCCTAGGAATAACATCTCCACAAGTGAGTCACGGGGGTGGTTATGACAAGAGAATCAGTCTTACTTCTATCTCTTATGGTCCCAAAGTAGCATGGTCTAGTTTGGGGGAAAATACCACCATGTGTTGCCAAATGATTCAGCACATAAACCACAACCTGTAGGAAAACAGGTTTCAGTCTCAGAATTTCACCTTCAAATTGGTTTCTTACTTGAACCTATAACAGGTTATTCCAAAAGTCATCTTCTGGGTCATGGATATATGGAAAAATGAATAGGCTGATGGTCATAAGTCAATTTTCACACGTTTTGGTATAAAATGTGTACTTTTGAATTATGTGGTACACAATTCCCATGACAATAGGCATTGTGTAAATTCTGGGAAGGTTGAGCTTGCATGTGGACAGGCAAGAAAAATACATATCCCTAAAGGTTAAATACATACCTCACAGATGATGATATCAAACAATTAATCCTCCACTAAGTGGCTTGATTATGTCATAAAGCATAGTGATATATTGAGGGATCAGCAATCTGTCCCTCTTACAGAAATGCTTGACATGCTAGTGGCAGTTGCTAATTCAACTTTGTGAAGAATCCTTGTTATATTTGCCATCACAGGCACTCAAGTCATGAGCATGTTACACCTGCACTGGAGTGACCAACTACAAGGCTGGCTGATCTCACAGAAAAGCATATTCCATCTATCTGCTTCTTGATGGTTTCTCTGCAGTGTAAGTTTTCTGCTGAATATTAACATAAGACACAAAAGTCCACATAACTGGAATCCACTCCCATAAGACCATCCGCAACCCAATTTTCCAGATAACTTTGTCTCTGATCTTCCAGTTTTACCCCTTGAAGGCTTCCGAGCAGCCAGTCAAGTCATTAGTCTCTTGCCTGGTGTCCATACATACCCATATTACAGTGCACTTCTTCATATATGCCAAGTGAATTTCTGAGTATGTAGGATACGACTCTGTCTCCTGGGATAACTTCCCTTCACCAATCAATGGTCCAAGTGGTGCTGGGGCTCACTTATGACTAGCACTCAGATGCCGTTTAATTCTGGCTCATCTGAGAACTAGTTTGCCGAGATAATTCTAGTACATTCCAGGTATTTAAGAGTAATTATTATTTGTGCCCACTTTTCTTCTCAAATGTATTGAAATTAACATAATAAAGGTTATGTTATCCATGAGACCATAAATGAAATTGAAGGAGAGGCATAAATGTAGCAAAAATACATTTCATGAGGCATACATTCATTCACCTTACTAATATTTACATTTACATGCTTAAGCCTGATCTAAAATATCCCATATCTACCCTATGATTTATTGTTGCTATGCTCACATGTCTTATGACTCAATGGATTTTAAACAAGTTAGGTTATGATAAGCTATAGTTGTAGTCAGATATTTCATGACAGGACCTCAGTATTGTCAAGTCCCAATAATATGTCAACAGCTATTTTTGCAATTGTAAATAGTTCTCTGGTGAAGAAGACCTTGATCTAGAATTCTGTAAGCCTGCACTATCTGTCTCTATTAGAGATTTCCAAAGACATTATAAAACATCACTTACTATCATAGAAGCCTCTAGCAACATCAGATACCCTAGAGTATAAAATTAGCTATAAGTGATGGGGGAATAGCTCAATTGTAGAGTGCTCATCCAGCTTGAGTGGCTTCCTGGGTTTGATACCCAGGACTTCGAAAAACAAAGTTTCAAATTAAATAAAACCACCATATATAAGCCCTTCTTCTTACTGGGTCCATTCTAAATTGGCAAACTTTTGAGACACTAAATAAATGGGACTTGTTATTATGTGCAGTATATGCTGACATGTTTTTTTTAACAGTAAACAGTAGGGGTGATCTGCCATGCTAGAGACTTCACAAATCTGGCTGGAACTCAAATTATCATGGGGTTTGCTATCCTTTCAAATGTATGTACCTTTCTAGACTTTTACAATGCTTCTATGTTTGCCACCTCCTGTTCACCAGATTCAGTTAGCATGATGTTATCAATATATTAATCAGAATGATATTCTATAGAATATGAAGATGCTAGAAGTCACACTAAATTTGTTGTGAGAGAAATCAGGGAGAATTAACATAACCCAAAACAGGAGAATAAATGTGCCCCAATTATCTTCCCATGTGAAGTACACATTGTTGTTTATTTTCCTTATGAGAATTAGGTAAATATGGGAATTAGGAAAATAGGTAAATTAAGATTAAGATGTTAAAGATCACTCTCTTAAATCCATTGTCTTTGAAGATTGAGATAATCTCTTGCAATTCCTGGTCAAGTATGATATTGCTTCTGACTTCATTTTCCTGGGGGAAAGGATAGGAAGTTTCCCACATTTGCCCTTCCTGGTTCTTATTTCGCAGATCAGGGGGAAAATATAAGACTATCAGTCACTAAGGGATTAAAGAAGTAAAAGAGAGGGGAAATTCCTATATCACTCTTTTATATAGTGGCACCTTCCTGGAACCACAGTAAGATTAATTTATGCCAAGACTCTAATGCCTATATAGTTTCCTTTCTAACTGGAGCATTATGGTGATGTTTCAGACCTCTGGCGGCATCATCACATCACAAGTAAGATCCAAGAATCCTCAGTCTGGATATTCCACTTACACCCATGCACAGTTAACCTAGTAATTGGTTGTACATTTCTTTGGGAATAGATCAGAGGAGTGCCTAGCAAATGTACTTGTGGCTTTGCAAGATTCTCCCAAAAGGGTTTTCAGTCAGTGAGTTCTGGGTCAGTGAACTGGCTTTGGTCTAGAAACTTAGTGAAGAACTGTGAGTTTTCCATTGCAATGGCTGACCTCAGTCTTCTGCTTGCCAGAATATATGTATTTTCATACAAGGCAAATCACACCCAATTAGTTACTTATCTTACTATTTGAACACCATGACCCACTAGCCATCTTCAGATGTCTGTGGGTCAAAATATCTTAAAATAATTATACAGACCTTGCCTTTGAGTTAAGTACCCACCATCTGGCCTCAGCAATTCTCAAAGAACATCATTTTCTTGATCCAAGGAAACTAATACATCTCCTGGAGTTAATCCCAGTCTGCAGAGAAAAGCCTTCACTAAGCTTTGCAAAGATGCTGATGTTCCACTCAGCACAATGTTCCACTCCCTTGGTGAATCAGATCTATGCAATATACTACAGTGGAAGCAGTTTTGGCTTTGTAATATTATGGTTCATGTTTTAAAACTGGCTCAGCTATTTACTGACTCTGAAATGCACTTTTCTAAGCATTAGTTTTCTCAACTGCAAATGTGGAGTTTAAAATATTTACCTTGCAGGATTGTTTTTAAGGCTTAAAAAAAAAAAACTCTAGCATAATACCTATGCATATACGCATTCAAAAGATATTCATTCCCCACTTTATCGACAAAAGAAAAATCACAATATATTTTCACTTTGTACATCTACCTTTTACTACTTACCCAAAATCCACATACTTTGCCTGCAAGTTTTACTGAGAATTCTCATAAACAGTGAAGGTATTATGTAACATCAGTGATTCCTTTCCTTCTTATTCAGTGTACTTTTTTCCCCAACCCACCAACCCAGAAAGCACAAGAACATATACCAAACCTAGAGTAAAGCCTTGTCCTAGAATTTTAACTATCTAAAGTAAAAATTAAATAAATAAGGTATTGCTTGGATTTGCAGAAAATTGTCAAAGCACATATATGTTACACATACACTTAAAAATTACACTTTTTCCAACTCAGATATAATCAATATTGAAATTGTAAAAAGAGGAGGAAGTGAAGCAAGATGGCGTGACAGGACTGTAGCTATTGTCCCTGTGTAGAAACATCAATTTGAAAAATTATCCTTGTAAGACAACACGTTCATGAGAGCTAAGGAAACCAGGTGAGAGATCACAGTATTTTGCTATGACACAAAAACAAGAAAAATGCTTTGAAAAGTATAAGAAGGACAGTTTCCATTTTTAGGGTTATCCCTTCTCCAATCCCAATCAGCAAAGCATGAAGAGAGATTCCATCTGCTTTGGGGAAAGGAAGGAAGTGAGCATATGATTTTGCCTTTGAACCAAACATAGGCAGGACACAATAAAACTCAGCACTAGCGTGCACTCACAACCAGTCTCCAGACCAACACCCCACACTGAGCATGAAGCTCCTCCTGGTGCCAAACAGGACCCCACAGCCCCAGGTGTCAGGCCTATGATGTAGACTCAGTCTGTTTATAACACTGCTGGAGCAACTACAGTGGCAGTGGGATCCAAAAGGTCCTCAGCAGCAGCAGCCAGAGGATTCTGGTCTATGGCAGGATCATACTGCATACAGTGGTCCTGAGCTCTGAGCACACCCCAGCCCCATGCCGTTCCCCAGAGGCCTTTGGCTTTGAAACTATACCAGACAACTTTCCAGAATCTTTGGGTGAGGTGACTTTGAAGTGCTTTTTCAGATAAAGCCAGTCTGTGAAGAGTGGCATAAGAATACACTTCAAGTACAGAGACATCAATGCACTGCTGTAATAGTCAAAGAGAATCAGGGAAACACGACATCATCCATCTTAGGTCTTCAATTCCAAGAGGGCTAACAAAAAAGGAATAATGGTCTTGCCAAAAAGAACCACTGTGTGTGCAGCTTATTCATTGCCTGAACTGTGCCAGGTGCAAGCCCAAGGGCAAGGCCATTAAGAAGTTCAGCATTTGAAACATCCTGGAGTCCCCAGCCAACAGGGACAATTCCAAAGTGAGTGTTTTCAAGGCTTCTGTGCTTCCCAAGCTCTGTGTGAAGCTGCATTACTGCGTGAGTCCCGCCATTCTCAGCAAAGTGGTCAGGAGTCCATTTTGTGAAACCTGGAAGAATTGAACACCCCCATCCCATTTTAGATCTATGGGTGCTGCCCCAAGACTCCTACCTAAGCCCATGCAAGGAGTTGGGTTCTTAATGAGTGAATAAAAGCTACCTTCTGGAAAAAAATAAAATGGGAACTAAATTTAAAAAAATATATCATGATATCAAAGGGACAAAATAAAGTACCAATGACTGACCAAAAATGCATGAGGGATCAACTCCGACAAACAGTTCAAAATAATTGTTTTAAGGAAGATCATCAAATGTCAAAAAAATACTGAGAAGCATTTTGTTATGGTTTAGATATCAGGTGTCTCCCAAAATCTGTGGTTTAGATTTCATGTGTGAAATGCAAGAAAGTTTAGAGGTGAAATAATTGGATCATAAGAATTTTAGCCTAATCAGTGTGTTAATCCCCAGATAGGAAGTAACTGGGTGGTAACTGTAGGCAGGTAGAGTGTGGATGGAGTAGGTGGGTCCTTGGGGGTGTGCCTTTGGGGTATAAATTTTGTTTGTGGTTATGGGGGTCTCTCTCTGCTTCCTGGTACCATTCTCTGAGTCACCTTCCTCCACCACTCTCTTCTGTCATAATGTTCTTGGGCCCCGAGCAAAGGAGTTGGCCACCTTTGGACTGAAACCTCTGAAACTGAACTTCCAAATAAACTTTTCCTCTTCTAATTCTTGACAGGTCTTTTGGTCACAACAGTGAAGAAGCTGACAAAAACACATTTAAAAAAAAATTTGTGAATTATGCATCTGAAAAGGGCTTAATATACAGAAAGTACAAAATACTCCAAAACTCAATGACAATTTAAAAAAAAAATCCAAACATAATTTAAACATAATTAAATAACATAATTTAAAATGGGCAATTGACCTAAATACACATTTCTCAAAAGAGCTGAAATGGATAATAGGTATGCAAGAAGATGCATACTAATCATACACACACTAATCATCAAGAAAATGAACATCAGAAGCACACCTCACTTGAGTTAAAATGAATATTTTATCATAAAGGCAAGATAATAAATGTTGGCAAAGATGGAGAAAAGAGAAGGTAAATTAGTACAGTCATTGTCAAAAACAGTATGGAAGAGATACAACATTTTAAAAATAGAACAACCATATTATTCAGCAATCCTACTACTAGGTATATATTGAAATCAATATGTTAAAGATATATCTGCACTGCATGTTTATTGTAGCACTATTCACAAAAGCTAAACAATAGCAGCAACTTGGGGTCCATCAACTGACAAATGCATAAAGAAAATGTGATACATAGACTCAAGGGAAGACCATTCAAGCATCATAAAAAGATAAAATCCTATAATTTGTGACAATATGAATGGACCCAGAGGTTAAGTGAAATAGATCAGGCACAGAAAGACCACATGTGGGTTGGTTGATATTGTAGAACAGTAGAATACAGGGTACAGAAGGAAGGAATGGGGAAGGTTGATCAATGGATATAAAGTTATAGTTTGGAACAAAGTGTTCTAGTGTTATTGCACAATAGGGGGAGTATAAAAGTATATATTAAATATATCTAAAAGCTAGAGGAAGAAATAAAGAAATAAAGAAATTAAAGAAATGACAAGTGTTTTAGGAGATAGATGTTTACCCTGATTTGAAACTATACAATGCATGCATGCATGCCCCAAAACATCATATAGTGCCCCATGAATATGTGTAGGTTTTGTGTATTATATAAGAAAATTAAAAAATGATAAATGCTACATGAAATTCCCAAACTGTACTTAGTAAAAGCTATAGAACATAGCTTTTCTAAGTGGGATTTCTACAAGAAAACTATATAACCTCAGATTAATAACTGCACTATTTGGGCTTCATAGTTCTATACTCCAATTCAAAGTCCTATAACATACCTTAGGACAAAAAGCAAGTATAGTAGATCCCAAGTTCCCCAGTGGATGTTTAAAACTGAATTGTACCAAACTCATTATAGACCCTATCTTTTTCCTGTACAAATGTACCCAAAGTTTAACTTACAAATTAGACATAGTGAGAGAGGAAAACAATAAGCATAACATAATGTAATAAAAGTTATGTGGATGTGGTCTCTATTTCAAAACATAATTTCACCATTTCTCTTCAAGCAAGCAATTTACAGCTTGTCTTTGCTATATTTGAATTGTCAGCATCTCTATTTTTGTTCATCACTAAGTTAAAAAAAAAGGTTACTTGAATACAAGCATCATGATACTGATACTGTGGCAATCAATTTGATCCCCAAAAGCTACAAAGTGATTAATGGGTAGGTAAAGTATACAGCATGAAAACACAGAGCAGGACAGAGTAGGACAGCATGAGACTTCATCATGCTATTCAGAAGAACACATAATTTTGAAGTTAAGAATTGTTTATTTATGGAATTTTTTCATTTAATATTCTTCCATTGTGGTTCACTTTAGATAAATCAAACTGTGGAAAGTACATCTGTGGAAAAGGAGAACTATTGTAGTCTAAAATTTCTGAACTCTAACAACAAAGCCCAGAAGATCACACATACTGTTTTTCTGCAAAAGAACTGGAGATATTTATGTCATAAACTTTCCACCACTCTCATGAATCATGCCTTGAAACTTGCTGATAAGACTCCTGTTTTGTTAAGAATGAATAAAAATGCTAAGGCAGCATCCTGTCAGTGTGATTTTCCTGTCTGAGTGAGGCTTCTAGGATTTTGGTTTTCTTTTGGTAAGGGGCTCTCATTCTTTCCATTATCACTAAGTTGTCAATTTTTTCAGAATTCTAAGTCCCAGTTTGATATCTACTGCATAATTTCATTGGTTTTAATCTTATTTCCTAAAAGATGTTTTCTGGAACCAAAGCCCCCAGTGATTCCCAAACCCACTTATTCCAGGCATTGTTTATAGATTTTCCCCTACCACCCTTAGCTGTTCATTTTTTTCTCCCCTCTGCCCACTTTTCTCTCACTGAAATGTTGACTGAATAGACAGACTCTGAGAGAAGAAATTATTACTGAATAAGTCAAAATTCACATTTAAAGTAGAGAAAATATTCCTGGTTTCTGCTTAAAACTGACTAGTGAATAAACTGATGTGTTGATACACTTGTAAGCTCAGAATGTTGTAAGGAATCTCTTACTATAGTGATAGGGAATGCTATATTTTGTGGGGAGAGGCTTTTTTCCTTATAACTTAGCTCTCCTCCACTGTACAGCCAGTAAGTTCTTTACCAGCTGCTACTGAGTTCAAGCATACTGTTAGGATTCCTTGAGTATTATCTTTTCTACTCCCCAAATACTTCACGTTATCTTATAAAGTAATTTCTCATTTACTGTATGTTGTCCAATATCTTCTGAATGGATAAAAAGTTTTTGGACAACAAAGGATGTACCTTTCATCTTTTCCCATTCTCCTATTGTTAGGTCACATAATTTACTATATGCTTTATTATTAATAAATGATGGCTGACTAGTTCCTATGCACAATCAATATACCCCATGATGAGTGATTCTCCCAACTTTGTCTGTTTGACCTGAAAATGCAGGAAAGATATCTAAGCAACTTTTCTTGGACATTTTGACATTGGATTTGAATTATAAGTAGATAGTTTCTTACAGTTGACTATGCAGTTATCTTAAACACTGCTTTGCTACCCTAAGTACTACATAGATATGAAACTATGAGTGAATAGCTATATAAAGCTACATATTTACATATATGTATTGTGATTAAGTATGCTGAATACATATATACTTATATATAGTTCTAAGGATATATGTATATATCATTTTTATATTTATTTTGATATTTATATATCAAATGGTGTGCATTGTGGATATTTATATATAAATATGCTGACATAAATATGCAGCGTTCAAGATTTTCAAAACAGAAGTTAAATGAAATAGATTATCAAAACTACAGTTTTAATGTTTAAAGGTCACTTAGGAAAAAATTATTCCAGTTCCAAGCATTCTTCAGTGAAATACAGAAGAGACCTCCTATCAAGCACACAGAAATATAGTCCTAGAAAGAAGTAAGGAGCACCTGGAACTCAGGAAATGTATTGGAAGAAAAGGTATGTGAAATATTATTATCAGTCAGATCTTTGAGAAAAAATGAATAAAGACAAAACAGAGAAGCTGGAAAATAGTAATGAATTTGTGTTTTAGAGAAAGAATTGGGGATATGTATCAGAATTTTCTTGCTAAAGTGAATAGAGCAACACATTATCAAAAACTTGAACATGAAAATAACATTTGATAAGTAATTGCAAACCTCCTAAGGAAATAAAGTGAAGCTAAAAGTACTTTTTCTTCAAAGTAATTTTTAAACTAATAATACTGAAACAACCTAAACATCTAAAAATAAAAGAATTCAGCATTTGGTGCAATCAAAACACTAAAATGTGTTTTCTGAAGACTACCATGTGAAAATGTTCAAGGGAATAACTACTCCCTGTGCCAAGAGTATATTAGGCATTATGTATGTGTGATGTCATTTAATCTTCAGATTTCTACCTTAGAAGGTGCACATTATTACCCCGCTTTTAAAGATAAAGAAACTACTCCCAGAAAGATTATTTGACTTGCCCAAGATAAGCTAGTAAATGTCCAAATGGAAAATTCTGTACTATATTTCATTACCTTTATTCTTTATTAAGTAAAAAAGTAGGTTATTAAATTTATTATATATTTACTCTGTTCTTAACTAAATAAATGCATTAAAATATATTGGAAAGGAACATGAAAACATACAAACAGGAATTCCTAACCAGTTGGATGGTAGGTAAATACTATTTTAGGGGTAGTAAGGGGAGGTACCTAGTAGCCATCTCAGTTATCAGAACAACTGTTTTGTTATCATAGTGCTTGTGCTCAAGGAATATTTATTTTTCTTAATAATAGCTCTAGAGCACAAGAATAGTGATGCTGGCAATTAAGATATTCCAAAGAGAAGCTGCAAAGTGCTTCCTTCAAGTATCATCTCACATAATCACAAGAAGGTTAGTACAAATTGTGTGTGTGTGTATGTGTATGAGAGAGAGAGAGAGAGAGAGAGAGAGAGAGAGAGAGAGAGAGGGAGAGAGAACCCACTTTCACATAACTTTTATTATAGTATATTGGTACAATTGCTCTATTTCATTAGCTATGGTTATTAATCTGTGTCTAATTTGAAAATTGAACTTTATTATGGATATATACAATAGGAAAAACATACTACATATAGAGCTTGAATCTACCCACTTTAGCTTTAGGCTTCCACTGGGGACAGGAGGCAGTCTTGCAAAATACCCTCAATGGATAAGGAGATTACAGTACAATCTTTCATTGGGCAGAAAACTTAGGTGAAGGGGATGAGTTAATCAGATATCTCAGTACACTGGACATCATCGCTGCTGCTCTTTTCAACACGACCTCTTGAGTATGTAATTGCTGGCTCTCTCTTACCTTCGTTCCCTATCTCATTCCTCTGTCCTCCTTGCATGTGTTTATAGTATATTTTAGTTCCTGTGTGCACTTCTAAAAACTGTACCATTCCTTTGTGTTCATGTACTTTAAATAATATTGGACCACATTTTTCAAGCTGGCCTTCATTTCTTCCTTGAGCATTATTGCCTGAGCATATATATTCTGCTGCTTCTAACTGGACAGAATTCCCCATCATTTACAGGCATTAGTTGTACCTACCCCTGCCTCCAGTTGGCCTCAGCAAGCTGCCACCACAGGCAGCACCACAACAGCACTCTCACACACTGCAACCATTTGAATGTTGGTCTTCTCCAAAAGACATGTTGAAATCTAAATGCCATCATAACAGTATAAAGAGGTGAGACCTTTAACATGTGATTAGGCCATGAGGGCTCTACTCTTAGTGGCATGATTAAAACCATTATACAAGGGAGAGGGGACACCCTGTCTTTTTCTCTCTTGCTCTTCTGTCTTCTGCTATGATGATGCAGTAGGAAAGCCAGCAACTAGATACTAAACTTCCCAACTTCCAGAATTGTGAGCCAATAAATTTGTTTACTGTAAGTTACTCGGTTTATAATGTTCTGTTTTAACATACAGATGAAGGCAAAAATTGGCACCAAAAGTGGAGTGCTTCCATTCCAATATGGAAGCAGCTTTGGAACTGGGTAATGGGTAGAGGCTAGAAAAATGTGGAGGTCCATGTTAGCAAGAGCCTCTGTTGCCATGAATAGAGCATTAGAGGGGACTCTGGTGAGGGCTTGGAAAAGAATAGGGAAACTCTGAAACTTGTTAGAGATTACTTAAATGGTCTCCACCAGAATGTTGGTATAACCATGGATGGTAAAGGCTATTCTGATGAGGTCTCGTCAATAAACAGTCCAATACCAAGTATGGTTGATTTTATTTTCACTCCTTAACTTGTTCTACCTTTCCCCATTAGTCCATCTTAACCATGTCTACAATCACTCCTCCGAATCCATTCCATCTGAATCCATTCCAATCTACCATCATCTTTTATTCTGACCTGGTAACAAAAAAGTACTGGCTGCTCTCTCTAGTTCTACAGAGAAGACCAGTTGATGGTGGTGGTTGCTTTTTCTACTCCACAGGAAATGTCATCTTTTCAATATGCGACTCTTAATGTATCACTCTAGAATTTCAATGATTGCCCTTTGCCTCGAGATAAACCCAAAGGCTCACCTAGTACCATGAAGCCCCAATTACTGCCGCACTAACACTTGATTTGTACATTCCTTCCTGTATTCCCTCCACTTCAAATATATCCCCTCTCTTCCTCTTAATTCCAGTTATATATTATTTAGTTCTCAAGGACATCCTCCCTGTCCACTACTCCAGATATCAGATACTTAGGTAGCTCATTGTGACTCTTCCCACACTTGCTGAGCAAGAATTTTATTTGTTCTTTTGTATACTTCCTCCCAGTAGACTTTCATTACATGAAGTCAGATTCATGCCTACTTTATGAGCTAGATTATAGTTTTCAGTAGGCTCTCAAATATGAATAGCATAGTGAAGATGAATTAAGAGGCTAGGTAAAAACAGCAACATGAAAAAGACTAAGATTTACAAATTTAAGATATTCTTTAACATTCATTATTTTCTTGTAACAAATATCCTTTCAGTGCTTATGAAGATAACAGTGCACAGTGTTTAAAAGAATAGATTTTAGAGTTCTGCAGTCAATATTTGCATAGCAAGGAAACTGAACAAAGTTCTTTTGACACAACTTTATCAAAATACCTGGGGAAAAATGTAAAAATCATTCTATTTTTAAAGTACTATACTTGACATACATTTGACAATTTCAGCGAATAAAATCTACCCTGAATAATGGGGACCTAGTAAGTTTCTATTTTATGCATTTAACTATTAGTACAAGTGAAAAATATGTTATCACTTCAATTATCAGAAAAATAAAGATACTTTAGATTATTACAAATAAATTATCCTTTGAATGTGATTATTACTTATGTTCTGAATTTATTATGATATTTAACTATATTAAATATAATTTCTTAAAATTTTTGATAATGAAAAGAGCTAGCAACACTTCCACTGAGAACTTTTCAAACTATCATTACTACAAAACCAGGGGTCTACTCATATGTATTCTTACTTCTGTAATCAAAATATAATTAATCAAAAATGATAGAATAAACATGTAACCAAGTTGAATGCATCTATTTTGACAGAGAAATCAAAAGCACAGGTGCTTATTATCTGGATTTCCAAATGCAAAATAAACTATATTTGTTATATTTATTTCAGCAAAATGTGATAGATACTTAAATGATCATAAATAAAAAGACTAATGTTTATTATTTATACAGTATCCATCTCAATTCCATAAATGAATCTCATCATTCCCAAGTGAACAGATATCCCTAGTCCCATGGCTAGAACTGGTCACATTGGCTCACATGCTCACCTTTGTAGTAGGGGAGGCTGGGCCACATGCAACCAAATTCAAGTGAAATTTAAAAAGCTAAATTTACAAAAGGAAATAGGATGCAGTTCAAACAAAAATTTTAGATGCTACTATTATGAAGACAAATCCTTTCAACTTTTGAGCTTAAATAACTAAGAGCATGAACTTTAAGAGACAACTCAGAACTGTAGTACAGACTTCAAAACACAAGTAATTTCTCAGGCAACAAGGAGATTGGTTTATATGGCTGATGGCCTTTTACAAGATGACCAAGTGTGAACACGAGGTTTCCTTGTTGTATAAGTGGCTTGCAGGCCAAGAAGAATGAAAAGCCAGGTCTGAACTCTCTGCTATCTGTTTGTCTTCTTTAATCTCAAACCAGAGGGTAAGTAATATTGTGGGGCTTATGGGCAGAATAAAATGTGGAAGTCAGTTTCAATTGTTTCTTAGATGTAAACACACCTAAAAGTGAAATAATTTGTTTACCTTGCAAAAACTGTCTTGCTGGCTCTCATGAATCCAAGGTCTCTTGTGAGCCATCTTATAAAAAGATCCCTGAGCAAGAAACAGGTTCATGGTCCAACAGTCTGTAACAAATTCAGTCCTACTGGGACAGAAACTAAAATCTCATATAATATAATCATGGAGGTAACATCCTATTACCTTTAAGGTTTTCTATTGATTAGAAGCTACTCAAAGGTCACCCCCATATTCAAAGGGAGGGAATTAAACAGGTCAAGATTACCAGAAGGCAGAAAGAATGTCTGCTACAGGCAAATGAGAAAATGATAAATGTGTAAGAAAACTTTTTTCTCGTTTTCATAATAATGAGCATGTTAATGCTAAAACTTCAAATTTGGACTTGGAAAAATAATAACTCTAACTTGAGTAATCTAGTAATATTTTATGAACTTCAGTACTATTTAAAATATTAATCTTTTGTGGTAAATATTTACCAAACATTAACATTTAATTCAATTTTAATTTTATCTTTATATATAAATAAAATAAAATTCAAAATTTAACTGAAAACATTATGTAAAATTTCATTATTATTTTTCAATTTCTTTCCACCATTTTATATGCTACAGATTAATATTTAAAATAACTTGTTTTGACTCTTCTTTGTATTCTTTCATTTTGTAAATTTTACAATGAGTATATGCCATTTTCTAAAACAGTATTTCTAAAAGTACCTGTGGATCATAATTAAACCATTTAGCCTATTATTGTTATTGTTATTATTTTTATTTTACTATCAGTATGATTATGGTATTAAAGTTTTTCACCAGAATTAATCCACTCATAGAACAAAACTTACAAAGTTATCATAATTCAATACTACTCATAATGAACATTTAATAATATTTTAATAAGTGACTTGGAAAGAAAGGAAAACACAACAAAAGGAAACAAATTAAAGTATAAATGACTAATTTGGGTTCACTAAAAAGAGCCATTTATAACAAATTAAATTGATAGCATTTATGACAAAATTCTGTTTCTAATTAAAACAGAATTCATTGCTATATAAAATCTTTATAAAATTAAGATTTATCATTACAAAGCCTCTGAATTTTTAGTTTACTTATCAAGAGTAAAAATTATAGAAGTAAATTTCCAAACTTGAAAATATATGTTATTATTTTGAAATTTTATCCAAACACCACATGTATGTACAGTGGTTGATATAATAACTGGTTTCCTGCAGGACTGAGCAAGATGCCTGGTGTAGACCATCAGAGTCAGGTGATAGAGCTCTAAGTTATATAGTGTATATAAATATACTTTAGGTTTTGTTTTACTGGCCAGAAAAGATTTTGAAATTAAAATAGGTAATTATCATCTCATGATATCTTAACAGTTTTTTTTTTTTTTTGCTAAAGTTAGTATTTCTGCCATATACACTTATATGTACACTGCTATAAATATATACATGCCATGGTATAATATAGGTACATACACATAGATATATAGTGCACAATGTTCTATGACCAACAGCTTCTAAGTTTTTTAAGAATTAAAATATTCAGGTGATGCTGCTGCTTTTGCACAAAGTTCTTTTCTCTGGGCACGGATGCCGTCTACACTGCTGTCACTGATGTTGCTGCTGCTGTCAACACCACTGCCAACCTCCAAAGGTCACTTGGAGGTCTTCTCTCTGGATGCTGCTGCTGCTGCTGCTGCTGCAGCTTCAGCCACAGCCACCCCTGCCTCTGACTCCCCACCTGCTGCCAATGCCACTGACCCACTGCAGCTGACACTGACCCACTGCCTGCTGCCACCAACTCGTCACTACCGCTTTCACCACTGCCCAGAGGTGTGTTGCCAGGGAGACCCCAGGTTTGGTTGCACGTGGCCACTTTCACGTTGAGACACCGGCCAGGGCCTGGGGGAGTTGGGGTGCCAGCAGGTTTGCTGCTACCACCATCTTGGGACATAGCTGCCCCTGTCTGGGGACACTGTCCAAGACCTGGAGGTTCAGTGTCAAGGGCCTGCAGGTTTGGCTGCACCTGGTGTCTTCCTCCTGTGAGTGCTAGTGGCTGCCATCTAGTTACTGTTTCTCTGAATTGCTCATCCCTAGCGATCTCTCTCTCCAAATCCCAGAGGCATTGAGGTGTTGGGACTGCAACATGGCCAAACCCTGGATATCTGAAGCCCAGATCGGTAGGATAGTGACTGGTCTGGCAGGGCCAGTTTGGGCCAGACAATCTTGTGGGAGGTCAGAGAATGGACTGAGAAACTTTTAAATGCCAACAGAGACAGTTTTTCATCTTCCATTGAGATTTATTTTATTTTTATTTTTTTCTTCTCTAACATGTCTTTCCATCATATTTGGAACAAGGTATTTTTCATGCATCAGTTTGTTGAGAATGGTGATATATGCATGGTGTTTTGCAGTTCTGCTATATGTTCTTATATTTTAAGTTTTTTTCTTTATATGTATTCTTCCTTTCATTTGTCTGTTTTCCTGTATTCCATTTCTACCTTTTTCTACCTAACAGACAATCTCTATAGGTTCTTCTTGTACTCTTCCTGTGAATTTTTACTTCTAGCTTCTTTCTTCTTCCTCATGAAGATCATGTCCTACACTATTTCTGTTCTCTCTTTGCTCACCATTTGAAATGGTAAACCCATTCAGCAAATTTTCTGTCTATATTGCAGACAGTGATTGAATTCATTTCTTTTTATAGTGAGAAATCAGTAGATGCCTTGGTGGAAGCTATATGATTAAGAGCTATATATTGTTTACACTGGGTGCTGTTGATGTTGGTCTCTGTTTTAAAGGTGGTTACTAGAAATATTCAGGTACGATAAAAGTCTACAGGGTAGAATCTGTACTGCTTCCTATATCCAAACAACTAGATGGGAAAACATAAAGCAACATGAAGAGACAAGGGAACAAAGTGCCCCAAACAAACCAAGATGCCCCAATAAGAGAATCCACTGATGACAACAGTAGAAGAAATGTCTGAAAGGAGTTTAGAATGTACCTACTTAAACTGATCTGCAAAATAAAGGATGGTATAAAGAGTGAAATCAAGAAGAAAATACAGGAAGTGAAAGATAACTTCAATAAAAAGAGATTCTAAAAAAAAATCCTTGAAATGAAGGAATAAATAAACCAAATTATAAATTCAAGGGAAAGCATCACCAACAGACAAGATAATTTGGAAAACAGAACCTCAGGCAATGAAGACAAAATATTTAATAATGAAAATAAAGTTGACCATGCAGAGAAGATGGTAAGAATCCATGAACAGAACTTCCAAAAATTATGGGATAACATGAAAAGACCAAATTAAAGAGTTATTGGGATAGATGAAGTAGTAGAGATACAAACCAAAGGAATGCACAATCTTTTCAATGACATAGTATCAGAAATTTTCCCAAACCTACAGAACAAAATGGAAAACCAAATGCAAGAGGCTTACAGGATCTCAAATATACAAAATTACAGCAGACCCACACCAGGACACATTATAATGAGAATGACAAATATAGAATGACAATAAAATCCTAAAGGTTATGAGAGAAAATAAGCAAATTATGTATCAGGATCTCAACTAATTTGGATCTCAACTAATTTATCAACTCAGACCCTCAAAGCTAGGAGGTCATGGAACATCATATTTCAAAATCTGAAGAAAATGGATGTCAATCAAGAATTTTATATCTAGCAAAACTAAGTTTCAGATTTGAAAAAGAAATAAAAACCTTCCAAAATAAACAAAAGTTAAAAGAATTCACAACTAGAAAGCCTGCACTATAAAACATTCCCAGCAAAATATTCCATGAGGATGAAGTGAAAAAAAAAGTGAAAACCAGCAAAGGGAGGAACTACACTAAAGAAATAATCAAAGGAGAAACTAAATCAAATTAAAAACCAGAAATAAACCAAAATGACCAGGAATAAAAATCATCTCAACAATAACCCTGAATGTTAATGGCCTAAACTCAATGAAAAGATATAGATTGGGAGATTGGATTTGAAAACAAAGAAAAAAAAATATGCTGTCTCCAAGAGACTCACCTCATAGGCAAAGACATCCACAGACTGAAGGTGAAAGATTTGAAAAAAATATATCATTTATACAGATTGCATAAACAAGCAGGGGTTTTCATCCTCATATCAGACAAAGTGGACTTCAAGCCAAAGTTAATTAGAAGGAACAAAGAAGAACATTTCATTCTACTGTTCTACTGACAGGAATTATCCTTTAGCAAGACAACAATTGTACATATTTATGCTCCAAAGAATGGAGCATATATTTACATCCAACAAACCCTTCTCAATTTCAATAATCAAATAAAACACAACACAATAATACTAGGTGACTTTAATACACCTCACTCACTAGAACTAAATAATAAAATCAATAATTTATGCTTAACAGATTTATAGAGAATATTTCATCCATCAATGAGTGAATATACTTCTTTCTCAGCAGCACATGAATCCTTCCCCAAAATAGACCATATCTTATGCCACAAAGCAACTCTTAGTAAATGCAAAAAAAAGGGAGATAATATCCTGCATTCTATCTGATCATGATGGACTACAATTAGAAATTAATGATAAAATAAGAAAAAGAAGCTGCTCTAACACATAGAAACTAAATAATACATATTGAATGATGAATGAATAGTGAAAAAATCATGAATGAAATAAAAAAATACTTATAGGTAAATGAGATACTGATACAACATACCAAAATCTCTGGGATGCTATGAAGGCAGTACTAAGAAAATTTATTGCATTGAACTCATTTATTAAAAGATAAAAAGTCAACAAATCAATGACCTAACATTACATTTCAAAGCCCTAGAAAAAGAACAAATCAACACCCAAAACAGTAGAAGACAGGAAATAACTGAAATCAGAGCTGAAATCAATGAAATTGAAATAAAAGAAATGATTTTAAAAAATAAATAAAAGTGGTTCTTTGAAGAAAAAAAAATCAAAAAAATTGATAAACCCCTGGCCACACTAATGAAGAGAAAAAGAGAAAACCCAAATTACTAAAATACATAATGAAAAAGAAAATATAAAAACAGACACAACTGAAATACAAAAGATAGTTAGAAACTATTTTGAAACTTTAGATACCAATAAAAGAGAAAATATTGAGGACATTGACAAATTTCTAGAGACTTATGATCTACCTAAACTGAATCAGGAGCTCATACACAATTTAAACAGAACAATTTCAAGTAATGAAATAGAAAACATCAAAAGCCTACCAATTAAGAAAAACCAAGGACCAGACAAATTCTCAACTGAGTTCTATAAGACCTTCAAAGAAGAATTAACATTAATACTCATTATTTATTCCATGAAATAGAAAAGAAGAGAACCCTTCCAAACTCATCCTGTGAGGCTAATATCACCCTGATACCAAAACCAGACAAAGACAGGTCAAGGAAAGAAAATTTCTGACCAATATCCCTGATGAACATGGATGCAAAAGTTCTCAGTAAAATTCTGGCATATTGCATACAAAAATATATTTAAAAATAGTCTACCATGATCAAGTGGGGTTCATCCCAAGGATTCAGGGTTAGTTCAACATGTGGAAATCAATAAATATAATTCATTATATCAATAGACTTAAAGACAAGAATCATACAATTATCTCAATAGATGCAGAAAAAGCATTTGACGGAATACTTCATGTTCAAAACACTAGAAAAACTAGGGGTAGTAGGAACATACCTCAACATCATAAAAGTCATATATGCTAAACCCAAGGCCAACATCATTTGAAATGGAGAAAAATTGAAACATTCCCTCTAAAATTTGGAATAAGACAAGGATACCCTCTTACACCACTTTTATTCAACATTGTCCTTAAAATGCTAGCAAGAGCAGTTACACAGAAGAATTAAAGATATACATATAGGTCAAGAAGAACTCAAACTAACTATTTGCCAATGACATGATTCTATATTTAAAGGATCCAAAATATTCCACCAGAAAATTTCTAGAACTAATAAATGAATTCAGCAAAATAGCAGAATATAAAAATCAATACCCATAAATCAAACATGTTCCTTTACATCAGTAATGAATCTAATGAAAGAGAAATTAAGAAAACTACCCCCATTCACAGTAGCCTCAAAAAACAAATAATATAGTGGGAATCAATCTAGCAAAATATGAAAAACTTCTACAATGAAAACTACAGAACACTAAAGAAAGAAATTGATGACCTTAGAAGATGGAAAGATCTCCTATGTTCTTGGATAGGCAGAATTAATATTGTCAAAATGGCATTAATACCAAAAGCATTATACAGATTTAATGCAATTCCTATTAAAATCCCAATGACATTCTTCATAGAAATAGAAAAAGCAATCATGAAATTCATTTGGAAAAATAAGAGACCCAGAATAGCCAAAGCTATCCTTAGTAAGAATGAAGCAGGAGGCATCACAATATCAGACCTCAAACTATACTACAGAGCTATTGTAATAAAAACAGCATGGTATAGGCATCAAAAACAGACATGTAGACCAATGGTACAGAACAGAAGACACAGAGACAAACCCACGTAAATACAGTCATCTCATACTAGACAAAGGCACCAAAAACATTCACTGGAAAAAAAGAGAGTCTATTCTACAAAGGGTGCTGGGAAAACTCAAAATCCATATGTAACAAAAATGAAATTAAACCCTTATCTCTCACCCTGCACAAAAATCAAGTCAAAGTAGATCAAAGACTTGGGCACTAGAACAGAGACCCTGTGCCTAATAGAAGTAAAAGTAGTCCCAAATCTTCACCACATCAGTCTGTATCTGACTTCCTTAACAAGACCCCTAAAACACAGGAAATAAAAAAGAATCGATAAATGGAACGGAGTCAAACTAAAAAGCTTCTTCTCTGCAAAGGAAACAAGGTGAAGAGAAAAAATCTTTACCTCATGCACCTCAGCTAAAGCATTAATCCCTAGAATATATTAGGAGCTCAAAAAACTTACCACAAAAACACCCCCAAATAACCCGATCAACAAATGAGCTAAGAAACCGAACAGAAACTACACAGAAGATATACAATTGATCAACAAATACATGAAAAAATATTCAACATCTCTAGCAATTAGAGAAAGGCAAATCAAAACATTCTAAGATTTCATCTCACCCCAGTCAGAATGGCAATTATCAAGAATACAAACAATAAGTGTTGGTAAGGATGTGGGGAAAAACGTACACTCATCCACTGTTGGTGGGAATGCAAATTGGTACAGTCACTCCGGAAAGCAGTATGGCAATTCCTCAGAAAACTTGGAAGGGAAGCAACATTTGACCCAGCTAACCCACTCCTCAGTTTATACCTAAAGGTCTTAAAATCTGCATACTATAGTGATGCAGTCACATCAATGTTTATAGCAGCTCAATTCACAAAAGTTAGATTGAGGAACCAACCTAGATGCCCTTCAGTAAATGAATGGATAAAGAAACTGTGGTATATATACACACAATGGTGGTATATATACACACAGTATTAAAGAAGAATAAAATTATGGCATTTGCAGGTAAATGGAAGGAACTGAAGAATATACTAAGCGAAATAAACCAATCTCCAAAATCCAAAGGCCAATTGTTCTCTCTGATATGAGGATACTGATCCACAATTGGGAGGGGGCACTAGGGAAGAATGGAGAAACTTTGGATTGGGCAGAGGGGAGAGGATGTTGGAGTGGGAAGAATAGTAGAATGAGATGCACATATTATCCTATGCACATGTATGATTGTACCACCTGTGTGACTCTGCATCATGTACAGCGAGAGGAATGAGAAGTTGTTACATTTGTGTAGTGTGTCAAAATGCATTCTACTGTCATGTATAACTAATTAGAATTTAAAAATGAAGTTATCTGCAGGGCTGCATTTCTTTCTGGAGGCTGTGGGGGGAAATCTCTTTCCTTATCATTTCTAATTTTAGTGACCACTTGCATTCCTTGGTTTGTGGACCCTTGCTCCATCTTCAAAGCCAGAAGTATCTACAAATTTCTGACTCTCATACTGAATTTCTATTCATAAGAACTGTTCTAATTACATTGGGCTCACCTGGATAATCTTCTATCTCTGAATCTTTAATTAATTAATCATAATTCAACCGTAAGTAACAGTGACATGTTCTGGGGAACAAGACATGAATATCTTGGGGGAGGGCATTATTTTCTCTGTCACCCCTTTAATTCAGGTTATTTGTGCAATAGTTTTTAAACAATTATGTACCCCAATATTTCTCTTATAAACTCAAGTTTTACCCAGAACAATTTTTTTCTATGGTCTTCTATGAATGAGGTTTCCAATTTGGAAACTCAAGTGGAAGCTGTTTCTAGCGTTCTTAAGATAAAGCACATCGTTTTAAATAAGGTGAGCTGGCAAGATTGCTCACAATTAGATAGAAAATAGAGAGTACTTCAGGCTGAAAACCCAGTCTCCAGGTAGCTACTGAAGAAAACCCTTCTTGAAACTAAAATTTAGAAAAATTTCCCCATGAGGGACTGGAAATCATGGCCTCATGGAGAGGCAGGTTTGGACAAGGAGAAAAGGAACAGAATTAATTTAAAAAGTAATTTCTTTGAAGAGTATGATCTGTTGCATAAACATGGAGACTGGATAAAATTGAAAATCTGAAACTGAATTTTATTCTCTTGCCAAAAGAGAAAGCATATCAGGGAATGTGATTAAGCAACCTGATAATAATAGAGTCATAGGGCCTATAATCACTTAACGCCAGGAATGTGGAAGGGCAGAGACTGAAAAATCAACAATAAACTCAGTTTCAAGGCAGGTCGGAAATCACAAAGACAGTTCAAGCCTGGAGGTGAGAAGATACCCGTCAGTCTTCTTTACTGACTAGCCCTTTAATGCATGGTCTGAGCCTGTAAGCATCAATAAAATAAGAATAATACATACAGTTTGATTAAGTGTAATATTTTTATAATAGCAAATAACATGATATAGCACTTAATTTTTTCCCTAAAAGACAAATGTTTAGTGTTTTCATTTCAGGAAAACACATATTTAAAAGCTTTTAAAATAATGCTTAAAATTAAGGATATGGTCTGGATTTATTGGTTAATGAGAAACACTCATGAAGTAAATGGAAATTTATCTTCACATTCACATATATATTAAACAGAGCTACTACATACAAGTTAGAATTAGGGAAATGTGTTATCCAAGATTGACACATTTCTAGGGACTACAGACGTATAACTGCAACTGCAAAATTTCCTGGGCCTCCAGAAACTGGCAGTTAGGAGGGAAAATCATGCCTTAGAAACAGAAGGAAGCCGTGGATGAATTGCCTGTGAAACTTCAGTCAGCTGCCCAAGGGTTCCAGTTAGGTCTGTGTGGGGTCATTTGTGCTGGGTCTGACCAAATATTTTCTAGAAGGAACAGGGAACATTCTTTTCTGGAATTCAGTAGGAAAGAAAATATAAATATGAGAATCTTTTCAAATTTGTTTAAGTCCTGTGTCTGCAAGGAGTCCAGGTAGCATTCTGTAAGCCACCTTACAGCTCATGTTTTCTTTTTCTTCTCTTTATAAGTCACACTTGGCTCAATAACTGCAGTAAGCTCCAAGAATGGTGAAAATGTTTCTTGTAGCCAAATCTTGTTCACTGGGAGAGAAGACCACAGGCAGGCAGGCTCCAGTTTATGAAAGGGCTATATTTTAAAAGTTCCCTTGAATATAAATAGTTTAGTGCTTGGAATTTATTCTCACAGAAACCATGCTATAAATGAGATTCATTTCCTTGCAAGTTTTCAAAAGTCTATTTGACCTATGTTGTTCTGGAAGTATGGTTTTAATTGTATCATTTTAATTATAGCTATCTACCATTTTAACATTATTTCTTTTTATTAGAGTATTATAATTATACATAGGATTTGGGTTCATTTTGACAAAGTAATACATGGAAGGAAATTGACTACAATTCCCATTCCGAATGCATATCTTTCTCTTTCATGATGAGGTACTTCGTGGTACAAAGTTTATAACATCTGAAAGTGTCTTTCCGATCTTGCTAACAGTTTGACATTGCCAAGGAGAGTGATCACAAGAATAAGAAGTTAATATATCTGTAATCTATATGTATATTTAGACTTAGGCCTATATCGAGGTGCCTAGATATTCAACTTCTCAAAACTCCAAGAACAAAGATTCACATATGTCCATATCCTACCCCACTTTTCTCTTTTCTTCCTTAGCAGTGATAACTTAGGATGGGAAAGATGCTTCTTGGTAAATACAAATTATATACTACAGTATAGCTGTACAATTACATGAAATAACAGTCATCTTAATCAGAAGTCCCAGAAGTCCAGCATGGTATTTTATTTACGTTTGTTTCTCCAAGATGTTTCCTGGGCATCTTCATGACCATGAGATAAGCTCTATCCTATATGTGTTCTTGAACTGGAGACAGGGTGAAGGTCATCTTCACCCAGATGACCGTGGGCATCTACTCCTGTCTGATTTCTCCTGACTTATTTGTTTGTTTATTGAACACACACAATAAACACTTTTGGAGGCAATGGGGCCAAAGTGGGTAAACCAAAAATTCTAACTTTCAGAAGCATCCAGTCTAGTAATATGTATCAAATAAGAAATGAATTAAAATAGTGCCTTAAATTATGGTAAGGGCTACAGGAGAAACAAAGAGCAGAGAAGGAGAAGGGAAAAGATGCTATTATTAAAAGGTAATTGGGGAAGGCCACTACTGAGAAGGTGGCACTTCATTTAGAGGGGAGGGAATGAGCCACAATTATCTAGAGAAGAGGTGACATACAAGGCATACTATCCCAAACCAGGCCATTACCCATCTTTATGGTCTATGAACTAGAAATGGTTTTTATGCTTTAGCTGTTGAAAAAAAAAAAATCTAAGAATACTTTTGTGGCACATGAAAATTACATAAAAACTCCAATTTCAGTGTCCATAAGTAAAGTTTTCCTGAAATAAGGTTATGCCCATTTCTGTATTGTCTGTAGTTACTTTCACACTACAATAGGACAATTGAGTCGTTTTGACAGAGATTTCAGGTCACAAACCCCAAAATATTTACCATCTGGATTCTACATACTCAGACAAGTTAGTAATGAGAAAGCCTCAACTAGAATAAACCCTTGTCCCAACTCCTTCAGAATGTCCTTTCTCCTGGGTCTTTCTAAAGCGTAAACCTTATCTCAAGGCTAGAATGAGATTCAGAGACATCTACTTCACCCGAATTCTTTTTTTTTTTTTTTTTTTTTAGAGTGGAAAATGCAGCTTTATTAAAGAAAAGGAAAAGCAGACTTCCCCCCGGGTGGAAGAAGGGGACCCAAAGGCGGAATCCATGGGATGAGCAAATCTCGTCTTTTTTATGGGTTTCATTCTCCCATTCTTTCCCTTTCATCTCCTCCCTTCCTGCCCACCGGATTAGGCCTGGTTTTGAAATGTAAAAAGCGAAAAGCTGATGGGGCAGAGGGAGGGTCAAGGTGTCTCAGACAGGCAAGGGCCCAGGGGGCATTGATTAGCACCTTCTTGCTTGCAGTCTCTGACAAGGGCAGGTAAATTTGGTTATCAATGGGTTCTGCATGTCCTTGATATTCCATTCTCCCATGGCAGTCTCCAACTTCCAGAGGTGATGGCTTGATGGCCTCTATTTTCTCGATCTGACCCAATTTCCTATTTCTACACTAACTGCCTGTCCCCAATTCTGGCTTCATTCCCCCCTCTAATCTTAGGAACTCCATGCTGCTGGGGAAGGGGGTCGATGACCACTCTGACTTCTTCGAGCTGAAAGTGGACGGCGAGGGGCAAGCAGCTTGGAGTTCCTTTTTATAAATCGGGTCGATCGAGGGGTCCATGGTAAAAGTCTGGTTGAAGAGTGATAGGTTGGAGGGTCATTTGAGAGATGGGCGGTCTATAAGAGAAACAAGAAGTTATGAGTACTGGGATAAGATTAATGCAACAGTAAATGCCACAGCATAGGAACACACCAATGAGTATGATGATGATTATAGAGACTAATAATGTTTTCCACCAGGAGGTACCAGAGAACCAGGAGCTAAGAATTTGTTCCCATGATGAGTCTGGGGAGGACATGGCCTCTATCTGAGAATGTAAATCTTTAAGAATGTCAGTTACATTGTTAGAGTTGTCAGGGATGTAAACACAGCATTCAGTTCTAACAATAGCACAAGTACCGCCTTGGGCTGCAGTGAGGATATCTAAAGCCATTCGGTTTTGTAAGACAGCTTTCCTCATGAGTGTCACTTCTGTGTTAAGGAGAGAAATGCTTTCTTCAACGTCATGGAGGGCGGTTTGGGTATAATTGTTTAGAGTCTCCACATGCCACATTACACTTTCTAAACCAATTTGCGGGATAAACATTGAGGCTAAATGATCATACCAACGAAAAACAGATCGTCCCCATCTATGTTTGAGATTGGGGAGATTTGCTGGCTGTTCTATACTTGGGGTCCATCTCCCTTGCATCCAGGGGTACCCAATAGTACATCTTCCTATCCAGCCTGGGGGAAGCCAGGGCCATAAATTAGTTCCACATATCCATTGTGTACCATTGGGTGCTGGCCAGCTAATTTCAGGCCTAGAGAGCCAATTAGTTCCAAACCAATCATTGGCTTGTAAAATTACAATTTGTTGGCATTGTGACTCTGGGGTCCATCCTAATTCTCGAGTACTATTAGGCCATATATCATAAGTATGGTTATGTTGTTCCCAACAGATTGGGGCCTTTTGGTTTAGATGCCCAATGGTGGGTGTAAGCCATAAATTTCCGTCCCAAACCTGATAATAACCATCTTTGTATCTGTGACATATGGGTGGCGGTGGTGGAGAGTTAGAAGTGAATGGGCCTGCATGTGACTTAACAGCCGTAGAAATTTGAACATTGGTCTGCTCTAAAGTGAAAGCCTTTTTATGACCTGGTAGTGATAGAGTTTCATTGATAGGCCATAAGCTAATATTGGCACGAGTAGCAGTTTGTAAGGAGGGTCTTTCCTTCCTTTGTTCTAATATTAAGGACTGTAAATTTGTCCAGTCATTTCCCTGTAAAGGGGATACCCACCAAGGCAGTCCAGAGGTGCTGGAAAGGGGTAATAGTCCACATATCCAGCAATTATCTTTCTGTAATTTAGTGGCATATTGCTGGGCCCAATTTAGGAAAGAATTAGTTTCAGTGGATCTGCCTACAATAATAAAGAAAGAGAAGAAGAAAAGTTTACATATCACCATTGTCTCTGCAGAAGAGATATTTTAGGTCTTCTATTGGAGTGCAGGAGTATCGCTCCTCAGTTCCTTGGGAGGAAGTTTCTTTGGGAGTCGACTCAGGATGGCAGGCTTTAACTCGAGAGTGGTGAATCCAGTTCTCTTGTCCCAGCACTTTTACTGCAGAGGGGGTAGATAAGATTACAGGAAAAGGTCCTTTCCAAATAGGGTCTAAATTTGGAGAACTTGAAGGTAAGGTTTTTATCATGACTAGATCTCCAGGCTCATACAGAGGTGGAGAAGTGATTGGCTCAGATGCAGGATATTTATAGATTTCAGTTTGAAATTTGGCCAACTTTGTGATATGAGCCACTAAATTTGCAGTTTCCTGATCTTTAAGGATATCATTTCTTAGGAATGGTCTTCCATATAGGAGCTCAAATGGGCTGAGCCCTAATGTTTTGGGGGTATTTCTGATTCTGAGTAGGGCTAGAGGAAGCATTTTAGGCCATGGGTAGTGAGTTTCTTGAGTGAGTTTTCTTAGGTGCCTCTTTAGGATGTCATTAGTCTTTTCTACCTTTCCTGAGGACTGGGGCCTCCATGCACAGTGGAGATGGTACTTTATGCCTAAGGCTTTGGATATTCCCTGAGTGACAGCAGCCTTAAAAGCAGCTCCATTGTCACTTTGGAGATTGCGGGGCAGACCAAATCGAGGAATTATTTCCTGTAATAAGGCTTTGACTACTTCTCCTGCCTGTTCAGTTCTGGAGGGATAGGCCTCAGTCCACCCTGTAAATGTATCTACCATAACCAATAAATATTGAAATCCATTGCTTTTTGGCATGTGAGTAAAATCAAGTTGCCAGTCTTCTCCAGGGAATTGTCCTGTCCTTTGTAGCCTTGGGGGCTTTTTGGCAGAGTTAAGGGGGTTATTCCTTTGGCACGTTTCACAGGCTTTGACTATTTGTTGGATTGTTTTTGAAATATGCTTCCCTTCAAATATCTCTTGAGTTAATTTGAGAGTGTTTTCTTCTCCCAGATGGAAGGATTGATGTAGGGTGTGTAAAATCTTCCACTGGGAGTTAGCAGGTAAGTAAAGTTTGTTGTCTTCCATTTGAATCCACCCAGAGGGCAAGAGGTTACCTCCTCTAGATAAAGCCTGCTGTGTTTCCTCCTGGGTGTATTGGGGCCTTATCTCTGGGGGAGGACCTGTCCATATCAGAGGGGCTAAAGTTGTCATTTGTTGTAGAGTCCCCTTAGCAGCCTCTTTGGCTTGCTGATCTGCTCGTCTATTGCCTTCTGTTATTTCATCTATTCCTTTTTGATGTCCAGGGCAGTGAATTACTGCTACCTCTTTGGGTAAATGGACAGCTTCTAATAGTTTTAAGATCTGTTTATAGTTTTTTATAGCTGTTCCTTCAGTTGTTTGAAATCCTCTTTCTTTCCAAATTGCTGCATGTGCATGCAGGATTAGGTAGGCATATTTAGAGTCAGTATAAATATTAATTCTCTGTTGTTTCCCTAGTTCCAGGGCTCTTGTTAGGGCTATCAATTCTACAAGTTGTGCGCTTGTGCCTGGGGGCAAAGATTGCGCTTCTAAAGTGTTATGTAGAGTCACCACAGCATATCCAGCTTTGCGTTCTCCTTGTTCCACAAAGGAACTTCCATCAGTGAACATAGTGAGGTCTGGATTAGACAGGGGAAGATTTTGAAGGTCTTCTTGGGCTGAGTAATTCATAGCTAGGACCTGTTGGCAGTCATGTTTAGGACTTTCCTCTAATGTTTCTGGTAGGAAAGTAGCTGGATTTAAAGTAGAACAAGTCCTTATTTGAGTTATGGGTCCTTCCAGAAGTAAAGCCTGATATTTTAGAAGGCGACTATCTGAAAGCCATAGTCCTCCTTTCGAGTTTAAAATTCCTGAGAGATCATGGGAAGTGTAGACAATAAGGTCTCTTCCCAGGGTGATTTTGATTGCCTCAGGGACTAGTAGAGCTACAGCTGCAATTACTCGTAAACAGTGGGGCCATCCCCAAGATACCATATCAAGTTCCTTGCTGAGATAGGCTACTGGTTGTTGAATAGGTCCATTCTTTTGTGTTACCACTCCTAGGGCTATTCCTCCTCTTTCAGTGACAAACAAGCTAAATTTCTCCTTAGTAGGTAAACTAAGGGCAGGGGCTTGGAGTAAGGCCCTTTTTAATGTCTCAAAGGCTTTAATATGTTCTGGTTCCCATATTAGGTTGGTTGCTCCTTGTTGTAAAGTTTCTTTCAGAAGACTGTAAAGAGGCTTAGCTAATTCCCCATACCCAGGAATCCAAAGTCTGCAGTATCCAGTTATTCCTAGGAAGCCTGAGTTGCCTTAGGGTCTGAGGCAGAGGATATTGTCCTATGGGAGTTATTCTTTCCTGTCCTAGTTTGCGGACTCCTTGAGATAGTTGTAATCCTAGATATTGGACTTGTTGCTGACATAATTGAGCTTTCCTTTTTGAGACTTTATAACCCTGATTGGCTAAGAAGTTTAAGAGCTCTGTAGTAGCTTTCTGACATTCCTCCTGGGTGGGGGCGCATAACAGGATGTCATCCACATATTGGAGAACAATTGCAGATGTCTTATCTCTGAATTCTGCTAAGTCCTTAGCCAGAGTTTGTCCAAATAGGTGGGGGCTATCTCTAAATCCTTGGGGCAGCACTGTCCAGGTCAGTTGAGATCCACTATCTGGTTCCTCAAAGGCAAACAGATACTGAGACTGAGAATCCAGAGGTATGCAAAAGAAGGCATCTTTTAAATCTAACACAGTAAACCAAGCAGCAGTTGCTGGAATCTCAGATAGCAGAGTATATGGATTAGGAACTACTGGGTGGAGGGGAACAACTGCTTCATTAATTATTCTGAGGTCTTGGACTAAACGCCATTCCCCATTTGATTTTTGAACTCCCAAAATTGGTGTATTACATGGGCTGTTGCAAGGTACTAAAAGTTTCTGCTGTTTGAGGTTCTGGATGATCTTTAATAAGCCCTTTTTTGCTTCTGGGCGTAGCGGGTATTGTCTCTGATGTGGAAAGACAGAGGGATCCTTTAAGACTATTTTAACTGGGATTGCGCTTTTTGCCCGTCCAATCTTGCCTTCAGTGGCCCATACTTCAGTGTTTATATCACATTCTAGTAAAGGTAAACACAATGATCCTTGTGGTCCCAAATTCATTGTAATGGAAGTCTGAAGTTTTGAAAGTAAGTCCCTTCCCAATAAAGGGGTAGGGCATTCTGGCACTATCAGGAATGCATGAGAAAACATCATCCCATCCCACTCACAACTCAGTGGGGGAGTAAACTTTCTGGTAATAGGCCGTCCAGACACCCCTTGCACCGTTATAGTATTAGAGGAGAGAGGTCCAGGATAAGAGGTGAGCACTGAAAAACTAGCGCCAGTATCTAAGAGGAAGTTGACCTCTTGGCTCCCTACGGAGAAGCATACCCGGGGCTCGTGCGTAGTGATAGGAGTTACGGGAGCCATTAGAATTGGCCCCGGGCCCCGTCAGGCCTGTGTGGAAGAGTCTGGCCTCGAGGACCTACGCCCCTGAGGACAGTCACTTTTCCAATGATTGCCTTGACACTTGGGGCAGGGCTCCGGTGGTGGCCGTTTGGCTTGGGGACATTCCCATATGAAATGTCCCTCCTCTCCACAACGGAAACAAATCCCTTTTGTGGGCTGAGGTACACTCCGTTTTCCTCCTTTATCACCCGGGAAGCTAACTCCTCTTAGGGCTAAGACCAGCGCTTCAGTCTTTTTCTTGTCTCTACGCTCTTTTTCCTTCTTTTCCTCTACATCTCGATTATAAAAAACGGAAATTGCAAGTCGGAGGATATCATCTAAGGATTGATCAGGGCCATATGCCAATTTTTGTAGTTTCCTCCGAATGTCTGGGGCCGACTGAATGATAAATTTGTCCTTTAAATTTGCCCTCTGTGGATTCAGGATCCAAGGTGGTGTGTTTTCTCATTGCCTCCCTGAGTTTCTCCATAAAAATAGCCGGGCTTTCTTCGGGACCTTGTATGATTTCAGAAACCTTAGAATAGTTAATAGGCTTCTGTTTGATTCTCCTAAGGGCCTCAAGGATTAACATTTGGAAGTGTCTGATCTTCCAAGCATCCTGTTCATCATTTGGATCCCAGTCGGGGTCATTTCTTGGAACTGCCTGTGCTCCCGATGGATAGTTGGGTTTAGATCTAGTTTGGGCTCCTGGGGCATGAGCAAGGTGTAGGTCATCCCCAAATTGTTCAGCTGCTTTTAGGGTGGCTTCCTTCTCATTGGAGGTTAAAGTCTGGTTAAGTAACAGGATAATATCTTTCCAGGTGAGGTCAAACACCTGGCCTAAGTTTTGAAACACCTCAATATATTTATCTGGATCTTCTGAAAATTTCCCTAGGTCTGTTTTTATTTGTCTTAGATCTTGGAGGGAGAAGGGGTTGTATACTTTAATTGGTCCAAATTCTCCTCCCGGCATCTCCTGGAGGGGTAGTACATTTGATCTGTCCATTGGGGCAGATGGAGAAGGACCAGGGTATGGAGGACAGGAGGCCTGCTGATGGACTTTAGCAGAAAATTCCTTTCCCTCAGTAGGTGACTCTTTAAGGCTTTCTTCCTTTAGAGTAGTGGTTCTGGCTGAATCTATTTTACATTGTTGGCATAATTTGGGGTCTTCCCTTAGAATAAAGAAGATCTGAACATAAGGTACCTCACACCATTTTCCTTCCCTTTTGCAAAATCTATCAAGCTGTAAAATGGTATTAAAATTTATACTTCCCTCTGGCGGCCAAGATTCTCCATCAGAGAGTTTGTATTGAGGCCAGGCCTGGCGGCAGAAGAAAATGAGGCGCTTTTTCTTGAGTGTCTGTGGGTCAAATTTGTCCCAGTTTTTCAGTATGCAGGCTAGTGGTGAACCTGGCAATACTGTTGAGAGTGAAGCTCCCATCTCGGCGAAGATCTCGGTGGGACCTCCAAATCTGATACCGCCGTTTACCGGTGACGAGTCCTGCTTCCTCAGGTGTTGAAGTATAACGCCGGAGAAGCACGCCGAGGCAAATGTAGAGTGGAAAATGCAGCTTTATTAAAGAAAAGGAAAAGCAGACTTCTCCCGGGTGGAAGAAGGGGACCCAAAGGCGGAATCCCCCGAATTCTTAATGATTGTGATGCCTAACTTCAAGTTTAGAAATCACTTTTGATTCATAAAATGATATTTTTAATTAAAATTATATGTTCTGGTTAGGACTTTGAGTTTTTAAATAAAAATTTCAGTAAATCTTCTCCTTTAAAAGTAACTATAAAAAACTGGGCAAAACTGTCATAAACAACTATTTCATAACTCTGGGAATTGACCAAAGGCATGCAACAAATTGGGAAGTGTTTATTCAAAGTGAACCTTAATGAGCACAATGGGGTATGATGAGGTCTATTCTGGGGATTGTCCTCAACATGGTGGTTTACCAAAGTGGAGCAAACCACAAAAAATAGCTTCTCTGAGTGTTGATCACATTGGGAGCCAAGTACAGAAAAAGTTATACTGAAGGGCACTTACCTAAATCAGGGGAACGATAGCTACATCAGGGGACAACGTATAGGAAAGTTCTTCAAGTTGAGACACTAATTAGGGAAAACAACAAATTATTAAAACAGCCAGAAATTAACAAGATGATTCAGGGAAAAAATACACCCAATACAACTCTAAGACAAAGACATCTATACTTAGAGATATTATATTAAAATAGTTGATAGACAAGATAGAAAATTTTGAAAGCAATAAAATGAAATGAATCCATCACATATAAGAAAACCACAGTGCAAGTAATATCATAACCTTGCCAGAAACAATGGAGTCCAGAATGCAATGACTTGACATATTCAAAGTACTAGGGGTGGAATGAGGAAGAAAGATAATCAAGGAAAGTTTCCTTTAAAATGAAGGAGAAATAAAGACATTTCCAAGTAACTAATGTTGCTGGCAAAACTACATTATGAAGAATCCTGAGAAGGCTTTCAAGTTAAAAAGAAATTGCATCAGATAGCAAATCTATTCTACATGGAGAAATAAAGAGCATCACCAGTAAAGTAACCACATATATAAATATAAGAAAAAGTATGTATGTATTTTTCTCTTGACTTCTATAAGAGAAATATATATAATTATAAAACTGATTTTCAACATAACATTTAAGAAAATTTGTATATCTATATCTATATACATATACATACATATATATGATGATAATAGTAACGAAGTAAAATAGAGGAACAATACTGGAGCAAAAATTATTTACTGGAATTAAGCTAGCATTAATCTGAAACTGGTTGTTTTAAGTTAAGATGCATAAAAAAAATCGCTAAGAAAGTATTGAGATAAAAATGATTCAAAAACAATTTTAAGGGCTGGGGTTGTAGCTCAGTGGTAGAGCACTTGCTTAGCATGTATGAGCCCCTGGGTTCAATTCTCAGCACACTATATAAATAAATAAATAAAATAAAGGTCCATCAAAAACTAAAAAAAATTTAAAAAAAAATAATTTTAACCAAATGAATTTTAACAAAGTAACTTCCTATAAAATATGTATTTAGTTGGAGCATGATATTGGCCAAATTATTTTGCTATATTTTGTGCATGTGCAAATATGTAACAACAAAATCTATCATTATGTACCACCATAATGCACAATACAAAATGTGGAAAAATAAAAGTAATAGCTTTTCATAAAAAATATGTATTTAAAAATCAAAGAAGACAATGAAAAATAGTAAATTGGCAAAATATTAAATACATTCATATCAGCAATTACATTAAATGCAAAGAGAAGGAACACTCCAATTCAAAAGTAGAGACTGGCAAAAATGGATATCTAAAAATGCCAGACCTGAACAAAGCAAAATACAGTCACATTCTATACACAAGGAAAAAACTTCAATTTCAATGACACAAAGACACAAAATGAACACTGTACAGATAAACAGTAACCATAAAAGAGTTGTAATGCCCATACCAATATCAGAAAAAACAACAACAACCACAAACACATACTTTTAGACCAAAAATTACTACAGGCAAATGGGGGAATTTTGTAGTGATAAATTGGTCAATTCAACAGGGAAATATAAAATATATAAACATATGCACTGATAGCATAGTCCCCAAATACATGACAAAAAGAAATGACAGAATTGAGGGGATAGAATTCAACAATGGTACTTGGAAATTTCAATACTGCACTCCCAATGAAGGGAAAAAAAACCAACCAGGCAGAAGATCTTCAGGGCCTTAAAGACCTGAACACTACTCTTGGACATGAACTAATGAACATTTCCAGAACCATCTACCCAACAACACAACACTCATTTTTTTCAGGTACAGATAGAACATTCTCTGTAACAAACCATAGACCATAAAACACTAGATCATATAATTCCTCAATAAATTTATGATTAAGATCATACAATGTACATGATTACAAATCAGAAGTAGGAAATTTGGGGAATCCACTGATATTATCAATTAAACAACATACCTCTAAATAACACATTGGATATTTTTCATGATATGAAAAAATCCAGAAAAGGCAGCTCCAGAGAGACAGAATGCAGATTAGTGACTGTGTGGAACTGAATACCAGGACGCATTGCAAATGGACATCAGGGTTCTTTCTGAGGTGATGAGAAAGTTGGCAAACTAGATTGTGGTGATGGTTTCATACTTATTAAACTTAATAAGAATCACTGAATTGTGCCTAAAATGAGAGAATATTTTGATAGGTAATCCATAGTTATGATGCCATGTAGTATGTTATACTTCTAAATAATCCATAGATTTATAAAGGATATCTAAAGAGTAATTAGGATTTTCTCTGAATTAAAATGAAAGATAACATAGCAGAGTTTATAGCATGTTTCTTTTTTTCCATATTTTTATTGATGCATTATAGTTGTACACAATAGTGGGATTTGCTGTTACATATTTGTATTTGCACACAATATAGCCGTGTAATTTGGCCAATATCATAACCCATTATTTCTCCTTTCCCTTTCCCTCCTACTGATCCCTTTCTCTTACTGTGCTGATCTCCCTTAAAGTTTCATAAGATCTGCCCATTCTTTACCTCCAACAGGACCTTTATTTTGTTTTTTCCTGTCCACAATCCACATGAGAAAACACCCAACCCTTGTCTTGGGTTTGGTTGATTTCACTTAATATCAAGAAAACATATATCTAAAGCTTATAATAAAGGAAATTTAATAGTAGTCAAGTCCTACATTACAAAAACAATTCTATAAACTCACTTGTAAGAATAACTATACAAAATTGGAATGTTCTGATATTATAAATGGTTTACTACCATGTTTATATCTTTAGCATGAAGACAAAAAATAAAAATAACTACATTGATATGTTAAAAGATAATATAGAAAGTCATAAAATTGGATATCAAAAATTCAAAATGTAGAGAAGAGAGGACAAGTGTAGAGTTTTTTTATTAGTATTTTTGCCTATTTCTTTCCCCCATCTTTATAATCAGTAATAAATTGCTATCAGTTCAAAAATCATTCCCCATAACAACATTTTAAAAAATAAAGTTCAAGGTAACCGTAAAGCAAAAATGTATAATAGGCACACTGAAATAGTAAGAAATCAAGGTTTACTATTGGAGAAAATAATTTAATATAAGAAAAAATCTACAAAAACTTAGAATACGAGTAAGAAAATGGCAGTCTGATCTTACCTATCAATAATTACCTTAAATATAAATAAGTTAAATTCTCCCACTAAAAGACAGTGATTTAGTGGATTTTAAAAGACTCAATTATATGATGATCTAAAGAAATTAACTTTGCCTTCCAGGACAAACAGTCCAAAAGTGAAAGGAAGGAATAAGATTTCATGGAAATGGAACCCAAAAGAAAGAAAGAGTAGCCATACTTACTTACATCAGATAAAAAAAGACTTTAAATAAAAAACAGTAAATAGAGACAATATCATTGTATGATAAAGGGATTGATTCAACAAGAGAAAATCACAATTCTATGTAGATATGCATCTGGTATTGAAGCATTTAAATATATGAAACAAATATTAATAGACATAAAGGGAGAGATATACCACAGTTTAATAACAGTAGGAGATTTTAAAAACCCACTTTCAGCAATGGACACAGATTATCCAGACAGAAAATCAACAGGGAAACATTCAAGTTAAACTGTATTTGATACCACATGGATCTAACAGACATCTATAGAACACTCCACCCAACAGCCTCAGAATATATGTTCTTTTCAACACAACATGAAACATCCTTAAGATCATAAGGTAGGCTGCAAATGTCAAAGTTTTTTTAAGTTGAAATTTACCAAGTATCTCTTTTGACCACAATGTAGTAAAAGTAGAAAGCAATATGAAAAACTTTGGAAATGAATGCAAATATATGAAAATTAACATACTCCTGAACAACCAATAAATCAAAGAAGAAATTAAGAAACAGAATAAAAATTTCATGAAACAAATGAAATTGGAGATACACCATACCAAAACCCATGGGATACAACAAAAGCATTAGTAAAAGGGATGTTTGTGGTAGTAAATAGTGGTTTATATCAATATGAAAAAGAGACATCTCAAATTTGCAACCTATCGCTGCATCTCAATATCTCAAGGAACTGATTTAGAAAAAAAAAAAAAAGCAAGCTAAGTTGAAAGGAAATATTAAATACAAGAGCTGTTGTTTGAAAGAATAAACAAGCCAAACCTAACATAAGAAAAACAAAGACTCAAAATCAGATTAAAAAGGGGACAGTAAAACTGACAAAGCAGAAATAAGAATGATCATTAGAGATTATAAAAAATTGTACACCAACAAACATGATAAATTGGAAGAAATGGGCAAATAGATACAAATACCTAAACATAATTGAATCATGAAGAGATAGAAAACCTCAACTGTCCATAGATAGTAATGAGAATATATCAGTAATAAAATGTTTCCTATCAGAAAAAAGTTTCACTGCTGAATTCTATCAAACATTTAAAGAACTAATATAAATTCTTCTGCAATTATTACAAATTCTTTCAAACTTATTCTATGAGGCTAGAAATATCCTGATACCAAAACCACTTAAGTACACAACAACAGCAAAATAATCACAGACTAACATTCTTGAGGATGCAAAATTCCTCAACAAAACAAAGTCAACAGCACATTAAAAAGAATAATCACCACTATAGAGTAGGAGTCCTCTCCAAGAAGAAAGGATATTTCCACATATCAGTAAATGCAATACACCAAATCAAAAGAATGAAGAATTAAAATCACAGGATCATAACAAATGTAGAAAAGTCATGTGATAAAATTCAACATGGCTTAATGATAAACACAAATAACCTAGAGAAGGAACATCATGAACGTAAGAAAGGCTGTATATAAGAAGCCTATAACTGACATCATACCAAATGAAAAAAACAAAAACAAAAACAAAAACAAAAACCTGACAGTTTTTTTCCTAATATCTGAAGCAAGACGAAGATGCCCATTTTCACCATTTTTATTTGAAGTAGTGAAATTTTTAGGCAGAGCAATCATCAAAATAAAAGAAATGAAGATGGAATCTTAGGGTAGTTTTGATTTGCATTTCTCTTATTACTAGAGATGTTGAACATTTTTTCATATATCTGTTGATTGCTTGTAGATCTTCTGTGAAGTGTCTGTTCATTTCCTTAGCCCATTTGTTGATTGGGTTATTTGTATTCTTGGTGTAGAGTTTTTTGAGTTCTTTATATATTCTGGAAATTAGTGCTCTATCTGAAATATGAGTGGCAAAGATTTTTTCCCACTCTGTAGGCTCTCTCTTCACATTGCTGATAGTTTCCTTTGCTGACAGAAAGCTTTTTAGTTTGAATCTATTCCAGGTATTGATTCTTGCTTTTATTTCTTGTGCTATGGGAGTCCTGTTAAGGAAGTCCGATCCTAAGCTGAGGATGTGGGGAAAAAGGTACACTCATACGTTGCTGGTGGGGTTGCAAATTAGTGCAGCCACTCTGGAAAGCAGTGTGGAGATTCCTTAGAAAACTTGGAATGGAACCACCATTTGACCCACTCCTTGTCTATATCCAAAGGACTTAAAATCAGCATACTACAGTGATGCAGCCACATCAATGTTTATAGCTGCTCAATTCACAATAGCCAGATTGTGGAACCAACCTAGATGCCCTTCAATTGATGAATGGATAAAGAAACTGTGGTATCCAAACACATATTAAGAAAATTGTGCACCACAATCAAGTGGGGTTCATCCCTGGAATGCAAGGATGGTTCAACAATTGTAAATCAATAAACGTAATCCATCATGTCAATAGACTTAAGGATAAGAATCATATAGTTATTTCAATTGACACAGAAAAAGTGTTCGACAAAATACAACACCCCTTCATGCTCAAAACACTAGAAAAAATAGGAATAGTAGGAACATACTTGAACATTGTAAAGGCTATTTATGCTAAGCCCATGGCCAACATCATTCTTAATGGAGAAAAACTGAAACCATTCCCTTTAAAAACAGGAACAAGACAGGGATGTCCTCTTTCACCACTTCTATTCAACATTATCCCGGAACTCAGAGCAATTAGACAGACTAAAGAAATTAAAGGGATACAAATAGGAAAAGAGGAACTTAAGCTGTCACTGCGGACGACATGATTCTATATTTAGAGAATACAAAAACCTCCTCCAGAAAACTTCTAGATCTCATCAATGAATTCAGCAAAATAGCAGGCTATAAAATCAACATGCATAAATCTAAAGCATTTTTTATATGCAAGCGACAAAACAGCTGAAAGGGAAATGAGGAAAACAACCCCATTTGCAATAGCCTCAAAAATAAAAAAAAAAATACTTAGGAATCAATCTAACCAAAGAGGTAAAAGATCTCTCCAATGAAAACTACAAAACATTGAAGAAAGAAATTAAGGAAGACCTTAGAAGATGGAAAGATCTCCCATGTTCTTGGATAGGCAGAATTAATATTGTCAAAATGGCCATACTACCTAAAGTGCTATACAGATTCAATGCAATTCCAATTAAAATCCCAATGACGTACCTTACAGAAATAGAGCAAGCAGTCATGAAATTCATCTGGAAGAATAAGAAACCCAGAATAGCTAAAGCAATCCTTAGCAGGAAGAATGAAACAGGGGTATCACAATACCAGAATTTCAACTATACTACAAAGCAATAGTAACAAAAACAGCATGGTATTGGCACCAAAATAGACAGGTAGATCAATGGTACAGAATAGAGGACATGGACACAAACCCAAATAAATACAATTTTCAAATACTAGACAAAGGTGCCAAAAATATGCAATGGAGAAAAGATAGCCTCTTCAACAAATGGTGCTGGGAAAACTGGAAATCCATATGCAACAGAGTGAAATTAAACCCCTATCTCACCCTGCACAAAAATCAACTCACAATGGATCAAGGACCTTGAAATCAGACCAGAGACCCTACATCTTATAGAAGAAAAAGTAGGTTCAAATCTTCAACTTGTTGGCTTAGGATCAGACTTCCTTAAGAGGACTCCCCTAGCACAAGAAATAAAAGTAAGAATCAATAACTGGGATAGATTCAAACTAAATAGCTTTCTCTCAGCAAAGCAAACTATTAGCAATGCAAAGAGAGAGCCTACAGAGTGGGAGAATATCTTTGTCACTCATACTTCAGATAGAACACTCATTTCCAGAATATATAAAGAACTCAAAAAACTCTACACCAAGAATACAAATAACCCAATCAACAAATGGGCTAAGGATATGAACAGACACTTCACAGAAGAAGATCTACAAGCAATCAACAAACATATGAAAAAATGTTCACCATCTTTAGTAATAAGAGAAATGCAAATCAAAACTACACTAAGATTCCATCTCACCCCAATTAGAATGGCGATTATCAAGAATACAAGCAACAATAGGTGTTGGCAAGGATGTGGGGAAAAAGGTACACTCATCCATTGCTGGTGGGGCTGAAAATTAGTGCAGCCACTCTGGAAAGCAGAGATTCCTTAGAAAACTTGGAATGGACCTACCATTTGACCTAGCTTTCCCACTCCTCGGCCTATACCCAAAGGACTTAAAATCAGCATACTACAGAGATACAGCCACATCAGTGTTCATAGCTGCTCAGTTGACAATAGCCAGACTGTGGAACCAACCTAGATGCCCTTCGATTGATGAATGGATAAAGAAACTGTGGTATATATATACAATGGAATATTACTCAGCTATAAAGAATAATAAAATTATGGCATTTCCAGGCAAATGGATGAAATTGGAGAATATCATGTTAAGTAAGATAGGCCAATCTCAAAAATCCAAAAGGCGAATGATCTCACTGATAAGTGGATGATGACATATAATGGGGGGTTGGAGGGAGGCAAGAATGGAGGAAAGAGGGACTGTATAGAGGGAAAAGAGAGGTGGGAGGGGTGGGGGGAAGGAAAAAAATAATGGAATGAATCAAACATCATTACTCTATGTAAATGTATGAATATGCAAATGGTATGCTGTTACTCCATGTATAAACAGAAACAACATGTATCCCATTTGTTTACAATAAAAATAAATTAAAAAAAAAGAAACTGTGGTATATATATATATATATATATATATATATATATATATACAATGGAATATTTCTCAGCCATAAAGAATAATAAAATTATGGCATTTGCAGGCAAATGGATGAAATTGGAGAATATCATGCTAAGTGAGATAAGCCAATCTCAAAAAACCAAAGGACAAATGATCTCACCATTAAGTGGATGATGATACATAATGGGGGGTGGGAGGAAGGCAAGAATGGAGGAAGGAAGGACTGTATAGAGGGAAAAGAGGGATGGGAGGGGTGGGGGGAAGGAAAAAATTACAGAATGAATCAAACACCATTACCCTATGTAAATGTATGATTACACAAACGGTATGCCTCTACTTCATGTACAGAGAAACAAATTGTACCCCATTTGTTTACAATAAAAAAATAAAAATAAATAAAAATAAAGAAATGAAGAGCATCCAAATTAGAAAAGATAAAGTCCAAGTGTCAGTATTGTTTTTTATTGTTTTGGGGGGTATCAGGGATTGAACTCAGGGGCACTCAACCACTGAGTCATATCCTCAGTCCTATTTTGTATTTTATTTAGAGACAGGGTCTCACCTAGTTGCTTAGTGCCTCACTGTTGCTGAGGCTGGCTTTGAACTTGCAATCCTCTTGCCTCAGCCTCCGGAGCCAGTGGGATTACAGGCAAGTGCCACTATCTGAAGGTAACATGATATCCTATTTAGAAAGCCCTGAAGATAATCAAAAATATAATTCAACAATGTTATAGGACAAAAAATTAACATTAAAAATCAGAAACATTACTATATATCAATAATCAATTAACTCAAAGAAATCAGGAAAGCAATCTCATTTACAATAGCTACTAAAACATAAAATAACAAGGAATAAATGTAACCAACAAAATGAAAGATTACTACTACAAAAATTATCAAAAAATGATGAGAGAAATTAAACAAGAGAAAAAAAAGACATCAAATATTCTTCGGAAGAATCAATATAGTTAAAATATGTACCAAATCTACAAATTCAACATAATCCTTATTAAAATACTAATGACATTCTCATAGCACAGAAAAACAAAGTCCAAATTTGTATGGAATGAGTAAGAAGTCCAAATAGCCAAAGCCACTTCAAGCAAAGATTAAAAAGAAGCAATAAACTACTTGAATTCAAACTATATTATGAGCCTAACATTATCAGAACAGCATGGAATTATGTAAAAGACAGACAGACAGACACACACACACAAATGGAACAGACTCTAGAGGTAAACTCATGCATCTAGAGTCAACTGATCTTCAAAAGCGATATTTAAAAAATCAGAAATTCATAAAGTGCTGGGGGAAGAGAAAAGAATGGGAGTAGAGAGGGTTACACAAGGACCTGTGAAATAGTGATGATTATCTCCTAACTGGCACTGGATACACAGGTGTTTGCTTATTATTTTTAATATAATCATACATTTTATCCCCCTTGGCTTATAATAATATTTGACAATTAATATTATAGTTGTTTGCAGAAAAATAACATGCATTGGTGAAAGAACAGTCTTTTCAATAAATGATACTAGGAAACTTGGATATCCACATGCAAAATCTACACCCCTTATCTTTCACTGATTACAAATGTCAACCCAAAGCAGATTAAAAACTTGATTAAAAGACCCGCAACTATGACATTTCAAGAAGAAACATAAGGTGAGACACTTCAAGACACTGACATGGGCAGAGACTTTTTGAATAAGACCTCCAAATCATAGGAAACAAATACAAAAACAAAAATTGAGATTAAATCAAAATGCTTCTGCACAGCAAAGGAAACAATCAACAGAATGAAGAGACTACCTACAGAACAGGAGATGCTTTCAAACTATTCACGTGGCAAGAGTGTTAATTACCTGAGTATATAAAGAACCCAAACAACCCAATAGCAAGAAAAAAAATTGAAGATTTGCAATAGACCTAAATAGACCTTTCAACAGAAGATATACAAACAGACAAAAGGTATGTGAAAAAATGTTCACCATCATTTAATCAGGAAAACGCAAAGCAAAATTACAAGGAGATATCATCTCACTTCAGTAAGAATGACGATTATTAAAAAGACTAAAGACAAGTTCTGGCAAAGATGTGGAGAAAAAGAAACACATGCTATTGGTAGGAATGTAAAATTATTATAACCATTATGAAAAACAGTATGGGTGTTTCTCAAAAAAAAAAAATATATATATATATAGAAACAGTATGGTCCAGAGATCCCACTAGTGGGTAAATGTATCCAAAGGAAATGCAATCAGCATGTGAGAGTCATTGGCACCACCATGTTTATTGCAGCATTAGTCACAATAGCCAGTGAAAGCAACAAAATGTCTATCAGCCAATGAATGGATAGAGCAAATGTGGTACCAACATAATGAACTACTATTCATCCATAAGAACTGATGAAATTCTGACATTAGTGACAATATGGGTGGAACTGGAGATCACCAAGTAAAATAAATGAAGCACAGAAATACAAGTATGGTGTGATCTCACTCTTAAATGGAAACTTTAAAGTTTATCTCATAGAAATTGGAGAATAAGGTGTGGGGGATGGGGAAAGACAGGTACCAAGACAGATACGAGAAGTAAGTTTTGTTGTTCTATTGCAGAATAGGATGAATATAGATAATGATCATGTGTATTTCAAAAAGGCTAGAAGTAAATATTTTTCAGTGTTTTGACCACAAAGAAAAAATATTCAAGGGGATACATATATTTATCCTGATTTGAATATTATACATTGAATACATCACATAGAATCCCATAAATAAGAAATTTTTATTGACATTTAAAATATTTTTTTAAAAAGTATGAAATCAATAACTTGAACTTTCATCTAAAAATTAGAAAAAGTCCAATTAAATTAGAAAGATTAAGAATAAAAATCAGAGATTAAAAAAAATAAGATAAAATAGAGAATAATCAAGTAAACCCCAAACTAGTTCTTTGACAATTTTAGTACACATCTGACGTGAGTAAAAAAAAAAAAAAGACATTTACCAGCATCAGAAATGAAAGATGTGGCTTAATATACAATTTAACAGATATTAAAAAGAATATTTAAATTAAAAAGAATATTTTGAAAAGCTTTGTGGAAGTAAATTCAAAAACTTAGAGGAAGTGGAAAATTCCTTGAAATGTATACACAAAGTACAGCAAAGATAAAGAGATAACATGAACGACTACACATACACACACACATTTTTTTTAATTTTTAATTTATAACTTAAAACCTTCATCACAATGAAAATTTCCCCCAATTTGATTCAATGGGGTGAATTTTATTAAATAGTTAAAGAAGAATAAATATTGATTCTACACAAAAATATTTCAAAAAAAAAACTGAAGATAAGGGTATATGTTCCAACAAACAGACATTATGAGAAAAATATCAGGTCAATATTCCTCAAAAACATGACTGCAAGAATAGCACTCTGTAGTTATATAGTTAGCCAAAAAAAATCCTTATCCCCTGTCTAATCATGGGGAAACCTTCAGATGAACCGATCTTGAGAAGCATTCCAATATGCCTCATAACTGTCAATGTCATCAAAAACAAAACGAGTTTAAGAAACAATCATGGCCTGAGTGTGTGTGTGTGTGTGTGTGTGTGTGTGTGGGTGTCTAAGGAGCCATGACAACTAAGTGTAATGTGGTATCCTGGATTGGATCCTGAGAAAAATAAATTCTGAATAAAATAGTATTTAGCCAATTAAGGGGGAAAATAACTGACTGCTGAATAAAAGGCAAAAACCACAGATGAATCTTAAAAGCATGATGCTAAGCGAAAGCAAACAGACAGTATGCACTGGGTGATTCCACAGATGTTACTGCAGTTAAAACTTTTCTAGAATTTTACAAGAGGCAGGACAGCAGTTGTAGGGTTCAGAGTCTGGGAAAGAAGATGGAATGCAAAGAGGCACTGGGCAACTTTTTAAGAGTCTTAGAAGTGTTCTACATCATGATTATGATATTGGTTATGGGAATGCACATACTTGGTAAAATTGATATTTATATTTCAGGCCCCAATAATGCTGCTTTAAAACAACTGTCAATGATCTTTAAAGCCTTTAGTATTTAGTCAGACTCACAACCCCATTTGAAAGATAATTATCAACACAGTATTTTAACGCAATAGAAATAAGTATGGCATGTTGTTCTAATAAAAAAAAATAGTTGTCAACACAGTTGTGGAAATAGGATCTCAGGGAAGTCTTCCCAGAGGCTCTTGAAAGTGAGCTTACTCTTCCTTATTTGTGCATGTTTTATGGGTAGTCAACTTGTTTGGAAGAGATAGCCCATCTCCTTTATATCACAGACCTAATTTAACAGAATATGAGGTAGCTGTATTTAACATTACTACACATGTCCTCAGCCAGGTACTGAATTAGTTATATGTCAGCATCAGGAATAATCTTTCAGTTCAGTTCATAACATTGTTAAAGGAGAATGGGGCTTTAAGGACCTGGGGAAAATCCTGCACAGGAAGAGGAAGTTGCTCTTCAAAGCTTTTGTAAACAGTTTGGCTTGCTATGAAGCTTGTAAGTTTATCGCTCTCTCAAATGTTCTTCAGCCCCAAGGATCTCCTTTTTTGGAACACACTTAAGTGACATTTTTCCCTTTTCCTTTTTCCCCCTCCTACCTTCAACCACCCTATTGCAGCTGGTTTCAATGAAGACTTTGAAAGTCAGGGGATTATTCCCAACTGAAATGACCAGATTTGATCTTGAACCCTTTTGCCTGGTGCTTTGTGTCTTCTTCCTGGCTCTTTCTCACAAGAATAAATGTATTTTCTTTTCTTCAGACATATAATAAAACCACTCCTTATTTTTGCCAAAGTTATAACCATCCCCTTCATTCCCCAAGCTCATGTTATTCGAGTAAGTTTTTTAATCCTCTTGATCTCATATCCAATTCATCGCCAAGTCTTTCCAAATCCCTTACCCAACCTAAGCTCAAATTACCACATGCCTACACTCTGGAGATGACTTTTCTTCTCTTGCTTCCATTCACTCCATTCTCAAACGACCTTACACAACCACTGTAACACTTGGAATATCTTTTCACAGACACCTCTTCTTGTGTGAGAATCTATACTTTTCATTTTCTTCTATAATATTCAATCTTCAGTGTCCAACATTCAGCACCTTAAAACAACTTCTATGTAGCTCAAGAAAAATTTGTTTGCTTATCTCTAAGTCTACTAAACACTAATTTTTGCATTTACTTCTCATAATAATCCTAGAAATTGGATACAACTGTCATCTCCATTTTATAGAAAAGAAAACCAAGAATCAAGAAAGAAAAAAATTGTCAAGTATCATGTGATACATGAGTAGTAGAATTATTTTCTACCTTACCAGTCTGATTTCCAAGCCTTTAATCTTAACTATTATGATCTACCGACTCCAGAGCAAATACCAGAGCAAATATCTGCCTCTGCTGGTGGCATTTCCTTCACTAGAATCGCTTCTCCTTTACATCTGTCTACACCACACATTTCGTCTCTTCCAGGTTGGCTTTAACCCAAATAGTCACCCCGTTGTGCATTCCATCTCAAGGATCTTCATTTTCTATATAAGCGCTATCTGCTTGCTTTTTGTTTATAGATGATCTAAAAAAAATGCCACTTTGAAAAGTATGTGTGTCTTCCATAGCCTATATCTACATCACCTAGCAATGTGACTGGTTTATTAAATATGATCAACAATATCTATTGTATATGAAATAACAAACCATTCTTCATTTTCAGTGGTTCCTAGGTTCTGTAATTTGAGTGATTTGAGTGGTTGTCCGCTGCTCTGCACTCACAAAAAATATGCAGTAAAGGTAAATTGACAGTTCACTTTGCTCCTTGACTTTATGATGGTACTTATAAATGCTATTTTCTTATGTAAAATTACCTTGAAGATAACATTTGAATTCTCTTGGACTTTTTTCCTTGAGTTCACACATATACACAGCTTGGGCAAGCAACGTTTGTACAGGAAAAAGCATCCAGAATTTGGAACTGATTTTCTTGGGCGCAACGAAGAGTTTTGACATTTTACAACACATGGAAAGGTAACAAAAAATTGTCAAAAATTGTTGAATATCTAAGCCATGGAAAATCATTTTATATTTATGAGTATCATCCTTTTAATGTCCAGCATGATGATCATTATTGTTACTAATGGGAACATATCTTAAGATGTCTAGATAACAAGAAATAAACAGAAAGAGAAAGATGATAGTTTTCACTTAATATAGCAGTCTACCTTTCCATAATGATCTCACAACCATTTTCTCCTTCTACCCTTAAATACCACAAGCCAGGAAAGTTATTATTACCATCCCAATTTTACTTACTGTGTTATCTAAATACAATGAGATTAAATTATATTTCCAAAATGATGGAGCCTACAATGTAATACACATAGGACTAGGAGTCTGGCTTTCTGAATTTCAATCCAATCATATTTGAAAGTTATTATTCTTGCAACCAATAACTCATTTACAATTGCTTTCTTTGTGATCTGGAGATATATTTGTTAAACAGTGCTACCACCTGCTGGTAAGTCTTCCAAAAGTTTACATTACAAAAATTCCTATAAAATAGCAATAAACAAATAAAAGCATGAACAATATGATTTATTATAACTACATTTATCTGTGACATTTTGTAACCATCTTCCTGTTGTGCCTATTATATCTGCTTAGACACACCTTTATTAAGTAGCCAAATAAATCTTTTTTTTTAATTGTAAACAAATGGGATACATGTTGTTTCTCTGGTTGTACATGAAGTAAAGGCATACCATTTGTGTAATCATACATTTACATAGGGTAATTGTGTTTGATTCATACTGTTATTTTTTCCTTCCCCCCCACCCCTCCCACCCCTCTTTTCCCTCTATACAGTCCCTCCTTCCTCCATTCTTGTCCCCCCAACCCCCCATTATGTGTCATCATTCGCTTATCAGTGAGATCATTCGTCCTTTGGTTTTTTGAGATTGGTTTATCTCACTTAGCAAGATATTCTCCAATTGCCTGCAAATGCCATAATTTTATTGTTCTTTATGGCTGAGTAATATTCCATTGTATATATATACCACAGTTTCTTTATCCATTCATCAATTGAAGGACATCTAGGTTGGTTCCACAATCTGGCTATTGTAAATTGAGCAGCTATAAACATTGATGTGGCTGCATCACTTTAGTATGCTGATTTTAAGTCCTTTGGGTATAGGCCAAGGAGTGGGATAGCTGGGTCAAATGGTGGTTCCATTCCAAGTTTTCTAAGGAACCTCCACACTGCTTTCCAGAGTGGCTGCACTAATTTGCAACCCCACCAGCAATGTATGAGTGTACTTTTTCCCCCAAATAAATCTTGCAAAATTAACTCTCTAAACATTTGTTTCTCCTCTCAATAATGTTGTCTAAGCCCAGTTCAGTGATGCATGCCTGAGGCTGAGGCAGGAGGATCATGAGTTCAAAGCCAGCCTCAGCAACTTAGCAGCAAGAACATAAGCAACTTAGAGAGTCCCTGACTCTAAAGAAAATATAAAAAAAGGGCTGGGGATGTAGCTCTATGGTAAAGTGTCCTGGGTTCAATCCCCAGTACAAAAAAAAAAAAAAAAAAAAAAAAAAAAGGTTGTCTATATAGTCTACTTTCTAGGATGTGTATATTTGGGAAAGCATTTTACTTTTTTAAAAAAATATGCAGTATGATAGCAAATTTGATGTCTGCTAATAATGCAAGTCCCCCAAATTTGGGTGAATGTAAGAATCATCTGGAAGAATTTACATTTTAAAATGTAAATTTTGGGGTATCTCTCCCAAATATCCCAATTCTTTCACTTCTGACATGGGGTCAGCAAAACAGTTTTTAATGATCACCATAATTAATCCTCATCATGCAAAACGTTACAAAACACTAACCTGAGGAAAAATTATTTATTTTGGGTTTATGTTTAGGTGACTCTGAGCCGTTAGATTAAAAAAAAAAAAAAAAACCTTCAAAACTCGGTTCTTCACAGAGAAATGCAGGGACTGTAGCAGAATTCAATCACTAGATACTGTCTAAGAACCTTTCATTATGGAGCTAGTCCTTTCTAAATAAAAACTTTTTTTGGATCACCATAGAATTGATCTATAGAAGACAAATTCATGTGTGATAATTGAATTTTCACATATAGAGTTATTAGAGAAGCTTGGTTTACTGACAATGTACTTTTAATTAAATATCCCTCTGAACAATGAAATAGTTTCACAAAGATAACCTTACAAAATAAAGGGAAGGGTAAAAGTTACTGCCATCAATGGATTTAGAAAAGTAAGAAAGTGTTTTCAAATTAGATGTTTTGTCACAATCCTTTACCCACTCCAAGTCCAATTGAGTCAGAACAAAAAAGATAATAACCAGGGGAAACTTTAAAGGGATTCTTGGCTGTAATTCCAGTAGTTAACAAATTCCAGATGTTGAAATCCAGGGTCCCACAATTAGGAGAAAAAGCAGAGAAAGATTAACCTTAGTTGGACCTGTGAGTAAGTGAAGTTGGGAGGTAGGAGAGGCTGGTTTAGAACGGACTGACCTGTGGGAAAGGAAATGAAGCCATTAGCTGCCTTACAGACTTGTTCTAACACTTTCATTAGCTTTTAAAGTCATGCAGGCAACAGACAAGATGCTTCCAGTGAGTGAAACCACCCGCAACTCAGGAAAATAGAGGACCAGAATACAGAAGCTCTGGGAATCTTGCTTCCTGCTCTTTCCCAGACTCACCAGCACTTAGTATCATGTGCAGAGCTAGACCTGCCATGCAATAAAGAGGCAAATAATTCAGGAATGGACAGGCTGCATAGATATGATGTAGACAGGCAGGAATTGACTCTGCCACTTAATATTGAAAATTTTTTGATTCATAGGCATGCTTCATCTGCCATTAAATGTCATTTAAAAACTTCTCATCTACTTTCCATAGGTTGCACCTCTCCAGCTACTATGATATAACTTCAGAGATGCCTTTCAGTCTAATCAGATTTTTACCTAGAAAGAATGTGAACCCTGATAGAACAACAGATAAAACTGATAGTCTTACAGAGCATGTAAACTGATCGTTTTTCCAGTGGACTCAAAGCCTCCACTGAAATGCTATATCCAATGTAGCATCGGGGGTAATGTACTCTGAAACTGGCTATGTTGAATTAGAACATGAAACTGCTACTGAACTTGATAGGAACACTCCCCTGTTTCGATCACACCAAATCTAGAGCATGCTATCCAAAGTATTGTCCCTGGATGGGACAGTGTCAGCAGTTTACAGGCGTTTAGTTGAAATGCAGAACATCAAGCTCCATTCCAATCCTTCTGAATTAGACTCTAATCTGCTCTGTAAGAAGATTTCCAGTTGATTTGAGGGAACATTAAAGTTTGAGAACTACTGCATTAGGATAAAATCCAAATTCCTTTACATGGCTCACAGGCCCTTCATGGGCCAGCGCCCACTTAACTTCCCTGCTGCCCTCCCCCTTTTTTTGTGCCAGTGATTGGACCCAGGGGCACTTAACCACTGAGTCACATCCCCAGCTCTTTTTGTATTATATTTAGACAGGGTCTTACTGAACTGCTGAGGGCCTCACTAAGTTGCTGAGACTGGCTTTCAATTTGTGATCTCCTGCCTCAGCCTCCAAGATGCTAGGTTTACTGGTTTGTGCCACTATGCCTGACCTTCCTGCTTCTCTTGACAACTCCTTCTCCCAACCTAAAAGGATGTTGTGAGTCCCGTCCTTCTAGGTTTTCAAATGTGTCTTTGCTTTACCTGAGTACTCTTCACATACCACCACAAATCCTTCCACGCTAATTCCTACTTTAATTATTCACCTGAGAAACTTTTCCTGGTAGACTGAGGCAGGTGTTTCAAGTAGGTACTTTAATAACATCCTATACTTCCTTATAACAGAATTTCTTCCACTATTTTAATGGCCTATATCTTCCAAAAGACTAAGAACTCCAGAAATAGAAACTGTCTTACCTGTTTGTTATTGTATATGCAACACAAAAATTGCATATTAAGTGTGCAATAAATATCATATAAGAAATGCTAGAATCAATGTTAATTTGTTATGTTTTGTTTCGTTCCTGCCCAACTATGCAGAATAGAAGTAATTCTGTATTTTTTTGATTTGCAGGAAGCCCAATTCAGCTAAAAGCAGTTAGAAAGATATATTCAGTTACCTGGGTATGATTAGTAAAGATCGGGCAATCAAAACACAGTGTCTCAGGAAGAAGATATATTCAAAGCCAGATAAACTGCAGCGAGTAGATAATCTGAAGGAGCAGTCAATATGGAAGACATTGAGTAAATCAGATGGGAACAAATGGGTTTCACACAGAACAAAAAAAAAAATGTAGAAAAATGCACTAAATCAAGGGAAATAATATCTTCTAAAGTATAGTCTGCCATCTTGGAAATGGATGATTCAAGAACAAATAAAGAACTATTTGTAATTGTGTATTTTTGTTTCTGTTCAAGAATGTTTCTTCTTCTTCCTTTTTTCCTCTATAAATGATTCCTGGTACTTCGTGTAGATGAGAATTTCACACTGCAAGTGATGAGGTTTGCATTTTTAAAATGTGGTTATACTTTATGTAGCTGCTGTTTGGAGAGTGAAATATTGAATCTCAGAGCAGAGACTGGAAGACAAGTGGCAGTAAACCAAGCAAGTAATTAGAACAGTCTAGGTAGAGATCGTGGCAATGAAGGTGAAGAAGGTGGACTATATTTGAGAGTTTTTAATACATTTTATCCTCCCTGTCTCTTTAATCTAAGATACAACCTCACTGACTGGCTGTCTTTTTAAAGTGTTTCAATATCTGATTATATCCAACACATCACTGGGGAATTTGTAAGTTGTTAACCTCAGTTTAACTATGTGAGTACTATAAATAAAGAGTGTACTTTGGGCTGCATTCCTATTCATTCTTACATTGAACAAGATAATCGATTTTTTTAAAAATTAAAGCTGATACAGCTTTAACTATCAATGAAAAGAAATCCAACACAAAAATCTGATGACTGAATTATTTCTTAAAGAGGGGTTGTCCCATCTTCTGCTTTTATGCAATTGAGATGTTTTATTTGGGACTCGAATTAGAGCTAGACATAATATAGACGCCAGAGAAACCCTAAGCCTCTCTACTTCAGAAAAATTATATTGCTCAGCATAATTCCCAAGACAGTCTAGAAATAAAAGTGGTACAGTAACCCTGGGCTTGACTGAAAAAAAAAATGATAAAATATCAATTTAAATAAGTAATTAGTATCAAGTTCCATATTGCTAGAAAACTGAAAGATCAACTCAAATTTGATTTCCGGAGATTGAATATTTATCTGTAATGAAAAATATACCATAAAAAATTCAGAGCAGACTTAAGATAAAAGAAATATCAGTGAGTGAACAAAAGATAGGAAGTTAAACTCTTATTCTCAAACGACTTGTCTATCTATATAGAAAAATCTAAAATCTGTTAAGAAGGCTTGTAGAAAGAACAAGTAAATTCAACAAGATAATAGGAAATAATTGGAAAATAATTTTGAATCCTAAAACAATTAGAAATAAATTTAGTGAAAGATACACAAGATCTGAGAACTATGAAGTCAGATAAGTTAAAGGACTTCTTATATAAAATGTTCATTGATTGGAAGGTCAAGTTTGGATAAGAAATCAATTTTCTTAAAATTTATCTGTAGATTTAATGACTACCAAACAAAATTTTAGCAAATGTAGACATGTAGCTCAATGGAACAGAATTGGAGTCCCAGAAATAGACTAACAAATACAAGATAGTCAATTTTTTAAAAATACAACAGCACCAAAATAAGTAAGGGGAAACCTGAAAAATATGTATGTATAAAAAATATGATAAATACATAAAATATATAATATTTTAAAAGTAACAAGTCCCATAGGAGAAAAATGAAAAAGTAAAATAAGGTAAGAATTCCAGGGTTACTCATGTATTTCTTATATCCTAATACTCAAAATATATATGCATTTGCCTTCACATCAATACTTGTGTATGTGTTTGTGGTGCTAGAGATTGAACCCAGGGCCTCACACATCATAGGTAAGTGCTCTATCACTGAATTACACCACCAGTCTACACTAATATTTTAACAAAATTTTTTATGTGCCAAACTGTTCCTATGTTAGGAACACAATTACGTATGTACTTTTATAATCCAAGGGTTGTTTCAGAGTAAATATTCCATTGAATTTTCATTTCCTTTGGAATTCTAATGGAATTAAATTCTATTTAATTCTTTATACCTTATATGTGATGTGAAAAAAATCACAAGAACAATATAAAAATGGAATGGAACTGTCACCCCCAAGATAGCAGAATAGGAGATACCAGACTACACACACACACACACACACACACACACACACACACACACACAGTGTGCGCAACCAAAGAAACAGCTCTCTACAAACCAAAATAACAGAGTCCTAAAGGGCCCATTAAAGAATCTACAGTGACACAGTGACAGGAAAAAAATGAAAAGGACCATATACAGAAAGGATCACTGGTGAGATCCATATGCCTGAGACACCAGGAGACAGATAAACCACCAAACCACAAAGAGGAGCAACAGGAAGAACAAATATTCAAAATAATTAGAAGAAGTAAAATGGCAGGAGTGTCCATATCTATCAATAATAACCATGGATGGAAATGACAAAATTCTCCAATTAAAATATACTGTATAAAGAGACAAAGAGGGTCACTGTAAAATAATTAATGATCAATTCAAGTAGACATAATGACTATAAATCTATATATACCTAATACTAGAGCAACCAGATTATAAAAACCACACTATTAGACCTAAAGAGAGAAAGAAGCTACAATACAATACTGGGGCATTTTGACAACCCAGTTTCCAAACTGGATATGCAGACCAAAAAAAAAAAAGAAAAAAAAATCACATTTAAATTATGCTATAGATCAAATGGACTTAACAGTCATTTGCAGCAAATTTCATCTATCAGCACAGAGTACTCATTTTTATTATCACATGGAATTTTATTTATTTTTTAATCGACCACATATTAGGCTTCAAAACAATTATTAACAATTTCAAAAATACTAAAATATTCTACACCTTCTCTGATCACAATAGAATTCAATAAAAGAAATTTTATAAATCATACAAATAACTGGATATTAAACACTTGAATGAACACTTGAATGGGTCATTGAAGGAATCAAAATAGAAATTCAAAAATTCTCAGAATAAATAAAAATGGAACATGAATCTTATTGGATATAGCAAAAGGACTACTAAGAGGGAAGTTTATAGCAATAAATGTTCACTCAGAAAAACATTTCAAATAACTTAAGGATGCATTTGAAGAATTTAGAAAACAACAAATGAAATGAATGAAAGAAAATCAGAATGGAAATAGAGTCTATAACAAAGTATAGATGTTCAATGAAAAAGAGCAGGTTTTGAAAGGAAAAACAAACCAACGAACCATTTTCTATACTCTACCCATTAAAAATAAAAGATCCAAATAAAATTAGAAATGAAAAATGCATAATTGATACCATAGAAATACAAGTAATTATAGATTATTTAAAAATATGCAAACAAATTGAAAACCTATTAAAAAATAATAAACTTATGGACACATATGACCTACCAAAAATTGAATCATAAGGACATAAAAAAACTTGAATAGAGCAATAATGATAGAATAGATTCAACCAGTTAAAAAAAAAAAGTATTCCAACAAAGAAAAGTCCAGGACTAGATAGTTTCGCTGCTGAATTTTACCAATCTTTTAAAGAATGAATATCAATTTATCCATAACTATTCCAAAGAATTGGAAGGGAGGGAACCCTTCCAAACTCATTCTATAAAACCATCATTAACTTATTATTAAAACCTGGCAAGGACACAACAGAAAAGAAAAACTATAGACTAATGTCCCAGATTAATGAAATGCAAAAATCCTCAAAAGAACACTAGAAATCTAGTTCAATAGCATAGCAGAAAAATCATTCATCATGATTAATTTCATTTCATACGAAGAATGAAAGGATGGTTCAATATAATACAAGTCAATAAACATAAAATATCAAAACCTACAACCAACATAATAATAAATTGGGAAAAGCTGAAAGTATTTGCTCCAAGATCAAGAACAAGACAAAGGTAACTACTGTCACCACTTTTATCTTGAGCAAAAAGAACAAAGATGGAGGCATCTTGAAAAAATATATCAACACATGCTACAAAGACACAGTAACCAGAACAGCATGGGTTGGGCATAAAAATAAACGCATAGACCAAAGGAACAGAATAGAGATCCCTCAAACACAGGCATGTACAGTCAACTGATTCTAAATAAAGGTGCCAGAAACATGCATTAGGAAAAGGATAGCATTTTCAACAAATGGTACTGGAAAAACTGAATATTCACATGTGAAAGATTGAAACCTGACCCATCTCTCTCACCATGTACAAAAATCAACTCAAGATAGATCAAACACTTAAATGAAAGATCTGAAACAGTGAGTAACCAAGAAAATAGGGGAGACAGGTCAGACTATTTTTTTCAATAGGGAATAATTTTCTGGATAGAATATCAAAAGCACAGGAAAGAAAAGCAATAAATGACAAATGGGATTATATCAAACTAAAAAACTTCTGCACTGCAAAGAAAATAACTGTAAAGAGACAATCTCATCAGTGGGGGAAAATAATTGCCAACTATTTATCTGACAAAGCATTAATATTCAGAATATATCAGAACTCAAAAAGCTTAAGAAAACACACCTAATCCAATTTTTTTAATGAACAAATGATATGAGTAGACACTTCTCAAAAGAAATATAAATGGCCATCAAAACGTGAAAAAATGTTCAATGTCATTAGCCATTAGGAAAAAATGCAAACAAAACCTACAATGAGATAATCCATCCCAATTAGAAAGGCTATTATCAAAAATAAACAACAACAAACATTACAAGGATGTGGAGAAAAAGGAACTCTTGAACACTACTGTGGGAATGTAAATTAGTATAATATTATAGAGGACAGTATGTACCTCACAAAAGTAGAAATAGATCTACCATGATCCAGCTATATATCCAAAGGAAATGCAATCAGCAAACCAGAGATACCTGCACACACGCTTGTTAGTGCACTATTTGCAATTCCTAAGATATGGAATCAGCCTAGGTGCCCATCAATAGATTTTTTAAAATGTGGTATGTATACACAATATTATTCAGTCATAAAGGATGAATGCCTGTCATTTGCAACAAAATAGATGACAGTAGAGAATATTAAGTCAAACCAAGCATAGAAAGCCAAGTACCACATATTGTGTCTCATGCATAGAAGATAAAAAGTCAACTTAAAAGTTAAATAGTTACTAGAGACTGGGAAAGGGGGTTGGAAAAGGTAAGGTTAGATTTGATTAAAACACACACTGTACATATATGTAGAAATATATCATTGAAGTCACTGAATTTTACTAATACATATGTGTTAAGAAAACTTTTTTAAATCATTCATCAGAAAAATACAAATGTAAATCACAATGAGATATTACTTCACATCTGTTAAAATGGTTATTACAAGGACAAGAGAAAACAAATGTTGGAAAGAATGCAGAGTAAAGGAGCTCCAGCAACTATGGGAGGGAATGTAAATTATTATAGACAAGATGGAAAATAATATGGACACTTCTCAAAAAATTAAAAATAGAACTATCATATGATCTAGTAGTCCTTCCATGGGTATATGAAATCACACCTTTAAAATAAATTATTCAATGAAAATAAAATAAGTGTTTCAAACTTTTTTGCAACATATTCATAATACGCAGCATATGGACTCAACCTAAATATCCATCAATGGATGAATGAATAAAGAAAATGTGCTACAAATACACATGGAATACTATTCAGTCTTGGAAAAGAAAGAAGTTCTGTTGTGACAACATGAATGAATTTGGAGGATGTTCGGTGTAATAAGAGGCGTGGAACAACACTGGAAAAACACTGGATAAAACACTGCATCTCCTCACTTCTATGTGGAACCTAGTAAAGTCAAAATCATAGGGACAGGTAGAATGGTGGCTACTGGAGGGACAGGTCTGGAGATTAGAGAGATGCTGGTCAGAGAACCTAACCTTTCAGTAAGGAGGAATAATTTTATGAGGTCTGTTTTATATATTGGTCACTATAGATAGTAACAACATATTATTACTTATTAATACTTGAATATTAATATTCAATATTATTACATATTAATACTTGAATATTACTGAGAGAATTTATGTATTCTCACCATTAAAACTACGTGAAGCAATGCAGATGTTAATTACCTTGATTTAGCTATTTCAAAATGTATACATTTATCACAATATGTTGTACACCACAGATGCATATAATAAAAAACAAAGTAAAACAAAAATAACTGTAGGATACTTATAACCCAACTTTTGTGAATGGAACAACTGTTTTACCAGAAGAGACAAAATTCTATCATGTATCTTTCTACTCAAGAGACCAGACAATTCTAAATTCATATTCAGTAGAGTAAGTACACGTTAGATAGCCAATTGTGGCAACTTTATAATAAATAAATATATACGTTTACTTTAATTTTTGGCAGTACTTGGTACACTTCAATGGCAAAACGAAGTAGACTTTGAAGTGACTCAGACATAGTTATCCTTGATTCAACATTAGTATTTACTGGTTTCATGAATGCAAAATTCCCAAAGAAGAATGGTATATATGAATAATCCCCAGAAATTACAATGAAAGTTTTTTGATATGGAGAAAGAGACATCATTCCTTCAAAGAAGTAGCTATTATATCTAGAACAATAACAATGCTGTAAAATTTCATTTTGTGATTGATTTTGGGCCAGAAGGCACATGATCCTCAGAAACCCATATGTCCGCAGAAAATAAACAAGCCAGAAATCAGAATTTTACATTTTCCATAGCTCAGAGTAGTCAGATGTCTTCAAAGTAGCTTCAGCATCAATGATTAAAAACAAAATTGAACAAATCAAAAGTTCAAGTCTTCATAAAATTTTTATTAAAAGTTTCTGAAATTTAATAATGGAAACATTTGGGAGAAGACAAAATTATATACTAGATAAGCATTAAAAAGTAAAACATAAAATAGCTAGAAACCTGACTTCTCCATAAATAACCAGCTAAACACTCCAGGTCTTCATGCTTATTTGTTTCTAAAATTGTTTCTTTATATTATAATGAAGCAAGACAGGAGTGAAGGTGGACATACTGTCCCTGAAGTATAACTAGACAGTTTTATGTAGCTGGCAAACACAGTGCACCTTGCAGACTGATGGACAAAATGACATCACTGAGATCCTAGTCGCAGGAACATACCCAAGTTCATCTTTCCTCTGCCACTTCACAAAAATGGATGTGAACCTGATTTGTGAACACAAGTTAAATATTTAAGCCCTTTTCCCGAAATCATGAATTTTAATTATACTTATGTTTATTTCAAGAAGTTGGGGGGGAAAAAGAAAAAAGAACAGCAAAGAGCTCTTGGCTGCCTGCAAAGGCATTCATTGGTCTGCCCACAAAGTACAAAAAGTTTGACCCATCTTATCCTCCACATCTTGTGTCCAGTTTAACAAGGAATTCCAGATGTACAAAATTAGTTCTTCAGAACTAATTGTACAGGGCAAGGAACCAAAAATGAAAACCAGAATAGAAGTTAGTTTAGTGGGAGAAGACAAGAGAAGTGCACTCTCCTTTCTCTACTTCCCTAGGTCAAAGATGGTGGCTAAAAAGGGCCTTGAATTTAGTTCCAGTTCAGTCTCCATGTGGCTTTGGAGCACCCACAATTGCAATCGACAGCAACTTTCTCAAGGTTTCCAGTAAAATTTGCACCTCTGGAGAGTCTTTCTAAGCTGAAAATCTAATATTAAATGACTTCACATGACAACAAAATGTACATAAATTTTATTTCAAATCTGATTCCTTAATTGAAGGTAGATTTACAGTATAGTTACAGCTTTAGAAATTACGTCAGTGTATGCCAGGGACTGAAGTGAACTTCTTAGAAACAGAAGGGCATATATTCTCCTGATAAAAGAATAGGTCTCTCTTCATCCCATGTCAGTGATTTAAGGTTCCTAGGTTCTTAAGGGTAATGAAACAGTGGTGAAATGAAAGCACTCTTTTTTCTAGAAATAATTTCTGAAGGAGATTGATTTTCTATTTCTTTCCTTATCTTACCTGTTTGTAACCCTGTTTTTTCATTGATCAATAAATAATTTAAATGGTTTTGGTAGATGTAACCTACCAGGAAAACAAGTGATTTTACAAATCATTTAAATAGAACCTTTTGGAGAGCAGAGGAGAGAGGCAAGGAGATGGGGGAGTGGTGGTTGTTAATCTGGAGAAATCCTAAATAAGGTTCAACTCCCATGGCTCTTATAAACCAATGTGGAGAGTAGGAAGACATTTTTGTTGTGAATAACTGGTAAAAGCTTAAAAAAAATAAAGATGGGCAAGCACATCTCTAGGACTAATAGCACTAGGAGAATCACAAAGAAGTTTATCAGGATCAATGTCAGAAATTATCTGATCTAATACTTGTGTTTACAGATGGCCACCATAAACATTCCTGAACTTTGAAATAGCAAACTGGTGAGGGTAGAAAAGGAAATGCTCTAAAGGATAGAAGGACATAAATAAACCTATCCAGATAAGATCAAGTTAGGGTGTATTGTAATGTATTTAAAAGGAAAGGAATCCAATTACTGAACCCATTATCAGTCAGAATGCAGGGTGGGGTCTCATACCATGTTTCCTCACACCTGGCCCAACCATTAAAGTGGTCACAAAAGCTAAAAAATGCTGATCATTGCTTAGAAACTGTACTAAAAACAAAACGAAATATCATCCTGTTGCATTATAAAATATAGTACATCTTTAATTTGAAGCCTATATAACTATGCTAATTTTTGCTAGATAAAACCACAAAGGGCACAGATTAAAAGGTGAACAAGAATAAAAGCAAGATTTTCTGCTATATGAAAGCATTTAAAATTCCAGATTCTCTAGTGTATTAGTAGAATATCTAATCACAAAGGTGATGCATGGAACCCAGGTAAAAGAACAAGAACTTCCACTTAGAGACCCTGGTCTGTGCTTTGTGAAGTTCTTAAAAAAGAAAGCTATTTAGTAAGCAGTAACTGATTTGTAAAACTATTCGTTATGTTCAATTAACGTGAAAATTATTTTAATGCAGAATTTTAAATATTCTTATGCATGTTGGTGCCCTCACAGGCTATTAAGGGAATGAGTGTATTTTGACTCTTTAATTTTCTAAGATGAAAACCAAGGACAATATCCAAGCCCTCCCACAAGAATCCTTTGGTGTCTCTGCCAGAGACAGAACCCAGAGCTAGATGGAAATGATTCATTTACTTAATCCAAACCTTGGAAACACATAAAGGAACATTTAAAGGTTGTACCTCTTCTTTAGTCAATTGTCCATAAAAATTTAAAAGGTTACTAATAAATATTCTGAGATCTTTGTGATGCAAATTATTTCTCCCTATATATGCCTATATGTAAAAATCTAGCAAGAAAAATTCTTCCTTTAGAGTCACTTGTGTCAACCAAATGGAGAGGAAAGATGGCCCACCTATGTGAGAAAACCCAGAGCATGGGAGTGCACATCCTGCTGTTCCAAACTTACTTAATTATGCAATTATTCATCAAGCTCTCATTTAGTCAACAGGATTATAAAAAAAGAGATCATAATGAAATCAACACTGAGGATTAAGTTCCACCAAAGGACAGGATTTAGAAAGCTACACTGTGGTTTTTCTTCCTTGCTGGCTTGTGAGCACAGACTTCTGTATGTTGCCAGTGAGATTGATGAAGAATTTTCAAGATGTGTTGATGGAACATTGGAAGGCACTCGATATACCTCTGCCTGCTGGCATCCTTCTGTGTCTGGTTATGATTTTTATGACAGAGAAGGTTATTTTAACAACAGAAGAGCATTTTTAAAATGTTGTGGCAGTGAAAGTGCGTGAAGTCATTCTCAGATTACTCTATAAAGGAGACAATAGTAATAATCTTGATTGTGTGTCCTGAAGAAGGCAGAAATTTTAAGCAATTCCCCTTTCTAATGCATTAAATTATTCCAGAGCCTAGTTTGAAACCCAAGAACTCGGTCCCACAACTGCTACCAGTAAGAATTACATGCATGTAAGAGCAGTGGTTATGCATGGATATGACAGAAAAATTATAGAGGCATTAGGCAAACAAGCTAGCTTGGGATTAGTAGTGGAAAGTTATGATTTAAAAGGTAACTCCTGCTGGGTGCAGTGGTACACCCCTGTAATCTCAGTGACTCAAGAGACTGATTCAGGAGGATGGTAAATCCGACGACAGCCTCAGCATCTTAGTGAGACCCTGTCTCAAAATAAAAAAAATAAGAGGATGCAGTTCAGTGATGGAAGATCTCTGGGTTCAAGTGCCATGACCAAAGATAAATAGTAACTCCTTGGTGCTGGTTCAAATTTTTACATATATGCTTGCCCCTCCTCCCCCATCCTGAAAACAGATAGGAAAACACATACTAATATAACTAAGAGTGAAGAGAACTGTAGGCATCAATGAGGGACTTAGAGAATTCAACAATCATCTGAAAGTACATGTAAGTCTGTTGATGAAAGAGTCAGACCATGAGGAAAACAATGGAGGTAAATTCTCTGGTAGGACCCCAGAATGGCTTGCGGGCAAAGATATGGGCCAGCGCATGGGAGTGAAAGCTGAGAAATAAACTCGCAATATTTATTTAGTTCCTGTCTACAGAGTGAGCACACCAGCAACACACTCACACCTCACTCTTGCTTCCTTACCCATCATAAAACACACTTATTCTCACCTGTAAAACTATGAAGAGCGGCATAGAGAGAGCTAAGTACTAGAGTGGGTGTGGATATTTCAGAAATAGAAATTTCACAAAACACCTAATTTCAAGGCATCTCTGACCCAAAGCAAAACTTATCTGTCAACAGGGCATATCCAGAGAACTCCAAAGCCTTCTTCAGGCAAGAATCCTCTGAGGAAAGCACAGGTACATATACTACACCAGAAATCTGTGCCAACTAGGCGGTATGTCCGCCCTGACATTCTGAAGTACAACCCTGATTACTAGTCACGTGAAGACACCTAGCACCATCAAAGAGTAAGATTAAACACTTACTGCTCATCTGATAAATAATTAAAGGAGGAAAGTGACTTTTTTAAATTGCTAGGAAAACTTCCAGATAGAGCTTAGAAAATCTTATATCCAAAAGCTGGTGCCTGTTCATCAGGTCTAGAATTCAGTCAAAATGAGAGTAGTAATCAGTAGACCAAAGAAACCCAAATTCACATAAAGAATGCAATGACTTTAGCCAATAAATAGAATTGTTATAAGAGGTTCAGAAGGATGATTCAATGTTGGGAGAGATTTCTTTTTAAAAACAAACAAAAAAGAGTATTTTAAAAAAGAATATAATTTACCAAAAAATGAATCTAAAGCAAATCGAAGGGTCCTTATACTGTAGTAGAAGAAAATTCACTTGACTTCTATGTTTAGAACATAAGGAAATGGGATCAAGCATAATTTAAAATTTCACAGTAGAGTATATACGATCACAATGTAAATGCTTTTTTATTAGCCTTCTACATTTAGGATCTACAGATAAGGCATAGGAGATAATGTTATGGCTGAAAAAGTTAAAAATTATCTATCATTATATTCATATTAATTAACATTTATATTAATTTTCAGTGATGGGTATAACTAATTTTCTATTTCTGCAGCAACTGAGCCATATCCCCAGCCCCAACATCTTAGATTTCTGCCTACCACATGATTTAAAAATGAATGGTTGGGGTCCTGGCTCAGCAGGACAGCACATGGTCAGGGTGTTTAAGACCCTGGGTTCAATCCCCAGTTCCAGGTAATAAATTTACAAAAAGGAAGGAAGGAAGGAAACACTCAGTATGAGTGTGGTTGAACTTAGTAACTGAATTCTGAAGAACACAGCATGACACAGAATCACAGAAATGTGATTTTATAATAGAGAAGCCTGGCAAACACTACCTTAACCAAGTGCTGATGGTTTCCATCCCCACGGATGTCAGTTGGCTATCCTCTGATCCCTGATCTGATGTGAAATGAAGGATACTTCACATCTTTGGTATCCTTTTCCAAATCCCATGATCCCACTATAATTATGAGGGGGAAAAAAAAAATCACAGGACATTCTTCAAATACCTGGCCAGTACTGGAAGCTGTCAAGTTCACTGAAAACAATGGCATGCTGAGAAGCTGTCAGCAGAGGAGAACAAGGAAATATGGTTAAAGGAATTGTAGTTTCCTGGATTGCAATCTGGAACAGAAAAAGGACATAGAAGAAAACCCAGCAAAAGATAAAGTCTCAAGTTTAGTTAATAGAAATGTACCAATGTTGGCTTCTTAGTTCTGACAAATGATTATATGAGATGTTAACAACAGGGAAAATGGCTATGTTCGCATTGTTTTTATAATATAAAACTACTTCAAAATTTTAAAAGGTTATCTTTTAAAGGTTATTTTTCTTATAAGTTAAGGGCAAGGAGGGGAGTCACTTATGTTTGCATCTAACATAGTAGAGAGGCAAGGAAAACTGCTTAAGGCTGACAGAACAAGAAGTTAGAATATTTTAAGTTACAGACATAACCAACAGAAGGTATAATTTAAGCATAATTTTTGGAGGAAGCAGAGAAAAAACAGGCTGGGGTGTAGCGTTTTAAGTGGATTTAGCAATATATCACTAGCAGTTTTAAAGCATGACTGTAGGTTGCAAGACATAAAACCAAATAGTCTGAAGTCATTGGTTCTTCTTAGATACTACTAATAGGAATGTAAAATAATACAATTGCTTTGGAAAGCTATCTGGTAATCTTTACCAGAGCAATGCATATTTATGACCCATGACTCATGATCCCACTCATAAACCTGAAAGAAGTATGTGCCAAAGTCACACACAAAATAAAATTATTAATCACAGCTCTATTCTTCATAGCTCAAAGTGGAAATCACTATACAAATGACCATTTTAGTGGAATCAATTTTTTAAAAATGTATCAAGCTGAAAAACAGGCAAAACTAATCTATAGTATTAGAAATCCAGATATCATTTACTTTTGAACAGATAGAACTGGGGAAGAACACAAGGGGGCTTTTGAGGAACTGGTAAGATTTTACTTTTGTTGTGTTGGTCACCTAAGTTTGGTCACTGTGTGACTTTATAGAGATGTTTACATATGATGTGTAAACCTTTCCAGACATGCTATAATAAAAGGGTCTTTTTTGTTTTGTTTTGTTTAAACAGACACTGGTATTTAGGCACAGGGATGTGATTTCTAGTAGGGGGCAGGCATGTTCTTGCTTTTTATTGTAGACACATTACACTATTTTATTTTTGAGACACTTCATTATTCATTTGAATTTTAAAATGATACCAGGAATTACGTGATTTACTCTTGTATCTCCACTATAAAATATGCTACCAGATAGTAGGCACTCCATAAATACATGTGAAATGGCTGAGTAAATGTATGAATAAGTGGCAACCTGAGCATCCAAAGATTCTGCAAAGAAAGAGCTGTGAGGACATGAAAAGCTCTCAACAGTCAAAAATTGTACACGTGTATAAGTACCTTGAACATAAAAACTCATTTAACTGAAAGACATGAAATAAGTAGCACTGAAGTATAAAAATCAACAAAACGAGGGAGTCTAACATACCTCGATTTAATGAATCAAATAGGCTTAAATCTTATCATGTGATATTTTGGTTTTAAAATTCTTATAATTTATGTGTGCAAACAATGCACCAATGGAACAGAACAGAGATACTCAAAATAAACACAGGCATCTTCAACTCCTCTCCAAGGCCTTTTAAAAGAAAAGAAATTCCCTTTTGCCTACAGTGGCTTAAAAGTAGCTCTGCTTTTTTGTGTAAATGGGGCACAGAAACTCCATCCTATATTTCTGCAAGCCTATCCCACTTCATTTCAAAATCTAGGAAAATAGTTTGTGGACATTTCACAAACTATGTACCTAAAAACAATTGAGTCACACTTGCTGTTTTTAAAGCTGACTTAGTAACTACCTAGATTGAAAATTCCATCTTTATTTCCTGGGTTTCTGTGAAAGCACATCTTGTTCTGAAAATCAGGTCCTGATGGCTTGTACATTTACGATCCTTGGCATAAACACAGCTTTGTCCATCCTGTTCAGGCTCATGTGGTATTCTCCAGGTGTTTACTCTGTCTCCTGATTACCTTATCAATGAGCACAGTTTATTTTGGTAACACAGATATCAGGAAGGGAGCCAAGGAACCAGAACTGATGCTGGCTCTCCACCTGTATGTAAAAGCTTAGACAAAGCACCTCGTCTCCCTAAGCCTTTATTTCCCCAGCAGTAAAATGAGAGTAACTGATGAATGCCTTCCCTTTCTTAGTCTAAATTCCACGGAGTTTATTTTCTCCATGAAAAGCATAACATAGTCTTGTTTGGTACATGTTCTGGGCATCATAACATAGTTACCCTAAGACCCCAATCCATGGAACACAAATTCTCACACATTGTTATGAAAGAACTTGCTCTGTCTCATGGTGGCTGGGAGTCTTTATACTTTGAAGAGGTATATAATTCTACCTTCAAGTTATCCAACTACTTTTTGACTTTTATTTCCTCACCAGGACCTGTGGTATCACAGTACATATTTTTGAGGGGAAGAAAAAAAATATTCTCTGAAGGGAAGACTTAGCCTCACTTTAAGAACTGACCTTCTCTGAACCCTTTGACCTATCAGACTTGGTCTATATTTTGGAAACATTTTCCTTTTGATTCTTTCTAAAAATCTATTGTAAATTCTAATAAAATCATGTCAACTGATCAACTGATCTGCTTTTTGTTCCCCCAAAAGCCAATTTATGGCTTTATTACAAGTCTTAAAATGTCAGATTTTTAAAAATTCCAGAATGGTAAGGTCCATTAATTTTACCTACTAGGAATATATGTGTGTATGTGTGTGTGTGTGTGTGTTATTTAGTTGGTTGATTTTAAATAAATATTCTCCAACTTTTAGAACCAGATAGAAGTTAATTTTCAGAAGAGTAAAAGGGGGATCTAAACATGTTTGAATATGGCAAGCTTGACTACAGTGCAAGCTCTAGACCTAGAAACATCATCACTCAATAAGAGGCCACACCATGAAGAGCCAAGAGGAAAGCACTTCTGCTCCTACAAAGCATGTTCCTGAATGAATCATTGCTTCCTCAGTATTCACATCTGTTAAATGGGGATATTATCAAACTCCATCCACACAGAATTATTGAGGGCATAAAATGTGAATTCAAGACAATTAGAACCATATTTCACAGTATAAAAATGTAAGGGGTGCAATGAAAACATATGAGAGATGAGATGATGAGTCACATAGTTTGCTCTTAATTACTTCAGGCAAATTATCTGACTTCTCACGGCCTCAGAATCCTCGTTCTTAATAAAGGAAGCTATATTAGATAATATGCTATTTGTCTATCAACTAGGACATTTTATGACTGAATAGTTGTAAGCTGGCCAAATATATGATTTGATAAGTGTGACGTGGGTAAAATGACAGTCCTGGGATTAGATGACCTGCCAGGGGAAGAATGTACTCCAATGCACTTTTCACTTGGTCATCTTAGAGAGTGTGTAGATACCCAACACTTGCTCAATAAATTAAGAAAGACCTACTAAAAATCAACTGTATGCAGGCAATTTGTTCAACTCAATTAAAAAATTTAGTTTTTTTTTTTTTTTTTTTTTTTTTTTTTTTTTTGCGATGCCAAGGATTGAACCCAGGGCCTGGCAAGCACTCTGCCAACTGAGCTATATCCCCAGCCCACATTTAGTTTTTTTAAACTTACTGAAGGTGGCTTATCTATTCCATCACTCACTTGTCAATAAAAACCTCCAAAACAAAAAAGCAAAACTAGTTTATGTCTTAAAAATAAAATCACTAGGTACTAAATACAACAGTATTTGATGTTTACAAACCAAATCTCTGGTGTTTAACTAGCACAGCTGCTTCCTTGCTTTTGTGACCCAGTATATTTCTCAACATGGTAACTCTCTCTACTATCCTATGTCTCCATGAGACAATACAACAAGCAACATTCTTGCACAATTTAAATAGAACTTATAAGAGTGTTTTAAAATAATCTCCAATTATCACAGCTTATAAGAAATATGGGGAAAAATATGTGTGTATGTATATTTATTCATATAAACACACTCCTGTTTAATGTGTTTTAAGAAACTAAATGGAAAATAAAAATAACGTTCACATTTTAGTATCTGTGATTATGATGGACTTTATTACTTTCAAAACAAAAATATTAAGGAATATTAAAATTCAGTGTTGGTTTCATAGGGAAAATAGGATTAAGAGGTTAATTACAGAGGAAATTTCTTAGCCCCACACAAATGTTTTGTGAAATCCCCTCTGACTATATCAAAACCATAAAATGTAGAACTCCCAGGAAAAAGTTAAAGCATCTATTTCCATTTGTAAGTTGCTGTTAGCAGTTAAGAAAGGCCAACTTGAGAACAGATAGTAAGCAGAGCAAGCTCCCTAAGGCCCTGGTGCCAAAGGAAGGCAGAAATATGCTTGCCCAATATAACAGACTTAGGAAGCAGCAGCAAAGGTAAAACATTTCATCATTTTATCCAAGGTTAGGTCATAAATACTCCTGAAGTAGCGCCATTTAAGTTGAATTAAAATCTAGTTTAAACTTGTATCTCAGGAGCCACAGAAATTTGCAAATATATCGAGGTTCCTCCTAAACTGAGAATTTCAAATTTTCACGTTTTTATGCTGAACACAAGGAAAATTTCGTTATGCTAATTGAAAAAGCCCTAAAATATCTTTTGCAGTGAAGATTTCAATTGGAAAATAATTTCAGAAAATAAGGCATCAGTTCCTCAGGTTTGTATGTGTCAAACAGTGCATCTGGAAATCTATTAACAGATTTTTCCCCTTGGGCACAGTTTGCTTGGTTTGAGAAATAAAGAATAACCTGGAACAAAGAAAATCACTAAACAGTGATTTAGTCATTTTCTATCTATCTGAATTCTGAATCAGAAAACGAGAGCTGGTAGGTTTCTTAAGCACTGCAAATGCAACTTCAAGAAATGCTCAAAATATAATTGTATAGAGAATTTAGAAACCCACTAAAGAAATGTGAAATGCATCAAAAATCTAAGCTAAAGGAAAATGTTTCTTTGGAGATTATTTTGAAGACAATTTTATTTCCAAAATCTTCCTAGGATGTAGGCTATAGGTCCAAAAGATGCTTATTCTCAGTATTTCCTAACATATTGCCACTACCATCATGATCACTTGGAACAACTGGATAAAAATAGAGACTTGCCAGGCATGATGGTGTATAATCCCTGCTACTCAAGGGGCTGAGGCAGGAGGATCACAAATTTGAGATCAGCTAGAGCAAATCAGTGAGACGCTGTCTCAAAATAAAATTTTAAAAAGACCCTGGGGATGTAGCTCTGTGGCAGAAGGTTGTCTAGAATGTCTGAGGTCCTGGGTTCAATCCCCAGTACCAAAAACACAACCAACCAACCAAAAAAGAAAACCAAAAAGCAAAAACAACAAAAAACACCCTACAAACCTTGCTACAGCCCCATACTTACTAATTCTTAGGTAGGGCTTAAAAACCTGCTTTCCAAAATTAAACTCACTAGATGATTTTTAAACACACAAGAGATTAAGAGCTACAAGTCAGGTTTAATAGGTAAGCATGCAACAACATAGCACCCATCACTGAGTAATGCAATTTCTTCCTTCCTACTTTTAGACATAGTGTGTATTGAAAATAGTAAAAATGTTAGGCATAGAGGGAGTTCTCCTGGAGGCAGTTCCCTAAGTCTGGGGAGTACTAAGCTATATGTTGTGCCCTGTGCTATGTAGACTAGTGAACTACATAGGGAAGAAGGCTGAAAGGAGGCCTATTATGGTTTAAATTTGAGGTGTCCCCCAAAAGCTCATGTGTGAGAAAATGCAAGAATTTTCACAGGTATACTGATTAGATTATGAGAGGTATAACCCAATAGTGGATTAATACACTGATATGGATTAACTTGGCAGTAATTATAGGCAGTTAGAGTGTGGTTAGGGGAAGTACGTCACTGGAGATGAGCCTTTGGGGTTTATATTTTGTCCCTGAAGAGTTCAGCTCTCTTTCTGCTTCCTGGTTGCTATGTCCTGGGCTGCTTTCCTCTACCACACCTTCTACCATGATGTTGTTTCTCCTTGGGCCCAGAGCTATGGACTTGGCCCACCACGGACCTAACCTCTGACATTGTGAGCCAAAATAAACTTTTTCTTCTCTACATTGTTCTTGTCATATCTCTTGGTCACGGTGATTAAAAAAAAAAAAAAGTTGTCTAAAACTAGAGCCTAAGAAACCAAAGGGTGAGATGTCTGCTCATGCCTTCTTTGGAAAGACACAGAGAAAAGAAAACTGCAGTTGTCCCTGTTGATTTCACACAATTCTTCAAGAAGTGCTCTGAGAGGTGGGAGAGAATATCTGTGAAAGATAAGCCTCAATTTACTAAAATAGAAAATAACAATCAGGAAATGAAGATATGGAACAGTTGAGGGATGCAAGAAGAAAAAAACACCTTAATGACATCCCGCCCCCACAAAACCATCATCAGATTGCTTTCTGTTCTGCTCAGAATTCCACCCCAAGATCAAATCCACAAACCCTGTTATCTCCATTGGAAACATGGAAAAAAATGCCTGGTGAGATGTGGGATTCAAAATCTATAAAAGAGACAAAGGAAGTCATTACATAATGATGAAGGGATCAATTCAGAAGTATAACAATTCTAAATAAATGTACCCAATGCCAGAGTACTCAAATATATAAAGCAGACACTGGATCTAAATGGAGAAATAGACACCAACAAAATAATACTTGGGAATTTCACCCCACTTTCAACAAAGGATAGACCATTCAGAGAAAAGGTCAACAAACATTAGAGTTACTCTATACTATATACACTAAATGGACATAACCCATTTATAACATTTCATTCAAAAAAAAATTCTTCTCATTACCACACAAAGCATTCTGCAGAACAGACCATGAGTTAAGACTCCCCCCAAAATTTTAAAGAATTGAAATATCACTTATCATCTCAGATCACAAAGGAATGAAATTAGAAATCAACAAGGGAAACCACACAAATACATGGAAATTGAACAGCATGCACCTGAACTACCAAACGATCAATGAAATCTTTAAAATAAAATTCTTGAAATAAATGAAAATGAAAACACAACATAAAAACCTCTGGAATACAGCAAAAGCATTACTAAAATGGATGTTTACGGCAATAAATGTCAACATTAAAAGAAGCAGAAAGATTCCAAAGAAACAACCTAACCATTTATCTTCAGGACCTAGAAAAGCAAGAATTATCCAAACCCCAAATAATAATAAAGAGCAGAATACAAACTGAAAAATTGATACAAAAATCCCCACAAAACATAATAAAAATGAGAAGTCGGTTATCTGAAAAGATAAAATGGACTGTGACTATAGACTAAGAAAAATAAGAAACACAAAACTACAGATGAGTCAGATATGGAGGTGCATGCCTGTAATACCAGTGACCTGGGAGGCTAAGACAGGAGGATCCCAAGATCAGGGTAGCCTCAGCAACTTAGCCAAGCCCTGTCCCCAAAAAATTAGCATTGGGAATGTTGCTCAGTGGCTAAAAAGCCCCAGGCTCAATTCCCTGTAGGAAAACAAAACAAACAAAAACCTAGAGATGAAATAGAAGATATTACAACTAACACCACAGAAATACAGAAGATCTTAAGAAATTACTATGAATAATTACATCCCACCAAAAATCCTGGAAGAAAAGGTTAAATTTCTGAATACTGAATGCATACAACCCATCAAGGGGGAATCAACAAACAGAAGATCTGCACAGACCAATGAGTAATGAGATTGAAACAATAACTCAAAGTCTCCCATCAAAGAAAAGACCAGGACCTGATAGCTTCGCTGCTGAATTTGACTAAACACTTATGAACAAATATTCTCAAACTATTATGAAAAAAATTAAAAGGAGGAAACTGCCAAACCCATTCTGTGAAGGCAGCCTTACCCAGATACCAGACAAAGACATAGCAACAAAAATGAAAACTATAGACCAATATCTGATGAACACAGATATAAAAATTGTCAAAAAAATACTAGCAAACTAAATCCAGTAGCATGTCATAAAGATTTTATACTACAATCAAAGAGAATGAATTTATTCCAGCATTGTAAGAATGTATATAAATCAATAAACAATGTATTTTATCTACAAAGGACAAAAATTCATATGATCATCCCAGTACCTACAGAAAAAGCATTTGAAAAGATTCAACTTTGCTTCATGATAAAAATGTTCAACAAATTAGATATAGAAGAATATACCTCAACACAATAAAGGCTATATGATATGACATATCTACAGTCAATGTCACACTGAATTGGAAAAGGCTGAAAACATTTCCTCCAAGAAGTTCTAACCCCCATTTTGGAAAACATGAATTTTTAGAATTTTAAAAATTTATCTTTCCACATTTTTTATTGGTGCAATATAGTTTTATATAATGACATGATTTTTTGTTACAGATTTGCACATGCACACAACATAATTTGCCCAGTATCCCTCCCCAGACCTTTCTCTTCCCTCTTCACCTTCCACCCAAGTCCCTTTCCTCTACTGATCTCCCTTTGACTTTCATGAGATCCCTGTCACCCGCAAGTTTTTTTTTTCCTCTCTAGCTTCCAGATATTAGAGAAAACATATGACCCTTGACCTTCTGAATTTGTCTTATTTCACTCATGATAATGGTCTCAAGTTCCATCCATTTTCCTGAAAATGACATGATTTTATTTTTCTTTATGACTGAACGAAACTCCCATCTTCAACAAATGGTTATATAAACATATATATACATATATACATATATGTGTATAAGGGAGACTAGAATCTAAATGTAAGAACTAAAACTATAGAACTACTAGAAGAAAACGTAAGACATTGTTAGAGGCAAAGATTTTTTTTAGACAAGATTCTAAAACACTGGCAATAAAAGTAAAGATAGGCAAATGGGAATGTATCAAACTAAGAAGATTCTGCACAGCAAAGAAAACAAATCAACAGAATGAAGAGGCAACCTACAGAATGAGAGAAAATATTTGCAAAGTATAATATCCAAAAAGAATTCCAACTTAGTAACAAAAAACAAATTTAAAAATGGGTAAAAGACTTGAATAGGTGTTTTTCAAAAGAAGACACACAGATGGCCAAGGAGTATGAAAAGATGTTCAGTGTCACTAGTTATCAGTGGAATGGAAATCAACCCAGTTAAAATGACTATTATTTTAAAAATGCTACTGTGTATATAGAGAAAAGGGAAATTTCATGCACTGGTAAAGGGAGTATAAATTAGTAAAGGCACTATATAAAAGTATTGAGGGCTCTTAACTACCATATGATCCAGCAATTCTACCACTGGGGATGTATTCAAAGGAAATGAAATTGTATAAAGAGATACCTGTACTCCCAAGTTTACTGGAGCACTATTCACTATAGCCGAGATATGGAATTAACCAGAATATCAAAGGACAATGCAGAAAATGTGCTATATATATATACACATACAATGGAAAATTGTTCAGCAATACAAAGAATAAAATCCTATCATTTGTGTTAACATAGAAGGAACTGGAGGACAATTAGGTAAATGAAATAAGCCAGGGACAGAAAGACAAATAGTATATGTTCTTGCTGGTGTGGAAGTTTACAAAGTTGATCTCACTAGAAGCAGGTAGTAGAACAGTGGTTACTAGAGGCTAAGAAGAGCAGGTGGAAGAGGCATGGAGAGACATTAGATAACAAGTGCAAAAAATATGATTAAATAGGAGGAGTTAGTTCTGAGGTTCTACAGCACAGCACAGAAACTATCTATAACAGTTTATATTTCAAATTCACTAGAAAATGAGGGCATGAATGTCTCAAAACATAGAAATTATAACGGTTGAGAATGCTAATGCCCTGATTTGATTATTACACTGTATACATTATTATACTGTACCCCATAAATATGTATAAATATTATGTGTCAACTAAAATTTAGAAAAGTAAATATGTCAGGTATAACTGAGGGAAATTATTATCATCCAGGGCATTAGTGATGAGGGAAATATTTCTAGAACTTTTCTGGTATTTTCTCATTGTCAGAAGAAATTTGGTAAAGTATGTTTTATGTAAAACCTACTATTAGTTGAACAAGATGATGTTGATAAACAAGAAAACATACAGTCACATTTGTATAGTGCTAGAACTTTGTGGTTCAATTCAATATGTAAAATACCAAAACCTTTGAGGATCACAGCAGAGAAGATTTGCTTAGCCAAAATATTTCAGCCTAATAAATATTTAAACAAATCTAATCTAATAAATATTTAAACAAAACAAATACTTTCTATTATAATTAAGTAATCTGCACTTCTGATAATGTAAGAAAATACATTACTGCAGAGACTTAGAAAATACTTAAAAGCTTATGGAAAAAAAAAAGCTTATGGATTAAAATGAAAGGTACTAAATATCAGCTAACAGTAGAATATAAGCTCTACATATCAGGAATTTCTGCTGTAGGTACTGTTATAGCCACTGCGCTTTGACCAGTTCCTGGTGCATAGCCTGATTGTCATACTTGCTTAATGTAATTGAAAAGTGATAACATATTTTTACATTTATATTAATCCATGTGTTTCCCTCACAAAGAGCAAGGACCAATTTATCTAAGTACTCCTTGATATTCCCACTCTTACAATAGATTGTGTTGTACTAGAACTTTTTAAAAAAATGTCAATATTCTTTAATTTCCAACTGCCTTACAGAAAGCTTACACTAACTGATATATCAGTACTGTATCAGATTGCCTTTGGTTATTTGCTTTTGCAAGTACTGTGAATAATGGTAGTTTTCTATTATTTATTTGCTTTTTTGATGGTTAATGGAACTGGACCTTTTGTGATGCAATTGTATTTTGTTTTCTTTTGTTAAATGCCAGGTGATTTCCTATTTTCTCATATTTCTAATAGGAAAAAACAAAGCTGCCATTTAAAAAATTGGTAATGTTTTGTGTAATAAATAATATGGGTATAATTTAAATATTGTAGAATTGTCCCCAGTTAATATTTGCCTTTAGTATGGGGTTTTGTTTATTGTAAGATTTCAAATCTTTTACATCTGCATTTCATAATATTTTGGGGAAATTTTTTTTCTACTGAGATAAGCTAAAAATCAGAGGTGCATATCTATACATTGTGTATAAGAGATCATTAGTTCAAATAAGAGCCTTGGTGAACATGTCCAAATTATGAAATGTGATCATCTGCCTTGTAGCATTAAACTATGAATGCACAAAACTGCAATAACATCAAACTGATGATAAATTTACCATCAATTAAATATAACAATTGATGATTTAGTGTTCATACATTTGATAATACAAGTTATAAGCAAGAAGATTTTGAATACCATTTTTCCAATGTATCCCTTAAGGCCTAATATTTTATTATTTCCCCTCCTGAAGATTGATAAGCTTTTAAAAATGATAATTTTCTGCTCTTTGTGTCCACCTTTCAAATCTACAGTGTTGACTGATATTCTCAATCTCCCACTCTGTCCTTCTCCCAATTGGGAATGAATTTTAAGTCTAAACCTATTCTCCATTGTGAACTAACTTCTGAATGTGGTCCCCTTGACAGAATACAAACACTACAGTTAAAGGCATTGATTAAAGCTTAGATGTTTCTGAATTTACCAGCTCACTCTTGTCTGTCCTCATTTTAGAACTGACAATAAAATCAGCCATCATGAGAGTGCAACTGAATTCATTTATCATTTATTTTTAAGGGACAAGAAGAATTGGCCCCTTAGGCTTTTAAAATGACTTAGAAACCAGGACCAATTTAGGATAGTGAAAAGAGGAAAATCTCCTCAATAAACCATGTTAGGAAAACTGGATATTCACATGCAGAAGAATAATATTAAGAGCCCATTTCACATTATGTACAAAAATCAACTTTAAAATATTTAAAGACCTGAAACTTTAAAAAATGAAGAAAACATATGGTAAAAACTCCATGACATTGGTCTGAATGTTTTCAGTATGACCCCCCCAAAAGCACAGGAAACATAAGCAAAAATGGACAAATGAGATCACGAAATAAAAAGCTTCTAAAATAGGAAATGAAAATAATCAGCTGAGTAAAGAGACAACCTAGAGAATGGGTGAAAATGTTTGCCAATTTATACATCTGATAAAATGTTAATATCCAAAGTATGTAAGTCTACAGGAAACTCAAGCAACTCAACTGCAAGAAAGAAAACAACTCCATTAAAGAATGGACAAAAGACCAAAATAGACACTTATGAAAAGAGGACATACAAATGGCGAACAGGTATTTAAAAAAACATTCAGCATCACTAATCACATTGGAAAGGCAAATTTTAAGTCACAATGAGACATTTTCCCCCACTTGGAATGACTGTTATCAAAAAGATGAGTCTGTGAGAATGTGGAAAAAAGGGAACCCTTACTATTAAGTAATTAATGCAGTCATTACAAAAAACAGTATGGAGGTTCCTCAAAAATTAAAAACAGAACCACCACATGATCTAAGAATCCCACTACTAGGTATATATTCAAAGAAATGAGATCATCTGCCAAAGAGACATTTGTACTCCTATGTTTATTGCACCTATATACACAATAGCCAATATATGCAATCAATAAGGATTCATCAAGTGGTGAATGAAGAAAGATGTGGCATACATACACAATGGAACACTGTCACTCTGTACCATGTTCAGCTGGAGGAAGAAGTTGTGCTCCATTTGCGTACAGTGTGTTAAAATGACTTCTGTTGTCCTATATAACAAATTAGAACAAATTAAGAAATAAGAATAAAAAAATTTGTCTCAAAATAAGAACAAAATCGTGTCCTTTGGGATGATATCAATAAACCTAGAGGACAATTATGTTAAATAAGTCAAGCACAGCAAGACAAATACTGCAGTTCTCACTTACACATGAAAGCCAAAAATATCATTCATAGTAGCAAAGAGTATAATGCTGGTTGCCATGGGATGAGGGGACCAGGGAGCTGGGGGTATTGGGAAGATGTCAGGCAAGGGATACAAAATTCTAGTTGGACAGTAGGAATAAATTCAGGAGATGATTCATTGAAAAACATGTCGACTATAGTTAATATGTAAAATATTTAAAATTTGCTAAGAGTAAATTTTAAGCATTACCACACCAAAAAAGTTATGTGAGGTAACATGTTATTTAGCGTGAGGTAACCATTCTGCAATGCTAATATAATGAACATGTTTTATACCACAAAATATATTTTATCAGTTAAATAAACTAAGGATGACCATTTAGTTTTGATATTTAAATACATGTAGATTAATTTGTTATAAATGAAATTTATAGAATTTTTGCAGATTATTCCTAAATTATATATAATGAGGACTTCTCTTCTTTGTTCTTAATAATCTAAAACAGAACTACACCAGAATTTAGATGGAAAAAATGTATGATCATATGATTTTGCCCAGTCTTATTTGATTAAGATGTTTCCTAGAACTTGTTTCCTAGAATTCTATACACTGATGCAGTCTCCAATTTCATTTAAAAAGTCATATCAATTCAGAATACCTGAAGCTAAGAAAAGAATTTAGTTTCATTTCACTTATGTTGCTTGTGTACAAAACTAAGTGTTTATTATACATGCCATTATGGATTATTTTTAGGAATTGTTATATATTTTACTTTTGGATTTGTGGATTATCAGAAATTCATGAAGAGTAGACAGGAACAGATCTTGTGGTGCCTATTTATGACTTTGCAACCTCAGAACTCATCTGACAAATTGAAAACCTGAAAAGATGTTGAGATAATGAATCTGCAGAAAGAAACACGATTGAAGACAGATGTACCCAAGAAGGAATAAATTAGCCCAGTTTCAGTCAGATTTATGTCTAATAATTTATAATAAAGGAAACGAGCAATCAACTTAGCATACACCACCAAAACCAACAGTTATGCTTAGTAAAACCCTTGGCAGAGGAATGGAATTTACTGCAGTTGCTCATTTACTTATCGGTCCCTCTTTCCTATACTATACATTCCTTATTGAGATTTCACTGCATTCACAGTACAGAATACATACTGGATATAAATGTTCATTAAATCAGTGCATTCATAAAAACACAAATGAACAGTCCAAAATCTCAGGTCTTTGTATCAAAGAGCACGTGCTTCCTGTTAGCCAAAAAATGGAGGTATGTCAATTCCAAAGTCGTTAATTTCCTGATTAACGAATTCACATTTTTATAAGTAATGAGTCCTTAATTTTTCATGTTGGTCTAGCTTTTTTATATTTGACACTGACAGTCCTTATAGCTCCATCACCTCAAAACTTTAGGGAATTCTAAAAAGCTCTGATGAAGCTATTTCACAAGACATTGAAGTAAACTGAACAGGTCATTGTCTGAGAAGGTTAAGTCTACATCTCAGCATCTTATCTGCAAAGGAAATTGACTTAGATAACTTTGAAGGTTGCATTTTGCTAGAAAAATATCTTAGATTTCTAATTAAGCATTCAAAATCTCTTAGTATATCTCACCATCTAAGGCTTATTACAAAAAACACAAATGATCTACATCTTCCTGTAAGCAATAAAATAACAGATCAAGGGAGAGGAAATTCATAAGAAATGTTAAAACAGATTCTAAAACTACTAGTAAAAACACAAGTAACAGGACATCCAGTGTTATTTTTTTTTCCAGATGATCTCTAGGTTATCTAATCCATTTTTATTAAATGAAAGATGAGATACTACCAGAATATAAGCACCACAAGGGCAGGTATTTTACTTTTCTGCAAATGAAGGTTTATGTTGAAGATAATAATAACATAAATGTAATATCAAATTATCACAGTGTGTCCCATAAATATTTACAATTACATTAAAGAAAAAGGCTACAGGGTTTTCTAAATTTAAAAAAACAAATGCTGAGCTGCTCTGGATGATATAGTATTGAGTTTTATTCCCATGGTGTGCCCAAAGGGGGCACCAAAGAGCTTTCAACACAGTTGTTCCGTGAATAGACTATAGATAGAAGTGTGCTCTTCCCTGGGCATGGTATCAAGCCTGTAATCCCAGCTACTTGGGCGTAAGAGGCAAGCGGATTGCAAATTCAACACCAGCCTGAGCAATTTAGCGAGACCTTGACTACAAGTAAATTTTTAAAAGGGTTAGGGATATAGCTCAGTGATAGACTGCTTACCTAGCATCCATGGGGTCCTGGGTTTAACCCCCAGTGCTGCAAAAAGAACCAAAAACAAAGTAAAAATAGGGTGGGGGGGTGCACTCATACTGAAATATGGATCTTTCTGGACAGCCAGACATTGGAGCATGTTGGCTCATCTGGATTAGCTTTATCTATTTTTCCCAAGTGCCCTAGAGATAACTTTTCTTTTTCACTTCTGCTATGAAAAAAAGATTTGAAACCACAGTAGAACATGACACAGATAAATGAGCCTGTTAAACTTGAGCAATAGGTGTGATTTGTTGGCCACTCTGACCAAAGAACCTTAGTCTGAATCTTAAGGGCATCTTACTGCAGGCTCATCCACATGTATTAGTTTTCCAGCATACTTCAAAAGCCAAATAAACTGAAGTGCTTAGTTGTTTGGGAAATAAAAGAAAAAAGAAAACCTTAATTTTCATAAAAGTTAGAACCATTTGACTTATTGAGGAAAGGAATACTTCTAGTCCTCAATCGTAAGCCATGTCAACTTAAGAGAAAAGTTAGTTTTCTCATTTATGATTAAAAGGCATGTCCCATTTAAAAAAAAAAAAAAACTGCCATATTTGGCTGAAAGTCGAAAAAAGGGGAGCCAAGGTTTTTGACACACACCATTTGAAATTAATGTATTCTATCAGGAAAAGATCTCCCCTGTCAGATTAGTCTTGTAAGTATTAAAAACTGGCACCCTGTTAATTGTTTCATAAACATTACATGAATTATTCTCACAAAGAACACAAGAAGTGTTATTTCCTTTTCCACAGATGAATAAACTGGAGTTTATAGGACTAATTTATATAATTGTATTTATTCCAGTAGTTTCTAAGTTTCTGCAGGTAAGACACTCAATTGAACCATTGCTGAAGCATATTATGGATCCATGTTAGGACCAGGTATTTGGAGTGCCAGATTGGAGTAGTAATTCTGACCATCACCTTATCAAAATTATCTGCTGAGCTCTGAACATATGGTAAGTGTGTACATGTTCTGGCATCCTGAGTTTATGGAAAGGTCCCCAGATGATCTTATTATGTAGACATCATGAAAACTATAGTGAAGGACTTTGTTTCATAAGCAGACTAACTCCTAAGTACATCAGCAAGAGTAGTAGTTGAAGAGTTAATTTAGAATCAACAGAGAACATCCATGGCCAGAGTAAAGATCTAACATTGCTTTAGCAACAAGGAAAATTCTCCCAGGCACATTTTCTAATATGAGGTAGTGATCAGATGACTCTGTGATGGAAAGACTGATGAGGATATGAAAGTTTGTCAAGAACTACAAAGTGGGGAAAACTGAACTACGGCAATAGTTGTTCTCCATCTTTGTGGCATATTACTCACTTTGGGATGGTGTTTTAAACATTAGTGTCCAGGATACACCACAGAACAATCAAATCAGAATCTCCTGGGGTAGGCCTGGGCATGGTTACATACATTAAGCTCTCTGGTGCTTCTAACTTAGAGCATGGTTAAGAGTCACTGTCCTAAGACTTAGTGAGATTTCAACTGACACTTGTTAATTATTAGACAATGCTCCTCAAACTAAACTGCATAGAAGTCACCTCGGAACTTTGTTAAACTGTAAGTTCTGTCTCAGTAGGACTGGGATAAGGCTTAAGATTTACCTGGGGAGTTAAGTATATACAACCTATATCTGGGTCCCAACCATGGAGATACTGGTTTTATTCACATGGGGCTTGATCTGCATTTTGAAGCGTTAAAGTTCTTCTAGGTGATTCTAATGGCAGCAAAACTTTGGGTTACTGCCTGAGGAGCTTATTGAGACCAAAATAGCAAAGACCAACTGGCAAACTCTAAATGAGAAAGAATTAGAATAGAACCACTGTAGCTGATGGGACAAACTCCATACTGGTCTCATGACCCACAGACCAACATCTCAGTCAAGATTTTCACTATTCTCCAGAAGATTTGAAAGCTCTGACACCACTGATTCTGCATTTCCCTTGTGGAGCTGAGTAGGGCCTGCCTCTTTAGAAAGTATGGGAACTTTACGCTGTGCCAGGCACTACCTATCCCATTTCATTTATTTATATTATCTGTTTAACCCTGTGGGCAACTGGATTTGAAAGCTTTGGGTTATGCCCTGACTGCTTCACACTGACTCCAGGTCAGCTGATGTGACTAGCAACTACCCATCACAGTTGTCTTTAATCAAAAATGGTATTTAGTGAGTCATTAGCCTTCGCAATACAATTTTTATACATTGATATAGTATGTACCCTAACCAGCTGTCTGATTGATAGCCAGAAATATTCAAGGCCACACAACTAGATGTGAAGCCCAGAAAGCAGTTTATATATTGCAACTCCCGGCCTAGTACTCCAGGTGATTGGCTTGTATTTGAGGATAATACAAGGAACTAACTAACAAGTTATGAGAATTAGATTAGATAACATACAGAAAGCACTTGACCAAGTTCCTGGCCTATGTAAAGTAGTCGAGCAACATGGAACTGCATTACCGCACATCTGGGACCTCTGCCCTTCACTTGCACGTAGGAGCTGAGCCCGCCTCGGGTAGGTGGAACAGCTAAGTGAAGCGAAGCTCCTTCAAGACACTATGGACAGCAAAATTTTCTATTCTGTTAAAAAAAAAAAAGACAAGAAATATTTTATACAGAAACTCTCAAAGGCCCACAAGTTGAAGGCTTGTTCATTAGCATGTGCTACTGAGAGGTGGTAGGAACTTCAAAAGGTGGGGCCTAGTGGAAGTCTGGGGGGGTGTATCCTCAAAAAGGATTGTGGGACTTCTGCCACTTTCATTCTATTTCCCTTTTGTATCCTGGCCATGAGGTGAGCACTTTGCTCCACCATGTGCTCCCACTATCATATAATGCTTCATCACAGACTCAAAAGTATTGGGTTTAACTGTCCATGGACTAAAACCTCCAAACCTGTGAGTCAAAATAAGTCTTTTTTCTTTGTAAGTTACCTCAGGTATTTTGTTACAGTAATGGAAAGCTTACTAACACAAAGCCCTAATTCATCAAGAAAATTTGTCATCTGGCATTCCCTAGTTACATCTTATATTTTATCTTTGCACTGACTACCCCATATGGCCTTTGCTTCATCTGTCTCACTAGACTGAATTCCTTCAGAAGCAGTAGCTCTGGCTTCCTTAGACTGTCCCTGGCAGAGAACTTTCACTATGTAGGTAATCAATAAAACAGTACTAAGAAAAAGAACAAATGAATCATATATATTCAATCCAAAGAACTCTTGGTAGCTATGATGTGCTTGCATTATGTTTCTTATGTGCTAAAGTCCTTCAAAACTTATGCCACCACCACAGTCTTATCAGTGACAGAAAATCTTGTATTGTTGAATAATATTAATATAAATAAATCCATATAGAGCTAGAATTATATTTTTTCACCTTCTAACTAGTCAAAATAGTTTGTGTAAGACCAAAATTTTAATCATTAATGATAGCATCCTTGTTGTTTTTTTCCTACAACTGTGCCTTGGAATTTTGCAATTTAGTATAGATTGAAATAATTTCATACTTTTCCTACCTTAACATCTTTTATTTATATCTATTAGGTGTTTCAACATAGCAGATATTCTCAAGGGTGATCAGAAAATGCTAAATCTATTTTAAAAAGTATCAACCAACCTAGCTGACCTAAACATAGTATTTTAGAAAATACACATTTTCACAGAAATCATTCCACTATCAAAATTAAAGTCTATAAAATGTGCTAAAAAACAAGCAATGATCTTTCATTGGTTCATGAAAAAGACATCTCAAAATACCCAATCTAAAATACCTGAGCTAGTCCAAACATTCCAAAACTACTTTTTAAAATGTTCACATCATCTTCATTCTTCATTGAACCCATGAATTTTTTATGGTTATCAAAATAAAATAAGGTAACATTCCTCATGAATGCATTTACAATTGTGTTTGCATTTCCTAAAATATGTTACAATTATAAAAGTATCCTTTATTGAAATTGAAATTGGATCAATTACAATGATTCATTTTCTAAGAATCCATTTAATACAATCAGACTTATTGTTTGTATTGTTTATGCAAAAATCCTGAGGCCCAATTTTTAGCCTTAGGCAAGCTTTAAGTATTTTTGAAAATGAAGGCTTTTAAGAGTTTACATCAATGCTCAATTTTCAGATGACAGATTTCTTGTCCTGTCATCCCTTTTCTCATGGAAAGCCTGGAGACAATTTTGAGGTCTATCAAGGGTTACTAGAGAGACAACTAGAATAAGAAACCTGCCACTCCAGTGTCTGACTTTCGAACAAAGATCAGGCTTGTCTACTGCTTGCTACAAAAGCACAGAGTGAACCCACTGCGTGCCTGGCATCCACCTGGCATACACTGCCATACCCCATGGGATTAGGGGGCAGGAGGAATCAGTGCTAGTATACTGATGCTCGTGCCAGGAGTACAGTCCTTTGTTTTTGATCCGGGAACTTCATGTGTACTGCAAGCATCCACAAACAGTAACAGACTTGTTAATGAGCACTATAAGAAGGTAAAAATCAAATCCCAAGCCTGACCCGCTCTCATTTTAGCTTGAAAATGAGAAAACGTTTGGAGTTTATCATTACAGAAACTGATCTGTTTACAATTACTCAGAATGAATCAGATTGTTCAGCATGAGAAGAAAACAAGGGCTATAGTATACGTTCCTATTTCTCTGGATTCTAATAAATTCTTATGCTAATTTTGGTCAAAATTATTCATGTCATTGAAGTATTTATATTTCACTGACCTTAAAGCTAATATATTCAGATACTTAGAAGAGTTAAAGACTTCGTTTTAGATAAGTATAGAGTTATTTTATAAGTAAAGATAAAATATGCAGAAAGCAATTTGTCAAAGTCAATGCGTATTCACCATAGATAAGCTTCTACTTATCACTGAAAGATTTGAATACAAAGGTTGAGTGAGTTGAAAAAAAAAGTTTCTGGCTAAGAAAATTGCATTTTTGAATGCAAATCTACAGCAATTCAATGAATATTTAAAGAAAACTTTAAAAAGAGCAAAATACTTGGCATTTGGTGGAAATTGTATAATTCTCATTAAGTTTTCTAAAGAAATTAGTTAATACAAAAATCTAAGTCTTAGGGGGAAAAAAATCAGACAATTTATAGAATATCTGAGATCACAGAGTAGGATATATAAATAGACCAAGAAAACACTTAGGATTAAAGAAATCTAGGTTGAGTGCTTCCTGCATCTTGACTTGTTCACCAAGGTTGCCCATGTGCCTGGCAAGGTGTCCTCCTCACTGGAGGAAGGGAGAGAGCATGGTACTGTGTGAATGGTTACAGGCACAGTTCCAAAATTCCGGTTTAAAATCTGAGGTTAAAATCTTAGTTTCTTCACTTCCAACCAGCTGAATGACCTTGGGCAAGTTATTATTCACTCTGTTCTTCAATTTCATCATAGGGTTGTGAGTGTGACTGAATTAAAAGACAAAAAGCACTTAGGTACCTGGCACACAGTAAATAACTCATGAACATTTCCTAATATGATGGACGCTCAATAAACAAATTTTATTCAGATTAAAAATTCGATACAAAGAAATTTGAACTGCAATGAACCTTAGACATAATGAAACTTAATTTTGTCATCTTGTAGAAATTTTCCCCAAGTATCAAAACTATTAAGAATGAAGCCAGATCTACCACTTCAGTGCTTTCAAATTATAAAGCTCATCACATAACTATAAGTATTGGCTCTTTCTCCAGCATAAAAAAAAGGAAAACCCATTTTTCTTGTCTTCCCTGCCAACTCCCTTCAATAACCCCAACCATATTTTATTTGAAGGCAAAGGTTGCATATACATGTTTATATGTGGACATATCTATACACACACACACATGCTCTACCATGTTTTATTTAAACCACATTGTCTACCTATAGAAATGAATTGTGGAACCAGAACTAACATCCTAGTATACAGAGTATTTTACTTTAGCCCAATTCTCCAAAAGGATAAAGCACTTATTGTCATATCAAAAAATGCAAAGAGATGCTAAAAATTTGAATAGTAATAATAATCTACACACCTATCCCTCATATATCTCATGTCTTCTTTCAAGGTTTGCATTTTTTGTAAATGTATCCAGATTTCCAACTTTTTAATTTACAAAGCATTCCGTATTTTTCATTGGGGCTGCCAAATGGGCTATTTTAAAGTACAATATGCATTTTCCAAAAGCCCAATTCGAAGCAGCATGTATTCAATATATATTAACAATGAGCATTTGTGTATTAACTACGGGTTCTGAGACACATCACCTCTCATTTCTTGCATTTACTGTCTAAAGTGGGAGGAACAATTTAACAAGGAAGCAGATGTGAGAACAATGAACACATCTGAAGCCAAGTGACTTTTAGTGGTGAGCAGTAAAATATACTGTGCAACTAACAATTAAATCAAGAAATAAAGTTTCAGATATGACAGGTGTGATCTAAGTTGACTATTTTCTGCAATAAAAAAAATTACAAAAATAAAACACAATGAAAGATGCTATATTATTAACACAAGAGACTACAGAACATACATTTTCCCCTCTGGACTTTTGGAAGCAAATTGGTAGCTAATTGAGAGGTAAGAGACTGGGTTATTTTATTCTCCCAGCAGAATTCTGCTTCTTGATTCCTCCCTCCTTTTCTTCATTGTTACAGAATAATCATAACAAAAGCATCAAAATAACAATGTTACTGTACTCACGAGTCAGTCTGCTTGGTTTTTCTTAATGTCTTTGATTCCATGAGTAATGTGATAGATGGTCTTAAGATGATTGCAAATGTCTGCTCATCAGGGAACAAAATAAGAATCCATGAGTATGAATTTGATAAATCTGATTGGGGAGCTAAAAAGAGGGGGAGAAATGAAGCCTCTACCACACACTGAAATCTGTTAGCATGTTGATCTGGGACTTCCCAGCCTCCTGTGAGAAATAAACTTCTGTGGTTCTGTTGATTATAAGCCACCCAGTTTATGGTATTTTGTTATAGCGTCCCAAATGGTCTAAAACAATCTCAGGAGGAGATTGCCATGGCGTAATTCCTTTGAGGGTCAACTTTATCTGTCAGCTCAGCTAGACTCTAAACCCCCAGCCCTTCAAACACTAATCTATTATTGCAAAGATATTTCGTGGACCAGACTAAAGTTCATAACCAGCTGATATTAAGTAATGACAATTTATCTTTGATAATCTGGGTGGGTCTGATTTCACAAGTTGGAAAGTCTTAAGAGCAGAACTAAGGTTTCCTAGACTCTTCCCCTATGGAAAAGTGTCAACTCCTACCAGAGTTCCATTCTGCCCTTCCTAATGACCTGTCCTACAAATTCAGGCTTGCCTAGCCAGCCCCCAAAACTGGCATTAGATAAACCAATTTCTTAGAATGAATCTCATGTGTGTATGCATGTGTATTACATATCACACGTACATATATGAATACACACACTATATACATACATATACATATATAGGCATATATATGGGGGGGGTGCTGGTTTTATTTCTCTTATTGAGCTTGACAGTTTTTAATGAACACTTGGGGACAGAGAAAGAAGAAATACCTGAAAACACAGGGGAGTCTCAGAGAAGATTCATGTCTCAATTCTCAGCAGGGTCCCTGGGAAAGATCATCTGGCACAGACCTCGGAGCTCCCTCTGCTGCATTCCATACCTTCTCCATACCCATCCCTACCTCCCTGAGCTCCCAGTTGGTTTAAAAGACACTTGCAAATCCTTCCAAGCTCTTAAACTTCAATATGGCTGAGAAGAGGCTAGGCCTTGAGAGGTTTCATAGGTTAAGGAAAAAAGGGGCAGAGAGCTATGAAGGTATGAAACTGGGAGCACCAGGGGACATAGCAGCTAAGCATTGAAACCCATGGAGGCTATAGTCTGGAAAAAGTCAGACTCCTCAGTCAGCAAACAAGTCTCCAATTAATGAGCACTTCCTTCAAAAGCCAAAAAAAATTCTGAAATGATGTTGAGCTGTGTTTTCCACCTAGGTAGAACTGCAAAGCTAGAGAGGGAAGCACAATTATACACATCTGAGATGCCAATTACTCCTCTTTAGGGTAGGAGGTGTTGCGGGCTCTTTCTTATTCTGGAGCCACGTGTCACCTTTGCTGATATTTCTCTGGCCTTCTGAATCCAGGGCTTGAAGAATAAAGGAGAATGGAGTCCAAGCCTAGAAGATAGCATCGAAGAGTACAGTTTGGGACCTGAAGCTTTAAGCAGACCTCAGTGAGCATCCATGTTAGGCAGAGGAATGATCCTTGACAAAGATGTCCAGAACAAGGACAGATTCTGCCAGGAAACGAAAATAATCAGAATGGAAAATATGACTATCTGTGGTAAAGGAACAAGCAATGTGGAAATAGGATATGATCTTTGTCTTCCACACAGAATAGACACGATTAAAACTTTAAATGAAGGCTTACATAAGCATATTATTCACAGTTACAGAAGCAACAGTGCAAAGGGTAAAAAGAAAAAAGAAAAAGACCCTATTAGTATTTTTCTTTTAGGAAGAAGAATAAGAGCAGAGAGTAGAAAGAGTAGGAAACATGCTCTTTGCATACAGTTCTACACTGCTTGGTTGGTTGTTTAAACAACATATGCCTATCATGCTATTAAAATTTTAAAAACTAAATGGATATGCCCAGTTCTCTGGCAAGGACTATCCAATTTCCAAAACAATGCTTTTATTTTATTGAGGAAAAAAGTTCACTTTATTATAAACATTGAGGTCTTAGTTATGTGTTTAATACAACAGCTCTAAACAAACATGATTGCACAGTTAACAAACAAAAAAAGTCAACAAAGAACTCAAGCGTATTAGTTTCTGTTACTGTTTAGCAGATTACCACAGACACACACTAATCAACTTAAAACACAAAACTTATGGACTCACAGTTCTGTAGGTGAGACACAGCATGCCTGGGTTCTTTGCTCAGGTTTTACAAGGTAGGAATCAAGGTATCCTTTCTGGAGACTGAAGAAGTCTCTGACTCCAGGCTCCTTCAGGTTCTTGCTAAATAAAGGTCTTGTGGCTACAGAACCCAGATCCTTATTTCCTTGAGGTTGTGAGTAGAGGCAGCTTTCAGCTCAGAGAGGCAGGCTGCCCATCTTTTGCTATGTGGACCACCTCCATCTTCAAAGTCAGCAACAAAGGATCTCCCTCTGATAGAACCTGGATCTCTCACATTGGCTTTCTTCACCAGGAAAGGCCAGACCCTTTTAAGTGCTCACTTGATTAGAGGAGAAACACCAAGGTAGTCCCCCTATCTGAAACTGCTTTGGAACTCTACTTACCTCAGTGGTAACAGCTGCACAGCTCACCTCACCTCAGCTGCACAGCTGTACCCAGGAACCTATTGTTTGATAGCATATCTGAAAGAAGGCATGTGTACGCCAGCCAAGTGGGAATCTTAGGGGCCCTTTCAGAATTGTTTTATACAGCAAGAAAAGCAGGATTATAATTTCTTCAATAGGAATTAGTAGGTTGTTTACTACAAGTCGAAAAAGCTTTAAGTATATAAATGCAGAATGGATTTTTCCAGCTTTATTGAGAGGGATATAATTAACAAAAATTGAATATATTCAGTGCTCTCTTGATATGTGTATGTAGTGTGAAATAATTGCAGCCAGAAACTAATTAATATACCCATTATCTCAGTTACCTTTGGCAGTGATGGGGGGGGCACATTTAAGATATATTCTCAGCAAATTTCAAGTATCCTGTCTTCTAAAAATAAAAGTTCTTGATAAGATGGTCTGCTCTTCAGGCACAAGTAAAACTAAGGAACCACTTAAAAAATAAAGCAACATAGACTTAAGAATTCTAAAAGTCAATTCCAAGTGTTTTAAAAATTTATTCCAATCATATCTAAGTAATATATCTTATTATAAATATCACTCTAGTGAGTTTGTAAATCAAGGATTAGTGACATTAATGCTCCATGGAGGATTAAAGAACACTAATCAAGTTAATGAAGAGGAAAAATTGATTTGTAGTTATTTAATAATAAAAATGATGACTCGTTTTTATTCTGTCAGCCATTCCCCCAAATTAGTTAGGAAACTGCTTTAGAGAAAACCATCCAGGAAGAAGACTAGATTGAAGGTCACGCCAGGAAAAACTATCATAGTACACTGCAGTAGCTTTGTTAATCAGTTTCCTGTTAAACTACAAAAAGCATCTTTTTCTGTACATCTATAAAGGTATACATCTATAAAGAACAATAATGTTCTTCCCTCTTCTGATAATTTTTAGTATTATTCTGATAATTTCTAGTATTATTTCTAGTGCAAGTACAGGATAAGGAGATAAGTAACCTCAGTTCTCTGTGCATTCTGGGCAGGTCATTTATCTCTGGTTCCCACTAGCTGCATTTCTAGAGCTTCCAAGTTGAAATGGACCTTTTAACTCAGGTTCTTTACAATTCTACACAGCTCTGAAATCATATTTAACAAATAACTTTTTTAAAAAGGGAAAAAATTCCAAATAGAGAAATTGAGTATTTTAATAGATATAACAGGGTATTTGGTCCTGGTTGGAATGTTACCACTTTTAATTTTAGAATGAGTTTACAAAGATATTTGAGCATTTCAATAAGTAAAGCTTCTTGATCCTGCCCCAGTCCCCTAGCAATTCAATACACAGGACTACTGATGTGCTTATGTTCTCCAGTTCTTTATTTGTGTCAATGAAAAGAATTTCATTATTCTACAAAGTTACATAGATGCTTCCAATTTCAAGGCCTAATATATTAAAATCAATTCAGTTTTCCTGTAAAATACAGCCTTGTCACCTTCTTGGCATTATCTACAAAAAAAAGAAGAGAGAAGGCAGAATTCACAATTAAATTATTCTGATCTCTAATGTATTAACATTCCTCGACCTTTGACATAATTCAATTCACATTTACTGAAAGGTTATGATATGTCTGAATTTGTGTCACACTGTAAGATTTTAGGAGCATCTTATTATCCCAAGCACATAGTACAATCTTTAAAAGTGAGGGGGTACAAAGTGTTTCCAGATAAATATAGATAATGCAAGGGCCTTGCTTCAAGGAGCTTATAATCTAGTTGAAATGATGGAAATAGGACAAATGACATAAATCACACCATGGCAAATGTGTCTTACAAAACAGCCCCCAAGGATATCCACGTCCCAATCCCTGGAGCCTGTATGTCACAGGGCCAAATTGAATTGAGATTGCAGATGGAGTAAGGCTGCTGATCAGTGGACCTTAAATCACATGAGCTCTTAAGCTAGGAAGGGAGAGGGGGAGAAGAGTGTGACAGATGGAACTAAGAAGGACCAGATCCTCTTTTGTTGTCTTGGAAGATGGAGGAACAGGGCTGCAAAAGCCAAAATATGTGAGCAGATTCCAGAAGTAGGAAATAGCAGGAAGGAGATCCTCCCCACAGACTCCAGAAAACAACACAGCCTTGCAACACCAGACTTGATTTCTGCTCAAGACAGGTCAGACATCTAACCTACAGACTGTAAGATTACACAGTTTGTTGGTTAAGACACAAATTTTGTGACAATTTGTTATGGCAGCCATAAGAAACTACTCCAGGGTTACAGAATTGGTTTCAGCTGTGAGAAGGCTTCACCACCACGGTATCTCACTGAGATGTGAAAAGCCTGGGAGCAATGGAGGGCAACATTTGTTTATGAGTTCAATCCTTGCTACTCCAAGTGTGATCCCTTCTAAGTAACACTGGAGGGAGACTGCTGGAGATGTGTTAGTTTTGTTTGTTTTTTTCTTTGGGAAATGCAAAAAATGCCAGAGTCAGCATTTTAACAGGCCCCACCCCCCATAAGCTGCATTGCAATTAAAGTTGGAGAAGCACTAAATTTATTAAAAACCTAACTTTCCCATGTTCATAAATGAATACTCCACAGTGAATCTCACCATTATGTATGTCCACAATACACTTAAAAAAAAAAAAAAAAAAAAAAAAGCAGAAGAGCAAGCAGTAGGTGTACAGGGAAGGAAATAGGGAGGGAGGAGGGGAAGGAGAGGGGAAGTATTGGGAAGTGAATTAGAGCAAATTATATTCCATGTGTTTATAATTATGTCAGAATGAATCCTAATGTTATGTATAACTAAAAATAACCAATAACAAAATAAAAAAAGAGAAAGAAATTATTAAAAAGCTACTTTAAAACATGTAGAAATCTTTAATTCTCCTTTTCTGACTCACAAATGTCTGGAAAACAATTCTTAAACATACTGAAAAGAAGAATGCTCAGCTGTTATTTGTTAACATGGACAAAAGGAAAAAAAAATTTCTACTGCTCTTAATGAAAAGGCCCGTCAGTAAAATCCATCTGTTCTCACCTGCAAAGAATTTCCCTTCTCTGAAAATACCCATGAGCTGAAAGAGTATAAATGTCAAAGTTTTATTACCTTTGAATAAATATTAGAATCAATGGAAAAGTACTCACAGAGCCATCTTGTGCAGACAAAATAATTTCATTCACATAATACATTTTCTTTAATTACTTTAATATAAAAGCACTGTTCCACATTTCACATAATATTAAAACAAGTTTTAAAACACTAAAACAAGTATTCGATGAAAATAAATTTATTGAAGGGTAACAGTGACCATGAAATTAGTACTTCCCAATCATTACTGATGCCTTTGAATTAACCACATTTGGAGGGTGGGCAGAGAAAATATGGAATGGAAAATGTATATTTTAAAGCTACATTTTTACCCACCCTATAACTTTCTGCTAAATCTTGGGCCTACTAAAAGATATACTCAAGATGATTGAAAAGATATTCAGCTAAAGTCCTACTTCAGAGACATTAAAATATACTCCACCAATGATATGCCACTGCAAACCCTTCCATCTGTTTAGAAAATTAAAGTAATGAGTCTTTCTAGGTAAAACCTGCCATCAAAAAAGAGAACATTAACAGAGAATTAGTGATGGTAACCAGAATGAGAAAATCAGTACAATCAAGAAAGACAAATAATTATTCAACATAATTTGGCCTGATTAGATCAATGTAACTCAATGAGTAATTCAACAACGCTATGAGAAGTGGACAACAGGAACCAGAGTCCTGACTTTAAATTCATGTATAATAATCCTATTTCAATTAACCTGCAAAGTGAAAGCCCTGAATCCACCTTAACATTATAACATACATCTTACAATAATATAAAAGTCAAATCATTATCGATACATATTTTTTCTCTAAAGTGCACAATTTAAGAAAACTTCACCAGAGTGTGCACTTTGAAAGGTATAATCAGTGTGTACAGTATAGACAAAACAGGCACCTCCATTGTATTTTTTTGTTTTGTTTTTTAATAAATAAAAGCACATTAAGGAAAAAGAAGGTGAGCAGCACCTGAAGCCTTTGACACTGGTAACTAAATGCCGGTACCCAAGTAGTCTAGCCGCTTACATGTTACTAAGAGCTGCAAAGAAGGAGCCATTTTTGACTTAACATTTTAATTCTAGTAGAAACAAGAGCTTGTCTGAGCTTAAACTCCTGTCACCTGGTAGCAAGGAAGATACCAGTCCTTCAAATGGCCTATACTTTAGACAGCAGACCGGACTCTGGAGCACTGGCCTTAATGAGATTCTGGATTTCCTTGAATTTTGGATGGTCTTTATCTGCAACCAGCTGCAGCAGAACAGCCTCACTCGTGGTCACTATGATTCCAGTTCGAGCAAGGCGCTTTAAGAGAAAAGAGAAACCAATGAGCACAATTGAGAAGAGAGCATGACAATGAACACTATTTGAAAACAGCAAAAGTGTGCCAGAACACAATAGTTAGTGTCCTCTATTACAGCCATGGTCCTTGGCCAAACCATCAAAATCAGTGATGGGAAAAATTTTTAAAACTCATTGTTATTTCCCATATTAGTAAAATGGAAAATAGGTAACCAAGTAAAAAAAAAAACAAAACCAGGTAGCCAATGTTGTGACCTTTTGGTGAAGGGACAGGAGAGTAATAAAGGCTAATGATGTAAAACGTGAGGGATGGGTGCAAGAGGAACTTTATTATTAATTATTTGAATACCTTTCATTGCTGCAATTTCCTAAGTACAACTTGCAGATTTTTGCTTGATCTCTCATTCATTTGTTCACTCACTCAAATGAGAACTATTTTGGTTTTACTGCTATATTGATTAAACTCCTCAATTTTTATTTCTAGCATTGAGATAAAAAGAGATGACTCTGTCCACATTCCCACTGTGCAAACAACATGAGATTATGAAATAGATTATGATGTGTGCTAATACTTATGTCTGGCATTCCTGGCATGTGGTAGCTATTTATTTAAAAAGAAATAGGGAGAGGGTGGCTAATACTTCTAAAGTTCCACTGGTTGTGCTACAGATATCACTGTTGCTGTCTAGAAAATTTCATTACCAACTTATGATCCCATATCATGTAACTAAAGTTTATAATTGCAATCATGTACATATATGACTGTCTGACTGATGTGATCCTCTAGTATGTACAATCAGAAAAATGAGAAATTACACTCCATTTATGTATGATCTATCAAAATGGATAAATGCATTCTACAGGCATGTACACCTAATTAGAATAAAAAATCAATTAAAAAATTAAAATGAGGATTCTTAATTTTTCAGCCCCCAAACATCTGACATTTAGCATGTCAGTTTTTCTCATAAGTTAGAGCTCTCCTGTCTTGAGATGACTGGCAGAAGAAGAAAAAAAGAGCCACGCAAGAGGTTTAAGAATGTATCCCCTGGGGTGATAAAGGAGCCATCACTTCTGCTGCCATCATAAACATTTCAGAATCACTAAACAGGAATATAAAATTTAAGGTTGTATAAAGTTTTCCTGACAGGCCAAAGCATGTCCTTGCCAAACTGTTCCTGTGCAATCATAATAACTAGGAAAGAAATCTCAAGGAGGGGAAGAGAGGAGCAAAGGGAGAGCAAAAGAACAGAAAAGAGGGGGAGAAGTGCGTAGAGGGAGGGACAGAGGAAGGATTCCACAGCAGAGATTCATTCTCTGGATGTATTTATTATCAGAAACACTGGAAGAAAAGCAGGCAAACTGTCATCCCAAGAAGCATCCACTCTCAGAGTCACAGAGGAGGAAGTACTTTGGCAAATCAAAGGAAAGACCCAACTCCAGCTCTCTTTATAAAGGAAGAAGGCACTGGTGTAGTCAGGATATCCATGCAGAGTAAGCAAATCTTCCTTCACACAGTTGTGCATCCACAGACCCAACCTTCCCACTGACAGACTCCTCCTTTTTATCACCAAGGACACAGAACGGAGTATAAACCTTAACCTACTTAGAAAGCAAGCTTGGCTCCCAACAGCCAGTATAGAACAGGGTGCAGAGTGGCTGCCCAGACTCAAAAAATAAAATAAAATACAGCAGGAAGTTGTACAGAAACCAGGGAAGAAGCAGGTATGTCGGTGCCCTCTTTGAGATCAGAAAATCCAGGGGGTTAGGTTTTTAAAGACCTGGAAACTCTAATTTCCTACTCCTTGCTGTTTAGGCTAACTGATTATCATGTTAAAACTCTTCCAATGTCAAAACACCCTGTGCTTACTTCAGACAGAAAGACAGAGAATATAAGACAGGTCTGGTGCCGTGAAAACACCACTGAACGTCCCCTCCTCTAGCTCAGCTCTCACCCAGCCAGTGCCCGCCCTGCCTGGCCTTCTGCTCACTGCTAAGCCAGGGGACTTTGAATGATTCAGTCTGACTGAATCGCAGACATTCAATGTCTGAGAAAGTGTTTTACGCAGAGCCATGTTGTCAACAAAGTGAGTTCCCACTCATCTTTCTAGTTCCTTAATGAGGCAGGAAGGGAGAGAAACCATTTCTAGGACTAAGGATAATAGCTGGTGACCAGAAAAGAGCCTGTTGACAATGTGCAGCTTTTCTAGCATTCTACTCACCATAGCCGGCTCCTTTCTACCAGGATGATTCTCAGTGATTTTCAGTCAGGTAATAGGGCAGGGGCAGGCTGGGATGCTCATCACAGAAACACCTTTGGATAAACTGACACCTACACAACACTATCTAGCATCAAGACTGAGATGTGGCCAGTACTGATTGGGTTTTAAAATAATTTAGCCAAGAATCTGTGTTAAAGGAAGGTGGAGCACAGCAAAATGCATAGCTTTTAGATCCGGCAGGAAGACCTGTGCATCCTGCCTGCCCTGATGAGCCTGAGGGCAACTGAGAACACCACAACACAGTGGCCATTCTGGATGTATCTGGAAGATTCTTGGCCACCACCTGAGAACAGGGTTCCAAGCCTACTCTCCTCTTGGGCACCTGTGCCTCTGAAGCTTTCCCCTTACACTTGCAAAACCACTTCAGCTAGGCCGAAGAAAAAGAAAGGTTTCCCTGACACACAACCCAAAAATGAAAGTGCACAATATCATGAAAGAAGGTATAAGGGAAGGCGAAGCCCACCAAATTCTGAGCAGCACTAAAAACTACCCAGAAGTACAAGAATGTCCACATTCAAGTGATGATTTAATCCTATTTTACCCTGAATTTATTTTACAATTAATTAGTAGTTGAAAGAAACAATGCCTGAGAGATGGCAGGTACTCAGAAGGCATTTGATTGGTTGGTTGATGGATGGGTGGATTTTTTTACAGTGCTGGGAACTAAACCCAGGGCCTCACGTATGCTAGGTAAGAGGTCCACTACTCGGTTACAGACTCAGACCAGAAATCACTCCTTGAATAAAGTATGTGCCACAGACCCACCCTTGATAACTACAAATCTTATTAGTATAATAATCTTAATAAGCAATATAAATAGTGTCCAAAATTATCTTAAGTAGTTACGTTCTAAAGGTATAAAGAAAAAGAGGAGATAGCCATGTTGCTATTTTAACTTTCAGAGTAAGAGAAGAAAAAAAAAAAAAATGGAAGGATGGTGGTGAGCAACAACGTTTTAAAAATAATAATAATAATAATAATTATTATTATTATTTAGGGACAAGCTATATCACATCCACACCAAAATAAGATCAAGAGGAAAATTCTGGAGTCCGGCAAGTGTCCCCATCACCAGGGACCTGCTCTATGATTTTTCTCCCTTTCAATCTCAACACTTGAATTCCATGTAGGTTCTTCAATATGTACCACAGACAATAAGTATTTTCCTTCCCTTCTTAGAACTTCTCAGGACAAGTCCTTTGGGGTCTTAGGTTTTATATGTTTAGACATTTCTAGTAAAACTAACCTCATGAAGCCAATAACAAATAACAACAACAGGGAAAAAAAGCAACTAGTTTCTGAGTGCTTACTGTGTGGGGTCCTATACTAAACTAGAACACGTTATCTCATTCGATTTTCACAGTATTGCTACAGTGTAGTTGCTATTATTATTTCCTCCTCACCAATGAGAAATCTGAAACAGAGTTCACAAACCTTGTTCAAGGACACAGATTTATGAAACACCATCCCTGCATTCAAACCTACATTACTGCCCTGCTGTTTATACTCCTCATCACTGAAAAGACAGACGGCCTGTCAAAGATTGAGGTCTGGATGGTAATTAACTGACTATGTTTTTAATCTAAGTCTTGTGGGCAGATGGAATTGCCAAGAGTCAAATTTTCCTGTGATAAATTCCATAATAGAGACATGGCTAAGAAACATATGGATGGATATGTAATTTCAAAGATGAAAACTCCTTGAAATTTCTTTTGGGATAAGGAAAGTTTTATTTGTGTCTTCTGGTTTTGTTTTGTTTTGAGGCCTTGTAAATACTTCCACCATGAAAATAAAGTTTATATACACATGAAAAGAGCTGCTTGGTGGGGTGGGCAGGACCTGACAGTCCAAGTGTGTAAACCTTGGTTACTATGGAAACTTCAGGGGAAGCTGACTGACATGACTGTAAGACTGGCTTTCGGCTACTTGCTGAGATTGGAAGAGCAACACTTAGTAGCTACCAGCAAATCCAACAATCTCAGTGGATTTGAAAACAATTTTAAAAATAAATAAAACTATTTATACCTGTAATTCTAATATGGGACTCACCACATTAGGAATAAGAGGAATAAGAGAGGAGGGGTGTCCCACCAGGGCCTTAAGTCAACTGCGGCTGCCAGCACGGCCTACTTCCACATTAGCCTTCTCTACTCCCTTTACTCTTCTCTTTCCCTCCTTCTACCCTTCTCATTTTGCTCCACCTTCCCCTGTGAAGAACACATCAGACTACAGAGATGATTCAGCAATCCTAAAAGGGAAGTTGTTCACCTGACATGCATCAACAACAAAACCTCCTATATTTCCCATTCTCAATAAGTAAGCAGTTTAACAATTCAGAACTTAAATCCACCTGTATATTACTCTAAAATGATTACAGAATCAGAATTAAATATAAAAGAGAGACCACACACAAACACGCTGTGGAATGAAAGTTTCCCATTGTGGGATTTTCAATCATCTTGGGATAGAAAATGCCAGTTTAAGACCAATATTAGGTAACATTGAGAATCACTGATTCCTCGGCTCAATGGGACATCATGATGCCCTCATACCAGGTAGCCATAAAACACTCTCTGTGAGTGGTGTTCAGTCAGTCAAACACCTCTGACTCCAGAAATTTAAGTCTGAAGAAAACTAATATAAAGCGGAACCAGACTTGGGCCTGTTCTGCCCTTGTTTTCAGTTAGATCTTGGCTAAGTTAAACCCAAGTGAGCTGTTTCTCAATCTCTTAGACAGTTCAGGTTATGCTTCTTTTTTTTCCCCTTCAGCTGTATAAAAGTTTAATACAATTAGTACATCACATTTGATAGCAGGTTTTATTATTATTGTTATTTTAGAGTTTCCTTTTTATTTATAAAAAAGAAAACAATTTATCATAAAACTTATGCTGTGTTATGCTGGCAGAAGACTCAAACATCTTTGGTTTACCCCATATGTTTTTGTTTGTTTTACAGACTGCATTTTCATTGTACACAAATGGGGTACATCATTTCGTTTCTACGGTTGTACATGATGTAGATTCATACTATTCTTGTAATCATACATGTACATAGGGTAATGATGTCTGTCTCATTCCACCATTTTTCAAACCCCCCTCCCTCTCATTTCCCTCTACATAATCTATTCTCTCTTAGCCCCCTACCCCGCAACCCCTACCCATTATATATCATCATCCACTTATCAGGGAAAACATGCGGCAGCCTTTGGTTTTGGGGGATTGGCTTATTTCACCTAGCATGACCCAGTTATCCCACTCTTTTGTTTAACCCAAAGGACTTAAAATTAGCATACTACAGTAAAGCAGTCACATCAATGTTTATAGCACCTCAATTCACAATAGCTGGATTGTGGAACCAACCTAGATGCCCTTCAACAGATGAATGGATAAAGAAACTGTGGTATATACACACAATGGAATATTATTCAGCCATAAAGAATAATAATATTATGGCATTTACAGATAAATGGATGGAATTGGAGGTTATGTTTCTTGAAAATCTCTTAGCCCAAGTATAACACTAGAACAAAGGTATAATCAAACAGGGAAAGGAAATTTTTGCAACACTAGAGATCTAATTCCAAGGAGGAAACAAAATATAAAATAGGATATGTGCTAAGACTTTAAAACACCTGTTGTGCATAGAAGTCTCTAGAAATTAACGAGTCTGAAAACCCACACATCTACAGTGATATCTGGTCTTTGACAAAGGTGCCAAAATCATGCACTAGAGAAAAGCCTCTAACAAATAGTGCTGGGATAACTGATTATTCATATGTAGAAGAATGAGAATACACCCTTCTCTCCCACCTCCCATCCTGCACAAGAGTAACTCAAAATGGATCAAAGACCTAAAAATTAGACCAGAAAATATGCAACACATAGAACAAAACATAGGGTCAACATTCCAGCAGATAGGCACAGGCAACAACTTTCTCAACAGGACCCCCTAAAGCTCAGGATTTATGCCAAGGGTTAATAAATGGCATGGCATCAAATTAAAAAGTTTAAGGAAACAAGAATATGAAGAGAGCACCTACAGAATGGGAGAAAATCTTCGCTGCTCCCTTCTGACAGAGACTAACATTTAGATAAAGAACCCAAAAATTTAATGCCAAAAACCAAATAACCCAACTAACAAATGACAAATGAATTAAATAGACACTTCTTAAAAGAATAAATACAGTCAACAAATATATGAAAGTGTTCACCATCATTAGCAATTAGAGAAATGCAAATCAGAACTATACTGAGATTTCATCTTACATCAGTTAGAATGGCAGTCATCAAGAATACTAAAAATAATAAATGCTAGAGAGGATGTGGAAAAAAGGGAACACTTTTGCACTGTTGGTGGTACTGTAAATTAATGCAATCACTATGGAAATCAGTATGGAGGTTCCTCAAAAGACTAGGCATGTAACCACCAAAGTCCCAGCTATGACACTCCTTAGTATTTATCCTGAAGAATTAAAGTCATCACACTACAGTAATTCCTGCATACCCATGTATATAGCAGCCCAATTCACAACAGTCAAACTGTGGAACCAGTGTTGGTATCCACCAATAGATGAATAAAGAAAATGTGGTGTACACATACACAATGGAGTTTTATTCAGTCATAAAGAAAAATGAAATCATGTTGTTTGCAGGAAAATGGATGAAACTTGAGAACATTATGTTAAGTGAAATAAGCCAAACTCAAAAGGTCAAGAGTCATATGTTTTCTCTAAAAAGTGGAAACTAGAGAAGGAAAGGAAAGGGGGAGAGATGGGGATCTCATGAAAGTCCAAGGGAGATCAGTAGAGGAAAGGAAACTGGAGTGGCAGGTGGAGAGGGAGAGAGAAAGTTCTGGGGAGGGATAGTATCCAAATTATATTGTTATATAGTGTGTATATACTAATATGTAACAACAAACACCACCAATATGCACGACTATAATGCACCAATAAAAAATGTGGAAAGAGAAAAGAAATGAATGAATCTGATACTGTTGACCAAGCTTAAATTTAAGAGGTAAATTTTCATTAATCCTTAATATTCAATATTCCTACTTTATTTGGAAAACTTGATAAGTGCCTTATTTCCAAGCAGGACAATTACCTCAAGAGCAAACATCCTGTCCATCATGCTTCTTGATGAGGTGGCATCAGCAACAATATGAACCTCAATTCCTCGGCCAATGAGCTCCAGAGCAGTTTGCTGGATGCATACATGAGTCTTGCAGAAAAGCAAAAAAAAAAAATATATGTAAGAACATGGTCAATCAGAAACTATTTTACACATGTATAATAGTATGATAAAATATAGACCACAGCAAATGGCCTTGTTCCACATTTAGTTTTGCCTCTAATTATCTATGTAAGTTTGAGCATAAATCATTGTTTCTGCCTTTGGTTTATTCATCTGCAAAAATCAAGAACTAGATTATATCAGTTTCTCACACTAGGAACCCTGACAGATTCTTAAGAGTTTTGTGAAAAATTTTTAAATATTTTTCTGCATCCCCTGAATGACCTTCAGATAGCTGACTAGCACTCAGTTTTGATGCCACTTGCATTGGGATTTATTTCTGTATGCATACCAAGTGCCCAACCAAAAAAAAACAAAAAAATGAATCTGCACTATTGCAAAGTCAAAAAGTAGTGGGAAAACTGAGTTATTAGAAGATACCTAGTCATAAAGATAGTTCAAACCCAAACAAATTATGACCAAAAAAATGTGAAAACATGGTAAACTAAAAGTATTTGGCAAAGATACAACATGATAAAGCAGAAAGAGCACTATGAATGGATTGACCTTGTTCCACATCTAGTTTTACTTCTAATTAGCTAGATGATTTTGAGTACAATGCAGTATCTCTGGCTTGGGTTTAATCATCTGTAAAATCAGGAATTGATGGATATGCAGTGTATATTACTAGCAATTGCATTATATAGACAATTCCATTATATAGATAACACCTCTAAATAGTAACTTGTAACAATTCATTAGTAGAGAATACACAGTAAAAACATACTCCGACAGTAACTGAATTATACAACCAATGAAAGCAGATTTCAATAATAGCACATTTCAACTTAACCTTCATATGACAAGAGAGCTTTGGAAAACTCAACTGACACCTCATTAAAATTAGCAACAGAAGACTACTCAAAGCCAGTTTTGATTAAGAATGTTTCATCATGATGAAGAAGAAACAAATGTGCAAAATCATGCAAAAGCATTTGGTTTGACAATGGGCTTCTCCTATACTGTCATTACTGAACTAAAAACATCAGAAATGCTGAATGTACAACTCATAGAAGAAAGGATACATCTTTCTATATTAAAACCCACTAGCATAAAACCTATCATAACCATATTCAATTGTTATTTTAATTTCACTGTTTTAATATTTTTCTTTATAATTTAAAAATTTTTAGTATAAATGCTTTTTTTAAAATTAGGAATAAATCAGCTGAAATCAGCATTAGGAATCTATAAGTATTTGTTTTCCTTTAAGAGTGTGTACATGATTCAAATTTGAAAGACAACAAATTCCGTGATCTTTAAGATTTTTCTAGCATAAAAATATGACCAAAGTGAAATCCTGTTAACACATAAATAAAAATAACCCTTTGGTAACAATGTAGTGGTTAAAAAGTATACTCTAAGAATCAGTCAGCCTAGATTCAAACCCAGTCCCATCCCTTACACTAGCTCTCTGACCTTAGGCAAGTTATACTGAATCTCTGAAACTGTTTCCTTACTCAGAATACTGGAACACTAAGAATACTTAACTCATAAGTTTGTTGCTATGAAGTATTCGGATCAGTGCCATGCAAATAGTGAAATACATAATAAATGGTGGTTACTCTCCATCACTGTTACTACCTACTTGGTATTCTATATATAAACCTGCATTATGAAAATACCAAGTTTTTCATAATGATATTGTACCCAAAATATAATAGGTACTTACTTCTACTCCAAACAATACAACACTCCTAACTCCAGGAATCTCTGCTAATGCTGCTTCAACTTCTGGTAATACCATTGAAAACTTTGTCTTTGGAAGTACCAGTTTTACACCTGTTAAATCAATTTCTTGAACAGTGCTTCCAAGGCCTTTTGGGTATTGTTCTGTTACAATAACTGGAATTCCTAAAATCCGTGCACCTTGCAACTGAAAAAATAACCAAGCACAAGAAGAATTAGCAATATACACATGAGCATAAGTGTGAATGTATATCATGTTTCAGCAAATAAACAAATAAGCATACCAATCTTTGTCCCACACTAATAATATCCCCAAAATACTTGATGGCTGGTCTGAATCTTTCCTGCATATCACAGCAGAAAAACACAGTGCTTGAAGGTGTAAGATTTCCCAGAGTAGTGAGCTGAGGAAAAAACAAAAAAGAATGATTTAGGACTTGTTAAACCATGACATTTATTTACAAAAGACTTGAAGAAACCAAGAAAAATGCTTTTATTGTTTGACCCAGTAAGTCAAGTTCTACAACTGTATCTATTATCAAAAAGAAATTATCTGGGGCTGGGGAGATAGCTCAGTTGGTAGAGTGCTTGCCTTGCAAGCACAAGGCCCTGGGTTCAATCTCCAGCACTGGAAAAAAAAAAAAAAAAAGATCTGAATTACAGGGGGGAAAAAACAGTATTTCCACAAAGACATTCTCTGAATTTAAGAGTGAAAATCAGAAGTAAATCCAGAAAAAATAATACAGAAATAGGTTGACAAACTTTAACACATTCACATAACGAACTCTTTTTTAGACAATTAAAAAACATTTGAGCGCATGCACATACACATGCGCATACACACGTAAGTTTTCAAAGAACTGGTTCCATTAAAGGAAAAATGCCCACTGTATAATGTTAATTTTAAAAAGAGCACAGTTCAACAGTCTTTCAGTAATGTGAAAATATGAATAAAAACAAGAAATACGTAAAAACAACAGTTACATAATTAAAAGTATTGTTGATTTACACTTTACACTTTTTCAAATCTCATTAAACACATTTGCTGAGTATTGTTTAAAAGCATATTACTTTTATAATCAGAAAAAAATTTACAATACTAAAAAGCTTAAATTTGATGGTATTGCTTATAAGCACAAAAAGTAAAACTTAAAATAATCCATGTAAAGTTAGTAAGAGGATAAAAGAATAACCTCTTGCAGAGACTATGAAACATTGCAAACTAGACACACATGAACACACGCATCCATAAACAGATTTAAAACAAATACAAAATTACTGCTGTCAAGATAGAAATGCTCAGATGCAATTCTTAAGAGTAACTTTTATGGTCCAAAAAAATATAATGAAATGATGTCAACCATATTCAACAATACCATCACTGTTAAACAGAACCAAGAGAGGGACAGACTCAAGTTTGATATCTGCATTCTTCAAAGTATTTATCACAACCAAGAAAATCAAAGAATTAAGAGCAACACTGGGTATTACATTTCTAAGGTTTACATTATGTGCTATAATTGTTCTTCTCTAACATTTGAGCCCGAAAGGGCATCTACTGAAAAAGCAAAAATCACTGCAGAAAACAAGGATTTAGTCTCACTGGCTTCTTAAAAACCACGGTGCTTTTCTTTCCTCTTTTAAATTATAGGAAGCTCTGCAACGCATCACTGTGGTCCCAAATGAACCAATACCACTGTTCTTACTAGCAGATCCTTCTAATTTCCCTCTAATTATCTTATTGGGCACCCCCAAAATCACCCACAGGTAATAATTATTAATAATTTCCTAGAGAAGTTTGTGTCTCAATTACACATTGGCGGCTTTGCCACCAGTGCAGCCTGACTCTGCCTCAGTATCTCTGCATACAGCTGACTCAGGAAATAATTCCTTTATGAATTAAATAAAACAAATCTTTTATCCTTAATGCTATGGCTGTTTTAATCAGTTTGTATTCTATTTTCTCTATTCCCTGGTCCATGGGACTCTGGCATTTTAATCTCCCTGCTGCTACTGAGTCTATAGGATGTGTACTGATTGACCACATATAATCCGCCAAATTCATGTTAGAATGAGAGCCATCTGTCATTCTAACACTATATGTAGGGTTTTTCTACATTGCCAATAAAGTATTATTAAATTAAATATTCAAGCATCTTCAATTACATACTCCAGCTTTGGCTGTTTCCTTACTTCATTTTTAATGGAAGAAGTACGCCTCCATTTTGCTCATTTTCAAAAGCAATGAATATGATCTGCATATATAAGCACTGCCAAGAGGCCAATTTTTGTGTATTTAGTGTACTATTTTAAAAGGCAATCAGTACTTATGACTATGCATTTTAAATTTCTAGTAAACATTAAATCTCAAGTGAAAATCTACATATTTTCTTTTTATAAACTTGAACTGTGGGCTCCGAGTCGTTCTCAATGTAAAACCCTAGATAATGTAGTATGCATGCAAATGGCCTTGCTGAAATTATAGTAACACAATTCAGTTAATCTTGCCATTCTAGTTGCCAGCAAGTATGCAAAATAAAACTCCCAGACACTAACATAAGTGCGTTGGTGGTCATTCACTAACATGCTCACAGCTTACACTTGCTTGGAATGCCAACTCTCACATTCTATCTCACACTGTATTGACTAAGTCTGTGTACATCCCTAGCAAGTTTGGTGGTCTGGATTCTAAATTCACAGAAGGTTATAAACAGGCAAACTAACAGCCTCAAGAAATGATAGCTGACAGAGAAAAGATCAAAATGCAAGAAAAGCAGATCAAACTCCATTGTAGTCTAGGCCTCAGGTGAAAGAATACAACACGGTTATAACTTATAAAATAGGAAAACATTCATCTAGCATACTCATTAGGAATATGTAAAAATTATATAATACTTCAGAAGGACTACAATAGGAAAAGGTTAAAATATTTTTAAGTTGAAAATTTAAATCCTTTGTTAGCCAGAAATCCTACCTATTCAGAGAGCTGTAGTCTCGGAGGGTTCCTGTTTCTTGGTGTTTCCCTGTACCTCATTTTAGCTATGAGTTACCTGTTCCAGACAGGGAACTACATCAGGTGTATGTCATATTAGATCTAGATGAAGGATGTCAGAAAATGCAGCCTGAAATCCCCAGCAACCTATAAAACCTTTCTAGAATAAGAATTCTCAGTAAACAAAGAAAGCATAGAGAATACAGCAACAAAGCATGCTTGCGTGCAGATTCTGTGCATCAAAAATGCCCACCTTGCCTAGATCCTCTTCACTTTTCCCTTGAACAGGGCTGCATCTGATAATTTGCTTCTTAAGAGTACAGTACACATGGGGAAGAGTAACTTTACCTGACAAACAGGAGAAACCTGACAGCATACTTTGGACAGATGATGTGACTAACCTAATTCATGATGGCATGTTGATAAAGAGTACATTCAACTGAGAATGACCTTCCCAATCTTCTCTCAACATCCCACAGCCCCATCGATTCACAAGAAAAATCTCAGATGACCCCAACTGAGGGATATTCTACCAAAATATATGACCAGAACTCCTCAAAACTCTCAAGGTCATTAGAAAGCAATGAAAGTCAATGAAAATAACACATCCCAAAGGAGTCATAGGAGGCATGACAAATAAATGTAACTGGTATCCTGGACTGGATCCTGGAACAGAAAAAGTACATTAGGAAAAGTTAGTGAAATCCAAATAAAATGTGGAATTTAGTTAACAGTAATATACCAATGTTGGTTCCTTTGTTGTGACAAATGTACCATAGTAAAGTAACATGTTAACAAAGGAATCTGCAGATAGGCATACAGAAATTCTGTACTACCTCTGTAACTTCACTACAACTCTAAAGCTACTCTAAAATAAAATGTTTATTAGGGGAGCTGGGGATATAGCTCAGTTGGTAGAGCAACATTTTATTTTAGAGATGTGATATTTTCATTGACTTTCATTGCTTTCTAATGACTTTTTTTGTGCTTGCAAGCATAGGCCCTGAGTTCAATCCCCAACAAGCTCAAAAAAAAAAAAAAAAACAGTTTATTAAAATAAAAGTAATGGCCTCCCTATGCTGTGGTAGTTGGGGAGAAAACGCTACTTTTTTAATAACCTCCATATCTGACAGGCCAGAAAGGAAGTTCTGGGGCAACCAAAAACAAATCAAAAACTTTTAACCAGTCCTTTCTACTCCCCACCCCAAATCCACACAAATTTCAACATGCTATTGTTATAATAACACCACTCTATATAATTTAGGGATTTCTTACTTTAACTTATGAATTTTCAGATAACCAAAAATACTACCAATAGTCAAACATTTACATGTTGCAACTGAAAGACGACCAATCCTGCTGCAGCAAATTAAAAGTGGACTTGGACCCACGTGTATATATACCTCTGTGTAGTTATAAAGCTATGCATTTCTGCACATACACAAACAAGACATAAATATATTAAAAAAAAGATATTTTAAAATATAAAAAGTTGATCAGAGCCAATGGCTTCATCAAGCAAGAGTTTAAAAGCTCAAATTCAAGTATAAATTTCTGTTCACTTTAAGAATTTTCACAGCTGGGATTTGACCTTTGGTTTCATATCCAACAGATTTTCCATCACCAAGTCCCATGTTCCTGCTATGACACTATTTACCCCTTTTCATGAATGCATGTGCACTGATCATTTTCCAACAACAGCTGCTACTTCTGCTAGGAATCTGCACTAGCCCTTGCCCAAATCCCATACAGAGTGGCTGATGTAGCTTAGTGACGCGCCATGTACCAATTCTCATTCCCTCCATAAAAGTAATATGTGGTGAGTGTCATATGTTGAACTGTGTTCCCCAAAATTCACACATTGAAGTCCTAACTCCTGGTACCTCAGAAAATGACCTTATTTGGAAACAGGGTCACTGAAGATATCATTAACTAAATAAAGTCAAACTGAAGTAGGGTGGGCACCTAATCCAATATGACTGGTGTCTTTAAAAAGAGAAACTGGCATACAGCAACACACATACCTACAGTGAGAATGCTCTATGCATATGAACAGAGACTGGGATGATGCGTATTTAAGTCAAGGAGCAATGAAGATGTCCAGGGAGCTACCAGAGCTGGGAGAGAAACATGAGAGAGTCACCCTCGTAGAAGAACCAGCCCTGCTGCACTTGATTTCAGATTCTATCCTCCAGAACTGTGAAAAAGTTTCTGCGGTTTAAACCACTCAGTTTGGAGTACTTTGTTACAGCAGCTCCCTAGCAAACTACTACAGTGAGTGGTCTGTATCCATTTAGGATTAAAGTTTTTTAAAAAATGTGATGTGTTAAAAAAAAGTCACAAAATAGGAATGATCTTCTTGAAGGAATATAGGAAGGGGATCCAGGATACCAGTATTACACTCTCAAGTGTTTTCCCTGGACCACCACAATTACAGAAAGGCCCTGCTCCAGTACTGACTCACTTACCACAGAGGGCTGCAAGGTGTCTTCCCCAACCTATAAGCATTCTCTACAAAGCACAGGCCATTGGTCATTAGAATCTGAGTCCAAATTTCAATTTCACCAACTTCAATTACATGAATTTAGGTAAATCATTAACATCTCCAGAGGCTGTTTCCCTAACAGCAACAAAACAAGAAAAGCAGTATTTAAATTTTAAGGCTATTTCAAGGATTAAACAAGTTTCGTGTAATCAATCAAGAAACACTATGACTGAAACACTACCCTCTTCAGCCAAGTCAATGTTAAAAAAACATACTTTCTAATGAGGTCAAACATCATTTACACTTTAGAAACCTACAGAGAAATACTAATACTGCATAATTTATGTTAACTTTGTCTACAGAATTAGGAATTTATAAAGTGACTGTCCAGATGTCATCAAACACTTACTATTATAGAATTTGTTCCTGACAAAACAGATTTGGGACCTTTTCATGTAGGCAGGAAGAGAGTATTTATTTCATTCTTATTTTCTCAACATATTTTACTGCCATGAACACAGATGTCATTGGCATAACATTTATATCTCCAGCTTAACAAAGTCAGAGTTTCTAACACCCCAGGGAAGACCAGCTATCTCCTCCCACTTCAGAGCTGAGTACTCAGGTATTTCTTAAGACTGTGCCTCAGACTAGGGTGAAGGTGAAGCTGGACAGAGCCCAGGAACACAGTGACATTTAAATCTACATTAGGATTCCCTTTGGCTAACTAATGAAAAACAAAAAACAAAAAACAAAAAAAAAACTTTCAAATGCAGGTCATAGTTCCCATTCTCAAATACAGTTTATTTATAGGTAACCTCTAATGTATTCACAAAGAGCAAAAAGTACACAATGTTTTGGGCATTATTCTGGAATGTTCATTTTTTTGGACATATATACACACTCATCAAACCAATGGGCTGGAGACAATACCACAACCTGAGGATCCAGCTGTCTTCTTTCAGTGCCCCTGGCAGCACAATGGCCGGCAGATTTCTGAGCAGCAGCTCATCTCCCTGTTCCTCCTACCATGTTCCTACAGCTACAGTCCTATAATTTCAAATCTCCACCCTCAAACTAGCTGACCAGATTCCTTCCCCTCTTCTTTCCAAACCCTGCCTTTCATCCCTTCCCGCTATGAACTCTACTGTCTCTTCCAGTTACAAAATGGATGCACTCCCATGCAGCATAATAATAATAATAATAAACTTCTAAGTATATGAAAGTTGGATCCACATCCCTTCCCAGTTAATTAACCATTTCATGAAAAGGTCAAAATAACCTTGTCAGGGAAGCCCGTTTCTCCTGGCTATGCAAGGTTACCAAAACCTTCCCTTCCATGTACAGAAGCAAAATTTTACTGACATCCTGCTCACAAAGCCCATTTCCTCCTGTCTTTTCCTTAGTCTCTGCCTTCCCTGGTCAAAGGTTAAAAATGGAACTGGTAGTGAAAAGATCACCAATTTACAGGAATTTCCAGGGTTAAATGTTTCCATTAGTTTATACTTGGAAAATGCCTTTAAAATTAAAACTTCTAAGTCATAAAAATGACCTAAATTCCCACTATACAATTCTCTCATTTATATTCTGCCCTCTGCTTCTCTAAATTCATCAGACTTCAAGCACCTGACCAAGCTTTCAGACACATAAACCATGCATGGAACACCACATCTTCAGCTACTTGAGCTGTCAGTAGATGCTCGGTCACTTTGACAGAATATTTAGGAATAGGAGACACTAAAAATTACACAGCCTAAGACTAGCAATGGAGGTCTTAAAGATCAGTTCCCATAGAACCACTGTTAAACACAGGTGTAGTGTGGTACAAACCACTACTGTGTTTCACAAGGTCACTAGCCACAGCATTCACAGCAGGTATGAAGGCTGACTGGCAGACTCAGATCCTACAAATTCCTGAATGTGAGCCAGGGCCACAAAAGGTCCAGGACCTAGATTTGGAGAAATAATAAATCCCATTATTTAAGTAGTCACACATGGCAGAACTTGTGCTCTTTGTTTCTGTATCCCAGGTGGTATGGCCTCCCTGATGGGCCACCTTAGGTCTTTCCAAGAGACAGGAATTTATTCCAAATAACAATGAGCAGCATCGAGACAAATAAACCAATAACAACTCAAGTTGGAGGCTTGTTTTCCAGACTACTCAGTATTCTCATTTAAGCCTGAAAAGAGAATACTCTAGCAGATATTACCTGAGGACCTATGTGTAGTTTGCTAATGCTAATATAATCTTTAGTAATTTCCTAAATTCCTTACCTCTATATGTTCTGCTCTTCTGTGAAATGAAAAATTGGAATTGAATCTAAACCTGGAATCCAGGTTTGCATTCCCTTTGCAATGATCACTTAAAGTTGGATTCTAAGACTCTAAGACCCTAGAATGAACTCTAGGGTCTCTGCTAGCCATAAGATGTCCATGTCACTATGATGATCAGATGGGTTCCATAAAATATAGTATAGAAATCTTAGAGTATATTCTTGGAGTATATTCACACACATGTGTCTGTGTGGTTAAAGATCACCTCATATAGATAAAAAAAGGTATCAAAAGGTATATATATGGTACATGGTGCATATATCTATGCATATTATACCTTCATATTATCTACTTGTATGCTGGGAGAGGAACCTGGCTAAAGAAATCAACATATTATGACTACTAAAATGAGACAACATAAAGGAAAATATTTTTAGATATTTTAAATTTTAAAGTATAAACATATATAACTGATGCTTAAGAATTGTGGACTATTCAGTGAGAAAAAATAACATTTTTTAACAGATGGAACAGAGTAATGCTATTTTGTTTGAATTATTGTTATTTCAAACATCACAACAAAAAAATTAACTACACATAAAATGTTTCAAAAGCTTCAAGTGACCTGAATTATATATTGCTTTGTGAGTGTTTACAGGATATTTCAGGCACATACACTGATGTTATTAATTTCCAGAATGTTTAATTAAAAAGAGTTTCAGATTGAGGCCTTAAAATTTTCAAAATATAAAAAGCATACCCTGTGGAGGGAAATAAAGCTTACAGACTTCAGAGGCTAGCTCAGGAGAGCATTGTCTTAGCCAAGAACCCACCCTCCCTCCCAAGGATAACAGGAAATGCTTCACAAAGAAGTATGCATCCTCAGTGTAGCTCCAGACCTCATCAAATTTTGGAGTCTTGCTCTGTTAAGTGGGTTTGTCAAAGGTGCATCCAACATCTTAGGTATTCTGGCAGCAGTAATCTAAATAGACTGACAAGGAAGGCTGCAGAGAGGTATCAGGCAGGAAAACTGTTGAAGACCTAAGAATGGGGACTCTTAAGCACCAATGAAAGGCAATTCTCCATCTGGGCAGCAGGGCAAATGCACAGGAATCAGATTACCCCCAGTAGGCTCTCCAGGGGTGTACAGTGAAATCCTATAGACTCTGCCCTCTGAATATTAGAACTTCACACAGGTTAAAGTATCTACTTCTGACTCTTTTGGAATGGGTGATGGAGTGCTGGGAAACATCACCAATTCATCCTCCAACTACAGCTGGAAAAAAAAAAAACAACTAGGGAATGATCCTCAGAAAATGGCACTTGAATATCAAAATCCCTTCTAATCTCATAGCCCACTTTCAGGTGTGGTCTTTCAAAGAAAGGACTTATCAGTTTTTCAGCTAAAGGAAAAATATGGATGGTGTAGTACCTAAATTATACCTTACATTCTTTCCTTTCAAAAATAAAAATTCTCCAGTGTATTCTTTGATATGAAAAAATAAGGGGGGAGGATCAGGAGACGGGCCTGCGTGGTATGAGAGCACATTTTTAAAAACATAAAAATAAAAAACTCTGAAATAATCCTCAGATACAACTTTTCTTAGTCTGCAGGACCAGGAATTCACGGTCTTGCCTAAACTGAGTATTAAAGACGGTATTACAGTTGTGGATCGAAGGATTTTTCCAATGTAGGCAACTCAAACGTATTCTACAGAATCATTTGACAGTTACTAGAAGGCTAAGCAAATGGTTGTTTCACTTTAGAATAGGGGATGCTTAAGCTCAAAGCCGCGAGAGATGGGGAAGAGCAAGAGGAAAAGGTTTGACTCCTAAAGTTTGGGATTCCGCAACTGGTTAATACAAGTCCGGGAACAAATCCTAATGCCAATACTCCCCACAATGTCTTCTCCCTCGTTCTGCATCACCCATCAAAATAAAAACACTGCTACTATTGCACAGCTCTTTGGTTACGCAGGAGGCTGGCACACAAAGCGGATGCGGGCGGCAGAGGTCCACACACGTGGGGGCGTTCGCTGGCACCGCGACCAGCTGGGAGGCCCACGCCCCCGCCGGGGACAGCTGGTGACCGTCACCTTCGGACAGGCGCATTCTCCGAGCCGGCCCCGAGGCTTGCGATAGCGATTCGGCCCTTCCAACTCCGCCAAGTGCGCAGGGCCCGGCGCCCTGGCGGCTCGGGGCACCTGAGGAGCGCGGCAGGGGCGGGGACGAGGACTGCACCCGGACTGCCGGCAACCGGGAGGAGCGGCGAGGCGCGCGACCCTCCCGCGGGACTCACCTGGATCTGCAGCGGCACGAGGCGCACCTTGCACCGCTCGCTCACCGCGAAGCCCTTGGGCAGGTCCACGTACTGGCCCCACTCCTCCGCGAAGAGCTGCACCACGAATTTGCGGTGCATGTCGATCTGGTCGCCGTACAAGCTGAGGAACTTCTGGATGAGCAGCTCGTAGCCCGCACCGTGCGGCACGGACGAGGGCCGCGCGAAGACTGAGAAGCAGAAAAGCACCGGGACGGTGCCCGACGGCGCCCCCGTGCCCACGCCGCTGCTGCCGGGGAGCGCCGGGACAGCGGGCTCCGCCGCCGCCATGTTCCCAGAGCGTCTGCGGGCGCCGAGGCCGCCGAGGCGCAGACACAGCCCGCCGCCGCGCCCCGCCTCCCCGCGCAGCCCGCCCGCTCGCCCGCTTGGCCAGGCAGAGGGGCGGGCCCTGGCGGCCGCGCCTCGCGTGCTCTCCCCGCCCCGGCAGAGGGCGGACCGCGGCGGAGGGGTGGGCGGCGGGACTGGGGTGTGCGCGCCTGCGTCCGCCGCGCTCGGCCGCCCCTTCTAGCTTCCCCAGGCGCAGTGCTGCCGCAGCTCTAGTCGCGTGGGCACTCCAGCCGCTTCTCAGACCGTCAACTGAGCGCCCAGTACCTAGCAGATCGGTGACCTACCTCTCTTGCCCCAATTGTTCTTGCCTGGTTGCACCCAGTTAGCTTAGGGTTTTGTGCTCCTTCTCGCTCCCCCAGCTCCTCCGGCCTTCGGACAGCGGTGTTCTCAGAGAGTTTCGAATTGTGCTTGGAGACAAATCTGCCAGGAACCATCTGCTGGTACCTGTTGGCCTGTGCAGAGTCCTGCAGTCCTTCTGGAGGATGGCCGTGGTGTCTTAAAGAAAATAGGACAGACTAACAGGTACACTAAGAAGACTAGTACAATTTGATGATTCCTTGGAGAATGAAGACCAGCTCAAATTTTTGTTCGTTTCAGTTCCTTAGAAGACAGAAATTTCTAATAATGGATTTGAGATCTTAATCTCTTTATCTCAACCTAATTTCTTGGAGGACTTGAAGGGGGAACTGCAAAGTATTAAAAGGAGCAAAACTTGATAATTTTTTTTAAAAAATTCAAACAGGATTTCAGCTTGTAAGTAGTCAAATAAAACGATGCTCGGCACACTACCACCATAATTAACTGCAATTAGAAAAGCATAGACTTGGAACAAAGAGATCCTAATGTCAGATCCTGGGGTGATAGGTTCAGAATATAAACATAAAATTAGATTTCAGGTATTAGAGATGTTCTCTTATAAAGTAACAACTTTTAAGGCAAGATTTCTCAACTGGCACAATTGACATTTGGAATTGAAACATTTTCTCCCCTGGGGGAGTATCAGGTACATTTATAAAATATTTAGCATCATCCTCGACCTCTACCTTCATGTGTGCCTGACTCCTTCAGAGTCATGTCAATCAAAGATGTTTTCAGACATGGCCGAACAGCCTCCAGAGGGAGGTTTGCACCTAGTGGAGAACCACACTGCTTTATAATAATGCAAAGACTGTCCTTTGACCTGTCTTGCTCACTTTGTACCTAAACTGTTGAAAATGTCTGGATTCTCATCAAATTTGGAGAGATTTCATTTATAACCGTTGTTGAACCCCCAAAACTCCAAATGATATTATCTTGCAGATATCAACTCATTACAAGGTCCTCTGTATGCAGATGTATTAATCTGTACTGATAAAATAAATACACTTGCTCTAGGCTGACTGCTTTCAAAAAGGAAGTTACTCTGCATAAACTCATTAATAAAGTGTTCCTTCCACTTCACTGAGGTCTTCTAGAATAGAGCAAGTTGGGATTAGAGATTGACCTGGGCTTTAGAACCCCTTTTCATTTGCACAACCTTCTAAGGTGGCTCAAAGTCAGCATACTTCATTCCCCTCAGAATTTTAAATAGGTTTTTGACTTATGGTAAGAAAACTAATTTTCATATCCACTGTGCTACTTAAGACTGGCTGTTGGCAGCCTAATTTAATGGTGCAGTCACTGTGGTAATGGCACATCAAATAGCATTCATAAAGTAGCTATTTGATGGGCCCATTCACATCTATTGAGGGCCAGCTGTGTGTCACTATACTAGAAAAGGGACATAAGTGCTCATTTCACTGACAAATTACTCTTCTCAAGAATCTAATTATTAGAGTAATAATTAGAGTAACTTTTATAAATGTTATTGGAAGGAGTTAGTGAATAAGAACCTATAAATGGATATTCCAATGACAAGTAGAACATAACTATCCTAATTGACAAAATCACTATTATGGATAAAATGTTCAAAATGATCTCATGTAGGACTCCGAAGAGCTTTGGTAATAAAAAGTTAAGCACTTACTTTCAGATTTTAAATTCCCAGCAATTCGTGATTTTAAATCGTACAGTATTGATGATTATGTTAATATACTACAGAAACAAACCCCAAATTCTCAGTGGATTAGCTAACCAAAGTCTTGATTCTCATTTTTCTTAGTGAATAGCAATATTTGACAAACTTATCACTCCTATTTTGGGCCATATTCTTCATTTCCTTTCTTAGATACCACTCTCTCAATTTGATCTTTATTTTCATGCCTTTTTCCTATTTTCTCTTCATTCCTCAAACCTCTGATCATTTTAGTACTCCAAGGCTTGGACATCACGTCTGTTTTCTTAAGATCCATGGCTTTAAATAACATCCATATACCTTTGACTTCCAAACTGATATCATCCAGGATCTGACCCCTGAATTCCAAGCTCACATACAAGTGCCTATTCAACATCTCTGTTTTAATATCTATTAGATACCTCACATTCATCATGACCCAACAGAAGTCTTAGTTTTGTCCCCTTGCCAAATATTTTCCTTCCCCTGTCAACCCCTAAGCAGATGGCAACTCCATTTTAGTCAATGACTACAATAGCCACATGTTCACACTTTTTCTCCTCTTTCTCTCTCTCACCTCCAGTCTATCAGCAAGACCTGGTGGTCAGAATTCAACTCCTTTCATCTATACCTGTTCTACCACCCAAGACCAAGCCACCATTGTCCATCTGACTATAATTAATCATAAATGGTGCCAATGACTTGGTCACCCCCATTAACTTTTTTTACCCCATTTACATTGGCTTTTATACCCCATTTACCACATAGCGATCAAAGTGGTTCTTTAAAAACAGAAGTTTTTGAGCAAGTCACAGCTTTGATCATAATCCTCTAATACACAGAAACAGACCTCAAGAAATCCAGATTTTGGAATTAAGAGAACAAAAATTGAAAGAAGTTATTATGAGTATATTCAATGACTTAAAAGAAAGAATGATAAGATTCAATGGGGAATATCAACAAAGAAATGGAAATGACAAAAATAAGTAAAGGTAACTTTTATACCTGCAATGTACAAAGTCCAAAATTAAAAACTTCTTTGCATGATATAAACATGATTATAGGTGTCAGACAAATTATTAGTGAAATTGTTAAGCAGATGAACAGAAATTGTCTAAGGTGAAGAACAGAAAGATTGAAAAAGTATAAAGACAGCTTTAGTAACTTTGGGAACAATATCAAACAATCTTATAAATATGAACAATTGGAGTTAAAGAAGGAAAAGCAATACAGAATGGAACAAAAAGAATATTTGAAGAAATAGGGACCCAAAATAGTACCTCCTATTAAGTCTTCAGCATGCTAATTTTTATCTCAGAACCTGCTTTCCAGGGAAACCAACCTGTGACATTTGGTGCCAGGAAAGAGCCAAGACAGCCAGTGTGGATGGAATTTTGGAGTGGGATTACCTACTGTCAGGCTGGTAATGACTACCTTACCACCAATATTTGTGGAACACTGATTGTTCCGAGCAATGGTAAAAATTTTTTACCAGTGATGAATCAGGATCATATACTAGTGGAAGGGAATGTCTTAACTTTATCAAGCATTTGAAAAATATGCACAAATGAGGGAGAATGGGGGGGTATGAAAGATGGTGGAATGAGACAGACATCATCACCCTATGTACATGTATGATTACATGAATAGTATGAATCTACATCGTGCACAACCTTAGCAACAAAAAGATGTACCCTATTTGCGTACAATGGATTAAAATTCAGTGTGTAAAAAAAATTAAAAAAGAAGAAGAAAGGAGATGAGTGACAATTGAAAAGTTTGACTATTGCTCTAGAAAAAAGATGATAAAAAGAAAATTGGCAACTGAAAGCCAGTGTGAAGGCCACAGGCCTTTTTGGACGCACCACAAGATTGTCTCATTTCCTGAAGTGGGAGGACAGAGAATCAAGAACAGGATTTAATAAGAGCAGTAGAGTTCCAAAAAAGGGTAAACTCTTTTTATAAATGCATATTTGCTATGCAAAGTTCAGACCTTGTTTGGGAAATAGGACCATGACCTATGAGATGGGGTTGACCATGCTGATAATCAGGGATCTGCAGATTCCTCTAACTGATCTGGTTTGCAGAAGTGGCCTACTCCTCTCTTGAGGAGTAGCATTTCCTCATTTCTTGAAAACAGTGCAGGCCTTTTTCCCAGCAAGACATTAGCTCATCTAGGATCTTCTCATACCTTCCCTCATAGTACCTAAGACCATGAGAAGGTTTAGTTAACCAAAAAACCTGGACATAGATATGCTGGCCTGATAAGAAAGGAAAGGGTCTATTTCCCAAAGAAACTACAGAATCTTGTCAGTACCCACCAGCAGGAGCCAAGAAGTTATGTATGGCTCTGAATTCTCAGCATGCATATCAAGGATGTGTAACATAAATTTATCTACTCCGGGACACTCAACTAGAATATAGGATTTAACACCCTGATAAGGCTATGGTAAGATGGTCTGAACACAGGGCTGCTACTAAAGGGATCATGAATGTACATTCTCAACCATAGGTTATATTAACTGTCTTGTCTTCCATCATAACATATTCTGAAGAGACACAAACTAGTTGGGCATCCTGTAAAATATCATAGTTGCACACTATGCCAAAAGCATCATGCCAATTGGTCAAGCAAAAGTGACTATTCATGGAAGACCTTGGTAAGGCACAAGCATTCAAGAGGAGAGAGCTAATCTCTATGTTTCAAGGGAACACTACATTAGAATAATTTTAGGAATTTGTGTCTTTAGGCCTTCCAAGATATTTCCTCCAAATGATTGCTTCTTACATTTTCACTTCCCACCATGAATAAGGAAGCGCAATGTTTAGGTGACCTCCGGATCACAGAAGCAACGTTTACCATAACTAAGAATAATGATATGACTCATTCTCTGTGACATGAAGTGCTGCCAGCTCCAACTGGGGCCCAAACCAACAGAAAGCATTTGTAGTAGAACCAGCTCATGATACAAACAGCCCTGCCAATTAGGCCACATAACCTGACAGATCCGATAATACTGGAAATACTGGTGATACCCAAAAAAAAATAAAAATAAAAAAATAAAAAATAAAGTCATTAGACTTATGGCAAGCCCTAAAACAGGAATCACAATACAGACACCATCAGTTCTGGAACAAGGTCATGCCATCTTCAGCAGAAATTTATTTTGCAAGTGACTATGCAGATGGCAATGCCCATCCTGAGATGATTTCTATCAGACCTTCCAAGACACAGGATGAGCAGGCACAGAAAAATCATTAAGAAGGCAGAAGTGGTGCATCTGACATCAAGTATAGAAAAGACTGGACGGACTATGCAACAAATGACCAGGTACCTTACACATCCCTGTCATCTACTTGGTTGTAGCTTCTCTTGTGCTGGGCTAGCTCATACGTGGAGTAAGTAGTGCGGAGTCAAGACCCAGACTCTGGGAGTTGAGTGAAGCAAGCTTGTGGCGAGCAGCTTGCAAACTTGTTTATTGCTGGAACAGGTATACATTTTATAGATTTCTTGCCCAATCACAATGTGCCATGGGGGATCAGACCACCAGGTTCCTATACGAGTTCCCTTGGCAACACTGAGTCAATTTGGGAAAGTTGTGGACTTTCCTAGGTGGCTGAAGCGGAATGCTCCTCCCCGCAGGTTTACACACTTGAGACATTCACTGCTGCCAGGCAAGAACTAGGATTTCTCCCAACACTTGGTTCCACCAGTGCCTCTTCCCTGGATCACATGGGGGATTCATTATTAACAGTTGATAGGAAAACGTTTGAGCTTGGTTCACACGTGGATTGATTCAGTATGTTGGTGCAAGCCATGGAAGACAGAAAAGAGGGGGAATACTCCCAATGGACAAAACTTTGGGCAGTAACCTGGTCATTTGCTTTGTGTGGCAAGAAAGTTGTCTGAATTGAGCTTAGAAAATATCCAAATTCATGGGCAGTGAAAACGTTTGACCAGCTAGTCAGAGACCTGGCAAGAGAATGTTATATCTCTCTAAATCTAAACATCACTACTTACTTTCTGAACCCCAGCCCAACTAGCCCCTTGTTGTAACTCACCCTTCGTACCTACCATTCTTTCTGCCTGAAAATGTGCTTTTTCTCAGATAGCCACACAGTTTTAGCTCCCTCATTTAATTTAGGTTTGTGTTTAAATACATTCCTCAGATAAAAGAGTTCTACCCTTAATATCAATTACCATCATCACAACCTATATCTACTTCCTGCTCCATTTTTCTTCTTCCTCTTACTATTGATCACCATTTGTGTACATAATGAAAGCAGAGACTTATTTTGCTCACTGCTGTCACAACTCCTGCAACACTGACTGATACTCCATATGCTTGAAGAGTCATTGAACTGAATATATCTTCAGGCTAACTATGTTAAAAAGATCAAAGGAATAGTCTCAGTCAAATGTGATTCTTTTAAGGAAAATTCTTTGTCTTCATTGTAAATTAATCCTGGTGTAGCTGTTTTTAAAGGATTATTGGATTTACCCAGCAGGTTCCAAACTAGATTGTCTAACTCTATTTGTATTTTCTGAAATTCTGTGATAAGGCAGGAAAGAAAGTCAAGGATCAAAACAGTTTTCACAGTCATGTCCATGGGGAATTCTGACAGTATTCTTTGAATGCAGGGAAGAGTGGCAATATGCAATTTTATACATAGATGGCATGTGATGCAATTGAGTGAAGAGCTACCAGATACATTTTAGAACCAGGAAAGATCTAATAATCTTCGAGTAGAGATCATACAGTAGAAAATTATTGCTAGGAATTTTTATTGTTATTTTATTGTGCTGTTTTATTATACCATCACTGAGGATCTTACCATTGATTTTTGGCCTATCTAGCTATAACTGTAACTCATCGTGCTATTCAAACTTGCTTTCATATAAAACTGAACTGCTTGAGTTTTTCATCTATTCATTCTAGCAACAAGCCTAGTATGTTCAAGGAACATTCTAGGTTGTGGTTGGAACATGCTGAAATGCATGACTTGAGACCAGAGATGTGAGCAATAGTCATATCAAGAAGAGAGCTTTGTAGTCTAGGTCAATAATTTGATTTTATTCTGAATGACATGCTTTAATCAGGGATTTATGATTTTAAAAGACTTGTCTCACTGCAATGTGGAAACTTGCATGTAGGGGGTCAAAATAGGAGAAGTGAGATTTGGTCGGCTAGCTATTATAGACAAGAAGTGATGGTAGATTGCTGAAGGGTATTGGTTCTTAGCTTGGGCTGATTTTTTTACTCCAGAGCATTTTTTAGCACTGTCTGGAGACATTTTTTGGTTGTCGCAATTGGGAACAGGGCTGCTACTGATATCTACTGTGCTAAAAACCCAACAAAGAACAAGATAGTTCTCTATAACAAAAACTGATTTATCCCCAAAGACCATTTGCACCAAGCCTGGAAAACCCTACTCTAGGAAATTGGGACTATAAATGGGAATAGTGAATGGATGTGTCATTTTTGTAGATACGATAGCAAGAAGACTTTCTATAGGATAGGTAAAGAAGAGGACGTAAGCATGGGTGAGTGAAAGCAAAGAGTTCTGTTTTGGCTCTGTCAAGTTTGAGATGCTTATTAGACATCAAAAGCAGATGGTGATAGGGAGTTTCATATTTGAATGTGGACCTCATAGGAGAGAAGGCTCAAGAAATAAATATATAGGGCCTTGGCACAAAGAAGTTATTTGAACTATAAGAACACATGAGATCATCTGGAGGAAGACAGTAGAGTAGAATATGGAATCGGTAACAGAGAACTAAGGTTGAATAAGGGAGGAAAGGTAGAAATGAGATGGAGAAGCAACTGATATTGAGGTTTGAAAAAATCCAAACACTAGGAATCAGGAACCTAAGAAAAAAATCTTACTCTTAAATTGAGCCAAATGAAATTGCCTAAATAATTTTAGACCTACAAAACCATTAATTTTATGTTTCAAATTAGTAGAAAGAATAGGCCTATATCAAATGTTTCTGAGAGATCCAGGACCATGGGAATGGCCAGAGAGAATAAGGTGGTATCAACATTCTTGGTGGCAGCAGTCCCAGTATAAAAGAGGGAAGAAAAGCCTGGTTTTATCAAACTCAATGAGAAATTTGCTAGTAAGAGTTATCCAACTCTTTAGATAAGAAGGACTTAGGAGAGTTTCTTTAAAAACAGGAAATGCTAGAAGCAGTATATTAGTGTTCTGTTCTGGAGAGAATTAGTCAGAAGAAAGGGAAAGATTTTTGGTGCATTGGGGGAGAGGATAACTGAAAGAGCTCAGTCTTTGAATGATGACAAGGACAAAATCCACAGCACTTGAGAAAGTTTGGGCTTCTTGCAGGATGAGGACCACTTGTTCCATAGAAAATGGAAAGCAAGCAATGTGAGTGAAGATACAGGTCTGTAACTAAGATTGGAACATGAAAATGAAGGAGTTATCTAAGTTTTCTTTTTTGTTTATTTGACTTTGGATATCATTTTAAATGTCTGTTATCCTTATTTCTTAGTATAATTTAGACATACATCACTGTATTCAAGGCAACCATAATTTTGACCTGTTCTGGTATTCCTAGTTCAGGCATATTTTCTTTAAAAAGAATATAGTTCCAGAGACACATTTCTATTTTAGTACATTCACTTCACCATGACCATCTTTAGAAGATAGAAAAATGTTTATAATTTATTATATTTTGAATTTCAGAATTTCTATGGATCTCATCAGGAAGTTTCTGTCCAGGACTATCTGGTTCATTTTTCAATAAATGAACTTCTAGAGTGGAAAGAAAAAAAAAGACAAATTTATAAACTTTGTCCCAAACTGGGAACTCCTATTGTCTCCAAAATTTATCTTAAGGTCTTGAAATTACACAGCCTGAGACAGGTTAGCATCATTTTCTCTTACCACATCTTGCCTGACTTTAATTTCTCTAGGGTCAGCTCTAACTGGTTTGGGAATTTCTAGTCACAATGTAGCTGTCATTGTTGCTTTGCTGCAGGTGAGTATGTCACCCTCAGTAAACTCATTTTTGTGATTTGTCGTTCTTTTGTCTGAAAGTTTGAAGAGTCTTTTGGGTCAGCACAACATTTTTAGTGCCCACATCTTCCCTCCTCGTGAGTTAAATGAATCATCATCCCTGTTCCTACTGAAGACTCCACTTGGACACTGAATGCTTCTGTCCCTCAAGGGCTTCTATTCTGCAATTATCTCCATGTCTCTCCTACATAAGCAATTTCTTCCTTTCTACTGGGTCTTTCTCATCAGACATGCTTTTTATTCTTACATGAGAAGATAATAAAATAACTCTATTTTTCCTTTTCTACAAACATTGACCCATTTTCCTACTCCCCATAGAAAAATATCTTTAAAAAGGTGACTTAACTCCTTCATTTGCTTCTTAACTCAGTCTGATATGGCTTTGAACTCCTCAGTTCACTAAAATTGCTCTAGTCACCAATGATCTCTTATTGCCAAATCTCATGACCATATCTATGGCTAAGGGCCATGTCTACCCACTCAACTCATTAGAATTTTCAAACATATTCAGTGCGCCTCTGACACTCTCTTCTGCAAGAAACCCTGTTATGTTGTAGCTGCCTTTGCATTATATTTCCCTGACTTTACTTCTTTCTCACTGTTTTCATCTATTTTTTTCTTTCTTTTTTTTTCACCTTGTTGTTCTTCCATTATCTGCCTTTTAAATGTCAGTTGTCATAGTAGTCCTGAGTCTTCTTTTCTTCTTTCTCTACCCACTGTCCCTAAATGATGTGATATATTCCCATGATTTACTTACTACAACATCTAAATTCATATCACCAGAAGTCCAGAGAAGCAAGGAAACTTCCATGGGTTTAGCAGCTCAACAAGGTCATAGTCTAAGGTTAGCAACGCTCTAATTCTATTAATTCTTTCTTTTAGATCCCATGGTGGCCTCTGTAGTTCCAAGCATCATACAATTGTATTCAGAGGTTGGCAGTAAAGGAAGCACAAAGAAGAGAAACTTTCTCTGCTTTTTGGTCATTATCGAAGTGAACATATCTTTTCCAGAAACATCAAACATCTAGTGTGTCATGGGCCAAAAGCGGGTCACAAGCGTACCCTAATACTTAAAAGTATAGGAGGCTTAGCATGTTCTCCACTAAAGTAATACATGTCTGACTCTTCTATATGGCTTCTGTGGCCATTTTATATTGTCAATTCTGTCCCCTCTATTAAATTTTAAAACCCAGCTAGGAAGAATTTAAGTGATTTCTGAGAATTTCCTTTCAGCAACTTGAACCTGGCAAAAATAGGAGTTTTATCATCAATATGGTTTTGATGCCACCATCTATGTTCATAGGCAAAAATTGTTAAAAAATTTATTGGAGCTGGGCACGGTGGTACACTCCTGTAATCCCAGCGGCTAAGGCAGCTGAAGCATGAGGATCAAAAGTTCAAAGCCAGTCTCAGCAACTTATTGAGGCCCTAAGCAACTTAGTGAAACCCTATCTCATCTCAAAATAAAAAATAAAAAAGGGCTGGGGACATGTCTCAGTGGTTAAGTACCCCTGAGTTCAATGCCCAGTACAAAAAAAAATTGGAATATTTTGATCTCGTACCACTTCATTTTCAGGAACAACCACTCCAACTCTAATATATTACACCTAGACATTATGCTACTAAATTTTTAAGATTTAGGAAATAAATAATCTTTGGAGCTAAAACAAATAAAATCTAATCTAATGGGACTTTTTGTTTGCACACATTTTGTACATTATCTTGGCCTTCAATTATCTACTCAATATTCTAGTTCCCTAAATAAATTAGTCCTTTAGCCTCATATTTTGGGGATACACTTTATTGCCTACTGACTGTTAACCAGGCCAAGAGACTGAGAACTTTGTATGCATTATTTAATTTGATTCATACAATAATCTAATGAGGCAATGATCTTATCTTACACACACACACACACACACACACGCACATGTGTACAGAGAATTTACAGAGAAAACAGAGACTCAAAGAGGTAAAATGGCTTAATTGACTCATATAACTTGCAACTGCAGTGTAGGGACTTGAGAGGACATTGGTTTTATTCCAAAGGCTCTTAATTACTATAGTAGCACACCTTCTCTTGCTTGTATTTCTTATACTTGGGAAGCAACTGTTAGTTTAGGACCACTGTTTTCTAGGCTTGAAAAATAACTTACACATAATCCTTCCAGAGATTTTGTTGTTCAGAATATATATAGGGTACCTTAATTAAGCAAAAGGAGAATGCTTTGGAGGTTGACTGCTGCCTCCCTGTAACACTGCAGTGGTTCCTCTCCCTTGCTTCATTCAATTAAAAGATATACTGGTGGAAGGTGGCGGATCATCATATGGCATGTTCTCTTCACATCCCTCATCAGAATAAGTTTCTATCTGAAACGTCCTCCTATGTCCAAGCATAAAAGTTCCTTGAAAATACAGTTTAGGTCCATGAATTGTCCTAGTTCTCAATAATTCAGACTGTCAACTTCTTGTCATTTTCATGGAATATCAATAGTTAATGCTAAAGACTTGGCTGGCATGGATCTAAACCTTAGTATTAGTTTCTCTAGTTGCTATAGCAAAGTAATACAAACTGGGTGACTTAAAAGGAAAGAAATTTATTTTCTCACTATTCTAGGGACTACACGTTCAAAATCAGTATCATTGGGCCAAAATCAAGATGTTAGTAAAACTGTTCCTCTGAAGGTTCGAGAGGAGAAGCTGCCTCTTACCTCTTGTTGCTCCTGGTGGCTGCTCACATTCCTTGACTTGTGATCACATCATTCCCATCCCTGTTTTCATCTTCACATCACCTTTTATCTGTCTGTGTTGAAATCTCCCTCTTCTTCTCTTTTAGATAGATACATATGATTGGATTTAGGACTCATCGGGATAATTTTCTCATCTTAAAATCCTTAACTTAAATCACATCTGCCAAAAGCCCTTTATTACCATATAAAGTAACATTTATAGGTTCCAGGTATTAAGGCCAGATATCTCTGGGAGCTGTGCTTCAGCCTACTGCACCATTTTATACCTAGATCTCACATAATCAAATAGCCATTGAGATGAGTGTGATGATTATTAACCACACTGATGAGGAAACAGAGACACAGAGAGGTTACCCAACTTATTTAAGATCAAAGAATTATTAAGTAGTAGTTTCTGGATTTGAACCATAAAAGTTTGTGGCCTTCAGAAAAGCTACCTGCCACTGGAAGTAAATGAAAGATAATTCATACAGAATAACTCACCAGCACAGTGTGCCAAGATAGAAGTCAAATGCAAAGAATTTCTCCACTAAAATCAGTCCCCTACAACCACAAGAATGGGAAGTTATATCCAATGTATGTATTCTATGTCAAAATATATTCTACTGTCATGCATAACTAAAAAGAACAAATTTTTAAAAAGCAGTCCCCTTCGGTGACGGAATTGTCCTACTTTCTCTTCTTTGGCAGGGCTCCTTGTTCCACCATGTACTTTATCATCTTATACATACACAATCACTCTAAGGACAGGGCTTTTAGAGTAATATGAGAAAAGCATGCTGTATAAACTCTGTGCAGTTGAGATATTTGCAGAATGAGGTGAACTTTTAACCAATCCATCAAAAGAACAGGTTGGCAACAAGCAATAAACAAGCCTTTCTAGATGGTCCTTATCACCTTTTACTTATAAACACAGAACCTTCTAGAACAGTTTGTTGGACTTCCTATGCCCCCCAAATTTCATTCTACTTAAAACTTCTTTGACAGTCTCTACATACCAGGAATGAGTTTTCTAAATTGAGCATCTTATGGAATCAACCTTGTCAAACTCCTAGCAGACAATCTATGACTTTTGAGTTAAGGAACCCTGAAGGATCTGCCCCTTGAAATGTCTGATCTACATTTCTCTGTTTCTTGCTTAGGACAAAATGTTTTAATCAGGCAAATCCCTTCTTTTTTGTTTTCCACTTCTTTTTATTGGTGACTTATACTTGTACATAATGATGGGATGTGTTGTTACATATTCCTACATGCATACAATATGACAATATAATTTGGCCAGTGTCACACCCCAGCACTTCAGGCAGGTCACTTCTGATTGCAGGTTTTAGGGACTCTTCCTGACAATTCTGTATTTTTGCCCTTTTCCAGATCTACATTATTTATACCAATTCATTCTCTAGTTTTATCTCTAAAATTCATTCTCTACTTTTCTCAGAGTTTCACTACAGTTTCATAGATCTTCATATTACCACAATCTTCGGGTTAGATTACATGACTTGAAGGTCACATCTTTCTTTCACTTGAATCTCATTTTCTGTTAAACTAGCAAAATAGCTCACATGCTGTCAATACATAGCTGTAAGCTATTCCACAGAGGCTGGGACACCACAAGGTACTGATAATCTTAAAAAATACTGGAAAAGTTGGGCATGGTGGCACATTTCATAAGTTACTGCAGCTATTTGGGAAACTGAGGCAGGAGAATCGCTTGAGCCCAGGCATTTAATGCCATCCGAAACCACACAGTGAGATCCAGTTTCTAAAGCAAAACAAAACCCCCAAATATTGTGAAGATGTATTCAAATTATATCAATTCAATACAATATCAAATAATAAAAATATTATATGTTGATAAATGGAATGAGACAGTCCCTCATACATTTCCTGTGAGCATGTAAACCAACATACTCTTTGTAAATAGTAACTTGACATAATATATTAAGAACCTTTAAAATAATCAGAATAATTTATTATGATTCTATTGTATAAGATGCTGTAAATGACCCAAACCTCTAAATTGTTTTAAACACAAGTTTATTTCTCATGTAACAGCCTTGTTTTAGGGAATTTTCTCAACACGCTGATTCAGAGACTAGGATTCTTCCTTCTGAAACTGCGCCATTTCTGTCTTCCACCTCATCCACATTTGGCAGACAGAAGAGGAAAGAGAGCATAGAGGGAGATAAACTCACTTAAAGTTTTAATCAGACATAACACCCATCACTCCCTTACATTCCACTAGTGAAAACTCATCACATGCTTATGCCTAACTATAAGAGAACCTGAGAAGAAAGTCTAGCGATAGGTCATGAATTAAGAAGGATGGATCCTTTGTTGATTAACTAATAACAATCTTTGCCAGATAGACCTTCCAAAAGAAATAAGTCTGAACATTGTATGTAAACACAGCATAGAGATAATGTAGACTCCATGCTGAAAGCACACAAGATTGAGGGCCAGGCAGGTGGACTCCAGTTTGAATGCTGTCTCTGATCCTTGCTCAGGTTCTTGTCAGACAAAATGTTGCATCTTATAGTTCAGACAATCATCTCTAAGGCATTTGATGACGATTAACTCAGTTATTATATTTAAAGCATTTACTAAATTATTTGTTATAGTGATTATTTAATAATAGTTACTATTAGTATTATTGCTATTTTAAACCTTTATATACAAATTTATTTATTACTGTTATTCTGATTTAGATTGAATAATCTATATCAGTAAGTTAATAATGGCACACACATTCAACACACTAATACTATGGCTATTTAAGTTATTATTGCAAAGTTACATAATAATATGGGAAAATATAAAGTATTTTAAATTTAAAAAGCAGGATAGCTGGGCACTGTGGCACATGCCTATAATCCCAACAACTCAGGAGGCTGAGTGTCGCTCCCGCCAGCAAGAACGACCCGGAGACGTGATGGGTGGCAAACTTCCCTATTAACAGCTGATTCTTCTTTTTATTTCTTCCTCCTTTTGGGAAGTTATTGTCACTTATATAGGTTATATCAACTAATTAGAATATTCATGATATGTGGGGAGAAGATAGACGTATATGGGTATAACTTGAAGCACCTAAGAATCACGCAAGAATCATGCAGAGGCCCTGACCAATTACTGAGACTTCCTCAAGGTGAAGTTAGTTGTATACGTGCAGAATAGCAGTTTTTCAACCTCACTGGCAGCTTGCCAGGTGCCATCTTGGCCAGGCTCCACCTAGGGCCAGGGGTCCGGCCGAAACCCCGACAGTTCCCCCTTTTTTCTTTTAAAAGAAAAGCTCGGGACCAAGCCTGTCTTAGGCGGAGTGGTCAACTACCGTCCTTACCCGTCATCGGATAACTGTAGAGCATGCTACAGCTCCTGTCTTAGGTTGGTACGGCGTTACCTACTACCTTACCCGTCTGGTCAATGGTCCAGCCTCGCGAGCCACACTTGTGGGGAGCTGCCGGCCTCTAGGGCAGCCATGGCCTGATGGAAGATGATACGATCTCTAACTTGATCTCGGCGCATGCGCATGATAAGGCGTGTGAGGAAGATAACAGTAATAACCATGAACATACAAAAGGCTCCCATACCTGCCCATTGCTTACAAAGCTGAAAGAGGAGGATAGCCAACTTAGCACTTCGGACATAGGGGCTACATTAACTCTAGTAGCATTGAGACTAACAATTTGAGATCTAAGAATAGCAGTAAGATTATCAAATTCGTAAGACCAGTTTGTTTGTAGCTGAGCAGACAAGATTCTAGACAAGTTTGCTGCATAGCTGAAGTTATGGTAAGCTACAGGTGTAACGCACAGTCCCGCCAGATGATAAATACATCCCACGTTTAACAGTTCCTGTAAAATGTCCATTTGTTCTTGAAGTAAGTCCACTCGCTGGTTCATAAGGAGTATGCCTGCTGTTAGATGTTGGTTCAGGGTCTCTTTAGTCTGTAAGGCTGCAGCTATATTTTCGGCCAAGTGATTGACTGCTGTTGCTGTAGGTATGGCAGTTGCTAGTGCTGCTGTTGCAGAAACCACTATTGCAGTGACCATAGCCGCTGTGATGTCAAATTCTCTCCTGTTTCTTGATAGTAACACTGGCAATTTTGCATCTGTAACAGAGACTAGGACTGGTAGGAAGGTAGGAACACACATTAAGTCTGCCAGCAGGAACCTAGAAGCATTTTAGCACAAATCTAAAGTACAATTGAAAGAAGCAGTTGTTTTGTTACATAGTTGAACTGTTCCTCCTAAGAGACTAAAAAGAGGTAGTAAGTTAGTTTATTCCGTGGAAACACACAAACTGAGCCACAGCTCCAGTAAAGCACCGAGTTACCCTTATTACCCAGAGTTAAAAAACCCCAAACAAAGAGACAAAGAGAAAGTTTATCTTTAGGGGACCTGAAGGTCTCCTCTATTCCCCCTTTTTGTTTATAAAGAACATTTTTGAGGGTGAGATGTGTATGTTCAACAATACCTTGTTTTTGTGGGTTATAAGGTACATCTGTGGTTAGAGTTATTTTAATTTTAGTGAGGAATTGGTTCTTACCAATTTTAGTTTTTAGAGAAAAATTTTGACTTTATAACGTAGTACAATTTTTAACAGTTGCTAAACCATAATTGTATAAACCCCTATTTTTAAGACAATTGTTCTAAAGAATAAAACTTAAGAGACACAAAGTTAAGAGTAAATTAGTGTTTCTAAGAAATCCTTGTCATTTTACCATGTCATTTTACCATATAGATTGAACTTTGGCTTATATCAGAACATTAGTATTTTACCTTAGGAAAAACCTTAAATAGCTTTAGCTGTTTTACATACATACAACCAATTTAGTTACACACAGATTTGTTGAAACTTGCCCTTTGTTACACACAGACTTTTTTATCCAGAAACATTTTCTTTTACCTTTTACTAAATATATTTTTATACCCAGAACCTTTTATTTATTTATTTATTTATTTTTATCTGTTGACACCTTTTTGTTCACATTTTGAAACAACTCTTATGAAATTTCTGAATTTAGATAAACCACCCTATTTTAATAAGATTAAATATTTTGTTGTTTATAGTACTCTTAATTGAAACACAGTTGAAACTTTTGGGACCCTTTATATATAGAATTCCACTTGTTAGGACATAACTCTTAGTAACCTTGTTTCTAGTTTAGTGATGGCACAAAGCAAGTTTAAACCCTTTTTATTTACCAACCTATGAAAACACCAATAATGTTTAAGTATGATACCCCATGTAATTTAAGAAGTTAAAAGTACTTGATGTTATTTAACAATTAGCATTTTAACTTTGTAAATTAACCAGACGTCTCTACAAACACATTTGAGTAATCCCATACATGTTAACTCCAATTTATTTATTTTATAAAAACCGAGATATCAGACAAGTGTCCTGAACAGGATCCGTTGCCTCTTTCCTGCTGAAGAAAAGTCCTAGAAGCAATTGATATTAGACATTGTTTAACATTAACATTTCATTAGTTTGACCACCTGGAAACTTGCAAGTTATTTTTAAAAATATTTTACTTTTATTAGTTTACCCAATTTAAATTGAACCCTTTTAAATCACGTGAATAAAAGTATTTGGATCCATTTTTAAATTTTAATTTTAAGAGCTCTCAGTTTTGATGCAGATAAGACATAACACCAGACAGTACGACATACAAATAACACAAAATCAAAGGCCTTGTAATTTATAGGTAAATGTTCATTGCAATGAAACAGCTGTTTAAAAAACTTCAGTTGAATAAAAAATAGAACTGATCAAAAATAAAATCATTAACCTAGGTATGTAGGATTAAAATTATGAGCTCAAAAATATAGCATTTAAGAAAAACAAAAGTTCTAGAAGAAAAATGATAGTGGTCATTAATTAAAGCATGAGAAAATGAGAAGGAGAGAAAAGGTGAAAGGGAGAAAAGTATTCTGAGTTGTAGCTCAGGAGAAATTTAAAATGGACAACTTTTTTTCTTCTTTTCTTCTTATCTTTAGGTTACCCCCCTTTTCTCCTTGAGACGCTGTAGTCACATTCCAATGTGGCAGGGGGAGGGAGGATCACCCAGGACTTTACTTTTTAACCCCTTTTTTACCTGGTTGAGAAATCAGGTTAGGTTTGAATGCAGAAAATCACAAAACATTATTTTTTACTACTTTTAAGGAATGGAGCTGCTGAGCTCTCTGCCTAGGGGGACCCTCCCCTAAACTGATTTTTCTCTTTGTGCTCTGTTTGTGGTTTTATTTGTACTTTCTCCCTTTTTTTTTTTTTTTTTTTTTTCACTGCGCCACTGCATATTTTTGTAAGCTCAACTCTTGTAAAGCCTTTTGTAACGCCTTTTTTTTGTCTTCTAGCTGCTGTCCTATGCCCTCCAATTCCCTTAATGTCTGTTGACTAATTGAACCAGCTTGAGAACACTTTGTTTCTTTACTAATTTTATTTAACTCCATCTCTGAGAGTCCATCTTCGCTCTCATCAGAATCTGACTGAGCGCTAACAGAGCCCTTTTGTGACTCTTCTTTTACCTTTTCTAACACTTCCTCTCCCTGCGCAACTGCCTTTTGTAAAGCCTCCCGAGGGGAACGCAAACAAGTTCTGACTAATGACCAAACTGCTAACGTCCCTGGGAGCGTTACCGGACAGCGCTTTAAATCTTCCCCCGGGTGTTCCCACTGTGGGATAGTTAACAATCCTTCTTCCAGAAACCAAGGTGAAATTTCCTCTACCTGCTTTAAAAATGCCCAAGCAGTTTGTCTTTAAGGAAGTGCCGTTAGCTTTAAGAATTTCTTTCAAGGGACCTTCCATTCTACATCTAGCAACCTCGTTCCCCATTTTTTGAGGAAACTTTCACCTCTCGTTCCTAGGAACTTTATCACAATCACAATATTATCGTCTCTAGGAAACCTCCCTGTCCACTGACAGATCTGGGTGCACACTTTCACCGATCCGTTGCTCACCTCACTCACCTCTCCGCGGCACGTAAGATTCCCGGGGTTCAGCACCACTTGTCGCTCCCGCCAGCAAGAACGACCCGGAGACGTGATGGGTGGCAAACTTCCCTATTAACAGCTGATTCTTCTTTTTATTTCTTCCTCCTTTTGGGAAGTTATTGTCACTTATATAGGTTATATCAACTAATTAGAATATTCATGATATGTGGGGAGAAGATAGACGTATATGGGTATAACTTGAAGCACCTAAGAATCACGCAAGAATCATGCAGAGGCCCTGACCAATTACTGAGACTTCCTCAAGGTGAAGTTAGTTGTATACGTGCAGAATAGCAGTTTTTCAACCTCACTGGCAGCTTGCCAGGTGCCATCTTGGCCAGGCTCCACCTAGGGTCAGGGGTCCGGCCGAAACCCCGACAGCTGAGTAGGATTAGAAGTCTGAGGCCAGCCTCAGCAACTTAGCAAGACCCTAAGCAACTTTGTGAGGCCATATCTCATAAATAAAAAAAAATGAAAAGGGATAGGGATGTAGCATGATAATGCATCACTGTGTTCAATCCTCAATACTAAGCAAAAAAACAGAAAACAAAAAACACCTAAAAAACAAAGGAAGGAGAACATTTTATAAAGTACATAAATTTAACTAGGTTAAAACAAAAATTTAACCACTGTTATCTATGTTTTTGTTTTTGTTTTTTTAACATTTTCCAATCTTGGAATTTTACTGTTTTTCTCCTTTTTGTTGTTGTCCTGTTTTGTTTTGTTTTTGTTCAAAAACTTCTCAAGTAATAAAATATTAGAGATAGTTGAAATTCCTTTTACTGTTCCACCTGATACCCCTCCCTTTGGTAATGATCTCTTCAGTGTATATCCTTCCTGGTCAGATATTTTACTCTAGCTAAGCAAGTAGAAGTATGATTATTTAGAACTTTTAAAATTTGATAAATGATATCAATCTTTGATTTATTTTTGCCAAGAAACATTATATGTCCAGTATAATGATTTTATAGATCTAATTTATTTATTTTAATGGTTCCACAATCTTTCATTAGATGAATATAATCTATAATTCTTTTATTGATTCATGGAGCAAAGATGGATATTAAGGTGTTTCCAATTTTTTGCTATTCCAAAAAATAATAAACATTTCTTTACATATCTCTTAGTGAATGTATGTGATAGATTCACTAGAGTTTATTATCAGAAGTGAAATTTCTGTGTCACCAAATGTGATTTTACGAGGTATATTTTATATTGCCAAATCATTCTTTTATTGAGTTTATGTTCCACTAGGAATACATGAGATCAAATCTTGCCTATCTTTTTGCTGATTCTTTTAAACTTTTTTCCCCTTTTTGGCCAACATTATAGTGTTTAATGATAATTTTCTGTGGTTTCAATTTTTCTCTCACTCATTATAATGTTAATCATTTTTGATGTATTTCTTGGGCATTAAGGTTTGTCTTATATTAACTGCTTAAAGTCTCTGATAATTGTGTTTATCTTTAACTTAATGATTTGCAGGGATTATATACACATGTATATATATGTGTATATACATATGTATTTTACAGTTATGTATGTTCTCAAAACTAAATTAATTTAAAGATAAAAGCATGTCACATGTTATTGCCTATTTGTTTTTCTTGATAAATAAAGTTTAAAAATCAAACTACTATTTGGTAACCCTGGTGGCAAATTATAATCCTTTCCAAGTTGCTTTTATTTTAATTAATAAATACGATTCACTAAAGGGATTTCTGAAGGAAAATGTATATTCTCTATGGATCAAAGAATGACAAGGCTCTAAAGCTTTCACAGTTCACTTCCCTGAAGCTAAAAACAACAGAAGCTAAGCATGCCAATTGCAGCGATTTTAATACAGCTCATCTAGTCTTAAATATCTGCTAATTTAGGCAATGGCTGCAATCCATCAGCTAATAGTATTTACAACAAAAACATATGGCCAGTATTGGGAAGGCCAGTCATTAGCTAATGTGAGTCATTTCCAGATGGCACAGAGATAATTCATATCGTCAGTATGAATTCTATTTGAGTAGTATGACATCTAGCAGGGTACCCCTTTAGAATAGATACTGGTGGCTATTTATATGTTAACCATTAAGGGGCTCTGCCAAAGCCTATTTGTCCATCATGAACTATTAGATATAGACTAAAAGGAGCACTAAGGCTTGAAGGAGGTAGAGGAGAGATGAAAGACATATGGGAAGAATCTGAACCTGCTAGGACTACAGAGATAGAGCAAATTAAGATCTGCATTAGTCAAAAGAAGTGCAAGGTCATATTGCAGTAACAAACAGTTCATACAAATAATTCCAATAATCCCTAATAGTAATGCAACAAAATTTTTAGTTGCATATGTTCTATGTTCAACATGGGTCAAAAAGGAGTTTTTCCCACTGTAGTTACTCAGGGGATAGAAGGATCTTTAAAAATATCATGATCTTAAGAACCTCCTCCCCTAATTGGTATATACCATTTCTGATCATACTTGTTGTTTAAGACAAATTTCATGGTCAACTATAATTTTAAGGAGAACTGAAATGCCTTCAATGATGTGCCTATGAAGACACGAACTGAAAATATTTGGTATATAGCACAGTGACTACCAGAGATCACTATTCTGGTTACCTGATACTGGTTCATTTGGTTCCCTCTCTCAGTTCCAACGATGAATGCATCTATCCCTACCCCAAGAAGGACAACCCCAGAATCCCACTTAGTCATGGCATTAAGCTCAACTTTGAGAACCATTGTGTTAAATTCACCAGTCTCTATCTCAGTTTGAATGTGCTACTTTTTGGTATGGAAATCTAGCAACAAAAAAAGACTTTCAACACATGTGCATGAGCACACCAAAAAACACACACATTAGTATAATAAAAACAGAAAACTATGATAAGTCTGGAAGCAAAGGGGAGACAGTTCAGGAAGTTGAGAAAAGATGAATGTTTGTTCAGTCTTTGTATTTCTTATTTTTTTTTTTCTGTGAGCCTTACCAATGAGCAGGAGCAGGAGGCTAGCTGACATTTCATTTATCCTAAACTAGGACTGGGTAGATAGGTAGAAAAGAGACCGAAGGAGCTTCCCCTACTCAGTACTCTGCCAGACTAATATTATGAAGTTGAAACTCCATGCAGCATGTATCAAGATAGGGAGGCACTAGGATGTGACACAATTTACATTTATTACTTGTCTGTCATTTACTAGATATGCAAAATTAAATTCTCCTGTGGGCAGAATAAATTTAAACCCCAGGACTCCTTTAGCAAATGCGTTTCTCATCTATTCCCACCTCATTTTCTTCCCACTGGTATGATCTGTAGCCCCTGAGCTTGTTTGGAATGAAGTCAACTATCTGAACTTCTGGCATCTAGTTTTTGTCCCAACTGAGAATTCTTACAAAAGATAGATCTATAAAGAAAAAAGAGCTTTGGTTTCATAAGGAGGGAAAATGTTGATTGAAGGAAACTTCCAAATTACAACTGTTTCCAATAACTGATGACACATTTGGCTGAAAAAATAAATTCTAAATGAGAACACCTTGGTGAGTGTCTTTTAATATGTAGATTACATTTCAAAAGACATACTATCAGGAAGTAATGAAAGGAGCTGGGAAAAAAGTATAGAATGCCACACACAAAAGGAGACATACAGTTAAAAAGATAAAAAGCCCAGGGAAATTTAAAGAGAAGTGAGTAATAGATGCTCACCCCATGTGGTCAGTGTGCTGACAGCTTGGGTATCATCTGGGGTTCATGAGAACTTGGGTGTGGAAACTTGCAGAATCAGTCTGCAATTTAATGACATCATCTGGTGATACTTGTGTATTGATATTTACACCCATCTCGATTGCAGTTACTGCACATTATTTTAAAAAAATGTAATTGTCCATATATTCTTACATTCTAAAAGCAGCCCCTAATGCAGTGCCTGGCAACTAATTGGGTATTAAAAACTATTGATTATTAAAACCAAACAAATCTATTTTATACTGGAAATACATGTAGAATATGATTGCTATCAAATACATGTGAGATGGCAAAACAATTAATATAAAATGTGGCAAATCAAATTTAAGTAGAAAAATGACTTACCATTTACATATTTATTATAGGAACATAAGTATATCATATGCACAAATTATAAAGTGGAATATAAATATAATTTGTAATCTTTGTCATGTATCAAACTTTATATGATAAAAGTTACTTAGAGAAGTTATACAAGGTTAAAAAACCCAAAAACTTAAGTGGCAGAATGTGGGATAGGATTCATTTCCTTGAACATAATCCTTTATTACATCTAATAACATTGAGAATTATTTTTAAAATTAATTACAATATATTCCACGATGAACTTCAAACAAAAATCAAGCTGAATGATGTGGGTTTTATGCTTGCATTCTTCTGGAATTTTTAAATTAATAAAAATTCTTCATATTGTGGTAAAATATCTTTCATGATTTATAATCATTGTTTAAATACTTATTATTTTATGATTATGAACTTACTCTTCCATTTTCTAAACAAGATAGAGAGGAAATCAATTTATATATGTTTTTTAATTTATATATATATTTTAAATTTATATACATATATTTATTTATTTATTTTTTAGTGTAGGTGGACACAATACCTTTATTTTATTTTTTATATGGCACTGAGGATCAAACCCAGAGCCTCATACATGCTAGGTGAGCACTTTACCACTGAGCCACAATCCGTAGCCCCAGGGAAATTAATTTAAACATTAAAGATTTAACTCAGAGAAATTTAATTTCACTGAAGGTTATGACAAAGTTTGAAACCAAAAAGCTTTTCTTACACTTGATTGGTTTTAATGATATGAACCACAAAGCATAAAATGGCAAAAATTAATCGAACACAACTTTTTATGTGTTATTACTTGTCCTATATTTTTTTGCACCAATAAAAGTTAAAAAATGTTTAGGTATCATTTTTCTTTCTTATTAAAATATTAGTATTTATTAGTTCTAAGTCTTGCTATATATAACTAATATATTTTGATATCTATGAGAACTTTAGAAATAGAGGATGTAGAAAATCAAAATTATGTAAAATAATCCAAGACCTGTATCATCACTGAAATACAAAATATTCATGTACAATGGGTAAGATGAAAAATAGTGCTATTTTAATAATATAAGGTTATAAATTTTTTGCTACTCTAGCTATTTACTTAAGATTATTCTTTTTAATACAAAAGATCTCATTCTGTCTCTCTCTGAATACACATATGACAAATGCTTTCTCATACTTTGTGGCTTGAATTTTCGTCTTCTTTACCCTCATAGCTAATGCTTTGTTTCTATTTAAAATTATTCATATTCCTAGTTCACAAAAATATTCTCATTTTCTAAGAAATTTATTATTTTGACTTTCACATTTATAATTGCAATTAATTTATAATTAAATTTTTATCACAAGATGTCAAACATGTTTCATTATTTTTTCATATGGATATCTCATTTTCAAGTATAATATTTTGAAATCACTGTCATTTCCCCAATACTCTTCAGTGCTTCTTATTTTTATAAACCAAAGTCCATATGCACACAAGTATGTTTCTAGCTTCCTAATTCTCATCCTTGTTCTATTTTCTCTTTTCAGCATTATGACAATACTCTAATTATTTTAACTGTATAATCTTTGATTACAGAATTAATTTATTTAATAGTTGAAAGGATATTCAAATTTACTATTTTTTATATCAGTTTAAGTAATTATATTTTTCTAGAAGGCCTACCATACTTTTAACTGATGTCCCGAAAAGGTGGTCAGGGCAGGCCTGGATAGAAGAATATTTTAAGAGAAAATATCTAAGAGGTTTCCAAAACTAATGAAAGAAAACAGTTCATAGACACAAGAAACTCAAACTCCAATCAAGATAAAATTTAAAGTAGAGGAAGAGAAATGGTCACAGTGGGATTCACCCCAGGGGTGTAAGCATGGTTCAACAAACATAAATCAATAAATACGTGCCACAAAATGAAAGGCAAAAATCCCATGGTCATTCAATAGAAGCAGAAAAGCTTTTGAAAAACTTTGACATCTGTTCATGGCAAACTCAAAAAGATTGGCAGAAAAGGAATGTAGCTCAACATGATCAAGGACACATAGTGAGCCCACAGCTAACATCATAATGGTGAGAAGTTGAAAGCTTTTCCTCTGAGGTCAGGACCAAGATAAGGGCGCCCTCTCTTGACACTTCCATTCAACATAGTACTGGAAGTCCTACCCAGAGCAATTAGGCTAGAAAAAGAAAGAAAAGGCACCCATAGAGGACAGGAAGAAGTGAAATGGTCTGCTAGCTGATGACATGAACTTACGTATAACAAAACCCTAAAGCCTCCACCAAAAAAAAAAAATTCAGTAAAATTGCAGGTTATACAATCAACGCAAAAATCATGAACATTTCTGTGCACTAACAATGAACTATCTAAAAAAGAAATTTACAAAACCATCTTACTTATAACCGCACAAAAATCTTGTTTATGACAGCCTACAAACCTTATTAACTTTTCTTAAGGAGGCAAAAGCTCTGTGCACTGAAAATTATAAAACACTGAAAAAGAAATTGAAACACAAATACATGGAGAAATATTCCATGTTCCAGGATTGGAAGAATTAATATTGTTAAAGTGCCCATATTAAACAAACCCATCTACTATTTTAATGCAATTCCTATCAAAATTCCAGTGTCATTTTTCACATAAATAGAAAAGCAATTCTAAATTCACATGGAAACAGAAAAGACCCTAAATAGACAAAGCAATCTTGAACAAAATAAACAAAGCTGGAGGGTGGCATCACTCTTCCTGATTTCAAAATTTATTACAAACAGTGTAATTAAAACAACATGGTGTTGGCAGGAAAGGAGACACATGGACAAATGGAATTAGAAAGTCCAGGAATAACCCTGCACACTTAAGGGTAACTGATCTTCCACAAGGGTGCCAGACATAGACAATCAGGAAATGACAATCTCTTTAGTAAATGGATCTGGGAAAGCTGGATGTATGCTTGCCAACAAATGAATGTGTATCCTTATTTCAAACTTATTATTTACTTATTTATTTATTTTTACAAACGTCAACTCTAAACATCTTAAATGTAGGACCTAAGATTTTAAAGCTGCAAGAATACGGAGAGGAAAAGCTCTGGGACAATGATCTGGGAAATGATGTCTTGATTAAGACTCTAAATGTATGGTCAAGAAAAGCAAAAACAGACAAATGGGATTGTATCAATCTAAAAAGTTTCTGCACAGCAGAAGAAACAATTTGAAGAGTAAAGAGACAACCCAAAAATGGGCAAAAATATTTGTAATCTATATATCTAATAAGTTGCCAATATCTGAAATATATAAGAAACTCAAATAACTCAATAGCAATAAAATAACCAATTAAAAATGAGCAAAAATTGACCTGATATAACTTAAAAGAAGACATATAACTTTAGTAAACAAATACTAGAAAATATGCTCAAGTTCACTAATCATTAGGAAAATGCATGTTAAAGTCACAATAAGATACCATATCTTATTTGTTATGGTGACTATTATCAAAAAGACAGATGATAACAAGGGTTGACAAGGATGTGGAGAAAAGGAAACTCCCATACACTATTAGTGGGAATGCCAGTACAGTCACTTAGGAAAATAATATGGAGGTTCCTCAAATATTAATAATAAAATTACCGCAAATTCAGCAACCCCACTTTTGGGTAGATACACCCAAAATGCAAATCCTGGTTATACTAGTTGTAGATGCTCTTTGTACTAGAATTGGGATTTCCTTAGAATTTCTCAGATGACCTAAATCTATCATAGGATCTCTAGAAGAGCTGCTTTACTTCCAATTCACCCTTATTCCTAGATTGAAATCTTTTGATCCCTAAGTTGAAGCATTGTGGATTTAGAAGGATCCCTACCATAGGTGGGCTGTGGAGTTCAACTTCTGTAACAAATCTCAAAAATGTCTGCAGCAATGCAAATCAGCTTCCTGCTACCACTTCTGGGTTATCAAAAGCCTGTGCCGAAGAGATGCAAATGTCTAAATCTACAATATGCATTTCTGCCTCCTCATCCACTAATTCTTCACTACCTTGTTAAGATCCTAATCACTTCAAATAAATTTTTACAACTTATTTTATGCAGGTTTTGCCAGTGGGATTATGGTCTTAATTATCAAGTTTGCTGGTACCAGTAAAGAGAAACTCCCTCCCTACCTCTCTCTCTTTTATGCATAAGGGCAATCATTTTGCCTCATTCAATCCTAACTAAGATGGTTTTTCCAATTCTAAAACATTTCTTAGACAAGAGTTTTAATAACAGTTTAAAATATCACTAATGTCATAAAATCTCTAAATTCGATCATATCATACTTATGTATTTGAGTATTTAATAAATTCATACTATGTATTTTCTCAGAATACAATTCCATTAATATTAAAATGAGCATATGTTTTGTGTAAGGATGATTAACATCATCCTTTAAAAATATCCTAAAAAAAACTAGTAGCAACAGATATATTAAGGACATGGGACAAGTGTACCACAAACATTTAGAACTTCAAAGACATGAGAGAGACAAGAGCACTATGAAGCTGAAAGTACAGTGATAAAGGTCAATGTGTACAGAAGACAAATGCTATTTTTTTCTCAATTTTCATAAGATCTACTATGGCTCCTTGAATCTCTTCTAGAACAGCTGGCAGTTCTCCTAGTATGCAAATGATGTTGAATTTGGAGGCTATTGTGAATATTCCTCTCATCTCAGTTTCATAGTTGTTATGCTTGGTTATTCTTGATCATGAAAACAGAACCATATGGTAATGTACTCTATGAGACAGCTACCAGAACTCAAATGAGACTTAATCTTAAATGACTCAAGGGATTTACTTGCTTTTCTTGAATGAGAAGTATTCAGTCAGAGACAAAAGAAGGACTCAGTTACTTTAATACTCAAAGTTTACTTAATGCAGACCTGTTTGGAAACTACTCAGAGTAGGGAGGATCTCCTGGTAAACAAAAAGGTCCTTGATGACTGTTGGATAATAAGTGGCAATTAGCAAGAAGGAGAGGGATGCTTAGAAAGGGCAATCAATGCAAGGAGATAATTAAGGGAGATATTTTAAGGCTTAATCATGTAAGAAACACAGGAGCAGTTTCTGACTTCAGTGATCAGGTAGACAGATAATGATGACATTTATTGTGAAGAGAAATGTAGCAGGCTGAAACCCAGACATGTTAATGTTTAAAGAATAAGATGGAAGCCTCCTCACCCCCACTTGCTACATCTTCTATTGAGTGAGTCTTTATTCTCACCCTAACAATGAGCATCCATGTGACAATAATAATAGTCTATATATTCCAGGTCTTAATTCTTTTTCAAATAGTTTTTTTTTTTTTGTAAATTTTGTTTTATCCTCACAGTTACCTTATAGGTAGGAATTATTGTTGTTCATTTGAACAGAAGAAGTATGGAAGAAACTGAGGAAGAGTGGTTAAGAGGCTTGCTCAACTGAAAAACAAATTCAGGAAAGTAGCTGTATGCAAGAGCAACATAAAGACAGATCAATAGCTTTCCTATATTCCAATAATGAATCTGTTGAAAAAGAAACTGAGAAAATATCCATGCACAATAACCCCCAAAATACTTAGGAATAAGTCTAACCAAGGAGGTGAAGGACCTCTACAGAACACTGAAGGAAGAAATTGAAAAAGACCTGAGAAGATGGAAAAGCTTCCTATGTATATGCTGAATTAATATTATTAAATGATCACACCACCAAAAGTATTACACAAATGTAATGTAATTCTTACCAAACTACCAATGAAATTCTTCACCAAACTAGAAAAAAAGCAGAAAAAGAGAATAGCCAAAGTAATCCTGAACAGAATGAGTGATGCTGGAAGCATCACAATACCAGATTCAAAATTATACTACAGAGTTATAGTAACAAAAAAGCATGGTACTTGTACCCAAACACACATGAAGACCAATGGAATAAAATAGAAGACAGAGACAAACCCACACACAAGCAGTCATCTGACACTTGACAAAGGTGCCAAAAACATATGTTGGGGAAAAGATATCCTTTAAACAAATGGTGCTGGGAAAACCATATATCTATGAAGAATGAAACTTGACCTCTAACTCTCACCCTGAACGAAAGTCAACTCAAAGTGAATCAAAGACCTAGGAATTAGACTATAATCGCTGCAACTGCTAGAAGAAAATGTAGACCCAACACTCCAACATGTTGTCAAAGGAAATGACTTCCTTAACAAGACCCTCGAAGTTTAAGAAATAAAAGCAGAAATCAGTAAGTGGAACAACATCAACTTAAAAAGCTTCTGCGTAGCAAATGAAACAATTAAGAGTGTGACAAGAAAGCCTACAGAATGGGAGAAATCTTTGCCACCTGCTCCTTAGAGAGGAGAATAATATTCAGAATATATTTTTAAAAACTCAAAAAACTTAGTCCTCCACCAAAATAACCTAATTAATAAATGGGCAAAAGAACAAAGCAGACACATCTCAAAAGAAGCACAAATGATCAAAAGATGCATGACAAAAACTGTTCAACATCAGGGAAATGCAAATCAAACCTATGCTGAGATTTCATCTCACTCCAGTCAGAAAGACAATTATCAAGAATATAAATAATAATAAATATTGATGAGGATATGGGAGAAGAGTACACTCATACATTGTTGGTGGGACTTCAAATTAGTACAAGTGGAAAGCAGTATGGAGATTCCTTAAAAAACTAGGAATGGAACCAACATAATAACCTAGCTATCCCACTCCTTGATATATTTCCAAAAGATCTAAATTCAATGTACCATAGGAATGCAGTCACATTAATGTTTATAGCAGTATAACTCACAATAGCCAAACTATGGAACCAGACTAGGTACCCATAAATGGATGAATGGATAAAGAAAATGTGGTATGTATACACAATGGAGTTTTACTCGGCCAAAAAGAAGAATGAAATTATGGCATTTGCTGGTTAATAGATGGAACTGGATAACATCACGCTAAGTGAAATAAGCCAGACCCAGAAAAATCAAGGGTTCAATATTTTCTCTCATAGGTGGAAGCTAGACAAAAATAAGAAAAATAAAAAAATAAAGGAAAGTAATTTCCCATGAAAATAGAAGAGAAGAGAGATCAGTGGAGCAGAGGAAGGGTATTGAGAGGAGGAAGGAGGAGTGAGAAAATGGAGTAATGATGAAATGACCAAACTTTCCTTTGTGTGTGTTGAGTGTATATGTGTATGTATGTGTGTGTATATGTGTGTGCATGTGTGTGTATTTCACTTTTATGCATATCCATAATGCATTAATTGATAAACTATAAATAATATAAAAACTATAAATGAATAGAACAAAGATCAGTAGAAGAAAGGTATCAAGCGGGGGGAGGAGAAGAGGAAAAGAGGAAATACTAGGGACTAAATTGGAGCAAATTATACTCCCTGTTTGTAAAATTATGTCAAAATGAACTCCAGTAATATGTATATCTATAATGAACTAATATAAAAGAGGCTTGCTCTAGATGAGAACAACTAGTAATTAACAGATCTAGAATCAAGTCTGCTCTTCAAGAACTCTTGCTCTGGCAAGAAACTGACCAAGCAAGTATAGAAAAAACAAATCATGTACTAAAATGTAGGTTTCCTAAAGGCTGATTCTGAAAAAATATTGTGTAAATCAATGTGAAATTTGTAGACATTATAAGAAAAATCTTCTAGAAAACACTGGGAAATTGTTTATCCTCGGTTTTGATTAGGTAGTTTTATCCTCTATTAATCTTATTTGTTCAGGCATGTTCTCAAATTCATAGTGTTATCATATTATCTATATATTAGCATAAATACTTTGCCACTACATCTCCTGATTAGGAGCATGGTAAATTGGGTCATCACATGATTTGGTATTTGGTATTTGGTATTGCAAAACTATTTTATATTGCTTGCTTCCTGCCAATAAATCTTTTTTTCTTCTAAGCCTTTAATGCACAAAAAAAATGCATGGAAAAAGCACAAAAATATCTATTAATTTGTATAATGAATATATGTAATTTAAAAATTTAAAAATTTTTGTTTTTATTAATTTTTATCAATTAGATTGAGTATTAAGATGAGGAAATGTTTCTTTATCCCAGTGTTGGGTCCCTTGTCCTGGGATCTAGAATCTGAGTCCTGGGTGGGGCACAGATGCTCTGCTAGAAGCCTTGGATTGGTTTAATATGCACAGCAACTAGGATTAAGTAAATATTGGAAAAGTAAATATAGGAAAAAAAGAGAAATGAGGTGAAAAGGAGGAATGAAGGACTTTGAAATGAAGTGGAGAAACATCAGAAAAAAGTAATACATAACTTGGAAATCAAGATTAGAGAGTTTGGGGAGAAAAAAGTGTTCAAAGATGTCAAATAGGGGCTGGGGAGATAGCTCAGTCGGTAGAGTGCTTGCCTTGTAAGCACAAAGCCCTGGGTTCGATCCCCAGCACCCCCCCCAAAAAAAAAGATGTCAAATAACATCTTTAAATCTAAGTAGGAAATACTGAAAATCATTAGGTTTAATAATATGTTGATCATTAAGGACTTTTAGAGAGAAATTTTAACATCATTGTGGCACCAAAAATAAGATTTCAGAGTTAAAATGCAAAGGAAGTAAGGAAATGGAAACAAGGGAATAGCAGACTTTCAAGAACTTTGGCTATAGTGAAACCTGGTAGTAACTATAAAGGAATTCCAGGTCAAGGTAGTGTGTGAGTGTGTGTATGTGTGTGTGTGTGTGTGTTTCCAGAAGATGCTTAAGTTACACACTAAAAAAGATGAAGGGACCAGTAGGATGAATATAGAAGAAAAAAGTTATTTACTGCTTATACAAAGTGAGAAAGAGGACTTTTGACAGGAAGTAATACAAGTGGTTGGCCATAAAATTACAGGATATTTTTAACAACAGAAAGTAAGCAAAAGTTGCCTAATGGAAGTACAAATGTGAATATTTTGTAAAAGATGAGCCTGTAAATGAGGCATTATCAGACCCCAAACTATGCCTGGTACCTTGATTAAGCTGAATTCTGAAACTCAAAGTTGATTTTAATGCAAATATCTTAATTGAGAAAACACTTTTTCCTAGTCATCCCCATAATGAATTCTCTAATTATGATAAAGTCTTTTGTTAACAAATCTACAGAAAAGAATCTTGCTTGCAAGACTGAGCTAGAATTATGATTATGGGATCAAAAGGCAGTGCTGTTCAAAGCCTATCTGCTTATCAATATGGCTGCTCTTGGTCTTCAAGGACATCCTGGAGTCTTTCCACCAAGGCAAATGCCAGAGGTTAGGATAGGTATATTACAGAGGACAAGAGTCAAAGATGTTCCTAAAGACATAAGGCAAAATAACTAATGAGAAAGGGTTTTGAGGCAATTCATTGCACCTGGTAATCTCTTATCTATGCTGCTCTTTTGGAATTTAGAGAGATTGTTTATCTGGTTTAAATATGTCACCTCATCATCCTATCCCACTTAGCACCTACCATATAGTGATCTTAGGTTTAGGCACACCCAGTTGAACTTTAAGAAAGGTCATGTTGGAGTTGAGTGAATATGTTGAGATGGAATAGCTAATAAGTATTTAAATCAAAGTACTACATTCACTGGTATTTAACTGAAATTATCCCCAGGTAATGCATTCTGCTTTAATCTAATTTTACTTTGATGCTTACGCTTAATATTATAAACTAGCAGTTGAGACTAGAGTAAATTAGCTGAGACTGAACTATTGACCTAATGATAAAAATCTCATCACAGGGGATTATAAACTCCTGGAAGTTTCTCATAGTTTCCAAGTGATTTCTAGGGTAAGAGTAGTTTGTTCCCTAGGGGGGAAAAAAAATTGTTTTCAGCCAAAAATGAGCAGGAAATGATTGTATTAGTAATTTTTAAGGGAGGGTGAAGGGGAGAAAAATTAATTCATATTTTCCCTGTGGTTTGGCTTGGCCTTCCTTCTTTTCCCTCTCTATCTCCTTCCCATTCCTAGAGAACGAATTTTTAATTTGAATATCGTGAAACAAAAATTGACAAAAAATGTGTTATAAGCAGATAGGGAGTCTTGGCATTAGAAACACCTGCAGGGCTTGTTGGACCACAGATTGCTTCTCTGAGCCCAGAGTTGCTGACCCAGTAGGTCTGGAATAGAAACTAAGAACATGTTTCTAACGAGTTCCCCAGTAATATTAATGCCACTGGTCCAAGAACATACCTGAGAATCACTGCCCAGCGATAGGCAGCTACTCAAATTGCCTTCTCCCTTGTGTGGTCCTTCAGAACTTCTGATTCCTCCTTACCCCACGACATGGATTCCTAGATTCAGTGAAAAAGCAGGCCTGCATTGAAATCCCAGGTCACTACTAACTAGTCATGGCCTCAGAAGACTCTGGCCCTCTGAGAAATCTTGTGAAAATTAAGCCAGAACATGTCAAGTTAAATGGTTCCTAATGGTGGCTGGTTACCAATACAATGCCCAGTGGGGCCAGACACATAGCATACATGAGAGCATCCCCCAAGTTTTAAGTGTGTACAATTTAGACACACTGAGCAGGCCAGGGGGGAAGGGGAAACTCATCTGTCTGGAACTTGACAGTCTCCAGTGTTTTACATCTGGATATGTCAACTCACTCCTATTGACATAATCTGTTATTGAAATATCATTTTATCAATATCATAGATTACTTAATAAAATTGAGTAAATAGTAAACCATTGTTCCAATTTTGTGGTTATTAACTTTAATTTTTTTAACCTAGACTTCTTTTGGGAAACTGGACAAAGCAATGACACTTTTCCTGGGTAAATGCATGCAATTTGTTGAGAAACAGGATTCCCTCAGGGATCAGTTTTCCAAATTAAGAACCTCTCGTCTGGGTGCATCATATTGATTGCTTGTGGCTGGGTGAGCCTGCTCACAGTCCTATGATTTGAAGAACTACTTTTGAGAGGATTTCAGAAATAGGATGGGGTCAGTCCCTGTTGACCTGACAGAGTTTGTCTCCCCATAATCTTCATTTCTAGAACTTGGAATCCCTATTAGTTTGTGACAAATATTACTGTTTACAGTAATGCAAACATAGTATCTTACCAGTCTGGAAATCAGAACTGCATTTGTACTGGAGCTCTAGGAAAAGAATCTTGTTCCTTACTTTTTCCAGCTTCTAGAGCTACCTCACATTCCTTGATCCATGACACTCACCTCTGTTCTCAGTCAATGGCCTAACATCTGCCCATCTCTCTGCTTTCATCTTCTTACCTCCAACTTTGACTAGGATGTTCTGCTTCCTTCTTTCTCTCATAAGGTCTCCCGTGATTACATGGATCTGTCTGTGCAATTCAACATAACTTGACATCTCAATATATATAATTTAATCATAGATGCAAAGTTCCTTGCACATTTAAGGTAACATATTCACAAGTCCTAGGAATTAGGACATAGACATCTTAGAGGAGGGGAGCCTGTTATTGTCTCACTACAGTACCCATTTATTATCATCCCTTTAACATGTACAAGCTCTGGGCTAATTATCATTACTTTCTAGATCACTCAAATAAATTTAATAATAATCATTATCAGTTAAACATTTTTAACTTCTAATATTTGATAGGACATAGAGGTTCTAACAATCACCCATAAAATGTGAAAAACTTCTCAGTGTAGATACTTATACTCATAGGTTAAATATGGTTTTCATTTTGACTTCTAATCCTCCAACATAAAACCTCTACACTATGGAAACCTGGTCAAATTATTTGTATTTTGAGACCAATTGAAAAAAGCTAGAAGAAGAAAAATTAGTAGGCAGTTTAAAAGTTCATGATATGATACATGATCAATCAAAAGTTCTTGCCCTTAAGTGTAAAAAAAAAATGAACATATGAGAAAGATCTAATTTCACAGAAAGTATCAAAAATAAAACACTGTGGGTCGTTGGTTGACTCCATGCTTAATATTAGTTTTTAAAATAACACAGTCTTAAATTGCAATAATAGTAGTATAATATTTAGAAAAGGAGATAAGTCATTCATTTAAAAAAATTAGTTTTAGAGTATCTATGTGCCAGGTACTAAGCTAGATAATGAAGATATACTATACTTTGTATGGTTATTGAGTTAATTATTATTTTTAGGTTCATATAACCTGGGAAAAACCACATTACAATTAAGGAAAAGGGCTAAACCTTAAACTCAGTAAAATCATCGTATAATTTTTTCCTGAATTATTGTATTTTATTAGATTTATTAGCAAAAATGTATTTATAATAATTTGAACCAACTGCTTATCAAAATATTCAAACATCATCACCAGCAACAGTTGAAAATAGTTTTTAAGTTTTGCTTATATTCCTCCTGAACATTGTCACTATGAACTATAAACATTTATAGAATTATATCTTATTATTATTTTAAATAAACTTTTAATATTACTGTGGCAAGAGTGGCACATCATTTGGTAAAGAAGTTACTTAAAAAATAACTTTAAAATACTATATATCTATCTGATACTCTAAATTTACCAAAACTTTTCTACAAATCAGACTCAAATATCTTGTTTCATTACTTCAGCTATATGCATATTCTCAATGTACTGAATTGATAAAATATCAGGCAAAATCTGTGTTAATGGTTTTATATCAAAGAAATGCTAATTACTCTCCTTCAGCAATAAACATGGGAGGAGGTGAAAATCAAGTAGTGTCTGGTGACTGTCTCTGGACCCACGGGCAGGTGCTCAGCACATGAGCTCAGTCCTCAGTCACCGAGATCCCTGCATGCTGCCATCTGCTGAGTTGCACATCATCCCATCTTACCATCTGGTCTGCTGGTCCACGTTAGCAGCTGATTCTTCCTTCTCCCCAACCTTCAAGTTTCTTTCCCTATTCCTTTGTTATTGCAATGTTCCTCTAGAGGCCTTGGAAAAATACTTGGCTATATTCCCAAAACATACTGCTCAAGAATTCTCTCTGACTAGCTCAGACCTTTTTTGTCTAGACCTGGAAAAGAGCAACTTTTTGCACACACCTCTATACTATGTTGAATGCAAGAGCCCTGGGAATCTTGCTGCCTCTTAGAGAAGTACTTGAATACCCCATTCTAATTAAGATTTCTGTGTCTTTTCCCTGGTGTTTAACCTGAGACATCAACCAAGGCACAGAGCCCCTTCTAAGGGAATCACATCAACATTTAACCCTCTTGTATCTGCCTCCTTCTGGGCTGACAAATTTGGATGTTTTCTCCAGAGACAGAAAATAATGGCTGTGATTGCCTTTGCAACTTAAGCTTCTGAAGCTCAGAGGCTACATATACTGACTTCTTGTTGTAAGTTCTGCTTAATTAATACACCGTACCTTGAGGTACAGGAGCTAAGCCACGTATTCTAAATGGTTAACCAGGTGACAAGGAGGCAGGGAGTGGAGGAAAGGGGTCATTCCTGGAATAACTGAGGGAGAGATACAAGTGCAGAACCTCAGTCTCAAACTCACATAGACAAGGAAATGGCAAACATGAAAGTGAGCATTTGGAAGGGAACTTCATTCAATTATGTGGAATTCTTTAAATTAGGTGAGTTGTGAAGTAAAATGGCTGTACTTCAGAGAAAAAATATCAGAGTGAAATCCAGGTGAGAGTAGAAACTTATCTACCCAGGTGCAAGAGAAAAAAGGTGCTAGATAATTAGCCACTTATTTTCTGTATGTGTAACTGTTTCTTGAAATTTTCTGGATGTAAGTTAAATTTTAGAGTTTTAAAAATGTTATGAGGAATTAAACGTGCTGGGGCAAAAAATAATTCACTAATGCTTTTATAATTGCTTTCTTATAGTCAAATGGTGGTAGAATATTTTTCTTTCAGGAAAAAGTGGAATAAAAATTTGATTGACTTGTCCTCCTCAACCTTTCTTTTACTGATGACTTTCAGTCCTAAGCCTTAGATGCTGCCAAATATTACGAGTTCTCTTTCTCTCTCTCTTCTCCTTAAATTTATGTTTTTGTTTTGGTGTTGAAGTAATATGAGTGTTTTTGCTCAACAACTATATTTTTAAAACATGATGTAAATATTATTTTATATGGTAGCAGGCGCCAGCCCATAAAGATGTTAGATTCTTGTTGTGTGAGTACTAATGTGCTCAGACCTATGGAAAATGAAACTCTATGACTGTTAAGGGCTCTAGTAATGGGGCAGAATGCATATTGGACTCCACAGCCCCACTATCAGCAAAGAGGGAGAGCCATCTGTAACTGGCCACCTGGGCATGCTTGCTTGAGCCACACAGGCCGACCCTAGCAGATGTGGACATTCAGGAATGAGGCAGCCAGCTCTTGATAACTGGAGAACAACAAGGCCACATAGAGATATCCTAACCCACCTAATATATTGGCATTTTAAAACCTATGTAATTCATCTTTCAAAGTTCTATTTATACAAGGTAATGTTTGGCGTAATTTGTTCTCATAAATAATTTCTTTGTAATAATAGTTATTTCTGCTTTTATTCTGTTTTCCCCTTCTGGTTATGTCTTAATACTGCTGGAAATACTGTGAGGCTTTGTGTTTGACTAACAATATGAACTTGATTTTGCTGTCCTCCTAAAAGGCTCTGATGTGTTTCCTAGTAGACAGTAAGCATATCAGGATGCTCCAGTGTCTGGTAACAAGAGCCCTAATCAAACTAAAGGAACTTTATTGTATCTCATAGCAAGAAGGCCAGATGAAAAACACGTTTCAGGACAGTCCAATTAGGGATTCTGTTCCATTTCTCTGTAGTGCTCTCAACTCTGCACTTCTCAAAGTGTCAGGCTTTTCCTTAGCTTGACCTCCTTGAAAAGGCAAAAGAGCTGCCACCAACAATTAGGGTGACATACTTCCTCTTTCCCATTTTCCTTCAGAGGCTGACTTTCCATTGCCCTCCATTAAGTTTAAGTAAAACCTTTACAAGAAACTCCCAGAAAATATGACCTTGTGTCTCATTAACCAGAATATGAGGCTCATTCCCATGCTTAACGAGTCCCAGGTACCGGGAATAAACCCAGACAAACCAGTTCTACCTCTGAACTGAGGTCAGTTACACAAACTCTACTCTTCCTTAAGAATGGAGGGTAGTGAAGTTATGGTCCTCATCATCACCATCACCACTTAAAAGAGGGGCTTAGTTAATTAGCATATTGGCCTTCACTTGTGAACATCCTTCTTCTGAGAGACTTCCACCCCACATCTTGCCACTCCAGTGACCTATTCCTGCAGCATGGATTCTCAAGTAGACTTTTCTAAACTTCTTACATCCAGCTCTTTCCTTCTCAATCCCTCCTCCAGGCCTCTCCCAACCAAGGGCATTCCCTCTCCTTGGAATCTACTAAATAAAGATAAGCAAATATCATACCTGCTATTAATTTCTGTTGCTTGATATACACTGTAGATACCTTTGTGATGAATAATATACACATATAATGTGCTGTTAATTATCATAATTGTCATGTTTTGATTAATTAAGTGTGGCATTTCATCTCTTCAGGAATGTTACTCTCTACTAAAAATCACATTTCTAGGGGAAGTTTCCACTGCCATAAATTCAATGATCATCTGAATTAGTAAATTGCTATTTGAGAAAACACCACTTTTTTCTAAGTCATATGTCCATTCTCTCAGTGGAAATGATTTTGGGCAATATTATCCTGAAGATAGAAAAATGGGCATCTCTGTATTTGCAAAACGAAAGCTACATACAATTTTGTATATTCTGAAGATAGTTTCAACAAACATTGTAATTGAATGCACTCAGGACCTTCATATTTGTGGTTTGTTTCATCCTTACAATATTTTTGCAAGTAGATTTATAATTTCTTTTTGATGGATACAGAATAATGCTCAGAGAGGTGACTTGCCAAAGGTCACCCAGCTAGTTAAATGCCAAAGTTGTGATAAAACAGAGTCTGGTAATTCTGACTCCAGTTTCATTTCACTTATGAAGTTAATGAGGTAAAACAACTTATAAGTTTAAATAGGAAGCCGTAATGACTACATGTCAGATAAAGCAACGTCAAGGCAGTAGTGAATTTAATTTCAAGAACCAGTTCCTAAAAGAATATATTTTGTTATGTGTAGAACATATCACCTGCAGTCTGGGTCAGTAGACAGATGCACTGTGACCAGAAAAGTTTTAAAGAGGAAAAAAAAAAAAAATCACTACAGATTAATAGACAAGCAGAATTGCTATTCTCTATTCTATAGAATTTATAGAATGTTAAAGTAATACCTCTACCACACAGACAATAATTTTCCAAAGGTTGCCCAACATATAAGCAGTAAGCAGCACAAAATTAAAATTACAAATATAAATATGAACTTATTTAATAATGTGCATGTTTTAAAAAGTTGTCTGTAACTATAACAATTTTAAATACAGTTTAATTAAACCTCCTAGTCTTCATTTGATTTTGATAACTTTAAATCAATATCATACAAAATAAACACTTGAATATTACTATGTTAACAACTCTACAGAATCACAAAATGCTTATAGTACTCTTGAAACAGTTCTGAGGGAAGGGTAGGCAAGTGGAAGAATATCCTGCAGAGCAAGAGGCTGCAGATCAACAAGGGGAGAAGGCAAGAGGATCCCACATGGTGATGACTTAGAGATCACAAGTATTAATTCACATCAGGTTAACATAGATGGAGATGGCTACATATAGAAACACTCATAGAATGTGCATACCCACAGATGAAGCTAAGCACACCCATTTCCTTGCTCTGGCAGCTGGCAAGGCCCAGAAGCAACAAGCAACAATGTTCCAGTAGTCACCCAGACCTTGGATTCTTACATTCTCCAATAAAAATGAAACAGGAATGTCTGATGGGGACAATTGATATACAAGATGAGCCCAGAATAGCTTGTAGTGCTGCTCCAAAACTCCAAAGGAGGGATTTAATTTGTTGAACTGCAGACAACATTTATGAAATGCTCACCCTCTGAAATAGTATTCTCCGGGCTCTCTTCACGGGGCGATCCAAGATGGCGGCCTAGAGGGAGACTGCACCTCCGGTCGCTCCACAACCCAGGAGTTAAGAAGGGGAGGCATTGAGAGACTTGGACTGAAGTGGAGCCACGGGTGAGTCTGCCCACTGGGTAAAGCTCGGCCCGGGTGGCAGGCCCAGATAGAGGTGGCTTATCGGAGCCGGGCAGGGCAGCTAGAGTCAGCCACAGGCAGTCCTGCGCACTCCGGCGGTGGGCCCCGCCCACACAGCTAGCTTCTCCAGGTTCTCAGAACGGAACTGGCCCCCTAGTGAGAGCCTGTCTGAACAGAGCACGCTCCGAGTCCCGGAGCCCCTGCAGTGCAGTGTACTCCTACAAAGAACCAGCGGAGAGCCTCGATCTGCAGTCAGCCTCAGGGATAAGAGCAGAGCAGCCGGAGACCTCTTCAGGCGGCTCCGCCCACTCCGGCTGCGGGCTCTCTTCACGGGGCGATCCAAGATGGCGGCCTAGAGGGAGACTGCACCTCCGGTCGCTCCACAACCCAGGAGTTAAGAAGGGGAGGCATTGAGAGACTCGGACTGAAGTGGAGCCACGGGTGAGTCTGCCCACTGGGTAAAGCTCGGCCCGGGTGGCAGGCCCAGATAGAGGTGGCTTATCGGAGCCGGGCAGGGCAGCTAGAGTCATCCACAGGCAGTCCTGCGCACTCCGGCGGTGGGCCCCGCCCACACAGCCAGCTTCTCCAGGTTCTCGGAACGGAACTGGCCCCCTAGTGAGAGCCTGTCTGAACAGAGCACGCTCCGAGTCCCGGAGCCCCTGCAGTGCAGTGTACTCCTGCAAAGAACCAGCGGAGAGCCTCGATCTGCAGTCAGCCTCAGGGATAAGAGCAGAGCAGCCGGAGACCTCTTCAGGCGGCTCCGCCCACTCCGGCTGCGGGCTCTCTTCACGGGGCGATCCAAGATGGCGGCCTAGAGGGAGACTGCACCTCCGGTCGCTCCACAACCCAGGAGTTAAGAAGGGGAGGCATTGAGAGACTCGGACTGAAGTGGAGCCACGGGTGAGTCTGCCCACTGGGTAAAGCTCGGCCCGGGTGGCAGGCCCAGATAGAGGTGGCTTATCGGAGCCGGGCAGGGCAGCTAGAGTCATCCACAGGCAGTCCTGCGCACTCCGGCGGTGGGCCCCGCCCACACAGCCAGCTTCTCCAGGTTCTCGGAACGGAACTGGCCCCCTAGTGAGAGCCTGTCTGAACAGAGCACGCTCCGAGTCCCGGAGCCCCTGCAGTGCAGTGTACTCCTGCAAAGAACCAGCGGAGAGCCTCGATCTGCAGTCAGCCTCAGGGATAAGAGCAGAGCAGCCGGAGACCTCTTCAGGCGGCTCCGCCCACTCCGGCTGCGGGCTCTCTTCACGGGGCGATCCAAGATGGCGGCCTAGAGGGAGACTGCACCTCCGGTCGCTCCACAACCCAGGAGTTAAGAAGGGGAGGCATTGAGAGACTCGGACTGAAGTGGAGCCACGGGTGAGTCTGCCCACTGGGTAAAGCTCAGCCCGGGTGGCAGGCCCAGATAGAGGTGGCTTAGCAGAGCCGGGCAGGGCAGCTTGAGTCTTCCCAAGGTAGTCTTCCACACTTCGGCAGTGGGCTCTTCCCACACGGCCAGCTACACGGTGCAGGCCCACAGTGAGAGCATTTCCGCACAGAGCCAGTTCCAAAACGTGGAACCAGTAGGAGGCTAGGGGCAGTATTCTTCGAATGAGCTGCTTTATCAGATTCCTCCAAGACATCAGGCTACTGAAGGCTGGGAGGTGATACACTGGAAATCTACTGGGACACTATAAGCCAATAGTGGAAAACTGCAACATCTCAGGGTCCCACTGACAACTGACCATTATGAGAAAACAAGGGAAGAAAATGTCCCAAACAAACCTAGATACTACATCAATAAAACCCAATGACAGCACAGCAGAAGAAATGTCAGAAAGGGAGTTCAGAATGTACGTAATTAAAACGATCAGGGAAGCTAATGAGGAGATGAAAGAGCAAATGCAGGCATTGAAGGAGGAGATGAAAGAGCAAATGCAGGCATTAAATGATCGCACCAATCAACAGTTAAAAGACCAAATACGGGAAGCAAGAGATCATTTCAATAAAGAGTTAGAGATACTGAAAAAAAACCAAACTGAAATCCTTGAAATGAAGGAAACAATAAACCAAGTTAAAAACTCCATAGAAAGCATAACCAATAGGATAGAACACCTGGAAGACAGAACCTCAGACATTGAAGACAAAATATTTAACCTTGAAAACAAAGTGGAACAAACAGAGAAGATGGTAAGAAATCATGAACAGAATCTCCAAGAACTATGGGATATCATGAAAAGGCCAAATTTGAGAATTATTGGGATTGAGGAAGGCTTAGAGAAACAAACCAAAGGAATGAACAATCTATTCAATGAAATAATAACAGAAAATTTCCCAAATCTGAAGAACGAAATGGAAAACCAAGTACAAGAGGCTTATAGAACTCCAAACATACAAAATTACAACAGACCCACACCAAGGCACATTATTATGAAAATACCTAACATACAAAATAAAGACAGAATTTTAAAGGCCGCGAGAGAAAAGAATCAAATTACATTCAGAGGGAAACCAATAAGAATATCAGCAGATTTTTCAATCCAGACCCTAAAAGCTAGAAGGGCCTGGAACAACATATACCAAGCCCTGAAAGAAAATGGATGCCAACCAAGAATCTTATACCCAGCAAAACTTACCTTCAAATTTGACGATGAAATAAGATCCTTCCATGATAAACAAAAGCTAAAGGAATTTACAAAAAGAAAGCCAGCATTACAGAACATTCTCAGCAAAATATTCCATGAGGAAGAGATGAAAAACAACGATGCAAATCAGCAACAGGAGGCGCTAGCCTAAAGGAATAGCCAAATAAAGGAGAAACCAAATCATGTCAAAAACAAATATGAGTCAATTGACTGGGAATACAAATCATATCACAATAATAACCCTGAATGTTAATGGCCTGAATTCATCAATCAAAAGACACAGACTGGCAGATTGGATTAAAAAGAAAAATCCAACAATATGCTGCCTGCAAGAGACACATCTCATAGAAAAAGACACCCATAGACTAAAGGTGAAAGGATGGGGAAAAACATACCATGCACACGGACACAGCAAAAAAGCTGGAGTATCCATCCTCATCTCAGATAATGTGGACTTCAAACCAAAACTAGTCAGAAGGGATAAAGAAGGACATTACATGCTGCTTAAGGGAAGCATAAATCAGCAAGACATAACAATCATAAATATCTATGCCCCGAACATTGGCTCATCCACGTACGTCAAACAAATCCTTCTCAATTCCAGAAATCAAATAGACCACAACACAATAATACTAGGCGATTTTAACACACCTCTCTCATCACTGGATAGATCGTCCAAACAAAAATTGAATAAAGAAACTATAGATCTCAACAACACAATCAGCAATTTAGACTTAACGGACATATATAGAATATACCATCCAACAAAGAATGAATACACTTTCTTCTCAGCAGCACATGGATCCTTCTCTAAAATAGACCATATTTTATGCCACAAAGCTACTGTTAGTAAATACAAGAAGATAGAGATACTACCTTGTACTCTATCAGATCATAATGGATTGAAATTAGAAATAAATGACAGAATAAAAAACAGAAACTTCTCCAATACCTGGAGACTAAATAATACACTATTATATGATGAATGGATAACAGAAGACATCAGGAGGGAAATAAAAAAATTCTTAGAAGTAAACGAGAACAAAGACACATCATATCAAAATCTCTGGGACACTATGAAAGCAGTACTTAGAGGAAGATTTATTTCATGGGGTGCATTCAAAAAAAGAAGTAGAAATCAACAAATAAACGAGTTAACACTACAGCTCAAAGCACTAGAAAAAGAAGAGCAGACCAATACCAAAAGTAGTAGAAGACAGGAAATAGTTAAAATCAGAGCCGAAATCAACGAAATCGAAACAAAAGAAACAATCGGAAAAATTAATAAAATAAATAGTTGGTTCTTTGAAAAAATAAATAAAATTGATAAACCCTTAGCCACACTAACAAAGAGAAAGAGGGAGAAAACTCAAATTACTAAAATTCGGAATGAACAAGGAAACATCACAACAGACACGAGTGAAATACAAAACATAATTAGAAGCTATTTCGAAAATCTATACTCCAACAAAACAGAAAACCTTAAAGACATCAACAAATTTCTAGAGACATATGAACTACCTAAACTGAACGAGGAGGACATACACAACTTAAATAAACCAATTTCAAGCAATGAAATAGAAGAGGTCATCAAAAGCCTACCAACAAAGAAAAGTCCAGGACCAGATGGGTTCTCAGCCGAGTTCTATAAAACCTTTAAAGAAGAGCTCATTCCAATACTCCTCAAACTATTCCATGAGATAGAAGAGGAGGGAACCCTACCAAACTCGTTCTATGAAGCCAATATCACCCTGATACCTAAACCAGACAGAGACACATCAAGGAAAGAAAATTTCAGACCAATATCCTTAATGAACATCGATGCAAAAATTCTCAACAAAATTTTAGCAAATCGCATACAAATATATATTAAAAAGATAGTGCACCACGATCAAGTGGGTTTTATCCCAGGGATGCAAGGTTGGTTCAACATTCGGAAATCAATAAATGTCATTCACCATATCAACAGACTTAAAGTTAAGAATCACATGATTATTTCAATAGATGCAGAAAAAGCATTTGATAAAATACAGCATCCCTTCATGCTCAAAACACTAGAAAAATTGGGGTAATGGGAACATTCCTAAACGTTATAAAGGCCATCTACGCTAAGCCCATGGCTAATATCATTCTAAATGGTGAAAAACTGAAAGCGTTCCCCCTAAAAACTGGAACAAGGCAGGGATGCCCTCTTTCACCGCTTCTATTCAACATCGTCCTTGAGACTCTAGCCAGAGCAATTAGACAAACCAAAGAAATTAAAGGGATACGAATAGGAAAAGAAGAACTCAAACTATCCCTGTTCGCTGATGACATGATTATATATTTAGAGGAACCTGGAAATTCCACCAGAAAACTTTTAGAACTCATAAGTGAATTCAGTAAAGTAGCAGGTTACAAGATCAATGCTCATAAATCCAACGCATTTTTATACATAAGTGATGAATCTTCAGAAAGAGAAATTAGGAAAACTACTCCATTCACAATAGCATCGAAAAAAATAAAATACTTGGGAATCAATCTCACAAAAGAGGTGAAAGACCTCTACAATGAGAACTACAGAACACTAAAGAAAGAAATTCAAGAAAACCTTAGAAGATGGAAAGATCTCCCATGTTCCTGGATAGGCAGAATTAATATCATCAAAATGGCTATACTACCTAAAATTCTATACAGATTCAATGCAATTCCAATTAAAATCCCAATGATGTACCTCGCAGAAATAGAGCAAGCAATTATGAAATTCATCTGGAAGAATAAAAAACCTAGAATAGCTAAAGCAATCCTCAGTAGCAAGAGCGAAGCAGGGGGTATTGCAATACCAGATCTTCAACTCTACTACAAAGCAATAGTAACAAAAACGGCATGGTATTGGTACCAAAATAGACAGGTAGATCAATGGTACAGAATAGAGGACATGGACACAAACCCAAATAAATACAATTTTCTCATACTAGACAAAGGTTCCAACAATATGCAATGGAGAAAAGATAGCCTCTTCAACAAATGGTGCTGGGAAAACTGGAAAACTATATGCAATAGAATGAAACTAAACCCCTATCTCTCACCCTACACAAAACTCAACTCAAAATGGATCAAGGACCTCGGAATCAGACCAGAGACCCTGCATCTTATAGAAGAAAAAGTAGGTCCAAATCTTCAACTTGTTGGCTCAGGATCAGATTTCCTTAACAGGACTCCCATAGCACAAGAAATAAAAGCAAGAATAAACAACTGGGATAGATTCAAACTAAAAAGCTTTCTCTCAGCAAAGGAAACTATCAGAAATGTGAAGAGAGAGCCTACAGAGTGGGAGAATATCTTTGCCAACCATACCTCAGATAGAGCGCTAATTTCCAGAATCTATAAAGAACTCAAAAAACTCTACACGAAGAATACAAATAATCCAATCAACAAATGGGCTAAGGAAATGAACAGACACTTCACAGAAGAAGATGTACAAGTAATCACCAGATATATGAAAAAATGTTCAACATCCCTAGTAATAAGGGAAATGCAAATCAAAACTACCCTAAGATTTCATCTCACCCCAATTAGAATGGCGATTATCAAGAATACAAGCAACAATAGGTGTTGGCGAGGATGTGGTGAAAAAGGAACACTCATACATTGCTGGTGGGGTTGCAAATTAGTGCAACCACTCTGGAAAGCAGTGTGGAGATTCCTCAGAAAGCTTGGAATGGAAACACCATTTGACCCAGCTATCCCACTCCTTGGCCTATACCCAAAGGACTTAAAAGCAGCATACTACAGAGATACAGCCACATCAATGTTCATTGCTGCTCAATTCACCATAGCCAGATTGTGGAACCAACCTAGATGTCCTTCGGTTGATGAATGGATAAAGAAACTGTGGCATATTTATACAATGGAATATTACTCCGCAATGAAGAATGATAAAATTATGGCATTTGTAGGCAAATGGTCGAAATTGGAGAATATCATGCTAAGTGAGATAAGCCAATCTCAAAAAACTAAAGGACGAATGATCTCGCTGATAAGCGGATGAGGACATATAATGGGGGGTGGGAGGGGCTAGCATTAGGTTTAGGGTTAGGTTTAGAGTTAGGCTAAGGAGAGCAGTAAGAATGAAGGAAAGAAGGACTGTGTAGAGGGAAAAGAGGGGTGGGAGGGGTGGGAGGGGTGGGAGGGGGGGGGGGGGAGGGGAAAAAAATATAATAAACATCATTACCCTATGTAAACGTAAAAAAAATAAATTAAAAAAAAAAAAAAAAAAAAAAAAAAAAAAATGTGATAGTACATTATAAAAAAAAAAAAAAAAAAAAAAAAATAGTATTCTCCAGTAGTAGGCTAAAGAGAGTCACAGGATTTTTTTAAATAAACTTTTTAATTTTAGAATAGTTTTAGATTTACAGAAAAATCGAGGTCATACAGAGAGCTCCCATACTCCCTATGCCCCATATCCAGTTTCCCCTATTATTAACATCTTAGAGTGTTATATTTTTTATAATTAATGAACTGATATTGATACCTTGTTATTAATGACTGTTTTAACTTTTATTCAAATGTTCTTATTTTTTACTTAATGTCCTTTTCTGTCCTAGGATCCTGTCCAGGATCTCATATTACATTTTGGTTATTATGTTTTGTTTTTACTGACCTTGACAATTTCCAGCAGTGCTAGTCAGGTATTTTATAGAAAGTTCTCAGTTGGGATTTGTCTGATGTTTTTTTCTTATGGCAAGTCTGGGGTTATCTATGGGTTGATGCCCTGTCCCTTTTAAGTCCAATGTCAATAAAGTCCAAAATAAAAAAATGCATATTTGAAACCTGCATTACTGTTTTGCTCTTCTCATATAAATTTCCCCCATTTCCTGTAAAGGTTGACTGATTATACCACCAATTTTATTTGGTCTTACTGTCTCTTTACATTTCTCATAGAGCACGAATTAGATCATAATAGTTTCAAACAGTGTTTACTTTTGGATTTAAATAGATTGTGTTGCTGAAGAACTAGAAAAACCATATTTTGATTATGATCAAAGTCATTGACTATTAATAGACTTTTTAATTAATTATTAATTGACTTTTTAATTTTTACAGTTTAGGATACTTATGAACAATCAAAATATCTGACTTATGACCAATTTATAGAAGTAGGTTTGATGATTATATTATAGATGAATTGGTTCATATTATTTTCTTACTGGGTTTCTATTAACATCAAAGCAGAATGTTTTTTGTTTGCTGAACTCAGGCTGAGAAAAATGTGTTCATTATATTATTGATTTTTTGGCATAAGTTTTTCTGTACCATCAATACTTTTAGCTTGTTTGTATGAGTATATAATACCTGACCTGAATACTTCAGCTCTTAATAAATTATTTGCTTTAATTTTCCATTATGTAATAGTTATTTATAAAATCTTTATCTGTAGAAGATGGTATTGGCTCAGACATCCACTCTAAGTAATAATATATTCAAGAAATAACATAAAGGCCAGGCATAGTGACACATATCTGTTATCTCAGCAACTCTGGGACTGAGGCAGGAAGATCACAAGTTTGAAGACAGCCTCAGCAACTTATCAAGACCCTGTATCAAAATAAAAAATAAAAAGGGCTGGAGATTTTACTCAATGGTAGATACAAGCCATATCAGATGAGTGTGGGAAGACACTAAGGACATAGAGAATTTGGTGAATGCACATTTATTTGGAGTTCCAAAGGACCCAGAGAAAAGTTGGGAGTCAGAAAATATTACAGGATGAAAACAAAGAAATAGGATATAATAATAGCCATGATTCAGAATCCTGAGGGTGTTAAAAATTTAAGTTCTAGGGCTTACACTACAGTTTCTTATTCAATAGATCTGGGTGGCACCAAGAAAACTGCAGGTTAAGAATTGCACAAATGATTTTTATGCACTCAGGACTTGAGAACCATTTGTCTTTCCTGGGAGCAGGGGACTAAGATGATAATGTCTTTATGCAGTAACCTGATGGAGGAGGAAGGACCTTCCTAGTTCAAAGGTCAGACGTGTTGACTAAGAAACCTACTTACATTTTAAGCACTTCACCATATTTTTGAAATGTGCACAGATGGTCATCACATGGCTATGCTCCTATCTCTAGATGGATTAGCATCAAAAAGTTTACACAGATTGTGTATCAGTTACCTTATAACAAGAATCCAGTATTCTGAATAAGAAAGCACTGAAAAAACATTCATAAAATAAATTTCATAAACATGTTTAGTTCTGCATTTTAACTTTGACTTCATTTACTGAAGACCTTCCCCAAAACTTCTTTAAACTAGAGATTCATTACTAAATTTTTTTCACCAGTATATATCACAGATGTAACAGGATCCTCTCAAAGAAAGATCATCTGGGATGTGGTTCACACTTGGCTTTTATTGTACACGTTAAAAATTATCTGTAAATTTACTAAATTTCAGAGATTTCCATCTGGGTTCAGCTGAATCCTTGCTCTTGGGCTTAAGGTGAGGCAGAACTTTGTGGCCAGGGGAACGTGTGGTGGAGCCAAGCTGCTCACCTAATGGTGGCTGCACACAAACAGAAACAGGCTAGGGCTAGGGTTCCAGTCTCCCCTTCAAAGGCATGCCTTCAGTGAACTAGTATCTTTCCAGTAGGCCTCACCTACTAAAGATTCTAACATCTTTCAGTAGTGCCACAGACTGGGACCAGCCTTTAGCATATGAGCCTTTGAGGGACATTTAAGATCCAAACTTTAACAGTATTATTCAATGTCAGTATATACTGGCATGTCAGTCACATGTTGTAATCATTGCAGAGCATAAAAAAGCATGGATTATACCAATACTTAAGTAACTTTTTCTATTATAGGTTCTAACTATTCAATATTATTAATGATGATTTCCTGTACATAAATTCTCATTATCAATAGTATGTTTTTCATTGTCAAAATGGCCATACTACCTAAAGTGCTATACAGATTCAATGCAATTCCAATTAAAATCTCAATGACATACCTTACAGAAATAGAGCAAGCAATTATGAAATTCATCTGGAAGAATAAGAAACTCAGAATAGTTAAAGCAATCCTTAGCAGAAAGAGTGAAGCAGGGGGTATCACAATACCAGATCTTCAACTCTACTACAAAGCAATAGTAACAAAAACAGCATGGTATTGGTACCAAAATAGACAGGTAGATCAATGGTACAGAATAGAGGACACAGACACAAACCCAAATAAATACAATTTTCTCATACTAGACAAAGGGGCCAAAATTATGCAATGGAGAAAAGATAGCCTCTTCAACAAATGGTGCTGGGAAAACCAGAAATTCATATGCAACAGAATGAAATTAAACCCCTATCTCTCACCCTGCACAAAACTTCAACTCAAAATGGATCAAGAACCTCGAAATCAGACCAGAGACCCTGCATCTTATGTAGAAAAAGTAGGTCCAAATCTTCAACACGTTGGCTTAGGATCAGACTTCCTTAACAGGACTCCATAGCACAAGAAATAAAAGCAAGAATCAACAACTGGGATAGATTCAAACTCAAAAGCTTTCTCTCAGCAAAGGAAACTATCAGCAACGTGAAGAGAGAGCCTACAGAGTGGGAGAAAATCTTTGCCACGCAAACTTCAGATAGAGCACTAATTTCCAGAATATATAAAGAACTCAAAAAACTCTACACCAAGAATACAAATAATCCAATCAACAAATGGGCTAAAGAAATGAACAGACACTTCACAGAAGAAGATGTACAAGCAATCAACAGATATATGAAAAAATGTTCAACATCTCTAGTAATAAGATAAATGCAAATCAAAACTACCCTAAGATTCTATCTCACCCCAATTAGAATGGCGATTATCAAGAATATAAGCAACAGTAGGTGTTGACAAGGATGTGGGGAAAAAGGTACACTCATACATTGCTGGTGGGGTTGCAAATTAGTGCAGCCACTCTGGAAAGCAGTGTGGAGATTCCTCAGAAAGCTTGGAATGGAACCACCATTTGACCCAGCTATCCCACTCCTTGGCCTATACCCAGAGGACTTAAAATCAGCATACTACAGAGATATAGCCACATCAATGTTCATAGCTGCTCAATTCACAATAGCCCGATTGTGGAACCAACCTAGATGTCCTTCAATTGATGAATGGATAAAGAAACTGTGGCATATATATACAATAGAATATTACTCAGCCATAAAGAATGATAAAATTATGGCATTTGTAGGCAAATGGATGAAATTGGAGAATATCATGCTAAGTGAGATAAGCCAATCTCAAAAAACCAAAGGACAAATGATCTTGCTGATAAGCAGATGATGACACATAATGGGGGATGGGAGGGGTTAGTGTTAAGGTTAGGGTTAGGGTTAGGGTGGGTGGCAAGAATGGAGGAAGGAAGGTCTGTATAGAGGGAAAAGAGGGGTGGGAGGGGTGGGGGGAAGGGAAAAAACAACAGAATGAATCAAACAACATTGTCCTATGTAAATTTATGATTACACAAATGGTATGGCTTTACTCCATGAAGAGAGAAACACATGTATCCCATTTTGTCAGGGGCGGGCTCTGAGGGCCCCAGAGCCGCACCGTGGCCTGTTCTCTAAGATGGCGCCTGGCAGCTTGCCAGACATAGCTGCACTCATAAACAAGTTTTAGGAAGTAACTCTGGTTGGCTGTTGTACATGAGGCGATCCTGGTATCTGCCTGGAGACTGTTCCTTGATAGGCTGACTTTCCTGGTAGTCTACTCTCTGATAGGCTGATGTTCTCAATATAAGTCGGAGACTTGTGGAATAAAGCCCTTTTTTGGTTCCTGTGATCAAGAAAAGCATAGGTGTTGTGATTGCCCACCACCTGCGGGCGGTGGGCGATCATACCATTTATTTACAATAAAAAAAATAGTATGTTTTTCTTAGACCTAGAAATAGACATGCAAAGTCAAAGTTATGTGCATTGAATATTCTGATAGATACTATCTTTCAGAAAGTTGCATCCGTCCTACCAACAACGCCTATGAGTCCTATATTTATATGCTTCCAGTTACAGAAAGACATTTCATACTTATTTTAAGTTATATTTTTCAAATTATTGAGTTTGAGTTATTTCTGCCAATGCTTAATAAGTACCTGACCTCTCCACTGGATTTCCCATCCTGTATGTGATAGTTGTCATTGGTATTCATCTACAGGAAGCAAAAACCCACAGAACAACATTATGAAATTTACTTGAAACAGTTATATTCGCTTTTCAATTAAAAAAAGAAAACAATTTTTTATATTGCCCAAATATGTACCATTTCCAAAAATCAAAATTTCTTCTGGAAGAATCAAATTGCCATCTGGTATTATTTTTCTTCGGTATAAAGAACCACTTTAGCATTTTTTTCTAAACATGGATCCTGGCTATGAATTTGTTTTTCTAAAACTTTATTTGACCTTCATGCTTAAAAAATATTTTTGCTACCTATAGAATTCTGACTTGACATTTGTTGGTTTAGTTAGCACTTTGAAGATGTTTTCATTTCCTTCTGGGCTTCATAGTTTTGATAAATCAAATGTATTTCAAACTCTATTTTGAGTTCGTTTTTAAACTTGTTTTTCTTTCATGTGGCTTGTATCCTATATTTAATTTATTGACATATATGTTACCTAGTATTTAATAAATTTTGGTAAATATTGTCTGGAACTTTTTTGGAAAATAGATTATGTTCCCTTCCTCAGCTATTTCTGTCACATACTTATAGATACATATGTAAATATATTAAAGTTTACATTTATAATATTAGGTTTTGGAAATATTTTCTGAAATTTTTGTTTATTTTACTTATTTATTTTTATTGAACACATAACTTTATTTGTTTACTGTTTTATGTGGTGCTGAGATAGAACCCAGTGCCTCACATGTGCTAGGCAAGTGCTCTACCACTGAGCCACAACTCCAGCCCTATTTATTTTATTTTAATAAACTGTTTCATGCCTGAAATTTTCAAATTATTTTACCTTTAATTGCTAAATATTACTTTAATATTTTATGTTTGTATTCTACTTTGTAAGAAAATAATACAACTCAGATTTTTATCATTATGGTTAGCAATAGTTAATATATATGAAAATCTCATTTTGTTTTCAGATTTGCATATTATAATGATAATACAGTTATATTGTAATATTTTTTCTACTTTCCTATCTTCAAAAACCATTTTAATTTTTTAAAATTTAATTTAAAGACCCCACATTTTCTTCCAGCTGTTGCAAAGTTCCTGGTCTAATTCCAGGGTCTTTGATTAATTTTGAGTTGATTTTCATGCAGAGTGAGAGAGATGGATCTACTTTCATTCTTCTACATATGCATATCCAGTTTTCTCAGCAACATTGGTTAAAAAAACTGCTCCAGTGTGTTTTGACACCTTTGTTAAGGATCAGATAATTGCATCTGTGTGAGTTGGCTGCTTTGTGTTATTATATTTCATTAGTCTTCCTGTTTTTATGTCAGTACCATGCTGTGCTTGTTATTATAGCTCTGTAGTGTTATTTGAAGTCAGGCATAGTGTTTGCTCTTATTGCTCAGAATTGCTTTGGCTATTCTGGGTCTTTTATTCTTCCATATGAGTTTTAGGACTGATTTTTTTTTTTTAATTTTAGTTTTGTGAAGAATTTCATGGGTATATTGATGAGAATTGCATTGAATTTGTGTATTGCTTTTGGTAGTATGGTCACTTTGACAATATTAATTTTGGCTATCCAGGAACAATAGAGGTCTGTCCATCTTCTAAAGTCCTCTTCAATTTCTTTTTCAGTGATCTACAGTTTTCATTGCAGAAGTCTGTCAGTTCCTTGGTTTTTATTTATTCACAGGTATTTCTTTTTCTTTTCTTCTCTTATTTTGAGGTTATTATGAATGGAATTGTTTTACCAACTTCTTTTTTGATTATTGATATTTAGAAAAGCTACTGATTTTGTATGTTGATTTTGTATCCTGCTGCCTTGCTGGCTTTGTTTATCAGCTCTAGAAGTCTTCAGGTGAAATTTTTTGGATCTTCTGTGGTTAGGACCATATCATCTACAAGTAGAGATAATTTGACTTTTTTTTTTCCTATTTGTAGCTCTTTAATTTCCATCTCTTGCCTAATTCCAACTAAAATTTCAAGAACTATATTGAGTAGTAGTGGTGAGAATAGACATTCTTGTCTTATCCCTTGTTAGAAGTATGCTTTCATTGTTTTCACCATTCAACATCATGCTAGCTTTAGGTTTGTCATATATAACCTTTATAATGTTGAGATAAATTCCTTCTATCTTTAGTTTTTTTCAATGTTTTTGATATAAATGGGTGCTGAATTTTGTTGAAGTTTTTTTCTGCATCTTTTGAGATGATCATGTGATATTTTTCTTAATACTATTTATGTGATGAGTTACATTTATTGATTTGCATATGTGAATCAACGTTGCATGACTGGGATAAAGTCAAATATATGTGCAGTGACTTTCTTAATAAAACACCTAAAGTTCAAAAAATAAAACCAAGAATCAATGAGAGGGATAGCATCAAAATAAGAAACTTCTGTTCAGCGAAGTAAACAAAAGCATGAAAAATGAGCCCACAGAATGAGAGATAATCTTTGCCAGCTACATGGGCAGAGGATTGATATCTAGAATGTATAAAGTACTCTGACAGAGGATTGATATCCAGAATATATGAAGTACTTGAAAAACTGAACACCAATACAAAAAATAACCCAATCAATAAATGAGTAATGAACTAAACAGACACTTCTCAAAAGAAGAAATGCAAATGGGCAAAAAATATATGAAAAAATATTCACCATTACTAGTGATCAGGGAAATGCAAATCAGAACTACACTGAGATTCTTCTCACTCTGTTTGGAATGACAAGCATCAAGAATATAAATGATAAATGCTTGTGAGGATGTGGGGAGAAAAGAACACTATACAGTGCTAGTGGGACTGTAAATTAGCACAATTACTTTGGAAAGCAGTATGGAGATTCCTCAAAATGATTAGAAATAAAACCACCATATGACCCAATTATTCCACTCCTTGGTAATTATCCAAAAGAACTAAAATCAGTATACTATAGTGATACCTGCATTCCAATGTGTATAGTAGTGCAGTTCACAATCGTCAAGTTATGGAACGAGCCAAGGTGTCCCTCGACAGATGAATGGATAAAGAAAATGTATATATACACAGTGGAGTTCTACTCAACCAGAAATAAAAAGGAATTATATCATTTGCTGGTATATGAATGGATCTGGAGGACATTATGCTAACTGAAATAAGCCAGACTCAGAAGGTAAAAAGTCAAATGTTTTCTCTCATATGAGGAAACTAGAGAGATAAGGGATTAAGAAAAAGTGGGGGATCTCACAAAAATAGAGGGGAGAATGATGGAGTAAAGGAAGGGAATCAATGGGAAGGGAAAGGGGTGAGAAAGGGGAAGAATTGAGAAATGAAATTGACTAACTTATGCTGTGTGTGTGTTTGAATATATCACAATGAATTCTACTATTGAATATAACTACAATGCACCAATTTTAAAAAGTAATAAGTAAATGGAAAGAAGACCAATAGAGTACAGGATGGGGATGTGGGCAAGGAGGAATGAGGGTAAGGAGAAGTACTGGGGATTGAAATGTACTAAATTATGTTATATGCATTTATGATTCTATCAAATAAACCCCACTATTATAAAAATTACTAATAAAAACATTAATAAAAACACACTAATAAAACATTAAAAATTCAAAGAATTTTTGCATTATAAAAAGTATATATGTTTATGGTAAGAAAAGCTTTGTATAATAATAAAAGATATTAGATAAATGTCTCTTATTTATCAACTTTAAAGTATGATACAAATATTTTCATTATAAAAATGCTACAAAGGTATATGGTGTAAAAGCTTAGTTCCTTCTTCATTTCCCACACTCTTCTCACTGCACTCACACCTTTCACACCTTTTTCTTACCAGAGCTAACCACTGTTATTAGTATGACAAAATTTTTTCAGAAACTTTTGTATGTATTTATATACACATGTATGCACAAAAGAATGCAGTTTTGTAAATGTTTACATAAATTTATCATACTGTGTGCATTGTTTAGCAGTATTCATTTTTACCTCATAGTATGCCTTTATGCAAATGTATATGCAAATGTATATGAGGTATGGAGGTATTACATATTGTCTAAAAATAGAATGCCATGTGAGTAATATATGCATATATATTTTAATAAATTCTGCCATATTAGTCTCCAAGTAGCTGCACTGATTTTTACTTAAATAGATCTACTGTAGAGTCAAAAGATCCCCATATTCTGTTAAACCTATTATTAACGTGTATAATTATTTCCTGATGGAAAAAAGTAATTTCATTAGTTAATTTTAATTTTATTTACCAGTAAAACTGAATATCTTTTTTGTAGCATTTGTTGCATTTGAAATTCCAGATTCTATGTGGTTATTTAATGTCTTCTGCTTTCAGTCTGTAGACTTGATTTTGCTTATCAGTGTATCCTGAGTATGTGTCATGTTATATGCATGCATATATAGAACACATACAAATATATATCTGTATCTATCTGTCTACATATACATAAAATATCTACCTCCATGGGGGTATATTAAATGATTGGGCAACTGAATTTTTAATTTTTGTATCTATCTACACATATATAAAATATCTACCTCTATGGGGGTATATTAAGTGATTGAGCAAATTAATTTTTAATTTTCGTATTATTAAATTGCCTATTTTCATGCTTTTCCATAAAATTATTTTGCCTTTTTTTTTCTTTTTGTGTTGGGTATGAACCACTGATGTACATCCCCAGGCCTTTCTAAAATTCTGAGAACAGGTCTAAGAAGCCCTGGCTGACCTCCCACTCGTAGCTGGAATTATAGGCATGTGCCACAGAACTAACCTCTAAGTATTCTTTATATATTACAAATGTGACAACTATTTTCCCTGGTATCTAGTTGTTTTTTCCTCAGTCTAGATATTTGAAAACTTTATTGTCTTTTAGAAATTTTTAAGTTCACTTTTGTTGCTTATTTTACAACCTATGTTTTCTGCTAATAGAAGTTTTCAATAAACAGAGAAAAGGCCTCAATTTACTGTAATTAAGTGTCTTGATAATTACACAGAGCCCTATCTTGGTCATTATGAGGGTTTACTATGTGATTGGCATTTCTTTTGCCTTTGAAGTAATTTACAGCTGCCTGTTTTTCATGCTTTATTCTCCCCCCCTTTGTCTACTAATCTAATTAGTCATATTTGCAATTCCAGATTTTATGTGGTTATTTAATGTCTTCCACCTTCAGTCTGTAGACTTGATTTTGCTTATCAGTGTATCCTGAGTACCTGTCATGTTATATACATGAATATATAAAACACATTCAAATATATATCTGTATCTATCTATCTACATATACATAAAATAGCTACCTCCAGGGGGGTGTATTAAATCTAATCTCATCTGTTTTCTTTTTTTTTTATTTTCCAGTGATTTCCCACAATGTTTCATCACTTATGACAGACTCTCCCCTACTCCTCACACATACTTTTTAAATGGATGGGTCTTTCCAAAACATTTTGCCTTTAATTGCAATGGATTTGGAAGAAGTCATAGTAAAAGGTTGATACATGCATGACCAGTTTACTTTCATGACCTAGTCTTCCAAGTTTTTAAAGAACTAGAAATTAGTAGAAACATGGTAGCTCATTTCTAATATCTAAAGAACACCTATAGACTAAAAAAAAAAGACAAAAAAACTTCTTAATAGGTCAAATCACTAAAATGAAAATCAAATATCAATTTAAACATTCACTTAATACATTTTAATAAATTAGTACATTTTAATTTGTATATTAGTACATGGGAATAGTTGAATTTCTTTTATATTTAAATTTATGATAAATTATGAAAGTGTTTGTAGCTCCATATTTAAAAATTTCTGATTTTGGCAAAATTGATTTTATTTTCCAGTATTTCTTCATTCTAAAGTTCCACATTGTATTTACATGCTACTTGTGGTAAAAATTTGCATTTAAAAGTTTTTAAATTTTATAACATATGCTTTCCAATGATAAAAATGAACTCCCTACAACTTTGGTTCCAACCAAAGTGAGTTCTTAAGCATGTGGGTGACAACGAGAAGTAAGGAAAACTTTTCTTTTGGTGTACAGGGAGCTAATCTTTGGGATACAGGGGCATTTTGCTTGGTATTATTGCATTTGTCAGTCTAGCTCCACAATACCATTTGTCTTAATGCATTTTCTGTGGCTATAAAAAAATACCTGATGATGTGTACTTGTAAGTAAGTTGTTTAGCTGTCTGGCCTCTAGTGAGGATCACCGTGACTGCATCATAACATGGCAAAGTGAGAAGGGAAGGGTTTTATGCAAAAGCCAAGCACATGGGGTGGTCTGTCTTTCAACAACCCACTATTGCAAGAACTAACCCATGACAACTACATTAATCCTTTCTGAGAATGGTTCCCCCAATGTCCACCTCCATACTGTCCCACTAGGGACTAACCTCCCAGCTCTTGAACCTGTGAAGGACAAATCAAACCCCAACTGCACTCATTACACTGTGCTTATGATGGACTTTCCAGTTACCACTTGAAAACCTCCTCAAACTTGTAGCCCTTTCTCTCTTTGAACTTGGTGATACTCCCAGGGTTCTAGTCTGGTCTCTTATTTCCCTATATTATTAGTAGTTCCTAAAGTTCTGTTGAAATTTATAGTTAAATTGATCCCATTTATGTAGCTTCCAAAAAAATCCTAAATGCTTTAGGCTTACCAGTGTTAGATATAGTGAGGTGTGGCAAGAATCAAATTTGTGCTTAAAAGTAGGTGAGCAAGGCAAAACTTTACTTCTGGCAGAAGGGCGGGCTAGGGAACTTTGCCAGCAAGCCTGCCTGGGCTGGCAGTCCACCGGCTTGTATTTCTAACCTAATGCAGTGCTGCCCTTCACCCTGATGGGAGGACTCAGTGGGACAATCTATGCAATTGACTAATTTTAAAATTAGAGTGGGCAAAAGGGCAGGGCTAAAATTGGCCAATTAATGCAGAATACTATATTCTGAAAATGGACCACCAGACTTTCTATTTCTCATACCAGCTTTCCTGATCTGTTCTTTTGTATTTTTACATTTCTTCTGTAATGTTCATGTGATTTTAAGATAAAGGAGACATGAGTGCATCCAAGTAGTTTCCTTTAACTCAAAATTTACAAAGACTCAAAACATATTAACGAAGATGATTTTATTGAGCTATAGGACACATAAAAATAAAATATTTCAATAAAATCTAAACATTTATTAAAAATTAGAAACTTTACATTAGAAACTTTACTTCTCAATGATTGTCTAAATGGTTAACTGCTTATTTACTATTTAAAATATTTAATATCAAGACAAATATTTAGTTATACACTGAAAATCCCCAAATAGATAAAAGTCAACTAGAGTTTATATCTATTAAAGCAAATGTTTTTCTAAATTAAAAAATCATTCTAAGGAAACAAAGCATGCGCTTAATAATTAGTCACTTTTACCTATTTCAGAGTGAAGATTCACATATATACAGCTTCTAGCTGATGTTTGATAGATTAAGTGTATTAAATGTATTTTTATTTATTTCCAATTCATGATGGGTTTATCAGAACATAATCCCATTGTAAGTCAAGGAGTATCTGTACTCTCTCTCAGTCTTCCTAGCAAAGTACACGAAAATTCCATGTATACAAAAGCTTAAAGTTTTATCCTCCCTAACATTATCTGATTATAAAGTTCTATGGTCAATGGAACATAAGATTTTTTCAAGTTATCCATAAAATAAAGTGGATCAGAAATTTTCAGAGGATTAAATCCTTCTTCCACCAACTGAAACTTCTGTAGCTTGAATGTCCCTGTGGTTTCCATTTTTTCCTATAAAATAATTGCCAGGATGAGTGGGAAAACATATTACTGTTTATAATAGATATTATAGAAAAATAAAATATTTATCACCATAGACTGTAATGTTTAATTATAACATTTTATATCTAATATCCTCTGTATATTTACTAATAATTTAATATTAAAAATTTAAAATGCTTTGCTTAATTTTTAAATGTTTAGTTTCATTTACATGTAAACTTTATTCAAATATTAACTCATTCAATATATAAGAATTATGAACATATTCAAAAAACTTTTTATAAGTATGTTTAAAACACACAGCTTAACATTTAATTCAATGTCAGTACAATGCTATGTACAGAGAATACTTTCTGAAGAGAGGAGTTAAAAGCTATATAGACATCAATTTCTGATATAAGTACACAAAATCTGTTATATGAGGCAGAATACTCTAAGAACCAGTCCGAACCTGTCTAGTCCAATCTAAGTTTAAAGAATTGTGTAGAGCCTAACTTACCTCTCCTTAATTAGTCATTGTGGTTATTTGGAAGTAAGGTAAAAGGTTTTATTAAAATTTAATATTCATTACTTTTTCAAATGACTACTAATTTGTTAGACCTAAATACTTATGTTTATTTCGACCTAATTAGCCAATAAATGAGTGTTTAGACATTTTCTTTTTGACCCAAGAATGCCTAACAAAATTTACTGAGACATCCCAGGTGCTATGAATCTAGAAAGTTTTAAGAATCACTGCTTTAAAGGTTTTTAAAGGATATAAGTTTATCCCTTTTGGAGAATTGCAAATATGGAAAACAACTTTGCTGAAATGAGATGACTTGTCAAGATCCATATACCCCAAGGAATATTCTATGAGCAACTTGGTCATTTTATTCATCCTTAAGGACTAACTCAAGAGTCAACTGCCTTCCCAGCCTTCCTTGCATCCTTTTCCCTGCCTCAACCACAACTGTCTTCACAGAATTAGATGTAACCATAGAGGTACACATGTCATTTTTCCCTTTCTCAAAAAAAAAATTAGAAACTCATCATAATTATACCATTAAGTGTTCTTCACTTTAAAATATTCGATATTATATAAGGTATATTTTCCTAAGCTATATAACTCTCTTCAATTTTGTATTTTAAAAATTGACTTTCAAGACACTGTAATGGGGAAAAATTTTTTGAACAATACTGTAAATGGAGAGGAAACAAAAGCAAAAACAGACAAATGGGATTACCTCAAAAAAAGTACCTGTGAAACAAAGGAAACAACAGTGAAGTGACATCTATAGTATGGAAGAAAATATTTGCAAGGGGTTGGTATCCAGAGTATATAAGAAACTCTAAAACCTTAATAGCAGTAAATAAATAACCTGATTTTTAATAATGGGCAATCGATATAAATAGACATTTACCAAAAGAACCCATGTGAATGTTCAACAGCTATATGAAAAATGCTGAAGAGCATCAATCATCAGACAAGTGCAGTTTAAAACCTCCCTGAGTAATCACCTTAATCAGTAAGAACAGGTATTATCAAAACCACTGAAAATGACAAGTGCTGGAAAAGATGTGGGGGAAAGGGAACTCTTGCACACTGTTGGTGATAATGTTTAATTCAGCTGTTACAGAAAACTGTATGGTGGTTATTCAAAAAATCATAAGTAGAGCTACATACTACTGGGCATGTGTATAAAGGAAATTAAATCAGTGTATTGATGAGACAGCTGTACTTCCATATTCATTGCAGCACTGTTCACAATGGCCAAGACAAGGAAACAACCAGAATCATCAACTGATAAATGGACAAAGAAAATGTGGCACACACACACACAATGGAATATGATTCGGCCATAAAAAAAAAAAAAATGAAATCCTGTCATTTGGACAACACAGAGATCATTATTTTAAGTGAAATGTGCCAGACACAGAAAGGAAACTACCACATGATCTCACTAATATGTAGTGTCTAAAAGCATTTGATCTGGAAGTTGAAAGCAGAATGGTGGTTACCAGAGGTTGAGGAGAGAGAGAGGTTGGAGTGATGGGAAGGGTTGATCAGTGTGTGCTGGGGCAGTTAATTTGGAGCAAGAAGCACTAGTGTGCTCATGTACAGTAGGGTGACTATAGATAACTATACTGTATATTTCAGAAAATTTTAAAAAATGTTCAAAGAAAAATAATTTTCACCATAAATAAAGAATAAATGAGGTCATTGAGGTATTTAACTTCATTTAAACATTACATAAGGCATATTTGAATCAAAACATCATATGGTACCCCATTAGTATATAGTATTTTTTATGTTTCTATCAATAAGAAAATAAATTTAAAACTGATTTTATAAGATTGCACCTAATTATCATGTTTTAGTTATCTTTGTCTTTATTTTTGAGTTTGTAGATAATATGGAATTTTATTATTTTTAATAAAACTTTGAAAGACCTCTTCATATGTAACATTTGTGCATCTTTTATCACTTTCTAAGAATAAATTTCCAGAAGTGAAATCACTAAATCAAAAGATTTGCCAACTCTTAAGAGTCTGATCATTTACTAACAAGTAATTTTCTAGATAGGTCACAATTTGTGTTTCCACAAGTAGATTGAAATGACCATGTGAATTTTGTCCCCATGTACCTGAGCATTATCACACTTTCGAACTATGGGGGCCTGGGAACATTACTCAGTGGTAGAACACTTGCCTAACATTTGGATGGTCCTAGTTTTTATCCCTAGCATGAAAAATAAGAATAAAAAGTAAATTATTGGCAAAAAAAGTCCTCTTAAAAAAACTTGGACTAGATTTTTAATGATAAATGTTTTATGCATTTTCAGAGGCAACTTACTTTTGTAATACTTTTATCAGACTATTATTATTATTATAATTCATTTAATAAGTATTTTGATTGCTGATTAAATATTGGGTTTTGGGCTACCTACAAAAAATACTATAATAAACATGACAGTCATAGTCTGCATTCTTTTTAGACAATTTTGATATTAAAATACTTTCTAAACCTGTGCCAAGCTGATTTAGTCTCCTGGAAAAGTCCTATGCCAAAATATTTCTTCTGCTTAATGAAAGTGAATTTTTGAGTTGCCCCAGAGGAAAACTGCTTAAAATATTATTTGCACTATCAGCTTCCTATTCTATCAAAATGTGTTACTTATGGGGTAGGTTGGGAAGGGACAGGAGGGAGTTGTGTGTGGTTATAAAAGGACAGCACAAAGGGTCCCTGTGGTGCTGGGATTATTCATATCTTCACTGTGGTCATGGATGCAGGAAGCTATGAAGATAGTAAGAGTGGATAGAAAATAGCACACAACATGTATGTGTACAAATAAATTAGGAGAAATTTGTTAGCATAGGTGGGTTATGTCAATATCCTGGTTGTGACAGTTGTGACTGTGTAAACTGGGTAAAAGATACAGTATCTCTCTACATTAATTCTTAAAACTGGAAAGGAATGTACAGCTATCTTAATAAAATTTTCAATTAAAACATATTCCTGGCATTTAGTGTTAGAGTGGATTGTTATGAAAATAATCTGAGCTCATGTCTATAAAACTCTAAAAAATATACAAATAGGTTATGTACTTTTGAGAGTTCAGATCAGTGTCCCATTGGACGGCACTGGCTTGGCTGTGAAGATTGCTTGACAAATGCTTTAAAAATGAATATGAGGGGCTGGGGAGATAGCTCAGTTGGTAGAGTGCTTGCCTTGTAAGCACAAGGCCCTGGGTTCGATCCCCAGCACCAAAAAAACAAAAAAAGAAAAAAAAAAATGAATATGAGACAGAGAGTGGCTCATTCCTGTAAATCATCAGCCTCAGGAGGCTGAGGCAGGAGGATCATGAGTTCAAAGCCAGTCTCAGGAACTTAGTGAGACCCTAAGCAACTTAGGGAGACCCTGTCTCTAAATAAAATATAAAAACAGGCTGGGGATGTGACTCAATGGTTAAGTGATCCTGAGTTCAATCCCCAGGAAACCTCCCTCCAAAAACAATATAAGAATATGATACTATCTACTTCTCCATCAGGGATCTAATAGAGATATAATAAATGTAGTCAGAAAAAGTCTATGTGATTGAGTGTACTAACTTTGAGAAATTGAGTTTGAGGCATAAGATTAAATAAATAAATAAATGCTTGAATAAATGAGTAAGTGAAATTACCAGTAGCCTAGTACATTCTTTTTTTCTTTATACTGGTAGCCCAATAAAAGAACACTCATCCTAAAACAAATGAATTCAGAATTTTCCAAAACAGAAGGAAGTGGGGGTTTGAACAGAATGATAGGATTAAAAGCAGGATTGCTTCAAGCCAATTGCCTTCAGGTTCTGCACACATTCTGCAGACACCTTGATGTTGGCTTGATGGAAACTAATTCTAGGTAAATGGCACTGAATGTATTCGCAAGATATATTCAAGATGAGGTTTTTGCTTGTCACCTTCACTGGGACCATCACTTTGCTCTCAGGTCCCAACTGAAGAGGAAGGGAGTAATTCTACAATAAAGCTAAAGACAAATACATCCTAGCATTTCACCATGTTTCCTTCCTATTTGAGCTTCAAACATGGCATTGATTTGCATCAGCTGTGTATTCCTATGCTTTTCATTACTCTTGAAACTTTACAATATGAAAAGTGCACATATTACCTAAAGGCTACCACATGATTTTTGTTCCTAACTACCTCCTGGTTTCCTGGCCTCAAATCTGATAGTAAATTTAGATTGTAAAATTACCTGAATTCTTAAAAATCGTGGGCAGGCATAAGCTGGTAGAGATGTTACAACTTGTTCATAAATTTTTTCTAAGTCTAAAGATTTATTTGGTTTTAAAATAATAGAAGCCATTCCAGCTTTTCCTTCATAACCTGAAAAAAAGGTTGGAACTACAATCAATTATATAAATATTAGATGAATTGTTAAAAATAGACCTGTTACATACACATCCACATAGATATGAAGAGACATTAAATCCATTGTAGCAGTAACAATGCAACAGTAGCATGAATGAGGCTGCCTCCTTCCCTGAGAACAGGCTCAACCTCTAGAAATAAATGAATAGGAAAGGCCAGAATTTATCCTGAATTGTCCACACGACGGAAATGAAATAGATTGAATGGAAAATACCATTAACTACCTATAATTTGCACCCTATATTAAGAAAGAACTTTCCTATGTACAAGTAACTTATTACTTAAATTAGTTAAATGACTGACACATTTCATAGTTCCTTTTTTTTCCCCCTCTTTTCCTTTTTCTTTAATTTCTTGGATCAGTAATTTATTTTTAATTTTTTATTTTAATTTTTTTTTTATTTTACAGACTGCATTTTGATTCATTGTACACAAATGGGGTACATCATTTCGTTTCTATGGTTGTGCACGATGTAGATTCATATCATTTGTGTATTTATACATGTACATAGGGTAACGATGTCTGCCTCATTCCACCATCTTTCATACCTGCAGCCATAGTTCCTTCTTGATATACTTTGCTTTTGTTTGTTGGTTGGTTTGGCTAAGTATTCTTTGATTAGTTAATCATATGGCAATAATTTTTGAAATGTAATTTTCTACAACAAAGACAGAAAGATAATATAGTTCTTGCTTAGGATGGTTGGCTTATTTCCTTATGTTCGAAGTCTGATAAGCTCTGTGTCACTAACATCATGTACATCTTTTGAATCATGTCCATTAGAGGTGGCCTCTACAGGATTTCTGTGTCCTGGCTGGTTCATATCATATTTGAGTTGATGGCACCCACTAACCAGTTTGTCATAGGTGTCCTCATTTAGCAAAGTATTGCTTTATGTCATCTTTGTTGATGTGACATTTTCAGTCAACTTAAAAATATATTTATACTTTTTGTCAAAAAAAAAAAGAAAAAGAAAGAAACATTCATTTGAAGGTGAAAATAAATATTCTGGCAGAGGTATACATTTTGAGCATTAACTCAAAAAAATTAAGGGCACATTTTTAAGTTAAGAAACTAGAAACTGGCATATCCATAATTAATTCTATATATTGTATACTGCATATCATATCATCTACAGATCTTTATAGGGGGTCAAAACATCCCAGAACATTTCTCCAACACCTATTGGCTATTTATTAAATAAATATTCCCTTCCACGGCTTTGCCACTCCTGGTATCCCCTCCACCCACAAGCACTATCCAGAAATTACTGTGATTTGTTAGAAAAGAAGAAGGAAAAAAAAAAAAAAAGACTGAAGGGGGATGTCTGTTCTGTGACTCTAAATCAGTTACTTTTATGTTCCATTTTTACCACCATAAGATGATCCTCGCACACATATTTATAAAGACAATGAGGTCATACAAATTTTAAAATAATTCTTAAAGAGCCCCACCTTAAGTACAAGTCATTCTAAGCCTTTACACTGGAACGTTTTTGTTCAGTGGTATGTATGAACAGCAATCATAAAGAGAAAAATAAGATTATTGAGGAGCTTCAATTATTTTCAAGCAGGGAGTCACTAACCAGAATATTCAAACTCTGTTTAAAAATGCACACAGAATGATAATAGAATGAATTGGACATTATTACCCTATGTGCATATATGATTACACGACCTGTGTAACTCTACATCATGTGCAACCAGAAGAATGAGAAGTTATACTCCATTTACATAGGATGTGTCCAAATGCATTCTGCTGTCATGTATAACTAATTATAAAAAAAACTTTAGAAAATGCATACAGACATTAAGATTCACTTGGCAACTTTTCTCTGATGTGTCAATGAAATTTGTTAGCTTAATCAAGGGTACCACTTGTTAAGACATAGGTTATTTATTTTAGTAAATGAAAATCACAGTAGTAAAATAATTTCAAAACTAAGGAACAGTTGTGCATACCATTCAGAGTCCTTCCAAACCTGATGTATTCATACCTGATACAGCTACACCATAGACGTTTATTTCCTGTATGAAATCCAACATCCCAATAACATCGGCGACCTCTGTGGTTGCAACATTTTCTCCTTTCCATCTAAATGAAAGACAAATGGGCACCTAGTTTTAGTTTTAGTGCCTTGTATTTGGCTCCACGCAAACATCTAGTAACCAAAATTGCTATACTTTTCAAAACTAAAAGCGCTTCTAAGAAAGTACTTTGATTATAATTGAACAAAATCAGCATCTCTATGTTGGTTAAAGTTACTTTATCTAGATCTTGTTGGTATAAGTTACTCATTATTAAGCATTTTTTTGTGTGTGTGGTGCTGGGGATTGAATCCAGGGTCTTGTGCATGTGAGGCAAGCACTCTACCAACTGAGCTATAACCTCAGCCCATTAAGCATTTTATAATCTTTCATCAAAACAAAATAATAATGAAGATTGTCATTACAAAAATCTTTATTTTGTTAAAAAATAAGTATAAAATCTTTTCTATCTCTAGTGTGAATGATATAAAGAATTGACAAAAAAGTTATAGCTGTCTTTTAATATACTGACTTTGGTTCCTAAGTATTAACTCCTTAATTTCCTTTAATTCACATGAATAATTATTTTATTTTAATTCAAATAATTTTATATAAAGTGAGCTTATAACATGACACATAAAGGCAAGAAAATAAAAGTAAATTGTTTATTCATTTAAAATATTTGTTAAATATTTACTATATGTCTTCACTATTCTATGGTCATTGTTTAGTAAAGTAAAATAATTTTAGAGGCCTAAAATGATTTTAGGGAACTAAAAAAGGAAAAGGAAATAGAAGAAATGGAATTTTTCTTTTTCAATACTGTATCATCATATTAAGAGTTAGACCATATTTGACTAAACTGGTTTTCTGTTTTAACCCTACCACTTAGATGTCACATGTGTCAGTCTTCTATTCCAAAAGAGAGCTCATTGATTTGGACTTAGTTAATTCATTAAAATAATTATAAAATTTTACATCAAAAGTAAATTTATTGACCAGGTGTGGTGGTGCACATCTGTAATCCCAGTAACTAGGGAGGCTGAGGCAGGAAGATCTCGAGTTCAAAGCTACCCTCAGAAAAAGTAAGATGCTAAGCAACTCAGTGAGACCCTGTCTCTAAATAAAATACAAAATAGGGCTGGGGGTGTGGCTCAGTGCTTGAGTGCCACTAAGTTCAATACCTAATACCTCCCCAAGAGCCAAGAAATGCATTTATGGTTTAGTCTAGAAACAGATGACTGACAAAGTTTTAAATGGGAAGGCATTATGGAGATAAAAGGGCTCTGTCTGCCCTGAAAGCTAACAAGCATGTGGTCTCTGATGTTTCCATAGACACATGCTTCACAATTCCAGAACAAGCTGGGCATGCAATGGTGGTCCATACCTGAAAGTATCTCCAATACGGTCCCAAAAATAAAGGAAATTCTCCTGATCTTGGACCATTAGGTCTCCTGTGTTAAAGTAAACATCTCCCTTCTTAAAAACATCAAAGAGTAATTTATTTTGTGTGTGCCTATAAGACCCAGCATAACCAAAGAAGGGATTCTTTTTATTCACACGAGAAATGAGAAGTCCAGGTTCTCCTGAAAGACAAAAGGGCAATTTTGCAGTTATCCGATTAAAACTATTGTTACATACACTGTTCAGGTATCTAAATCACATCTCGCTTTCCTTTGAACTTTATTCTACTTGACATCACTTACCTTTGGCACCTGCCTCCTGTACAACCTTTCAGATTATCACAAACACACCACTTTATAAAAAAAACAATAAAAAGGGAGCTGAATATCAAGGAAAGATGCTTAAAACTTCTTTACTTTCTGAATTGACAGACAAAAGACTATTCTTACTTTAGATTTTATAGATTTTCATACAGACAATATTGACAATTAAATAAAACTCTACTAATCATTTTAATAAAATGATGATAGCAATATTTACTGAACTTTCACCAAGAGCTCTTTGCAATGGTCAACTAGTTTATTCTATGCAGAAATCTTTTGAATTTGATGTCATGGTATCTATTTTAGAGGAAATGAAATAGAGCCCAGGGAAGTGAGGTTGTGAAAATCAAAGAAAGAAATAGACCTTGAACTCAAATTAAGGTTTTTGTGTAAGTTGCTCTCTCCGATCTTATTGCCATGCTATTATAAATTTAAGAAAATGACTTATTCTTCTGGGATATTATTGTGGAACTCCTTGGTAAAAAAGAAATGAAAGATTGAAAAGATCTTCCATCTCATGACACCTGTTTAGTTCCAATTATATTTAGACACATTATTTGAAAAAATTTTTCCAATAAAACTTATTTAAATTAATCAAGATTTTGTTCAGCAATCTGCAAGGTAAAAGCTACTTCTAAAAAAGTTTGGTAAGAAGATAAGATGAAAGTATCAATCACTGCCCAGAAGTCTTTAAGGTCCCTAGCTCTGTCTGCTGTAAATCATTGCAGGACTACCTGATACATTAGACAGGGTTGCCTTCTGTCAAAGTGTAGAGCAATTTCTTGCATTTTATCACCTTTCTTCCTCTTACTCTTGTGGAAATTTTGGTTTCCAAGGGTACACATGCCACCTTCTCTGCTTCAACAACAGCTGTTTCATTCTTATTTGCAACATCATTGTCAGCACTAACACCATCAGTATCATCATCACCACGGGTAGACCTACGAGCATGCGCTGGGTACCAGTCACCACTCTGAGAGTGTTACATACCCCATCTAGTCCTCATCACAAACCTGCAAGAAAGGCCCTTCATTTTATAGGTGAAGAAACTGAGACAGAAAAGGTAATTTGTCCAAAGTCATACAGCTATCAAAGATAGGAGTTTGAGAATTTTGTTTACTTTTATAACCAGGCCCATTAGATTCTAAAGCTTCATGTCCACCCTCTATTCTGTTGGTCCGTATTCCCTATATTTCTGACTTTTCCAAGACTCTCATGTATACCTTAAAACGTATGTCCTTTTTTTGTCTTTTCTAGGACACAGGTATCAGTTTCTTCTTGGACAAACTAATTATTGCATGTTCTTACATAGGTTATGGTGTATTTATATCTTTCCTCTTTAGGCATAATTTGCATTGTAAGACACATTGCCCTAATGAAAAATATATCAAGTAGCTCTTAATGAGAATTTCAAAAGAGTGAACCAGATATTTGGGGTCAATCAGCTTTTTAAGTTCCAAAACCTGATATTGTTGTAATTGTAATAAGACATACTAAATAAAGGTATTTAAGTTCTTTACAATCTCTTCAGAAACTTCTTTTTTCTTCGACTATAAGAGTTGAATTAGAGAAACTCAAGATAAATACTCCTCAGGCTTAAAATTTAGAAATCTTCAAGGTTTGCTTTTTAATAAATAAATCTTACTTTTTCAATCTGTCAGCTAACAGAAATGGATGGGGAGGGGTTTGTAACCATTTTTTACACATTTGAAGTAAACATTTAGGAAGTCATCTCTGAAATGTAGTTTGAGGCAATAAATAGTAATATTGGACTGATTTATTTAGATCGCTAAACAATTGTGAGTGCACATTTATTTTCTAGTTTGATTCTATTCAGTTAATTGGGACACTTGATTTCATTAAAATTCCTAACCTAAAATTATAAGAAAGTCCATCTTGAGAGAGGAGGGAAGTGAGAGAGGAGAGACAAGAAGGGCAGAGGAAAGGAGGATAGGAGAGAAATGGAGGGGAGAAAAAGGGAGGGAAGAGGCAGAAGGTAATGAGCCACATGGATCTACAAACATCCATCTCATTTAATTGACAAAAACAGCTTCATGTAATAGATATTGTTATCTGTAGTTTACATAGGAAGAAACTGAGACTCAGATTTATTAACCTGCCCAGAGTTGCACGGTTTCTAAGTTTAAGAACCCAAATTTGAATCCAAGCTGGTCTGACTTCTCACTGTGTCCAGGAAGATACACAAATTATTTTTAATATTATTTGGTGGTATAGGATATTAGACATATGCCAATATTACAAACTAGAGATGATGAATTAAGAAAAATATGAACCAATTTCAATTTTAATAATTTTTCATCTGAGTAACTCAGTGAGGACTCTTAATATTTAATAATTTAATCTTTCCATCTGCCTTGAATTTCTAAATAAGTAAAACTACTCATTAGAACTAGTGATTCTTTCCTAACTTCAATAATAATTATAGAGGCTAGAAACCCTCCTTCATGAGATTTCTTCAAAATATGAGTTTTACCTTTTTTTACTTGGCTACACCAGTCCTGTTCATTTCTCAAAGGTTCATCTTTCTGAAAATCATACTTTATCAAGTGGAAATTGAAAAAAAGCTGTAAAAACAAAATCAAGAAAACAAAATATTTAGTTATTCATGTACATCCACTGGTAGTAGATCTTATCCTCAGTTGAAATAAATAATTAGAATATGAATTTATTAAAACAAGTCACTTTTACTGATGAAAAATTAATATTTGAAAATCACAATTGAAGGTATTAGTAAATAGCATGTTTTCTGTCTTTTACTTTCATTTCCTTTGTGTTTCACTTTGTCTCAGAAACTACTACTAAATTTTAAGCATGAATGGGTGATGTCAGGATACAGAGCAGTTTATGCGTTTAATTACATACTCTGCTAACTATAGGTGAAGGGATCATTTGTGCAGTCATTCAAAACATCTTAAAAAAAAAAAAAGATTCAACAGCACTAAAATATGATCTACATGAATGCCAGGATTTTGTTGCTTATTTTTTCCTCACAGTCTCTAGAAAGCTGACCAAATGCCTAAAAGGTATGACCAGTTCACAACTGCTTTGGCCTTCCCGCAAGGCCTTCTACACTACTGTTCCTAAATTAACATTTGACGTCTGTAGACCATTGGGGTCAGAGATGACAAATTTGTTAGAACGACCTCATCACATTGGTGTCTCCCTTCATTTCCAATATTTCTAGCTACTCTGCTCCCGTAATGTCCATGTTACCATGTTACACTGACACATAGGTCCACTAAATGTGATCCTGGGAGAGAACTACAGATGGGTTCAGTGTAACCCCTCATTTTATACATAAGAACTGAGGTTTTACTGACCAGTAAAGCACGTAATCTTCTTAAACTGAATTAGAAGATAGTCAACTAATATAGAGGTCATACAATGAAGTAAGAGAAAGTAGTAAGGAAAGACCGATATGGGGGGGGGGAGTAGGAGGAAAAGAGAAATTAATAAATAGAAAATGACTGTGAAAAGATAAATAAGATTAGAAAGTTAATGTAACAGTATCCTTTAGTATCAAGATTAAACACAGGACTAGGGAGATAGCTCAGTCGGTAAAGCGCTTGCCTTGCAAGCACAAGGCCATGGGTTCGATTCCCAGCATCACACACACACACAAAAAAAGATTAAACACAAACATTTTGAGCTTGGTAAAATCAGGGCATAACAAGAATCACAATTTGCTATTTGAATTAAAATATAAACCAGAGCAACTAATATCAATTGAGCAAAACACTATGCTGAGGGCTGTATTTCATATAAGCATCAAAATACTCTATGAGGTAGAAATTAGTATTATGCTAATAAGTATACTAATTATACTTCTAAGATTAGAGCCAATGGAAGAGGCAGCAGAGCAAATATTATAGTTGTTCTAGAGATACAGATGATTGGAATTCAAGCTCGTATCTTGTTGGTCTTTGTCTGTAATTGGAATAACTGGATATTGGCCACTTGCCTAATTGCTGGTAGAAAGAAAGAGTGCAGAAGTTCTGGAAATGCCAGTATCTTGATCAAACAATAGAGCTCTGTTCATTACTCATTTTTTGCTCTCCTGTTTCAGCATGCTTTATATTTTTGACCATTTTTCTAGCACCTTGTGATATCAGCTTTAGTGTTATTGCTTTTAGATTAACTTGGCAATGATGTGCATGGGTGAGATTCATTCCACAACAAATCACTGTTCAATGTGACTGCTATCAGATATAGAGGACTTGACGGTGAGACATTGGATAATTTCATAATTCAAGTGAAATTAAACATATGACAGCATCTTCTAGAAGTGGCCTAGGCCCAGCATTAACATTCAGCCAGAAGCATCTCCATTTTTTTTTCTTGCCTTTAACAGGTCACCATGAGATTACAATGACTGTGTTATAATAACATAAATAAAAGGAGATGCCACACTTTAAAATTGCCTGAAAGTACCTGCATATGTACCTGTCCAAAGCACCATGGCAGGGACTCCTGTTCATAACAGCCATGTAAATGGCTTCCCCAGAACTGTTGGGTCCACCCACACGTATATACAATGACCCTGGGAGTTCTCCCATATCCCTATATGCCTGGACATATTCAGATTTGTAAATGTATATATTGGAAAAGGAAAACAAAAATTATTTTCTTGATAAATACACAAGGAGACTCTGAGCCCAGAGAAGAGCAACTTGTTAAAGTAACAAAGTCAAATAGTGGTGCAGAGCTGAGATAGAACTGGGAGATGGGCCTCTGTGTAGAGAAGAATTTGACTTTGCCCTAAAAGGCCTTCTCCTTCAGCTTCTGGAAGGTAATCTCTAAGTCCCTGCAATGGTATTTTTAATAGGAACATATTCATTTGTCTATGAGATTTAAGCTAACTAGAGAGTAATAATATGGTTTATCAAGGGATCTTTAAGCCACACGAACAAGGTGATGTGGTAGGGACTTTTGATGATTCATTTTCACTTCCTGAGAAGCAGGAAATGGAGGTCAGTCATATAGACAGTCAACCAGATGAATATGACCAAGTCCCAAGAGAATTAGGACACCAGGCTCGGATGCGCTTCATTGTTGACAGTGCTCCCGGCATACTCTCACACATGATTTCCAGGATAGAAATGCCATTCCAATTCCAGGAGACAGGACTTCTACAAGCTATGCCCCTGGGACTCTCCAGGATCTGTGCTATGCACTTCCTTCTTGGTTGATTTTAATCTGTATCCTTTAGCTGTGATAAACTATAACCATGAGTATAGTAGCTTTCAGTGAGTTTTTCCAGTCCTTTAGCAAATTATCAAATCTAGGTATGATGTTAGGGAGTTCGAAAATTGCAGTTGATATCAAAAGTGAAGGTGGTCTTGAGTGGAATATTCCCTAATTTTGCAGTGGGTTAATTTTCCTTGTCCCTAAAAGATGTCTACTGTATGTGTGTGTACACATAGTACAGGGCCTCATACATGCTAAGCAAGTGCTTTTCCTGGTCATTTTAATTTTTTTTTTTTTTCCTGAGACAGTCTCACTAAGTTGTTCAGGCTGGCCTTGAACTGGTGACCTTTCTGCCTCAGCCTTCTAAGTAGCTGAGATAATAGATATATGCCACCACACCCTGCAAAGATGCCCACTTTTAAGATGACAAAAGAGCAAAATGAAAATATTAAGGAAATTAGCCTTTTCATTATTCCCATATTTTATCTCCATATTGTGTCTATGAATTTAGCACTATTAAAGATGAGAGAATCACCACTTATGCTTCCTACTCTCAACTCACCTAACCTAAAGTCAGCATTTGAATTATTTTATATTGTCAGGTTTTATATTTCTATTCTATTTGCAGACATAATTAGGAGCTGTTCAATCCTCTGTATTCAAATGGATTAAAATGCTGACCATCCAACCATTTAACTGAAGGTAATTCCTTCTTTCTAAGTTCACTTTTCCATTCTGGTTCACCAGAATGTTTCATTTAATGAATTTTTCAGAGAAGTGTTGATAAGTATTGCATTCTCTGATTTCTTAAAACTTTGAGAAAACCTCTGCCACCTTTACACTTGAAGAACAGCTTGGCAGAACTACAAAACTTAGGTGAAGACATGGCTTTCTGTCTGGTTTTGAGGACTTTGTTCTTGTTTTTAGAGAGATGCCTGAGCTATTTCTCACTTTCAACCCTGTTTCACTTTGTACATCCTTATTTTTTGGACCTCAATATCTCCTTCTCTTTCTTTAATTTTGTTCAATAATTTCACTGGAATATCCTTGTCTGATAATCATTCTGTACCATGTACTTTGACTAGAACATAGCGTGCAAGTCTTTAAGAAAGTTTTCTTATATTATGACTCAAATAATTATTTTCCCTTTGATCTTTTCTGCAGGAACACCAACTAAGCACATGTCAGATCATGTCTATGTTTATAAAATCTATCATTTTGCTTTATGTTATTTGCTTCCTTTTTATTATTTATTGTGTGTGGGCAACTCTTAAATCCAATCCATCTTGCTTCCTAACATTGTTTACAGTCCATTTAATGTGGTGTTCACTTTTGTAATATTTTCATTTTTCTTTGAACTGAGTATATTTGCTTTTCTGTTCCTTTTGTTGATTTATGTTTTCCATAAAACTTCCTCTCCCTAGAATTTTATTTTTAAAGAGAAGATTGTAATTTTTTGAGCCTATGGAAAAAATGTTTTCCTAAACATTTCTTGGCCATTTTGAAGTACTTGCTATTTTGATGTGCATTCATATTTTTCAGCTGCCTTTTATTTAGATTTATTCTCTCTCCCTTTTCAAGGTTTAGACCCTGTATGGATTTCATAGTTATCCCTTCCTGATTATTTTCCCTATGTGTAAATGTCATAGTACAGGCTGTCCTTAACTTTCTCTTGGGTCTGTCTCTCAAATATGTTGTCAACAAATGCTTTATGTTGTTTGCCTTGGGGATGTGAATGGGACACCATCCCTTGAGTTTTATGCATTTACATAGCAGGCATGGCTCATAAGGAGTATAGCTGAGTTATAGAAACTCTATGTCGCCTAATCTTTCTCCTTCTCTTATAACAATCTCCATCTGGGGGTTGATTCTGTTCTGAAGCAGTTAGCATAAGCCTCCATTGGGTTTAAATTTTAGAGATATACTTATCAAAACTCCCTACTTAACTATTAAACAATTACTGGAACTATTTTTTTCTGATTGCATGATAGATAACCAAACAACATATGGATGAAATAATAAAAGCACACTAGAATCCACATGGCATAGGTACAACTTCTTTCATTCCCAAATTTGGGGGGAAAGCTAAACTAAATGAGTTGAACATCAGAAGTTTTCCAAATAAATTTGAGACAATCATGATTTTTTATATTATTGACATTATTATAGTCTGAGAGGAAGAATTTAAACATTAGAAAATTATAATGAAGTCAAGTGAGTAATATAAAATACAACTCATCTTCATCTCACTCCCATTGGATGTTACTTTGGAATGACTCAGCTTCACAAAGGGGGCTTAATATGAAGACAAAATTTGTAATGGAAACACAATGTAATAAATTGAGATAATTAAATACAAGGAATATAAAACAGTAATATTGGCACTTATTTTCCAAAAAAGTATTTTTCTTTTGTATTTTTTTTTGGGGGGGTGCTGGCGATCGAACCCAGGGCCTTGTGCTTACCAGGAAAGCTCTCTACTGACTGAGCTATCTCCCCAGCCCCCAAAAAAGTATTTTTCTTTAGAACAAAAGTACATTTCTTAATTGTCAAATAGACTCTTATAATCCAAAAAGCATAAAAATAGTTGGCACCTTCTTTAGTTTTAAAATGTTAGTGTGATTTATACTAGCTTTGAATAGATAGCTTGTCTAAAAAAATGAGTCAATGCATCATGAGAAGCATATGGGTAAATTACTTTCAGGTACTGGAAAAAAATCCACAGACTAAAAAACCAAACACTTTTTTTTTCCTGCTTTCAGGTGTTCTCTGATGTAGGGCTGTTCATTTTACAGAGATTTTATTCAATGAAACTAAAAAAGCCAGGGATGCAAGGAATACAGATGCACTTAATTTGCATCATGGAATACTTAAAGGTCATTTCAAGCAATTTCAGAATGGTTTGAGTAGGGGGTTCTCTCACCAGAGAGGAAAACACAGCAGAGGAGAGAAATTATTGACTAGTGAAGGCTTTCTTCATGCACGTATACCTATGACAGCCCCCAGTCAGCCAACTTCTTTTCTTACACTATTCATGTCAACTTGGGAATCTGAAAGTGAGCTGAAAGTTTCTTCTCCTTTTCTATTTTCTGGAATAGTGTGTAAGATTCTAATCATTTCCTCTTCAAATGTTTATACTTAATAGGGAAACTATCTGGGCCAAGGGAAAGTTTGGGGTATAAATTCATTTTGTGTAGTGAGATAATTCTTGAATTAGTACAGATCAGTTGTATTTTTCTAGAAATTTTTCCAATTCATCTAATAATTTCAAATGTACAGATGTGAACCCATTCAATATATACTTATTATTGTCTTAATATGTAAAGTAACTGTCGTGATATTCCATTTTCCATTCCTAACATTGTCAGATAGAGAGAAAGTACAGGTAACCAGTCAAAATCTATTTCTTTACTTTAAAAAAATTACATTTGTAATTCTTTTGAAATTCCTTGCTAAATGTTTGTTTCCTATTTCATCAATTTCTGTTCTTTATTATTTCCTTCCTTTTATTTTCTTTCAGTTTATTTTAGTTGATTTTTATTAACAGAGATGGATACTTAGCTCCATCTAACTAATTTTCAGCTGTTCTTAACTGAGTTTTCAAATTGATATTTCATTATAATTTGACTCATAACATCTTCTATTTTCCATAATGATTTTTTGACCTAAGACAATTTAGAACAATTTTATTTCCAAATACGTAGATTATCTAGTTGTCCCTTTAAAAGTTTATTTTTAACTTCAACTGTTGCCAGACAGTTTGCCAGACATATACATTGTGATAGGTTGGAATTCCTTAAGTGGCCTTGTAATTTTTATTAAAGTTTTGTAAGTGCTTGAAAATAAGGGTATTTTACAGTTTTTAGATGCCTGGTTCTTTATATGTTGCTCAGTACCAGTATTTACTTATTGTATTATTTAAAGATTCTATGTCACTGAAGATTTGTTTACTTCCTCTTGAGTTTTTATCAATTTTGGTTTTATAAATTTTGAGACTGTTTTCTTTATTTTCACCTTTATTTTTAAAAAATACTATTGTTGAGTATAAAATATAGTTTAATTTGACAGTTATTTTCTCCATGTCAGTTGAAAATACATCTACTGTCTTGTTTTTCATTGTTGGTATTGGGCAATCAACACTCCTAAAAAGGTGATTTCCTTCATTGCTTTTAAGATTTTAGTGGTATCTCGATATAATTTTTAAAGAACCATACATTAGAAGCCTATATATAATTTTAAGTAGTATAAGCAATTAAAGTAGAACTGGTAGATTAAAAATACTAAAGGAAAATAGAAAGAGTAATATTAGTGTACATCAGGACCCTATGCTTACTGCTTTGACATCTTATCATTAAACTTAAAAGTGGTATTGTATCGTTATCCCCATATTAAAAATATGGAGGAAAAACATGAGCTATGAATGAGGTTCCCATAACCTATAACATCATAGTTCACCCACAGCCAATATTTATTTATAGAAGTTCCCAACTTAAAAGAAGTGATAATATTTACCATAATTTACAAGCACAGAGTCTAGAAAAGAGTCAACAGACGTCAATATATCTCTTTTATTATAAAAAAAAAAAAGAGTTGTACTTACTTTGTAAAAGAAATTTGTTCTTCCAACAGATCCAATTTTCCCTGTGTGGTTCATAAAGCAAATGTTCCCTTCAGTAGCTCCATAAAGTTCACACATCTTAATATTTCCAAACCTGTCTAAAAACTGTCTCCACACATCACTCCGTATACCATTTCCAACTGCCAGACGCACCTGATGATCCTTTTCACCTTTTCTCTGTTAGAAGAAAAGGTTTTATTTGTAATTAATTCCAGTTCCCACATTTTCTTTTGTTATTCTTATTATGTAAACAGCAAATATCTCAGAAATAAGCTGCATGTGTTAAACAATGGGAGAGAAGTGAAAATAAAAATCATGAGTCCAACAGCTAAAGAAAATTACACTGGCAATACAATACACTGTATTACAGCTTGTATTTCCCCATAGCTGGGAAAAGCTCTTTCTAAATTCCAGGTTGCTGAAGGCTATTTTTTCTTTTGGTAGACATCAGGTAAGAAAAAAAGCATATTTCAGGGAAAAAGCATTTCTTTTACAATATTGTAAACACATGGAAAATACTTGAGTTTATTCTCCCAGTTCTACATTTGTTAGCTGCATAATTATGAACAAGACATTGACTCCTTACTCTGATTCTCATATTCATATGTAAGAATAATAACACCTTTTTCACTTATGTACTGCAGCCTAACATGGAGTAAACAATAAATTGAGGCCATAGAATCAATGTAATATTTGGTTTGCAAATATTATGACAACTATGTGTAACTGTTATTTTAGAATGTGCAATAGTCTCACAATTGTATATTTAGTTCCTATTTTAGAAACAAAGGGAAAAAATAAGACTATATTTTGTCCTATAATCAATAAACACTGTTGATTAGCATGTATTATACACTGTCTTAAAATAGGAATAAGAATGTCTTATCGGAGTAGCCATAGTAAATTCAAAATTTGCTCAGAGCTACCTCCATCATCACCAAAAGTAATACAAAATAACCAGAAGTAATGATAAATCAGCAATTACAGTAAAATAGAGAAATTTTCTTGGTATTTATAATTTAAAATGATAAATTAATCATATTATTTGTCTCAATTTCTTCTCTGACCACCACTAGCCTGACTTTAAAGATTTTAATTTATGAATTCTCAAGAACAATTAAGCAAGTGAGAGGTAATTTGCAGGACTAAAAAATGAATAGATAAAAGGCACATAACTAAGCAGAATGAATAAGATTGATATCTAAGCCTATAGGTGAGCCATCAATAAATGATCCTGAAAAATGTCAAGCAAGCATCAGAAAAGAACGAGGAAAGCAGAGAGCCTGGAGTTTGTTTAGAACCAGGAGACATCCTAATTCAGACAATGTATCTGAGTCTGTCCTTGGCACACATTAGCCAAATACTAAAGAACTGATCTCTGGAGAAGACCAGTGAGACACATACTTGTTCCTGATGAGGAATCTACTGAAAACAGAAGAGTTAAGAAGAGGATGACTAAAGTGTTTTTACTGCTCTGACCTCAGAACTTTGGTACTCAGAAGTATAAACCAGAGCAGGAAACTGATGAGCTGTTATCACAAACTGATCAATACAAAAGAGTGACTCTTCAGAAGTACCTCAGTGCAATGGCTCGATGTTACCTCAGTCATTCTAGAATCCAACCCTTATGTCAACAAATTACATTCAGGAGCAGTCAGGTTTCTAGTACTTCATTCTGAGATATGATTAAGGCATAGATTTTTTTAAAAGGGTGAAAAATACATAAAAGGACTTAAAAAAGTGTATGAAATTTTAAAATCCATATCAACAGTCTTATAAAATAGTAAGAAAGATGGAAAAAAAATAATATCTGAAGATATTTTAACAAAATTTTCCAAAGTGATGGTAAAGTATCAAGCTACAGATTCAAGTTCTTAAACCTCAGATTGAACAAATACCAAGAAAATACACTTGGACATTTTCTGGTAAAATTTCTAAGAAGAAAAATGTGCAAAAATGAGAGAAAGAGAGAGTTTTGGGAATTTTAAAAGCAGTTAGAGGTTTATCAATTTCAAAGGAGACAGCATGACTACTTAGGTTGACCTTTCAACAATAACTACAAAACCTGAAGAAAATAAGAGAGTATCTTTAAGATATTGAAGAAAATAATCATCAAGATAGCATTTTATATTCAGTGAAAGTATCATTCATAACTAAAGACAAAAAACATGTTTCATATAAGTATAAACTAAAAAATAGGCTGGGGATGTAGCTCAGTAGAAGAGTACTTGCCTAGCATATCTGAGGCTCTAAAAATTAGGTTGGAATGTAATTCATGAGTACCACCAACCAACCTACCATCACACAACATTAAAAAAATTGTTTTCTTAGTAGAGGGGTACTAAATGGAATGCTAACATAAGTTTTTAACACAAGAGAAAAATAAAAAATGTCATACAGGAGCAAGCAAACAAACATTCTTTTAAAAAGTTGGAAGGGCTGAGGAGGACCAGAAAATTCAAATCTGGTACATGTGAATAAACATTGAGGCTTTAATGTTAAAATTACTCTTAGAATTTTAAATATGTAGCAATAGAGTAGATGATAAGAAAAACATAAAAGACTAAAGGTAGGTAAATGGAATTAAAGTGTTATAAAATCCTAGCAATGCCAAATAAGTAGAGAAGAGCTGTCTTAAGACAGAATGGAATAAGTGAATGCTGCATGCTTTAAAGGAATAAAAGCACTCAAGGAGAAACAGGAAAATAAAAGAAAAATATAAGAATGTATATCTAAAAAGCTAGTTATGAAATAATTTAAAATTATAAATTATAAAATATAAATTATAAATTATAAAAATATAATTTCAAAAGGATATAAGAAAACTGTGTGAGGAGACAAATAATGGATGAAACAAGTAGAAAAACATGATGGAAGATTTAAGCCAAAATATATCAGTAAACAGTTTAAACATAAACAGACTAAATACTACATAGAATAGATGTTCCAAATACATGAAAATATAAAGCTTAACTATTTGCTAATTATAAGAAACATATCTTAAATATCAGATGTTATAAAAATTAAGAATAGATGGATGGAAAAGACATGTCATACCTTCAGAACCCAAGAGCTGGCTATTATGACTACATTAATGCCAAACATGGTAGACTATAAATAAAGACACACATCTGTAGAAAAAGAGGGACATTTAATAATGATAAAAGACCCAATTAGCCAGAATGATAGCAATCCTATATTTCTAGTCATCTAACATAGTCAAAATATATAAAGCAAGATTAACAGCAATAAAAGGAGAAATAGATAAATCTGTTTTTAACTTATCTTTTCAGGTACTGATAAAACAAACAGGAAAAATAATCAAAAGAACAGAGAATTGTGAAGAAAATTTATCAGTTTCATCTAATTTATGTGCACACATAGTATGACAAATCACTGAAGAATACACATTCTCTTCAAATGCCCATAAAAACATTTAGTAAAACAGATCAATCATAGGTTGGGTCCTATCACAAATGTTAACCAAATTCAGAGTACTAAATTTTATTCAGAGTATATACTCTGACAATAAAATTAAGTCAGAAATCAATCACAAAAAGACAACTAGAAAATCTCCAAATGTTTGGATGATAATCCACACTACGTTAAACAACCTATGGCTAAAAAAAAAAAAAAAAAAAAAAAAAAAAAAATTGCCCTGGAAATTAGATTCTTTTTTTGGTACTGAGGATTGAACACAAGGGTAATTAAACACTTGACTATATTCTTAGTCCTTTTTACAAGATAGGATCTCGCTACATTGCTAAGGGTTTTGCTAAGTTGCTGAGGCTGGCTTGGAATTTTCAAACCTCCTACTCCAGCCTCCCAAGTCTCTGGGAGTACAGAAGTGCACAACCATATACCTGGCGGAAATTTAAAAAATAAAACAATAAAAATTAAAATATGCCACAAAAGCAATGCTTTGAGAAAAATTTATTGTTAGAAAAGAAATACTTAAAAAATGATCTCCATGCTCCCTTCCTCACTCCTCTCTCTCTATCCTGCACACATAGATTGCTCAAAATCAAATTTGCTTTAAAAAGCAATGCCACACAGAAAAATAAGCAAAAGTATATTGAGAGACAATTCTTCATGACATATATAAAAAACGTATGTGTTTGTATTTGTGGGTAAGTGTTTAAGATCTGATATATAGCCTGATATCTATGGACTATCTTTTCAAGGACATATTTATAGCAAATAGTACATGTTATTAAAAATCATATATTACATATAAAAACAATCTAACAAATGTTTGTATGCTTATATATAAATGCATTTTATTATAAGTATTTTGAATTAGTTATATTATAATTTATAATTGTTCATATGTGCATATATAATTATGCACTTATTTATAATATGCATTATGCTGATATGTGCATATATATACACACACACATAGATGTATGTATGTGCACACACACACCAGATTATATTTTCAAGAATGTATATATAACAAATAGCCTGGAAGCTATAGATAGCTTTTGGATCATAGTAAACATTTACTTACATTCTATGGTAGTAAAGTCTTCCTCCTTTTCTGTAATAAGGAAGTAAAAGAAGGGCAGGGTTCACCAGAACTCCCTTAAGTGACTAGAAATTTCCTAAGGGTAGTATTTCTCAGCTAAGGCATAGAGCTATGTGACAAACATAGCATGTACCTGGACCCACCTCTGCATTATCCCCATGGGACTTGGGGGATGGAAGACTGTGGTAGACATGAGATGTGAACAGAAGCTTCTGATACCTACTGAGCTATGTGTAATTAACTGTATTAAATTCATTTGCCGGACTGGGGTTGTGGCTCAGTTATAGAGCACTTGCCTAGCACATGTGAGGCACTGGGTATGATCCTCAGGACCACATAAAAATAAATAAATAAAGGTATTGTGTCCATCTACAACTAAAAATATTTTTTTAAAAAAATTCATTTGGGCTCACTGTTTCCTTATAGTTAGTGTAAGGAAGTGTGATGAGCCAATCAAGCATTGTGCTACTGCTACAGCTTGATAAAGTATTGAGAACTATTCCTCAAAGAAAATATTCAAGTATTCAGTAAGTATATGAAAAACAATCATTAGTTATCAGAGAAATAAATCAAAATGCCATGGGATGGCAACAAGCATTTATAAAAAATAGTCATTTATTCTTCAGCACTATAAATTTTCCAACAAATTTTGCCAAGGATGTGGGGCAACTGGAACTCCTTAGGAGGGTACAACTGTATATTATTATTAGTGCCTCCACTTTGATAAAATGTTTGGCAATAGCTACTAACACTGAATATATGCATACAATGTAATCTGCTAACTCTACCCTTGATTGATTATCAAGCGAAACATGTACACACATTTGCCAAAAGACATATATACAAATGCACATAGTAACATCATGAATCATATAAGGTCTCCAATGGAAATAATCCAAATCCATCAATAGTAAAACAGATTATTTAAATGTTGTTTTAGAGTAATAGAATATGCTTGCCTTAGTTTTCTATTGCTGCCATACAAACTACCTCAAATTTGGCAGCTTAAAACAGCAAATTTATTATCTCACAATTCTTATAGGTCAGAAGTCCACAGTGGCTCAGCTGATGTATGTAATCCAGGACTCACAAAGCTGAAACGAAGGTGTGGACTGGCTGGGCTCTTATCAGGGGCTCTTAGAAGTCTACACTTCCCAAGCTCATTCAGGTTCTCAGCCGTCCAGTTTCTTGAGGTTGTAGGACTTTTTTTTTGCTGGCTATGGGTTGGTGAGAGTGCTGTTTTATTTTTTAATTCATAAAAGTACAATTTGATAGAAATAAAGTCAATTGAAAAAAATAAGAACCAAGATTGTGGAGTCATCTGAAATAAAACTTTCACCTGTTGATGCATTTGAGCCAATGACAAAAGGGTTTGAGGAAACTATCCTGCCGATAAAGGAACTAACTCACTAGATAAGAGTGGCTTCTCCCAAGATAGACAGTTGGTTGTTTTTGTCTACCAAACATAGCTCACAGCCATTCTGTCCTGGATCCCAACTGCATGTCAGATATGACTTACATGGCATGGAACTGGCTCTTGTGTTTTCCATTACCATTTTTTCACTCTAGTGTTGCAAATCTTGTGATGATTTATTTTCATTGAACAGAAAACAATCTTTTATGTGGATAACACTTGGATGCTTTTCAGGTCAGTTATGAGTTTTGCCAAGTTTTATTTATGAAAGGTGTTGATGTGTTCCACAAACCAATATGAAGGTGGTTTATAAACCAAATTCCATTGGTTGTGTGTTTTGGGGGCTGCAGCTGTACCAGTTTATTAAGTAAGAATAAATAATCACCCTAAACTATTCCATTGATCTAGAAAACCAAATAACCAAAATAGAATCAAGGCTTTTGTCCAAAACTATCAAACTAATTTCCCTCTCAAAATGTCTTTATTCTATTTTCTTCTTTTAAATAAAGATCAAGATTTAAAAGATTATACTTTGAGAAATATGAGGAAAGATCAACCAATACATTACATAGTGTTGAGGGGGTAAAGAAAATGTATGTTTCTTTTGGTATTCAAATATACACAAATCATAGAAAACATATAATAAATAAAAATATAATATCTATATCACCATAACAATATTGTTAATATTTTACATATCCATATATGTATATACATTAAAAATTAAAATCATACTATGATATCAGTATATATTCTGCTTTATAAATATGTTCTAAATATTCTTAAACATTAGCTATTATTCTTCAAAAGAATAATTTTCCATGGTTTAGTGATTATCATATAATTATACCATACATTTTACTTCCTCATCTATTTTTGAATTGCAACATGGTTTTTAAATGTTCACCACTATAAATAATACTGAGTTAATATCTTGTCTAAGAATCTTTATATCTCTTTAGGATAGACTCCTGGAAGAAGTCAATAGTCATAAATATTTTTATGACTTAGTTACCTAATGTCTAAAAAGTACACTCCTGTTTAAATCTTATTGAAGAGGGTGTGGTGGCTACCTTTTTAATGAACTAAGACTAAGGATTTTTATTTAATTTAATAAGAAAATATAGTGTATTTTATTTAATTGACTTTGTTTTTAAGCAATAGAATGCTTGTCATTTAATAACATGTTCAGAAGATTACACTGTTTAATAATTTACAAGTATTTTCTGCTTTGTAGTTTAGTATTATATCCAGTGTTTATTTGTATAGTTAGATATGTCTTAAAATGGTGTTAATATATCTACTTAATTTGTGATTAAAAATGTATTTTCCCATCAAAATATACTTTCCCAAGCAAAAATAGTAAGTATAATAATCTATAAATTATTTTCTTCCTCTCTTCTTTATACTTAACTATTACATTCATCTAGAATTAACTTTATGAAAAAGATTAACTCTTAAATTTCACATGAGGATTCTCCTCATTTATAGTCAATTTAGATTCCATGAAAGTTTTAATCTATTTTTAATCTATTCAAGAGCATTTATCCAAAGACTTTCAAGTAGAAGAGCATCAATTAATTAAAACCTTAATGTTCACAAGCATCTCTATGTTGACTCACTAGGCACACAAACACAAAGTGTTTTTAACCACTTCTCTAAAATCTTTCTTTGAAATGTCACTGAGAATCCAAACACGGCACTCCTGAAAGTGTTAAGTATAGTGACTTAATCTGCACAGATGATTAAGTTATAATTATTATTTTACAAATTATTGAGAAAATTATCAGAAAAATCAATTCATATTTTTGTTTACTTGAGACAAAGAATGAACATGTAAAGATATATAAATGAAGGTAATGATTCATTTACTTATAATAATATGGAAATCATACAAAACCTTGTAGCAAGCCCAGAGGATGTCCTTATTTTGGACACATGCACACACACATATATCCTCTCACACATGCACATGTGGAGGAAGGGAAAAATAGAAGAAGCAGTTTTAAGAAACTAGTTTGCACAGGAATAGAAATTTTATTTTACAGGGATATATAAGATATGATTATAAAATCTAAATAAAGGCTTGACAAACCATAGCCTACAGGGGTCAAATCTAACTGACTCCCTATTTTAATAAATAAAGTTTTCTTAAAACACAGCCATGCCCACTTATTTGTAGATCATCTGTGGCTGCTTTTGAAACACACAGGCAGAATAAAGTAGTTGTGAGAGACACTATGATCCACAAAGTCCAAAATATTTATTAATCTAGTGCTTTGCAGAAAAGATTTACTGACACCAGTTCTAAAATATGTTCAAATAAAGAAAAATTATTATTAGCACACAATAAATGACATCTGGTCAACTGGACCACACACTGATGCTACAAATATTGGCTCTCTAAGTTTCCTCATCCAGAGTCCCATGTGTCTTTATTCTATGTCTCCTTTTCCAAAAGGGTTTTAACCCCTTGGAAATGACTGGGAATTGGCTTTATTTTTAAAATGGGGTGAAGAGCCTGGTCGTAGTAGTCAATGACTTGGCTTCCTGTGCACATCGGGCATACTATTAGAAGTGCAAAGCACTAGTCAGTTGACCCTTTTAAAAAAATGACCCAGTTATTTATGCTGTGAACTCTAATGGCTGCTCCTGGAAGATGACTGGAAACCAGGGGAGGGGGCTTTCAAGTAGAAACTGATCCAATAGCATTAACCTGGCATCAACTGAAAGATGGATTGGGAGGGCGGTGGGGTCAAGGTCAGCAGGTGATGTGGTTTAGAGAAAAGGCACTGAGGGTAAGAACCCAGGAATGGTGACAGAAAAAGAAGAAGAAAAAAAAAAAAAAAAAAAAAAAAAGCAGGGTCAGAGGAATGACAAATGTGAGGAAGAAAAAAATCATCAGCACTGGCAAAGGAGCCTTAAATGTGAGCCCAGAATATTTAGATATTGAGGGAAAGGACTAATGTTGCTATTTATGTTTGTTTTATATGTACCAGTTTTGAGATGCTGTGAAACTAATGGTATGTTACATAAAATGCAACCAAATCTTGGTAATAAAAAAAATCATCAATCATTTAAAAAAAAAATCTGTGTTCTTAAGTCTCTTCTCCCAAGGCTTCTTTAACATAAATTCCTATTCCTTTTTATCCTTCCTAAAATATGAGGGTGCTACTAAATATTGCTGAATATCTAAACTATGCTGGAAATGGAATGAAGAGAGCATGCATAATTATAATGAGTATAATTAAATGAATCACATACATACACAATGCAATGAAAAACTTGGGGGTGAGAGAGAGAGAGCATTAGAGACAGAGACAGCAGGAAAGAGTAAAAGTGAAAGAAAATGAGAGAGAGAGAAAGCAAGAGAGACACAGAGTAAAAGAAAAAAGTGAGAGAGGCAGATTGAGAGCAAGCTAGGGAAGGAAGAAAAGGAGAGAGTGGGAGGGAGAAAAAAAGGGAAAGGGAGATAGAGAGGGAGGGAAGATGAAGAGGGAAAGGGAGAAAGAAAGAGTAATGAACAAAGCAGAGAAAGGGACAGAGAGTGAAATAGAGATACACAGAAACATAGACACAGAGTTACATACATGGATGGACCCACACAGAGAGAAACTGACACATACACTCAAATACAGGTGCAGAATAAAACACCTTCACACAGAGACAGACAACCACATACAGAGATACAGACAGATGCATGAACAGAGATTCTCTCTCTATCCCATGCATGCATACACATGTGTCACACACACACACAAAAAGCCAGCAAAAGACAAGCAGAGAAAACAATACAAAAAAGAGACAAACTAGACCCAGAAACATACACAAAGAAGATACAGAGATGCACACTCACAGGACACTCAAATAAGGAGACATGTAGAGTTGCCCACAGAGGCAAAGGTACTGAAAAGACATACACAGAAAAGACACATGCAAACAGAGAGACATAAACACACACACACACACACACACACACACACACACTCACACTCACACACACATATAAACCAAAGAAGAGAGAGATCAAGAAAGAAAAAACAAATGAAGAGGGCAAATACAGAAATACAGGGCAAATACAGGGACAAAAGCCATTTGCAGCACATTAGGAAAAGCAAAGGTGGGAGACATGTATAAGCCCCCATATCCAGGTTATTGTATTGGTCTATTTCAATCATCACAGTCACTGTATAAAATAAACATTGTTTTCATTTGGCAAATAGGGATAATGAAGTTCAGGTACAAGGGTACATACCATAAACAGACAGAGTTTGAACTACATAAAACACAAGGTCTGTGAGGGCAGGAGTAGATGCCAGGTCTTCACTTTGCTATACCCCAGTGCCTATGATAGTGCCTAGAACAGTGCCTGCAATAGGGCCTGGTGCATAAGAGGGGTTCACAGTGCATGTGTGGGAGAAAGGAAGGAAACCAGCTCTAAAATGCTTCAAAACCCATGCTCTATTTTACTAACGCTGTCCTCATGGTTTCAGAAATAGGAAGCCATCAAAACATGGGTAGTTTTGTGCTTAATGAATCTGAAAAAGCAAATTAAATTATTCACCAGTTTCACAATTGCACTTTCCTTGCTGGTCTGAGATAAAGGATGATGATGCTGGGCATTCCTATGTGTTGTAGAACAGGCCCTTGCTGTGTTTACTACACCCTGTCTTTTGTACCCTTTGTGCTCTTCATTCCTACATACAACTATTTCATGTCTTCACCTAGGGCCTAATGAACATATCACATTTAACAAGTTCAGCACACATTTTACTTTCATTCTTCAAATCTCAGTTTTTCTTAAATCATCAAATGGTTTGTAGTTCATCAAATGGTTTGTAGGTTATAGTTTGAACCTATAACCTGGGACTCATCCTTGATTCTACCAAGTCCTGCACTCCCTATTCCTGGATCTAGCAAGTTCTGTTGGCTTTCCTTCCATAATAGATCCCAAAGTGGCATCATTTTTTCCATTTTTTTCCTTTATATTTAATCATATACTCCCATGGAAATAAACACATCAAATTTCTCCTCCAAGGAGGAGGACCGGGTCCACAGGTGACCCAGCCACACTCTCCTCTTCAAACATGTAAGTGGTATCCTCCATGGTTCTCTTCCTTTTCAGTTTCTTCTGTTGTGACTAATCCCCCAGCTTTCCTATGCCTGAATCCCACTTGTCATGCCAGGTCCTAAATGTGCAGGTCATCATTTCAGTGAGGAATTCCCTGACTACTCAATCTAATTTGCAATGCTCCACTCCCACCGCCATCTTCCTCTATTACTTCATCAGGTTTTATTTCATAACACTTGTCATTTTCATAATTATTTTTGTTGTATGTTTGCTGACCTGTTTTCTCTCCCCAATATGTCTTCTTTCAGAGCATAAATTCCATGAGAGATGCCATCCAGTTTGTCTTATGCATTCCTGTATAACTAACCTACAATATTACTTGAAGAAATGAATGAATTATCAACATGTATGATCTTATCCCCAGATGTATCCCTAGGTATAGGGATGACTATCCACCAGATTGGGCAGAGTTAAATACTTAAAACCAACTCTGCAGCAAGTCTTCAGCAGAGAATCACTATGGTCCACCACTTTCTTCACTGATAATATTAAGGGCATCAGTATTAAGAAAACACAGATCCAATCAAAAATTGCATGCTGGTTCTCCAATAGTGTAGAAAACCTGGGGAAGAGCTGCCTTCCTAGTCTCAGACCTTTCGAGTCTTATCCCATCTCTGCATGACTGAGAAGAATTGGTTCTTCTGGCTTTTTGTAAATCTACTGCTGTTGTGAACCATCTTAAAGATGTTTATACTGAAGGAACTTTAGTCACTGCAGTTTTGAATTAAAAAAAAAAAAAAAAAAAAAAGTGGGGGTGGATAAATGCTGCCAGTCAGGGAAAGCCAGCCTTAGGAAGCTTTAATGCAAATCCATGTAAACACTCAATTCAGACTGGGACTTTTGCCTGCAGGTAAATCTCTTTTAGAATCTATTTATCTGGATATGACAGCAAAGCTGGATTTATTTAAAGAACACATGGTTCTGCTTTTTTTTTTATTTAAAGATTCCTTTGAAATAAGTGTGTGTGAGGTTTCAAACAATGGCTTATGAGATGTTCAGTTTTAGTTGTCTGAGTTGAGACCCTGTCACTTGTTCACTCTGGTCCTACCAAAACCCACTGGCTGAGCTGGCTACATAGCAGATACTCTGTTCCCCTCAAGAGATGTTCATTGAAAGGAACAGTGGACAGCAAAAAAGCAAGATCTCCTTGAATGGATGTGTCAGAACAAATGACTTTCTCCTTTTTCTGCTTTTTAATGCCAAGAACTGCCTGTACTCGTTTTGTGTGAAATCAACAAAAGCAGATTAGGTAATACAAAGCTTCTTTCCTTAAAAAAAATTATTTTCCTTTGGGTAAAGCTATATTTATTTCCATTTCCTACACTTTCATGAACATTATCTTTTATGCAAAGAGATTTACTAAGAATGAAAATTAGCAACTAAAATGAAATCAATTAAAGACAACCAGGAATTCTTTTTCAATTCTTAATTCCTTTAAATTCTCTGCAGCTGTAATATTTTCCTAAAATTAGTGCAATACAAATTCAGAGAGATTAAAAAGATGTATCATTTCATTAAAAATTAAAAGAAAAGCACCCTGAGAAAAGATTTGCAGCAAATATGACAAATTATTAATACCTTTATTATGTAAAGTGAAACTTCAAACAGATATAAAACATTCTGTGTCCAAAAGATAAGTGGGTAAAAGACTCAGAAGAGACTTTTAAAAAGTCTTTTTTAAAAAGATAACACAGCTAAAAAGCTATTCTGCTTAGTAAGTTAAACAGAGCAAAATAATATATTCTTCTTTCTAGTCTAAAAAACAGAATGACATTAAATAATCATTTTCCCAATTAAAAACAAAACTTAAATGTCCTTTGAGAAGCCTGAAGAAACTGGGTTTCATCTACAATATTTTAAAGTGTGGGCATGGAGACTGGCCCGCTTACTCTCCTCTGCTCTGCTTTTCAGACTTATCTGGGGGCTTCAAGGACTTCTAGTTCTTCATGAAGCACAAGAGAAAGCCCACTGATTTTAATAGCACCCAGTACTAACAAAGAACTGTGCAACAGGCATACCCCCACATGGGGAATGGGATTCTAAGTCACTTCATCCACCTTGAACAGCAATCTTGGAGTGCTCCATAAAAATCAGAAAATTATCCATACCAGTTAACCACTTTCATTTCTGAGGCCCCATTGAACAGCACAAAGACACTAACTACAGCATTTAAGTTGATAAAATTTTAGAAAAAAAATAACTAAATGTATTCAATGACTCATTAATACTTAAATGAACAAATGACCTTAGAAGAGCTGATGTTGCTATTAAGAGGTTGAAAGGCAATTTGAATGGCTGGGTGATGATTGAGAAAGAACATAGTCAGCAGGTAGAACATATATCCCGTACTGTTGACAGTAATGGAACTCCATTTAAAGTAGTTTTAATCTTACTGATTTCCGAAATTAACCTAACAGATTTCACATTACCAAACACACTGAAAGTTAGGAGAGAAAATACATGAGGCTAGGGTATTATTGTTCTATTGGGTGGTACTCTTCAGGTAAGACTACATCCTTGTCTAAACCAAGCTATTCTTAAAGAGAAAACAGTTCAGAAAACACAAAAAAATTTCTCTGGAACTTCATGACTTAGCTATGGATCTGTGGTATCTATAGTCATTTTGAACACTCCTAACCAAAAAACAAAAAAAATTTAAAAACGAAAAAACAAAAACAAAGAAGAAGAAAGGAAAGAAAGAATGAGATGGTTATCTACTGCCAAAAGGAGGAGGTCAGGTGATAGACCAGAGGTCTCTTCCTGGGAAACTGCAAGCTCGAAATAAAAAGATTTTGTTAAGTCAGATTTGACAATTTCACAGTCTTCTCTGTGTTCATCTCCTCTGTGTAACCCTGAATCTTTAATAAAGTCTTGCATAAATGACTCCAGTCTAGTCTCGGCTGTGTTATGGGAATTAGTGGAAGAATTGTGTGTCCATGTTTTAATCAGAGGAAATGAGAAAAGATATCCCAGCCCACCGACTGCAGTAAGCGGGTGTGATGGTGGCAAAGAGAGTGACAGCCTCCAGTCTAGAAAGGCAAATCTCAAAGGCCAAGATCCTGCTGTCCTGCCCCATGTGTGGAATGGGGAGGCATTCTCCACTGCCGTTCTTGAGGATGCTAATGTCAATTTGATAAAGAGGTTGGTTGTAGCCTTGAGAATGTTCAGAAAAACAGAAAGTTAGAAAGTAAGTATTTGGAAAGATAAATGAAGCTAGAAAAAGGAAAATATCTTCCCAGGGCCAAAAGGCAAACAAACCAATAAAGACAAACTTCAGGCTCTTGCAACTGTGTGTGTGTGTATGTCTATTTTTCAGGTGATGGTGATTGATCAAAGAATGTGGAAATGACTGCCTTAGGTGGAGAAACAAGTACAAATCAAAACAAAATTTATCTCTAAAGTAAAACAAAACTAAAATACACTCTATTATAATCATGTAGTCAAAAGAAAAAAGTAGAAAAAACAAATATACTCAGTGTCATTAGGTTTTTTTTCCTAAAGAACAACATTTTGAAGATTTATCTATTTTATATTTGGAATAAGCTGATTTCTATAAACATAGCAAGCATCCAATTTCATAATGGAAAGTTTAACTAGCCTAAACTCCGGTGCACTGCATCATGGATATGTTCTATTTTGCTACAGTACAATGCATATTAGTATTTTCCTGAAAAGATCTCTTTTTATTTTCTCTATTTTATATTTATCTTGTTGTATTGCATGCATCTTTGTATTTCAGCTAAAGTATATTCTGGAAGAATGTGGAGTATAAACAAAGCAATACAAATTAACTTTTCTGTATATACACTTACTCTTTTTGAAATACTTAAGTTCTCTGATGATAAAAGTACTCTTACCTTGGGTTGTTTGCAAAGGTAGCGACACAGTTCTCCAATATACTGAAACACAGTCACATTATACTTCTTGCAATCGTTCCAAAATTGACTTGCTGAGAATTTCTTCTTCAACACACAAGTGGCACCTATGAGAAAAGGTAAAACAGGAACCAGGCTAAAACTTCAAGGGCATAATTCATATAAAAACAAATGGTGCTGCTCTGTCTAATCATGGTTGCTCACTTCTGAGGCTTTCACAATTCATCTCTAATTATTTATATCAGACTCATTGGAAAACACTGATTTTATGGTCCAATGATTCTTTTCAAAATATTGAAATTATATTTATGTATTTTGACTGCAAATATGCTTTTTTAAATTATATATAAATTATATACATATGATGAAAGCAACAGTCAAAGTAAGTAGGAGAGCTACAAGAATTAGAGCCTAACTGTACACAAGGGTCATCATCCTTTACACAGAGAATATTCACTTACCTTTGACCTTGATCATATACCTACTTTTATTTTTAAAACCTAAATGCAGATTCAGTGTATCTTGAGATCACGATTTTATAAGGTAGAGTGAATAAAACAGCACCAACAGGGATGGGGATATAGCTCAGTTGGTAAAGTGTTTGCCTCACAAGCACAAGGCCCTGGGTTCAATCCCCAGCACCGCAAAAAAAAAAAGGCACCAACAAAAAGTTCATCAATAAATATAGAACCCAATACTAACAATCTGTTAACCTGATTTTTTAACAATGAGTCCTAATCTTTAAATTGGGACATAATTCACATGCCACATAATTCACAATTTAAAGTGTATAACTCAGTGTTTGCTAGCATGGTCACAAAGTTTGCAGTCATTACCACTAATTCCAGAATATCTTCATCATCCTCAAAGACACCTCACACCTATTAGTAGTCATTCTACTGTCCCACTTTTCCTCACTCCTGGCAACCATTCACACATTTTGTGACTCTAAATTTGCCTGTCTTGGACATTTCAGATATATCAAATGATATAAGATTTGACATTTTGTGTCAAGTTCCTTTTTACTTAACATAATGTTTTCTAGGTTCATCTATGTTGTAGCATGTTTTAGTATTTCATATTTTTTTTATGTCTGTCTAAATTCTTTCGGAGTTCTCCATACTGATTACTGCTAGTAATCTGGGCAGTTTCTGGCACCTTATTTTGATTGTTAAGTGAAGCCATGGTTTCTTGAAAGCTCTTGATGCTTGTTGACATGTAACATTGTTAGACTTTGGTTACTTATTCCCATTCTTCTTAATTTGGCTTTGGGACCATACACACTCTAAGCAAGTTGCTTATTTTCTCTAAGTTTGTCACTTCTATTATTTCAGCACATCCAGACTTCTCAGGAATCTGCTATTGGTGTATTGTCACTGTTACAGCACTAAAGGGGGATCCAAGTCCAGGTTTTTTCCAAATCAACACTTGATATGTTGTTCAGAAAAAAAAAAAAAAACAAAAACAGGGGGTACCTGGAAAGTGTAGTTAATTCCAACAAGCCTGTTTCTGGGACCAGAATAGTCCCCATCACCTGTGGTTAGGCAGTATAGAGTTCTGTCCGTCTATGGGCAGAATAAAACCATGGACGGACTAGCCCCATCCTCTTATGCCATGCATGTGACTACCAAGGTCACAAAGATTTGTCACATTCTGAGTCCATAGTCCGAGACCAGCACTCCAATAAGAAAGGGTCATGGTCCATACTGCTATAGGATGTCTATTGCTGGGGTGGACTCACAGACAAGACCTGAGTGATCTGTCACAGATGATTCTGACTGGAATAGAAATCCAATAAACTGGAGCTACATGTCTTCCTCTGGCACCTATACTGTTCCAGGACTCTATCCACAGGAAGGCCTTGGGTGTAAGCTGTTAGAATCTGCCCTACTGTTAAGTTTCACCAGCCAAGCACTACTTTCCAGGACAAAGTACTAAGCTTACAACATACCCTACCCAAGAATGAGGTCTTGCTCTATGCTGAGCAATGTTGGGGTAGTGTTGGACAGTACATTGCTTACTGAAGCTGATGCTAAGCTTGGTTGTCCCTGAATCTGGGTTACAAGGAACTATACAGTCTAAAGGGCATACCAAGGCCCATATCAGAGCGGAAGTGATGCAAGCCAAAACGCAATTCTGTCCCATGGGAATATGGGTCTCTGCCTGGTGCCAGGGCAATTCTAGAGCCCCTTCTGTGAGCACTGTCCTAGTGATAGCCCTAGCCCCACTGCCTAAGGTTTAGACAGTTCTTTGCTACAACTAAGCTGGATTGTGCCTGTCATGCTGCCAGAAGCACCCCTGCAGTCTCATAGAGGGAAGGGCTGTTGTGCTCCACTCCCACTTCAAGGCTAGAAATGATGCAGACCAGTCTATCCTTCTAGCATGTGGGTTTTCTGCTTGATATGGGGGAAAGTCTAAAGCCTCCATCTTTGAGCTCTGACCTGTATATAGGGTCTTTGGTTTCTTCCCAGTGCTGGACCTGGTACTGAATTCCAAGAAAAAGACCTGAGATTGCTTAACTGTCCTGCTCCCCAGCACGTAGGGTCTCACTCCCAGCTCTGCCTCTGGAGGCTGGAGTGAGTACTAAAGTCAGTCAGCCACCTGGTCGAAGAAAGCTCCAGTGGCTCAATCTACCTAGTGTTAGCTTGGTGGTAAGGGTCATGGGGCTCTGTTCAGCAGTGGTTTTTGCCACGGAAGGCCTGGTACTGGGTTTCAGGTCTAAGGGTCTCTCCTCTTCCCAAGCAGGAGGCATCTCTCTCAAGGTTGAGCTGCTTGGAGTTGGGGGTGGGATACCAGAGGTAATTATTTTCTTCTTGCCCTCTTCGATGCATCTTTTCTTTTTGTTATACTAAAAACAAGTGCTATGGTCTGTCAATGAGTTTCCTTAGCTCTTTGTTGTGTGTTTAGCTGTTCAATTTTGTGTGTCTGTGGGGAGGTGATCACCAGAGGATTTTACTCAGTTGCCATCTTGTTCCAGCTCCAACAACCCAGTTTTGACAATGATGCATGTCTTATGTAAATATTCCACAGAAAATTTTAAGGTGTTTAATCTTTATTTATGGCAGATATTGATTATGTTCTAAATATGCTATTCTAAATAATTATTTTATAGTATTTTAGACATATACAAGAAGTAATGAATGATCTCTATGTATTATTTTAGGGTTAGTAAAGAACATATAATCTTGCATGTTTATGAATGGAAGTTACTCAGTCTCAAGCTTTATTGACTGACCTCTTGGGTGTTTAGTGTACAGTGTTTGCAAAAATGACCTCAATAATTCCTTGTCCACACTTAGTTTTTTAATGTGAATCTGTTTTCCCTCCCTTGAAGAGGTGGGCTCTGTCTTTCCTACACCTTGAATTTTGAGTCTGGGCTGACCTGTGACTTTCTTTGATCAACAGAATGTGAGTGAAATAATCTCTTTGATTCACACATCCCCCACCCCCGAAATACTACTACCACCATTTAAGGAATCTAGGGGTAGCCCATTAGTGAATGAACAATCGTAAGGAGAAAGAAGCCCCATCAACAGTCAGTTCCAACCACATGGACAAATCCCCAGGACTTTGACTTTTCTACTTCAGGGATACCTTATGTCATAAAATTGCATTATAATAAATATTATGTTATAAAAATATTATTTCATAATAATTTAATTACATTGTTATATAACATACATGCAATCACTCTGAATTCTACTAAGAGTTTTAAATTTTAATGAATACAAGTTCTAATTATTAGACATTTTGAAAACTTACCAAAAAGAAAACTTGCCCTAGGGGTGGGAGGGGTAAGGGGGAAGGGAAAAAATAACAGAATGAATCAAACACCATTACCCTATGTAAATGTATGATTACACAAACAGTATGCCTCTACTACATGTACAAACAGAGAAACAAGTTGAACCCCATTTGTTCACAGTAAAAAATGAAAAAAAAAAAAAGAAAACTCACCCAACTCAACACATCCACCAATTCCCAGGAGAGATCCTGAGCTATGATACAAAGGAAGAGTTATATAAACAATGTCATCAGCTGTACAACCAAAAGCCCACAATCCAGCAGATCCTTTTAAAGCCTGCAACTGACTAATCACAGCTGCTTTTGGTAGTCCTGAAAGACAAGAAAATAAAAGGATATATATATATATATATTATCTACTTTCTTATTCTACTAGTTAACCTATTCTGGATTTTTGATATAAATTAAACCATATAATATTTGATTATATTAGTTCATTTGAGCTACTATAATAAAATACCATAAACTGCAGAACTTATAAACAACAGACATTAATATCTGTTACACACACACACACACACACACACACACACACACACACTGAGAAGCTGAAGCTCTCTAAAGAAGTCACTTCTATGTTAAAGATGCTGCAGACTACTGAACCTCTGCTAAGAAGAACATCATAGTTATAGAGAGATGCAATCAATATTGGAAGTAGAGAGCCAAAATCATCTTAGGCTCTCTACCTCCAATATCTCTTTAGAAAGATAGTCATTGACTTTTAATCTTTATATGTGATCTAATATTATCATGTCTTTAGGTAAACATGATATCTTGGGATATCATGTTAAGTTTAAATGATCTCCAGCCTCCACCAACCCTACAGCTAAGAATGTTATAATATCTGAAAGATTTCTACAGAAAGATTTCTACACTTTATAGTAGCCTGCCTACCTGATGTATCCTCCAATGTATCCTGTTGAATGCATTTATTTATAATCTTTGTTTTGTGGCCATAAAAGTTCATGTAATCTTTTTTTTTTTTTTTTTTTTTTAATCTTTTGGTACTAGGGATTGAACCCAGGAGCACTTAACCACTGAGCCACATACCCAGCAAGTTTTTTGTATTTTATATAGAGACAGGGTCTCACTGAGTTGCTTAGGGACTCACTAAGTTGCTGAGGCTGGCTTTGAACAAGTGATCCTCCTGTCTCAGCCTCCCAAGCTGTGGGTATTACAGGCATGTACCACCACACCTGGCCATGTAATCTTTTTTATGGCCTAACTTGTCACTCAGTGTAACTTAAATCTGTGTTTCCAGGCCATAGTAACCAATATTTGACTCAGAGTAAAGTGTTTAAAGCCGAGTTGTTATTTTATGTCATATATACACATACATATCTAACATAAAATAACAACTCTGAAATATACATATATATGAAAGAATATATGTGTATTTATGTGTGTATATATGAAAGAAAGTGTATATGTATATATGAAAGAAGGCCTATGCCAGTATGAAGTATATAAGAAATTGAGACAAAATACATCAAAGTGCTTTATAAAAGGGGTCTTGCAAGTGTAAGTTACTTCAATAATTAATTTCTAGAATCTTATACATCTTAGATCTGCACAGAAAGACCAAAATTATGTAGTTTGAGATATAATTTTCAAGGACCCACATGTGCTATAAAAATTTTTAAAAAGATCTGAAAATGAGGCAAATCCCAATACAAATCTAAATTATAATTGAGATAGAAGCTTTCTAGAGAACAATTCAGCTCCAAGTAGGACTCTTTCATGTTGTTGTGTTTAACATGTCCCACAGCATGATCAGAATAGCCTATCAGATTCCATTGTATATAATGGTGACGCTTTCCCATACATTCACAAAGCAAACATAGCTTTCCTTTCCCCTCTAGTTTTCTTCCACATAGAATTAGTTTCTAATAAAAATTTATAGTTGAAATTAGGGTATAAAAGTTTCATACTGCTTGTATTACTTGTCATTAATCAGTCAGATATTTTCCATATTGTTATAGAGTTTTCTATACTTCTGACAGTGTAATAAACTCATTTAGTTAATAGGTAATATATAGTGTAATTTAATAGGCTAACCCATATGCTATTGTCACACGTATGGTTGAATGTTAGCAATTTTATACACTTCAACCTATATTTCTTTACCACGGAACACATCTAGTTTCACGTTGATAAGTATTATCTCTCGAATTAATTCATTAGGTTTAATAATATTTTAATCATATCCTATATGTCAGGTAAAAGGGTTTTAATAGTTTAAGAATGTCTTCACACAGAAGCCTCCATTTCAAATCTACCTCATCAGGTCTCCACCTATGCCTCAGTGGTAGAGTACCTGCTTAGCATGCATGAGCCTAAGGGCCTAGATGAGATCCTCAGCATCACAAAAACAAACAAGAAAACAAACACATATAACTCATCAATACAGTTGTGTTGCTTTTTAAAATGCTATGGTGATGAGGAGGATCATTAGATTTCTTGGAGGCAAGCAGAGACTAATGATAGAGAAACCACTGAAGCAAGCAAATGGAAGGATCCAGAATGAGTAACAGGTAATCGAGATTTAAGAGTATCTTTTTTTACACTCCACATACTGATACAGTCCCAGGTAGTAATCTGTCAAAGGGAGTTGCAAAATGTCAGTAGCTCTTGTGAACTTAATGCATCTGATTTGACTTTATTTCCCAATTACAGGAATTAAATGCTAAGACTGAAAAACGTGTCTTCCAGACTTGAATACTTCCTCACTACTGTCTGCTTGTATAGCACAAGAATCCTACATTAATATATACTCCCATAGCTAGTGTCCTGATTTATGGCCAAAACTCTCCATTGAAATCTATGTGCATTTCTGGGTGTACCCTGGTCCCATGAAGTTCCCGACTGCCGGGTCTCCTTACCACTCACTTACCATTTACCTGTCTTGGTAAATATGACTACATGATGCTATTTTCTAATAGTCATTTTGACCCACATTCTTGAATCTCTTTCTCTCTCCCAACATACACTTCACTTAGATAATCAGCTGTATCAATTCCATACAAACCAGATCTTGATTTTGCTTTTGAAGGCCTTCTCTGGTTTTATGATATGTTCTGTGGTCTGCTGTAGCCAGAACTACTTATACTTCATAATGAACTGGGTTAGTCTTAACTCAGAGCAGGACATCATTCTTTTTGAGTTCAACATATTTACTGACAAAAGCCAGAGTTTTCACAGGGCATTTGGTTGCAGCAACCCAGTAATCTCTGGACTACAGTGTACAGCGACTTCTAGACCCTTTTGCCAAGGAGTATCAAGTCCACCTTGTTCTGTACAGACTCTGACATATTTCTAACAGGCTTTACACTCCATTTCCATTAACTGAACCAGACTTAATCTCCTATTTCAGGTTGGTATTATTTTGCTTATTCTCCTAACTAAAATTCACTTATTAATATGTTCAAAGAAAGTCTCTGTAGCGTTCACAATAACTTTGGGTTTTACAACATGAAAGAATCCATTGTCATTCAGATGAATAGATGATCTCCACAAATTTCCTCCTCAAAATTACATCTAAAGATTTTAAATGAGACTAGCTGTAGCATAGATTATTGACAATAAATATCTTTCTGTTCCTCATCCAGAGTAGCAAAATTTTATGTTTTTCCTGCTTCAAACAAGTCCCTTCCCATGTTATTCAGTAGCTACATCCCCTATTCCTTATAGTGTCTCTGAATCACGTGGCAATTCAATTTTTAAAACAATAACTTTTCACTTGGAAGCGGGTCAAGAAAAAAAAAAAGGATGCTCTATCTAGCTTTCCCCTACATGCTTATGTTACCCCTTCAAAGCACTTTAGTAAATTTATTAGGCATGCTCCTCTTTGATTAAAAATAACAAAATTAGGTTGCTTACTTTTAAGTGAATAATAATAATACTAATTTGTTATAAATTGTACAAGTGTTTTGGTAGATTTTTTGATAAAGGACATGAGCTTATTCAACATATGCAAGTGATCAAAAGTTGATAGGGTTTTAAAGGAGAAAAAAAACCCAGAAGAATAAATTAAGTTTGATAAAACTGCATTTACAGATCCTACTTAAAATATTCTCTCTCAGGGCTTTGTTTGTTTGTTTGTTTTTGCAGTTATGGGAATTGAACCCAGGGCTTTGCACATGCTAGGCAAGTGCTCTATCACTGAGCTACAATCCAATCCTACTTAAAATATTTAGAAAGCATATTAACAATAAAGATCTCAAGAAGTCAAGCAGTACAGGAACCTCAATATTCATATCAATGGTCTTTCTTAAACTTCCCATGTCCACTAAACCCTTGTGCCTCACACACCTGAACCTTCCCCCAGTCAAGGTCTTGCAGGGCATAAACTATCTTGGCCTGTGGCCAATCTCAACAGAGAAATTTTAAGCCCAAAATATAAGTAAACCATAGCCATAGGCAGATAGCAAGCAAGCAGTCAGACAGACAGACAAAAACAAATAATTACTTCCAGACTGAGGAGAATTTTATGTGAAAGGAAATAAATATAATTTTGTCAATAGGCATGACACACTGTAGTTTTACTCTTGAAGAACAAAGCTGTTATGATCTGCCTGTTTTCTTTGGGGTAGAGAAGGATTGTTTTGAAGATCAGACTCACTTTCAACTTTTCACAGGAAAATAACTATAAAGACAAAGTGCCTAAGCACTTCCTGTTGGGAGTTTTCAAAGATATCATTTCCAAAACTTTATTCTCTCTTTCAAAGTACAAAGTCAGACTGAATTTATGCTGACAGTGTAATACATATTAGCATTTTCCAGTTCATTTATCAAAGTTGTTCTAATCACAGTCAAGAAAGCGATTGCGGTTTAGGAATCAAATAGGTCATTAAAAAAAAAAGAAAAAGAAAAACTTTTCTTATGCAATAGTTGTGCTTATAGTACTACCTATGGATAAGAAATTAGCAATAGAATATTTTAATATGTGTATATTAAATCCTAAATTATCTTTAATCACAAAAGCTCATTTAGCTTATAATTAATAATACCATTCACATTTCCTAAAAAGTCAACATTAAACATTTCTTTTGAATTCTCAGGCAGTTTATTATTCTTACTTTTCCTTCTTATCATTATTGCTTACTGTCCCCCCCCCGCCCAAAAATAAAAGAAAGCTTGAATATTTTATTTTTTTTTTTTTGTCTTCTTGATTATTTATCTTTTCCTAAACCTGGGATACCTTCCAGAACTTCTGTTAATGACATGATCTTTACTCTAGGAAAATTAGGAGAGCAGTTACCTGTGCTTAAATTGCAATTATTACAGGACTATGCTTAGGATTTAAGATTTTCATAGAAATAGAGGGACCTGTTTTCAATTGGATTGATGAATGCTTAAATACAGATGAATAATTAGGAACTATTTAAACTAATCTCTTCATTTTAGATACCAGGAACCTGATGATCAGAGAAGCTGGCAAAAGTCTTGCCTTAAAAGCTGGCCAAATATCTGACACTGAGCAACAGCTGGTGAAGGTCTTCAGATATTCCAGTGCCCTTTAAATCTACGAAACTAAGAAAATCTTTTCAAAGGAGACACAGGTCAATGAACATGGTGATTTGCCAAAGTCAAAGCAATGAACTTTTTTAAAGCCAAAGCAGTAAAACTTTTTCCTTCCTTTCGGCAAGTTCCAGGATCTGAGAACGTTAGGTCTTCTTGCACGTGTGCTTTCTTCGGATGCTTAGACACTGCATGTGGCAGAAAATACATTGTAATCCTCTTAAGCCTTAAAAGGAATTGGGACATACCTGTTGTTCCAGAGGTAAAAATATAAAGGCAAGTAGATTTGAGGTTTGAGGCAATTCGATGGCTGCGTGGCACAGGCTCCTCAGATGACGTGCTCAGTTTTTGTGTGAGTGAAATCACACCTTGGGGAACAGAATCTTTCATCCCCCAAACACTGACATTTTGGGGGAGGTTGGGAAGGATCTCTTCTATAATGCCAAGCAAATCTAAAAAACAAAGGATTAGAATAAATAAACAAAACTTGAACCACAAACCATTCACTGTGAGTTTACTTTTGTGTGTTGGAACAGACATAAAATGCAAATAAAATGCTGACTTCCTTCTCATCTGGGATGAGTAATGTCACTACCATGTTATGGTTCTGTTTCAACAGGACTAACTGAAAGGGAGATTTGATTACCACCTGACTGAACAGTGCAAAGTAGGTCAATTCAGATTGACTTCTGAAGATGCCATTATCAAATTGTTTTCTTTTTCAATTTTTAAATAAAATTACTTAATACTTAATTATTATTCAGAATACTGCACTAAACATTTTTTTTTAATGCAATTTGGTAGATAGTTATTCCAAAAAAAGCCATCTGCCTGTCACGGTGTAGTTCTACTATGGTAAAATATATTTGGGAAAATTCCCTGGCAGATGTGGAATCACAAGCTCATTGTGGTTTAGAGATAATTTTGTAGCCAAAAGCTAAGTGTTGAGATTTAGAGAGGCCTTTTTCTCTACGTAGCTAGAACTAAAGATAAGAGGTGAAACGGTTGGGTTATCAGAGCCTTAACCTTATTAATCCACTTGAAAGGATTAGCTGAGCGGTAACTGTAGGTGATTAGAGTATGATTGGAAGAGGTGGGTCACTGGGGACATGCCTTTGGGGTTTACATTTTGTTCCTGGTAAGCAGAGTTCTCTTTTTCTGCTTCTTTGCTTCCTGGTGCCATGATCTGAGCTCCCTCCCTCTTTCATTCTCTTCTGCCTTGATGTTCTGCCTCTTTGGGCCCAGAGCAATGAAATCAGTCATCAATGGACTGAGATCTCTGAAACCATGAGCCCCAAATAAACTTTTCCTTCTCTAAAAAATAAATAAATAAATAAAATAAATAAGAACCTTTGAAAGTGGAGGAGAAAAAGAATGCCTTCCAGGTAAGGCAATAAGATCCTCCATACAGGGGAGGATGTGACAGTGGCAGGTAAGAGTGGGCTGTGAATGGAGTCTTCACCAGAGGCAGGGGGATCTGACCTTGGGCAGAAAGAAACCAAGCAGAAAAAAGGAAGAATAGAAAAGCACAAAAAAATGAAGGACTTTGGACTCTGAGGAGATGAAGGGGGTAGATGATAACACAGGTTCAGGAAGGAAAAGGAATACTTTTCTCAGAAAGAATCTGCTGCCAAGATAAATAAAACAGCAACCATTAAGGTAGGAATATATTGAGTTATTTGGAGAGATGAACCAGAGCTCCTTAATTTGGCCATTAATGTAGGAGAAAATGTCATCTACTCAGGAAGAAGGCATTGATGGGAAAGAAGGAAGACAGAAGGTAGGAGTGGGTCCCTGAGGAGGAAATATTACATATTAAAGTACCCAGTACCTGATTGGATAAAGACACAAAAGTCATTGTTCTCACATAGTCCTTTGTATAACTGAGGGAAGTACTATCCTCCAACCCTAGAGTACAGAGATCTATAGTTACTTATATTCTTTATATTCCTTTTGTACTTAACACTGCCATACTTTAAAATGGACCTCTGACAGTAGGGTTCAACTCTTATATTCAACCTGGCCACTCCAATTTTATTTCCATATTCCTATAATGTGCCATATTTTTTCTAAAGTATATAGGACTTCTGAGTGTGATATTACTTATCTTAAAATCTACATTAATATTCTTAGGATTACTAAAACATGATACCCACTGGCTTTTTGGAGTTAAAGCAAGGACTGTCAAGCACTGCCAGCAAACCTCAGGAGAGCATTCTGAGAGAGTATGATCCTGTCGACACTTATATTAGACTTCCAGACTACAGAACTGTGAGAATACATTTCCCTTGTTTTAAGCTGCTCAGATTGGGGACTTATTATAGCCACTCTAGAAGGCTGCTACACCAAGGTCACAGGTTGGCAGGCAGTAGAACTGGTAATCTAACTCATCTAATTAACTCTAAAACTATATTTATAGACTTCATAAAAAGGTAGCCATTAAAAAATAACACTATTAAATGTTCAAGAGACTCTTATCAGAATGTTCAATACCTGCCAATATAGGTCTTTATATCTAAAGCATTATATTTTTTCTAATTAAAAAAAAAAAACTAAAACTAATCGTAACCTACATTTTGCTTTAAATCTGAATTTGGAGTGCTGCATTACACATTTTCCTGGAAGCATAAATCAGACAGCTTCATCAAAGCTGTCTGTCAGTTACTATTTAGTCCTATTATAATGCAATGCTTTTGGGAAAAACTCATGATTTACTCTCTCAAAATCTATAACTCAGATTGATCATAAGGAAGTAGCAAGAGAAATGTGACCAGGCGATTTTCAAAACCTGTAAGAAGTCAGAGGAAACACAGAAGTGATAAAGAATTTTTAAGTTGTTAGGGAAATTAGAAACCTAAAATGTTTTTAAATTTTTATGTCTACAACAGGTCCAAATAAAACAAAATGTGAGACTCTAGAGAAAAAACTTAGTGCTTAACAGACACAGTATGCTGCTGTATACAGATTGCTTTGGCAAGAAAAAGGGAAAACCCACAAGGAAGCCTGGAAGGAAAGACAAGTCATAAACAAATGGAAAAGCAGGACAAAGGATCTAGATTTTGTTTTTAAATGTTAACTCTAGATTATATCTCAACATTCTTTCTGAACTGACACATTTTGCTCATCATAATTTCAAATCTATCATTTGGAATTATAAATTGATAGTATACTTTTATATGTTCTTAAAGGTACAAATGTCTAGGGCCGGGGATGTAGCTCAGTGGCAGAGCAATTGTGTGGATACAACAAGGCCCTGGGTTCAGTCTCCGGCATCACACATATATGCACATGTACACACACACATAATAATAATATATAAATAAAGGTAGGAATGTCTAAAGTTGGAAAATAAGTAAAATGAAAGTTATAATATGATTAATTGTTGCCCCAAATTTTTGTTGAAATCATAGAGTATAAGAAATAGTGAAGATTTATAAAGAGAGGAAATAGTTGCAAGAAAAAAGAAAATGATCAGGAATTAGAGGAAATAGAATTCTGTTTTCTTAAAAGTAATTGATTTAACTGAGGCAGAATTCTGAAATAGAATTTTTTCTAATCAAATTATTTTTTCAACAGTGGTAGAAAATGTGGATGCTGCTGATGAAAACTGAAGCAAAAATGTGAAAAGTCACATAAAGGAAAAAGTGTCACTATTTACTTATCACTGTCAAATTTTCTTGACGAAATGAAAAAGGGGTTTGTCATTTTGAAAGTAAATTCTGAATGTTAAGTCCTGACACAAAGTAGTGAAAGGGGACAGGCAGGTGTGAGAGGTGGGAACACAAGGTTAAGGGAATGATTCTATAAAACGGGTCCACCGTGCTGACCCCCACAAGCTTCCTTTTCCAAGAAGCAATTTAACTGCAGCCCCCCTGGCTTGCATGGAGAGGCTGTCACATTCCTTAGCAAAACACCTGCTATGTGCGGGAGAAATGCAGGCCTAAATCATGTCAATGAGAGGAACCAAGTTACCCTGAAGAGGGAGACATTTGTGACCCTCTTCACAGACCAGATCCCAAAACTCAGGTAAGGATAATTCTTCCTCACCATTAAATCTGTAAGAATTTATGGTTAAGAATCCAATCAGAACTGGACAGCATGGGTCAAGGTGACCTGGAATTGTCATGGCAGTGGGGTCTTGAAGGTCTGATGTCACCTGCTATCAGTCAAAAGTCAAGAGGTGGACCTAGGCAGGTCTCCCTGGAAATATCTCTGTGACCTCCAATAAAACTAGAGCAAGAAGGGCACACTGTCCCTCTCCTCTCTGAGAGGACCCACTCTCTCCCTTGAGAGTGTCCCCTTTCCCTTTTGTATCCCTTCAATAGACTCATGCCTGTTACTCTGAGAGAACAGTCTTAAATCTTTCTGACTCGATTATAAGAATCAGGGTTTGAAGGGGAGGTCTTCGCACTACCTCAGTTTCCCAGAGGGCCCAGCCCAAAGAGTGACATGTACCCTACTCCTTCCTTCTGCTGGCTACATGCACTGTAGATAGTAGGTAGACAACTGGTTAAAGGAACTGAACTTTGCACCATGGGATTCACGAATAGATTCAGGTCCTGATAATAACCTGTTATTGAAAAATAAGAGCTAGATTTCCTATAATCTTTTAACAGTTTACACTGCAAGAGAAGGCTCAATTTCTTTTTTAAAGGAACATGCTCTTTTAAGAAGCATATATTTTCTCCCATAAGTAGGGCACTGTGTTAAATGGGGTCACAAGAACAAAAACATGTGAATTATGATCTCTGACTATTGACATTTTAGCACTTTTTGCACAATTTAATTTCTTATTTCTATAGTATAATTATATCTCCTATTCACATTTCAGAGACTATAAAATCAGTGGATAAAAGTTTCATCTATTTCTGTAATATGTCATTGGTGATGAATTATGCTATTTGTGCTGCAATAAAAACTTAATACGATCTTATTCTACATAGGAAAGGCTAATATTTTCAAAGATATAGGAAGGCAATCAACCAATTATAGTTTTTTATGCACTGGTAAATCAAACTTTTTGATTTTTATGTAGGAATGGAGGCATAGCTCAGTAGTATGTAGTTAGCAAGGGTGAGGCCCTGGGATCTATCCCTATCACCAAAAACCAAACAAAAATGAAACTTTTATGCATGAATAAGCCAAATATGAAAATCAACTACAAATGTTTTGCTTGAACTTTCCATTATAAATCTTACCACATGCTTATAACTATCATCTTCCTGTGTAGAGAAGCTAAACGGACTTGTCAGAGAATACAGGCTAGGCTGTGGTTTCTAAGAAAACTGAGCTTAAATCAGCAATGTCCTAAGCAATGCATACTGATATATATAAATATTCATACTTAATATCAGGCCACAAAACTCATCATGAATAATGTAACAGCTATTTTGGTAAATATTAATTAACTGTCATGATAATTCTAGGAAATGTGTGCTACCTCTACTTTTAGAGATCAAATATAGAAATTTGAAGGCAAACGAAGGTTAGAAAAGTTAACTGACCTGCCTACACTAATAAACAGTAGAACTTGTGTTTTAATACAGGTGTACTAAACTCCAAAATCCATTCCCTAAAATTTAAGACCTATACCATATTGCTATTCATTATAATTATTTTTAAAACCAGTTGTTCTCAATATGATTTATCAAATAATTCTTCCCTTTTCCATTGATCTCAATCCACTCAATTTTCTGTTTAGTTTTGTGATTATACTGTAGTTTTTAAACAGTAAAATTGTTTTCTTTTGAAGTGGATCTAATGCTTGACCTAGCTTAGTATAAGGTGGGAAAAAATATATATATATGTACACACACACACACACACACACACACACACATATAAAACTGCCATTGTACTAAATAGATATAAAAATTCTTAAATGCCCTGAAAACTGAAATAGCAGGTAAAGATCATAATACTCTGGTAATAAAGTTCACAAGAGGCAGTTATTTTATCTATCTCAATATATAAATCTCAAATTCTATAAAACTTGAAGGGTCTTATTTTCCCCCTAACTCATCCTCTTGATCTTTACAAGGCAATTGCTTTTATGGCTGAAAGTCATTTAGAGAATCATAATGGCTCATGAAAACTCACAGTGGACAGTTGTGTGCACTCCTACGTGTATAGAGAAGATCAGAATTTCTTGAGAAGATAAACCCAAAATTCTTAAAATAGGTTGAGATGTAATATATTATCAAATCTAAAGTAAATAGATGAGGGTAATATGAATTTTTAAGTTGTTCTTTTATAATAATGATTTAACATGTGATTCTTTAAGAAGAGAGAAAACAAGTTAAAAACATGCCAGTGAACCTAAAATCTTGTGGATGCCTAGGGTACCTAAAGTAATTGTTACCTCTTGGGCACAGTGCTTCTAATGATTAGCAACACAGGTACCAAACAACACAGCAAAGGAACCCCAAGTATCTCTACCTTTGAAACCAGTTATCAAAATGAGAGCAGAGTGAACCTTTTATTAGCAAAGTTGCTAAGTGCTAGCCAGGTGCGGTAGTGCACACCTGTAATCGAAGTGGCTCAGAAGCCTGAGGCAGGAGGATTGTAAGTTCAAAGTCAGCCTCAGCAAAGTGAGGTGCCAAGCAACTCAGTGAGACCCTGTCTCTAAACAAAATACTAAAATAGGACTGGGGATGTGGCTCAGTGGTTGAATGTCCCTGAGTTCAATTCCTGGTACCCACCCCCCCCAAAAAAAAGTTACTAAATGCTCAAATGTACTTTGTTCCTTTTAAGTCTATCACCAAGGTTATTATCTGGTCTAGCCTGTAAAACCTGTTTAAAACTGGTTTTATAAGACCTATGAAAAATAAAATTTTGCTAAAACATAATGTATTCAAGGTCCTATTTCAAACAAACTTTACACTAATCTTTCTTTAACTAGCACCAAATTAGGTTGTAGTAGCAAAATCCAAATGAGATCCCTTATTAAAAGCTCCTTATTATGACTTTATAATCATAATAGCAATTATTTTAATTCAATAAGGATCTAGTTAGTACATATCAAGCACTCAGTCACTTTGAAAAAGCTGCTATTAAGTACACAGTATTATTTACACTTTGCAACTTGGTAAAGTGACACAGATAATATCATCAACTATGAAGTGGAAAAACATGAAATTCAGATCTGTCTGGTTTACTCTAACTCACTTGACTTGTCTTTCCACCTCAATATGCCTTCCCTAGGGATATAATGATTTACTACTACATCTCCCTCAGAAATATTCAAAAAGAATATCTAAAAATTCTAAAATGTAAAGTCTTAAAACTATGGATATATTTATTAACTGATGCAACTCAAAAGGTCAAGAGTATGGTATGCAGGATAGGAGCTTTAAATAAAAAGAAGCAGGTATGAGCTAAGCTACACCTTAATCAAAACCAAAACAAACAAACAAAACCTTAATCAAAAGAAGTGTCATATCTTTGATAAACACAGGTAATTTACATCTTGGAGATACGCTAGAAAGAATGGTTCACATTATGTAAGCTTGAAGTCTCCAGCTACCTATTTACCTAACAAACCATCTAAGTAGTCTTGACTTGAAACTCTAGTATCCCAAAGTATCTTTTTCTATATTGAAAACAACAACAAACAACAAAAAATTAGGTGTTGGTGTTAAAAACAAAATCAAGGAAATAATAGTTATCAACTGGCAAGCAAAGCAAAAAGTAACCCAAGTAAAACTGCAAAATTAATTGGAGTTAATTAAGTAACAATTCAGTCAACAGCAAAGTCTGAATGCTCTCAATTTGGGAGTAACCAGCCCAATACACTTCAAAAGGATCATGTTTCAGGTAACAGATTTGGGAATGCTTCTCAGACTGGTCTCAACATAATGGAACTTAAATCTTTTCAGGGATACTGTGACCCTTTCAATTTACTCTTCTGAAGAAACTTAGGGCTTTATCATTTTTGGCATAACTTGGGGTTCACATTGGCTGTGGGAATTCCACAATCTAAACAGGTTGAGCAATAATATGAGAGATGTGACAAAATGTCAGTGTATCCACAGACGAACTTGGGTTATTTTTCCTGCAGCACTCACATTTCACTCATCCTGGACATTCACATTTGCATTCTGTAGTAGACATTGTTTTACCACTTTGTCAACATTCTGTATGACCATGTATTCTTAATGCTACAGGTCACTGAAACTTATCACAATGGTTAACCTCTTTCCAAGGTAAGAGTTTAATCTTGGAAGATAGGAGCAAAAAAATGAACAAACAACACCCAAAGGACACTCTGGCTTCCCAGCTCCTGCAGTCTTAGAGAACAACATTGAAAGTCAATATTTTACCACTGTATCAGGCCCCATGCTGAGTTGGAAGGACAATGAGAACTACGAAGAGATTTTGAAGGGCTGACCCTCTTTCATGTCATCTAGCTCAGTTTTCTGTCATATACAAATATTATATAATAAATTTATACTTTAGAGATATATAGGTTATTTAACATGTAGATTATTTTTCTACAATGCTCTGTGAATTTAAAAACTCTCTATGAGGTTTCAGTATGTATCTATTAATCTAAAATACTTAAATATTTTCATTAAGGTACTTAACCACCAATCCTCCTGCTCTTCCTGCTCCCTCACCTTCCTATCCCCATGCAAGAAGAATCTGCATAAATCATTTAGATTGTATCACATAAGTATCATTTTTCATACTTCAATTTCATTTTGTTAAGCAATCCATCTTCTTAGATTCTTGGTTAATTAGTAACTAAACCAAAGACTTTTCTTCACAGATCAGTGTAAATATCTATAACCGAACTCCATTTTACAACCAAGATGGAGATAAAAGGAAGGATAGAACTTACTCAGAGAAAATAATAATGATGCACACATGGGAAGCAGGGGAAGAGAGAAAGAGACCTAGAGTCTGCCAAAAGTCTGCCCACTGGCTGGCAGGTAGGAGCCCAACCTTGCTCTGGCAAATCCTAGCTTGCAGACAGTATAAAATAAGAGCAGACATGAAGATAAGAATTCATGAAATTCAGAGTAAACAAATCTGTTCTGCAAATGCAATCATCCTTGATAAATTTACCATTAGAGGCTGGTAGGTATTTCACAATGAAGTCAATATGACTTTCTTATTCATCAAATTTTTTACTAGATCTGATAAAACTTACAACCAAATAAGTTCTCTGTCTCTATTCTTGCACAGACTGAAGGTACCTAGAGCAGTAAAATTGCCCCCTCCCAAAATGGAAGGAAGCAGAGATTTCATAAAAGCTTTCTGGAACTGTATTGATATTAACTAATCTACAAAAGAGTGAATGATTGAAGGGGCATAGGAGGTTTTAAACCACCTGCCACAGAATTGTAAAACTATTTTGTACCCTTAGCATGCACACTTTCTCACACATCTACAATTATTAGTTATGAACCGTTTTAAAGGGAAAGGAGGGCAGGAAAATAGGTTCCCAAAAAACAAAGGCTGAATATTCTCTCTGATATGTGGATGCTAACACACAATTAGGGAGGGAGAGGGAAGAATAGAAGTTCCTTGGATTAGACAAAGGGGAATGAAAGGAAGGAAGGGGGGATGGGAATAGGAAAGACAGTAGAATGTATCCGACATAACTTTCCTATGTTCATATATAAATACACAAAGTGAAACCCCACATCACATACAACCACAAGAATGAGATCCTAATTAGAATAAGTTATATTCCATGTATATATAAGTCAAAATACACTGTACTGTCATGTATATCTAAAAAGAACAAATTTGAAAAAAAAAAAAAAAAAAAAAAAAAAAAAAAAAAGGAAAATAGGTCTGGTCACATTCTCCCTAAGCGGATCACACTCCATACTCTACCTGCGCCCACCACTAGGGCCTTGGGCTCACAGGTGCGAATGCAATGCAGAAGGGAGTTGGCGCGAACGTTGCAGTTGAGGAAGGCCACCACGCAGCCCAGCTTAGCCAGGCCAAACCACATGTGAACGAAGTCAGGCTCATTACTCATCAGCAAAGCCACAGTGTCCCCCTTTTCCAGTGAGGAGTGGTTCAGGAAGACACGGGCCACTTTGTTACTCCTTTTATCCACATCCTGGTAAGTGTAGATGTCTCCTTCATAAATGATGAAAGGTTTCTGGGGTTGCCTCTTGGCATGGCTCAGGAATTTATCCAGCACAGTGACCAGCTCGCCTCTCCGTTTGTACTTTGCAGTCTGAATTCCAAAGCGCACCACCTTCAGCAGGAACCAGAAATCATCCCAGAAATAAGGGAAAAGAAGTCTCTGCACGCAGTGCAGAAAGATCATTCCAGTCCCTAGTCCTGTTAGCCATGACAAGAGCATGGAGGCCACAGGGCCAGAGACAGCTCTGATCCCAACCCTACCAGTGTCCTCTTTCAGGATCCGTGGCTCCCTCGGCGAAGACCACCAGTCCTCACTGCTCAGGGAGGGCACCTGCAGTTCCTGTCACCCTTTCTGGAGTGATCCTGTGAAACAGAACCAGAGATTTGCACCCAGAAGTTTTTGCCTCAATGAATGCTGGAGTGAGGCTTGGGACACCGGGTGGGTGTAGAGCAGAAAGTCTATATAAATATTACAAGAAATCAACAGAGGCACCCGCAGGGGCTGGGAGTCTGCCTTCTAGCCCAGCCCAGCCCAGCCCAGCCCAGCTCTGCCCAGTCCAGCGCAGCGCCCTGGCCCCCGACCCCAGACGTCCGCCCGCACTCTGCTGAATTGTACTGTACTTCCCAGCCCTCGCCCGGGCTTCCCCGGCCTCTGGGACCCTAAGCAAACTCCACTACCCTCAGGAGAAGTAGCTCCAGAAGCAGATGCTCTCCCTTCTCGAGGTAGTTACTCTGGAGGCTGAAATCCAGAGGCTGAATTCGAACCCGGAGAGGTTGAGGTGAGGAAGACTGAAATGCAGTGGCTTCCTGTCTCTACCCAGCCAGCAACCAGGCAGGGTCTCGAGGCCCCGCCTCTGCTCGCGCCCCCAAGCTTGCAGGGCCCCAGGGATCCGCAGCGCCACTCCGCCCCGCCCAGTGCCTAGTAGCTCCGCTCACACGCACCCGTCCCATTCAACTGTTCCCAGGTGACCGCCGCGTGTGGTGGAAGGAACTGCCCCCACCCCAGCCGCAACTCCGGATCTGCGAGTCCTTGGGGTTGTGTATCTGTTCTCCCAACAGCAGCAGGATAGTCAATCCGCCTACCTCCTGCCGCCAGGCGCCAGGCCAACTCCAGTCCTGACTCTGCCGCCCGCAGCTGCACCAGCCTGGGCGCTCTGGCACGCTCCTCCGGGAGTACGTACAGCCACTGGGATACCTGGGCAGCGCTGGCCAGCTCCCACTCCACGAACCAAGCCCGGGACCAGACTTCTGGCAGGAAACAGGACAGTTCCATGCAGAGACAGCCAGAGATCCGGAAGGCATGGCATGGAGAGACTGCTGGGATTTGGGTCCGGAGGCACAGGGGAGAAGAGTAGGGCACTAGGGCTCATTCATAGAATCAACAGTGGGAACAAAGCTAGAGACTGGAAAAAAATGAAAACAATAACAACAGCAACAACAAAGAACTGAGGGGGAGAGAAATATACTTATGAATTGGACACGTTCAAAATAGTATTTGTGAGAAAGGAGGGGATGTTTGAACTTAATAAAACACAATTTTTTTTTTCCTTACGACAGGTATTTTTGAAAACAGGTTGGTGTTTACACTTACATTGGAACTAGTATCGTTAGAGTGCTTCCACAGTGCTTGTTTTTACAAAAGATTCCAATTTTTTTTATTGATTTGACAACTTAAATTGATAGTCAATCCATGTTTAAAAAAAAGTATAAAATGCTGCCTATTATCTATCTTTAAAGATCAATTTTTTTTCAGTTAAGTCATTTAATGATTATCAAAACTTTGAACTAAGAATTCTAAAGAGAGCTTGGAGTGGAAAGGAAGCAGAATAAATAAAGATAAAATTTTATACAAAGGTGACTTTTACTAAAAATAAAACACTAAGGAGCACTTAATTACACTCCCCCCCCCCCTAGCAGACAGCAGTATTATCCCAGCTCTTGACTTCAAAGTGTATATAAATGGTTAATTGTATGTATTGATATAATTAAGCATGGCCTCACATTGCTCTCCATCCTATGATCTGTAGTTGGTTTCTGCCTAACTTCAGATTCCCCAACAAAAGAAAAACCTGACAATTCCAAAGACAGGCTCTGGTTTATTAACCTGATTTCTTTGAAGTCACGACAAAGAACCCTCAATTAACATCGACTCTTAAAATCCTCTCATGTAGTTGAAGAAAACTCTTTCACACTTTCCTCAGATGTTCTAGTTTTTAATTTTTAAATACAGAAATATCTTTAGTTAAATACAAAACTATTAGCATCAAGTACTTTACAACTTGAAAAGTGTCTTTGAAGTTATATTGTTTCCTCTCCCTGCGCTGGTATAATTCAGTTGCCTCCTAGAAAACAACATTTAAGTCAGAATAGAATATGGAGTTAGTCTCAGATGTTTGGATTTCCAATATGAGGAAATTCTGTCCTCATATGGTAGAAAAATGGGGGAAAATAGTGGTTTGCCATCTTTTTATTTTGCTAAATTAAAAACACATTATGGCAATTACCATTTACTCTCAACATTGTTGCATAAAGGAACGCTTTATTTCAGCATTAAAAAAAAGAAAGGAGTATAATACCATTGTAATAAAGGACAGTCTTTTAAAATGAAGAAAACTAATTTTATGAAAAACTCATTATGTGACACCAATTTTCTTTTCTTATCATCAACCTCCTGTCAGAATCCCAAGGAATGGACTTAAATTTTTAGCATCTACTGATATAAATGAATGCAGGTTATATTTGGTGCCATAGTCCAAGAGTTTCGTTTATTAGGAATAACTACAAGCACATGTTACAAAAATGCATCCCAGTCCAAACCAATTTCATGCCTCACTATGGAAGGGGTAATCCATAAAAATCCTGGGACAGTACCTCAGGCATTCCTATTTCAGCCCATGAGTCTTTTCCTATTTTGACCAGAAGTTTAATATTCACTTTCAATATTACAAAAGATCTCTAAGTAAAATGATATAATTTTTAGTTAACATAAGAAAAGTCAGCAGCAGTAGCTTCAAGTGAATAAATCCATCATTTAACTAAAATAAAGAGAAATAAACACACTCAAATAGTCTATACATTTGTGTTAACATTAATTTTGATCAGGAACAGTGTACTATTTCTCAAGTTTCCTTTTAGGTAATAAGACATCTTATATTTTTCTCTAATATAATTTGAAACTAAAAATGTGACTAAATTGATACAAAAATGAAGTTTATTTTCAACCTACATATGCTCTCCTCAACCCTTTCCTCACTTTTTACTTCACTTTCTTAACGCACTTCCAGTCCCCTCTGCACACTCATTTCTGTTGAGAACCAGTTGTTTAGTGAGTAGATCAAAGTAGTACAGAACATATAGCATCATAGAACAGACATGAACTCATGTTCACAGGATTTTGCTACTTTATTCTAAGAATTCTGATTTCATACTGTCAATCACTTTCTTCTAGTAGCCTCCTGATGCAATTCTGCAGCAATGACCATTTGGATAATGGGAAACTTGGGTAGGAAGCAAGGGATACAGAATGATCTCAAATGGTGCTACATTGCAGAACATCACAATGTGTTGCAATGGGTCAAGGAGTTCTGATTATCTTGACAAGAGCTGGAGTGTGGGAAAAGGGATGGAATATTTGAAGGAGCTATGACTCTAAAAATGGGATCTTCTAAGTTTCCTCTTGAATGAAAGGGCCCACAGGAACTATGGAAGAATTACTCCCTGAAACTGTGGAGAAGTGAACAGTACAGTCTATGAAGGCCATGAGAATGTTCTGCTCAACTCTCCTAATCTGGTGTCCTAATCGACTACCAACCTTCTGTTTCCATGACTATGGTTGGACCATGGTTACTCTTCCTAGAGGTGGCCCATGACAGAATGGTAAGAGTACTAAGTCTCATTGCAGAGAAAAAGAAGTAGGATTCCTCCCACAAACAACCTTAGCAGGGGATCACAGTCCATGTATGTTTGCTGATAGTTCTTAACCAAAGGAGAAATGAAATTACTCCTATCTCCCTGACAGGGAGTAGTTATACAATCTGGAGCAAAGCACTCACCAGAAATGTTCCTCCTCTCCCACAGATACCAGGAGATAGGGTACTATCTTCATCTTCATCTTTCCATTTCAAAGGAGAAAAACTGGCGATGAGAATGTTGAATATAATTCTACCCAGGAATAGGGTCGTGTTCAGTTTTCAATCACTGCATTTAGGATCTGATATCAACTTTTTTGATGAGAAACTTACTCTTCCTATAATCTAATGTTTATTTGGATTAATGAATAATCATTGCCCAGAATATTATTCCACAAGAGAACTCATAAAGCAAACTCAATATTAAAGGTGAGGAGTGCTTTTAAAATACTACATGTCTTGGACACATCAAATACTTCTTAAAATATAAAAATTTTATAGCACAGTAAGTGATTCTATAATAATAGTCTTGGGAGTAACTCCCAAACAAATTAAATATTTAACTACCATTTTTACTACTAAATGCAAACTATACTTAGAAATTTAGGCCAATCAGAATTCTGCCAAGAAGATATTTGACACATGTATTTTACTAATGGTATTTTTAAAACACCTGTCTTATATTCAGATACTTTCGGTTATGACAATTTCCCTTTCTTTGTGTTGGTAAAATTGACTGGTTGGAAAAAATATTAAAATAAAGTTTTTATTGTTGACTGGGTCCTTAGAGTAGCTTCATTTCTAGTTTATAAGCCACCTACATGGAGGCAGAGCATTTTGTCATTGGTGAGATATGTCAATGGTAGTCTTCGGCAACTTTTGTTAGGAATCAACCATGCTCTGGATGCTGCAGTGGGTTGTCCCAGAGTCCCTGCTCTTGCTTCTCTCATAAAAATTCTGTCTCAAAAACATGGACAGGGAGTGTGGAACTTCAGAGGCTTAGAGCATATATTCCATTGCAATACATTTTGCAAGTTCATGACACTTATTTTTAAATGCTTTTCCAATGACTTAATTATAATAATTATTTTCCTCTGGGTAGGTTGATGGTCCAGGACTGGCATGACTGCCAACTTCAACTTGTGGTTTATACTTATGGATTCAAGGCAGCTGCTCTAGCTCTTGGCCTCTCCTGGTCATAGGGAAGGGGAAGGGGATCAGAGAAATCACACCAAATGGTGTTTGTTTGTTTTATTTTATATTAAGTTAAAATTTTCAAATATATGGAATGGTATCAATAATAAAATATCAGACTACTCCCACAACATGCTCCTCTCCTGGATTTCATGATTAACATTATGTACTATTCGTTTCATCTATTTTTCCCCCTAAAATATTTTAAAAACATTGTGAACATGACGTTCTTCCCCTAAATATTTAAGGATGCATCTCTGAAAAAGGACATTTTCTTACCCAATCACAGTACCATAACCACATCTAATAAAGTTAATGACTATCTAATATTTTCTCTAATACTTGCTTCTTCATATTTAATTCCTCTCAAAATAGTCCCTATCACAACCTCTTTATTTTTCCCCCAAGATTTATTTGTTAAAGCAAAGAGGTCAGAGGTCTTGTGGCATGTCCCACTTTCTACAATCTTGTCTTATTGTCTTTCTCTGTTCCCCTTTGACACGTTCTTTTGTCTTCTGCATTTCATGTAAACTGGTAATTGGACCTACAGACTTGATTAGGCTCAGGTTAAACATTTTTTGAAGAACGACTTAGGTAATATTATATACTTTATGCTACATTACATCAGAATGAATAAACATAATATCTGGTTGTTGTGGATTAGACAACATAACATTCTTGTTTATTATAAAGTTGACTACTGGTATCAGTGGAGATAAAGCCTAATTATGTTTCTCCCCTTTCAATGTGCTACCTCAAATGTAACAAGAAAGTGGTATTAGACCATCTGTGAATATTGAGTTTTCTATCAATCTTTCACTAAATTATTTTAACAGATGTTAGTGGATTCTTGCATGAATTAATTATCTCATACATATGAAAAAATAATTCCTTAATTCTATCATTCTTTCTATATTACCATCTAACATGATTTTCTGAAAGATCTTCCTTTCATTGATAAGAACTGCGTGATTATTCTGAAATAGAGTATGTAAGAAAAGGGAGATAAATTCTTCATTCTTACCAATACTTAAAGTGAAGAATGTGTGCAACAACTTCTGTTATTGAGAAACATCTTTTATTTTGCTTTAAACTATAATTGTACTTTAAACTTATAATATATTGGCTTTAAAAATTAGAATAATAGGGCTGGGGATATAGCTCAGTTGGTAGAATGCTTCCTTGCAAGCACGAGGCCCTGGGTTCAATCCCCAGCACCACAAAAAAAAAAAAAAAAAAAAAATTAGAATAATAAAAAGATGATAACTCAGTTCTGATTTTCACTTTATCCTTTCCACTCTTGTTACCAGTATATTTATAGTAATACCTTTTTTAGTTCATCCTTCTAATGTTTATTTCTGCAAATGTAGGAAATGAGTTCTGACTTATTTTCTTTCTTTTATTTTATAAATATATGCATATATATTTGTATATATATTATAATACATATTTATAATATATATTTCTTTTATTTTATAAATATCTATATATATATTTCTACATAAGTGATATGCATCTTGTTCTTTCCATTCATTTTATACTAGTAATCACACCTATCTTTTATTTATTTATTTATTTTTTACAGACTGCATTTTGATTCATTGTACACAAATGGGGTACATCATTTCATTTCTATGGTTGTACATGATGTAGATTCATACTATTTGTGTAATCATACATGTACATAGGGTAATGATGCCTGTCTCATTCCACCATTTTTCATACCCCCCACTCCCATTTTCTTCTACATAATCTAAAGATCCTCCATTCTTCTCTCACTCCCCAACTCCCCACCCCCATTATCTGTCATCATCCACTTATCATGGAAAATATTTGGCCTTTGGTTTTTTGGGGGATTGGCTTATTTCACTTAGCATGATATTCTCCAATTCCATCCATTTATTTGCAAATGCCATAATATATTTTTCGTTATAACTAAATAATATTACATTGTGTATTTATACCACAGTTTCTTTATCCATTCATCTGTTGAAGGGCATCTAGGTTGGTTCCACAATCTAGCTATTGTGAATTGAGCAGCTATGAACACTGATGTGGCTGCATCACTGTAGTATGCTGATTTTAAGTCCTTTGGGTATAGGCCAAGGAGTGGGATAGCTGGGTCAAATGGTGGGTCCATTCCAAATTTTCTGAAGATTCTCCACACTGCTTTCCAGAGTAGCTACACCAATTTGCAACTCCACCAGCAATGGAAAAGTGTACCGTTTTCCCCACATCCATGTCAACATCTATTATTGTCTGTGTTCTTGATAATAGTCATTCTAATTGGAGTAAGATGAAATCTTAGAGTTGTTTTAATTTTCATTTCTCTAATTACTAGAGATGTTAAACACTTTGTCATATATTTATTAATTGCCTGTATGTCTTCTTCTGTAAAGTGTCTGTCCAGTTCCTTGGTCCATTTATTGATTGGGTTCTTTGTATTTTTGGTGTAAAGTGTTATAAGTTCTTCATAAATTTTGGAGATAAGTGCTCTATCTGAAGTGCATGTGGAAAAGATTTTCTCCCACTCTGTAGGCTCTCTTTTCACATTATAGATTGTATCCTTTGCTGAGAAAAACTTTTTAGTTTGAGTTCATCCCATTTATTGATTCTTGCTTTGATTTCTTTTGCTTTGGGAGTCTTGTTAAGGAAGTCTGATCCTAAGTCAACATAATGAAGATTCTGGCCTATTTCTCTTCTATTTGGTGCAGGGTCTCTAGTTTAATTCCTATGTCCTTGATCCATTTTGAGTTGAATTTTGTTCAGGATGAGAGATAGGGGTTTAATTTCATTTTACTGCATATAGATTTCCAGTTTTCCCAGCACCATTTGTTGAATAGGCTATCTTTTCTCCATTGTATGTTTGTCTAGTATAAGGTGACTGTATTCATATGACTTCGTCACTGTGTCTTCTATTCTGTTCCATTGGCCTGCCTGTCTATTTTGGTGCCAATACCATGCCATTTTTGTTATTATTGCTCTGTAGTATAGTTTACAGTCTGATTTTGTGATACTCCCTGCTTCACTTTTTGTACTCAGGATTGTTTTGGCTGTTCAAGGTGTCTTAATCTTCCAGATGAAGTTCATGATTGCTTTTTCTGTATCTTTGAGGAATGTCATTGGAATTTTAATTGGAATTGCACTGAATCTGAATAGCACCTTTGGTAGAATGGCCATTTTGACAATATTAATTCTGCCTATCCAAGAACGTGGGAGATCTTTCCATCTTCTAAAGTTTTCTTCAATTTCTTTCTTTAGTGTTCTGTAGTTTTCATTGTAGAGGTCTTTCACCTCTTTGGTTAGATTGATTCCCAAGTTTTTTTTTTTTTTTTTTTTTGAGGCTATTGTGAATGGAGTAGTTTTCCTAATTTCTCTTTCAGAGGATTCATCACTTATGAATAGAAATGCATTAGATTTGCGTGTTGATTTTATATCCTGCTACTTTGCTGAATTCATTTATTAATTCTAGAAGTTTTTTAGTGGAGTTTTTTGAATCCTCTAAGTATAGAATCATGTCATCACCAAATAGTGACAGCTTGAGTTCTTCTTTTTCTTTTTGTACCCCTTTAATTTCTTTGGTCTGTCTAATTTTTCTGGCTAGTATTTCAAGGACAAATAAGGAAATGACCAGTTAGTGGGATAGTCAGAACACACAACCATTATATATTAAGTTTACCATCTCATATAACTGTGGTTCATGGCACTTTCTATTATGATATTAATAACTAAGATCACAGATCACCATAATAGATATTATAATACGGTAAAAAGACAAAATATTGCTAAAAATTACCATAATATTACACAGATTCACAATTTGAGCACACACTGTTAAAAATGTCACTGATGGACTTGTTTCATCCAAGGTTGCCACAGATCTTAAATTTGTAAGAAGAGCAATTTCTGCAAAGTAAAGTAAAGCCAAGAGCAATAAAATGAGGTATGCTTTTACTTACTTGGGGGACCATTTTATATAGTTCCTGGTATTTCCAGTTTAGTGGAAAGGAATCTTCTTAGAGGCTTCTTTTTGTATTTCTCCAATACTATCATACACTGATGGTAGGCATTCTAATGTTACACATGGAGGGTATCTGATTATATCTAGAACAATTACAAATATATTTACTCTTTGACTCAGAAATCCAGTAATATTTTGAAATAAACCTTTTTTTCCTATCACTAGATTTCAACAGTAGTCCTAAATAATTAGCAAACTATTATGTAAACAGATGAGCTGTCAACCAGGTTTTGCTGTTCTATTCATAGAGCACAGGATGAATCAATTCAGTATTTTAAAGATCCTAGAATTTTCAGAATGGTAAATGAACATTGATTTCAACTTAAAGTGATCAGGTACATTATCCCCTAATAAGGGGACAAATTATTTAACCTTGAAAACAAAGTTGGCCAAACAGAGAAGATGGTAAGAAATCATGATCAGAATCTCCAAGAACGATGGGATATCATGAAAAGGCCAAATTTAAGAATTATTGGGATTGAGGAAGGCTTAGAGAAACAAACCAAAGGAATGAACAATCTATTCAATGAAATAATATCAGAAAATGTCCCAAATCTGAAGAATAAAATGGGAAATCAAGTACAAAAGGCTTATAGGACTCCAAATATACAAAATTACAACAGACCCACACAAAGGCACATTATTATGAAAATACCTAACATACAAAATAAAGACAGAATTTTAAAGGCCGCAAGAGAAAAGAATCAAATTACATTCAGGGGGAAACCAATAAGAATATCAGCAGAGTTTTCAATCCAGACCCTAAAAGCTAGAAGGGCCTGGAACAACATTTACCAAGCCCTGAAAGAAAACAGATGCCAACCAAGAATCTCATACCCAGCAAAACTTACTTTCAGATTTGACGATGAAATAAAATCCTTCCATGATAAACAAAAGCTAAAAGAATTTACAAAAAGAAAGCTGGCATTACAGAACATTCTCAGCAAATATTCCATGAGGAAGAGATGAAAAACAACGATGCAAATCAGCAATGGGAGGAACTAGCCTAAAGGAATAGCCAAATAAAGGAGAAACCAGATCATGTCAAAAAACAAAAATGAGTCAAATGACTGGGAATACAAATCATATCACAATAATAACCCTGAACATTAATGGCCTGAACTCATCAATCAAAAGACATAGACTGGCAGATTGGATTAAAAAGAAAAATCCAACAATATGCTGCCTGCAAGAGACTCATCTCATAGAAAGAGATATCCATAGACTAAAGGTGAAAGGATGGGAAAAAACGTACCATGCACATGGACACAGCAAAAAAGCTGGAGTATCCATCCTCATATCAGATAATGTGGACTTCAAGTCAAAACTAGTCAGAAGGGATAAAGAAGGACATTACATACTGCTTAAGGGAAGCACAAATCAGCAAGACATAATAATCATAAATATCTATGCCCCGAACATTGGCTCATCCATATACGTCAAACAAGTCCTTCTCAATTCCAGAAATCAAATAGATCACAACACAATAATACTAGGCGATTTTAACACACCTTTCTCACCACTGGATAGATCGTCCAAACAAAAATTGAATAAAAAAACCATAGATCTCAATAACACAATCAACAACTTAGACTTGACGGACATATATAGAATATACCATCCAACAAAGAACGAATACACTTTCTTCTCAGCAGCACATGGATCCTTCTCTAAAATAGGCCATATTTTATGCCACAAAGATACTGTTAGCAAATACAAGAAGATAGAGATACTACCTTGTACTCTATCAGATCATAATGGATTGAAATTAGAAATAAATGACAGAATAAAAAACAGAAACTTCTCCAATACCTGGAGATTAAATAATACACTATTATATGATGAATGGATAACAGAAGACATCAGGAGGGAAATAAAAAAATTCTTAGAAGTAAACGAGAACAAAGACACATCATATCAAAATCTCTGGGACACTATGAAAGCAGTACTTAGAGGAAGATTTATTTCATGGGGCGCATTCAAAAAAAGAAGTAGAAATCAACAAATAAACGTCTTAACACTACAGCTCAAAGCCCTAGAAAAAGAAGAGCAGACCAACACCAAAAGTAGTAGAAGACAGGAAATAGTTAAAATCAGAGCCGAAATCAACAAAATTGAAACAAAAGAAACAATCGGAAAAATTAACAAAATAAATAGTTGGTTCTTTGAAAAAATAAACAAAATTGATAAACCCTTAGCCACACTAACAAAGAGAAAGAGGGAGAAAACTCAAATTACTGAAATTCGGAATGAACAAGGAAATATCACCACAGACACGACTGAAATACAAAACATAATTAGAAGCTATTTTGAAAATCTATATTCCAACAAAACAGAAAACCTCGAAGACATCAACAAGTTTTTAGAGACATATGAATTACCTAAACTGAATGAGGAGGATATAAACAAATTAAATAAATCAACTTCAAGCAATGAAATAGAAGAGGTCATCAAAAGCCTACCAACAAAGAAAAGTCCGGGACCAGTTGGGTTCTCAGCCGAGATCTACAAAACCTTTAAAGAAGAGTTCATTACAATACTTCTCAAAGTATTCCATGAAACAGAAGTGGAGGGAACCCTCCCAAACTCGTTCTATGAAGCCAATATCACCCTGATACCTAAACCAGACAGAGACACATCGAGGAAAGAAAATTTCAGACCAATATCCTTAATGAACATCAACGCAAAAATTCTCAACAAAATTTTAGCAAATTGCATACGAAAATATATTAAAAAGATAGTGCACCATGATCAAGTGGGTTTTATCCCAGGGATGCAAAGTTGGTTCAACATACAGAAATCAATAAATGTCATTCACCATATCAACAGAATTAAAGTTAAGAATCACATGATTATTTCGATAGATGCAGAAAAAGCATTCGATAAAATACAGCATCCCTTCATGCTCAAAACACTAGAAAAAATTGGGGTAGTGGGAACATTCCTTAACATTGTAAAGGCTATCTATGCTAAGCCCGTGGCCGATATCATTCTAAATGGTGAAAAACTGAAAGTATTCCCCCTAAAAACTGGAACAAGGCAGGAATGCCCTCTTTTACCACTTCTATTCAACATTGTCCTTGAAACTCTAGCCAGAGCAATTAGACAAAGCAAAGAAATTAAAGGAATAGGAAAAGAAGAACTCAAACTATCCCTGTTCGCTGATGACATGATTATATATTTAGAGGAACCTGGAAATTCCACCAGAAAACTTTTAGAACTCATAAGTGAATTCGGTAAATTAGCAGGTTACAAGATCAATGCTCATAAATCCAATGCATTTTTATACATAAGTGATGAATCTTCAGAAAGAGAAGTTAGGAAAACTACCCCATTCACAATAGCCTTGAAAAAAATAAAATACTTGGGAATCAATCTCACAAAAGAGGTGAAAGACCTCTACAATGAGAACTACAGAACACTAAAGAAAGAAATTCAAGAAAACCTTAGAAGATGGAAAGATCTCCCATGTTCTTCAATGGGAAGAATTAATATTGACAAAATGGCCATACTACCAAAAGTGCTATACAGATTCAATGCAATTCCAATTAAAATCCCAATGATGTACCTTGCAGAAATAGAGCAAGCAATTATGACATTCATCTGGAAGAATAAAACCCAGAATAGCTAAAGCAATCCTCAGCAGAAACAGCGAAGCAGGGGGTATCGCAATACCAGATCTTCAACTCTACTACAAAGCAATAGTAACAAAAACAGCATGGTATTGGTACCAAAATAAACAGGTAGATCAATGGTACAGAATAGAGGACATGGACACAAACCCAAATAAATACAATTTTCTCATACTAGACAAAGGTGCCAAAAATATGCAATGGTGATAAGATAGCCTCTTCAACAAATGGTGCTGGGAAAACTGGAAATCCATATGCAGCAGAATGAAATTAAACCCCTATCTCTCACCCTGCACAAAACTCAACTCAAAATGGAACAAGGACCTCAGAATCAGACCAGAGACCCTGCATCTTATAGAAGAAAAAGTAGGTCCAAATCTTCAACGTGTCGGCTTAGGATCAGACTTCCTTAACAGGACTCCCATAGCACAAGAAATAAAAGCAAGAATCAACAACTGGGATAGATTCAAACTCAAAAGGTTTCTCTCAGCAAAGGAAACTCTCAGTAATGTGAAGAGAGAGCCTATAGAGTGGGAGAAAATCTTTGCCACTCATACTACAGATAGAGCGCTAATTTCCAGAGTTTATAAAGAACTCAAAAAACTCTACACCAAGAATACAAATAATCCAATCAACAAATGGGCTAAGGAAATGACAGATACTTCACAGAAGATGTACCAGCAATCAACAGATACATGAAAAAATGTTCAACATGTCTAGTAATAAGAGAAATGCAAGTCAAAACTATCCTAAGATTCCATCTCACCCCAATTAGAATGGCTATTATCAAGAACACAAGCAACAATAGGTGCTGGCGAGGATGTGGAGAAAAAGGCACACACATACATTGCTGGTGGGTTTGCAAATTAGTGCACCCACTCTGGAAAGCAGTATGGAGATTCCTCAGAAAGCTTGGAATGGACCCACCATTTGACCCAGCTATCCCACTCCTTGGCCTATACCCAGAGGACTTAAAATCAGCATACTACAGAGATACAGCCACATCAGTGTTAATTGCTGCTCAATTCACAATAGCCAGATTGTGGAACCAACCTAGATGTCCTTCATTTGATGAATGGATAAAGAAACTGTGGCATATATATACAATGGAATATTACTCAACCATAAAGAATGATAAAATTATGGCATTTGCAGGCAAATGGATGAAATTAGGGAATATCATACTAAGTGAGATAAGCCAATCTCAAAAAACCAAAGGACGAATCATCTCACTGATAAGCAGATGATGACATATAATGGGGGGTGGGAAGGATTAGCGTTAGGGTTAGGATTAGGTTTAGGGTTAGGGTTAGGGAGGGGGGCAAGAATGGAGGAAGGAAGGTCTGTATAGAGGGAAAAGAGGGGTGGGTGGGGTGGGGGGGAAGGGGAAAAATTGGCAGAATGACTCAAACAACATTGCCCTGGGTAAAATTATGATTACACGAATGGTATGCCTTTACTCCATGTACAGAGAATCAAAATGTATCCCATTTGTTTATAATAAAAAAAAAAACTTGAACTAAGCAAAAAATTAAAAACTTACAAAACTTTAAAAAAAAAAAAGAAAACACATAGCACCCAGACACATATGCAGTGATGCTCTAGTTTACAAATATGTCAATGATTGTTAAAGCAATACAACTGTGAAATATATTGTGATTTTTGTCTCAAAAAAAAAAAAATACTAAACCAAACAAACAGTTCTTTTCAGAAATGAAAGACATGATAGAACATGGCCTGAAACCTCAGGCTACATGCTTCAAAGAGATATTGTTCCTTAACTATTTTAAGAATGTGTGTCCTGATTTGCTACAGGAAGCACATACAAATTTGGGCTCATTGACTCAATGATGTTCATGAGCTGCAAAATATAATATCAAATAAAAACGTAAAGGTTTCAGACAATGACTGTCTAAACTTTGCCACCAGGAAATAATTGTCAACTTTTTACAATTGGCTTCTGAACTGAGAACGGTTCCAATAAGCCTAAATGGACCCTTTTCAGTGTAGAATCATCATGAATAGCACTGTGAATTTAACAACATATCCTTTTGCTAGTAAAAGAAAACCAAAATCAGATGGGGAAAACCTGTTATTCCATCAAAGCTGTGGATCTCCAAGAAAGAGTCAACACCAGGTTCCTTTGATCCTGTTACAACAAACAGAACCAGAATAAACACAATAACTGACACCCTTCTCTAAAAAGCACAAGGTACAGGCCTCCCAGCAATACCATGCAGGAAGAATCTTAAGCTAAGGAATTTCTTGGGAGAGGGAGAAGCACCTGTGAACCTGGCTATTGTCTTCTGGCCACAGGTTAAACATAGGAGTACCTCATTCAACTCCTGACCATCTTTGACAGGACTCTGGAAGGAATGTTAATTAATGAAGTGCCATCTCACCCAGGAAGCTTATGTCTTACACTATGTCCGGACTAATGCTGATGAACCATTGGCAATATCAAGCATATAGAATCTGGACTTCAGGGTTGTCTGGTGATGCCCACTTGACATAAGGACCCACTCTACCGAACTTATTCATCTAGACTGGGTAGATCACAGTGTTTTTTTTATACCTGCTCTTGACCTGCTAGCAACCTGTCATCTGGTCTCAGTGGATCTACATATTGGTCTTCACACTCAATGCAAACCCCTACTACGAGTTATCTCCAGTTCTGTGTACTCAATTCTTCCTTCCTCTTGCCTCCAAGATCACATGATATAAGACTAAAGGGCATATATGCAAAGATTTTTAAATCAGCATCTTACATTGACATAACTATATCAATGTTTATAGTCTTTCAATTCACAATAGCTAAGCTATGGAACCAACCTAGATACCCATCAACAGATGAATGGATAAATAAATTGTGGTATATATACACAATGGAATCTTACTCAGACATAAAGAAGAATGACCTTATGTCATTTGACAGTGAATGGGTGGATCTGCAGACTATCATGTTAAGTGAAAGAAGATAATCCTAATAAACCAAAGGTTGAGTGTTTTTGCTGATATGTGGAAGTTAAACCATAATAAAGGGTTTGGGGAGGGGAAGAACAGAAGTTCAGTAGATTAGACAAAGAGGAAATAAAAGGAAGGGAGGGGGATAGAAATAGGAAAAACAGTAGAATAAATCTAACATGATTTTCCAATATGCACATACAAAAATACCTAAGTGAATTCCACCTTCATGTCCATCCACAAGAAGGGGGTCCTAATTAGAAGATACATTCCATGCTTGTATAATTTTATCAAAATGGATTGTACTGTCATATATAATTAAGAAGAACCAATAAAAAAACTAAAGAATTCTAATTTATATTCTCAGAGTGGACCCTTTTATAGAACTCCAGGTACTTTACATGGTTCTACATAGTACCCATTTCCAAATTAATAGCAAATGCAAGGAACCCTGTAAACTGAGGAGTACCCTCAGTGTCATATCACTTAACCTATCACTCACTTCTTTGGGTCAAAATTGCCATACTATAATTCTCTCCAATAATTTAATCTATAGACAGCCTTCATTATACTACCTTTTTATATCTCTCACTGTCACTAACTATTCCAATAACAGGATGTTGTCAGGATTTGGAGAAGCTGCATAACAATTAATAGGGTCCAAGAAGTTAAATCAAAAATACAAAAACCTCAGTCAGTAGTCATATATCCTTAGGGTCCATAAGGTATCAGGGAGCCTTGGCAGGTATAAGCTATATCTCTCATCTCTCTGTAATGATTCTACTTGGACCTTCCACTAAATACAGAAGAGGTTCCTTGGCTTATACTCAGTTTCAAAGCTAATATACTGGGAAAATGTCTGCCTGAAAATTTCACTTCTTCTGAAGTTTGAACAATGGCCTCATTATTCCCTCCTGTCACTATTCCAGAAAATCCTAACTAGAGGCACCTTTCTATTCATCAGTCTCAGTACTAAGAATAAAGGGCTAGGATGTCTGGCATGGTATTCCTGTTTTCATATAACCACAATGACCAGTTGGAGTTTCAGGTAAAATGGGAAGAATGTATATCTAACTCAAGGATATTATATTTCTTTGATTCCATTTAATCAACAGATTACCAAGGGGCTCAATCAGCCCTTATTTAGCAAACAGCATCTACTGGAAGACTTCTGAGCAGCATTGCCTGATGTTTTAAGTACCCTCAGCCCACAAGTGAGAGAAAATCACTCCTGGAACCCATTCAGAGGCTCCTCCACTAGATGTCCTGCTGGACATCTCTAACTTGGTCTATCTCAGTCCTTCCTTTCTCAGCTGGTCATACTCCACTGACTGTCGTGTGTATTTGACCCTTAAATTACCAATGTGCCAAAGATCAATTTGATAAATGACAAAATTTAATTCACTAAACTATAATTTGCTGAACATTTGGGAATTTCTTTAATGTGTTGGTTTTACTTTTGCAACTCCCTCTATTGCTATCAATGTTTCCATCTTTCCCTGTGTCTACCAGACACTATCAAATACTGAAATGGAAAAAAATATATATTTCCCTGGCAACTGAGGCAGGGAAGAGGCAGAGTCCACTGAAGGAAGAGATCCCTGCTCACAGCTTAAGAATCAACCTGGCATTTGAATATAAAGCAGGAAGGACAGCAGAGGGACCAAAGTAAAAAGAGCAGAAGATGTGAGGCAGGAACTTCATTTAGCAAAATGGAAATTTTCCACATTGCTCAATATTTTCTTGGTATATTTCTTCACATCAAATTAGAAGGATAGGGTAAGTTACAGCTTACTGAGATTCATTATGGAGATAGAATGAGGAAGGGATTTAATACAAGACTTTGTGAATTTTTTTTCTTAAAACCTTGAACTTACTTGATAATGCATTTGAGGGTTATAAGACTGGTTCAGGAGGGTTTGGAAGATAGATTATGAGACAAGGTTACATCTTTGTATTTTAGTACCATGATTTTTGAGGCTAACCCACCCACTTACTATCTGACTTACTTTGGCAACTCCTTTTCTATTTTTGGCAAGGCCAGATTATTTTCTGATATAAGCTCATGAACTGTTTAGTTTTTATGCAGATTTGGGTTACATAAGATTTTGTAGGAAAAAAATGATGCTTGTTCACTAGATTAAAAATAGAGATTCATCATCATGCACACACAGAAGCATCTACCACCAAGGCATTCTTAATAGAATCTGATTCTTTTAGTTTGCTTGTTTGTTTAAATCTCATTAAAAGTAAATTATTCAGAAAGAGCATATGTAATATATGCATATGTATTTTAATATCTATTTCTAATAAGAAATATTATTAACTAAATTTAAGTGTTCTTTTGGTTACTATATTTCTTGTGAATGTCCTGTTAAACAACTTCATTGGTGTGTGTGTGTGTGTGTGTGTGTGTGTGTGTGTGTGTTTTACGTAGGAATATATTTATGAAGTAATTACCCTGAAATGGAAAAGAACCAAGGTACTGCCATTTTGTTCTGACCTGACTCTATTGTATGCTTACTCATAGTGTTTCTTTTCAGCCTCCTGACAGCTGTATCTATGTTGACAGTACAGTAGGACCTTCCCATGTCCCTGACTATGGCCCTGATGTATAACAAAATGACTCCGAAACGTATAATCAAAACAATTCTCTCATGTATTCAAAATAACTGCTTCTACAGGATCTTTCTGACCTACATGTGCCTCAATTGTTCTTGTGGTTTTTGCCTTTATAAACTCTGTACTTCCAAAATTCAGGTGCTGGGTGTTCTTTGAGGCATTAGCCTGCTCCCAGCGGCTGCTTGCTTGGCATGCTCTCTGAAGAAACTTTTCTCCCTTTCAATTTGTCTCAGTATGCATGGTGGTTTGTAATTCTCACACGCTCCATAACAACCCCAATCAAGATAAGTAATAACTATATCCATCATGTTTCAAAGTTTAGTAATCCCTCCTTCTTGCAATCCTAATAGTGATTTCTGTCACAATGGATTAGTCTGCACTTTCTAAAATGTCATGTAAATGAATCATATAATATGGACTCTTCTTTTGCCTAGCTTCCTTTGACAAGCCTAAGTATGTGTGGCTCCAACTATGCCATTCTATGTGGAAGTGTTGTATCTCTTTATATTGATGAATCATTAAGTGGGAATTTAATGAATATTAATTTCTGAAATTTGTTTATCATTCACCTTTGAATGGACATTTGAGTTGCTTCCCGGTTGTTGCCTATTAAAATAAAGCTGACATGATGATACAAATATTTACCTGAGGACATGTTTTCAATTCTCTTGGAAGAATACCTCGGAGTACAATGGCTGGGTCAAGAGTTCAGGTTTCTCCAGCCTTGAAGAGTTTCTCAAAGTTCCACAGCTTCACTGATACTTGGTAGGTTAAAACATCTTCATTTTAAACACTCTGATATCATCATGGTTTTAATTTTCATTTTCCAGGGAGTAACGATGTTGAGCTATTTTTCAGGTACCTATCTGCCATCGTAATACTTCCTGGTGAATGTCTGTTTAAATTACCTATTTTTATATTGGATTATTTTTTGTTTTCTTGTTGAGTTTTGAGAAATATTTTCATATATTTTGGATAAAATCCTTTGTCAATAATATATTATTTGTGAACATTTCCTCCTAGTCTGTGGCTTTTTAAAATTATTCCTTTATTTTAATGTTTTAAAATTATAATTATTGACTCATATTAATTACACAAAGTAATGAGTTTCACTGTATTTCTATATATAACATTTCTATACATACATCTAAAGATTTTAATTAGCATTTTTTTTCTTTTATGGTTTGCGCTTTTGTATATCCTACTTAGTAGATTTTTCCTACCTAAGGTCACAAAGGATTTCCCCTGTGTTTTCTTTTTGATAACTAATAGTCTTTCATCTAACATTTATATCTAGGATTTATTTTGAGTAATTGTATGGCACAATATATATGGATATAATTTTTGCATATTGATTGTATTTGCATCTGATTGTTCCAGCACCATTTGTTGAAAAGTTCTAATCTACACCAAATTTTCTTTCAACATTGTTTATCATTTATGCACATATGCGTGATTCTATTTTTGCACTATTCTGTTCCATTGATCTGTTTGTCTGCTTGTACACCACTCTTTCAATGTCCTTACTACTCTAGCTTTATTGTAAGTCTTGAAATAAAGTATCATTAGTTCTCCACTGTTAATTTTCTTTTTCAAAAATTTTGTTTTTTTGTTTTTTGGTGTTCTTTGTACTCCCATTTGAATTTTAGAATTATTTTGCCAACTTCTATAAAAATAGTAAAAAAAAAAATGCTCAAAAGAATTTTTATTCAAAATGTATTGGATCTATAGATCAATTTGGGGAAAATTGACATCTTGTCAGTATTGCTCTTTCCATCCAGGAACACACTATCTCTTTCTTTATTCAGTCTATTTATCAGTAGTTTTTATAGTTTTTAGTGTACATATATTTTGCCCAGCTTTTATTAGATTAATATATTATTAGATAAATTATAATTGATATACTAATAAATTATGTATGCTATTATATACATATTGATATATTATTATATAAATAATATTGTTAGATTCAATATCTGATTTTTCATTTCTAGTATATAAAAAACACAGAAACAGAATTAGTCTCTCTATGTTGCTCCTGTATCCTGGAACTATTGCTAAACTCACATATAAATGATATTAATGTATTTTACATATTCCACAGAATTTTTTATACAAATTATCATGCTGGTAGCAAATAAGACAGATTTACTTCTTCATTTCATATTTGGATGTCTTTATCATGTGCTTCACTTTATTACTATGTCAGCAAAAGCTCCAGTACAATATTGAATAGAGGTGGTGAGAGAGGACATCCTTGCCTTATTCCTGACCCTGGGGTATGGCATTCAGTTTTTCACCACTAAATATGTTAACCATGAAATTTTTTTTATAGATAACCTTCAAGTTGAAGAAGTTCTTGACTAATCTAGTTTGATTAGAGTTTTTATAGGAAGCAATGTTGGATTTTCATGCTTTTTTGCATCTATTGAGATATTTCTTTTCAGTCTATGTATATTATGAATTATATCCATTAATAAAAACCAACCTTGCATTCCCGAGATATACATTACTTATATAATTTGGATGTATTATTGGTTATAATTTGGATGTATTATTGGATCCGATTTGCTAACATTTTGTTAAGTTTTTTTTTTTTTTTGCCTTTGTCCGTGAACAATAATGGTCTACACTTTTATTTCTTTATTTCTTTTATTTCTTTCCTTGTAATGTCTTTTCTGGTTTTGTATAAGGATAGTCTCCCTCATAGAATGAATTAGAAAGCATTCTTTGATCTTAAATTTTCTGAAAGACTTTATGTAAAACAGCTATGAATATTTTTTCTTTAAATGGTAGAATTCATCTGGGAAATGATCTTAGCCTGGAGTTTTCTTCATAAGAAGTTTTATAACTACACATTTAATGACTTTGCTAGACATAAGATTGTTTAGATTATCTATTTCTTTATCAGTGTGATTTAATAATTTTAAATGAATTTTTTCATTCCATTTAAATGGTCTAAGTTGTTGGGATAATGTTGTCCACAGTATTACCCACCTGCATAGTGGTAGGCAGAATAATGGCCCACAAAAATGTCCACTTTCCATCCCCAGAACCTGTAAACATGTTACCTTTTACAGCATACGGGACTTCAAAGACGTGTTCAAATTAAAGATTTTTGAGATAGGGATGTTATCCTGTATTATCAAGTTAGGCCCAATGTAATTTATAACACTGAGCCTTAAGAGTAAAAAAAGGAATTCAAAAGAGAGTCAGAAGAGACTTAAAGATGCTTCACTGCTGATTTTGAAGATGGAGGGGGGCCCCTGAACTGAGAAATCAAAAACCTCAGTAACCTGGAAAAGGTAAGGGATCATATTCTCCTCTAGAGCTTCCAGACGGAATGCAGTACCACCAATATCTTCATTTTAGCACAGGAAAGTTCTGATTTCTGACTTCTAGAACTATAAGATAATAAATTTGTGTTGTTTCAACCTACTAAATTTGTGGTAATTTATGATAGCAATAGGAAATGAATACACCTATTAGCCTTTTTAATATCTATAGAATCTGTATTGATGTCACTTCCCCTTGTTGATATTAGTAATTTGTATCTTCAATCTTTTCTTGAAAAGTCTTAACTAAGAGTCATCCATTTTATTACTGTCCTCCACACACCAATATTTAGTGTCATTGATTCTTTTTTTCTTTTTCACTGATTTTCCCTTTGCTATTTACTTCTTTTACTATGCTTATTTGGGCTTACTTTGTTCTTTTGTTTAGTATTTTAAAAGAAGACTCAAGTTCCTTCCTTTTCTGTGAAGTCTGCTTTAATTACATCTTAAAATTGTGAAATGTGTTTTTAAGTTCATTCTTCTCAAAATACATTAGGATCCCCCTTTGATTTCTGTTTTGATTCATGGTTTATTTAAAAAGTTGTTGTTTGGTTTCTAAATATTTGCAGATTTTCCATGTATTTTTCTCTATTGATTTCTAACATAATTCTACTGTGGTCAGAGAACACACTTATTATTATTTGAATCATTTGAAACTTATTAAGACTCATTTTATGGGTCAGAATATGTGTCTTCTGTTGGTGGGTGGAGTGTTCTATAAATGTCTATTGGGTCAATTTGGTTGGTAGCAGAATCACATCTTCTGCAGTATTAATGATTTTTTAATTACTAGCCCTATAACATTTTTAAAATAACATATTCTATATAATTTATTGAGAGAAGGTATTGAGATATTTAACTATATTTGTGCATTCATCTACTTCTCATAATTCTATCAATTTTTGCTTCATGTATTTTAAATGTTATTAGATGCATAAATATTGAGAGCCATTATGTTCTCTTGATAAATTCATACTTTTATTATTATTAAATGACTTTCTAATATCATTTTATTTTAAATAATATTAACATAACATTAACATAAACCGACATTTGTAAGTCAACATTTTTACTTATGTCCAATCTGTCTTTTAGTTTCTTGAACATATGGAAAACAATTGTGCTTTACTACTTAACTGTCCATTAATTCCTTCATGTATATTTTGTGTGAAAATTTCAATGGATTGAAATTCCTCAAAAAGGATCACATTCTTCACATACCTAGTAATTTTTATCAGATGCTAGATATCGTTAATTTCACTTAGTGTTGTATATATTTGAATTCCTTTAAATACTGACCAGTTTTGAGATGCAGTTAAGAAATATGGACCCAATTTTAACCTCTTCAGATTTGTTTTAAATCTTCACTGGGCAGAACCACAGCAATGAATAGTATATGGTCAATTGTGCTTTAACACTGGAGTAAAACCTTTCTAACTACATAATACACTGTGAATGATGAGGTTTTTCCACTCTGGGTGTTGGAATAGGAAGCATTGCTAGCCCTGTGGGAACTTTAAATACTCTTTCCTTACCACATTGGTTGATTCTTCTCAGCCTTGGGCACTTTACTCACACGCATGCACTTATTTCAACTTAGCTGTAGATTTAAGTAGTACTCTCTACAGTTTAAAATTTTCTCTAGGTAGCTCTTTCTTCTCTGATATCTTACAACCTCTTGCCACATTGTGCTCTCTAGATTCTGAACTCCTTAATTCAGGGAAACTGTCATATTCCTCCCAGTTCTTTTGCCCTGCCTGTGTTTCAAAAATCTCTCTAGTCTGCGAACTGGGACAGCTGTAGTACTCACCTCTTTCTTTGCAAATGTCTCAGAGAGCATTGTTCTCCATTGTGTTCTTCATTGCCAGATGCCCAATGTCTTGAGAATCATTTTTTTTTCATACATTTGTTCAGTTTTTAAGTGGTTTTTGTATTTTAATACAAAACTATTAGCCTATGTTAATTCGAAGGAGCAGTCCTGATATAAGATTTCCTCATTGCTATAAAGTAGTCTTATCTTTCCTTTTCAAATCATTTCAATTGCTTTCAAGATGCCCCCACCACTCTTCTCTTCAGCAAAGTCTTAAAACAAATAAGCTGATCAATTCTTGATCTATAGAAAAATCAACACTTGCTTTATTATGAAATTCTATAAGATTATTAGTTCTCTCTTATTCTAGAATAAAGAGACCATTTACTATTATTAGGAATTCAGCTTTAGATGAATAGGAGATCTAGTAACACAATATGTTGGGAAATTATATGATAAAATTCTTATTATTGGGTTTAATAGTATTATTTTCTTAAATACCCACACTGATTTCCCTTTTTTGCAATTCAGTTACTTAGCATACATGGTAAAATTTATTTTTCTTATTTTCACTTTCTTGAAATATCATTTTATAAAAATTCTTCTCTTTAACTTTTTTAGGTTTTTAAGAATATCAGCCTGAAGCTGTATGAGTTGTGCTGCCTCCATTTTTCAATGGTGAGAAAGTCATATATATAAAAGTAGGAACCTAACCTCATGGAACTGACAAATTGTTTTCTGGTAAATAAGAAATATGGACCCAATTTTAACCTCTTTAGATTTGTTTTAAATCTTCACTGGGCAGAACCACAGCAATGAATAGTATATGGTCAATTGTGCTTTAACACTGGAGTAAAACCTTTCTGACTACCTAATACTCTGTGAATGATGAGGTTTTTCCACTCTGGGTGTGGACTTTTTACCTCAGGAAAAAATCGTGGAGATTTAAGGTGAGATTTTGTAAGAACACACTTTGTGAAATGTAAAGTATTATTTTAAAAATCAGAGACATAATTAATGAGCCAAAAGTCTGTTAGCTTTTGATACTGTTTAACTATTTATTACAGGAGTCTCTTAAATCAATGAAAGTCTTAGGTTTGTCATTATATTACCTTTTTTCCCTTTTGCTTTTCTAGATTGTTCTAAATAAATTAAAAGCAACATGAACTACCATGCTACTAGATAATGTTTGTTCTATATCATTTAATTTCCCACCTAAAGATTTATTACTGTTTTTCTACATACATCATATGATAAAGAAATCAAAATAAACATTATTATTTTATTTTTTCAGTTCTAATATAAACTGTGCAAACTGGTCATTTTAGCTGGTGCAGCAATACTGTATGCTTCACTGAGATGCATTTCACCATATATTGGGGAAAATAAGTTCTTAAGATACTTTAACAAGAAGGAATAACTTCTAAGAAAATCAATAAGGGACCCTTGACATTGGTAGACTATCTTGCTCAGCAAGTAGAGACATTTCCAGGCAAATATTTTATTCTGTATGAGAAAAGAAGTCCATACCTCTCAGGATGTGGACACAGAAGCATTCCTATTTTCCATGTCTTCCTACATCTGGGAGCTCTTTAAAAAAGAAAAAAAAATTGCTCTGCAGCTGAGAAAAATATCAGATTTCATCTATGTATGGTTTGGACTGGCCTTATTGGAACAGTTGACAGCTCTCCTCAGACCAATGTTCAACCTATTTCTCTACTTGCACTGTCCTCAGCAAACAGAGCCAACTTGCTGGTATTGAGTGATGGCAAGTCTTATTTTAATTGTATCAATGATCAACATACTGTCTTCTATTTTATAGAAGTACGTTAAGTATGTAACTCATCTATTTATAGATATATTCAGTACCTCTCTGAACCAGGTATCAACAGAATCTGGGGAGACAACATGAAATATCATAGTCCGGTCTCTCAGGAAAGGGAGGTGGACTTGGGAAACCAGTATGCTAGTTTATATAATAAACAAAGTATACTGAGCAGCAATTCTTGAATTGCTTGGGAGAGACAAAGAAATCTTTCTAGAAGAAGTGATATTTGTAATGAGCTTTTTGAATATTCTCATATTGAAGAGCAGAGGCAAGCCAGGCATGGGCACAGGAGTTCCCCTAGTCTTGTGGTGTGGACAAATGACACAGCCTCTTTGTGTTTTACTTTACCAAGGGCTACCCTGGATATTAAATGAGGTTACACAGATAAGAACAACACTGTCTAGCACATTATAAGCTTCTAGTAAATATGACCTAATCTTCCTTTCTTTGCTAATGTTAGTCATACTAGCTATGAGATCATACCATCTGATTCAGGACTCCAAATGAGGAAAATAGATTCAGAAATATTGGTTGGCCACAGTCACACAGGAACTCAATCACCTGAAATTATGCCCAAAGTTATCTATGACACTCTGGAAGGAGAACTTACCTTAATTTTCATTTTCTATTCCAAATACACTTAGATTCTGAAGCTACCATTTCTAAATGAGGTAGCACTTAGAAATGAATTATAAAGAAAATATTAAAATCTTCACAATATTTTAACCCTTCAATTTTTTTAAGCAGCAATCAGATCAAAGACTAAAACTCTTCCTTCTAACTTTAAAAAATTTTTTTTTAGTTGTAGATGGACAAAATACCTCCATTTATTTATTTTTATGTGGTGCTGAGGATCAAACCCAGGGCCTCACACCTGCTAGGCAAGTGCTCTACCACTGAGTTACAAATCCAGCCCTTTCTTCTAACTTTGGAAAATTAGAAGCATTTTCCTTCTTATTTTCAACTTCTGGAAGTTGGTGTTAGTATTTGACTCATCAGCAAGAATTCCAGCACATTAATCAGATAAAGTAGATGACACCCTGAAGATCCTGTCTCCTCAGTTCAACTGCAGAAGGTACAGGCAGCTCAGTCTTAGTCACGTTTGAATCTGAAACCACATCTAATCTTTTTACTGATTTGCTCATCTTGTTTAAAATCCCTACTACATGAGCATATGAATAGTATCTGGGACCTACATCATTTCTTGCTTTCATAATACAAGTGAAGAGAAAAACAATTTCCTTCCAAGAAATGGAAATTCATGAGATCAATGTTTATTAATATCACACTTCTAAAAATTTTTAAGATTAAAATTGATACTTTGACATTAAATAATATTTAATACCTACCAGCTAAGAAAATTAGAGTCTAAATAAAATTATTTGCTACATCTCTTTCTTTTTGGGTTTTTTTTTTTTTTTTTAGGTTAGTAGACTGTAGTTCATGTTTGTTTCATTAAATATTTCACAAATGCTTGCTTGCTACAACACATTTGTCCTCACTTGGCTTTAGCAGTGGGCACAAGAAGTCATGATGTTTACCCATGTGTGCTAATTCAGTGCAGGTTTGGTAAAATGGTAACATATTGGGTGACAGTTTTCAACATTTCTGACTGGATATATTCAACAAACATGTAATCTGAAATTTCTTGGGTGTTCAGGATGGTTGAATTGTCAAAACATAATATTCCAAACAGGAAAGCAGCATGAAACTTAATTAGTGTTGACCCCAGCAAACCTGTCTTTGTCTTTGAGGACTCCTTGTTCCAATCCTCGTCACTTGAAACTATGCAGGAACTAAGGTGCCATCTGAATAAATCAAACAGGGAAATTATACTGGACATTCATCCTTTGACTAGAAAGAAAGAAATTTGATCTGTCTGTAGACAAGTAATAAAGTAATGATATTTATGAGTAAAAATATATGCTTCTTTTCCCTGGTCTTCTGATGGCTGCTCACAGGTATTAGATGTACTCGTTTTACATGTGATTCTTTGCTCATATCTACCTAGGATTGACATCTTGCAAGGATAAGGAGATGGATGACTTGCTTTTGTTTGTCAGTGACACAAATAGTGCACCCTTTCCTTTTGTCCCCTGTGTCTTCCTTCTGTTTTCTCCCCATTTAGTCTTTTCATGTCCCCAAATAGGGTTTTTGACAGTAGAAGGGAAGTAATGAGGAAGCTGGTTAAGAAAGGAAAGAAAGTGGGACAACCCCAAGATCAATTCTTCCTCTACCTATTATCTTACTAACAATCCATGTTCTCAAGCCCCCAATCAAACTTTCACTTCTTCAGGTTCCCCATCCTTCTCATCACTGGGCCTTCCATGTAAATTTTGCAAGGAATGGCCAAGATAGCCTTCTTTTGTATGAACAAAGATAAAATCCCTAATATTTAGTTACACCTTAAAGAAATTGATTGCAACTGATTGCGAACAAGAGAAACTAATTTGCACCATGGCAGATAAAAACAGAAAACAAACAAAAATTTTTAAATGAAGAAAAGCAAGAATGAAAAGAAAGGAGGTTGAGTGCAGTGATGACATTGAAACCCAACACTAAATGCCCGTGGAAGCGAATGCTGTTGTCCTTCCTGCTGGCGTGGTATTAGCAACCCAAGCCCATACGGCCATGGGCAGTGTTCACTGTGTACTGTTCTCATGGGGACCAGAATTAATTTATGCTGCTTGAGTGGATTCTTGCTCTATATCTAGGGCCTGAAGATGTGCTCATCTTTCACTTTTCTAGAGAAAGAGTGTACGGACAGTGGAAATTTTTAGTTGTAAATAGGTCTTGTATGTCCAGGCTTTACGCTAGTAGAGACTTCCCCCTAGGAAGAAGCTTCAAAGCCTAAACACTCAAAGTAAAACGAATGTTCAGTAGAGTGACATTTTGGGGATAACTTGAAATTTTTGTGTTATTTTCAAACTATTTTTGTTTTAACTTTCATTATTTAATGTTTTAAAAAGCATCCTTCAAAGCACTGTGGGGTTTAAGTTGTCAATTTAATCGTGAAGTCAACTTAATGAAGTCTGATTAAAATATTTTAATAGAAGAGAAGGGAGTAGAAAATATCAACTTGCATATCACATGATGTTTCATTTCAATATGTAAATGCATAAAGGATATATTTATTTAATTTTAATGTTAAATGCCTTTATTGCTGTGAATCATAGTAAAAATAATAAAACATTGAAAACCTCAGCTCCAAAGGACCCCATACTTGCATCTGTGACTGGATCATACCTCTCCCAGTGCAGGGCACTGGTCTGGGAGGGGAACAATCCATGGGACAGAGAACTGCAAATATGTGAGTTACTCTCAGGGCTCTATGAGAAGTGTGATCAGGAGCTGATGCAGAACCAAGAACTTTTTTTTTTTTTGGTACTGAGTATTAAACTCAGGGACACTTGACCACTGGGACACACCCCCAGCCCTATTTTGTATTTTATTTACAAACAGGGTCTCACTGAGTTGCTTAGCACCTCACTTTTGCTGAGGCTGGCCTTGAACTCATGATCCTCCTATGTCGGCCTCCCAAGTTGCTGGGATTACAGGCGTGCACCACTGCGCCCAGCAGAACCAAGATCTTTGGAGGACTCTTTTTCTCTTCCTATTGTCATTTTCCCAAGCCCCAGATGACTGGAACTCTTCATCCAGGTCTATGTAATTATTCTCAGTGACTGGAGAGAATGTGTTGCCAAGGGTCCCAGTAGTGGAATATGGTCCATCACCTAGAGTTACAACCCATCATGAATTTCCCTGGACAGAGCTTAGAGTTCAATATTGGGGCCTATGGTGTTATTGTTGTTATATTTAGGCACAATGTTAAGTAGGCTACATTCATAATGTTATTTAAGACACATTAAATTTCTAAATAACTGATTCATAGTAACTTGGCCACTTCCTCCAACAGTTCAAAGTAGGAAGGGCGGGGAAAAGCCATGTGAACAGGAGGAAATATCTTAAGTGTAACATTTGAATAGGCAGTAGAAGCCATATAGAAATTGCTATATTTTTTTTTCTTGTGCAAGAATTATTTTCAAAAGCTTATAAATTTTAATTTGACATTTTTACAAACTGCCATAAGATTAGATATTTTTATGTTGTCATGGTCTTATTACTCATTTTCAGATCTCCTAAAACTGAGTATCATTAACTTGAGGGTACCAAGAGCCAGTCTGTTTTTTCATTTTTGTGGGGGAAATATGTTGTGATATTATCATGTTGATCCTTGTTTGTACTGGGCCAAGGCATTTCTTTTTAGCCTTAGAGTATGCACTAAATTACATAATTTTTCTGCTGATTTAATAGTGTTCTGTCACTCAAACTGGGTTGATCTGCTGTGATTCACAGGACTTGGAGCTACATTCACACTGCTATTATACATAACTATGATGTACTAATAAAAACATTATTTTAAAAAAATCATCACTCACAATACAGAGACATGCTTTTTCCTACAGAGCACTAAATTGTGAATGTCTTGAGACCAAGGAAAGAAATTTATTTAATGCTGTCTTCTTAAGTTGAACACAGAACTCAACACACTATTGATAACCACATTTCTCTCTAACATTTTCTGAACACTTACTGTGAGTCTGTTATTCTTCTATTAGTTTTACATGTTTACTAACTTGACTGTCTCAAGAAAAATGAGTCTGGTTTTATTGACATCAACATTTTGTAAATGTAGAGATGAGAGAAGTTAAACGATTGCTCACAGTTTAGGCGAGACCAAGCCAGGATCCGAACTCAGATAGTTTCCTCCCAGGATGCACACCTTTGATCACTGAGCACCACTGCCTCTCAATGCTGAATAGTGGCTAGAAGGATAGGGAAATATTGCCAGAGGCTAGAGAAAGATTACCAAAATGAGAATAATTTAACACTGTAAAATCCCCCCAGAAAGTAACATTTCCTTTGCTAAAGTAACACTGTTCTCTGTTTCCTTTAGTGCAGCCCTCTAGGGCCTGTAGAACAGGATGTGCTATCTGTATAGACTAGAATATTCCTGAATAATATAGATTTAAATACATTAGGATGCTATTTTGTTCTTGTGGAAAATAATTTTGATGTAGGAAGTCCATCCATGTTTTCATCAGAATCCAAGTCTCATATTTCTGATCTATGAGACTAGAATGTTTGTTTTGCATTTTCAAGTTACCTCATGACCCCAGATGGTCTGCAAAACTCCAGTCATCATGTCTGTCATAGTCGTTTTCCTGTTGCTGCAATTGAATATCACAGACTGTGTTGTTTATAAAGGACAGAGGTTTATTCCTTATGATTCTGGAAGCTGGGAAGTCCAAAAGAATGGTAATGACATCTGGTGAGGGCCTTCTTCCTACATCATAGCATAGCAGAGTGCATCATTTGGAGAGATGAAGCAAGAAAGCCAGAAAGAGCTACATTTATAGCAAAGCCTCTTTCATAATACATCATTAATCCAATCGTCTTCCAAAGATCCTTTCTTTCAACACAGCTACACTGGGGCCAAAGTTTCTCTAACATGAAATTTGATAGACACATGCAAACCATAGCAATATCTGTGCTGCAGACCAGAAGAGAGACAAAAGCAGAATGATAAAAAAGACTGCTCTCTGCAAGTCAGAGACATTTAACACTCACTAAAATAGCATAGTACTTTTGCTGGCATCTCATTGGCCAGTCCTTAGTCACATGCTTGAACCCAACTTAAAGGGAGGCTTGGAAATGCAAGTTTTCTTTCAGTGTGCTAAACCAAAATTTAGAATTCTATTACTAGGAAAGAAAGATGACTATGAATATTCAGGTGGACAGTTAGTATTTCTACAAGCTCCAGGCAAAAGTGACATTGAGATGTCTACCACAGAAACAGTGAAGCATGGGCATAGCTGGTGAACATTAAAACCACAGCACACAAATGACAGGTCAACTATTCCATGAAATCTTTCTCATAAATTCTAATTAGATATGAATTCTTCTTACTTTGAATTCCACAGCACATCCTGTGTGCTTCTAATTAGTTTGTATCTTCTGTAATGCATTATAGTCTTCCATTTTCCTTGCAATTTGATGGTTATCTTCTTGAAGCCAGACATTCTCAGTCCTTTTTTCCATTCCATTCAGTACCAAGAGAATAATACACTGAGAAGGTGATCAATAAAAGTAAAAATCAAGTCTTCTTTTTTTATGTACCATTTAGGGAAATGTTCATAAGTGAAGCTTATATTAAAATAAAACATGTAGATGTTTTCCTGCATGCCAATAAGACTTTAAAAATTAGAATTATTTGAGCTTCTATTTATACCTAAGATCAGTGCCAGGTAATAGAGATAATTCTACTGCATCATAAAAACACATCTGAATAACAAATAATGCAAATTATGAGTTTATAATCATTATCTCTTACTTCTTGGAGATTCTAAACAAAGAAGTTAAAGGGTATGTAAATAAAATAGCCATATGAGCAAATCCTCAGTATTATCTGAAATAGAAAAGCAAGACTTAGAATGAGGAACATACCATGACGATGATGCAGAAGCTTCCTTCAGAAGCCGACTTCAGAAAAACCAAAGGTGGTGAATTCATTGACAATGGCAAATGAAGGGATCATACCCTCTGTATTAGAACATGTGGTTACTGAGAGATGAACACTAGAAGATCTCCTTGAATCAATGGTAAAGCAGAGGAACCTGAATGACAGAAGGTGGATGGAAGACAATATGACTCAAGTTAGAAACCAGGCAAAAGTGACATTGAGATGACTGCAACTGAAACAGGTAAGTATGGGCACAGCTGGTCAACATCAAGACTTTTGCTGCTATATCAGAGTACACAGTTGGAGAGATGGGACAGAAGTAAAGCATTCACTATGGACTGAATATTTGTGTTCCCACCAAATCTATACATTAAATTGAATCCCCCTAGGTGATGGGCTTGAGGAGTGGAAATTTTAGCAGGTGATTACATTATAAAGGCAGAGATTTCACAAATTAGATTAGTGCCCCCTATCAAAAGGGACATGAGGGAACTTATTTCAATCACTTTCTCTGTCATGTGAGGAATCAAGAAGATAGACATTTGAAAACCACGAAGAGGGCCCTCACCAAACACCTGATCTATTGAAAACTTGACTTTGACTTCCCAGCCTCCAGAACTGTAGAAAATTATGTTGTTCAAATTGTGTAGTTTATGCTATTTTTGTTATGCAGGAACTTACTAAGAAAATATATGTGTGAATAACTTTGTTATAAAGGGAGAGGAACTCAAAATACTTTAGGTTGGGCTTGGATGACTTGGAAAATCCTATAAATCCATAGAAGATATTTATAATGTGATTTCATCACAGAATTAATACAATGATAACTTCACTTAAGCATCCTTCCTAAAACTGTCACAGCTTATCTTAATTGAGAAAATAGAGGTCATTAACAGTATCTTCCATTTGATAAGAAAAGGTAAAACCACCCAAGTATTTTATGTGTAAATAAAATATGTTTTTTATAGGTGAACCATATTGTACAAAAGAAAAAATTAAATTGACATACCAAACATACTGTGTAGGTCCTAAACTCAGTAACAGAATTTGATTCAGCTATCAAATATATGATAAACTACAGAATTTTCTTCTTATTTTTCTGTCTTGGCTTAAACTCTGAGGCAATTACTCTTCTTCCCTTAGCTTTGTTAACAGGTTTGCAATATCATCTCTTGAAATATAAAGTGAAAACTCTTATCAATAGTCTATTATTTTATATACTTTTTCCTTTTTACTCAGTAACTCATTGTCAATAGTTATGGGAGCCAAAAGATGCTTTATTTATAAGTTATTTAAAAGTTATGGACATTTAAGAAAATTAAGCAGTTAAAAGCTTCACTGCTGTATATTAAGTAGATTTATGTTTCCTAATCTCAAGAGATGAAATAACACTGTAATGGAATTATTGATTCATCTGTCACTGGAGGGGATCCAAGGAGGTCCTAAGAGAAGAGAACTCAACTTGGAATCATTCAAGTTCTAGACATTTGTCACAGAAAGGACTGAAGATGCATCAGTAAGCATGCCACAAGCCACAGGTAAACATTTGTTTAAGGATAGCACAGGAATTTGCACTCAGGAGTGTGGGTGACCCTTGACTTTCAGAGAAAAAAAACCCAGGTTTGAGGTCTCTGATTATGTATATAGTTTTAGGGATCCTAAGCAGGTGAGCCATTGTTAGATTTTGCTGATTTAGAATATGTTTACTAACTTTCTTGAAGATCAAGTTTCATGGTAACCAATTCCCACAGCCAGCACACTATACCTGGAGGTCAGATTGTTCCTCTTTGGTTAAACAGTCTAAGCCATTAATCACTTGTGTAAGTTCCTGAGGTGGGTGACATTTTAATTAATAATATGTCTAATCTCTTATAAGCATAAATTGAACATTCCATCTTTAACCAAAGGAGCAAGCTTGACTTAACTTGTTGTTTTTTGAAGTCTTCATTTACTAAGCATTTTTCTCCATGGGTCCATTTTAAAATGTTTAACCTGTCTCACATTCTGAAGAGATACTAAATTATTTTCTAGGAACTTAGGAAGATCTTTACATAGCTCTGATACACAGGGAGAAGTAAAATGAATATTCTGTGAAGATATGACTCGGTCATTTCTGAAAAATAGAGCAAATTAATCATAATATGTATCTCATTCTCCAACCCTCTTCTAGGAATATAACTCATCCCGCATTCCTGCCAAACGTAACCCCTCACTGCTTTCTACAAGCCTTGTACTCTCTTCTCCCAACACTTGTGGATGATCTGCCATCTCACCATCTGGACAGAATTTTTTCCTCATTCTCAATCCAATTAAAAGTATTCTTGGGAGGTTTTCAAGATGGCGGACTAGAGGGCGGCTGCATTTCATGTTGCTCCAGGATGCAGGATTCAAAAGAGGAGATAGTGAGAGACTTGGGACCAACTCAAAGCCGCCAGGTGAGTCTCTCCCGTTGGGGAGGCGTCCCGGATGGGGCGGTAGTCCCGGAACACAGGGAACTTTGTGAAGTAGAGTTGCCCAGTGAGACACCCCTCCCTCTGCTGAAGCGGTAAACACGGACCACTGGGAACATCATAGAGGTGGCCGCTCAGCACAGCGCTTGGACTCGGAGCAACCACTGGGGCTCCAGGCAGCTGCCTGAGGAGGAGCTGCATGGCGAGCTGTTTGGACTCAGAGTGACCGCTTCTGAACACCGGGGGGCTGCCCGGAGGAAGAGGAGGAACATGGCGGGTCGCTTGGTCTAGGAGTGACGGCATCAGAGCTATAGGCGGTTGCCAGAGGAGGAGGCAAGTGGTGAGTTGTTTGGACTCAAAGCGACTGCTCCTGAACACCGGTGGCCTGCCTGGAGGAGGAGTGCGGTGGGGTGCTTGGTCTCTAAGCGACCGCTCCTGAACACCCGGGGGCTACCCCGAGGAGGAGGAGGAACAGGGCAGGTCACTTGGACTCAGAGTGACTGCCTAGGGCTACAGGTGGTTGGCGGGAGGAGGAGACGAGAAGTGAGTTGCTTGGACTCCTAGTGACTGCGTCGGAACACCGGGCGGCTGTCAGGAGGAGGAGGTGTGTGGTGGGTCTCTGGGTCTCGGAGCTATTGTACGGCGCTCCAGGTGGCGGTTCAGAGGAGGGGCCGCATAGCCAGGCGATTAGGTGCAGAGCAGGGTCCCAGGACCTGGGCGACTTCTTGGTGGAAGGGCTGCACAGAGACATGCCTAGGGGCAGAGCGAAGTTTCCAGGACTGCGGGCAGATTCTCTGAGGAGAGGCAGCCTAAGGAGACTCGTCTGCGAAGGGTGAGGCTCCCAGGCCCAGGAGGTAGGTCTGGGCCCCTGGGAACGTTGCAGAGGAAGGCAGACCAGCCCAGGCGGTAGATGTAGATTGAGGGGAACCTCTAGGAGGGGAACTGACCAGCAAGACCTCCCCACCACGTGAGTCTTCCCTGTCAGGTGAGGTTTTCCCACAAGGACAGTAAAACCAGAGACACAGGCACAAACAGGCCTTGTCTCAGCCCGCAGCCTAGTTCCCCTTTGGATGACCATTGGTCAACAAGTGGAGGCACCTCTGCCCACTAGCAGGGAATATACCCCACCTGTTGGTCACCACCCCTAGAGAGGCAGCTTCCTTGTGGAGCACCGCATTATCAACCTCCTCCAAGACTTCAGGCTACTGCAGGATAAGAGGGGATATACTAGCAATCTTCAGGGACATTATAAGTCAATAGAGGAAATCTGCAATATCTTAATGACCCACTGATTCCTGAACAATATGAGAAAACAAGGGAACAAAATGCCCCAAACAAATCTAGATGTTACATCAATAAAATCCAACGACAGCATGGCAGAAGAAATGACAGAAAGGGAGTTCAGAATGTACATAATTAAAATGATCAGGGAAGCAAATGATGAGATGAAAGAGCAAATGCAGGCATTGAATGATGAGATGAAAGAGAAAATGCAGGCATTGAATGATAGCACCAATCGACAGTTAAAAGAGCAAATACAAGAAGCGAAAGATCATTTCAATAAAGAGTTAGAGATATTGAAAAAAAACCAAACAGAAATCCTTGAAATGAAGGAAACAATAAACCAAATTAAGAACTCCATAGAAAGCATAACCAATAGGATAGAACACCTGGAAGACAGAACCTCAGATATTGAAGACAAAACATATATCCTTGAAAACAAAGTTGAACAAACAGAGAAGATGGTAAGAAATCATGAACAGAATCTCCAAGAACTATGGGATATCATGAAAAGGCCAAATTTGAGAATTATTTGAGAAAATAATTTGAGAAGGAATAAAGAAGGACATTTCATACTGCTTAAGGGAAGCATAAATCAGCAAGATATAACAATCATAAACATCTATGCCCCAAACAGTGGTTCATCCATGTATGTCAAACAAATCCTTTTCAATTCCAGAAACCAAATAGACCATAACACAATAATACTAGGTGATCTTAACACGCCTCTCTCACCACTGGACAGATCTTCCAAACAAAAATTGAACAAAGAAACCATAGATCTCAATAACACAATCAATAATTTAGACTTAACAGACATTTATAGAATATACCATCCAACCAAGAGCGAATACACTTTCTTCTCAGCAGTACATGGATCCTTCTCTAAAATAGACCATATATTATGCCACAAAGCTAATGTTAGCAAATACAAGAAGATAGAGATACTACCTTGTATTCTATCAGATCATAATGGATTGAAGTTAGAAATAAATGAAAGAGTAAAAAACAGAAACTACTCCAACACCTGGAGATTAAACAATATGCTATTATATGATGAATGGATAACAGAAGATATTAGGAAGGAAATTAAAAAATTCTTAGAGGTAAATGAGAACAAAGAAACATCATATCAAAATCTCTGGGACACTATGAAAGCAGCACTTAGAGGAAAATTTATTTCATGGAGCGCATTTAATAAAAGAAGTAAAACTCAAAAAATAAATGACTTAACACTACAGCTCAAAGCCCTAGAAAAAGAAGAACAGACCAACACCAAAAGTAGTAGAAGACAGGAAATAGTTAAACTCAGAGCTGAAATCAACGAAATTGAAACGAAAGAAACAATACAAAAAATTGACAAAATAAATAGTTGGTTCTTCTTAAAAATAAACAAAATTGATAAACCTTTAGCCACACTAACAAAGAGAAGACGAGAGAAAACCCAAATCACTAAAATTCGGAATGAACAAGGAAATATCACAACAGACACGACTGAAATACAAAACATAATTAGAAGTTATTTTGAAAATCTATACTCCAACAAAATAGAAAATTTCGAAGACATCAACAGGTTTCTAGAGACGTATGAATTACCTAAACTGAACGAGGACATACACAATTTAAATAGACCAATTTCAAGTAATGAAATAGAAGAAGTCATCAAAAGCCTACCAACAAAGAAAAGTCCAGGACCAGATGGGTTCTCAGCCGAGTTCTACAAAACCTTTAAAGAAGAGCTCATTCCAATACTTCTCAAAGTATTCCATAAAATAGAAGAGGAGGGAACCCTCCCAAACTCATTCTATGAAGCCAATATTACCCTGATACCTAAGCCAGACAGAGACACATCGAGGAAAGAAAATTTCAGAACAATATCCTTAATGAACATCGACGCAAAAATTCTAAACAAAATTTTAGCAAATCGCATACAAAAACATATTAAAATGATAGTGCACCATGATCAAGTGGGTTTCATCCCAGGGATGCAAGGTTGGTTCAACATCAGGAAATCAATAAATGTCATTCACCATATCAATAGACTTAAAGTCAAGAATCACATGATTATTTCCAAAGATGCAGAAAAATCATTTGATAAAATACAGCACTCCTTCATGCTCAAAACACTAGAAAAAATAGGATATTGAGAACATTCCTTAGCATTGTAAAGGCCATCTATGCTAAGCCCATGACTAATATCATTCTAAATGGTGAAAAACTGAAAGCATTCCCCCTAAAAACTGGAACAAGGCAGGGATGCCCTCTTTCACCACTTCTTTTCAATATCGTACTTGAAACTCTAGCCAGAGCAATTAGACAGACCAAGGAAATTAAAGTGATACGAATAGGAAAAGAAGTACTCAAACTATCCCTGTTCGCTGATGACATGATTATATATTTAGAGGAACCTGGAAATTCCACCAGAAAACTTTTAGATCTCATAAGTGAATTCAGTAAAGTAGCGGGATATAAGATCAATGCACATAAATATAAGACATTTTTATACATAAGTGATGAATCTTCAGAAAGAGAAATTAGGAAAACTACCCCATTCACAATAGCATCAAAAAAAATAAAATAAAATACTTGGGAATCAATCTCACAAAAGAGGTGAAAGACCTCTACAATGAGAACTACAGAACACTAAAGAAAGAAATTCAAGAAAACCTTAGAAGATGGAAAGATCTCCCATGTTCTTCAATGGGAAGAATTAATATTGACAAAATGGCCATACTACCAAAAGTGCTATACAGATTCAATGCAATTCCAATTAAAATCCCAATGATGTACCTTACAGAAATAGAGCAAGCAATTATGAAATTCATCTGGAAGAATAAGAAACCCAGAATAACTAAAGCAATCCTTAGCAGAAAGAGCGAAGCAGGGGGTATCGCAATACCAGATCTTCAACTCTACTACAAAGCAATAGTAACAAAAACGGCATGGTATTGGTACCAAAATAGAAAGGTAGATCAATGGTACAGAATAGAGGACATGGACACAAACCCAAATAAATACAATTTTCTCATACTAGACAAAGGGTCCAAAAATATGCAATGGAGAAAAGATAGCCTCTTCAACAAATGGTGCTGGGAGAATTGGAAATCCACATGCAACAGAATGAAACTAAACCCATATCTCTCACCATGCATGAAACTAAACTCAAAATGGATTAAGGACCTCGGAATCAGACCAGAGACCTTGCACCTTATCGAAGAAAAAGTAGGTCCAGAGCTTCAACATGTCGGCTTAGGACCAGACTTCCTCAACAGGACTCCCATAGCACAAGAAATAAAAACAAGAATCAATAACTGGGATAGTTTCAAACTAAAAAGCTTTCTCTCAGCAAAGGAAACTATCAGCAATGCGAAGAAAGAGCCTACAGAGTGGGAGAAAATCTTTGCCAATCATACTTCAGATAGAGAACTAATCTCCAGAATCTATAAAGAACTCAAAAAACTCTACAACAAGAATGCAAATAATCCAATCGACAAATGAGCTAAGGAAATGAATAGACACTTCACAGAAGAAGATCTACAAGCAATCAACAAACATATGGAAAAATGTTCAACATCTCTAGTAATAAGAGAAATGCAAATCAAAACCACCCTAAGATTCCATCTCACCCCAATTAGAATGGTGATTATCAAGAATACAAGCAACAACAGGTGTTGGTGAGGATGTGGGGAGAAGGGTACACTCATACATTGCTGGTGGGGCTGCAAATTAGTGCAGTCACTCTGGAAAGCAGTGTGGAGACTCCTTAGAAAACTTGGAATGGAACCACCATTTGACCCAGCTATCCCACTCCTTGGCCTATACCCAAAAGACTTAAAGTCAGCATATTACAGAGATACAGCCACATCAATGTTCATAGCTGCTCAGTTCACAATAGCCAGATTGTGGAACCAACCTAGATGTCCTTCAATTGATGAATGGATAAAGAAACTGTGGCATATATATACAATAGAATATTACTCAGCCATAAAGAATGATAAAATTATGGCATTTGCAGGCAAATGGATGAAATTAGAGAATATCATGCTAAGTGAGATAAGCAATCTCAAAAAACCAAATGACAAATGATATCACTAATAAGTGGATGATGACACATAATGGGGGGTGGGAGGGGTTAGTGTTAGGGTTAGAGTTAGGGTTAGGGAGGGGGGCAAGAATGGAGGAAGGAAGGACTGTATAGAGGGAAAAGAGGGATGGAAGGGGGGGGGGGAGGGAAAAATAACAGAATGAATCAAGCAACATTACCCTAAGTAAATTTATGATTACACAAATGGTATGCCTTTACGCCATGTACAAACAGAGAATCTACATGTATCCCATTTGTTTACAATAAAAAAAAAGTATTGTTCCTTTTTGGAGAATTTTCCAATACCTCCAAGCCCCAGTAGTACTTGTCTGAATACCAGTTATGATACAGGATCATCCTTAAAGGTATGGCATTTGTGGTAAAAAAAAAAATGGCAACTGGAATCCCTTTGGCACCATCTCAAGTAAATCTGGGAGTACCATCTCAAGTAAATTATTAACCTCTCTAAAAATGCAGATACTGCTACCAACCAACCTCTGAGGACTGATGCAAGGATTACATGAGTGAGTACCTTCAAAGTATCTCTTGTGCAAAAAGAAGACTATTTTTAGCAACAATGTATTGCATGCTTGGAAATCACTAAGAGAATAGATTTTAAGTGTTGTCACCACAAAAAAAATATGTGAAGTAACACATGATAATTAGCTCACATATTAATTAGATCAATTTAGCCATTTCACATTGTGTATTTAAAACATCATCATGTTCATCATGTTGCATGCATAAATATTACAATTTTATTTGCTAATTAAAATAAATAATAGTTTTTTTTTTAAATGAGTACTAGTACTAAGAAATGGCCATTGTTAGTTTAATATTTTAATCTATGATTCTCCCATAGCCTATGGTGTTTTATAAATGAAAGATATTTATCAAGGAGCCAGCTCAATGCTTGACATCATCCTTGGTCCTGGAGATACAGCTATACATAGCAAGACCAGGTCTTTGATTGATCTTCAGTGTTAGGAACAGTGAAATGTTACTAATAAGGAAAAAAAATCACATTCTGAATAATTTATGCAGGATATTAAAATTGAGTTATTTTGGAGATGGATTAGATAGCTATTTTAGAAGGGTGTTTAGGGAAGTCTTGCCTAAGATGAGACATTCCAGCTCTTATTATAACCTTCTTACTACCACCAAACAAAACCTAATAGTAACACAAGTTTGCATACAACTGAAATAATATAATATGTGGTCTTTTATTTGTGCCTTCTTTCACAAAGCATGTTTTCAAGGTTCAGCATGTTGCAACATGAATAAGTATTTCATTCCTTTGTATTGCTGAATAATACTCTGTTATTTGAGTTTACCACTTTTATCAGTTGATATACTTTTAGATTGTCTGAACTTTTTTGGTCAGTATAGATGCATCACTATGAACAATCATGCACAAAGTTGTAGACAATTTTTTTTTGATGGGTCTGTACTTAGGAATGGAATTTCTAGATCATATGATAAGTCTATATTTATCATTTAAAGGTAGTGCCAGACTTTTCCAGTGTCTTCCAAATCTTATATTCCCTTCATCAGTGTGCAAGAGATTCAATTTCTCTGAATCCTCACCAATCATTTTGCCTAGCTCTTTGATTACATTTATCCTAGTAGGTTTGAAATAGTATCTCATCATGCATTTTGATCTATATTTCCCTGATGAATAACCATACTGAACCTGTGGACATTGGCATGTATTCTTTGAAATAAAATGTCTGTTCCTACCCTTTGACAGTGTTTTAACTGGATTATATATCTTTTCTATTGAGTTATAATTGTTATCTAGACACTTTAGATGAAAGTCCCCTACCAGATATATCATCACAAGTATTATATATGTATATATAAACAAGAACATATATATTATATATATACATATATATAATCTTAGCTCATGCTTGCAAGTAATATGTATACATATATGTATATATAAACAAGAATATAGATACATAGCTCAACTATGCAATTTAGGTATTTTTCTGAGTAATTAAAGTAACTTGACCAAATCCATAGAACTAGAAACCCAAACCTAGATAGGGACCCAAATCCAAACTAACTCCCCAAATCTACTGCATCTCTGACAACTTATAATTCCATGACATAAGTAATTAATACACAAATTTGTAGATAGTAGAGTCTAGAAAATTGGAAATAAAAATGGGATTTAATTGTAATCTAATTAGGCATGGAAATGGCCCTTATTTCACAAATCATTGCTATTAAGTTTGTCATTTTAAGAGTCTAAGATAATGTATAAAGATATGAAAAATTAATACTTCATCAATATTCTCTGCTAAGTGGACTTGAATGATTCATGAATTTCCTTCATCTTAAAGTCATTAAACTGCTATAAACTGACATATGTTTTTAGAGTATTCAAGATTTCAAATGATTTTAAAATCATTTCTAGCATAAGATGATTCAACACCTAGAATAAATTTTCATTGCAACTCTAACCAAGTTATAGATTCAACAGGAAAATGCTATACATGGCAAATGCAAAATTTTTTCACACGAGTCCCAGCAGTTGTATTGTTTACATATTTTTTATGTAATGTTCATAAAAATCAAAAACATATCTTCTCTGTGAACCAAGCACAAAAAGTTGCTAGTGAACACTTTGTCTTGGTTTTGTGAGCACTGTGTATTCCCTTACTTAAAAACATCCTGGAAGTAGTTCTCTTACTCTTTTCTTAAAAGCTGTGAGCAATGAGGAATAAGATTGCAGAGTTCCATTTTTAATGGGCACATTATAATTATACATAAAAGTGGGATTCATTGTGATAATAAATAGAAGGGGGAGCAGTAGAGGTGGGGAGGGGATGGAGGAGGGAAAGGGGAAGTCCTGGGGAATGAAATGGAGCAAATTAAAAAAAAAAAAAAAAGATTTTAGAGTTCTGCCTCTTGAAACAACCAAATTCAGAGTGGAACAAAATTAGAGACAGACAGATTATAAGTAAGTTTTCAGTGGTAGTTTGGTATGAGTAAGGAAGAAGATTTTATAATGGCCAGAATATGTTGTTGCCATGTGACTCAGATTCATTAAGGGTCCAGATGTGCATGGTATCTGAAAAACTCAAAGTGAAGCAGCCTTGATCTCTGCTTTTATGGGATATCACCTAAATATTAATGGTAAATTATTTTCCACAATGTTAAGTGTTAGAAGAAAATATATCTTTTGTTTTTAAACCTGCACTTGAACATTTTTTTGATAACTGTAGTTCAAAGGAGTTTCCTTTCTTCAAGTCATTAAAACTTATTTAAGGGAGACTCACTGAGGGCTTTTACTTGATCTGTGATGCTATGGAAGACACATTTCTTATGATCATATGAGACAATGGTGTACAAAATTATTATGATCAGCAGAAAAATTAACATCAAGAAGAGCCTAGGATTAGGGCACAATGGTACATGCCTGTAATCCCAGTGGCTCAGGAGGCTGAGGCAGGAGGATTGCAAATTTAAAGTCAGCCTTAGCAAAAAGCAAGGTGCTAAGCAATTTAGTGAGATCGTGTCTCTAAATAAAATACAAAACTGGGTTGGGGATGTGGCTCAGTGCTCAAGTGCCCTTGAGTTAAATTCCCAGTAACCCCCACCCCGCAAAAAAAAAAAAAAAAAAAAAAAAAAAAAGAGCCTAGGGAACTGATCAGTATGGAATAAAATAATTATCATGAAAACATCAGACATCTTTTTTATTAATTATGTCCTCAAGTCCTCCCTACTACCTCTATGTCAAGAGCACCTTTCAATTTACTACATGATATAACTTTGGTTTTGCTATAAAGCAAATATAAATTCAGTTCAAAATTTAGGATTTAATGTCTATTTATATTTAATTACTAGCTAGACATTTATAAGATATTAAATAAAATATAAAACTTCCCTACTAAACAAAATATTTCAAATTCATCTTATTATCGATATTTAGCATCTTTAGACTCAGGATAGATATGGTAGTCTCCTCGTTACCTAAATGCCCTTCTTTAAAGATTCATACCTACTTGAACATATCCAAAATAATTCCTAACAGTATACAATAGCAAGAATACAAAAATCCTTTACTTTGGTGTCATTTAGCATCATTTTCCACAATAATTTTTGTTTATGTAAATATAAAACTAACATCCTTAGTTTTAAAAAAGCTCCTAAATATTTTCTTTGATACTACAAACTGATTGGTTATGAGAAAATAAGTACCCATCACAAGCTGAGGAAAAGATAAAGCAGAACAATAAGTAAAACATGAGAACTTTCCTAGAGATTTGTTAAAGAAGTTTAAGTTAGAAAAACATCCTAGAGAGAGAAGGGCTCCTTTAGCTCAGGTCAAGCCCATTTGAAACCAAGGGACACTAACTAGTTCTACTTTGATACAACTGATGTTTTGTTAAAATGGCAGGTCATAACAAAAAGGTTATACTGTATTCCCATTTTTACCAGTCAACTTGATATTTGTACAATGGTTCTAAGTAGCTTTTATAAAATAGAACCACTGAATATCACCATTGTAACAGCTTCATGGATGCTTCCTTGCTAATTGTTCTAGAGGAAGTTTGGTTAATAACCCAACAGGGGTCTGGGAATGTTGAGGTATATAAGACATCTTTCTTGAGCCCATGTAACCTCACCTCTGAAATCCTCATTTCAAAGTCTAAGAGTAACTTTGAGACATACAAAGTCACAGTGTTCTGAGATAATCCTCAGACTGTCCTCATTATCACCAAGGAATAGACTTCTCCACAGGAAAGCAACTAATAGAAACAAAGTATTATATCTGCCATAGCCAGGCACAAACTAAGTAAAAATTCATACTGAGAAATAAAGACTGGTATTTTTGTCTGTATTGTTCAACTTTAAGCATTGTATGTTCAACTTTAAGACCCAAATCAGTAAAAGAAAAAGAAAAAGAAAAAAAAAGCCATAACAAAACTAAAAGTGAATGTCTCTCTTCCTGTACTGGTACAAATGGTGACCTACAAAAGGTATGCTCACTCCCTTATCCCCCAAATATGTGAATGTTACCTTACCGTGGGGAAAGGGAGAACTTTCAAATGTAATTAAATCATGAATTTTGAGATGAGATCATCCTAGATAACCTGGTGGAATCTAAATCCCAAGAGACAGTGGGAAAACTAGATATTGGAGTGATGTGACCCCTAGCCAGGCATGGCATGAATTCTTCCACAGAATTTCTGCAAGGAGTCAAGTCCTACTCACATCCTGATTTTAGACTTTGACCAGCAGAATCGGGAAAGAATAATTTCCTATAGTTTTAAGCAACCAAGTCTGTAGAATGTTATAACAACTCTAAGAAATGAATGTACTTCCAATCCCCACCCACATATTCCTAATCAATATGTTTGTTTAAATAGCTTCCAATAAACAAGTTTTAACAAATTGAAATATTCTGCTGTGTGTGGGAAATATTCCTGTTGCTTTAAGTTCTGGCTGACATCTTTCTCTAGAGGATATTCTCATGAATAAGAGAATCACTGGTTAAGAGTACCTTCAGAATTTCTACTTTTTCACCCCTTACTTTCAAAATGCTTTCTATCTCCATTACAGATGTATGTTAATGCTGCTTGCTCAGATATGACCCACTTTCTGAAGGAAATGTAACCACTATAATGAACCTATTCCTATTGGGTATGGATATGAAGCTGAACTAATGATTATAAAGTTGCACTGAAGGTGTGTGATGTGTGAACCAATTGGTTTTCTTCTGGGACAATCATATTACATAACCTGGGATTAGTTGTAATCCTACACTTTAGTTAGTACAATTTAAATAGGGACATTTCCTACCAATAAACACTGTCAAGTGCTCCGTTAAGAATAAAGAGAGAAACACATTTCCAAACTGTCAGTATGTAAGTGCCTAAATCATGGAGTAGATCAAATACCATTTTCCTTCCAGTTTGTTCTTTGGGAGATGTTGCCTTTCTATAACCCAAGTGTTTATAAACAAGGCATTCTCAGATATGACAGAAATGAAAAGGCTACTAACTCAAACTCCTAAACAACATACCAAAGTAGGTCAGTGTGAGGATTCTGGGGCTCTGTTCTTGATGGCCCAAGGTGGCTTTCTGAACTAACTATATAGGGATTAATACAGATAATGAATTTTCTGCAAAAGTAGAGATGAGGCTCAGTCACTGAAGAAATAAATTCTCAAATAACTTACAGAAGTAATGGTGTTGTGCTTCTTTTGAGAATTACATTTAACATGCTGTGCGTAAGCCTAGGATTAAACTATAATCTTTCCAATATGAACTCTTGGCCATATGGCTGTCCTTTGGTTGTGATCATTGCATAAGTAAGATTTTGTTTGTGGGGGTTTATTTTGTGTGTGTTCTGGTTTGGTTTAGTTTCATTTTATACTTCAGTATCTTTCCCTTTGCGATAAGTTATAAGCAGGTATTCTTCACACTGGTCACTGTGCCGTGATGAATATTATTCTTATAGTGAATTAGTACAGACTCTTCATAGTTTGAATAATGTGTACTTAAAAAGCAACACTGAGAATAGTCAATTTGTGTAATTTTAGGATGCAGTTTTCAAACTGGAATTCAAATATTTCAGGAACTCAAGGAATATTTTTTCAATGAAAGTCATGCTATTTGTTCTTTCCTTTTCTGTCCTGAGGCAACATTTCCTCCATTTGCTGGTAAGATCTGCCTCTTCACCTATGTCTTTCACTATCTGAAAGTTGCTGGGTCTCTTACTGACTCTCTTGGACACTGATATCTATCTGTTCAAGTTATCTTCAAGTTAAATCTTAGGTCTCTCCATTGCAGCTTCACTGGGAAAGTGTATTTACATTTTAACAAGTAATTTAAAGAAAACACAATCTTGTCTCTTTCTTTTGTAATACTTTTCCCAAGGAGAGAAACGAGGTCATTTGAGTAACAGTTATTGGAAAATTTGGTTGAGGTTTTATTTTTACTTTTTGAAAATTAATAAAGTATTAAATTTTAAGATATAGTATATGAGCATATATAAATAAAATAATTTGCCTGAAAGAAAGTTTTCAGGTATTGGCCAAAATACTTACTTACTCTCTACTACATATCCAGTTAGATAGAAAGGAGAATGTATTTCAGCTCTAGAAGTTTCTGAGGTCATTGTCACACTAGAGTGCTTCACAGAATATGGAATAACACTAAAAGACAAGAGACAACTTCAGTTTAAAAATTGGGTTATTTTTTTTAACCATATAAACAGACCAGAGGGCCACAATTCAAAGATGCCAAAAGGACAAAGTATAGACCTATACCACATATTGATGTTTTTCACACCTACAGGCTGTATGTATAACAGTAGTCCCAAAAAATCATTATGGAACTGTAAGACTCCTATCACTAACTGATATCATCGCTGTTACAACATTGTGATGCAACACATATCTCACATGTTTTTGTTGAGGTTGGTTAAAATGAATCTACCATGCTGCCAGTTGTATAAAAATTACATTTAATTATGTATGGTACATAATACTTGATAATGATGCTACATGACCATATTCCTGTATTATGTATTACTATTCAGCAAACACGTAACTGTTCAATACTCTTAAACAATGCAGAGGTTAGAGATCCCAATACCCATGAAGCTCAGAACCCAAGTCCAACTTTTGACTCCCTGAAATTACAACAGGAGGTGGCTACTGAATTATTATAGTAGCAAAGTGTTACTACAGTTCATTTTATGCACTTATGAGTTGATATTTATTGCATGTGTACATTGTTTACATTTCTCTCCACTGGGAATGGTGCCATAGGTGGGTGGGTGGGTCAGTGTTGATAAATTTCAACATTGTAATAGATTTGTGCATATTTTATATGGTAAGTGATAAAACAGACTTACCTACATGTACTTTATACATTCACAACATAAAATTTTCTCAATTTTTTGACATTTCTAGTCTTCATAGTTTATCTGCATTTTTTCAAAGTGTTGCAAATATTTTAAAAATTTCTTATGAAAGTGAACTCATGTTTTCCAAGAGTCAACTGGAGTAGTTTTTACTATCATTTTAGAAAATACTCCTGCTTCAAACAAAAAAAAAAGTGTTTTTTCACTGTAAAATGGTGTCATCTTATACCCAGCAACAGTCATATATGTCTTGTGTTCACTGCATCTCTTAACTACATCCAGGGACTGTGTGGGGTGATTGGCCTATATTACCTCAGCTTGTACCTCTGTGGTGTTCACACAACAATGAAATCACCTAATATCACGTTTCTCAGAATGTATCCCCATCATTAGGCAATGTACAACTGTAATATTCTAACAAGGAATTTGAATTCCTCTGGAGGATGAATTACAACTTGTTTCTTCTTGATATTTGCAATTTCATAATGTATTAAATATCAACTTTCTATATTTACCATTTTGATAATAAGTTTTGCAAAAGTATAAGTAAACTTTTCGTAAAACTTCAGTGCACTGGCTTAATGGCAATGTTCTTATTTGGCTAATACTATAATGAGTTTTACCACAATATCATGAATGCAGATGTACTTAGTACTAATTATTTTAATTGATTTTTTTAGTTGAAGTATTGGTCATTTTAAAATGACATTTAAACCATGTTAAATGTCAAGCAATAATTGTTGTCAGGGGCTATGCCATGCAGACTACGCCAAGATGGTGCCTGGCAGCCAGCCAGAAGTTGTTTTGATCACATTGGCGGTGAGGAAGTCGGTTAACATAAACACACTCAGGTGCATTATCATTGGCCGTATTCAAGTGAGTCCATGCACACAACGTGTGCACATGTGTTCCCGAGTGCTCCTGCTCGTGCCTGCTTGTTTTAACCTTTGCCGTGATTGGGCAGCTGGCTCCTCGCCTGATCTTCGCTTAACTGGCGTGGCCCTACCCTCCACCTCCTGGAGGGAATATAAGCGGGCAGTAGGCAGAAAGCAGAAGGCAGATGGCAGATCGCAGAGCGGAGGACTAAGAACACACCTCTAGGTCGCAGATCACAGTATCGCACTACACGGGTCGCGCCACTAAGAAGTACCTCTAATAGCGCCTTTAGCATGCACCTCTAGCATGCACCTTTAGTTCACAGGATGCAGGATGCACCTCTAAGAAGAAGCAGCAGAACTCTAAGAAGAAATAGATCTCTGAAAGTGTAGCAAGTCTCTTTTCCTCTAAGCAAAGTCTTTCTCCCTCTCAAAGCCTCTCTTCCTCTAAAATTAAGCAAGCCGCTCTTCCTCTATAAGCTAGAGAATAAGCAAGCAAGGAAGGAAGCAGCTCAGGAATAGAAGTAGTTTATTTCCAGTCCACCTCTGATAAATACCCACGAGATTGTTGCTGCAGGCGCTAACAAATATCCACGGGATCGTTGCTGTGGGCGGCAACAAATTGTAACTATTATCTGTTCATCCTAGATGTTGAAGGTCAGGTAGAAATGGTAATAGAGGTTCTTCCCATCTCAAGAACTGGAAGGTAGCATAGTGTGAGCTTCCTTCTAAATTAATTTGTGGTAAGGAAAGAGGCACTACTTCCAAAGAATGATGCTTGATTTTTGTTAAATGGCTCTGACTCCTTTCCTCTGAATTGGTCCTGCTGAAACAACAGAATCAAGAGTTTGCAAGAAGACTGTCATGAGCTGGTCTGATGAATGAATGAGGCAATAGCGTCCTGGCAGAAGCAGGTGGTGGAGCCAGAAAGAATGGTCTGGAAGTGGAAGTGTTGATCTCGCTTCATTGCTGTGGGAAAATCAATGCCTGTCCATCACACTGAAGAAATTCACAGCAACTGCTCGGTTGGTGGGGTCTACAAGGGCCACAGCCTCCCAAATTTCAAAGTTAAAAGAAGACACTCATTTCACTGCTATGTGAGCACCAAAGAACTCATCATTAGTGCAGTGGAAGCACTCCATGAAGTATTATGTAGCAGGTAGAATTTGTTTTTACCAAATGTAAAACTTCATTTTGAAGAAGGTCCAAATGTAGGCCAGTAAATGGGTGAAAAACGAACTGTCAAAATTTTCCTTAACACTGAAGTCACAAAATAAAATTAATGGTATACTACAACTGCTTTGTAAGTGTGACCTTGGGAAGCATTTTGGTGCACTCTTAGGAAAAAGAACTTCTGCAGTTAAATTATCCAAAGAAATTAGGTGAGTCTGAGGTGTCAATATAAATTATCAATACTGATGATTTTGATGTTTCTCCTGTCTTCATGTTCTCATATTTGTTGGCCCATCTTAGGAAGCACTGCCTGTGATTATCTGTCTTTTCTCATGTACCTTAATGTTATGTTTAGAGAGTTATCTTCCTTGGTGTTCCACCCAACTTAGGTCTCCTTGTGTCTGATCCCATAACTGAACTAGATAGAACAGGAGTTTCAGAAGTTAGAGATGGACCCCAGGATGCTTTCACATCATAATTAATCTCCTGCTTCTAATAATTCAGTGTCAACTACCTCCTGAGGGAGGTTCTCCATTACCCTGAATCTCATACTGGCAGACTCAAGGCCTGTTAACTCCTTGCTGAAAAAGTTAGCCTAATTTCTGCAGTTTTCAATTTGACAAAGAAGGGGGGCTAAAAATAATCTTGGCTAGGTTAGAAAAGCAATATTGAAAAAAATGTAACATGACTTTCAAGTTTCATTAAGTGGAACATTAGAAATTTATGAAGACAGTGCCACTTTCAAATGATCAGAGGGATTTCCCCAAACTAAAGAATTTAGTTTGTATATTATCTCTGGACCACTCTAATAGTTGGATGTATCTGAGAAATTCAAGAAAGGAGACATATAAGAAAATCTTTTCTGACCAGATCAAGTTATAAGTGTAATCATGATGTATGTCAAAGAAAATAAGAATAATTCTGAGAATCTAAGAAAGCACTGCAATTTTAATAGCTATCTGACAATTTTTCTAATCAGCATTACTATATCTCATATCCTTTCCTTTTCTACTTCTAACTAAGAATTTTCATTTTTAATTGAATCATAAAACTCAAGTTATACAAGTAGTAATCAGGCTTAATGCATACAGTGTGCAACAAGACCATGGTGAGTCCAAGGATTGTAGAAAATATTCTCATTAAAAACTGGATATATCCATTCATCTGTTGAAGGGCATCTCGCTTCCACAATCTAGCTCTTGTGAATTGAGCTGCTATAAACATTGATATGACTGTGTCACTGTAGTATGTTAATTTTAAGTCCTTTGGGTATAAACCAAGGATTACTGGGTCAAAAGGTGGGTCCATTCCAAGTTTTCTGAGGATTCTCCACATTGCTTTCCATAGTGGCTGCACCAATTTGCAACTCCACCAGCAACATCCATGCCAACATCTATTGTTTGTGTTCTTGATAATAGCCATTCTAATTGGAGTAAGATGAAATCTTAGAGTTGTTTTAATTTGCATTTCTCTAATTACTAGAGATGTTGAACACTTTTTCATATATTTATTAATCACCTTTAAATCTTCTTCTGCAAAGTGTCCATCCAGTTCTTTGGCCCATTTATTAACTGGGTTCTTTGTATTTTTGGTGTAAAGTTTTGTGAGTTATTTATAAATTTTGGAGATTAGTGCTCTATCTGAAGTGTGTGTGGAAAAGATTTTCTTCCACTCTGTAAGCTTTCTCTTCACATTGTTGATTATTTCCTTTGCTGAGAAAGAGATTTTTAGTTTGAATCCATCCCATTTATTGATTCTTGCTTTTATTTCTTGTGCTTTGGGAGACTTTTTTAAGGAAGTCTGGTCCTAAGCCAACATGATGAAGATTTGGCCTATTTTGACCTATTTTTCTTCTATTTGGTGCAGGGTCTCTGGTCTAATCCTAAATCTTTAATCCATTTTGAGTTAAGTCTTGTGCAGGATGAAGAAACTAGTATATATACACAATGGAATATTATTCAGCCATAAAGAAGAATGATATTATGGCATTTGCAGATAAATGGATGAAATTGAGGAATATCATGTTAAGTGAAATAAGCCAATCCCCAAAACACCAAAGGCCAAATATTTTCCCTGATAAGTGAATGATGATACATAATGGGAGTAGAGGGGTGGGGGTGAGAGAAGAATGGAGAAACTTTAGATTATGTAGAGGGAAATGAGAGGGTGGGGGGTGGGGATATGAAAGATGATGGAATAAGACAGACATCGTTACCCTATGTACATATATGATTACATGAATGGTATGAATCTACATCTTGCACAAGCACAGAAATGTAAAGTTGTACCCCATTTGTGTACAATGAATCAAAATACAGTCTGTAAAAATAAAAATTTTAAAGACTGAATATAATAATTTCATTGTTATATATCATAATGAACTCTTTGTATTAAATTAGTCATTAGAGGTAAATCCTTCTGCCTTTGCTTTTTAACAGTTCTAATAGTCAAGAGAAGTGGTAAACAGTGAACTTCAACACAGACCTTGCCCCCTAACCTAGTTCTAAGTCCAGTCCCCAATCTAACACACATTTTAAAAAGCTACTGTGCTAGGGATATCTCACATAGACCTGGAAAAGAACTCCGCCATGCCTGAGCCATAACCCAGACAAAATCCAAATGTGTGGAGTCATATCTATTGGGGCTCCAAAGCCTGAGTCAGAGAAGGGAATTTGATGGTTTCAGCAATAGTCTCTTCTTTGGAATTCTATTTTTATAATTTCTTTCTACTCAAATCCATTTTTCATTTTATAGATGGGTTGATGCTTTTAAGATACCAATTGTAAGTTATACCTTCCCCCAAATGTTCAAAATGTTATCTTTCATATCTCATAAGACAGAATTGAAACTTTGCATCTTGACTACATCATACTCCCAACTCTTTAATTATTCATCCCATGAATCCCCAATACATCTCTTTGTCCCATTTCCAACTTTAATATCTACTGTGTATTTTTCATGCCATTTTCCCCTTCCCAAAAATGTCAACCACTTAGCTTGATCCTAAGTTCTGTTGGTCACAATATTACTTTTGTAGTTATATATCTGAATTCTTATAGCATTTCTTTCCTGTGTATTCTTTTTTTGATATCTAATTATATGCATCTGTATCTTATTATTATTTCAACATTTAATCAGATTTCCATAATTAGTTATTTAGATGATAATCACTGCTGTATATGAGACCATGCAGTTTCCCATTTAGCAAAGTGTTTGCTAATATCAGGTTCTTTTTGTCTATTAAATGGATGAGTGTGGGGAGAGGAAAATCAAGTTCAGTGACTTAAGCTAAATCAGGAATAGTATTAGGTCTCTTGGATACTTAAGTCCAAGAAATATATAAGAAGCAAGAGCTAATGGTTTCTCACCTCTGACAACATCAGACAATGCATACTAGAAAATTACTTGGATATGTGCTTGTGGTAATCTGTTTGTGTCACTGTGACCAAAATACCTGACAAGAACAACTTAGAGGAGGAAGGGTTTATTTTGGCTTACGGTTTCAGTGGTCTCAGTTTGTGGTTAGCCAAGTCCATTCCATTTGGCCTGAGGCGAGGTACAACACCATGGCTGAAGGGCAAGGCAAAGGAAAACTTTTCAGTTCATGGTGTTCAGGAAACAGAGAAAGGGAGATAGAGAAAGAAGAGAGAAAAAGGGGCCAGGGCTAAGAAAACCATTCCAGGCATGCCCCCAGGGACCTACCTCCTCTAAGTAGTTCCCACCTCTCAGTAATTCATTCAGTTATCCATCCATTAGTCCACTTGTTACATTAATCCACTGAGTCAGAAACCTCATGATCCAATCATTGCCTCACAGCTGCACCTCTGAACCTTGCTGTACTGGGGTCCATGCTTTCAACACAAGACTCTGGGAGACGTTGCAAGTCAAACCACAACAGTGGTGGTGGTCACATCCTCACTAAGGTTTTTTGTTTGTTTGGGGTACTAAGGATTGAATCTAGGGTCACTTAACCACTGAGCCACATCCAGCCCTTTTAATTTAATTTAATTTTTTTTTAATTTGAGACAGCATTTTGCTAAATTGCTTAGAGCCTTGCTAAATTACTGAGGCTGGCTCTGAACTTGTGATCCTCTTGCTTCAGCCTCCTGAGCCACTGGGATTACAGGCATGCCCAACCATGCCCAGCTCAATAAAGATTTTCACAAGACTATTTTTTCCAGTGTGTGTTGCTTTAAAGTAGTCTTCCCATGATATTGCAGAATATCTAATAGTGGTTGATATCTCAATTTGCCTTTTTGGAGAAATAAGATTATTTCAAAATGTGTCTGAGATACTTTCATTAACATTTTAAAAAGTAATAATAGATTTTGACATCCAAATAAGGTTGGAATTTTTGGTTTTGATATTTTGTTTTTTGGGGGTATTTTTGGCCATATAATATTTTGGAAGGCTATAATTGTTCAGCTGCCATGATCAAAATGTCTTATTGAAATTTACAATCAAAGCCAGTTTATAAGTAACATGAAAGAAAAATAAATCTTATCATCACAGTTTGGTATTTCAAATAATACCCACTTTATTCACTAAACCGAGTTCCAAATTGAATTTTCCTAAAACAAATCTTTCTTGAAAGGATAATTTGACATTATTAAATTATTGATACTTTTTAAATTGACTCAGATACAGAAAGCAATCAGAAAGAAGGAGTTCGAAAAATAAAAAGCAACAATGCAAATCATGAGGATATTTCTGGTTTGCAAGGGAGACTTTCGAAGAATATAAAAATGTACCCTTTCAGAATTGGGAGAATCTTAGTGATAGAGTGCATGCTTAGCATGTAGAAGACCCAGGGTTCAATCCCCAGCACCCCCCTAAAATTACTCTCTTAATCGTATAGGTTCTGCTGTGTGCTTGTTAATATTAATTAACATAATATTATGTTAATATGTGTACTTACAAGTACACATAATGAATGAGAGTATTTTTGTATGGTCCCTTTCAGTTAAAATTCTTAAGACCTATCACCCTGTAGGTACCATGCTGGTGATCAAAATCAAAATGAAACAAGTAGTTCCACCTAGTCAGGAAGACATATGCATGTAAGGCAATATATAATTAAATGTTATAAGTGCAATTGTACAGGGGATCTCCAATGTTTGATGTGTGGTTATCCTTGGTCGATGAGGGACTAGAAGAGTGTTAACATTTTTCAAGATCACAAGTGCTCTGTTATAAAAGCAAACCCCACAGAGGTAGGTTAAGTAAGGAAGCCATTGCATCACAAACTAGAGAACTTTCTCTTGAAGAAATGCAAAAAGTAAATTGCAAAGGTAGAGATATGAAGAAAAAATGTGAGGTTTGTGCAATAATGTAGAAAACATTGTGTTCCATCTGCAATTTTTTATAGAATATTCTTTGCTTTTACTTTGCGCCTGTCTTTCAAGCTATAATTTTGTTAAAATTCCTTAAATATTTTATGAGTAAATAATTGTGTATATGCATAAATAAAATGTGTGTATATAGCATTGACATTAAGTATGCATTATATACTTCAATATCCTCATTCCTATAGATATTCTTTTCCTAATATTAAAGAGTTCAAATATATTATCTGTGAAAAAAGTCAATCCTGTTTAGCCTCATTGAAAAGACATGAGGAATGAATATATGTGATTTTCACTCAAATAAAATTACCACAAAATATTTAAATATAGCAACAGAAACATTTTATCCTTATGGAATTTATTTTATTCTAGAAAAAAGACAATAAGCAAAACTAACAAGCAAAATATATACCATGTTAGATAGTGGTAACATGAATAATAGAACAATGAATCAGGGAATGAAGACAGAAGTGTTGAGTAAATAATATTTTAAATATGGTGGCTAGAGATGCTACTAAGAAAAGGTGAAATTCCAGCATCCACCTGAAGAAGGCGCAGGCATAGGCCAAGCAGGGACCTAGCGGAAGAGCACACCAGGCAGGTGCAAAGACCTTGGTGGGAAGCTTTTGGTTTGCTTAAGGAACAGCAAGAAGCCTGGCATGTAAGAAAGAGGAACCAAAGTACAAAAGAGGACAGGGAAAACTGGCCAGGTTGTAGGGGTCTGGGGATGGGCAGCATTCCTAGGAAAAAATATCGGAGAAGGACAGGTGCATGAGTCATAGGCACTGAGGCCAGTTTTAGGGATCCCACTTTTTTTTTTTAATTAGATGAAAAGCCATTAATAAATCTTTGGGAGCCACAGTGTGAGATGATCTGGATGATCTTGAGCTGAAGTGTGATCATCTGAGCCAGCAGACAAGGGCAAGACCAGCTGACCAGTTTGGAAGTTTGGTACTACCCTACTCTAGGAATGAGAGTATCTTGGACCCAGCTGAGGTAGTGAAGATAGAGCATTTGAACTTGTTAGGACAGTGGAGTCAACAGTACATGCTGATGAATTAGAGGTTAGGCAGTGAAAGGAAGGAGCTAAGGACAACAGCAAGGTTCTGACCTGAATTGTCAGAAAGAACGGCCAGGAGTTTCATTGTAGGTATGTTAGGTTTTAAAAGTTTATAAGACCTTCAAACAGAGATCTTGAGTGGGCAATGAAGTCTGGAGTGGAGGGAAGAAGTTCTGAATAGGGATATGAATTCCAGAAAGATCGCATGGTTTGAAGCCATGAAACTGGATGAACTAACCAAGGGATTGGGTATAACTGGAAAGATAGTCCAATGACTGAGCCATGAGAAACTCTAGTATCTAATAGTTAGGAGGATGAAGAGGAGACAGTAAAGGACATCTATGGATGGAGAGCAAGGAGGGATGGCCAGAGCTGACAGAAATGATGAGGAGTCACTGGCACCTTGACTATAGTTTAGACTACATTATCCTGGCTTTGGGTGAACAGGTATGCATAGAAGAAGTGAAGTGAGTTGCAACTGGAACCTGGAACCCTGGGGAACATCAACATTTAAATTCTGGGGGATGCAAAAGAGACGCCAGTAATAATTTTTTAAAAAAGGGAATAAATATATTCAGAGAGGTTGGTTGAGAACTAGAATAAAAACATATCATAGTCCCCAACAGATGAAATGAAAGTTCAATTTTATATACACAAAAGAGATCAAGTAAGATGAAGTTTGAGAACAAATTAGATGTTATAAAGCAACACAGTTTATTAGGACAAAAAAATTAGAAAATAAAGATAGTAAGCATGGAAAATTCTTTTGAATAAATTGATCATGAGAAAGGGAAAAAGTTTAAATGCATCTAAGTAATGTTGATTTGTTTTGGAAAGGATCTTCTAGAGTATGCTATAGACAAAGAATAAAGAAGCAGAAATGGAAATGGCATAAGATAGAATGCTGGAGATAGATCTAGAATGTTTTATTTACACAGATATATACAAATTTGCTTAAAAATAAATCTACTAAATTTCCAAACAAGAAAATTGAGACTAGATATGATGAAATACATTGTCCAAGATGACATGGGTGTTCGTATATTAACCTTCAAATCATTTTGGCCTCATTGAACAAGTTGACATTTATTAGCAAAAGGATGATCTGTGAGTGCTTTTAAGTGCTAATGAGGCAGAATGAGACTAGAGTGTTGAGTGATTATCAGAAGGTAGCTTGGGAGGAATGGCACACTTTATCTTTCCCCATCTATTAACAATTCCTTCTCAGAGTTATTTTATCTAGCCTACCAATGAAACTATAAACCTGTTCTTTCAAATCAAGTCACATCTCCATCATTTTTTTTTAATTTCATAGACTGTGGTATTCCTTGATCTCAAAAGCTAAAAAAAAGCAGCAGGATTACCCCTTTCTGCAAAGATTCCTGAGGTACTTAGCATTCTTTCTCTGAGCTGACAAGTTATAAAATAGAAGATAACGTGGATTAATTTTTTAACATATTTTCTCATCATGTTTACCTAAATTCTAGTTGAGGAGACATGTGGGGTCAAGTCTGTCCCAGTGTAGTCCTGTCTTTTGTGAGGTACATATGCTCTGCTTTTACCAGTATACCTAATAAAAGCCAGTAAGTTTCAGGAAAATGCCCTACAAAATAACCTCAGACAAGAACACACTATTTAATTAGGAAAGAACAGAGAGTCCTAGGGAAGTTTTTTGTTAGTCTTTGCTGGGTGCCTAGGAATGTCCAGAAAATCATGGTTGCTGATGAAGAGAAGAAACTAATTTCCTTCTGCATGATCTTCGATTATTAAAAACTAGAAACATAATTTTTCTGGTAGATAGTTTCTTAATTTATCTAACCATAACTTCAAAACTATGTAGGGATATGAGTAAAAAATAGATTTGTTATACACATTGACTAAATGACAAGCCAAGGTCTTCAAAGTTTGAAAAATGGCATGAAATCACTCACTAGTGGAGTGAAGGGGAATGTGAACTTCTACCTCTTCATTCTTAGGTTACAGCTCCTCCATTCACAAATCTGTCATGTTCAAACCCACCTGCCACCTTGCTGTAATTATGTTCCAGCCTCCATGGCAATGCATTCTGCTCAAGTTTGGAGACACACACCATGTATAGCAAATGGTCTAGAAGCTGGGGATTCAACAATGAGCAAACCTGACAAAATCTTTTTCCCTTGTGGAAAAAGTAGTAGGAAAACAATAAATAAATTAGGAAATGTATAGTGGTTGGTTGACGATAAATGTTGTCAAGAATAGATCAAGTTGTGAAGGATAGCAGAGGTGCAGGGGTTTTATTATATAATTTTTTAACAGGGTAGTCATGGAAGGCTCCATGGAAATGAATTCATTAGAGGCCTATAGGAATGAATGCAAGACAAATGGAATCTGAGGGAAAACTTTAAGACACAATAGCAAATTGAGATTACTGTATTGCCCTTGTAAGCCAATATATGAGAAAAAAGGCCAACAAGGTTTTTGAGTGAAAATATTTTGTCCCATTGGTCTAGAAGTAGATTTTTCACCTTATAATTTTATTTGTAAAAGAACAAATTTTGATCTGATGTTATGGGGTGAAAACTATGTATTGCTTTTGAACTTAAGAACATGAATCTCAACAAAATAAGCAATGATATAAACTGATTATTCCAAAAGGTGGAAAATCAGCCTTTGAATCATCCTTTGCATATCCTCAAATCAAAGGCTATAGTAACTATTAATGTAATTAGGACCTTTTCATGTGCTGCCATCTTGTGGCACAGAAGAAAAGCGTCATTAAATAACACATTCTCTTGACCAAATATTTGTCTTGGGAAAGAAAAGCATACTTTTCAATTGATCTTTAAGATAAAATTCTTTGAATTAAATTAACACTGGATAGATGACTGAAATATGAAATTTATAAGAATCAATACTATCAGTGTGACTAAAAAATTAATTGCACTTTAAAATTATTTCACGATGCATATTTTCCTAATGCATTATATATTATTTTAAAACTAATCTGATTATTCTGTAATCCCCAAATCGACCTGTTTCTGTACTTAGCAGATCTCATCTTTCAACCATTGATGATTAGTTTCCTGCATTTGTTATACAATATATACAAGGGTAATTTTTATTCTTCTCCAGTTCACAACGTTTATCTTTTTTTAGCTGTGACTTGAACAGGGAAGTTGCCTGGGTAATTATGAGCACTGTGCCTGGAAGAAGAGCATCCCTGTGGGGAAGCTGCCTGAGGAGGTGAATTAATCTGTTCCAAAGAGTAATTTCCCTGTCACCTGGAGAGTTAAAAATGTGTGGTGTCACCAGTGGTGTGTTATTTTGACTCATGTGCCTCGAGAGCAAAAGTATGTAAGCGATCACTCTATTGTAACACTAAGTCACAGGGCAAACTCTGTCTCCCTCTAAAAGAAGCCCATCAGGGGAGAGATGAAAAATGAGGTCAAAAGTGTGCAAGATTCCTAGTTTTTATGAAATATCTTGCTGAACCATTGCCTCATAGCTTACTCTTAGCTCAACATAAAAAGTGCATTGTGTGGGTTGAGCTTCCTGAACCATTCAGTGCTCCGTGGCCCTGCTCACGCCTGCCAGGATCCATCACATTTACCTTATCATGGATTGCTTCTTGGTGGGCCTCACTGACCTTTCTTACCTCCCACACTAGACAGCATTTTTTATGTCTTCAAAATGCATTACATTTGTATTTGGTTCTATAACAGTAACTCTCCCAAATTGTCTAATTCTTATACCATGTTTAAATGCACTCGAAGTTTATGGCAGAGATAGGTAGTGGTCCTCATGCATGTGTGCTGAGCTTGTCCATTGGAAGTAACAGAAATCCCAACTCTCATGCACACACTGAGTGGCCCAGCAAGAAGAGTACATTTGCTGGCCTTTTAGATATGGTAGTGTGGCTAAGTTCTAGCCCCTGAAAAGAAACTGAAATATTGAGTGATTCCATTCAAAGATAATTTTTAAAAGACAGCCAGTGTGCTGCACATGATTTTAAAAAAATATATTCCATTTCTAAAGGTAGTATATACACTGTCAAACTCTAGATGGGAAATAAACTGTGCAAAATTTCAGGGGTGTACCACATCAGTTAAGATTTTAGTATTCCAATAGTATGGGGTATATCAAGACATCTTCTCCAAAATCAAAGACAGATTCATACTTTTAAACATCATGTCCCTCCTTGTGAGAGGACTCCGAACAACCACACAGCTGTAAATGCCACAGTGGCTCAATGGAGACTCTGCAGCAACTGCTCTCCACTCATCTTCTCTAACAGTCTTGCAGTCTCCACTTCCTTACAGCTGAAAGGAGAGGGACAGAACCTTCACCCACCATGGGTAAACTTTTGCACATTTATCTCCACTTCTGAGGACTTTTCCAGGCAACCCAACTCAAGACACCTTTCAGTGTCCCCCCATCTGCACTCAGACTTGTCTGATTTGCACATTCTTCTGAACCCCACAGGATCTGAGGTTAAATGTGTTTAACGCTGAACTCTAACCCCCCTCTACCCATTCAGATGTAGTTAAGTACAGTTATATACATCACATATATGATTCTAGGCATGCATGTGCAGACATTTTTTAAAACTGAGAAAAAGTCACGAAAAGTATACACAATTATCTCCAGATTATAGGTATCTTTTATGTTTATTGTTGATATTTTTCTAAAGAAAAATGTGTAATTTTTATAAAAAGAAAAATATTTTTAAGTAAAACAAAAAACTGACATATCTAAATAATAAAAACAAATCTACCATCTAGGAATACAAAATACACAAAATAAATTAAATGGGTTTGTAATACAAACTCCATTCCTGATGACTGATAGGTAAACTATCTATCTCTTTATCTGCATTCCAAGCAGAGTAGTGTAATAAACTTTGTAACTCTGGCTAGGACTATTTCAACACTCAAAAAGAGAGTGAGAGAGAAAAAACAGACTATTCTGCACCCGCTGTCAAGTGGTATTTGTGCTGCAATGTGCTATGAGTCAAGCGAAGGATAAACATAGTAAAAGTGTGGGGTGAGGAACACAGTGTGACACTTACTTAGTGTGGCTTAAATCAGTCAGCATAGGTGGCCTTTAGGAATTTATCAGAAAGGAACTCCTGGTGGTATTGTTATTATTAGAAATTTCAGAATGAGTTGCCAGTTTGCATTTTGCTAACATTTAAGATCCTGGCTTCCTAGTTTAACTTCTCCGAGATATAATTCATGTAGTAGGGTCTCTCTTCATTTTTCTTCTAGTCCTATCCTATGCTCTTTTTCAATTTTTGCTGCATCACTTGAAGTGAAAAAATTCTTATAATTTTTTTTTTTTTTTTTACAAATCTAAAGCTAATGCTTATTTAGACACATTCTCTGGAGTATTAGCTACATAGGGTTAGATCAGTTGTTTTTCAATGTAAATAACATTTGACTTCTTCCACTTGTTTTTGAGACCTGATGTTTCTTGCATGTAACCACAAGCCAAAATTATAATGGGAATAATTTTCTCTGTGTGTGTGTGTGTGTGTGTGTGTGTGTGTATGTGTATGTGTGTGTATGTGTATTATGTGTGTGCTTGTGTGTGGAGTTTCTAGAACTTCATGTGTCTAACAAATGAGTGGCTTTATCTCTAAACAATACTTTTCTTCTTTCAGGTCTATTAAGTCCACCTTTATTCATATCACATTTTACAAATTATGTATTTTTCCTTCTGAATTTAGAAGACATCGTTTTCTCAGTTTTTAAAAATTTGTTCCAATTAATTGTACGTGACAGTAAAATGCATTTACACATTGTGATAGATCATACATAAATTGAGTAACTAATTTTTACACTAAAACTTTTTTAAATAAAAAAATTAACTAATCTTTATTTGGTCAATTATTAATATTTACCACGGCTGAATGACTATTAATAGTATCAATAAAAGAAATATAATGTTAAATGAGCTTGATACTTATCAATTAATCTTAAATTATTTTAATGAGCAGTGATCCTGTGATCTAAAACATGCCCACACATACTCTTGAATGGGCACTGGGTGGCAAACTTGGCTATGAATACCATCCCTTTCTTTTTGGTGCCTGTTAAAGCATGATCATCTTCTCAGTAGATTTGTGACTCTTTTAGGGCTTTAATTTGGAGTTCATATTTGTACCCTGTAGCACAGGGTGACTATTTTGCACACAGATGATGCTAATAGTTATTTGTCTAATGGTTTAAGAGGTAGGAGTTTAATATTGTGATGAAATTGACCCTGTAAATCAGTGTTGTTGGCTTGGAATAAGGGTGGATAGTTGATACTTTTTGGCCAGTGGTAAGTGAATGCCTGTGTATCTATATTCTGATGTTAATCTGCGTGCATTTTGATCACATGTGGCATATTAAAGATGGCCACAAATTCTTTGACAGTTCTCCTGAAACTCAGCACAATGTTCATTTCCCTTGAATTTGGGTTGATCTTTGTGTTTTAGTTAGCTTTTTTTGTCACTGAGACCAAAAGACATGACAAGAACAACACAGAAGAGGCAAAATTTATTTAGGCTCAGTCCACCGATGGGCAACTCCATTGCTCTGGGCATAAGGTGAGGTGGAACATCATGGTGGAAGGATGCAGAAGAAAGCAGAGAGGACATGGCAAACAGGAAGCAGAAAGAGTTCTGCTCATGAGAGGCAAAATATACACTCAAAAGACATGTCCCTAATGACCCACCTCCTCCAGCCATACCCTATGTGCCTATAGTTACCACCCAGCAAATCCATTCAAAAGGATAAATGCACTGATTAGGTTAAGCCTCTAAACACCCAATCATTTCACCTCTAAACTTTCTTGCATTGTCTATGAGTTTGGGGGAAACACCTTATATCTAACCATAAGACTTTCAATGCTTGACCAATGGAGTATTACAGACATGATATTATGTTAGTTCCTAGTCTAAAGAGGATTGAAAAGTTTCCCTGTGTTCTCTAAGAGCTCTGGGCCACCATGTGAGAAATACCTCTACCCAGGGGGATAGAGCATGAGGAATCCTGGAACTCTGGGGCTACACTGGAGGGAGAGGTAGTTCAAGACAACAGGCATCTGAGTGAATTTTTGTACCCTCCAAATCAGGGCAGCTGCCAAATGAACATTACCAAATGACCTCAGTTGATGCCACATGGAGTAGAAAAATCACCTGACTGAACCCTGCCTCAATTTCTGATTTATAAAGCCATGCACTATAATAAAAGCGTTGTTTTAAGCTGCTACCTTTTGGTGCACTTCCACAAAAAGCAATCAATAAACAGAATGTTATTCACTCTGGTTTGCCCAGAACTGTCCCAGTTTTTGCCTGTGGTCCAGACATCCTTTCCTGATTTACATTTGTTCCAGATTCTTCAATTTTTAACACAGTATTAATAGTTGTGTTTAGGTAAGCTAAGTTTGGTAGTTTCAATCATGTTCTCATCTAAAAGAATGTGAGATTTAAGTGAAACAAATTTTCAATCTGAAACCTAATTGAAATTTAAAGACAACCAACATAAATAACTTTTCTCTTTTCCTGACACTCTCAGTTTGAAGAAATCTAATACTTCCATTGGGTGCAGTGGCACATGGATGTAATCCCAGCTACTCAGTAGGCTGAGGCAGAAGGATCACAAGTTTGAGGTCAGACTGAGCAACTTAGGTGGACCCTATTCCGAAACATCAGGGGGAATAAACAAGCTGGGGATATAATTCAGTGATAGAGCCCTGGCCTATCATGTCCAAGGTCCTGGGTTCAATCACAAGTACTGCAAAAGAAAGAGGAAAGAAGGAAGGGAGGGAAAGAAAGAAGGAAAGAATCTAATACTTCACTTTCAAGGTCAGCATGCAGGGTTCTAGCTGATAAAGTCGTGTTCCTGGGGCATGTCAGTCATCTCCTGGTCTCAGGAGGTAGAGGAAAGAGACTCTATACTGACTTAGTCCTTGAGCTACACAAATTTGCCAGAACACCAATTCTACACAAAAACTATTCATAACAGATGAGTTAAGGGACCTAGGGGGGAATATGGGAAATTGTAGTTAGATAAGTGTACATGACAACTGTGTAAGAAGTAGAACTGGAGCTGTCCTTTCATAGAGTGAATGGAGAATAATCTACACTATTGATTTTAGTGGTATTGTCATTATTATATAATGTGAATCTTTAATATTTATTGTTTCTCAAGTTTTAAGATACTGTAATAAATTTTCAGCAGTCATGAGTTAAAATGAAAGTGCACATCTAATGAAAATTAAATATTGACTCCATTTCCCAAGAAAATAAATGATAAAAAGTAATTTTCACAAAATATTCACTATTTTCCATTTACCATGAGTTCTGTAGTGCATCACTAACACAAAAATTGAAGACATCGATCTACTAAAGCATCAATATCTACCTTAAAATTATTATTTTTATTTTAAGACAATGTGCCTGAAAACAATTTAGTATATATAGTTGCAGAAAATGTGTTTGCATATCAACCTGTGAAATATGACTTTAACTGACATCAAAAAACTGTTTTTCTAACTTAAGATCTTAATTTCAAGATTTCTGTGAACATTAGAAAGTGAAGTTATAGCTAATAATTCAACTACTATTAGCAAACAAATAAAAAAAGAGGTTAGTTAAGGCTATTTTTTCCTTTCAATATCATTAATTGCTTCAGATAGAAATCAGTCAAATTCATGCCAATAGTGATTCACACATTGTCCATCCAATTGCTGGATCAGAAGAAAAGATCTTTGATCATTTTGCAAAATTCACTGACAGTACGAATGATATTGTAAAATTAGTTCTAACATTCAACACTGAAAAAACAATGATTAATTCTATGGTAAAAATATAAAGATGAATTTAGGATAAACACAATTCCATGATAAATATACAATATTAAACATAAATGAACATAATAATTCACTTGGAATTAGCCCTGTTGAACACACAATTCATAAATAAGTTCAAACAAATAATATTCTGATTGAAATAGTATACATTATCTAAATTTACAAGCTAATAAGGGGTTAAGGAAAATATTAAAGATTTTTCCTGTCCATGTGCTTGCCATGACCTTTGCACATCCTTGACAGAACACCTAAAGAATGCAGACTTCTGGTGTGTGGTGGGGATGGGAGGTGGCTCACTCAGGGAACTCAGAGACATTCACTTATCTCAAGGCAAACACTCCCTACTTTTGGGAATCTGGTCAGTCCAAAATGTCCTTGAGGAGATCACTAGGTCACTCATTTTGTTAGAATGGAGGCTTCTTTGTTCTAATTTGTATTTAGAGCCCCACTGGGCATAAAACTTTGGTGTCTCTCCTGTGGAGAGGACTGGGATTTCCCAACTGGGACCCTGAAAAGCTGACCCAGGATTACCTTCAGATGTTGGTGTTTCCCCCAGTCTGGTGACATATTTTCTTCACTTTCTCTTTCACCTCTCAATTTTGCTTTTGCTTTAATATTATTACTAAAATTAATGCTACTTGTATAAATAGTTTCTTTATTGTCTGTCGGATCCAACCTGCCAAATTCAACAGCTGCAAACACATATACTGCTTTAACATTACAGATAAATATTAACATATATATGTGTATATACATGTGTGTGAACATATTGTACACCTCTTTCCCCTGCACATCTGGGCAGGAGAGATCAGTGATTTAATTTTAATCACAAGATTTAATTTTAACATTTTATAATTAAAACTTGAAATGTCTAAATTTGTGAGACAAGTCATACATGAAGTTACCATTTTAAATAAATTTAAATCCCATACTAGAATAAACTTTAAAAGGCTTACAGTTTTCTAACATCTAAATTTGGAAAAACATTAAAAAGAATCATACATAAGGATGATGTTTCTGATAAGTTTTGTCTTGGAAAGATTTGTCAAAGGTGGTTTCCTAAATGAATGACAAAGGAAAAAAAGAAGATACCTAAAATATTAAGTTAAAATACTGTTGACCTCCCTTCCTATGCTCACCTTACTCTTCAGGCTCTGGGCTTGGACTCTGGGTCACTGACAGTGTAATTCCAGAATCCTCCACATGTTTAATTAGGGAATGAATGCTATGATGCAGAGGAGAATGAAGGGCATTCTATTGAGAACCAGGAAATCAGGGGGCTTGTCCTCTGATACCAGGGGCATGGCCATCCATATTGGGACTCAAGCCAGTGCCTGAAGTCATGGTTCCTGTGATCCTGCTGCATCTCTCCCCCGTACATTTGGGCAGGAGAGAACAATGCAGTTTCCACTGATGCCCTGCCCATAGGGGTGTGCTGAGAGCACCTTGAACCACTCTGACTCCAGCCATCACCTGCCTCACGTCATGCACAGTCAAAGAGGACACCAAGAGGAACTCTGCTTAGCTCCGTCTGGGCACTCACTCTTGGGCAGGTACTGTTACCACAGTGGCAGAAAAATCACCATAATTTCCATTGCCATCTCATCTCTACCCCCACGCCCACAGTTTGTTCACAGATGTCAGAACTGGGTGTGGGCACTACAGGGAGGGTGCTGTTGTTCCTGCTGTTGCCTTTTCCTCATGTAGTGTCTAGGCCTGCACCACCGACTGGTTGGAAGTTAAGTGTTTCAGTGTCCAGTACCCTCCTCGCTGCTGAGGCTGTCAGCACCAGAGCCTCTTGAGAGTAGCAGTGCCTGAAGAAACTCCCATCACCTGAGAGGGGCCACCACTATTTACCCATTGTATTCTACATCATTTGAGCATTGCAACTCTTGCATGGCCTGACTCTATTCTAGTATGCACTGTGCCCAAAGTCATTCATTGCAGCCAAAGAAGTTATAGGGAAACTGCACTATGATGCCAAGCTAGATTCAAAACTCACATTGCATGACAAACTGACACCCCAAATCATATCTTCTTGAGAAAGCCAGTTACTAAGAAAGCCATCCCTTGAAAGTGGTAGAGATATGGGTCCACCTGATATGCTAATCTGCTAATCTTAACATAGGAGCACTATATATATATATATATATATATATATATATATATATATATATATATATACACACACACACATACACATATATACAAGATAATATGACACCTCCAAAGAATATAACAACTGTCTAGTAAAAGATCCCAAAGACATTGAAATGCACAAGATGCCTGTTAAATTTTTTAAAATGATTCTAAAAAAATCTCAACAAGGTCTAAAACAATATAGATAAACAATTAATTAAAACTAGTAAGACAATATAGGATATGCAAGATTAATTCAGTAAAAAGAAACAAACAAAAATCCTGGAAATTAAGGATTTGTTACATCAAATAAAAACTACAGTTGAATGACTCAACAATAGACTAGATTGAGTAGAAAAAGAATATCTGAACTTGAAGGCAGATTTTTGAAAATTACAGTTAGAAGTAAAAATAAGAAGAGAAGGAAGAGGAAGAGTGAATGTAGTATTCAAGAGCTATGGGACACAACCAAATGAACAAACATCCATACATTTATTCATTTGTTTAACTTATCTAATTTTTTACTGGGGATTGAACCCAGGGGTACTTTACCATTGAGCTGCAACCCAAAGCTCAGAGCAGAAATAAATGAAATAGAGACTGAGAAAAACAATACAAATGATCAATGAAATGAAGAACATGTTTTTGAAAACATTTTAAAAATTGACAAACCTTTAGACTGACAAAGAATAAAATAAAGAAGACCCAAATAAATAAAATAAAAAATGAAAAGAGATATCACAAGTGATACACCAGAAATACAAAAGATCACAAGAATTAGTGTCTTTAAAAAAATTAAAAACTAGAGTGCTATAACTATAATTACAGAGCTAACAAAGTGGGAAACCTAGATGAAATGGACCAATTTCTGTACACATACAACCTACTAAAGTTGAACCATGAGGACATATAAAACCTGATTAGACCAATTAAGGAGATTGAATTAATTAAGGAGATTGAATTAATTAATTAAGGAGATTGAACCAATAATTAGACATCTCCTAACAAAGAAAAGCTCAGGACCAGATGGTTTCATGGTCGAAGTATAAGAAACATGAAAAAAGGAACACCAATACTTTACAAACAATTCCATAGGATTGAAAAAGAGGGGATCCTTCCACATGCATTTTTTGAAGCCAAATTTATCCTGTTACCAAAACCAGACAAGAACACAATAAAAAAGAAAACTACAGACTAATGGCCCTGAGGAATTGTAGATGCAAAAATTCTCAACAAATACTAGCAAATCAAAATTCACAGCACATCAGAGGATCATTCACCAAAATCGAGTTGCTTTTACTCCAGTAATATAAGGATGATTCAACACTCACAAATTAATCAACATAATACATTACATCAGCAGAATGAAGGATAAAATCATAGAATCATCCCAACAGAAGGAGAAAAGTCCCTCCATCTATCCCTTTGTGATAAAAGTCTTGAACAAGTAAGGTACAGAAGGATTGTACTTCACTTAGCCAACATCATACTAAATGGGGAAAAACTTGAAATATTTCCAATTACTTCAATAATTAGGAAAAAGACAAGGCTGTTCACTCTCATTTAATATACTAGACATTTAAGTCTGAGCAATTAGGCAAGAGAAAGGAAAAATGATATGCAAATAGGAAAGGAGAAAGTCAAATTTGTTTGCATATGATATGATTCTATGTATAGATAAACCTAGAGACTCCACCAAAAGATTCTTAGACTTGAGAACAAATTTAGTAAAGTATCAGGACACAAAAATCAGTATCTTTTCAATACATCGATAATTAGTTTGGTGAGAAAGAAATCATGAAATCAGTCCCATTCACAAAAGCCACAACAAACACAAAATATTTAGGAATAAGCTTAACCAATAATTCTACTATAAAAGTTAAAAACTTTTAATTGGAGAATTTGATTTAATTGAATTTAAATCACAGTAAACAACCACAAATTGATAAATGAAGTAATAGCAAGAAAAAAGCTTTGACACAACAAGGGAAACAATCAACAGACTAAAGAGTCAGCCTACAGGATGGGAGAAAATATTTGCCAACTTCATCCGATAGATCATTAATACCCAGAATATAGAAGGAACTCAAAAACTTAAAAACAAAAAATCCTTTAAAAACTGGAGAGATAAATCTGAATAATTTATCAAAAAAAGAAAGACAAATAGCCAAAAAATATATGAAAAAAATGCTAAAAATCACTAGCCAGGGAAATGCAAAACAAACCTACAATGAGATTCCATGTCACCACAGAATGACTGTTACCAAAAGAACAGAAATAAACAAATGTGGGTGAAGATGTGGAGGAGAAAAAACTCTTAGACACTTTTGGTGGGAATATACATTAGTTCAGTCATTGTAGAGAATATTATGAATTTTCCTAAAAAGCTAAAACTATATATACTGTATGATCCAGGAATCACATTGCTGGGTCAGTATCCAAAAGAAATGAAATCAGCATACCAAAGATATCCTTGCATGCTCACATTTAAGGTGTATTATTTAATTCACAACACATAAGACATGGAATCAGCTGAGGAGCCTCTAAAAGATGAATGGATAAGAAAAACAAGTTATATATGCACATTTCAGTATTATTCCACCATAAAGAATGAACCTGACATTTGCAAAAAAAATAAATAAATGAAATTGTAGGACATTATTTTAGGTGAAATAAGCCAGACACAGAAAGATACGTACCACATGTTCTCTCTCCTATATGGAAACTAATGGATGTAGAACAGTGATAGCTAGACATTGGAAAGGGTAGGGTGGGAAAAGGGGAACTGAGTTTGATCAGTGCACACTGTATCCATGTATAGAAATATTACACTGAACCCCATTGATATATACACTTGATATGTGATAATAAAAATAAATTTTTAGAAAATTGTCACAGTAAAAATGTCTTAATTGAGAAAGTCATTTAGCAGAACTTTCTCAGAGCTTATTAAGCTTGTCTGCCTCATTAGAGAATATTTTATAAAGTAAAACTATCAGTCTGCGGAAAAGGCTATTTCAAATTTAGGCTAATAATAACAAAACTTTTTAAAAGATTACAAATAATTTATGAAAAATTAATAATAACACTATTAAAATGTAGTCTGGAAAATATCAAAGAAAAGATACCAAAACCAGAAACAGCTATAAAACTGATTAAAGCTATAAGACTGACTAAAGTTATAAACTGATATGTATCAGAAAGAATTTTTTTGCTTATGTTATTTTGTATTTTCAGCTACTTAGTAGTTTGACTTTAATGTCTATGAATGTTTTATTTTTGAATAGATTTTAAATTGGACAATTTATATAGTTCCATAAAAAGAAAACCAATATTTCTCAAATGTATATTTTAATTATGTCCATGTTTTCTCTCAAGTCTCCTGGTTTGGAGGATAAATTATGGGTTAACCTTACATCTTTCTAATCTGAAATGTTGCACTTTGTCAACATTTCTCTACTTTGTTCATATTACAACCCACTGTCATTGTTTCCAAGTCTCTTTTCTCATTCCACTGTGCAGAAAAAACCAGCTACTTTCTTTGCCAGGCTTACATTACTGTCATTTTCCTATGTACCCTACTTTTGATTTCCTGAATATGTTAGTTTTTCTTTCTTTTCCCTCCAGTGTCCAACACACTGCTAAAGTTTTGTGCAATATCTTTTTTTTTATTGTAAACAAATGGGGTACAATTTGTTTCTCTGGTTGTACATGGAGTATGTGTAATCATACATTTACATAGCGTAATGATGTTTGATTCATTCTGTTATTTTTCCTTCCCCCCACCCCTCACTCCCCTCTTTTCTCTCTATAAAATCCCTCCTTCCTCCATTCTTGCCTCCCTCCCACCCCTATTATGTATCATCATCTGCTTATCAACAAGATCATTCATCCTTTGGTTTTTTGGGGATTGACTTATCTCAGCATGATATTCTCCAACTTCATCCATTTGCCTGCAAATGCCATAATTTTATTCTTCTTTATGACTGAGTAATATCATGGTTTCTTTATCCATTCATCAATTGAAGGGCATCTAGGTTGGTTCCACAATCTGGCTATTGTAAATTGAGCAGCTATTAACATTGATGTGGCTGCATCTCTGTAGTATGCTGATTTTAGGACTGGGTATAGGCCAAGGAGTGGGATAGCTGGGTCAAATGGTGGTTCCATTCCAAGTTTTCTAAGGAATCTCCACACTGCTTTCCAAAGTGGCTGCACTAATTTGCAACCCCACCAGCAATGTATGAGTGTACCTTTTCCCCACATCCTCGCCAACACCTATTGTTGCTTGTATTCTTGATAATTGCCATTCTAATTGGGGTGAGATGGAATCTTAGGGTAGTTTTGATTTGCATTTCTCTTATTAATTACTAGAGATGTTGAACATTTTTTCATATATCTGTTGACTGCTTGTAGCTCTTTTTCTGTGAAGATTCTGTTCATTTCCTTAGCCCATTTGTTGATTGGGTTATTTGTATTCTTGGTGAACAATTTTTTGAGTTTATTTATAGATTCTGGAAATTAGTGCTCTATCTGAAGTATGAGTGGCAAAGATATTCTCCCACTCTGTAGGTTCTCTCTTCAAGTTGCTGATAGTGTCCTTTGCTGAGAGAAAGTTTTTTAGTTTGAATCTATCCCAGTTATTGATTCTTGCTTTTATTTCTTGTGCTATGAGAGTCATATTAAAGAAGTCTGATCCTAAGCCGATATGTTGAAGATTTGGACCTACTTTTTCTTCTATAAGATGCAGGGTCTCTGGTCTGATTCTGAGGTCCTTGATCCATTTTGAGTTGAGTTTTGTGCAGGGTGAGATAGGGGTTTAATTTCATTCTGTTGCATATGGATTTCCAGTTTTCCCAACACCATTTGTTGAACAGGCTATCTTCTCTCCATTGCATATTTTTGGCACCTTTGTCTAGTATGAGAAAATTGTATTTATTTGGGTTTGTGTCCATGTCCTCTATTCTGTACCATTGATCTACCTGTCTGTTTTGGTGCCAATACCATCCTGTTTTTGTTACTATTGCTTTGCAGTATAGTTGAAGTTCTGGTATTGCAATACCTCCTGCTTCACTCTTGCTACTGAGGATTGCTTTAGCTATTCTGGGTTTCTTATTCTTCCAGATGAATTTCATGATTGCTTGCTCTATTTCTGTAAGGTACATCATTGGGATTTTAATTGGAATTGCATTGAATCTGTATAGCACTTTTGGTAGTATGGCCATTTTGACAATATTAGTTCTGCCTATCCAAGAACATAGGAGATCTTTCCATCTTCTAAGGTTTTCTTTAATTTCTTTCTTTAGTGTTCTATAGTTCTCATTGTAGAGGTCTTTCACCTCTTTTGTGAGATTGATTCCCAAGAATTTTATTTTTTTTTTGAAGCTATTGTGAATGGGGTAGTTTTCCTAACTTCTCTTTCTGAAGATTCATCACTTATGCATAAAAATGCATTGGATTTATGAGCATTAGTCTTATATCCTGCTACTTTACTGAATTCACTTATGAGTTCTAAAAGTTTTCTGGTGGAATTTCCAGGTTCCTCTAAGTATACAATCATATCATCAGCAAATAGGGATAGTTTGAGTTCTTCTTTTCCTATTTGTATCCCTTTAATTTCTTTGCTTTGTCTAATTGCTCTGGCTAGAGTTTCAAGGACAATGTTGAATAGAAGTGGTGAAAGAGGGCATTCCTGCCTTGTTCCAGTTTTTAGAGGGAATACTTTCAGTTTTTCACCATTTAGAATGATATTGGCCATGGGCTTAGCATAGATGGCTTCTATAATGTTAAGGAATGTTCCCACTATCCCTATTTTTTCTAGTGTTTTGAGCATGAAGGGATGCTGTGTTTTGTAAAATGCTTTTTCTGCATCTATTGAAATAATCATGTGATTCTTAACTTTAAGTCTGTTGATATGGTGAATTACATTTATTGATTTCCAGAATTTGTACCAACCTTGCATCCCTGGGATAAAACCCACTTGATCGTGGTGCACTACCTTTCAAATATATTTTTGTGTGCAATTTGCTAAAATTTTGTTGAGAATTTTTGTGTTGATGTTCATTAAGGATATTGGTCTGACATTTTCTTTCCTCAGTGTGGCTCTGTCTGGTTTAGGTATCAGGATGATATTGGCTTCATAGAATGAGTTTGGAAAGGTTCCATCCTCTTCTATTTCATGGAATACTTTGAGGAGTATTGGAATGAGCTCTTCTTTAAAGGTTTTGTAGAACTCAACTGAGAACCCATCTGGACCTGGACTTTTCATTGTTGGTAGGTTTTTGATGACTTCTTTTATTTCATTACTTGAAATTGATCTATTTAAATTGTGTATGTCCTCCTGGTTCAGTTTAGGTAATTCATATGTCTCTAGAAACCTGTTGATGTCTTCGAGGTTTTCTATTTTGTTGCAGTATAGACTTTCGAAATAGCTTCTAATTATGTTTTGTATTTCACTGGTGTCTGTCGTGATATTTCCTTGTTCATTCCAAATTTTAGTAATTTGAGTTTTCTCTCTCCTTCTCTTTGTTAGTGTGGCTAAGGGTTTATCATTTTTGTTTATTTTTTCAAAGAACCAACTTTTTATTTTGTCAACTTTTTCAATTGTTTCTTTTGTTTCAGTTTCATTGATTTCAGCTCTGATTTTAACTATTTCCTCTCTTCTACTACTTTTGGTATTGATCTCTTCTTATTTTTCTAGGGTTTTCAGCTGTAGTGTTAGGTCATTTATTTGTTGATTTTTTCTTCTTTTATTGAATGTTCTCCATGAAATAAATTTTCCTCTAAGTACTGCTTTCATAGTGTCTCAGAGATTTTGATATGTTGTATCTTTGTTCTCTTTTACCTCTAAGAATTTTTTTATTTCCCCCCTGATGTCTTCTGTTATCCATTCATCATTCAGTAGTATATTATTTAATCTCCAGGTGTTGGAGTAGTTTTTGTTTTTTATTCTGTCATTTATTTCTAATTTCAATCCATTATGATCTGATAGAATACAAGGTAGTATCTCTATCTTCTTGTACTTGCTAACATTAGCTTTGTGGCATAATATATGGTCTATTTTAGAGAAGGATCCATTTGTTGCTGAGAAGAAAGTGTATTTGCTTTTTGTTGGATGGAAAATTCTATTTATGTCTGTTAAGTCTAAATTATTGATCGTGTTATTGAGATCTATGGTTTCTTTGTTTAATTTTTGTTTGGAAGATCTGTCCAGTGGTGACAGAGGTACATTAAAATCACCTAGTATTATTGTGTTGTGATCTATTTGATTTCTGGAATTGAGAAGGATTTGTTTGATGGACATGGATGAGCCACTGTTTGGGACATAGATATTTATAATTCTTATGTCTTGCTGATTTATGTTTCCCTTAAGCAGTATTAAATGTCCTTCTTTATCCCTTCAGACTAACTTTGGCTTGAAGTGCACATTGTCTGATATGAGGATGGATACTCTGGCTTTTTTTGCTGAGTCCATGTGCATGGTATGGTTTTTCCCATCCTTTCACCTTTAGTCTGTGTGTATCTCTTTCTATGAGATGAATCTCTTGCAGGCAGCATATTATTGGATCTTTCTTTTTAATCTAATCTGCCAGTCTATGTCCTTTGATTGATGAGTTCAGGCCATTAACATTCAGGGTTATTATTGATATATGTTGTGTATCCCCAGTCATTTGGCTCCTTTTTGCTTTTTAACATGATTTTGTTATCCTTTATTTGCCTATTCCTTGAGAGTAGTTCCTCCCTTTGCTGATTTACATCATTGTTTTTCATCTCTTCCTCATGGAATATTTTGCTGAGAATGTTCTATAGTGTCGGCTTTCTATTTGTAAATTCTTTTAGCTTTTGTTTTTCATGGAAGGATTTTATTTCATCGTCAAATCTGAAGGTAAGTTTTGCTGGGTATAAGATTCTTGGTTGACATCTGTTTCTTTCAGAGTTTGAAAAATGTTGTTCCAGGCCATTCTAGATTTTAGGGTCTGGGTTGAAAGATCTGTTGATATCCGTATTGGTTTCCCCCTGAATACAATTTAATTTTTTTCTCTCGCAGTCTTTAAAATTCTATCTTTATTTTGTATGTTAGGTATTTTCATTATAATGTGCCTTGGTGTGGGTCTGTTGTAATTTTGTATATTTGGAGCCCTATAAGCCTCTTGTACTTGATTTCCCATTTCATTCTTCAGACTTGGGAAATTTTCTGATATTGTTTCATTGAATCGATTGTTCATTCCTTTGGTTTGTTCCTCTGTGCCTTCCTCAATCCCAATAATTCTTAAATTTGACCTTTTCATGATATCCCATAATTCTTGTAGATTCTGTTCATGATTTCTTACCATCGTCTCTGTTTGGTCAACTTTGTTTTCAAGATTAAATATTTTTTCTTCAATGTCTAAGGTTCTGTCTTCCTGGTGTTCTATCCTATTAGTTATGCTTTCTATGGAGTTTTTAATTTGGTTTATTGTTTCCTTCACTTCAAGGATTTCTGTTTTTTTGTTTTGTTTTGTTTTATTTGTTTTCAGAATCTCTATCTCTTTATTGAAATGATCTTTTGCTTTCCACATTTGCTCTTTTAACTGTTGATTGGTGCGATCATTCAAAACCTGCATTTGCTCTCTCATCTCATCATTTGCTTCTCTGATCATTTTAATTATGTATTTTCTGAACTCCCTTTCAGACATTTCTTCTGACATGCTATCATTGGATTTTATTGATGTAAAATCTAGGTTTGTTTGGGACATTTTCTTCCCTTGTTTTATCATATTGCTCAGGTATCTTCCCCTCTAGTAATGAAACTCTGAGATATTGCAGATTTCCTCTATTGACTAATATTATCTCTGTAGATTTCCAATAATTCACCTCTTATCCTTCAGTAGCCTGAAGTCTTGGAGGAACTTGATAATGCGGTGCTACACTAGGAAGCTGCCCCTCTAGGGGAGGTGGCCTCCAGGTGGGGTATATTCCCTGCTAGTGGGCAGAGGCATCTCCACGTGTTGACTGATGGTCAGCCAAAGGGGTACTAACTAGACTGCGAGCTAGGGCACAGCTGGTCTGGGCTTGGGTCTCTGGTTCTACTGACCCTGTGGGAAAGCCTTGCCTGGTGGGAAAAACTTGCCCAGCGGGGAAGACTCAACCAGTGGGGAAGTCTCGCTGGGCAGCTCTCCTCCGAGAAGTTCCCTGCGGTCTGGAACTACCACCCAGGCCAGGTGTCTTGCTCTACAGGGCAGTCTCTTGCTGGGAAGCCTTCCTCTGCGATGTTCCTGGCTGTCCGGGTTCACCACTCTGGTGGGGGAGTCTCGCTGGGGAACTTTCCTCCATGAAATTCCCTGCATTCCGGGACTACCACCCCAGCAGCAGCTGGCTGCAGAGCCTCGCCCAGCGGGGAAGACTCACCTGGCGGCTCTGAGTTGGTCCCAAGACTCTCAATACCTCCTCTTCTTGAATCCTGAGTCCTGGAGTGACACGGAATGCAGTCACCTTCTAGTATGACATCTTGAAACTTCCAGTAGTGAGGATTCTGTATGTGATTTAGGATTCAGTTGAACTTGTGTTTATCTCCAACTGTGAATTGAGTTATCCTTTTACTCAATACTGGAATGTTCAGTCAATGTGTTTCATACAAATTCAGGTTCAGGCAGCTGAATTCCACCCTGCTTGGTGAGTCTGTTCTCTGGGAGGTCCTGTCATGCCCTACCTCACCTCCCTCTCTAGGACCTGCTTAATGCAATATCTTGAACTCACCTTTGCCAAAGCAGTCTGTCAAAATCATTTCCATCTTTCAAGTCTAGTCCAAATATTGTTTCCTTTCGGATTCTCTGAACCACAGTCAACCTCACCCTTTGTTCTTCCCTAGCAGCTTTACTTACACATTCATTGGCATAGTAGGTAACTGTAGCCTAATTTTCTTCTTCTGGGCAACTATATCTTTAAATAACATATATCCTTTTTGAGCTCTGAATTTCTTCCCTTCTAGCCTCTCCCTACTTGATACATACAGTCCATTAAGCAGAATGGTCCTCTATGGAAATTTCTTCAAGTAATTGCTATTTTATATAAATACATTTTATTTATTTCTCTTTATACATGTAATCTCAGTCAGCTTTTCTTATTTAATACATTAAATTTTTACACCCTTTCACAATGTATACTAACAACTTACTCAACAAATCTCACAACTCATATTCAAAAATGTTCTTCTAAGTTTTTTCTTACAAGTAGGTACATTTTCACAGTGACTTAATCATTATCTAGTTTTGCTACAAAATCTACATAGACCTGTGCATTGTGATTTTAATACTTCTTTGACAAAAAAAATGACCATTTCTTCTCAATTTTTAGACTCCCCATTTAGATAATGAATAAGAAGTGGCAGTGTGTGTGTGGGGGGACATGCTATCATGGCACAAATAGATGAAAATGACAAGACCGTGGAGGTAATGCAGCTAAATCAGTATCAGCATTCTGAATATAAAATATAACCATATAGAATCAAATGTTTTCAATCATGAGTCACTGAAGATGCAACAATATTTTTTTAGTTAAAAAAGACACTTCTTTGCAAAATGAACAATAAAAAAATTGAACTTAATTCATTATTAAGCACTTTGTTATGTATTTAAAAATGAACATTGCAGAACTTAAAAAGTGTATAAGGCAAATCAAATACTATAAAATTCCATGTAGTAAGGAATATTTTGGTATTTTTAGAATACCATTTTATGACTTCTTCAGTAGAAATTTTCTTATTTTTTCTTGAAAGAAAATTTCCATGGGGATGTAATTCTAGTTATTTAGTTCAAATCCTCTGAGGGTAACCTTTCCCTTGTTTTGTCATCTCTTGTTTCTGATCAGTAGTCAGTCAGACAATAGCTCCTTTGATGGTACTTTTGCTACTCTTCCCTAGCTGCTTTTAAGATGTTTATTTGTATCTTTGGTTTTGAATGACTTTACTATAGGTCTTGCTTAGGACTTGTTTGGGGTTCATGAATGTGTGACTCGAATCTGTTTCCATTATAGAAAATCCTTATGCATAATTTCTTCAACTATTGCTTCCATTCCTCTCTCTTTCACTCCCCACTTTACCTACCCCAATCTCTCTTTCTGGGACTTCAATTAAACTTGTTAAATTAAACATGTTAAACTTTTTTTTTTTTTTACAGACTACATTTTGATTCATTGTACACAAATGGGGTACAACTTTTCATTTCTATGGTTGTAAACTTTTTATGCTATCCTTTTTGTTTTATCCTATCTTTCTATTCTCTATCATTTCTCTCCCTGTGGTTCATAATGCCTATTCTTTTCTGAATGATCTTCTTGTTGGTGAATTCTTTCTTTAGTTATTTGTGCTCAGCTGTTTGTGCCACCCACTAGTTTTGATTATCATTATCATTCTTTCCAATTCTAGAATTTTTATTTAGTTATTTTTCTAATTTGCTCTGTCATTTGCCTTCTTGAACTATGGTAATTATTTGAGTCATAACTTACATATTATAAAATTCACCATTTTAAAGCATCCAATTCAATGATTGTAGTAAAGTCATATAATTATGCAACCATCAACACTATATAACTTCAGAATATTTTCATCACCTCAAAAAGGAACCGTATGCCATAAGTAGCTACTTACTTTATTTTTCCACTTATCTACTGCCAACTCCTAATCTACAATTTCTTTAAATGGATTTGCCTGTTCTGGATATTTCATAGAACACAAACTCTTTTATGTCTGGTTTCTTTCAGTTATAATAACATTTCCAAGTTTTATCCATGTTGCAGCATACATCAATACTTCTTTATTTTTTATGACTAAGTAATATTCTACCACATGAATTGTAGCACACTTTGTTTATCCAGTCACCAATGATGGAAATTTGGACTCTGTTCTCTGTATTTGAATAATATTGTCTCTTATAGATAATGTAGCTAAACTATGTTTTCAATAGCCAAACTCCTAATTTTTCCCTTTAAGTGAAGAATGTTCTTGCTATATTTGCCAACAAGGTTAGATTTATATCTGCTACTTGTTTTCAATATGTCTGAAAGTATTTTCCTTCTAGTATCAACATAGTTGACTCTCTTAATTCTTTATGGTCTTTTCTCAAATATCAGCTTCTCGGTGAGGTCTTTCCTGGCCTCTCCTTTCAAAATTTAAGCACATCTTGATATATACGACATATTTAAATTATTTATTTTGCTTACTGTTAATATTGTTTCATATAAAATAAATTTATCTTGCTAACTGTAAGTTTTATGACATATGACAGTAGAGTTTTTTGTTTGTTTTTCTGTTTGGCTTACTGCTATATTTCTAGCACCTGGAAAAGAGTCTTGCCTGTGGTAGATGTACAATATTTTGATCAAATATTTTGACTTAAATATTAAATATTAATATTAAATTAATATTAAATTAATATTAAATATTAAAAGGTAACAGTGTTTTTCTACAGTCTATCTATGTCATTTTCTTTTTGGTCAACAATACTATGAAAACCCATGAAACTGAATTCTAAATGCTGCCTTTAGAGTAAATTAAAAGAGAAGTGACTGATATGCTCATATGTTCCATATAGCAAATTTTAGGCTTACAGATGTTAAAGTGGGAATTTTTAAAAAATATAATACAATAGGTGCATTAATCAAACTCTCTGCATGATCAGAAGGCAAATTTGATCTGGCTCTGTAGGCTTTCTAACCTCAGCAGACCATTTTTTTCTAACAGATGAATTAAGAGGTGTTAAGTAGCTCCAGCCATCCCAGAAATACTCACTGAACTCCAAATCTGGATATCTTGCTGCCACTTAACATTCTCCCTTTGGTATTTCAAGGGCCCTCAAACTCAATGTATCTAAAACCAAAATATAGTCTTTACACTGGGTCCTCTTCCCAAGAATAGCATCCCGTTACCCAAGTGTTATTGACATATCCTTAAAGTCCTAATGTAAAACTTACCATTAAATATAGTTTACTACCTAAATAACTATCAAATTTATTCACATTTCTCCCTATCCATGACTGTTGTCCTAATTCAAATTACTACATCTTTGCTGGTTGTCTTGCTATATATTCTTAGCTGGTCTTTTTTAATTTTTTCCTCCAGTCCATCCTACACAGTAAAAACAGCATAATTTTTGTTAAAACATTTACTTCAAATATTTTGTCAACTTCTCATTTCCCTTACAAGAGAGGAAATTTCTGAACTTGGCCTAAAGCTCTGCACAGTCTGGTCCATGCTGACTCCTCAGTTATTTCAACAACTCTCCTCATTCCTCTTTATATAGCCACCACACAGACCATCTCTCATTTCTTGAAATGCACTTTCTTCCCTCCTGCCATTTTGTTCCTATTCCTTACTCTCCCTGTTTCTTCACATATATGTCTTGCTCTCTCCTATTCACCTGTAGAACTATCTCTACATATCTACCTACCTATCTACCAGATCTTAGTGAAACCTTTTCTTTTTCAAGAAAACTTTCCTTGTCCATCTTCCCCCTTGACATCTCCACATGTATAGGTCAAGGTATATTATAGACTGGATCTGGAATGTCCTCCAAAGGCTCACGTGTTAAAGTCTCAGGCCCCAGTTGGTGGCACTCTTGGGAAGTGGTGGAAACTTCAAAAGGTGGGCTTAGTTGGAAGAAGTATGTTATTGGGAGACATATCTTAAAGGGTCTATCTTGTCCCCAGTCTCTTCCTCCTTCTACCCCTCTTTTTGATGCCATAAGGTGAACTCCCCACATCAGGTTCTGCCCCACCACAGGCCAAGAAACAACAGAACCAAGTGACCATTGACTGAAACCTCTGAAACTGTGAGCCAAAATAAACCTTTCCTCCTTCAATAGGATTTTGTCATGTATTTTGTCACAGTGGCAGAAAGCTGACTGATAGAGGGTCTTTGTTATATTCTCCTATAAACCATGTCCTTTTCTGTATAGCACTAGTTTAGTCTGTAATTAAATGCCACTCACCTATTAGATTATTTAATTGATATTTATATTTTAAGCTCTGCAAGGTAAAAATGATTTTTTTCTCCATATATTTCACCCAAATACAATACCCTGTGCAATGAATACTTATTAACTGAATGTATTAAATAGTTCAGTACTAAGTGGACAGGAATCTGCTATTATGGTACCCCTATGATTTCATTTTTGTATCAGTTTCACTTGCATTGCTCTCTTCCTGCTGCCCCACTGTGAGAGCTCCTCACAGCAAACATGGTTATCTCAAACTACTCTAAGAAATAAAGACAGGACTGCTAACCTTGTGCTCCAGGACCCCTAGTAATAATATAATTTTATCAGGCAAATACATAGGCCACCATATAAGAAGAAAGATAACAGCATACTATTTGCTGATCTCCATAATACTCTTTTATCTGACACGTATAGAGATAATTTTATATTCATGAGTAAATGTATGTACATGTATATGCCTGTATGTACATGAGAATATATGAATGTGTTGGTAGTGTGTATACGTGTCTATCTGCTGGAAAAATCAGTCATGATCAAGTGTGTAGTCAAATCACTCACCTCTGTTTCCTTTTGATTGTAGACCTGTTGATTGCAGACCTAGACCTAGGAAAGCTGTGAAGTTGTCAAATGACTTAATGTTTTATTCCAACCCCTTTTCAACCACCACTGCCCCTACTCTGATTCCTTTCCCACAACCTCTCAGGATTTCCTGTTGCCATCTAGATGCTCAGTATCACCACTTCCACCTCCTCTGTCTTAAGCCTCCTTCTCCCAGCTGTTATCAGATGATTACACAAACATTATTAGATGATTTGTAAATATCACAAATTATTATCTCTTTTGAAGAAAAGATATCCATTGGTGGAATTCATTTATATAAATAAACTGGTGGATGGCAAGCTTTGGAACAAGAAGTGTAAGTGTTTCTGATTCAAACAGTACAGGAATTCTCTAACGAGTACAGACAGCTCAGCTCTTTCCCAGTGGTGCTGTTCTTAGCTAGTGTCTGAGAAAAATCAGCCAGAACAACATATAAGGAAATGTATCTTCTTAAAGCTATTCAAAACGTTTTAAAAGAAAGGACCCCACCCCTCAAACTAAACATTACAGTGCTTGTTATAGATTTTCTTCCTGCCTTTGGAAACTGCCCAACAGTTTTCATATGGTACTTAGTCGAAATCTCCACCCCTGTGATTGATGTGGTTTGAATGCTAAAGTTACTGTTCCCTCGTCATCCAGAGTGATTTCTCAAGATGATCTGTTTCCTCTCAGACTTCAGACATTTTAACTCACACTCTGACAACAGCCAAGGCAGTTCTTATGAAGATCAAATTAACTTACCATCAAGGGTATGTAAAAAAATTGTTTCTGGATCCCAGGCAGTGTTCCTGGATGTTCCTGGACGTGACTGAAGATCTAAAACATGTTCTAACTATAGTCACTAAGGAAAACAAATTCTGTTTATTTAAAGTTAAAAGAGGTTGATTTTAAGTGTCCATTTTTCATCTATAAAATCATTTAAGTTTCATTCCAACTAAATGTGTCCAATAAAGGAAGGATTTGAGGACATTACCTGAAAAACAGAAAAATATCTTTTGGTATTTTCTTTTATTTTTTATTATCCAGAAAATCAGGTAAAGAGAATGAGTTGCTGGGGCTGTGGGCACTCCCTGATCAACTGGGATGGGTGACTTTCAGGTAGCAACTGTGAATGTTCCTGCTGTTCTGTTCAATCAAAATGTAGAGAAAGGGATTGAATTTTGTGTAAAAGCAAATGGAAAGAGGAAAAAGATTCACAGAATTTATGTCTTGTAAAGAAGAAACTGAAATCTGTAGAACCCTTAGTAACATTGCCCTCTGTCTCCGTCCATCCTCTGCCCTTACACCGACCACAGGTACTCCTGAATTTGTAGCACCATTTTAGGAAAGCAATATCTGTTTCTTTTGCTTAAATCATATACCAGTTCAATTAATTGACTCCAATATTTTCTTCTATATTCAGAGAAGACAACATATTCTCTTGCCTTTACCACTTCCTAATATTTCTAGAATTCCTCCATTTCTTATCAGCCCTACTGACTTGATTTTGGTTGAAACTACTATTTCTTCTCCTCATCCCCACACACCCTACCACTCAACAAAGCAGACACGTCCCCTGTGCACATGCATCATACCAACATATACCATGATTACTTTAACTCTTGGACTTTGGGCTTACCATTACCCTTGTTTGGACTATTCTCCCCGTGACCCTGACTACTTCTTGCCCTTTATTTGCCTTTCAATGCGGGGCTCAGTAATTTGCTTTCCTGACCCTTCCCACCACCAGCAGTTTGATAGATGTTCTCTCTGAGGACTTTCAGCTCAAAGAAAATTTAAAAGCCAACAATCAAACATATGTATTAACTACCACAGTGTAATTTTAATATGTTGAAAACATATTTCCAACAGATTCCATGAAGAAATGATAAAAAATATGCGTCCCTTTTGTACCCCACTTTTGGGCCCCAGAGGCCAGAATTCTGAGTTAACTGAAGGGAGAGAAGCTGCTATTGCCACAGCACTTTATTCAATATTGGGGTGGGTTGAAACTTGTTGCCTGCCTCAGGACAGATTATTCCTGACACCACTGCATTACAGACTTCTTTAGAAGGAGTAGACTTCCATGATTTGGCATCCATTCCTTCTCCATTGTATGATCCAAATGTGAACGTGGATGAATGATTTAACTCATTAGCGTTGAAGCACTTATTTTGTCTTCCCTATAAATACCCATCTTCACCATTGCTTTTCTTGACCCTCAGAGCTGGTGTTTGTTCTACAATTATGACATACCTTCCAGGCATATAGCTCACTACAGGGCACTATTTTTTCTTCATAGGATTTTCTGTCATTACCTCAAATTGCAGTCATTCAAAAATATGTAAGGAGCAAAGTAGAAGCAAATGAGTTTAGCAATTTTGAATTATTTCATCAAAATAAGTGATCACTTTCCAAACACCTCTACACGAGCAGGATATAAAGTCTAGAAGGACTCAAAGTTGAGACTCATACACTGCCCAAGCAGTGTGTCAGTTTTTTTCCAGTGTTGGCGACTCAGGATCTTGTGTGTTTCCAGTCTCTCTGCCTTAGCTTAGAAAGTATAACATCAGCTTATTCAAATTCATGGGAGAATTGATCCAGCTTTAAACAGAATCCTTATTCCTCATGTATTTGAGGAGAGGGGATGCATTGACTAGAAGGAATAAGTCTTAGAAGAAGCTCTTAGAAGAAGGAAGGGAAGCCTTCAAAACTCCTCCAAGCATGGAAAAGAGGCTCTATCCCTCAGTGGTTGAAGGGTTCATTTAGAAACAGTCTGCACAATAGGTGCCCCATTGTCTGACATGGATTAATGACTCATATTAATAAAATGTTTAATTCAATAAAACATATTATAGTAAGATAGAATTTAAAAATGAAATAAAATATACTTAATTATTAAGTCATTGCTGATTATTTTTCATCTTTCTTTGATTATGAAGGTACTTTAGATTCTTATTAAATCTCAAGATTCTCATTACTGGAAATTTATTGCCCATGTCACCTATAACACAAATCTAAGAGTTGGTTACTTAAAGGTATTATCAACTACATTTTCTACACACCATTCTGGAAGCTGCTGGAGAGCAACGATCTTGTTTTTTGACCCATGCGACCCCATTCTTAGAACAGTTGATGTAGTTCACTGAGATTCCTAATGTGTAGATTAATGTTCTTATCAAATCTAAGTAGTTTCCCATTGTTACTTCTGCTCCTTTCTGTCCTCTCCCTCTGGTACTCCCATTTTTGCATGCATGGGTACACTTAATGGCATCCTATACTTCTCTGAGGTTCTGGTTGCATAATTTCTAATGATCTATATTCAGGTTCATTTATTCTTTATTCTGTCAGTTCAATTCTCTTTGGTCCCTCTAGAGGATTGTTCATTTCACTAGATTTTGAAGTTATTTTACTTCTTAACTCTTAAATTTCCATTTGGTTCTTTTTTATGATTTCTATCTCTTGATAGGCATTTAGATAATATAAGAAGTCTAGGAACTGGTTCTCCAGTCCCCTGCTCTAGGAGGGACTGATGTCTGCATTAGTTTAGTGAAGTCTGTCCTCCACACACACTGTGCAATCTCTCATGTTGCTCCTTAAGGCACAGCCTGAGTGGGCACATCATTCTGGGGTGGCTGTGGTTTGGGCAGGACCTTCTTTGACTGTCTTTTTCTGACCACAACTAGTTGGTCCATGAATTGCCCATTAATTGCCAGATGATTGCTCTGTTTTCAACAATGCTATGGGGCATAAAATTGCTCAAAAGACTGATATAATTGTATTTAAGATTTTCTGTAGCAATAGTTTCTAGGTGAATGTTTCTGACTTGTTCTGACCCCGAGAGGAAACTTTTTCACTGTTCTTTCCCTGTTTTCTGTGCTGAATCAGGTGGCTGTGGTTTCACAACATCTCTAATGAAGCTATAATCTTCCTTTCAGTTGTTTTTCACCACATCTCCCATTGTTTCTTGAGTGCCCTTAGGTTTGAACTTTTCCACATCCCCTGTAAAACAAACTCAGTTCCTTTCATCAATTGTTCTATTTTACGACCTGTCATTCTTTCTGGGCAGTCCCACTATGAAACTCCCATCAGAGAAAGTGACGTGCTTCCAAGTAACATCCCTGCTTTAGAATCTAAACTTATGTCAGGGAGGTAGCTGTTGAAGACTGTAGACTCAGGTCTCCACTTGCCACTCCTGGCACAGACACTCTGCCCTGTGAGCCAGGACAGGTGGGATAGGGCTCCACTATTTGCTCCATATCTTTACCTGATGGTAAAGAGTGGAAGTTAGTGGGAAGAGGAGAACCCACACCTTTTGGCTGCATTTGCCCAGAAGGCAGCCTCTGCAACTTGTGGCAGGGGCAAGATGAGAATTGCTCATTTCTTGCCCCTTCTCCTCTGTAGGAGCCAGGAAAAGAGAAAGTCCTATGTTCTTGGCAGCACCCTACAGTGCAATTCCATCAAGCCAAGATGGGATGAGAGGAAGAAGAGAATAGAGTGTGGCTCAAGGTCATGCATTCTCACTGTTCTTATCAAGTTTTGGCAGGTTTGCTTGAAAATGGCATTTGCCATATGCCCTTAGGACTATTTCTGGAAACTCTGAATCCATGAAAGCTTTTAAACATTTTTTTTTCCTCTTAGTTTCATCAGGAAGTGGATTCTCAGGTGTTCACTTTGCCATGCTAAAAATAAAAGTTCTTTATGAAGTATTTTGGTAAATAAGCATATCTAGTCAAGATAACTGGACTCAAATCCCAGGAAATCAGACTCCTCTCTCTCAGAAATTTAAATTTGTGGAACCAAGAACCTGCAAGAGTTATTAGAAAGGACAGATGCTCTAAAGTACAACACAAAGAATTTTCCTGAGACAAATAGAACCTCACCAATTTAAGTGGGTTATAAGAAAGTGAAGCAAATGAATACCATGGAAAAATAAAGGTGATGTGAAAATTGTCAGAGAGAACAGACAAAAAAGCAATTATGAGTGCGGGGCCATGAGGCCACAGTTCTGCAGTGATTCCAGTCGCATGTCTTGTAAGGTCAGGCTCTCTACTTTGCTTCCCATCTTTGGAGTCTTGAGATCCCTGTAATCTCGTTAGACTCTTCTGATGGAATCACCCTAGCAATAGCAAAACTAAACAAAAGCAAAAGTTCTCTACTTCATAATGAAGCCTCAGGTTTTATTTTCTCTGCTCCCTAGCTTACTTGTCTCAACAATATGTTGGAATGAAATAAACGTGTAAATGTCTTGAGGGTAAAGTAATTAGGGAAATGCCTATCTGAGGTAAAGATATAGTTTAAATAACCTATGAAACTTTCTGATACAGAAAACGTAGAAATTCTGTGTCAAATAGTATATCACATTTGCTTGATTTTCATTATAATGACATATATCTACTATAAAGTTACCCATTTTAACTTTTGTTTTAGTTTTGCTTTTTAGCAGTGCTGGGGATTGAACCCCAAACCTCACACATGTTAGGCAAGCACTCTACCACTAACCTACATCTCCAGCTCACTTTTCACTATTTTTAAATGTGCAGGTCGGAGGCATTGAATGCATTCACTTTGTCATTAAACCATCAACACCGCCCAGCTCCAGAAATTTTTTAACCTTCCAAAAAGGAAACTCTACACCCATTAAATAATTGCTTCCTCAGTTCCCCTTCCCTCAGCCCCTGACGACCACCATTCTACTTTCTATCCTTATGAATTTGATGGCTTTAGGTACTTCAGATGAGTGAAAGTATTCAATATTTGTCATGTTGTAAATGCTTATTTCATTTAACACAATTTCTTCAATTTTTGTCCATTTTGTAGCTGGTGTCAGAATTTCCTTCCTTTTTGAGGTTGACTAGTATTCCTCATTGCACAATGCACATTTTATGTCTCCACTCATCCATCAACGGACACTGAAATTTCTTTCACATTTTGGTTATTTTGAATAATGTTACTATGAACACTGATGTACAAATATCTATTCAAGTGTCAGCTTTCATTTTTTTTTTGTATACTGAGAAGTGAAATTTATGGATCATATAGTAATTCCATGTTTCATATTTTGAGAAATTGCTGTACTATTTCCTGTAGTGGCTTCACCATGTTATGGTCCTACCAGCAATGTACATAGTTTAAATTTCCACAACTTTACCAATACTTGCTTTTTTAAAAATAATATCCATTCTAATGGGAAAATGTAACAAACATACTTTTAAATTCATATCTAAGCCTTCAGGAAAATTAGAGAACTCCCTATGAAAAAATACAAATAAAGTGAAAACCATGGTGGTAGGCTATAGAGGGGGTTTCGTTTTTGACTGTTCTTAACCAGGGAATAAGAGAAAAATGTTGGGACAATGCAAAATGAAAAATTGACTGCATTGTCTGCATAGAACCAGGGCCATCAAAGACTACAACCTTGACAAGATCAAGGTCTATACAGAAAAATCATCTGCTAGTTTATGGAGAAGAGCAGAGAGCTTGTCCCTTTGGCCTGGACTCTAAAGGAAGCAATCTTTAAGAGTTTAAAACCAGAGGCATGTTCTTCAGCAGATTTTAAATCAAATGGACGCTTTTGTATGGTCTGGGAATATAACAGCTAGTATATCAATGTGAAAGTAACCAAGTCATCCAGTCTAGGAACTGCTCATGGTAGAAAAAAAGCATAAAATTACTTCAGAGACACACCCTCAATCCAGTCTCCACAGTCTTTCTTAAACAAAGCTTTCCCTCCTTTCCACCATAAAAAGACCAAAATTATAAAACACAGGAGAATATAAGTTGTCATGATTGAGCTGCTAAATATAATAGTACCTCTACACTCTAAGATAGAATCATCAGTAAATAAAAACGTTAAACATTATACTGTTTAAAGAAATAAAATAAAGAATATGATATTTATAAAGTATGCCTGGCTGATTTGAAAAAAGAAATTAAATAGAATTTCTGTCACATGAAAAAAATGTCACTGAAGTAAAAACAAAGAAGTTATTAAACTTCAACATCAGACACAAACAGGATTAATGAACACAATGATTATTCTAAAGTTATTACTAAAAATGCAGCATATATAAAAAATGAGGTGGAAAACATTAAAAAGTAATTAATAAACATGTAAGAAAGAATAAAAATGGCCAATATGCCTGTTATTTTGGTTTTGTGAAACAGATATGATAAATGAAAGGCAATATTGAAATATAATCACAGAGAATATTCCAGAGTAATGGAAAACATTGGTCCTTGAGTTTTCAAAATACACTAAATCATAAGGAAGAAAAATAGGACCAAATTTAAACCTAAACACAGAATATTCTATAGCTTTGACAAACTTAATAACCTCCAGAGAGAAGAGATAGACTGCCTAGCATATCAATAAAAAAAAACTTTTGAAAGCAGAAGTAATATAATAGTCTTAAAGTACTGAAGAAAGATGATTAGATTTTATAGTAAAAGCAACAAAAGACCTTACAAGAACAAGAACACAATTTTTGGTTATTTGTTTGTTTGTTTGGGGGCTTTGTTTGTTTGTTTGTTTGTACCAGGGATGGAACCCAGGGGCACTTAACTTCTGAGCCCATCTCCAGTCCCTTTTTACATTTTATTTAGAGACAAGGTCTCACTAAGTTGCTGAGGCTGGTTGTGAACTTGTGAACTCCTGATCCTCCTGCCTCATTCTCCCAAGCCACTGGAATTATACGCATGCACCATCCCACCTGGCTATTAAAAATTTAATACACATTTAAAAGAATAATACTGAGAAAAGTTTTCACCAAAAGACTTGCACCAGAGAAAATCTCAGGTCTAGTAGAAAGGAAGAGCTGAATTAAAAGTCATCATCATGAACAAAGAAATTGAAAAATTTGTGGCCAAATTTATACAAGTGATGACTGTGTGACCTCTGAGAAGAGTGAATAAATTGGGTCAGGACTGACTGACTGGAGACAATCTTCAAAATTCAAATATCCTAAGTTATTGTTCAGAAAGAGTAAAGTTGTTGGTTAACTTTTGATTTTCTTAGTTATCCATAAGAAAAAAATGTAAGAATAACTATAACAAAGAAAAATAGAATATGTAGCTTCTAATACAACAAAACATAGTGAACAGAATCTTGATCAATCCAAATAAGATTTGAAAGGGAAAAATAGTAAGTATAGAAAAATCAAGAGAAATGGAAAGTATGAAATGTGATAGTAGGAAAAAAAACAATACATGAAATAGTCTTAAAACATTACTAAAGATTTTTAAAAATGCACATAAGTAAATGAGAGTGAATAGCCGAATTAGTTAATAGGGAGGCAAGAAGAAGTTGCATTTGTCATATTTTTGACAGATGTTGGGTGCATGATATTACCTTTCTAACTTTTTGATAGCTGATCTATTTCCTAATAATAACAAAAGAAAATAAAGGAAGTGTCCTGGGCTGGGCCTGGTGGCAAACACCTGTAATCCCAGGAGCTAGGGAGGCTGCAGTAGGATTACAAGTTCAAAGCCAGCCTAAGCAACTTAGAGAGGCTCTAAGCAACTCAGTGAGACCCTGTCTCAAAATAATAAAAAGGACTGGGAATGTGAATAATCAGTGGTTAAACACCTCTGGGTTCAATCCCTGGTATTAAAAAAACAAGGAAGCATACTGGGGGTCAGGGTTAGGAGACAGTACCAAGGCACCTCCTAGAAGAGCTCCAGTAGCCAATTAATACAACAAGGATTTTGGCCTCCAGGGCTGAAAACATAACTGGTGTTTCACATAGTGATATGTGTAACATGCTAAGAAATCTGCCCACTGTAAGCCATGAACCAGAAACAAAAAGCATAAGAGTATCATATTGGCAAAGTATATTAGTCAGCTTTTTCATCATGACTAAAAGGCCCAACCAGAAAAATTAAGGAGGAGGAAAAGTTTTAGGGGCTCACAATTTCAGAGATCTCAATCCATAGACAGCAGGCTTCATTCCTAGGGGCTCAAGGTGGGGCAGGATGTCAAGGTGGAAAGTGTGGCAGAGGGAAGCAGCTCACATTATTATCAGAAGCAGAGAAAGACTTGGCTCTCCAAATACAAAATATATATCCCATAGCCATGCCCCCAATGAACCACTTCCTCCAGCCACACCCCCTGCCTTCAGCTACTAGTTAATCCCATCAGGGATTATTTCACTGGTTAGGTTAAGGCTATGACCCAATCATTTCTCCTCCAAACTTTCTCACATTGTCTCCCATGTGAGCTTTTGGGGGCACTTCATATCCAAACTATAACACAAAGACTCAGGGGATTTTTTTTCTTTGTATGTTTGTCTCTAGGTTCTCCAGATCTCACCTCACTTAAACAGAGATCAAGTTTTCCATTTTGTGGTTAGTCGTTTGGGTAACTGTGAACAAGCACTGATAGCCACTGTGGGCATTTTTTGCCACTTGGGACTAATCTTGAATGAAGGGGGAAGTATTTCTGATTTGATGTCACTGGAGAAATGACAAGACACAAACACACTTATCCCCACTTATGCACACCATTGTGCTAGTCACTGTAAATGCTGGGAGAAAGCAGAGCAATGGGCAGCTAGACAAAGCTAGGTAAGGAGGGACGTTTCCAAAAATGGAAAAATCCAGCTTTCTATCATAAAGAGAAAGGGCTCAAGGTGTGAGGGGAGGGGTAGGGAAAGGAAGAGTAAAGAGAAAAGGAAAGGAGTAGACAGAAGGAGAGGAGGGGAAGGAAGAATAAGAGCCTTGTGCTCATCTCTCTCAGAAGTTCATATAAAGTTGCTACCATGGAGCCAGGAACATGATGGGACTTCTAGACTTTGCAAAGAAGTGGATAGTAATGTAATCTAAATTCTTCTAGGTCATAAAAAAACATGTAAATAAACATGTCTGGTGTTGGCATTTGATCGTGCTTGTCTCCTCCAGAGAACCTCTCTGCATTATCCACACACTGATTTTCTTTATAATACAGTAATGGGGCTAATATATTATTAACTAAGCTATGCAAAAATGTGTCACATACCAATATGGACACATTCTAACAAATGTGCCGTTAGGCAATGTTACCATTGCACAACTCTAACGGTGTATATGTGCAAACCTGGAAACCGTAGCTTACTACACATTTTTATAATCTATGCAAATGTTTATAATCTTCAGTGACCAAAACATTGCTATGTGGGAGAAATACTGCTTTCCTCCCAATTTTGCAGGGGGAACCAAGGCAGAGAGAGATTAAATAACTTGGCTGAGGCCATCAAGCTAGTGAGAAATGGAGTGGATTTCTGAACCTGAGCTGTGTGGTTCAGAGTGCATCTCTTCTTAATCAGAATGGTAAGTGCCTCTAACCTCAGAGAGGCAGGTGTCAGAGAACACTCAGGTGAAGCAAGCAGGGCACCAGGCTGGGACCCCAAGATCATCTGCCACCTGCTAGGTTGCATCACTGGTGACGTTATAAGTCAAACTCACCAGGCTGTAGAAGGGTGTGGAAGAGGGCCGCACACACTTTTTTGTTTGCACCTGGCCTGGCTAAACCTTGCTAAACCTTGCTAAAACCGATCCCAAGGAAGAAGAAAGAAAAAGCCTCTTTACATGTACGTCATATTCTCCTCTGATCCGTGGGCCATCATCGCTTTCTCCTTTTATGGCATAGTAAATTAAATTGCATAGAAGATTGGTAAATAAACAAAATGTCATTCTCGAGAGGAACTCTCATCTTTTCCCAATTTTGTGTGATTCCAAGTTCCATTTAGATTCGTCACATCTCACAAAAGTCCCTGTCTCTCTGTGGGTCTGTAATTCCTCCATTAAAGCACATTGTTGGCATGCAAGACCTCTGAAGTGCCAGTTCACAGACTCTGAGACGCTCTTATCTCAGAGCCAGCCCAGGAACTCACCCTGGACCCCTGCTGGCTGAAGACTGAGCTCTTTCCCTGGGTCATTAAAGAAGCAGGGCTCAGTGCTGATCACACACCATAGCAGTTAACAAATATTAAAAATTTATATTTGACTTGAGAGACTCTCTGGGTAATTTTGCAGGAGTTCTTCTCTCCTGGCTGTTTTTCTTAGATTAAAATTTTCAACAGCATTCCAAGGGCATACTCTCACTCACGCACTGGGGTCCAGTAATGAGAGGGAGCGCCACTTTGGAGTCAAACTTTGCCAAATCTAATACTAAAAGTAGGTGAATGAGATTTGACTGCCTCCTAAATCGAATGTCTGTGGAATTTTTTTGGCCCCGAAATAGAGCCCAGAACAAGGTCTGTATAGTAACATTCACTAGGTGTCAGTGTTTGACAAACTGTCTTGCCAACATTATTAGGGGAATGTTCATTTTGGCACAAATTGTCTATGGAAAATGCAATTAGGAAAAAGTTGTGCAAGTAGCAATTAGAAACTGAATAACCTGCTTTATTCCTTTTATTCAGATTACACTTGGCCACTAAGTGAAATTAAACTGCTGGAAATAGCTGGTAGGCGGTCACAGTAGCCTCTGGAACATATTGTCTGAATTGAGTGGGAAGAGCTTTTCAGAGTTTTCTTTGGTGCTTGCCTGCATCCTCTTCCTGTCACTTTCTTACCTTCGTCTGGTCCCTGCTCTGTGGCTGCAGTGACCATTAAGTCCAGGCTTCCCTCCTTGGCTATAGGCTAGTCCCAATACAGGCAAAGGAAAACTATTTCCAACGAGTGACATTTCAGCATGAATTCAGCCTTGACAAACATTGAACTGTTCTGCAACAGAGAGCAGATACTATCTGCCTCATTTGTAATTGGTAAAGTACCAAAGAAGTTCATTTGTTCATTCATTCAAACATCGAGGAGGTGTTGTAAACTTAAAATGTGCCAGACGCCGTTCTACAGGCCATAGAAATAACACTAAATGAAAAGGCAAACACTTCTGACTTCATGGATATCACTTTCCAGTGAAGAGAGAAAATAAACAAAAAAGTAAAATGTATAATATCCCATATGGTCATAAATGCTATGGGAAATGAAAAAGGGAAAGGAGTGGGCTCTTGGTGTGAAAAGTGATTGCCAAGTGGCTATGGCAGAAGACATACTGAGTAGCTGGCACATAAAAAAATCCCCAAAAGACAAGAGCGGGTAGAGCCTCAAGACAGAGGAATCAGCAAATGCAAACGCCTTGAGGGATGAGTGAAGCTTGTGGGCTGAAGAAGGAAGAAAGGTCAGTGTAACTGAAGAGCAGTTGGAAATGAGATCAAGGAAATAAAGGGAAGCAGATGCACACACACGGCAGAGTGCTGGAGAGAACCACAGGAGCATTTTGAGTGGAGGTGAGAATATGACCTGACCTAAGTTTAAAAGGTGGCTCTCTTGAGGTTGTTCTCTAGGGATGCAAAGAGAGAAAAATAGAGTCCAATTAGGAAACTAGTATAATAATTCAGGTGCTAGGAAATGAAAAACTTCAGGATATGTTTTGAATGTGTAACTTAAAATGACTTGCCAAGAGATTTTTTTCTGGGCTGAAGGAAAAGAGAAGAGTCAAGGATTACTCAAAAGATTTTGATATGAGCAATGGGTATTGCCATTTCCTGACAGGGAAAAAGAACTGGGGGTTGGGGAGAGCAGCGTGGTGAGGGAGGAGGCAGTGGTTTAGTTTTGGACTTGCCAGTGTCCATGTGTGTCTTAAGTAACCAAGAGAAGATACTGAGTATGCAACTGGACATGCAAATACAGAGTTCAGGGATTGAGCAGTCAGGGGGTATAAATTTGAGAGGTGTCATTGTAGATGTGATATTTTAAACCTGAGATGAATCAAAATCACAGATGAAGGGAGTGTAAACAAAGAAGAATTGAGGTGCATACACTGAATCTTGAGGTTGGGCAATGGGAAGGAACCAGTAAAAGAATCTGGGAACAAATGGAAGACCTGGAATATGTGGATCCTGAAAATCAAGGGAAAGGAGGGCTTAGGGAGGAAGGAGTGATCAACTGAGAATCAAGAAGCAGGAACTGACCAAGCATTTCACCTCAAGAAAAGAGCATTTCTAGGCCTGAAGTTATGTCTTCTAGTCAGCCCTTTCATTATGCTTATAGTCATCATGTGTGAGATATGTGAGGCACTGCTAACATTTGGGAATATTATCCTTATTTTTGCTTAGTGTTGTTCCCTTCCTTACTCTACAACTTTAACTACTTCTTCTTTTTGCCTTAGCCTCTCTTACATGATTTCATGTCCATGACCAGTGCATGCACACTTGCACACACACTCACACACACATACACACACAGAATTATTTCTGGGAATCCCAGGTTTGGCTCCATGTATTCATAAGTGAGTTTTCAGAATTATAATAAAGTGCTTCTCTTCTGTATTCTATAGAGATGTCTATTACTGTTGCACCCAGACCCAGAGAAGAGCCTTTGATATGATAAGTCCTCATAGCATTAAAGAGCAAACTTTTTTTTTTTTTTCTTGCAGACTAGAAATTGAACCCATGGCTTTACTCGTGCTCTATTCCCAGCCCCTAGAGACCAACCTTAAGAGGAATAATCATATTACTATGATTTAACAGTTTACTACTACTAATTATTAATTCATGACATTGTCACTTCTCCAAAACCACATTAGGACTAAGTAAAAAAGTTTGCTTGTTTGCTTCCTTCTTTCTATCCTTCTCCTTCTTCTTATAATATGCCCAAGTTTCAAGTCAATATTTTGAAATGATTATGGTAAAAATATAAGCAATTTCAGTCAGTTAAACATAAATGTGCATATATACCATATTTTTTTATTCATTTATCCACTGATGGACATTTATATTGATTGCATATCACAGCTCTTGTGAATACTGCCACAATCAATATGAGAGTGCAGCTCTCTTCTACATACTGATTTCATTTCCTTCAGATATTTATTACCCAGGAGTGGGATTGCTGGATCATGTGATAGTTCCATTTGAAAAATATTCTTAGAGATGTTTGTTTAGTATAGTATAGTGCAGTGGGAGGTTAAAGAAAATGTGGGTATACATCTCTAAGATAAGAAATAAGCATCAACTTTTCTGTTGGGGTTGTCTAGAAGGTAAACTCACAAACAGTGAAACTAAAGAGACTTGTGCATGCAGTGAACATATCTGGGAAGAAGGAGGCCTGTTAGTGCTTTGTCAGTGAGAGAAGAGCATCATGCTTACAATAGATAATTTGGAAGAACCATCACAAAAAATATTAACCAAAATAATTTTCTAGTGAGGATAAATGTGAAACTAGCAATATTGTTATAACTGGCACATTTAGGCATAGTGGGTGAATTCAGAGGGGAAGCTCTGTGTCACCTATTTGGGTAATACATTATTACATGGCTGTATTAGAATGTTACATACAAAGTTCCAATGGCTATGTTAAAATGCATAGTGTAGCCCAATCAGATTCCTAACATGTAGAGATAAACAAAACTGCCAGGCTTTTGTTTTTGCTTTTATTTTTTTAAACTTTTTTTGTAGTTGTAGATGGACAGAATGCTTTTATTTTATTTGTTTATTTTTACTTGGTGGTAAGGATCCAACCCAGTACCTCATGTATGCTAGGCTAGGCAAGTGCTCTGCCACTGAGTTATAGCTTTAGCCCCCTGCCAGGCTCTTGTTGATAATGTTTTGTGTTCCCATCACCTACTCTCCCTCTTCCCTTCCCTCTCATTGTTTTTTTTTTTAATTTATTTTTTATTTTTTGTAAACAAATGGGATACATCTTGTTTCTCTGTATATGAAGTAGAGGCATACCATTTGTGTAATCATACATTTACCTAGGGTAATAGTTTTTGATTCATTCTGTTATTATTTTCCTTCCCCCCCACCCCTCCCACCCCTCTTTTCCCTCTATACAGTCCCTCCTTCCTCCATTCTTGCCCACCTCCCACCCCCCATTATGTGTCATCATCCACTTATCGGCGAGATCATTCGTCCTTTGTTTTTTTGAGATTGGCTTATCTCACTTAGCATGATATTCTCCAATTTCATCCATTTGCCTGCAAATGCCATAATTTTATTATTTTTTATGACTGAGTAATATTCCATTACAGTCACCAGCCACCTCTCTGTCCCAACAAACCCATACCCACTGTATGCCCTGCCACATACAGCACATCTGTTATCAGCCCAACATCCCTCCAATCTGACATCAAAATAACATTGTATGGTCATTTCTCTCAAGGCTACTTTTAATATTCATGAAGCCACTACACACACATGCGCGTGCACACACATACACAACACACACATACACACAAACATGGTCTTAATCTAATCTTCTCAAACTCAGTCTGAAAATGACAAGAAGCTGGCAATGTTTGCAATCCCTCAACTGAGTTGATGGATTGTGTTCTATTTTAAGCACTCGATTTAGAAACATTTCTTAGACAATTTGGCCTTGTTTTTTTTAAAAAGCACCATCAACACACTCTCTGCTCTCTCTTTAGTCATGGCTTTGTTTCTGTCAGTGGGGTTCTGTGCTCTTAAAATGTTGAAATTTAACCAACAAGTCCTGATTGTGATTAGATTTGGCTCCAACTACCTTTAATGCTATAAATTGACTTAAACCTTTTGGCTGTAGTGGAGCAATCTGCATAATTGGCGGCTGATATGGAAATTAGAAGGTGTAATAGCCAGGTATAGCCTGGATACAAACTGGATTAGAGGATGAAATGATTGAAAGATTGGCTTGAGAACACTACAATGCAGCCAAAGTACTGTTCACATGGAACAGACTGGCCTGTAATCCAGAACTCCAAGTTGGTGGTTTGGCTGCTAGGAGCTCACAGAGGTAAGAATGCCATTTAACCCTTCCCGTCACAACCCCGGAAGCTAGTACTTACCACATTTTGGGGTAAAAAAACAAGAACATGATGTGCAGAGAGCCTAGGTTTTTATTCCATGTACACATCTCCAGCAGGACTGGAAATGCTAGAGCCACATCTATTGACAAACCAGAAGCCATCATTTTGAATGTGATAGGTGGACCATTAAATATGGTGACATGGTATGGTCATGAGTAAGAATAAAAGGCACATGCATTAATTAGAGAAACAGGAAACAATAATGTATGCATGGAGGGAGGGAGGGTAGGAGGGACAGAGAAAGAGACACTGACTCACTCCTTTTAAGGAATTCATTTATGTGTGGGCTGGAAAGTCCAACATTTGCATAGCAGAAAGAAAATGCTAAAGACCCAGGGAAAAGGCACTGCAGTAGAGTCCAAATGCAGTCTGAAGACAGAATTCCTTCTTTCTTGGGGTTCTTTCGTCTTTTTCTTAAGGTCTGCAACTGATTGATTGAAGACCACTCATATTGTGGAGGGTTATTTGCTTAATTCCGTCTAATGACTTAAAAGTTTATCACATCTTAAAAATACCATCACTATGACATCTAGCTGGGTCAAATATCTGAGCACCACAACCTAGCCAAGTGGACACAAAAAGCACAACCACCTTTATTCTACTTCCTTTACTTATATATTTATTCAAAAAGATTTACCAAACCCCTACCCTATGCTAGGTGCTATCCTAGACTCTCATCCTGCAGAAAGGAACAGGACTAAATCTTTGCTCTCATTTGAATTCACAGCCCAGACAGACATATGAATAAGAAAGAACAGAGTAGGAGATGAAATGAGACTTTGCCTACTGGTAAGGAATTTTGGTAGGAGCCTGAGAAAAAATAGGAAATAATTATCCTGAAATTCTAAAGAGAAGCACTTGGTTTTTCAAGTCTGAGCAAGCACATTATACACAGTATTTGAAATCATTTGCTTCAAAGTCGACTTACAAACTCAAATGTCTCAAAATGGCCTAAAATTTTCAGAATCTTCATCCTGCCTGGGTTACAAGGAGTATAATTTTCATTACTGAGGTATTTCTGAGAATTTCCAGCTAAGATTGCAGAATAGAATTTTCCTTGGAATGGTTCTGCCAGAACCTGTATTCTGAGAAGAGGAAGAGAGAAAAGGCTCTGGGAATCAAGAAAGAGGTGACAGAAAAACTAAAAGACATGAAGAAGAAGAACAACTCAGAGAAAAGTACAAGGCAGTCTGCAACTCCTGCTCTAGCTTGCCGGGGAAAGGAGCCTGGCATAGCCTGGAGAGTGCAGGCAACCCCAGTGATAAAGAATCCTGCCATGGGAGAAACCAGGACATCGCAAGCTTCCGGTCCAGTCCAGGAACCTGGGCTGAAGATGATTCCTCCTGCAGGCTACTTTGTGGCAGAATCTGCTGCAGTGCTCATGGGATCTCCATGTGCTTGTCTCCAGGAGCCATATTTCAAGGGGACTATTGTTAGGGACTGAGCTACTCTGGGGATCAGAAATTATGGAACAATCATAACTTAGGGTCCCTGGGACACCCTGACTCAATGACTGGGTGGGAGACCATCACAGGAGATGAGCATGGAGAGAGGGAAGCCCAGTCACAGAGCCATTGATAAGTTTGAGCAGCAGAGAGCTCAGGTTCTGGAGGTCAAAGTGGTGGGTGGCAATGTCTTCTGCGGTGAGGAAAGAGACCCATCCTGTGTGGTTTACTAAGGGGTCCAGGTATGACAGCACTGAGACCGAGAACCAGCATTGCTCGGTTCCCTCAGCTGCCAGCTCCAGTGCAGAACTCTGTGGTCTATTCCCTTGGCCCACTCTCCCGCGCATTTGGGGATATGCCTCTGCTTAGACATTTGCCACACCCCCAGTCACAGAGATGGGGTGGGGGTCTTTGGAGCAACTGGGCACCTCCTTGGCCCACATGCCATGAAGCATGCTGCACATGGGAGTTTCTCTAAAACAGATCATATTTTAAGCCATAGAGCAAATGTAAGCAAATATTAACAAATACAAGAAAACTTGAAAATTAAAATAATCCCTTACATCTTATCAGACCATAAGGAAGTGAAACTAGAAATCAACAACAAGAGACCTGCAGAAAGTATACAAAAACGTGAATGAAAAAGTCAAAAGACTGAGTTGTGGGTCATTGATGAAGCCAGGAGGAATATTTAAAAGTCTCTAGAATGAAATGAAAATGAAAACCCCACCTAACAGAAACTATGAGACAGAGCAAGTACAGCTATAAGAGGGAAGTTCATAGCTATAAATGTCACCATTAGAAAAACAGATCTCAAATAAACAGCCTAAAGGTGTACCTCAAGGCCTTAGGAAAACAAGAACAAATTGAACCCCAAATCAGTCAAAGGAAATAAATAATAAAAATCAGAGAAGAATTAAATGAAATAGAGATGAAAATATCAAAACAAAGCAACAAAGGAACAAAAGTCAGTTATCTGAAAAGACAAAAATAAATAAATAACAGGGTGGGGGGGGGCAAACTTTCAGCCAAAGTAACCAAAAGAAAAGAAAGTAAATAAAATTAGGAATGCAAAAGGGGATCTCACAACACATATCACTGAAATCCAGAGGATCATTAAGGAATACTTTGAAAAATTATATGCCAATAAATTAGAAAATCCAGAAGAAATGGACCAATTTCTAGACACATATGGCCTACCAAAATTGAACTGAGAGGTTATAAGCAGCCTAAATATGTTAGTAACAAGAAATGACACTGAAGCAGTAGCAAAAAGTCTCTCAGCAAAGAAAAGTCCAGGACTGGATGGATACACCACAGAACTTCACCAGAATTTAAAAGAAGAACTAATACCATGCTCCTAGAACTATTACAAAAAGTAGGAAAGGAAGGAACTCTTTCAAAGTTATTCTACAAAGCCAATATTATCCTACCACAAACACCCGATCAGAACAAACAACAGTATAAAACAATATCCTTGATGAACATAGATACACAAATCAATAAGATACTTGTAAATCAAGTACATCACATTAAAAAAATCACAGAGATCTAGTTAGTTTCATTCCAGTCATGCAAACTGGTTCAACATGACAAATATGTAAGTTACCACATAAATAGAATAGAGAATAAAAATCATATAATCATCTCAATAGTTGCAAAAAAACCCACATCATTAAAATTTGACATCTCTTCATGATAAAAACCCTGAATAAACCAGGCAAAGAAGGACCACAGTTTCCCATAATAAAGACTATACAGGACATACGCACAGCCAATACCACCCTGAATGGAGAAAACTGGGAAGCACTTCTGCCAAAATTGAGTATGAGGCAAGGGTGTTTATTCATCACTCTTATTCAGTTTAGTACTAGAAACTTTAGTCAGAGCAATCAGGCAACAAAAAGGAATAAATAGAAATAGGAAAGGAGGAAGTCAAGTAATCCTTGTATGTATAATATGATTCTACATTTAGAAAACCCTACAGAGTCCAACTAAAGTTTCTTAGAAATGATAAATTCAGCAAAGTAGCAGGATACAAAATCAACTTACAGAAACTGGCACCTTTCCTATGTATCAATAATTAGATTGCTAAGGAAGAAATCACCCATTTCAAAGCCTCAAAGAAAAAATAAAATACCTACAAATAAACCTAACCAAGGAGGTGAAAAGTACCTCTCATGAAAGTTATAAACTATTGAAGAGGACACTAGGAGATAGAAAGAACTTCCATGTTTATGAATCAGGGGATTAATGTTGTTAAAAGGAGCACACTACCAAAAGCAATCTATAGGCTCAGTGCAATCCCCATCAAAATACCAATGGCATTCTTTACAGAACTAGAAAAAAATGATACTAAAATTCATATGTGGGCACAAAAGACCTCAAGTAGCCAAAGCAATCCTGAGAAAAAAGAACAGTGCTAGATGAATCATAATAGCCAATCTAAAAATATGTACAGAGCAATCAAAACAAAAACATGAGGCTACTGGCACAAAAATAGATATTTAGACCAATGCAATACAATAGAGGAACCAGGGATAAACCAAAACATCTGTAGTCATCTGATTTGTGACAAAGGAGACAGAGACAACGGAGAAGAGGCAGCCTCTTCATAAGTAGTGCTGGTAAAACTGGATATCCATATGTGGAAAACTGAGGATAGAGCCCTATCTCTCACCATGTACAAAATTAACTTGAAATGGATCAAAGACCTTGTAAGACCTAAAACTGAAAATACTAGTGGAAAACAAAGGGAAAATGCTTCAAGACATCGGTATAGGCAACAATTTCCTGAATAGGACTCCAATCACTCAGGAAATAATAGTGGTAATTGACAAATGGGATTACATCAAACTGTAAAGCTTCTGCAAAGCAAAAGGGGAGAAAAGCCACTACCAACCAAGTGAAGTCTACTGAATGGAAAAAAATCTTTGCCAGTTATTCATCTGACAGGATCAGTATCCAGACTATGTAAAGAACTCAGAAAAAATGTAATACCAAAAGAACAAGCGATCCAATCAATAAATGGGCAAATGAGCTGTCCAGACACTTCTCAAAAGGAGAAATACAAATAGCCAACAAATATTTGAAAAAATACTCAACATCTTTAGACGTCAAGGAAAGGCATATCAAAACTACACTGATATCACTCTTGACCCTGTTGGAAGAACCGTTTTTAAGAAAACAAAAAATAAATGAGGGTGAGGATGTGGACAAAAATGCACAAGCTTTTTGGGGGTAATACGTATTAATACAGTTACTGTGGAAATCAACATGGAGGATCTCCAAAATCTGAATAGAGAACTACCACAGAACTCATCTATACCACTCCTACCTACCTAGAGGGATCAAAGTAAGCATGCAACAGAGATATGTGCATATCCATGTTTATTGCAGCACTATTCACAATAGTCAAGTTAAAGAACCAGCCCAGATGCCCATAAACAGAGCAATGGATAAAGAACTATGATATATACACACAGTGGAACATTATTCAGCCACAAATAAAGAATGAAAATCATGTTATTTGCAGAAAAATGGATGGAACAGGAGATGATTATGTTAATAAAAATAAGGCAGACTCAAAAAAAAATAAGCATCATTTTTCCTCTAGTATGTAAAATCTAAGGGAAGAAAGGTAACAAGAAAATAGAAAGGGGACTGTTTGGGGAGGGGCGGGGGAGGAGGAGGGGCACTAAAAGAGGGTCACAAGGAGGGTAGATATGATTTTTAAAATACGTTATATGCATGCATGAATATGTCACAGAGAAACCCACCATTTTGTACAATTAATTTTTACTAATAATTATTTAAAAGGTATTTTTATATAGGTAATGTAAATATTCAAACTGGCTCTATGTGTCTAGTAGAGTATAATCCACTTAGTTCAACTTCTGCCAGTGTTCCAGGAAGCCCATAACAGAACATTATGGCTATGGAATATTGCTTGTGCCCTACCTAGACAAGGACCAGAAGACTCTCCTTCCATTTGGATCTAAGGGTTTTTCTGTGGAGGCACAGTGGGGCCCATGTGCCTAACGGGTAATGGTCTCATAAAACTGCCAGGTGGCAATTCTGTGGGCACGCGCATTCTGCCTACTCTGCTTTTGAAGTGTAATATGTCTTAGTGGTGTAGGCAATGGTACTGATTGAGTTTCCAAAAGGGAGGCCAACTACTCAAGAACGGAATTAATTCAAGTTGGTAAGAGTCTAGAGCTTAAGGAAACCAGCTCTGAATGCAGACTGGTTAAGTTTTAAATAAAACTGAGGAACCATGGATCCCAGGTAAATGGCTTTACTTCTCTGTGATTCAGTTTACCAAACTGTAACTTAGAGATAGCATGGTGCCTATCTCACTGTATGATTCTAAGTGAATAAAGCAATGCATTTTAAGAAACTAGTATAATCCTGGTACTCAGTAAGTTCAATTGTGTATAATATAAAAACATACATACTTGCACATACACTTGTGTTTATATAAACATAGACTGTATATGTATACTATATCATGTATTCATGTGTTCATAAATATACATGCATGGTCCATGTATGAATAGTACAAATAGATCAAGATGTCTTTTTATTATTATCTTTCATTGTTATTTAAATACATTTAGTGGAAAATTTTACTTAGTGCAGAAATATTTCCCAAGATAATGTCTCTTTCCCTCCGAACAAACCCCATTTTAAAAATATCCTTTGGTCACTTTAAGTTCCAAATGAGTTTCCATTAATATTATTAGGACCTCCAGGGCGTACCCTGCACAAAACTCAAATCAAAATGAATCAAAGACCTAGACACTAGACTAGAAATCCCGCACCTACTAGCAGAAAATGTAAGTCCAACTCATCATCATGTCAGCTTAGGAACTGAAATCCTGAACAAGACTCCTAAAGCACAAGAAATAAAATCAAGCATCAATAAATGGGAGGTTATCAAATTAAAATGCTTCTTCACAGGAAAGGAAAAATCAGGAACATGAAGAGAGCTTACAGTATGGGAGAAAATCTGTACCACCTGGTCCTCAGACAGAGTATTGATCTCTAGGATATATCAAGAACACAAAAAACTTAACACCAAAAAAAACCAAATAACTCAATCAATAAATGGGCAAAGGAACTAAACAGGCACTTCATAGAAGAAATATGAATGGACAATGAACATATGAAAAAATGTTCAACATCTCTAGCAATTAAAGAAATGCAAATTAAAACTACATTGAGATTCTATATCACTCCAGTCAGAATATAGTTATCAAGAATACAAGTAACAATAAATGTTGGTGAGGATATGTGGGGGTGGGGAGTACATTTATACATTGTTGGTGGGACAGCAAATTGGTGCAGCCATTATGGAAAGCAGTATGGAGACTTCTCAAAAAACTGGGAATGGAACCACCATTTGACCCATTTATCCCACTCCTAGCTATATATCCAAGTGAGTTAAAATCAGCATACTACAGAGACACAACCACATCAATGTTTATAGCAGCTCAATTCACAATAGCAAAGCTATGGAACCAGCCTAGATGCCCTTCAACAGATGAATGGATAAAAAAAAAAATGTGGCCTATATACACAATGGAATATTCCTTGCCATAAAAAAGAATGACTTTATGATTTTTTTTTGCAAGAAAATGGATGGATCTGGAGACTAACATGCTAAGTGAAATAAGCCATTCCCAAAAGACCAAAGGCTGAATGTTCTGATATATGGATGCTAACACATAATAAGGGTGGGGGAGGGAAGAATAGAAGTTAACAAAGGGGCATGAAGCTAAGGGAGAGGGGCAAGAATAGGAAAGACAGAAGAATGCATTGGACATAACTTTCCTATATTTATATATGAATATGTGACCAGTAAAACTCCATATCATGTACAACCACAAGACTGGGACCCTAATTAGAACAAAGTATACTCCATGTATGTATAATATGTCAGAATACACCCCACTGTCATGTATATGTAAAAAGAACAAAACAATTTTTATTTTAAAGTTTGTTAGGATACAGAGTCCCAAACAAGTTCATGCACACTATGCTTTATGTGATCAATTCCCTGCTTTCCACAGCTGGGGACTGCCCTCCTCTCTTTTTTCACCCAAGACTTCTCCTTCAGCCCACTTTTCAGGGTCCACCCTTGAAGGGGAGAGAGCAAAGAGAAAGGGAAACTCTTACAGGTAAGTGCAGGTGTCCTCTACATCACAGAGCCCACTGCCTCGGCATGCCCTGGTATGACTACTGTCTCTCTCCCCGAAGCAAGTGTGCTTGGTGTGGGGGCAACCCTCCTGAGATGACATAGACTATTTTTCTCACCTGTGAATATGTGCATTCTTAAGGAGGCATGCTTCCAGAATGTTCAGTTGATCCCAGGAAAAAATACACTTGTCTACATAGAAACTGCACCACTTAAGTGAGATAAGTCAATCTCAAAAGACCAAAGAACGAATGATCTCGCTGATAAGTGGATGATGGCACATAATGGGGGGTGGGAGGGGTTAGTTTTAGGGTTAGAGTTAGGATTAGGGAGGGGGGCAAGAATGGAGGAAGGACTGTATAGAGGGAAAAGAGGGGTGGGAGGGGTGGGGGAAGGGAAAAAATAGCAGAATGAATCAAAAAACATTACCCTATGTAAATTTACGACTACACAAATGGTACGCCTTTACTCCATGTACAAACAGAGAAACAACATGTATCCCATTTGTTTACAATAAAAAAAAAAAAAAGAAACTGCACCACTCTCAGAAAGACAGTCTCCCTGTCTCTCCTTGCCCCTATGGCAAAGGACAATTCAAGAGAAGGGAAAACTTCAAAAGACACATTCATCTTCTTGGTAGTAAGGCATATAAGAAAATTAAGGGACTGGGGCTATAGCTCAGTGTTGGAGAACTTGCCTTGCATGTATGAGGCACTGGGTTTGATCCTCAGCACGACATAAAAATAAATGTTAAAAAAAAAAATAAGAAAAAAGAAAATTAAGTCTGGGTATGGGGGTGTACACCTTTAATCCCAGCAGCTTGGGAGGCTAGGTAGGAGGATTGCAAGTTCAAAGTCAGTTTCAGCAACTTAGCATGGAAGTCCTAAGCCACTTAGCAAGGCCATGTCTCCAAATAAAATTAAAAAATAATTGAGATGTGAATGTATCTGTAGCCTGAATTGATAGAACAGATTAAAAAGTTTACAAATACCTACCTCACAGCACAGTAATAAAAGCAGAAATGATACAACTAACAAAACAGTTATGCATGGAATGTCTCTTTTGTCACAGGTACCAAGTGTTCCATATGTGTGTTAAAGGGACCTGGCAAATAGTAGGTACTTCATAAATAATAATTCCTGCCTGCTTTTCTCCCTCATTCTCCTTGTTCCTTCCTGCCTGCCATTCAGTATCATTCATCATCCGAATGACTCTCCTCTATTTTTTAAGATCTTCCTTCTAGTTTCCTTCCTAAGCTTTCTATAAGTTTATTTTGCAGGAATTTACAATGGAAATGCTCTTCACTTGTCTAAACATATTTTGCAATCATAAACAAGAGCTGGATGTCCAGGAGGTGAAGTAATGTGTTTTTAATAACTTCACTCCTACTCAGGATTCCTTTCCTTTTCCTTTTTTTTTTTTACCCCTTCCCTAAAAACAAAACAAAACAAAATTCAGATTATAAAAACCTACTAAATGTATTTCTTCTCTATTACATTATCATATAATGACATTAAAATACTTAAAAATTACAGGATTATCATAAGTAATTGTACCTCCTTAAAAAAACCTGTGCATGATCTCTTCCAGTGCTCACCTAAAGATGCTCATTTTCTTGCACTACGTCAGCCTGAGGGCTTGTGTTCCTCATCTTCCTTGTCACTCCATAATGACTACCTAATATCTCATGATGTACCTATTTTTTCTTTCCCTTGATGCCAGTTACTTTGTCTCTTTAGTCTTTACTCTGCCACCAAAAAATAACATTTTATGATTTTTAAAAAATTTATATCTTCTAGATTCATTTCACAAAAATAACAGCACTGGAAATTTGCCTACAGGAATGTTTTCTCTATGCCAGCATCAAATCAAATTGTCCAATACTATAATCTACCTTTAGCACACTAGATAACTGTGCCATCATTAATGTACATATATCTAACATCAGGAGTCAGACTATTTTAAGACCAATGACTGGGACTACTGAAGAACCCAGGGAAAGTGGTCGCTTCTAATTTGAGGTCACTTAGAATTAACAAGGAGCTTAGAAGTGTGGAGGAAGTGAGGAGTGTAGCTGCAGATAGACAGGGCCAGCATCCTCTTATCTGTCTTTCCTTTCTGGCGTGGGCTTCATGGAAAGTTTTTTGGAGGAATTGAAAGTGTTTGTATCTTAGGGAAAATATCCATAGCATGTTTATAAAAGATCACTCTGGTGAGCCCTTGGCAGGCTCGAAGGATCATAGCTGTCGTCTTCGCCCATCCTTCATAGTCTGGAGAAAATAAATGATGATAATGTTACTCATCCACAAGAGTTCAGTTTTCTCCATAAACACAGCTGTGTCGTGAGTTAAGCAAAATATGTGAAAATTTGGATTGACTGAAAAATAAACTGAAGATGATTATTTGCACCATAAAAGAATTCTGTGCTGTATAAAAGATTCATTGTGGAATAATTTGAATAAAGACGTCCCTCAATGATCCTGCAATACAATTCAGCTTGTGAGTCTGTGATTAGCAGGCAACTGTAAAGACTCATCAAACAACAGAAAGGTACAACCACACAGTTCTCCCTTCTCTTTCTCTTTCTTTTAGAATAATTATTATTATTATCATTATAACATTATTATTATTAGTGGTAGTAGTAGTAGTACTCAGGACTGAACCCAGGGTCCCATGCATGCTAGGCGAGCTCTCTATCACTGGACCACATCCACAGCCTCTCCCTTCTCTATTAAGAAGGGTTCTGTTTGGTTTTCCAAAGACAAGCCAGTTTCAAGTTCTTATTTTACCACTTAGAGGTGAGCTTAGATATAAGTTGATTTCTCCCATAAATTGACTCTTTATAATAGAATAATATTTTTATTACTTCAATGCTGGTTAAAATAATTATGCCTAAATGATGACCTATTTCTGGAAAATAATGATGAAGACGTTAATTTAGTAAGGATAGGGCTTATAATCCTATCACATGTATTTCTAATATAGCAGTACATTTAAAAGAATAATTCTCTCTCTGTTATAGAATAGTGAATAGTAGGGGGAAATTAGTGGACTTTAGTATCAGAAAGACTTAAAGAATTTCACCACTTAATAGCACATCGGTATAGTTTACCTTCCAAAGCCAGCTTATATATATGCAATCATTGCAGACTAATAAGCCTGGAGAATGTAGGGAGATGGAAGCAGGGGAAAGGAACATAGGAAGATTCACATTCTCACTTTACAATGTGGGGAAATTTATTGAGAGATACAACTAAACCTTGCTAAAACAAAATTAATCATCACTTAAAGCTCTAAAGGATTAAAAAAAAAAAGAAAGAACAACTTAAAAACCAACTTAAAAACAGTAATGTACTCACCAAAACTGGAGGAGAGAAATGAGGGCTTAGTAGGAGTGAACAAAGTCTTATGGTAGAGGAATTGTCAGAATATAATAGCTAAATTTTTAAAATCAAGAAATAGCATAATGGAATAGCATCACATTTAAACTTGCTGAGAAACTTCCAGAAGAAATAAAACACAGGGGGCAAAAAGTGATTCTTTTGAGAAGCAGAAATGGGATGAGAAAGGACAGTGTGCAGAACTGCTTTTCAGCAATGTTCAGCTGTTTGAGAACTTTTTTTAAAAACTATGTACCTGTTTTTTTATTTTAGCAAAAACATTAGCATGTATACATTCACACACCAGATGGTCCAATGGATCCTGCATCTTGATAAAAAAGTACAAACTTCTTAGGACAATCACAGGACCTTTCCTGCCCTAGACACTGATGACCTTTCTAACCTCTTTCCCAGTTTGCAGTACCTTCCTGTGATCTGGCCAATTAGACAAATACAGCTCCTCCATGCTGTCACTTTTCTCTTGCCCCTTAACATCCCTGCAGGGTCGTCTACTTATTTGTTCATTTGGTCTTCCACCTGTTTCCTGACTTTTCCTTGCTCTGTTGGGCATCACAGGAAATTGACCTCTGCAAGACATATTCCGCACTCCCATTCCTGGGCAGTAGGAGGCAGGACTGAGGGAGGAAAGTAGCACTCGGGATATTTCCCATCTCTGCTCCAGCAGCTTCCCTGGCTAAGCAAACTCCCTTTGACTTTATTCCCAATCAGCTGCCCCAACTGCTCAGCTCCCTCCAGGCACAACCACCTCCTCTCTTTATCTCTTCAACCCCAGGGAACCAGAGGAGCTTCCTGGAGGTGCTAATCTCCAATTCATTCACCTTTTGCTGTTTGTTCTGTCATCTCTCCCAGCACCTTTGTAGCTACCTGTGCCTTAAATTACTCTTAATTGCAGAGAGTGGCTTCTAATGCTCTGACTGGACCCTGACTTAAAGAGCTGGTTCACTTTAGTTCTTCATAAAGATCAAGGTCTGGATTCACCAGGTTCCAGAGGTCTGCCTGGGTTAGCGGTTCTTCCTCTCCCTCCTACAGCCTGGGTGGCCACCACTCTCACACCCCATTGTACGTGTCTCTTTGGTCTGTCTCCCCAGAAGAATGTGAATATGACAGATGCCAGAAATCCTGTAGACTCTTAGTGGCCTTATGTTAAGATTTGATACCTTTTCATAAGAATAATACTAATAATTACAATTCTCCTTTGAAGTGCTTTAAACTATTACCAAATACACTTGAAAATATATAAATGAGTTTCAGATCTTTCTCTGTGGGTAAGATTGGGTGAATACCCAATACCCAAAAGGAAAGAACACTGAATACCTGCAAGAAAAGGGGAAAGATTCCCTGGTTTACATATACATAGAAACAAAAATGTGCAAGTTCAAACTGAAGACAACCTATGCATTTAATTTACGATACACATGGGACTGAATCATTTACACATGTTGACAGTCTTGATCAATAGGAACCCATACATCTTTTGATTCAGATACATTGGTAAGAAACCAACTTCTGATTCATTGAATTCTACCATGCTAAAAGTTTGAAGATTTTCATAACCTTGACTTGGAAATTGCATAAAACAGACTGTGAAAAATAAAAATGCTATGAACTCACTGATCAAATGTTTTAGAGGAGGCCTACTAATCAGAATTTCCTTAGTAGATTTGCAGGGCCCTAATCCATCTCTTTCCCAGTATACAGGTATTGTGTCTCTTATTAGATAGTCACACACAGATACAAAATAACTTTTTCCAAGTCAGTAACAAAAGCCAACACTAAGCCATCTGTGAGCAATTTCACATCTGAAGTGAATAAGCCAAGGTCAGGAAAAAACACATAATAGATGGCTCAGGGTCAAAGTCTACATCCTGAACACAGAAGTAGATATGATCCAAAACAAAAGAAATTTTGCATTCTTTCCTTTTGCTTCAGCTTCTATTGGCTATCAACTCAAGGTTTGATTGATGGTGTTGGGGAAGAGGCAGAACTTTTACATGATTTATTCATTTGGTAAAGATTTTTAAAATGGATATATATCCCTCTATTGAGCTACTGTTTGGTATTATTAAAGGATGTGGTCCACAACAAAGCAGATAAAATAATTTGTATTGAGCTAGGTAAAAACAATTCTAGGAAAACCTGAGCTTCGTTATAGTTTGCTTGTATAAATTCCATCTATTTGCTGTATTAGATGGAAGGAGATTAGAGGAAAGAAACAGGGCCAAGAATGAGACAGAAGGAACTAGAGGGTCACATGAACATTCATTCACAGGGTTAAGTGTCTGTCTGGAGTTTAGACCTTACCAAAACAAAATTGTATTATATTTCAGATCAGATCCTGCTCTGAGCTTAGGTTTCTTGCTGATGATTAGTTGTGCTTGAAAGGGACACTGTTATATGCTGAATTATACCACCTAAAACTCCATGTGTTGAAGTCCTAAGCCCCAGGACCTCAGAATGTGATTTCTTTATTTGGAGACAGGGACAGTGCAGATGTGGCTAGTTAGGGTGAGGTCAGACTGGAGTCCAGGAGCTTGTAATCTAATCTGATTGGTGTTTCTACAGAAAGGGGACTCAGACACAGAAACAGACCTGTGCAACGGGAAGGAGATCGGAGGGACTCTGGGGGAAGATGACTGCCTCCACATCGGGGAGGGAGATCTGAAACCCTGACACACATTCCTTGAGGTCCTCAGAACATAAGCTAATTAATCACACCTTTCCCTCCCCTCCCCATCCCTCTCATCCCTTTCCTCTACCTTCTATTGCTGCCATTTTAATTAGTTAGCAAAACATCACAAAAGTGGATTCAACTTTCCTCCCTCAGTTTTGCAAGGAACAAATGGTTTCATTTGTAATTTAAAGGTAAGGAACAGTGGGAAGAGAAAGCCCTTTCTTCAGCCAAGTGTCATTTGGTGTTGGGTATTGCATAGTTATGAAATGCTGAAGTCCAAACCTTTCTGTCACTCAGCCCTTCCCATTCGTCACCCTTATTTTTATATATTTTCTTTTCTTTGCTCAACTAGTAGTATGTTTATGAGGTACTATATATGATGGGCTCAACAATCAGTAATATTTCTCAGAATGATGTGGAAAAGAGGGATAAGAGCAATACTGAATTGCATAAAGAAGGGGAAGACTCGATTAGGATGCAAATTAAATGTGTTTGAAGTGAAGAGAAGTTCTTATATTGAACTTTTTCCTTAGAAGATATATTCGTTATATATCAGTAACTGAGATATTAGCCATTTCGTACTCTTAGGTATAAGAAATAGCAGTATTTGAAATAGCACCACATGTACAGACTAACTATAACTGTATAGGGTATCTGATATTTTCACTAAGTTTTACAATAGGATTCCTCTGAAGTCACATACAAAATTCATACTCAAGATGGGATTATATTCTGCACAAATTGACCCTGTGGAATCTTTGATCTGAATGCTTATATTATGATACATGCTCCAGAAAAAAATCACTCTGCTTTATTGCAAGCATACACCAACAGAAATGACAATGATGGTGTTAAATACTAATGTTAGGAAAGCACTTTCCTGTTATAGAATGTACTAAAAACGTATTTTTCCACTAGAGGGCAGTATTTTACAAATTTAAATTCTGTTTTCCCTTGGAAATTTTGAGTGGTCAATTCCCGGACAAAGTAATATAAAAAAGACTTAGAAAACTCTATTTCAAAAACTGTTTAACTTAGAATTTTTAAGACAACATATGTAAAGTCTTTATATCAAATTCATATTTCAAGACGATATTGGATATATTTGTTCATTTACATGGTTCCTGGACATAAGTGATAATACATGTACAAAATATTTGTAGCATCAAACAAATAATGATAAACCTATGTCAAAAAATGTTAAAGAATCATATTATCTATTAAGCCTCAGGGACTCTGGTCTTCAGCTTTTTCACTGACCCATATAAATGCTTCATATCCTTATACTTCCTCCACCCTGGACACAGAAAGAGCAGCCTGCACACTTTGTAGTATTATTCAACCAAAGGAAACTAATGCATAAAGAAGGTTCTAGAAGAAAACTCACTTGAAGCAGTGATTACCTCTAGACAGAAAGTATGTTTGAGGAAAGGTGAAGGAAAGTGTTCATCAATAACTTTATTTTTGTATAATTCCAATTTGACATACATATCACATGTTTTTCATAAAATTACGTACTGGGTGGTCCCTTCCATTTCAAAAACATTGTTACTTGAGTTAAACTTCACAGCTATATCTATTCCATAAAAATTATTTTAAAGATATTTTAGAGGGAAGCATTCTGCATACAATGACACATATTGGATGTAGAACCAGAAGGCAGAGAATGGAGTAAATATTAGTATTGGGTGTTTTTATTCTCTTGATACACTTTGGTGATTTGGGGAGTAACTTGAAATCATACATATCCAGTGAGAAGACAATTTTACCATCCACTAATTCCGCACAAAATATTTTCTAACCTAGAACAAACTTAATAATTGAAATAGAAAATTATTTAGAATTAAAGAAAAAAAGAATTCATAGGATAAAAATGAAAATAGTAACTTAAATAAACTAACTCTAACTTGATTTCACTCTTGGTAGAAGCTCATGTCCAGATGTTTACTTAATACTCATTCTAGATTGCCTGTTATAACTGTCACCTACAACAATGATTCACTCTTGGAAAACTCCTGAATCCCACAATGTGAAGTCATGTACATATCCTGTCTCCTCTAGTGTCACATTCCTACTTTCCAGATCTCCCCTTCCAGCACCTCCCCCATCTTTTTTTTTTTTTTCTTTAATAAATGCCCACAACCATCTTAGTTTTCTATATGACTTTGGGAGTTGAACAAATAGGTGTATCTAGCTATCTGATATTATCTGCTTTCCAGGTTCTATACATGAACTTCAAAGATAGGGGTTTATATTTTAAGGACTAGAAGTAAGCTGTATTTTGTGCAGCTTAGCCTTTCTGAGGAGCTTCCTTTTCTAACCGAATCATTTGATCTGGTAGTGTTCCATGTCTTTAATAAGGCTGAAAGAGCAAGTTTTCAAAATTTAAACCTTCTCTAGCCAAAGATCTTAGCTATTCAGAGCATCTACAAATAGTAGTCTGAATTACCTATAAGAAATGAATAAATAGAAAAGGATTCTTTTTCATATTTGCACAGTCATCCAATATTAACTTTACTCTCAACCCTTATGTCTTAAATCTGTAAGTAATATGCACATTGTTTGCTGGGACAGAACTGGTGAATGAAAATGACCCCAAGGAAAATCCATGGCTTGGGAAATTCCAAGAGTTTGATGGCTTAATAGCAGTGTGAGATAACAAGTCTAGACTATATAAATTGAAGTGCTATTATATGCTTTAGAATAATGGGAAGATCTGGAAAATGCATTTATCTAATTCATTCAGGCTCATGCAAATACCTGAAAACAGATACACAGGATAAATGCAGATCCTAAGGCTCATCATTACCATCATATGGAACATCTGAATCTTCAAAATTAATTAACTTGCCTCTTTGACTTTTTTTTTTTTTTTTTTTTTAGCTTATAACCGATGTTCTTCAGTTTCTTCTGAACAGGGTTGTCTGGGGTCTATTGAGCCAAGTGAGTGGAGTGCTCTATTACCCTTTTAGCTGACCTGAGTTTGATATAAAAACTGTGCCAGGATTGGTTGAATTTGTGAAGGAAAAGAAAGATTTACTCTCTGCCAGGCTGCAAGGAGGAGCATGAAGAATGTGTTGACATATTGCATCTTGGGGAAAGTGCACAAATATAAGAACCGAACAAGGAGAGAAAGCTAAAGCCATTTCAGGTTGACAGGTCGCTGGGCTTGCTCCAGTGTTCCCGTTGACACAGAGTTTTTCTACACTGTGCCCACTCTCAAGTTCTCCAAGTCTTGCCAACTCTCACTCCACCATTGCTTCCCTGGGTGTAGTTAGGCTGGCACAAGCACAAGCTCCTTCAAGTTCCCTCCTATCACTTCATGTGTTTTCTAGGACTTACCTCCTTTTACAAAAGGATGACTATGTCTGCCATTTTTCTAGTCTCTCAAGGTGTGATCTTTATCCCATACCTTCCAATTAGTTCTTCAGAATATCACTGAACTTACCATCTAGTATCTTACTTTCCCTCAATATTAAATCACACTCAAAATTTCCTTTAAAAAAAAAAAACCTTTCTTTTGTGACCCATATCCTTAAAACATCATGCACACATTGGCTTCTTGCATTTTTAACAGACTTCTTGAGGACATACTCTATATTTCCTTCTTTTATATTAAATTTAAATCCATACCACCAGCAGCATTAATTTCTGATTTTTTAAGTATAGGATTACTCTCAAAAAGCTTCTAATGTGTAGATTCAGTGACCTCTACTCAGTTCTCTCTTTACTTGAATTTTCTCCCTAATTGAAATTGTTTGACCAGGCCTGTCATTTTCTCCATGAAAACTTCTGTGATATCATACTTTCTTGGATTCCCCATTTATCTGCTTGATGGCTCTGCTTTTTAATTGTTTTTCTATTTGGTAAATCAGTGGTTATCCAACTTAAGGGTGCATCAAAAGTCCCTGGAACATTGGTTTCTGGATTCCACCCTTAAGTTTTTGATCCACTATGGCAAAGGTAGGGCCTGATAATTTGCATTTCTAACAGACTTTGATCCTGCAGTTCTGAGGCCCACACTTTGAGAACCACTGCTTAAGATGGACATGGATAGTTTTTTTTTTTTTTAATCTGCTTTGCTACTATTTACATTTCTTTAAGATAACTACCTAGTCCCATGGTTCATTTTTCATTTGTATATAAATGACCACTCCTACCTCCGTATCAAAGGCCCAATCACTCCCCATATTAAATTCCTCACAGATTTATTGCTGCCTACTAAATAGCTACCTCTCCTTATATATTTTATAGGTTCCTCAAAATCAATATACCCATTACCGTACACATTGTGCTCTCTAATACAAATGGACTTCTGGTTTATATACATATTCTCACCATAAGTATCTATCTAACCAAGCAAGAAACTTGCACTTATCATTGACTTTCCTTGCCTCTGTCCTTCCTGCCCCACATGTAATGATTCCCAAGTCCCCTCCTACCTTCATATAATAGTTACAGGTAGAATCCTACCTCTGATAAATTTCTCTGTGCTTCCTTTTCTCTAATTCTTCTTGTCTGTTAAACAAGAAATACATTCAGACTTGATTCTGTTTTTGTTCTCTCCCATAAAATTCTCAAATTCATCTTTCTAAAATTTATATCTGATCATGTCATTTAGCCCAATAATAAACAAAGACTTTAAAGGTGCTCTATCACCTTTTGATTAAGTCATGATGCTCTATCTTTTGCATAGTCCATAATTCGACCATGGAGCCCATGCTGGCCTTCCATTTACATTTGTCAAATGATTTAACCTATATATATCTTAATTTTCTTGTTTCTAAAACTAATATAACAATAGTCTGCCTGATAGTCTAGCTTTTAAAATAGCCTTTCACCTACTTACCCTGTATTCGTTCTCTCCTTCTCCCATTGGTAAAGTATTTGAATGAATTAGTTTAAATATTAAATGAGTAACTGTATAGAAGATGCTATAACTATTTGTAACTATTTTTAAAGTTTGCTTTATTGTGAAACCATTTCAAGGAGACACAGTAGAGAACTCCAAAGATTAAAGTGTCCAGAGCATCTATATGTTAGGATGTCTCTATTTTACATATAATCATTACAGATGCAAAATTGTTTTGAACAATTGGACCTGGAATTGCTTGAAATTTAAGCTCTTTAGATACTAGAAACAGGCTTTATCCATTTTATATAAACTGCCTTTTTTTTTTTTTAACCACATAGAAACATACTCCATTTGCTGGTACATTTCTATATACCACAGGGGAAAGCACTATATCATGTTCTTAATAATGGATATGGGAGTAGCAAATGTCCATATGCCAAATTTTGCATTGGATCTACTTTTTCTCCTTATTAATAAAAACTATGTTGCTCCTTAGCCCACAAATATATTAAATTGCCCCTGGGAAGGAAAAAAATAAAAGTAATTTGACATCAAAATCTAAAAATCACTCAAACTCCTTTATCCTCCCACACAGAGTTCTTAGCCAAAATATTTTCCTATTGAAAACTCATTTTTATTCTTCATTTAGAAAATATTCATTCATTCTTGAAGCATTCCTGAGTTTTAAGAGAGATAATTCCAAAATCCTATCCTCACTTCACCCCCCTGAAATCTGAAACTGTAAAGGGAATCTGAGACATCAAGAGGTTAAATAGCTTTCTCAGGACCACACACCACGTTAGGGTCACAGCTGAGGTTAGAAACTGCAAGTTCCTCCATTTCTGCCTTAAGTGTTTCACGGAGCTACCCTTCCTTTCTATTTATTTAGGTGTAGTAACTATGCTCGTCAGCAATGAGTGGGATTTCACAGTGTGACAATAAGATATTTAAAAGATGACCTTTTAAGAAAGCATTTTGTGCCCTTTGTTTAAAATTACATAGACGCTCTCAAAATAGATTTATTTTATCTTTCTCTTCATTTGTCTGGATCTGGAAGTCTGTGTATGTTAACATAGCAGGTAACCAGCTTCAGGACATATGGATTTCTTTCTTGGTTCCTCAGGAAAATGCTTTTCCTACAGACATCCTGTTTTACTTTTCTGAAGAAACGTACAATGTATTTTCAAATCATGCCTAGGAAAATAATATTTTCTTATCATAGCATATAAAATTTGTGATACAGTGGTATAATTAACTAGCCAATAGCTTCCACCAGACAGGGATGCAGTGTACAACTGAGCAGGTCATGCAGTGACCACTTGGATGGCATATCATCCCCAGTGTCCTCTGTGTAAATGGCAGCCTCTGAACTAGCCCAGTGCACAGCATGTGTGGCCAACCATCATGGTCCTGTTGACAAAGCTGAGGGTTTTGTTCATTTGCAGAATAATTTTCAGATATAACCTTTTGGTTGGTCCATGAAATATGAAAGTATGACTGATATCTGCCAACAAAATTTTAAAGAAAATGCTATAATATATGGAAGCATTAAAATTATTTTGCTTCATCTTTTATCAGTTTTTAAATCCTTTTTCTCTCATTTGTCTTCTATGACCATATCTCCACTTTGCCACTGAGTGTTATGTTATTTCATTTCTTGTTTTTTCTTTTACTTTTCTCCCTGCTTTAAAAGGGGGGAATAATGTGTCCATTTCATATTGCAATTCTTAATAATGAATATCAGTGTAGCAAATATTAGTATGTCAAACACTGTAGAATATATTTTTTACTTATTAACAAAGTTTGTTTCTTATTAAGCCATGAACATACGAAATTTTTTACTTGAATAATTTAATTTTTTTTCAGATTTAACTATTATGGCTTTCTCCCAATGAGTCTCTTCTTCCTCCTCTATCTCTCTTCATTCACAGTATTACTAGCTGATTTTTGGAGTTTGATAAACATATGAAATATTGAGCCAAGGCTATTTAGTTCCCATTCCAGTGGTTCTGCATTAGTGACTCTGTGCTTATGGGTCTAGATGTCCTGCTGCCTCATCTGGAAACCAAAAGGATCAAATAATCTATAATGCTTCCCACAGTTTTAAAGGTACATATGTTGATGAAATCTCTTTTACAACGCTGATATCCAGAAAATTATTTGTGGTTTAAGGAAATGCTATAAAACATACATTGGCTTTTAAGTTCTACTTTGACCAATTAATTTAAGTTACAGCTGAAAAAGTACTTAGAGTCAGACTTTGGAAATTGTAAGAAACAGTCATTACCCAGAAAGACAGGTGGTAACTGAAGGGTGAATGGGGTGGTAAGTGACAAAGAAATACAATCCTTGTACTATCATTATTATCATCCTGGTATTATTCCTAAATTTATTAGTTGTAATGTACTACTTGCTCCAACTCAGAAGGTTTTTGTAAGACTGAAGTGAAATAGTGTATGTGGCTACATCTGTCAGAGTAAACATTCAGCAAGTATTAGTATCTCCTTAGTATTTTTGCTAACAGAGTAAAAAGAACGAGCACAGACCAAATTGTTATTTGAGAGGTCAAATCTTCAAAATATTAACTTTAATGGAGGCATACCTAATCTTGGTAGTTATAAATAATAATATGATTTAATTGGTCATTAGTAGGTTGTCAATTCAAAGACCCTTGTGATGCTATGAATACCTTTTCGTTTGAGTGAAGTCTGAACTCACAATGTGCAGCTGAGTCTCATGTGACTGCACCAGCAGGGTGTCTAAAACTCCCTAATAACACTTAAAAATTGACATGGAAGTAACAAGCATGAACATGTCTAAACAAGTATCTCTCTGTGTGTATATATATATATATTTTTTTAAATATTCTAAGATATAACCATTACAATGATTGAAGTTTTTTATATATATATATTTTTAAATATTCTAAGATATAACCATTACAATGATTGAAGTTTTTCTCAAAATGAATGGTAATATTTCAAGAAATATTTAAAAAAACAATTTTTTTTCACTTCGTGAGCACATGCAAAGAATAACCTGAGGAATAAAACCTTACAGATTACAAATGAAACATTTAGGAAAAGAATCTGCATTACAGATTTCCAAGGAAATAAATAACTTACAGATTATGTGTAAATCTATTGAACAAAAAATTTAAAACATTTGCAGCCTTCTCTTTGACCTTAAATGGCTCACGTGTCCTGAAATAGAATGATAAAATACAAATGTCATTTATTTTTTAAATTCAGTATGAAAGTCTGAGAGAACATGCGTCAGGAACTTTCCAGTCTCTATTATTTGCCTAATTAAAAAGCATATGCCGATCCAAGATGGTAGCCTAGAGGGTGACTGCACCCCCAGTCGCTCCAGAACCCAGGAGTTAAGAAGGGGAGGCATTGAGAGACTCGGACTGAAATAGAGCCACGGGTGAGTCTGCCCACTGGGTAAAGCTCGGCCCGGGTGACAGGCCAGATAGCGGTGGCTTATCGGAGCCGGGCAGGGCAGCTAGAGTCTTCCACAGGCAGTCCTGCACACTCCAGCGGTGGGCCCCGCCCACACAGCCAGCTTCTCCAGGTTCCCGAAGCGGGCCCGCTAGTGAGAGCCTTTCTGACCAGAGCAAGCTCCAAGTCCCAGAGCCAGCACAGCACAGCGTACTCCGGCACGCAAGCAGCTTCAGGGACCAGGATAGGGCAGCCAGAGACTTCCCCAAGTAGCCTGGACCCCTGCGGTGGGAGGTGCCTTTCAAGGCTAGCTTCTCAGACCAGACCACCCAGTGAGAGGTTTTCTACATAGAACCAGCCACAAGCCCCCGAACCAATGGAGAGCTTCGATCCGCAAGCAGCCTCTGAGATCAGGGCAGGGCAGCCAGAGACCTCTTCAGGCAGCTCTGCCCACTCCGGCCGTAGGCTCTCTTCATGGGGCAATCCAAGATGGCGACCTAGAGGGTGACTGCACCCCCAGTCGCTCCAGAACCCAGGAGTTAAGAAGGGGAGGCATTGAGAGACTCGGACTGAAATAGAGCCACAGGTGAATCTGCCCACTGGGTAAAGCTCGGCCCGGGTGGCAGACCCAGATAGAGGTGGCTTATCGGAGTCGGGCAGGGCAGCTAGAGTCTTCCCAAGGTAGCCTTCCACACTCCGGCAGTGGGCTCCTCCCACACGGCCAGCTGCACGGTGCAGGCCGTCAGTGAGAGCCTTCCTGCACAGAGCCAGCTCCAAACTGTGGAGCCAGTAGGGGGCTAGGGGCAGTTTTCTTCGGATGCACTGCATTATCAGATTCCTCCAAGACATCAGGCTACTGAAGGCTGGGAGGTGATACACTGGAAATCTACCGGGACACTATAAGCCAATAGCAGAAAACTGCAATATCTCAGGGCCCCACTGACAGCTGACCAATATGAGAAAACAAGGGAGGAAAATGTCCCAAACAAACCTAGATACTACATCAATAAAACCCAATGACAACACAGCAGAAGAAATGTTAGAAAGGGAGTTCAGAATGTACATAATTAAAACAATCAGGGAAGCTAATGAGGAGATGAAAGAGCAAATGCAGGCATTGAAGGAGGAGATGAAAGAGCAAATGCAGGCATTAAATGATCGCACCAATCAACAGTTAAAAGACCAAATACGGGAAGCAAGAGATCATTTCAATAAAGAGTTAGAGATACTGAAAAAACAAACAAACTGAAATACTTGAAATGAAGGAAACAATAAACCAAGTTAAAAACTCCATAGAAAGCATAACCAATAGGATAGAACACCTGGAAGACAGAACCTCAGACATTGAAGACAAAGTATTTAATCTTGAAAACAAAGTTGGCCAAACAGAAAAGATGGTAAGAAATCATGAACAGAATCTACAAGAATTATGGGATATCATGAAAAGGCCAAATTTAAGAATTATTGGGATTGAGGAAGGCTTAGAGAAACAAACCAAAGGAATGAACAATCTATTCAATGAAATAATATCAGAAAATTTCCCAAATCTGAAGAATGAAATGGAAAACCAAGTACAAGAGGCTTATAGAACTCCAAACATACAAAATTACAACAGACCCACACCAAGGCACATTATAATGAAAATACCTAACATACAAAATAAAGACAGAATTTTAAAGGCCGCGAGAGAAAAGAATCAAATTACATTCAGAGGGAAACCAATAAGAATATCAGCAGATTTTTCAATCCAGACCCTAAAAGCTAGAAGGGCCTGGAACAACATATACCAAGCCCTGAAAGAAAACGGATGCCAACCAAGAATCTTATACCCAGCAAAACTTACCTTCAAATTTGACGATGAAATAAGATCCTTCCATGATAAACAAAAACTAAAGGAATTTATAAAAAGAAAGCCAGCATTACAGAACATTCTCAGCAAAATATTCCATGAGGAAGAGATGAAAAACAACGATGCATATCAGCAACAGGAGGCGCTAGCCTAAAGGAATAGCCAAATAAAGGAGAAACCAAATCATGTCAAAAACAAATATGAGTCAATTGACTGGGAATACAAATCATATCACAATAATAACCCTGAATGTTAATGGCCTGAATTCATCAATCAAAAGACACATATTGGCAGATTGGATTAAAAAGAAAAATCCAACAATATGCTGCCTGCAAGAGACTCATCTCATAGAAAGAGACACCCATAGACTAAAGGTGAAAGGATGGGGAAAAACATACCATGCACATGGACACAGCAAAAAAGCTGGAGTATCCATCCTCATTTCAGATAATGTGGACTTCAAACCAAAACTAGTCAGAAGGGATAAAGAAGGACATTACATGCTGCTTAAGGGAAGCATAAATCAGCAAGACATAACAATCATAAATATCTATGCCCCGAACATTGGCTCATCCACATACGTCAAACAAATCCTTCTCAATTCCAGAAATCAAATAGACCACAACACAATAATACTAGGCGATTTTAACACACTTCTCTCACTACTGGATAGATCGTCCAAACAAAAATTGAATAAAGAAACCATAGATCTCAACAACACAATCAACAATTTAGACTTAACGGACATATATAGAATATACCATCCAACAAAGAACGAATACACTTTCTTCTCAGCAGCACATGGATCCTTCTCTAAAATAGGCCATATTTTATGCCACAAAGCTACTGTTAGCAAATACAAGAAGATAGAGATACTACCTTGTACTCTATCAGATCATAATGGATTGAAATTAGAAATAAATGACAGAATAAAAAACAGAAACTTCTCCAATACCTGGAGATTAAATAATACACTATTATATGATGAATGGATAACAGAAGACATCAGGAGGGAAATAAAAAAATTCTTAGAAGTAAACGAGAACAAAGACACATCATATCAAAATCTCTGGGACACTATGAAAGCAGTACTTAGAGGAAGATTTATTTCATGGGGAGCATTCAAAAAAAGAAGTAGAAATCAACAAATAAACGACTTAACACTACAGCTCAAAGCACTAGAAAAAGAAGAGCAGACCAATACCAAAAGTAGTAGAAGACAGGAAATAGTTAAAATCAGAGCCGAAATCAACGAAATCGAAACAAAAGAAACAATTGGAAAAATTAACAAAATAAATAGTTGGTTCTTTGAAAAAATAAATAAAATTGATAAACCCTTAGCCACACTAACAAAGAGAAAGAGGGAGAAAACTCAAATTACTAAAATTCGGAATGAACAAGGAAACATCACAACAGACACGAGTGAAATACAAAACATAATTAGAAGCTATTTCGAAAATCTATACTCCAACAAAACAGAAAACCTCAAAGACAGCAACAAATTTCTAGAGACATATGAATTACCTAAACTGAACGAGGAGGACATACACAACTTAAACCAATTTCAAGCAATGAAATAGAAGAGGTCATCAAAAGCCTACCAACAAAGTAAAGTCCAGGACCAGATGGGTTCTCAGCCGAGTTCTACAAAACCTTTAAAGAAGAGCTCATTCCAATACTCCTCAAACTATTCCATGAAATAGAAGAGGAGGGAACCCTCCCAAACTCGTTCTATGAAGCCAATATCACCCTGATACCTAAACCAGACAGAGACACATCGAGGAAAGAAAATTTCAGACCAATATCCTTAATGAACATCGATGCCAAAATTCTCAACAAAATTTTAGCAAATCGCATACAAATATATATTAAAAAGATAGTGCACCACGATCAAGTGGGTTTTATCCCAGGGATGCAAGGTTGGTTCAACATTCGGAAATCAATAAATGTCATTCACCATATCAACAGACTTAAAATTAAGAATCACATGATTATTTCAATAGATGCAGAAAAAGCATTCGATAAAATACAGCATCCCTTCATGCTCAAAACACTAGAAAAAATTGGGGTAGTGGGAACATTCCTTAACATTATAAAGGCCATCTACGCTAAGCCCATGGCTAATATCATTCTAAATGGTGAAAAACTGAAAGCGTTTCCCCCTAAAAACTGGAACAAGGCAGGGATGCCCTCTTTCACCACTTCTATTCAACATCGTCCTTGAGACTCTAGCCAGAGCAATCAGACAAACCAAAGAAATTAAAGGGATACGAATAGGAAAAGAAGAACTCAAACTATCCCTGTTCGCTGATGACATGATTATATATTTAGAGGAACCTGGAAATTCCACCAGAAAACTTTTAGAACTCATAAGTGAATTCAGTAAATTAGCAGGTTACAAGATCAATGCTCATAAATCCAATGCATTTTTATACATAAGTGATGAATCTTCAGAAAGAGAAATTAGGAAAACTACCCCATTCACAATAGCATTGAAAAAAAATAAAATACTTGGGAATCAATCTCACAAAAGAGGTGAAAGACCTCTACAATGAGAACTACAGAACACTAAAGAAAGAAATTAAAGAAAACCTTAGAAGATGGAAAGATCTCCCATGTTCCTGGATAGGCAGAATTAATATTGTCAAAATGGCCATACTACCAAAAGTGGTATACAGATTCAATGCAATTCCAATTAAAATCCCAATGATGTACCTTGCAGAAATAGAGCAAGCAATTATGAAATTCATCTGGAAGAATAAGAAACCTAGAATAGCTAAAGCAATCCTCAGTAGCAAGAGTGAAGCAGGGGGTATCTCAATACCAGATCTTCAACTCTACTACAAAGCAATAGTAACAAAAACGGCATGGTATTGGTACCAAAATAGACAGGTAGATCAATGGTACAGAATAGAGGACATGGACACAAACCCAAATAAATACAATTTTCTCATACTAGACAAAGGTTCCAAAAATGTGCAATGGAGAAAAGATAGCCTCTTCAACAAATGGTGCTGGGAAAACTGGAAAACCATATGCAATAGAATGAAATTAAACCCCTATCTCTCACCCTACACAAAACTCAACTCAAAATGGATCAAGGACCTCGGAATCAGACCAGAGACCCTGCATCTTATAGAAGAAAAAGTAGGTCCAAATCTTCAACTTGTTGGCTTAGGATCAGACTTCCTTAACAGGACTCCCATAGCACAAGAAATAAAAGCAAGAATCAACAACTGGGATAGATTCAAACTAAAAAGCTTTCTCTCAGCAAAGGAAACTATCAGAAATGTGAAGAGAGAGCCTACAGAGTGGGAGAATATTTTTGCCAACCATACCTCAGATAGAGCGCTAATTTCCAGAATCTATAAAGAACTCAAAAAACTCTACACGAAGAATACAAATAACCCAATCAACAAATGGGCTAAGGAAATGAACAGACACTTCACAGAAGAAGATGTACAAGTAATCAACAGATATATGAAAAAATGTTCAACATCCCTAGTAATAAGGGAAATGCAAATCAAAACTACCCTAAGATTTCATCTCACCCCAATTAGAATGGCGATTATCAAGAATACAAGCAACAATAGGTGTTGGCGAGGAGGTGGTGAAAAAGGAACACTCATACACTGCTGGTGGGGTTGCAAATTAGTGCAGCCACTCTGGAAAGCAGTATGGAGATTCCTCAGAAAACTTGGAATGGAAACACCATTAGACCCAGCTATCCCACTCCTTGGCCTATACCCAAAGGACTTAAAATCAGCATACTACAGAGATACAGCCACATCAATGTTCATTGCTGCTCAATTTTCCATAGCCAGATTGTGGAACCAACCTAGATGCCCTTCAGTTGATGAATGGATAAAGAAACTGTGGCATATATATACAATGGAATATTACTCCGCAATGAAGAATGATAAAATTATGGCATTTGTAGGCAAATGGATAAAATTGGAGAATATCATGCTAAGTGAGATAAGCCAATCTCAAAAAACTAAAGGAGGAATGATCTCGCTGATAAGCGGATGAGGACATATAATGGGGGGTGGGAGGGGTTAGCATTAGGTTTAGGGTTAGGTTTAGGGTTAGGGATAAGGAGAGCGGTAAGAATGAAGGAAAGAAGGACTGTATAGAGGGAAAAGAGGGGTGGGAGGGGTGGGGGGGAAGAAAAAAAAAAACATCATTGCCCTATGTAAACGTATGATTACACAAATGGTATGCCTTGACTCTATGTACAAATAGAACAACATATATCCCATTTGTATACAATAAAAAAAAAAAGCATATGCCTATATCAATTGCCATTCTTTCTGTTGAAATTAACACTTAGGACAAGTTGATTAAAAATGTAAAGGGAATTTTCTAGCCTATCTTAATGAAAAGCATATGAGCTTCAGATTTGATCTGTTAGCTTGATGACACCAACAACCTGGTTTCTCTTTCCCCATTTAAAGGGTCATATTTCTTGTCGGTGGTGCCATTTTCAGACTGGGTCTCTCTGGTAGATAATGCATCCTCTAGTATCTCCTACTGTTAAGTTCTCCTTTTGTGGAAAATGAGGATGTCAACTTCCCAGATATCTCAATCTCAAATCCCAGAACTGAGTCCCCAGCCCTCATTGTGCTACATGCTACATGCTGATCGCTGAAACAAGTGCAATCAGAATATGAACTCTGAGGGCTGATCCAATCAGTCAGGACTATATGGAGTTGGGGGTGTGGTATATTCCTACAGGGCTAGGGAACAGAGGAGGGAGGAGGGGAAGAATGAGGGGAGACAACCAGTAAATATCCACTAATGAGATTGCCTCTATTCTCTTACAATCTAGTCAGGCCAAGAAAAGAAAAGCAGTAAGGCAAAAAAAAATTTTTTTTCTGCAAAATGAATAGTTCATTAGATCATCCTGGGTAGAAGAGGTACTTTGAATTTCAATACTGTCAGAATTCACACAGGATTTCAGGAGAGATCCTCTGGGTCTTTCCCACTCACCTTACACCTTGAGTTTCTTAGGCTCACAGAAAAAGAATAGGTTCCAACTGTGAGATGAAGACCAAGGCCCATCCAAGTAGCCACATGCTTAGAGAAAGGGCTGGGGAGTAATCAGTCAAATTATTTTTTAAGGCAAAAATACATCACCTGTAAACTAATGTCACCACACACATGAATTTTTAAAATTTATTTACATTGAATAAAAATATCACCATTTCCCTTCCTTGTGATTTTAGAAATGATATTGTTCCATCTTTAAATGTTATTAGTTACTTTTCAGAAAACTGATGATTTACTCACTTGAAGTATTTTTTCCTTAATTCACTGAGCACTCTAAGCACACATGATGATCTAGTATCAGATTTATACAGAGCTTATTGCTGCTACCCCTGATCTTCCTACATACCTAGAGGGAGGGAGTATAGTAAAAAGGTTAAGCTTGTGTTATTTAAACTATTTATACTGTCTGTATACAGATTCGGATTCTAAAGTGTGAAAAATAAAAAAGAAAGTTTAGGAGGTAAAGTGGATATGCTTTCAATCAGGCTACTTTATTGTTTTGTTTTGCTTTTTGACCCTATAGTCAAATTCATCCTCAGTCCTTTACATAATTTATCACAAATGCATTACTTAATAGTTAAAAATTTTCTAATTAAAAGATTTTTTATTATAGTGTATGTAAAATTTCACATTTGTATTTTCTATTCCCCTCGTTCCAATGCATTTTAGGATTTGGGAGAGGAAAATGGGTTGTATAGAAGTGGACTGAATATGAATCACTTTGATAAAATTTAGAAAACCACACTTTTTTCTTTTCTTAGCAGTACATGGGATTAAACACTGAACTGCATCCCCAACCCTTTTTAATGTGAGACAAAATCTCTCAATAAGTTGCCCAGGCTAGACTTGAACTTAGGATCCTCCGGCCTCAGCCTTCTGAGTCATTGGGAATGCACTGTGCCTGGCTAGAAAAACCACATATTTTTTAGTCACTTTTGATTTTCATTTCTAATTACTCAATCGGATATAGGTTTTGATGGACCATCAAATCTTATTTCTGGGTGATCCTGGGCTAAGTTCCCCTACTACTCATGAAGATGTTAGGAAGGCAGGTAGCAAAATCCAATACTCTGCTTCCTAGCTGTCCACACTTGGGTAAGTCACTGTGGATTTCCAGTCTGTGGTGCTGTGAAATGGCAATGATAATAAACAGTCCACGGGGATTTTGTGATGAGAGAATGAAATAATGCACATAGGAGTTCAGCAGGATGCCCAGCATGAGCAGGCCACTGACATGACTAGGTCCTTTGATCTTGAAAGCATTCTTCTTGAGAAGTTTCTCCTTTTGTTTTGGAGGTAACAAAGTCCCTGCTTACCACAAACCTTTAAAACTTACTCAGTATTATATGAGAATACCATGGGTGATGTGATTATTTATGCTTTTCAGCATAGTTTGTATCAAACTGTACTATTTTATGTTCATGCGAATGTCTCACTACCTGGTGAGGTCTACACAACTTTTAAGCAAAGCGAATATTTGCCTGTGGAGCTTCAGTAGAGTAATTTAGGACAGCTGGTTGTCTCCAGTGCAAGGGACTGAAAAACTGCCAAGTCTCTAACTTTCAACAGTATAGACAAGACAGATTTGGACATCCTAGAAATATGCTATGCCTAATCCCAGCAAAGCAAATAATTTTTAGTTAGATGATGGTGGGTGGATCTTTGAAAACAGAGGATATGAGTTTTTTTTCAGTGTGAAAAATTCTGACTAATATGAATGGACTTGTAGTAGTCTTTGCTTGTAGAGCAACTAATCTTTTCTTCCCAACCAATGACATAATTTGGTTATTAAAGAAGGTACTTGAAATTCCTTGATATTTTATTTCCCCACATCCCATCCTAGCAATCTTTCACACAAGTTGATGACATTCAGAGGGTGCAAGTAAGGAAAGAATAGTGAGAATGAATTGTGTAGATCAACCTATTTTTAAAAGAAGAGAGAACTAAAAGAAAATGTAACCATGAATAAGTTACAGCCTATAAAAGGATGGGAACTCCTTGAAAATACTGGCATGGATTCTGGTCCTCTTTTTGAATTGCACTAAAGGAAAGAAGATACCATATTAAGGAAATGTATTAGAATTTGATCAAGCTGAACAGCAAATTCTAAGTTCATAACAAATTGTAGTCAGTAAGAGCAGAAGCAATTTTACCATTTTACAGAACCTTTTCTCCTATTACCTATTTAGTTCTTACATGGCATTTGGGATAAGAAAATATTGTGCACATTACCATTAATGGATATGTTGATTTGTTTTTGTTTCCAGAATTTAAAGACTAGCTTTCCTTCTGGAATTTTTAGTTTTAAGCAGATTTTTTTACCATAATTTATTGGCAGTCATAGACTGATGTCACAATGATGTTAACTAAGAAAATATGACAAAAGCTGTTATGCAGCTGTTTCCAAGATGTTGTCAAATCTTAGAAGATGGTGTCACTTTAATCTAAAAGTACATTTATTATTTTTTTCCTAGAAAATTCAGTCCTTTCTAAACACTCTTCATAGTCATGAATAGGATGTGAAGTAATTTCTGCCTTTAAACACTAGGACTCACTTAACACTTCCCGAGTTGTGAATTATGGATTTCACCAAACATCTCTGGCATTTTATTTCCAGCACTGTTGTGTGCTACATTTCCTACACCTCAGCAAACTATTGCTTCACTCGGTTAGAGGTTTGGAAGCATGAGATGATGTCCTATTTAGGAGACATTTTCCTGTTTTTTGCTGTGATTTTCTAATCCTGCCAAGGACATAGGAATAAATTGCTCACAGTTATTAAGGACTTGTGGAGATGGCTTGCCATTTGAGTGATGAATGAATAACCTATCTCTCTTTGATACAGTGCCTCAAGGAATAATTTAGCACCTGAAAGAATTCCTGTGCCTCTAAAACTGACCTCCTTACATCTGGCAGACACATAAGATCTATGAAGACTGACTAAATGTTTAGTGGCACCAAAATCAGTGGGTCTGATACCATAGTATGAAGGTCTGTTGTTTGACTTTGACCATCATGTTAGGTGTGGTCTTGTACCAACCACAATCTTTCCCTCCCAAAATGTGGAAGCATTTTTACAAAAGCAATTAATATGAATCATGAGACATCTTAGATATCTGTACTATGAACAATTTCCAACACAGGTCAGTTAAAGGGCTTCTCCCAACATAATGTAACACCAAATAATTACCATATTTATATGGTATTAAAATGATCAAATGAGCACTGAGGTTATGGCTCAGTGGTAGAGTGCTTGCCTAGCAGGTGTGAGGCACTGGGTTCGATTCTCATCACCACATATAAATAAAATAAAAGTTCCATCAAAAACTAAAAAATATATTTACAAAATGACCAAGTGATGGGATTCAAGTGTTTAAAGTCTGTGAGTCCTTCTCTAATTTGCACAAAGGAGACACATATTATAGATTCAGGGCACTGCTGCTATCATGCAACAATCATCCAATTTGCCTTGTTCAATATTCTCCAGTTCTCACGCTCCATGCTGAAGTCTACCCTGGGACATTTGCATTTGTTGTGACTTTCCAGATTTTTGCTGCCTTCTCATTATTCATCTTTGCTCCATTGTCACTGCTTCGGAGATGCATCCTCTGAACAACCTACCAAAAATAGTTCCTGTTTAATTTTTTCACAGCATTTCTAGAAATCTCTAAAAATAATTTCGTTTCCTTCTTAATTGTTTCTCCCATCCTTACTGAGATTTAAGCTTCATGAAAACAGATCTATTTTCTTGTTGTTGTTATATCCATAGCACCAGGAACAATGATTGGCACATGGCCAGTGCTTAACAAGTAGTTTTTGTTGAACAAATGTGTGAATGGATATTTATGGAGAATTTCTCTTAAGGCTAAACAGTCAGTGACTAAAATGTATCCTTGGATTCAGCGAGACCACCAGTAGACTGTGTTCTCAGATGACATTTTCACATTCCTTTTATGGAAATTTGCTTTTGGGGGAACTTCATGGACATGCCTTCAAGAACATTATTTCAACAGCCCTGTGAAGGCCATTACTATATTCATAACAAGAATGACATGGAAGATACTTGCTCAAAATTAACATGTTCTCTTTATAAAAATGCACAGAAAAAGATTCTCATAGTTCTCTGTACCAGGAAGAAAAAAATTTTTTCCAGGTAGCTGGTATGTTCTTCTTTCTCAATATTGAAATGCATGTGATAAATCCTGTTTCTCTTTTTGACTTGTTTGCTAGGAAATTCAGAGCCAAATTTGCATCCAATGTATACTGATTATGCAGCATATACATTTTGTATATTAAGCTTATTTTATTTCCTACTCTTATTTTCTGTTCTGTTTCTATTCAATCTTCTACCCAATTTTCTCAGTTCCTATTTATTTGCTTATCATACTGTATGATTTTTGTAAATATATTATTTGGAATAGGCAAGGTGGAAATACATTTTAAAGTGAGATAATGTTCCAAATGGCACTATATTATTGAATCTTACATTTTGAAACTGTAGGTGGATCCCTGAGTGATACAGAGCTCTTGGGATATAAGCAGGTGTGCTATACAGATCAATAGAAGAACTTCTACTTTTAGTGACTTGTTTTTCAGCCCAAGTATTTAAGATGCACCATATGCTTGGACAAAATTGTCTTTCTAAGAAAAACATTAAAGTTACTTTTTGGACATTCAAGGAGGTGAAAGAAAAATCCAGACTCCTTTGAAGGATGAGCCTGCAGTGCAGAAGGGTATAAACACAACCCCAGATGCCAGATGTTTTAGCATAGCAATGTGAAGAAATACTCCCCTTTCTTTATTTACACTTTACAGCAAATATTTTGCAAAGAGAAAGCAAAGAATGTTGATGTTCCACCAGTCAAGCTTCAAGCATAACAAGGTCCCAAGTTCCAAAATGTCAGAATTCCTTGCAGTGTCCTTCAAAGCACTTTGTAGTGATCAACATCTGGCATTCTATTTTCTAATGTTCAGAAATTATGATTGCTAGGACCAAAAAGGAAGAAAAGCCTGCAACACTGATCAATTACTAACTCTTTTTCTAGGTTGCAAGAACTAGATGAAATTGTCATTGTTACTAGTTTTTCTTTTAATCAGGGGAAAATTTTGCAAATGCACATGCATGCACATTCACACACACACACACACACACACACACACACACACACACATACAGGATAACTGCTATTTCTGCCAGCCAAGTGCTTAAACTTTCTTCACATGGTATTTTAGATCATAGAACCATCTTCCAATCTGGGGGTACGTTTGATGGTGAGATAATATTCTTAGTGGAGGTCTCACTATTCTGAAAACTAACACACTTAAAACAATTCTATAACAGTGACCATTTGGATATTGTTACCAACCTAAGGCTCTTATTTCTTACTTTTGTTAGTAAATCAAAGGAAAGGCTAGTAAATCATACACTTAATAAAACATCAAAGACAAACCCTGCTGGGAGTGACTACCAATACCAGTTCCATATCTGTCAGGAGCAGTCTGATGCTTGGATGGTAAACTCAAATAAACTGGGAGAGACGGAAGGAAGGAGCCTCCATAAATCACATCACAACAATTTATCCCAGCATCGACTCAGCAAGCAGGGGAAGATGATACCAGTGTGTTCTACACGTGAATCCCAACAGGGATGAATATATTGCTCTTTCAGGATGGAAGACCATATTGAATTACATTTCAGAGGCCCTACAGCTCTTTATACTTGAGAAATTACCTTTTTCTTTGCACATCTAAAATTCAGGAAATTAAGTTCAACAAATGACCAAAGGAAAAATAAGGTGCTAGGATGTTGCAGACCAAATTATCAAACTGTGAGTAGGAGATCAAAGAAATTGGGCAGTAAAAGGAATCTTCATTAGTTCAGACCAATGGAAAGATTAGAAGAGATGCTAAGTCACACCTGCTCTTCAGGTGAGAAGATAATCTCAATCTTATCTTATGAATAATGAAGATCATTGTGGGAGATCCTGACCTGCTAGAAAGATTACAGGAATATGAAGCAGATCCAATAGAAGTTTTATCTAGAGAAGGAAAGCTAATTAAAACAATTGGATTGGAACAAAAAGGAAGTTAGAATGGGTTTTTGAGAATATTAAAATATTTAATTTATACTTTTTTGAGAGAGAAAATATGACCATATAGCCAACTAAGATAAAACTTATTCTGTTTTTTAAAAATAATTTTCAGTATGTCTTATTTGTGTGTTTACAACAATGTATCACTTTGATCTGCTATTACTGAAGTAAACTACTATTGTTAGAATGAATTCCTTCCCCTAACCTCTTAACTGTCTCTTATCCCTTTAAGTTACTACTTTCAAGATCATTCCTTTGCAAGCTGACAAGCCAAGTATGACTTAGGTAAACTGAACTAAAACAGAGTTAACTGACACACAATGGGTCAAACCCAGTATACCTTGACTTTATTCTACCAGGTTATAAGAAACCCACTCCACATAGCCACATGAACACATTTAGCACCTTTACATTTTTATTTAGTTTGGGGTTAGAGGTTAGGCAGTTCTTATTTGAACACCATTAGGTCTAGGGTGAGATTATATTCATAACTAAAATTAGTATAGTGAACCTTTCAATAGCACAGAAATAAATTCACATTAAATTCAAACAGACAGGGTTACTGACTTTGGCTATGACAAAGTCCACGGTAGTAAGTAGCCATATTACCTCCTAAGTAACATCAAGCAGGAGTAAAGAAAAATTAATTATAAATTTGATTCTCATAATCTCTTTATATGGTATGTGGCTGATTCCTTCTGGATCCATCTGCCAGCACTATCCATGCCATTTAAATTATTTATCACCTTTAATTGTCATGACATTCCTATGAAGTAGGCACTATTATTCTCACTTTATACATGGGGAAAGAAGGCAGTGAGATTAAATCACTTACCAAAAATCATGCAGCTAGGACGTAGCCTAAACTTTTTCCCTCTATACTAATTGACTTTGATTAATTCATAAATATCAATCTATATTTCTACTCTCCATGTAAAATGTTCCATGAATATTCCTTGTATAATGAAGGAGTGAGCAATTGTAAAAATAATTATGTACATGATACGTATAATTATGTCTGTAATGAATACTTATTTACATTTTATTTCACTACTTTTAAAATTTTTATAAAATCATCTCACCTAACTAGGCTTAAATAGCCACTTAATTTATGCAGCTCTACAGGAAGTATTTTCTGTTCTGGTTTGCTTTATTCTTGAATTATTTGATTATTTTTGAAAGGTCTCATATTTTGTTGGAAAAAAATGGATAAATTTTGATGTTTATCCTTTAATACTTTCTATATTTTAGAAAAGAAATTAAAACACATAATATATTCCTAAAGTTAGCCAGTTCTTTTCTTAATCTTATTTAATCACCATAATGTCAATATATCTCTCCTTGTTATTATTCCCCTCATGATCAGAAATTTCAGAAAGTTACCTTATAATGTATAACATTTCTTTGCCACTATTACTGGAAAAAAAAACATATCTATATTGTTTTCCTTTTCTTTTTTTTTTTTTTCACTTGGGAGTGGATCCAAGTTCAGAGCTCTATCACTGAACTACATTTTTTATTTTGAGACAGAGTCTTGCCAAGTTGCACACGATAGCCTTGAAATTGTGAGCCTCTTGCCTCAATTTTCCCAGATTCTGGGGAATGTGCCACTACCAGGGCACCACAGGTATGTACCATTATACCCAGTTATATTCTGTTTTTATCTTAATCAAAATTATAAAAATTTCTGTACTCTTTCCTATTTTGCTAATTATGTAAGTGGAGTGAATTGCCATTTTTGATGCAAATTGAAGATCTATAATTGATTTGCATAGAGAAGCATAATACATGATGACATTTCATATTAGTAGAACTTAAAATTTTTGTTTAGAATATGCTGAACAACACTGGCTATTTCTTTTACAGATAAAATTTTATGTATTTCTCATGTACAATATGATGTCTTGAAGTATAAATACATTGTAGAATTTTATTAATTATTTTATAACTGTTTCTTGTGGACAGTACCATGGACTTAATCTTCAGGAGATTAAATTTGTCAACCAATTTAAAAAAAAATTTCATTCCTTATTACATTTAAATTCTGTAAGTTTTAATCATAAAAACCAAAGAAAGTATACCAGGTAAAAAAATTAGTGTGGAAGTGTGGAAAAATTTTAACTATATATATATATGTGTGTGTGTGTGTGTGTGTATATGTGTATGTATACACAAAGACACTTATACTAAATATATACATATATATATACATACACAGTCATATATAATAAATATATTTATTAAATGTTTATAGATGTATATTTGTATATTCATTATACATATACACATGTGTATATATACATATATGCACACACTCACACAATCTAGGCTTCCTGTAATAAATATAACTAATATTATTGCATGCTAACTCTGTTCTGGGAGATGTTCACTTTTTTAAAAGAAGATTTGGAAATACATGTTTCATCTAGTAACACCTCCCATCTCATTGGCTTTATGTGATGCAGAAATGGGTACACAGGTTTTCATGTGGCTCCTCTCTGCCACCAAAACCTTCCTTACCCAATGGTTGTTCTGCCCAAGAGGTCATTGTGTAGACATGACTGCAGCAGAAGCAGAAGCTCACAGTCGGAGACAGTGTTGAAATTCTTGGACCCAGGCCAAAGAGAGGAAATTTTTCCCTCTTCATTCAGAGCATCTTTGAAAGCCAGAATATTAACTGGGAGCTGTAGACTCCCTGGAACTCAGAGTCAGATTTGGCAATTGAGGTTGCAAGGAATTTTCTGCTTTTTATGGAATTTCTTTAATGCTTTAATTGAAAAGAAGCACTCTGTTTATATTGGTAGATTTTCAGACACTTTTGTTTCATGGCCTTTTTATTGTGTTTGGAAAGCAATAACCGACTCCCTGGGGTCACTTTTAGGGATGACAGAAATTCAGCCCACTCTATAGCGATTGTTAATATTGTCTTCATTTGAGAAGGTGAAGTACTTCACCAAAGTTTAATTGATTCTATGATTAGAATTACAGTCCTAAAGATTGAAGGGCTATATTGCTTTATTTTACATTTATGGTAACAGGGTTCCAAGCAGTTAAAGTGATTCATTCAAAACCAGAATGCAGACCAGGAGCGACTCGGCAGTGCTGACTGGTGTTGCTGTTCTATCTCACCTCTTAACCATTTGGCTTGACTTCTTATCTTGTGTCACCTCCAGCAATGGTTGTTGTGAGATTATGTGGGGTCATATATGTTAAGCTCTCACCCCAACTTATCTATCAAGCCCGGTCTCCCCAGGTCCTCTCAAAAGCCCTTAGTTGAATGATTGTTCTGCTCCATAAAGGAAGGCAGTTTGAGTGTAAAATGAAGGGAATATATACATATTTAATTCTGATAATATCAACTCATACTCCCTCACCACAGTTAAAGTTCTTCAATGATTTCTTTTTGTAAAATTTGGGTAAAATCCAAGTTCTGCTATGAGGAACTCCAGGGACTTTTCCACTTTTCAACTTCCTCCACAATCCTCAACTCCAGTTATGCTTCTACTGAGGATCCGGGTGAAATAACTTCCCACCACAAAATTCATCTTCTGATTCCCCACCATATCCCCTTCTGTGAAAATCCCTGATTCCCTTAACTTCCCCCACTCCAAAAATGCAGGTTTTGAAATTCCTTAAGGCAAGCACCCTATCTTATTCACTTTTGTGTCCCCAGAACTTAATACCTCTGTTCCTGAACCAAAGAATCCAATATTAAATTTGTCTGAAATTGAGAGATAGTATCAGTTAAGAGCACAGATTCTAGGGCTAGATACCTTGAGTCAAATCTTAGCTCCATTACTTTCCATTTTTTTGTGACGTTGGGCAAGTTAAGTAAGTGTTTCCTTAATAGTTTCCTCTTAGGTAAAATAAGAAAATCATCATAAGGGCTATTTCAGTGGGCTGTGTTGAGAGTTAATGTATCTAAAACAACTAAGATAATGCCTCACATATAATGAATAACATTATTACTAATCTAATATCATCATTTTCATCATCACTACTGTGGAACAGGAACTTGGTCTTCTCGACATAATTTATTACAATCTAAATAATTGCTACGGAGGAGGTGTTTTCATTTAACACCAGGAAATAAGCCAAATTCACCCAAATCATTCTATCCAACAAATGTTCCATTTCCTTAGAAATGCAACTGACTAGATTATGCTTGAAGAGCATAACCTAAGATAACAAAAGATAAAGAACCTAGTCTTCAAGCTCCTGATGCAATGGGAAATGCAGACACATACACACAAATAACAACGCTTGTGGAACCAACTGGAGACCACCCAGATGAAAACTTGCCATGGCTATTTATTCACAGCTTGCTACTGCAAAGGAGTGCCACCAGACTTGTGTTTGGCAAACATGCAAAGGCAGGCAGAGAGGGGGAAAACTTTCCAGTGGGAAAAAGAGAGACTTCAGGTATGCCCTGATGGGAGGCTATGGGCATGGGGAAGCAGGACCTCCTATGTGATTGGTTGGGGGTACATATTAGACTTTCTTTGGTTGTCTTTAAGTAGGAAATTGAAACAAAAATTAAGGAAGCAATAAATTATTTATCAAATCTGGGCATTTGGTATTGATTATTATAGGAGTTATTATTTGGCTTCATGTACTAGTAACCAGTATAGCTGTCTCAATTCCTACAAGTCAGCCTTACAAATAATATGTTGACCCACTATTGCTAACAATAAGTTAATTTCCTAGGCTGATTGCTGCAAGTGGGTCAGAGTTCTAATTTTATATCAGTTCTGGTCTTTATCCATTTGTATAGTATTTAATTTCTTTGCCTGATATCAATAGGAATCACAACACCACTGGAAATCTAGGTGAGTTCAGCTTGAACCCATTATCTTCTGATCTTTAGGAGAGCATTTTCCAAGAATTCTTCACTTTTCCAAGATCCTATGATTCTAACATTTACTGTGGACTCCCCTTTATAGCACCAAGTTCTCTGCCTTCACTGTATCAAGCTTTACTTCTTTAGCACACAGCACTGTGGAATACTGATGTAAGGGATCAGGTCCACTTGCCTTGTTCCAAACTCAGCTAAGCCTTGTAGCAACCATACAACCTCAGACAAGTTGAGCTTCTCAGTGCCTCCATTTTCTCATCTGATAGGGCATGAATAGTCAGAGCATCCTGGGGTGGGGGAAAAAATTCTTGTGAAGATTGCCAGGTGATACTCTTTTAGGAAAGTTAGTAAACATTGGCCTTTGTTATTCTTGCACCTTCACACCATCAAACACCCCCACATAGGCATGGCTTTTCATGATTTCCTTCCTACCTGCCTCTCCCTCCTTGACTTTCCAGAAAATTTTGTCATACACAAAAGAATTTTCATTTATGGGCTACAAAACTGATCATATAAAATTCAGTCCTGGATGATCTGAGTAATGAGTACATTGGTAACTCCAGTACTTTGATAAATCCAGAATTGCCCTTTTCTTTAAATTCTGTATCAGGGCCCTTTTCCCTACCTTTCCCTCCAATCTCAACTTATGTCTATGAGTTTCTATGCAGAAAGAATGGGTCCTTTCTCCTTCCTCAAGTGATTTATTGTTATTCATCAACATAGAGATAATCCCTTCACTAAAAAGAAACACATCACAGAAATCATAATAGATTTCAAAACACTGAAATAATAAAACCACTTTTTCTGAACATAAAGAAGTAAAAATAGAAATTAGTAAAGCTAGAAATGTATAACAAAAGTAGAAATAAACCTCAGCACTTAAACTCTTAACCCAAAAGACATATTGTTGAGAACAATTGCAATAGACGTGGTTGAAGAACTGGAATAGAACAATTAATAAAACACTGTCTATCAGAACCCTAGAATTTAGCCAACAAATTTCTCTAAGGAAAAGAAATATTTAATACAGAGTTTAAAGAATGAAAAAGATAACAGAAGGAAGAAAATAATAAGAAAATATACACAGAATGAATTAGAAAACAATGGTTTAATTGTGAAAAAACCCAAGAGCTATTTATCAAGGCAAATAAAATCAAACTAAAAAATCCATAGATACACACTCTTATATAGTTTAAGAAAAATGAGAAAGTACAAATATAAAATATTAGATATAAGAATGGAAAAATAACTTTTAGATATGGGAATTGCAGACTAATTATGCAAGTATACTCTACCTACATCTCTGCTAATGAATTCAAACACCTGAATTAATAGATTTTTTCATAAAACACATTTTTCTAAAACTGAACTCATCCCCCCCAAGAAAACAAAATTGAAACTTAATGATTATCAGAAAGGAAATAGAAAACATTATTAAAGGAAAATCTCAAAAAAAGAAAGTGAATATTAAGTCTAGCTTCAAGGGTAAACCTTCTTAAAGTCAAAAGGAAATCACACAGAAAATAAAACACTAAAATCTCTTTATTAATATCAATACAAAAATTCTTTGTATTAGTAAATACAATCTATTAGACTATTAAAAGAAGCACTCAACTTGACTCATTAGTGCTCTTTCCAAAAGAAAATAATTAAAAATCTATTAGCAAAATTCACAAAGTTAAAAGATCAAAAATACATGTTCTTTCTGTAAATGATAAAAATCATTCTTTTATATGAAAGGCTTTTTTAGAAAATCGAAAAAGATGAAAACATGCTTCACAAACTAAACACATCCTACACAGAAAGGTAGAATAATATTTTATATGTCATTGGAATCACTCACATTAAAATCAAGAAATGTAGAAGAATGACAGAGTGCCAGCCCCAAATGGGCAGGAAATTTTGTCTGTTTTGACTACAAGTGATCAATCTCAAGAACCTAGAACACACATGCTCAGTAAGTACTTGATGAATGCATAATGGCTCCCAGTACTATAGTAATTTTTGAGGGTTTTCTGATTAAAAGTAAGCAAAAATATTTTATAATAAAATAGCCAGTTATTAGTTTGAACCATATAAAATTTTCAAAACTCCTCTACTTTTTAACCTATAATTTGATATGATTCTACTTAACAACAACAAAAAAATAAACTGTAAGAAAAAAATCCAACAAAAAAGCTAAAATACATAGGCCTATTTTTTTCCTGATTTATTTGTTTACTATTTTTTTACAGGCTGCATTTTGATTTATTGTACACAAATGGGTTAAAATTTTTCATTTCTGTGGTTGCAAATAATGTAGAGTCACACCATTTGTGTAATCATACATGTACGTAGGATAATGATGTTTGTCTCAGTTCACTATCTTTCCTTCCCTCATCCCCTCCTCATAGGCCTATTTCATAGAACACTTAAGAAAATATAAAACTTTACTGAAAAATAATTTTTAAAAGACTTGTGAATACATGAAAAGTTGTATCCTAAGTTAGGAAACTAATATTGTAAAGTTATCAGTTTTTGCCTGAATCTGACAATATTATGTAATTCCAACATTTTAAAAAAGCATTCTTGATGTTTACCTGCTTCCTTTTGGTTTTCCTTTTGTTTAGTTAGACAATTTTTTTTCTGAAGTTTATGTGAATACAGCCCAAAGTACCTGAAAATAAGAGAAATAAAAGAAAATTACCTGTCCTGATAAGATCACTATAAAGCTACAGGAAAGAAATGCTTCTAAGTAAAAGGATAATTAAGTAGGCAGCACAATAAATCAATTAATAGGTCTAAAATATATTTAAGTAATTATGCAAATGTAATGCATTGTATGTATTTACATTTGTGAATACAGAAAAAAAAACCCAGTAGGTCATGTAGGTAGAACAGACCATCAATATGGAAATAGTAATACTGGATTATTATTTCAACCTGAATTTCAAATAAATTCCAAATAGGTCACAGTTTTAATCATGAAGAATGAAATTTAAAAAATAATTGAATATATAGAGTGGTCTCGTTTTTATCTTGCAAAAGTTCCCTGTAAGAAAGACAGAAATCAAGAGAAGAATAAATTTTGATAATAGACTGCACACATTAAGATTTTTAATAAGTATCAAATTGCCATAAATAAAATGATAAGTAAGCAACTGGGGAAAAGCATTCATAACATGCATCAGACAATATATTGTTTTAGCTATAAACAAAAGTACTACTTAATAAATAAAATAATATTTTAGTTACAAATCAATAAAGAAAAGTCAACATCTCAAAAGATAAATGAGCTGAATTCATCAATAAGCAGTAAGAAAAAATTACAGTGGTTTATAATACAAAAAGATGTTCACATTCATATAGTCAAATAGATACAAATTAAAAATATAACTTTTTCATTTTGCAAACACTTATAGCTTTGATGAGACATAATTCACATTCCATTCAATTCACTCATTTAAGCTATATAATTCATTTTTTCATATATTCAAACTTGTGAAGTTATCATACACTTTTAAAATGTTTTCATCACCCTAATAGAGAAACCTTATATTCATTAGTATCATGCCCCATTTATTCCCAATTATATACGTCAGCCCTGTGTAACTATTAATCTACTTTGTGCTTTCTAGCCTAGACATGTCATATAAATGGAATCACATTCATATAAAAGGTTCACAAAATGACCTTTGTGTTCAGCTTCTTTCACTTAGCAAAATATTTTCAAGTTTCATATCTCAATATTTTATTCATTTTTATTTTATGCTAAATAATGTTCCATATATTGTTTATGCCTGTTTATAGGCATGGGAGTTATTCCCAGCTTTTGTATATGAGCATTCTTTGATAGACATATGGATTTGGGGTATATGCCTAGAAGTGGAATCACTGGTATGTTTAACATTTGAGCAATTGCCAAACTTTTTTCCCAAAGCATCTGTATCATTTTCCATTCCCACCAGTAATGCACAAGCATTCCAATTTTTTCCACATACTAGCCAATATTTCATATATAGTCTTTATTTCAGATGTTCTGCACAATGTTTGTTCAAATCCACTGCCATTTTTCAAATCATTTTTCTCTTTATTGTTGCAAAGAATTATTTGTAGAAACTTTATTGAAAGGAAGGGAGATAGAAATAGAAAAGACAGTAGAATGAATTGGACATAACTTTCCTATGTTCATATATGAATACATGATCAGTGTAATTCCCTATCATGTACAAACACAAGAATGGAATCCTAAGTAGAATACATTATACTCCATGTATGAATAATGTCAAAATACTCTCTATTGTAATGTGTATCCAAAAAGAACAAATAAAAAAAGGGAAAAAAGAAACTTTAAAGAAAGTTCTTTATAGTTCTTTATAGAAACTCCTTATTAGATAAATTATTTGCAAATATTTTCTCCTGTTCTATAAATTGTTCCTTTTCTGTGGTGTTTGTTGACGCATACAAGTTTTTAATTTTGTTGAAGTAGAAATTTATTTATTTTCTTTAAATGTACTTGTGTCTATGATGACGTTTCCTAACTCAATGATATTAAGATTTATTCTTAATGTTTTCTTCTAAGAGTTTTATAGTTTCTACTATGATCAATTTTGACTTAAATCTTGTTTATGATATATTGAAGGAGTCCAATATCCTTTTTTTTTGCCATGTGGCTATCTAGTTGCTTTAATATACAATTATTAATCAATTCAATTATCTTGATATTCTCAAAATCAACTGTATTTCTAGATTCTAAGTTAATTGTTGATCTATATGTCTACCTTTATGGCAATATCACATTGTCTTTAATATTATAGTTTGCTGTAAGTTGAAATCAGGGAGTTTCAGTTCTCTGAAAAATCCTTAGATTTTTTTTTTTTTTTTTTTTTTGGCTATTCTTGGTGCATACCAATTGTAGAATCAGTTAGTAAAATTCTAAAAAGAACCCAACTGAGATTTAAGAGGAATTTTGTTGAACTTGTGAATAATTTGGGGGATCTTACCAGCTGATAATTTTAACTGATCTATTAATATTAGATGCCTTAATCCATTTAGGTCTTTAATTTCTTTCAATGTTCTTAGTGTTCCATTTACAAATCATATATTTCTTTTGTTAAATATGTTCCTACATATTTTTCTTTTTGGTACCCCTAATAATTTTTTTAATTTCATTTTTGGGTTTTTTACTGCTAGTATGTGGAAATACACCTGACTGGTTTATGGATATTTATCTTGTAATTTTGTTGAAAACATTTTTAGTTATAAATTTTTTATAGAATTTTCTATATGCAGGATCATGGGATATGCAGATACAGACAGTTTTACTTCTTTCTTCCCAACCTGTTGCTCTTTATTTCTTTTTCTTATTTCCTTGGCTAGAATCTCCAGTACAATGTCAAATAGAAGTAGCAAGAATAGATATTCTTCTTTTATTCTTGATCTTTGGAGGGACATTTTCAATCTTCACCATTAAGTATGGTATTAGCACTGTTTCTTTATATTAGGGAATGAACTCAGGGCCTCATACATGCTAGGCAAGCACTTTACCACTGAACTGTGTCTCCAGCCCCAGGAATGCATTTTTTATAGATAATGTTTATCAGGTTGAAGAACTTTCCTTCTGTTGCTAGTTTGTTGAGTACTTTTATCATGAAGGGGTGTTGTTTTTTTTTCAAATAGTTTTTCTGTAACTGCTAAGATTATTCTGTGATTTCTGTGCTTTATTCTATTGATATGCTTTCTATATTAATTTTCAGATATTAAACCAAACTTGTACTCCTTGGATAAACTCTACTTCTTCATAATATATAATTCTTTCTACATAGGGTCATATTTGGCTTCCTAGAATTTTGTTGAGGATTTTTGCAACTATAGTCACAAGAGATATTGATCTGTTGTTTTCTTATAATGTCTTTGTCTGGTCCTGGTATCAGGGTAATGCTGACCTCAGAGATTAAATTGGAAAGTTTTTCCTCCTATTTTATATTGTAGGAAATTTTTCAAAGAATTATAGTTTGCCATTACCTAAATATTTGTTTAAATTCACCAATGAATCAATCTCAATGTGATTTTATCTGTGGGGTAAGTTTCAAATTATTAATTCAATCTCTTGTTATTAATCTATTGTGATTTTCTATTTCTTCTTGAGTAAATGTTGGTGTTTATATCTTTCCAGAAATTTTTCCATTTGATCTAAGCCTTCTAATTTTTCGTATACAGTTATTTAGAGCATTCCCTTACATTTCTTTTTATTTCTATAAAATTGGTAGTAATGTTCTTCTAAAGATTAAGACACTTTTAGTATAAAATGTCAATGTAAATATAGAAAAAGGTTTACACACTGTGCTAGGGCTTGTTAATTCTAAATTGATGAAATCTCTATGACCAATTTGTGTGTCAGATTCAACAGAATGTAGTGGCAAATTAGATGTGCAGGTAGTCAGAATTAAAGACTGCTCTGAGTTTTTTATTATGAAAGATAAAGAGATTGCCCTTATAGTCACAAATAAAAGGAAAATAGGAGGAAAATCAGTTTTAAAGAGAAGATAATGAATTTAACTATCAATTGTTATTTATTTATTTATTTATTTTGGTAACAGGGATTGAACTTGGGGGCACTCAACCACTGAGCCACATCCCCAGCCTCTTTTGTATATTATTTAAAAACGGGTCTCACTGATTGCTTAGTGCTTCGCCATTGCTGAGTCTGACTTTGAACTCAGGATCCTCTTGCCTCATTATATTTGATGATTACATGAGTTGTAGTTGACATGTAAGTGGCCTCTTCAGAAAATACAAATTTGGACATCTGTATAGAAAGAGTGCCTGCTTGGACCTATGTGATCAGATAAGGGTGTTTTTTGTTTTGTTTCTAGTACAAAAGACAAAAGAACAAAAGAATATAGCTGAATCTAGAAGCATATCTACAAATAAGGAAGAGAAAAAGACAAATTAACATCAGAAGATGAGCAGGAACATTCCCAAAAATAGAAAGAAAACTAGGAATAGCATTACAAAAATGAGGTAAGTAGAAATAGTAAAGGAGAGAAAGAGTAAGAGTGTCAACTATTCTTTGAAATCAAATAGGGTGATGACTGAGAAGAGGCTACTAAGTCCACCAAATAGGATGTCAAGTTTGACTTTTGAAGGAATAGTTGATATATCAGAAATTCATTAGAACTTTTTCCAAGTTAGTTATTTCAAATTGTACTAGTTACTACCATTGACTGAGAAGAAATATGTTCTAGTACTTGATTGTAAAATTCAAGTACCAACAACAAAAAAAATCAACCTTCTATCTCACAAAATATAATTTCCATTGACTATATTTCTTTATTGAGACAGAAATTCAATTTTTTGCTGTATATCAGGGAAATCGTTCATATGACTTGCCCAATGTTTATATCTCATTTTATGTGTTAGTTAACTGCTACCAAAAACTATAAGAAAACTGAACAGATCCCTAAAACCGAGATAAAATGTTTCCAACTAAAAGGTAATATTGGAGGCTAAAATTTATCTTGGCATAAATTTTATCCTGTGAGTAGAGAGTACTAAAATCAGACTCTTACTCTCTTGTGAAAAAATTTTAAAGGCTACATTATCCCCTAAATAGTAACTGTCTGGATGCCTGACCAGAATGTGTTCCATCTGGTCCTTGGTTTAGGCAAGTAAAGATGTAATGTAAGTTGTAGCAAATTAGAACATTAAGTCACATAAAAATGTCATTTTGAAACTGTTAGGACATTCACAGAAAACTGTGACTCAGTGAAATATTATGTGGAAGCACTCTGCCGTAGGGGGTAAGAGAGCCATAACTTCCTGCTCAGAAGGCACGCACACCAACCAGAGTCCTGCTGCCTCCAATCCTTCTGTCTCAGAGTGCTGGGGGGAAAGTGGGGGGATGTCACCAATCCGGAAGCCATCTGCCTCTCAGCAGACCTCAACACCTGAGGCTACTGAAGCAAGGCCAGATCCCCATGCAGCCCTTATCCTGAGCAAGCTTCCCAGTATTTCTGAAATTCAACCCCACCAATAGCTCCAAAGGGCTAGAGATATGGTTAATGGCACTACTCTCTGGAGCCAAATGGAAGTTGAAAGTCCCAGCTGTAAAACAAGTTGTGTGAATAAGGAGGCTAGCTTCCACATTCCACAGAAAGCTTAAAATCTGTACCAGAAAAAGGGTTACTTTCCTTTGCCAAAAATATATGAACACTTTACTGTTTCACAGTATCTTCATTGGAATTATGCTTTTTATTTTTTTCCTAAGACTGACCTGCAGGTCAGTAACAGTAACCATGGGTCAGATTATAGCCTGATTTGTTTAAATTTAAGAAATGAGCATTTTTCATCTGAAGAAGTTCAAATATTTTTATTTCTTTATCCACTGAGGCAATAATTCTTATTATAAAAAACTTACAAAAAACTAGAAGCAAATTTAAGACTTCAGGAAAATTCCTTTCTCCACTGTCTCCCAGATTCAGAGAATTGGGATCTATAGTCTTTATTGTGAGCAAACCAGAAGTATGTGGTTTGTACAAATTCTTACAACTTTCATCACCCTCTATTTCTATTCTTGCTAAAGATTCCTTCAGCCACACCCCACCTGCCTACAATTGCCACCCAGTAGTGCATTTAAAGTATTAACTCACCAAATGGATTAATCCCTGATTAGGTCATAGCTCCCATAATCTAATCATTTCTCCTCTGAACATTCCTGCATTGTCTAACACATAAACTTTTTGAGGGATACCTCATAATCAAATGATAACATTCTGACCTTGACCTCCAAAAGTTCATTTCCATCTCACAATGCAAAATGCATTTAGTCCATCCCCATAGTCTTAACAGTTCCAGCATTGCTCAAAAGTCCATGTTGAAATTCTCCTCAGAGACTCAAGAAAAACTCTTAACCGTGAGCCACTTTAAAAATCAAAAGTAGGCCACATGTATCCAATATACAACAGCACAGAATAATGCATTCTCAATCATTCTCTCTTCCAAAAGGGAGGAATAGGGACAGAGAAAGAAGGGAAGGGACCAAAACCCAGCTGGGAAAACATTAGGTCCTGTAGCTACACATCTGACATCTGGGGAAAATGGTGGTAAGATATGATTTTCAAAGGTCTTGCAAAGCCCTGCTCCTATGGCCTTGCTGTTTGCAGCCCACATGGTCTCTCTCTCAGCCTGACCCTGCTTGCTTCCTGCAGCTTCCCTTGGCAGATGGTCCATGGCATCTCTTAATTCTAGGGGCCTCCTTTCCAGCTTCAGTTTCACCTCCACAGCTTCACATATCACTCTCTCAGGGGCTGTCTGCAGGGATTCTGACCCTGCTACACTTTTCCTGGCCTCCTTTGGACAACTTAGTGCAAATCTTCTTAGGGCTAAATAGGTTCTTTGCCTGAATGTAATGCGACTAGCTTCTAGTCGTTTCCAACAGAGTCCTTATTCCACTCTGGAACTTCATGAACACAATTTTTACTGTCTGCATTCCTAACTGCATTCTGGTCTAAGCTCCCCCAACCCAGAATCACCCATGTAAGCTCTAGTAACAACATTCTAAGATTTATCCAGCTTACATCTCCAAACTTTTCCAAACTGCTCCCACAATCAACTTCTAAAGTCTTCTGAACCACATGGCCAGAAGTTATAGCAACCATCCACTCCTGGTACCAACTTCTATGTTAGTCAGTTTTCATTGCTATAAGCAAAATACCTGATAAGAAAAACTTGCAAGAGGAAAAGTTTATTTGGGTCTCACAGAGACAGGCACACCCCACCCACCTACCAAAAGGTTCAAATTATTTATCTATCAAATAAATTAATCCCTGATTTAGTTATACCTCTCATAATCTAATCATTTCACCTCTTAACATACCTGCTTTACCTAACACATTAGCTTTTCAGGGGATACCTCATATCCATACCATAATACTAACAATACAACCAAAAACAGGATTCAGCAATCTCCCAAGACAATAATGAATCCACACATTCTGACTTGGGAGAGTATATCTCAATCATATCTTTCATGAGAATAAGGAAAGAAAATTTAAATGAGGAATGTGAAAAGAATGTTGTCAATTAGAAGAAAAAATTATTGCTTTAAACTAGAGGTAGCAATGCCTACATTTTTGAAGGGAACAATTTCCAACCCAACAATTTTTGACCCAATCAAATTGTATTTCTTGTATAAGGAAGCATAAGGACATTATCAGATATAGAAGACACCAGAAACAATATCAACCATGCATCCTTCCTTTAAAAAAAATACTTAGTAAAAGGAGATGGAAGAATCAAAAATAAAAGATAAAAATGCCAAGATAAAAATAAATGGCAAAAATAAGTCTTGAAAGGTAAGATACTTAATATAAAAATAGCAAATTAATGCCAATAATTTGAATATAATCCTGAAGGTTGACTTTGTAAACAAATTGATCAAGAACAAAACAAAAATTAATCAGTAGGAAGCCATTGCTAAAAATTAAACTTATTGTAACAAATCATCTGAGTGCAAACCTTACCTTTCCAATTTTCTCTGCAAACACAAACACTATGTGGGGGCATGCAGTAAGAGGCTGGAGTGTTTGATAATGTGACCTCTTGTCTTGGGCCCTTAGAATTTATATAACCATGTCTGAAGGTACATTTTCTAATCTTTCAAATTAAACACAGCAACAGTAAACAATTATTTCTTTTTCTTACAAATAATAGAAAGAGTAATCTAGTTTCTGGTTAATATGCAAAGCATGATAATGAGCACTATGTGCTGAGGAGGAGATGAAGTGGCAGAGACCTGGCTTGTAGTTTTAGGAACCCTACCACAGAGGGACACATAGTTTTTTCCCATTTGAACTCTGAGAGGAACCAGCTGCAATTATTGCCTTGCAGCACCCCAAGGCAGCCATAGTAACGGAGATGCCATTTGGTTTCTGTTAAGGCAGACAGAAGCTATCAGAAACTGGTCTCAAGTTCTTCATTCATGACCAGATGTTTTAGAAGGAAGTTCCCTTGAGTCTAAGGAGAATGGAGGTAGTTGAACAAGTTATGCCAAAGAAATTGAGAGATCTAAAAGACTGAGTGTCAGATCCAGGTTGCCTTAGACTGCTCAAATTTTGAAGCGAGTGGTTATGCCAAAGACTCCCCAATTTAGCAACAAATGCAGCAATACAGATGCCAACAGTCAATGTCATATTGGGTGAGGAACATGGGCAAAGTCTTAAAAATTGGATTTGAAATTATGCACTGATTTATTCAGCATTAAGTTACTGGTGATCTACTGTAAGCTAGATAGTGTACTAGGCACTGGAACATGGGAAAGAAAAAACTCTCATGTACCTACCACAATGAGGGCCACATTTCAATGAAGAAAGCTGTTGGCTTTCCTTAATAACTAAAAAGTTAGTAAAATATATAAACTCTGAAAAATGCAATGAAGAATAACAGAGTATGGAGTGGAGATAGGATTGTGTGTTAGGAGAGAAGTTGTTAAGTTGTTGCAATTTATAAGAGAATGTTCCTCTTTATTTTCCTAAAAGGAACAAAGATCTAAAAAGTGGGAAAGGGTTGACAAGTGATACAGAAAGCAAAACAAATCCACTGCCAAGGGAAAGCAAGTGCAAAAGCCCTGGGGCAGGAACAAGCATGGAGTGAAGGGAAAGAGAAGTTTAGTGGGAAATGATGTCAAGAAGGTGACCAGGAGTGAGGTCATGTGGGGCTGGCTCTGGCAGGCCCTATGAGGAGTTTGGATTTTACTTTGAATGAAATGAAAATCATTGGAAAAATCTTAGCAGAACAGTGATGGTGTCCTTTCCTTACCTAATCATCTACCTGTGCCCAATGCTATTCCCTTAAAGAAGAAAAGGAAATTCCCTCTAGAGAGGAAGATGGAAACCTTGAATTGCTTGATAGTGCATTCTAAATTAGTCAGTAGCAATAAGGTATTGTTTGTAAATTGGAAAGGACACTATTATCCTAAAAAGTGAAATTAAGGTTTTATTACCGTTAAGGAGAGACATCAGTATGAGTTTAGATTAAGATTTATGGAACACAGGAGAAGTTGTATTTCTGCCTACCTGAGAAATGTTCATATATTTGAAAATTTTTTCCGTTACATGATCAAGCAGTGAGGTAAATTGACATAATTCAATCAATACCATTAGAATGTTGTGGTAAACAGTGTGTCAACAAATATTTATGTACCTGTGGGGGCTAGATCCCTTTTTCAAAAAAATCTTTTTAGTTATATATAACTTTAGGATATATTTCTGGATCACTTTTACAGGCAATGTCAAATGGGTTTTCTTAGATCTTTGCAGGACTAGAACATTTGCAGGTGACTTTTTCTCCTACATATTTCTCTCCTATCTTTCCCTTTTATTCTCATCCTAATATGATAATAAAATGCATTAAGTAGAGTTTACTGCCAAGTCCTTGGAGAAAAGGTCTACATTCTTATTAGGATATTTTAAATCCTTTAATTCTCTATATTGATGACCCTCAAAATTCTTGAAACCATATCATCAGCAAGATCTTTTCAGAAATGCAAATTATCTATCCACAAACTAGACAGATTGAATGAGAAGCTCTGAGTAAGGCCCAGTAATGTGTGTTTCAGTAAGCTCTCTAGGTGACTTACCTGCATGCTGTACTTTCAATGTCTAAGTAGTAGAACTGGGGCCATTGACTTGTAGCTTAGAATGCCTCATGCTGCTCCTATAGCTAGGGTAATGGGCTTTCCTGGGCCTTCCACCCACTTCCACTCTCACCACTTGCTGATTCATTCTCTCTGACTTTTAAAAGCAATTTTAACCTAATTAGATTAAAAGACATGTCTTACTTCCATTTGAAATATTGGGAGAGTTCATGAACAAATAAACAGGCTTTTTCATTGTGATTATCTTCATTCTTTATTTTATTTTTTTTCTAGTAGTGGGGACTGAACCCAGGGGTGTTCTATGACTGAGCGACATACAAAATATTTTATATTTTTAAATTTGGAGACTTGACCTAAGTTTCCCAGGCTGCAAGCAAAACATACGAGAAAAGATGGGAGAGGAAGCAGATAAACCTTCAAAAGTTTTTATCACATGACTAAATTGGGGAGCATACCCTTGATGGTCTTTAATAGAAAGAGGAAGTGTTGCTGAAAATTGGAAAGACTCCATACTGGAACAAACTTTGCTTACTCTGACTGGATTTTGATTGAACTGTTCTTACTAAAGGCTGCTATTGACTTTCTCTTTTAGTAGTTTGCTGAACAGTTAAAAAAAAAAAATTCAAGAATTATAACAAGGAATTTTGCCATTGTTTCCCTGCATGGAGTTTTCATACATGATAGAAGTTTAAATAAAAAAATCTCCTGAATCATAGAAATGAAAAGTTGTACCCCATTTGTATACAATGAATCAAAATGCAGTCTGTAAAAATAAAAAAGATTTTAATAAAAAAAAGAAAAGAAAAAAATATCTCCTGATAACCATGCCTCAAAGTGGTCAACCTACCATCTCACTTATCAGTCCTATCATTAACTCCTGACAAAGGCACCTGCAATCATGGCCCCGAGCTGCAAGAGGCTTTTGATAGACAACAACCAAACAGATATAAAATGATTTGCATGCTCGAGATGTTTTTCAGAATGGTATTTTCAAAGTTTATAGATAGTTATATACAGAAAACAAAAAATCTAAACAACAGATGTCATTCAATGTCTCTTAATAGAGTAAAAGACATTATTAAGAGTTGATTATACTTTGAATGAGGGCTATGAATTAGATAATATTGCTAAATTGATCTTTGCACTGTGATTAAGAACTATACTTGCCAAATCAACATCAATTTGAGCATAAAAATATATAACAATGGATTAGATATATGATCACAATGAAATAGAATAAAAATCCATAATGTACACTGATATAAATATTTTGGTAGATAAGTATATGATTGATGAGGGTAAAAACTATCTCTTCTTTAAATGAGAGTACAAACTAATAATATAGAGAGCATGATGGAGTTAGCAAATCAGTTTTTAGTAATCATCTTAGTTATAATTGACTTAGGCAGTGATAATAAATGTATGTTAAAGCTGGTGGGTACAAAGTTTAAGACTAGTAGATGTTTTCTTCTCATATTAGATTCCTTCAAATTACTTATCAATAACATTTAACCTCCAGAAGGAAACATGGTAGACATCAAACTAAAACATCACCATTTATGGGGCAAATCCGCTTGTGCCATCTGGTTATAGTGCTTAGAAAAGAATAAAACTGAAAATGAATAGGTTTGAGTACAGTTTTGAAGAAACATCAGAAAAACTTAATTTTAGAGATATTCTATTAAAAAAAAATGACGGTACTCTTCAAAAATACCAAGGTCAAGGAAGAACAACAACAAAAGAAAAAACTATAAAACTATTCTAGAGTTAAGGAAACTAATGGGACATGACAACAATGACCTCGGATGGGATCTTGGAACCAGAAAACAATAGATTTAAAGGTGTTATCAAGACATTTGAACATGAGCTAGGAATTAGATAATAGTATTGTATTGATGTTAAATTTGCATTCTGATCAGGAACCACATGCTAAAATATTTGTAAGTAAAGGAACTTCAACTCGTCCCAGTTTATTTTTTTATTTTTTTGTTCTAATTTGTTGTACATGACAGTAGAATGGATTTATACATTTTGATAGCTCACACATAAATGGAGTGTAATTTCTCATTTTTCTGATTGTACATATTGTAGGATCACATAGGTCATGAAGTCATATATGTACATAAGGTAATAATGTCTGTTTCACTCTACTATCCTTTCTACCCCCGGGCCCCTTCCCCTCCCTTCACTACCCTCTACCTAACATAAAGTAACTCTATTCTTCCCTATCTCCCCACCTTTATTGTGAATTTAGCTTCCACCTATCAGAGAAAACATTCAGCCTTTGGTTTTTTGGGTTTGGCTTATTTTGTGTAGTATGATATTCTCGAACTCCATCCATTAGCAGCAAATGCCATAATTTCATTTTTCTTTAAAACTGAGTAATATTCTATCATATATATATATTATATATATATATATATACACACACACACACCACATTTTCTTTATCCATTCATCCCTTTATTTTTAACCTATCATAATCTTTTTAAAATTTTTTATTTTTTTTATTTTTTTTCTATTTTTACAGACTGAATTCTGATTCATTTTACACAAATGAGGTACAACTTTTCATTTCTATGGTTGTACACAATGTAGATTCACACCATTCGTGAAATCATACATGTTTTCTGAACTTCAGCTATTATTCTGGTTTTCTAAATTTTAACAAGTCCCTTCAGGCACTTTGTGAACCTACAGTTCTTAGTTGGACTTACAAATTCTAAGACTGTATATTTGAGAATGGTAGGAAATGAATAAATAAGTCAAAATTAATTTTCTGTATTTCTTATATCTGAATATAATCATTAAAAATTCATTTCTAAATGAATTCCAAATCTGTCACTAAAGTTATTAAATATGTTGAAACTTCTGGTTCCATAAAAGGAACTGTAAAGAGAAAAGAGTTGGATGATCATAGGCTCTATTATTTTTTCTTACTATCAGGTAATATATCAATAAAAACTATCATCATCACTAAAAGGAAATAAAAGTATTTTCTTCTCTTTCCTTCAAAATACATATGGAATCAAATGAAGATCTGGTCCACAAACATCCACTCAAAGAAAGAACTTTGTATTTTCTAAGAGGTATTATTATTATTATTATTATTATTATTATTATTATTATTTTGGTAGTGGAGGGTGAGGTGGAGATATTCTACTTCTACCCCAAGAACAGGAAGTTGAAGAACTTCTTTTCATCTTTTCATTCCTTCTGAAAACATTGCTTAAAATGGTTCAGGGGACACTATTGACATGAAAAATTTAGCTGGGAATTTCCCAATTTCTAAGGCTGTGAACTTGGGACCTAACTCTTAAAAAAAGAAAGAGAGAAATGTATTCCAACAGTTAAAAAATGCTCTCTGCTATAATTTATATTATTTTCAGTTGGTGATCTTAAATTCTAATTTAATTCTTATAAAGTATCAGATAGGTTGAGATTGTCAATTATAATTAATATTCCATTTTATAAAATATGAGGTTAAGCTGGGCATGGATGCTGCACACCTGTAATCCTAGCAGCTCAGGAGGCTGAGGCAGGAGGATGACAAGTTCAAAGTCAACCTCAGCAATTTAGCAAGCTCTAAGCAATTTAACGAGATGCTGTCTCAAAATGAAAGAAGAAAAAAACTAAAGGGCTGGATGTGCCTCAGTAGTTCAGTTCCCCTAGATTCCATTCTTAGTACCCAAAAGAAACAAACAAAAAACTTTACTGAAGTGAAGATGCGACACGACCACTGCTTTGATTTGATTTGGAATGTCTCCCAGAGTCTTATGTTGAAAGCATGGTTCCCAGTGCAGCATGGAATTATCTCTATTTTTTGTGTTTGCTAAGACTGTTTTCGTGTCCTTAAATATGATCTCTTTTAGAGAGTGTTCCATGTGCCACTGAGAAGAAAGTGAATTCAATTGATGATGGATTAAATATTCCATAAATGTCTGTTAGGTCTATTTGATTAATAGCATTTTTTAGTTCTGAAGAATCTTTACTTAGTTTATGTTTAAATGACCTATCTAATGATGAGAGAGGTTTGTTGAAATCATTCAGTATTATTGTACTGTGGTCTATTTAATTCTTTATATTGAGAAGGGTTTGTTTTCTGTAAATAGGTGTACTAATGTTTGTGGCATAAATATTTAATCATTTTATCTTGTTTTTGGATGATTCCCTTAACCATTATGAAGTAACTTTGTCTCTTCTGATTAATTTTGGCTTGAAGTTTACTTTGTCTGATATGAGAGTAGCTAAACTTGCTTATTTTTAATCTTCATTTGCATGATGTGTTTGTTTATTTATTTATTTACTTATTTTCCATCCTTTCACCCTCAGTTTGATATGTCTTTGCCTGTAAGGTGAGTTTTCCTATAAACAACATATGGTTGGATGTTGTTTTTCAATTCATTCTGCTGATCTATATCTTTAGATCAGAGTTTAGACCATTTACTTTTAGTGTGCTTATAGAGAGATGATTTTTTTCCTACTATTTTGATTTTTTTTCTAATTTTTAATTCAGAATTGAATCTCTTTCAATGACTATTCTTCCTTTGAGATTAATTCCTACCCTGGCTCTGGTTTTTTTCTTTTTCTGCATGAAATCTTTTACTGAGTGTGTTTTATAGTGCCTTTTTAGTGATTATGAATTCGTTTAGTTTATGCTTATGAAAAGCTGAAGAATTCTGAAGAATAGTTTTGTTGAATCTATTATTCTAAGTCCTTCTTGCTTTTAGGGTCTGGGCTGAGAAATTACTTGGAGTCTTAATTGGCTTACCTCTAAATGTGACCATTTTCCTTACAGCTTCTAAAGTTCTATCCTTTTTCTATATATTAGGCATTCTATTTATAATGTGTCTTAGAGAGTTTTTTTTTTTAATCTTTATCTTGCTGAGTTGAGTTTCTAAATGCTTCTTTTATTTGGGTTTCCATGTCATTCCTAAGGTTTGAATTTTTTTTTTCTGATACTGTATTATTGAAAAGATTGTGAATTCATTTAGTCTGTATTCTAGTTCCTTCATCTCTTCATCTACACCAATGATTCTTAGATTAGGTCTCCTAATGCTTTCCCAGATTTCTTATACATTCTGATTATGGTCTCTTAACATTTTTTATTTATCGTTAACTTTATTTTCAAGATTATATGGTTTGTCTTCAAGACCTGAGAATCTGTCTTCCATGTGATCTAATTTATTGATGATACTCTTAACTGAATTTTTTATTTGATTTATTGAGTCTTTCATTTCTAGGATTTCTGTTTGGTTCTTCTTCAGAATCTCTCTTTTTTGAAATTATCTTTCATTTTATATATTTTGTAAGTTCAGTCCTTACATTTTCTTTTACTTTATTTGACATGTTAACTATGGATTTAACGTTCTCCAACATTTCCTCTACTGTGGTATCAATGGAATCAGTTGTTCAAGTGTTGTGGATGGTTGGAGTAGTTTATTCCCTTGCTTTTTTATATTGATTATGCATATTTCTATCTCATGAGATGAAAATCTCTTCTACTTTTTTTCAAGGGACTATTTAGTGAGCTTCTTTCTCTTAAGTACCCTGTGCTGGGCCAATATTGATACTCATACTCAACATGTATCTTCTGATGCTCTCAGTATCATTATCACTTTGAGAGAAGATATTAAACCCTATTAACTACAGTTATCTCAGAGCAGAACCATATACAAATAAGCCCAAGAGGGGGGAAAAATCTTACTAAAGATATTTTTTATGGTTCCTCTAATCTGGGTATAAAATTATAGTAATGTTCTGATGTAGGTTGAGATATTATTCGTAATTAAAGATGGTAAAATTATGATTATGTTTTAGGAGTTGAATATGGGAAGAGAGAAAAATTGGGCAAAGAAAAGAGAGAAAAGAAAAGATACAAAAGAATAATATCAAACTTTAGATTATACAGAGGGAAATGAGAGGGAGGGAGCAGGGGTATGAATTTACATCATGCACAACCATAGAAACAAAAAGATGTACCCCATTTATGTACAATGAATCAAAATGCAGTCTGTAAAAATACAAATAATAATTTTTAAAAAAAGCAATTTGAGAGTCTAAAGGCAATGCCAAAAAATTGGTATTTCCTTTCTAAAATACTATACCATATAAAGTTAACAACCAAATGTGAAGGTAGAATTTTTAGACATGCAAGTTCCCACAGACATTTATTTCCCATGTACTTTTCCTCAGAAGATAGTAAGATATAGTTTACTCCAAAAAGGGGGAGTAAAGTGAGAAAAGATGAAAATATGGGATGCAGAAAATAGTAGATTCAACAAGAGAGAGGAGTGAAAGAAATCCCCAATGATAGAGATCCTAGGATGAGAACTGTGCTCCAGATCAGAGCAGTGCATCTCAAATGTCCCACACAGTAAGGCTGTCACCCTTCTTCTTGCATATTCTACTAGCAGAGAGGAAGAGGTGGGGTCCGGGAAATCGGTCTTTCAAATCTAGAGAAAACCGGAGGGAATACCTAGGATGAAAGCAAAAGCAAGTCCTAGGATCACAGTCCTGCAGCAGCAAGAGGATAGAATGAATGTCTCCAGGAAGAGCCTCTCTTTCTCTCTGTCTCTCTGTCTCTCTGTCTGTCTCTCTCTCTCTCTCTCTCTCTCTCTCTCTCTCTCACACACACACACACACACACACACACACACACTCTGGAATTGATAGATTAGTTGATGAAACTGACCTTAGGAAAAACTGTAATGAGAAGTTTTTGAAAGGTGTGAGAAGAAATAGCAATCCAGGCTTAAAAAATATGTAAAATTATGAAAAGACAAAATTATTATTGACTGCAGGATTTTTATAAAAATGCAATCATGGTACATGACAATAATCTGGTATTAAAATTTGGACAGACAACAATAATGTGAACAATGCATGTTAATTTAATCAAAAAGTGTATTTTGACCCTTTGAGGAAGAAGGAAAAGAGAGAGAACAAAAGTATACCAGAGTTAAATCCCCTCCATCACTCCTATGACCATAACAGAAAATCCAAAGGTAATGTCAACAACAAATGAATGAACCAGATAGTTAGAAATTTGGAGATAGGGAAATGGGGGCATATAAAAACCAGAAGGAATACCAGAAAGGGAGTTAAAAGGTATTGCCTTGGGGAATTCACCAAGGTATTAACTTGGGAAAAGAATGTGGAAAAATGAGGAGTGGGGCAGAGAGGTACTATATATACAATAAATATTTTAATACTACTTGCTTTTTTATACATAGTGTATGTGTTACATTAATTAAAATCAAAAGCAATATTTAACACTCTTGGGTTGGGGGAGGGGATAAAGGAAGAATGGAGGAACAATGGATTGTGTAGAGGGAGATGAGAGGAGGGGAGGGGGTAAGGGGAAGAAGAGATAGTGAAATGAGACAAACATCATTACCCTATGGACATGTATGATTACAGGAATGGTGTGACTCTGCATTGTGTACAGTCAGAGAAATGAAAAGTTGTACTTCATTTGTATACAATAATGTATAACTAAACAGAACAATTTAAAAAAATCGACCAAAAAAAGATTCAAATAAAATAATTTGCAATCTTTCCACCTCAAAAAAAAAAAACAAAAAAAACAAAAAAAAGAAGGAGAAGAAGAATATAATCAAAGGTTAAAAAAAAGAAAAAGAAAAAGAAAAAATGGGCTGGGTGGTTTAAGCCAGGAGCAGATAATACAAGAAGAAAGAGACTAAGAAGCAAATGAAAACCTGAGCTAGGGAAACAAAGAGTGATTCCAGTCAAAGTTTTAAAACATTATGAAAAAATACAATAAATGGGTCAAGAGCACAATATTAAATAATGGGACATTTGTTTATTCAAAATGAAAAGACATGCATGTAAAATGCTAAAGCTATGTATGAATAATAATAATCCATGCTAAGATGGAGAAATTTCTTATTAAGTATTTCTGAGTTGGCTTCATCAGGATTTGGAATCTTTAGAAGATGTCCACCACTCTGCAGCTTTACCTCTATGTTTCCTTGTTATGGAGGTAGTGATCACACCAATTCACCTCTAATACAATTTTAGGAGGTCCCTTCCTATATTTGGTGTGTTTAGGTACCTTTCTGTTGGGTACCCAGAAAAAGTAGGAGATGGTCTTTAATTGTCTGTGACTTAGCAGCCCAGTTATTCCTCATTAGAGCGTGTCATCTTGCATAAATTCCTAAGAAAAGCTCTGTGTATGCAGCACTGTAAAATTCAGTGTGGGTTACCTTATATATATTTTAGAGTGTGCAAAGCATGGCAGTCTAAGTTTAAGGTATTGTATTCTGTATGATGTGGTGCTTTTATGGCCTGTGGGTGGGAGGTATATGGCTCCTACCCTATCCAGAGTACACAGGTCACAGGTCAGTGGGCTTGTATCTAGGCATACTTCACAGTGGTGGGTGATTTGGGGATGCTCCTGTAAGTCCCTTTGTGGGGTGTACTGCTATTGTGCATGCATAAGATTCTCTGCTGGCTGCTTGATGTTATCCTCAGGAATTTCCTTCTGAGGGTCCATGCATCTGAATGAGAATTAAGTTAACTGGCAATTCTAGGACTTACAGCTATGGATCCTCCTACAGATGGTGTGCACAGGGGCTACTTCCCTGGTGGTTATGGATTTCTCATCAGCCAATTCTGGTTTATCAGACCAGAAGCCCATGCCTGCATCTTTTGAGGGTGCTGTGCTACATCTTCTGACTATTTCTGTTGGGTGCAGGGGCACAGGATACAGGGTTCAGGGCTGCTGCTGATTAATGTGGGACACCGAGTGCCTGCTACCCTCCATAGGACCTTCGTTAAAGTGACGTGGAGCTTGGTGGCTCTCTAAAATTGTGGAACCTATCATTATGGGCTTCTGTAGGTAGTCTGTGTTGCAGAAGCATACACCATGGCTAATTTAGATCACCAGGATACCATCCCTGTGACTGGGATAGAGTGTCATTTGCACCTTGACCCACCTCTGTCTAAGCTCGTACTGCCCAGAGTTGTGAATTATGGGCACATGATACCCTTGACTGGGATGACTCTGTGCGGGCCACTATTAAAGCACTGGTGACCGTCTGCAACTGTAGGAACTGTGGATGCAGACTGTGGGCTGCCTGTGGCAGTGAAGACTTTACCCTGGCTGGTGCAGCTCACTGGCTCTTGACCATCACCAAGATGGTGGTAGAATGTCAGACGGCCTGTTTGGCCTGAGCTCCTATGGAGGCTGTGGGGAGGTCTTCACTAGGGCTGGTACTCCCCAGGAGTGATTTGCCCTTGGGTCAGCTCCTCACTCCCCTTGTCCATAGTGAGGGGAGGAGGTTCAAGTAACTGTCAGCTAGCAGCAATCCCTCTACAAATTCCTTCTAGACGATTTAGTGAGACAACCCATTTCAGAAGTACTCCCCCTGGTTTTATTTATTACTATCTGAAGGCAGGGAGAAGCTATGTTGATTTAATTTCTTCTAGGGAGGCTGGCTATGAACTCTACAAATGGCTGCCCTGCTTGGCACAGCTTTAAACTGTGATTTCCTTCAGTATCTCTGCTGTTCCTGTCACATTTTAACTTGGTCTGCTTTTCTTTCCAGCTATTAAGGAAGTAAGCTTCTGGGCTTTTCTTTTCCTCTTTCTCTCTTCATTACCCCTCCCCCACACCCTGCTCAGGGTTCAGGGTCAAGGAATTCTGTTATTTTCTGCTCCAGTAACCCAACTGCAAGTCCTTACACATCCTGAGCTGCTGAATATTGAGTTTTAGAGTATTTACTCTGTCACCTTCCTCTCCAGTCAGCTGTTACTTCGCTGTTTCCTTTCTGAGCTGAGGACAGATTGAGGTTTGCTGCCTAAATCTGTTCCACCATGTTCTCTCCCCAAAGTCTCTGATCTTAAGGCTATGACAGTAGAAACTGCCAAAGTGAAAAGCAAAGAGAAAAAAAAAAAGAATAAAAAACAGGACAGCATTTCCAAAAATTGTGGTACAACTACAAAAGGCATAATATGCGCTTAATGGGAATAGCACAAGGAAAAGAAAGAAAGGAGCAGAAGCAATATTTGAAGAAATAATCACTAGGAATTTCCCCCCAAATTAATGTCAGATGAGAACCATAGAACCAGGAATCTCAAACACAAAACAGAATAAATACCAAACAAAACAAACAAATAATAACAATAAAGCTTTAGGAAGGCATGTTTTTAAACTTCATTAAATCAAAGAAAAAAAGAATAAATCTTGAGTTGAGCATGGTGGTGCATGCCTGTAATCCCAGAGGTTAAGGAGGCTGAGGCAACAGGATGGCTAGTTCAAAGTCAGCCCCAGAAACATAGTGAGGCCCTAAGCAACTCAGTGAGACTTTGTCTCTAAATAAAATATAAAAAAGGTCTGGGGATGTGGCTCAGTGGTTAAGTGCCCCTGGGTTCAATCCTCAGTATTAAGAAAGGAAAGAAAAGAATAAATCTTGAAAGAAACCAGAGGGGGAAAACCACCTCACCTATATTACAGCAAAGGTAAGATTTCATCCAACTTCTATGCAAAAGCTTTGCAAACAAGAGAAAATAAGAGTGAAAAAAAAATCAACCTAGAACTATCTACCCCTTTAAATTATTCTTTCAAAGTAAAGATGAAATAAAAAGTATTTCCTCAAACAAAAATTGAGGGAATTTGTTGTTGGTAGACCTGCCTTGAAAAAAACATTAAAGAAGTTCCTCAGAGTAAAGAAAAATGACATATGTCAGAAACAGATCTACATAAAACAAGTAAAAACATTGGATAATGAATAAGTGATGACAAACAAAAACTTGCATTTTTGCCTATTCTTATCCAACAGATTACAGTTTGTCCAAAATAATAATAGCAACAACATATTTGATTATGTATGTTTATGCACATACATGATTTCATATCTTTATGTATCAGTGAAATAAATGACAGCAATGACACAAAGGGTTAGAGGAAGGAATTGGGAACATTTGGTTATTATATGATTCTCTCATTGCTCATGAAGTACTATAGTGTTATTTGAAAGCAAAGTTGGGTTATTTATACATGTGAATTCTGAACTACAGGGCCATAGCTAAGAAAATTTTTTAAAATTATAATTAATATGCTAAGAAAAGAGAGAAGATGGATTTTTATGAAATGCTCAATTAACTTGACAAAAGAGAGGGCTGCAAATGCCACTTACTGGTAGAGTGATTGACTCCCATGAGTAAGTCCCTGAGTTTGATCCCCGATACCACATGTATGCAAAGAAATACAAAAGACAGGAAAAAAAATTCTGTAAAACAAAAGTAGGAATAAAATAATAAGGACAACAAATAGAATATAGTAAAAAACTACAGTACATATCTTTCAAATATATCAATAATCATCTTAAAAGCTAATGTTCTAAATGTAACAATTGAAAGAGGTTAACAAAATATACTTTAAAAAAACAGGATCCAACTATAAGTTGACTGTGAGAATCTCATTTTTAATAAAAAGGCATGTATAATTTTAAAATAAAGGAATGGAAAGATATTCCATAACACTAATCAAAAGAAAATGCAAATAGTTATACTAACACCAGACAGAGCAGGTATGAGAACAAGGAAATTTATTAGGAATAGAGAGGAACATTATGTAATTATAAAGGGATTAATATTCAAAAACATGACAAACTTTCAAATGTATGCATCTAATAATGAAATATCAATATATTTGAGTCAAAAACTGATAGAACTACAAGGAGAAATAGATAAATTCACTACTACAGTTGAAGATTTTATTATCCTTCTATAAGAAATGGACAAATCCAGCAGGCAGATCATCAGTAAGTACATATTTGAACTTAAGAGCATTGTTAATTGGTTATAATCAACAGCTATAGACTATTTCATCAAACAATAATAAATTATACATTCTACTCAAGCAAACAATGAAATATTCATCAACATATTTCATATTCTGGGCCATAATTTCCATCTTAGGACCAGACTTCCTCAACAGGACTCCCATAGCACAAGAAATAAAAGCAAGAATCAATAACTGGGATAGATTCAAACTAAAAAGCTTTCTCTCAGCAAAGGAAACTATCAGCAATGCAAAGAAAGAGCCTACAGAGTGGGAGAAAATCTTTGCCAATCATACTTCAGATAGAGCACTAATCTCCAGAATCTATAAAGAACTCAAAAAACTCTACACCAAGAATGCAAATAATCCAATCGACAAATGGGCTAAGGAAATGAATAGACACTTCACAGAAGAAGATCTATAAGCAATCAACAAACTTATGGAAAAATGTTCAACATTTCTAGTAATAAGAGAAATGCAAATCAAAACCACCCTAAGATTCCATCTCACCCCAATTAGAATGGCGATTATCAAGAATACAAGCAACAACAGGTGTTGGCGAGGATGTGGGGAGAAAGGTACACTCATACATTGCTGGTGGGGTTGCAAATTAGTGCAGCCACTCTGGAAAGCAGTGTGGAGATTCCTCAGAAAACTTGGAATGGAAACACCATTTGACCCAGCTATCCCACTCCTTGGCCTATACCCAAAGGACTTAAAATCAGCATACTACAGAGATAAAGCCACATCAATGTTCATAGCTGCTCAGTTCACAATAGCCATCTTGTGGAACCAACCTAGATGTCCTTCAATTGATGAATGGATAAAGAAAATGTGGTATATATATATAATGGAATATTACTCAGCCATAAAGAATGATAAAATTATGGCATTTGCAGGCAAATGGATGAAATTGGAGAATATCATGCTAAGTGAGATAAGCCAATCTCAAAAAACCAAAGGATGAATGATATCGCTAATAAGTGGATGATGACACATAATGGAGGGTGGGAGGTGTTAGTGTTAGGGTTAGAGTTAGGGTTAGGGAGGGGGGCAAGAATGGAGGAAGGAAGGACTGTATAGAGGGAAAAGAGGGGTGGGAGGGGTGGGGGGAAGGGAAAAAATTAACTAAATGAATCAAACAGCATTACTCTATGTAAATTTATGATTACACAAATGGTATGCCTTTACGCCATGTACAGAGAAACAACATGTATCCCATTTGTTTACAATAAAATAAAAATAAATAAATAAAAAAAATAAATAAACAGGGGATTGCCCCATAAAAAACAAACAAACAAACAAAAAAAAAGAAGTTAAAATAATATAAGTCATACAAGGTTTACTCAGATAACAAAATAATTAAACTAGAAATCAATAACAGAAAGATAGTTGAAACCCCTTAAATACTCCAATATTCAACAATACACTCCTAAATAACACATGAATCAAATGAGAAATCTCAAGAAAAATTTAAAAATACTTTGAACTAAGTTAAAATGAAAATAGAACATCTAAATTTGTAGAATACAGTAAAAGCAGCACTTAAAAGGAAATTTATATCATTGAATGCATATATTAGAAAAAAGAATTAAAAAATCAATAATCTAAGCATCCATCTTAGAAAACTAAGGAAAAATGAAAACTAAGCAGAAGAAAATAAATAATAAAATTTGAACTGAAATCAATTAAATTTAAAAGAGGAAACCTATGGAGAAAAGTCTACAAAATCAACAGCTTGTTCTTTGAAGAAGTCAATGACATAGATAAGTCACTGGTCAGACGTAACAGAGGACAGGGGAAGAGAGAGAGAGTGGGGAGAGAAAAAGAGAACAAATTACAAATATTATAAATGAAAAAAGGAGTATTGCTAGAGGCCCCACAGATATTAAAAGGATAATAAAGAAATAATTTGAATAACATTATGTCCACATAATTGATAATGTAAGTGAAATAAACAATTTTTTTGAAAGAGCATATGGTAAAAATCACAGAAAAAGAAATACACAATTCAAATAGGCCTGTATCTATTAATGAATCCATAATAAGTAATCTTCTGAAACAGAAAGTACCATGGTTCACTTTGAATTCTTCCAAACATTTAAGGAAGAAATTATACCACTTCCCTACAATCTTTCTCAGAAAATAAAGCAGAAAGAATTCTTCATCATTCTATGAGACCAGCATTATCCAATATCTCATATTAAACAAGAAAATTATAAGAAAACTATAGACTGATTTTCTTCCTGAACATAGATGCAAGATCCCTCAACAAAATAGTTGCAATTCAAAGCCAATGATGTACAAAAAAGAATTATATAATATAACCATGTGGGTTTTATCTCAGGTATACAAACTCCTTCAACATTCAAAAATTAATTACCAAAATAAGACATATTATCTTATCCATACATGCATAAAGCTTTGGAAAAAAATACAGCACCCATTCACCATCAAAACTGTCAGCAAACTACAACTAGAGGCAAACTTTCTCAATTTAATAAAGAATATTTACAAAATCCAAATATTACATATGATGGTAGAGAAGCTTATCCACAAAAGTCAGGAACAAGATAAGGATTCCCCTTACATCATTGCTTTTCAACATTGTACTAGAAGACCTAGATAATATAATAAGAAAAGGAAATAAAAGGTATACAGTTTGGGATACTACCCTACTGTAATTTTTTCATAGATGACATAATTATTTATGTAGAATTATACCATGATTATTTATTTTTATCTGAAAAATTTTAAAAATCCCTCCTGGAACTAATAATCAATTATAGATAGGATGCAGGATACAGGGTTAATACTCAAGTGAATTTTTAAATAGTAGCTCTTTCATAAGTGCTGGTTCTCTATCAGTAATTAACAGAATTTGAAATTAAAAACACACAACTATGAATGAACGGCTTCTAAAGTTTATAGGGATAAGCAAAACACTAGCCGACTTTATTGAGAATAAGAATAAAGTCAGAGATTGACATACCCAGTCTTCAATACTCTCTATAAAGCTATATAATCAAGATAATTTGATATTAATGAAAGAATATGAAAGAGATGAAGGGACAGAATAGAGAGCTCAGAAATAGTCCTACATGAACATGGACAACTGATTCTTTAATAAACAAGCAAAGGTGATGCAAGAGAACAAAGATAAACTTTCAATACGTGTTGGAGTAACTGAACATCCACCTGCAAAAAATGAATCACAACGTGGTGGCACATACCTGTAATCCCAACAGCTCAGGAAGCTAAGGCAGAAGAATGGCGAGTTTAAAGCCAGCCTCAGCAACTTAGTGAGGCCCTAAGCAACTCAGTGAGACCCCATCACTAAATAACTTTTTAAAGAAAATGGGCTGGAGATGTGACTCAGTGTTAAATTGCCCCTGGATTCAATACCTGGTACCAAAAAATAAAATAAAATAAAAAACAAAAAGACACAGATCTTCCACCCATCACAATTTCTTTTTATCAACTCTGACAATCTACGTCTTTATTGGAAAGTTTAGTCTGTTCACATTTAATGTAATTAATGTTATAGTTGGGCCTACTATTTTGTTATTTATTTTCTCTTTTTTTTTTCACATATAATTTTGTTCTGTTTGGGATGTAGAAACTCAGAAGAGATTCTTCTTCATGTGTTTTGTTTATTTTTGTTTTGAGATAAGTTCTTTCTATAGTTTCCATGCCAGCCTCAAATTCCTAGGCTCAAGTGATCCTCCTGTCTCAGGCTCCTATGCAGCTAGGTCTATAAGCACATATCATGGTTCTTAGCTTGAATTTTTAATGTATGTGTAAAAAAGAATAACAGAGACTGAAATATTTGCCCCTCACCAAAAGTCATATTATTTTCACTGTTTTACCACTACTGTGGTAAGCTCAGTTAAACTAATATGAAGTTGAGCAAGACCTGGACTTCGTTGAAGTTTTAGATTTAGTCCATCACTTGGCTTCAAACATTTTAATGATGGGGTCAGCTTCTTTTGGAAGCACTAGCAAGCTGTTAGATTGACATTGTCTTGACTTCAACATTCTGTAACTTTCTGCATCCTAACCAAATGTGGGATTTGCCTTGCACTGTGATTTTAAAATTACAGTTCAGTATGATCGCCCACCGCTGGAGGGGACAATCACAACGCGTACGCTCTTCTTGATCACAGGAACCAAAAGCCTTTTATTCCTCAAGTCTCAGACTTATATTGAGAACATCAGCCTATCAGAGACTAGACTACCAGGAAAGTCAGCCTATCAAGGAACAGTCTCCAGGCAGATACCAGGATCGCCTCATGTACAACAGCCAACCAGAGTTACTTCCTAAAACTTGTTTATGAGTGCAGCTATGTCTGGCAAGCTGCCAGGCGCCATCTTAGAGATCAGGCCAGGGTGCGGCTCTGGGGCCCTCAGAGCCCGTCCCTGACAGTTCGGTTTAATATTACGTGTCTGTTCATTTATTTCTTGGTCAGATTTTCCATTCTAGCAATTGTTTGTTCATACTATTTGTCCATTTTTTCTAACATGTTATTTCATATAAATGTTAATCTAGCAATTTTAATTATTTTAATCACAATTCCTCTTGGATATCCAATCTATCATATACTGCCAAATAGAAGTCATAAAATTATTATTTTAGATCTATGCATATCTGTGTGCTGGAACTTATTCTTACTACAGAGTCTTTTTCTAGCTGTTCTGCTTGCTGTGAGTGCTCTTCCTTCTGATGTTTTCATGAGTAATTTCATGTTGCTCAAATTGCAGCTAGGTATCTCCTTTGGGAGAGTTTTCTCTAATCACATAATGTAAAGTGACCACCAAGTCACTTCTCATTATTATTTTTTCCTTCCTTTTTATTTCTTTTCTTTCCTGTTTTCTTTTAATTAGTACAGTCTTGCTATGAATGTCTCATGAGTCTATGCAAAGTCTAGATGTTTTGTTTGTTTTTGTCATCATTTCTACTTTATTCTCTAACACTAAGCCCCTTCCCTTTCCTAGTAGGTATCCATTTTCATTTATTTATGTCCTTTCTGCCAACATCACACAATTTATTTGAACATATTTATATTAATAAAGAAATATATTTTGTGACTTGGCTTCTAATGTAAATAAATGGCATTCTAAAATAAACTTCACTCTTTTAACTTTAATTCAATGATGTGCTTTATCATCCACCCACAGTGCTATATGAAAATTTAATATGAATCCTGAGTACATTTTATCATATAAATACATTACATGTTACATCTCCTACCTAAGGACAGCTATTCTACTTCAATCTCTTTTCTACCACTAATAATATTCCAAGGAATAGTCAATTGTATATGTTTCTTTCTTATGTCTATGCAGTCTCACAGCAACTTGCTTTGCCTAGTTGCTTTGCCTAGCACTTATCAATATATAATAGTTTATTATTATATTTATTGTTGGTTTATTATTTATAATTTCTTACCTTAGAATATAAGACCTAAGAGAGTACAGACCTGGTTTTATTGACTGGTACCTCTCTGTCATCCAGAAAGAATAGCTGACTTATAGTAGATAGTCACTGTCATTTTTTTGTTAAATGAATCAAAGTTTTAATATAAGTTTGAATATGCATTTAAAACAAACTAGGAATACAGGCTATTTTACTGAAGGAAATTGGGAGAAGAGAATATTTTGCCATTTTTTAAATGCACTTCTTTTTGTATTCCTTGCAATGGATCTGTATCACATCTGTATTTTTTTGTGTTGCTGGGGATTTGAACCCAGAGCCTTGTTCTTGCAAGGCAAGTACTCTACCAACAGAGCTATATCCCCAGCCCCACATCTGCATTTTTTAAAGGAATAATAAATATAAAACAAACAGTGCAGGACAGTATGTCTTTTAATTACTCATGCTGTGTCTTATGCATAATAATAATGGAGATAAAACCTCCCGTATTTTTAGGACATACTACATTTTATAGAGCATGTTAGAGTCATTTCTGATTTGGTTCCTTTGCTAACCATTTGAAGAAGGCAAAGTGGGTATTTTATTTCCATTTTACCCAAGAAAATACAAGGCTTTGAGAGGCTCTGATTTCATACAGTTAAGTGTGGCAGCTTGGAAAAACCCCATCCTTTACTTTGAACTTCTGCAGTCCCTATGTAATGATAATGACTGAAGTTTGTGAGTATCCAGTACCATATATATCCTTGAATAAATTGTTGAATCATGTTCTTGACAGTTAGAAGGACAAAATATATTTTAAGACTCTCAATTATCCCTAAATCCATTGTTCTTTACAATTACAATATCGATGTTTTACAATGTCTAATTCACATTGGTGTTGGAATTAGGGGTGACCACAATTTTTTAGACTGGTGTTTCCAAAATTTCTGTATTGTAGCTATACCATTGCTATAATTGTAACATTTATTACATAGAGACTTTCGGCCATGTAAGCATATAAACCCAATTAATTTGAATTCCTCATTTCAAACATTTCAGTCCTATCCCCAGTCCTTATGCCAACTCCACATCCATAGTTCACTACATCTTCCAGCTTCCCATCCTTCACAGGAGCTTATGTTTCCAAGGCATTCTGAGTATCTCTGTTTTTTACCCATATTGACACAGTGGTGATGATCTTTCTAGAATTTTAAGCCTGTAACTAGATAATTTTGTGATCATTACCACCATTCACAATGATGTTTCTGAGAGTAATCATAGATTAACTAATAGCAGTTTCATCCACGAAGATCAGGATTTCTGTAGCACTGCTTAGGGAGCTTCATTCCTACAGAGCTATAATATACATGGAACTCCATTGCCAAAATAAGCAATGTAACTTATCCAGGTTCAGTTAACACTACATGCCTTAGAAGCCATGAAATAACAAAGCAAAACTAAATTCAGCGCCTATTCTTTGTTATTTGCTTCTTTCATTCAACATTATGCTTTTAACATTCTTCTCTACTGTTGAATATATATGTATATACACTTACATAAATACATATGCACATTTTAATTTCTCATTGCCATAAAATATTATTTATAAAGAATATACCAAATTTATTCAACCATTCTACCATTGATGGATGTCTTAGTTCATTTGAACTACTGTAACAAAATAATAGGTAATTTTAAATAACAGGAATTTATTTTCACAGTTTTGATGACTAGGAATTCTAAGATCAAGGTGCCGACATTTGGTGTCTGGTGAGCACCCTTTTGTTGAATCTTCACATGGCAGAAGGATCAGAAGAGCAAAAGGGTTCATTGTATCATCACATGGCAAAACACTGAAAGAGAAGGGACCCAGTCCTTCAAGTTCTAAGGGCCCTAATCCTATACTTGAGGGCTCTGCTCTTATGACAAGGACTGAAGGCTCCACCTCTTCACACTATCACTGGGTAATTAAGTTCCCACACATGAATTTGGGGGACATTCAGACCACAGCAATTTGGGGTCTTCCACTTCTCAATATTACAGCAAATGCTTCCATAAATATGCTTGTCTGTACATAATGCATATGTGTACAAGTTTATTTAGGGTATTTACCCACTAGTAAAGCTGCTGGTTTAATATTTTGTTTTCATATTCAGAGACAAAGCTAACCGTTTTTTCTAAATTTATCATGCCAACATATACTCCCTCTAACAATGTGCATTTCTATGCTGTTGTTAACCAATCCTATTATCAGACTTTCATTTTTTCCCTTTATCTGGTAGAAATATAATTTTCTATTATTTTTATTTTAATTTATTTTTCTATTTGACTGAACATATTTTCATATGTTATTTTGGACATACAGGTTTTCTATTTTGTCATATTATTTATCTAAGTTTGTCTTTTCCTTGATGATTATTTTTGAAAAACACTCAAAGGTAATTCATGTTCTCTCTTACTTTTAACTAAGCTTCTTTTCCCCCATAATTTCTTGTTTACTAATGAGTAAACATGTGGGGTTCTTTTAAATTGTTTTTCATTTAATTGGCTTTAAATTTATTTAGACTCTTGAATCTGGATGCTGAAGTCTGCTTTTCAACAATGCTGGAAAATTTTTGGCCATTTGTCCTCAGATTTTATCTCTGTTTTATCTATCCTCTCATAGATTTCATTTAGGTAAATTTTGAACTTACCTCCAATTCCTCAAGGACCATTCATCTATCCTTCATTGTTTTCTTCTCTACATGAGTTGTATTCCAGATCATTTTTTTCAGATGTGTCATTCAGTTTACTAAATCTTTCTCCTGTTAGAACCATTTTAGGTTTAAAGTGTTCTTAGAATTTTTTATTCAATTATATCTTTATTTCTAGAATTTTATTTTGTTTCTTTATGAAACTGGCCATTGGGTTTAGTTCAGTATCTACTACACAAATTTTCAAAATTTATTTCTTAAAAGAGAACAACCATATTTTGTAATTATGTCTGATATTTCATTGTCCTTGAAATCCTTGAACAGCTGGTTCTGCTGGTTCTTCCTTATGGTGTCTTATTTAGTTATTTTTGACTCCAGGCTATTCAATGGCTTTAGAAATTTTTATGGAAAATTACTGAACTGGCATGATAAGGGGTCCTTGCACAGATTTGCATTTGCTTCTGCCAGGTGGTCTTTGGGGCGCCAACACTTTGGGAGCACTCTAAATTAAATTCTCAGCTTGAGGTTTTTAGACCACACGTGTGCTGTGTATTTAGGCTTCAAATGCCTATGAGGATTGGTCTGTGGTTATAAATTCTAGAAAGGTTTTTTTCCTTTCTTCCATTCAACACCTTGGTTGAGTGAGCTGATTTTCATATTAAACCCATGACGGGGTCCAGCTACTTTCCCAGCTTACTTGTATATTAAGGGTATTGCCATGTGGGTCTGAGCTTTAAGGGAAGAGTAAGGATTTTTATTAACCTCAACATGTGTGGAACTTTGACATTGTCTTTTCCTTGTTGATCCAGATAAGGCTATAAAAATCAAAGCTTCTGCTAATTCAGTGCAAAAATTTTCCTCAAAGTAAAATCCAGCTGCAGTAGTCCACTTAATTCTCTGTCTTTAGAATTTCTTAGTCTTTTATCGACCTAATGATTCTTTCAAGAGGGTTATTTTTATGTCTTACCCAGGAGGGTTAGTTGTTTTTAGTACCATAAATAAAAGTTGCACTGATTTTCTCTAAAGTCCTTTTATTTTCCTGGTGGGCTCATTTCACAGCTGAAGAATCCTATCTTCTCGCCCAAGTTCACATGACAACAGAGGTAGAGATTGAAGTGTTGCTACTATAAGCCAAGGAATCATGGATTGTGGGCAAAACCCTAGAGGCTAGGAAGGAGCAAGGAAGGAATCTCCTCTACAGGTTTCAGATGGAGCACAGCCCCACTGATACATTGATTTCAGACTTAAGTTCTCTGGAACTGTGAGACAATAAACATCTGTTGTTTTCAGGCACCCAATTCATGATGCTTTGTTACCACAACCCTAGGAAACAAATATAGCCTCCATTTGAAATAGTCCATTTGTATTGATAGGATGATCAGGCTAGGTGATGCTTTATGAACATGAGGGTTTATACTCTGAGAGAAAAAGAGGAAAGACCTTTACTGGTATTCTTCCCATGTTAAAACTGTCCGACAGTCAGGAATGGCCAGAGAGAATATGGTCTATTATTTGTACACACTGATGTTTCACATATTTGAAACACTTTTCTGACAAAAATTCAGTATCGGTTTGTTATATACCTGTGAGAAGCAAACTTATCTCTTTGTAATAATTAAGAACAGACTCGCAGAACATTATTACACCTAGAAAACAAGCTTCTTTTCAATTACTATTTGAAATAAAAATGAATGTTAGCCCCAGTTTGGCAACTAGAAGCTGAGAAGAAGCCAGGAACTGTCAGAAGGCTCTCATAAGGACAATTTGGAACTGCAGCATGATTTCCTAATCCTGGAGTTCGCAAAAGATTCAGGAAAAAAATATTCTTATTTATGTAAAGATGTTCCTTGACTTCTGATGGCATTACATCACAATAAATCTATCACAAGTTGAAAATATCGTAAGTTGAAATTCATTTAATGAATTTAGTATAGATCACGGTTTAGCAATGCAGTAGGCTGTATAGTGTCAGGTTTTTACCCTGGTGATGTGGCCGACAGGGAGCTATGGCTTGCTGCTACTGCCTAGCATGGTGAGAGAGTATTACAGCACAGAAAAAGATTGAAATTCAAATTGGAACTACTGTTTCTATTACATGTATATCACTTCCACATCATTGTAAATTTTTAAAATTGTAAGTCGAGGATTTGGTCTATTACCCAGTGGTAGAGTGCTTGCCTATCAGGAGCAAGGCCCTGCTTTGGATCGCTAGCACTGAAAAACTAAGGAAACAAAAGCAGTAAGTGGAACCATCATAAATCCAAGGCCATCTGTAGTTACAATGCAGCACTGATAGCATGGCCGTGCACTGCATTAGAACACTTTGGTCACTGAAAGGCCACTATTAGCTGCTTCCATAAGATTAAAATGGAGCTGAAGCATTCCTGTTGCCTAGTGGCATCACTGCCAACCTCACATCACAGTGCATTACGTACATGTTTGTGGCGATGCTGGGGTAAACAAACCTACTGGGTTGCAAGTCTTATAAAAGCATGGTACATAAAATTGTGTACAGAACAGAATACTTGATAATGTAATAAGACTATGTTACTGGTTTATGGATTTGCTATACTATAATTTTTATCATTAGAGTATACTTCTTTTTAAAAAACAGAATGTTTATTGTAAAATATCATGTCCTGTTTTGCTGGCAGCAGCCTCACACATCTCTTGTTTACCGCATCTCTTGATTGCATCACTTTCTCTGGTGTTTAATTTAATCTCATGTTGTTTTGTTCATCGTAGCCCCTAAGCATACAAAATCCCCTGCTAAGGTTGCCAGTAAGAGAATTAGTCTAGGGGTTGACCAGGAAAAAAAATTAAAAGTGAGTAAGGACTACAGAGTGGAAAATCAGCAATGGATATTGCTTGCCAATCAGGCATGTCTGATTCTGCCGCAACTACAGTCTTGAAGAACTCTGAGAAGCTCACACAATGACAGAATCACCTAAAGACACATTTTTCAGTATGTATTCCTATTTCTAAGTGTTGCGTGACTGTGCCTAGCAGAAACCTGAATTAATTTAAGAGTTGATTAGGCAAAGGAGGAGAAGGGATTAGAGTAAGAAGAACATTGCAGAGAAAGAGAAGAGTGTGTGCAAAGGCTCAGGAGAGAGGTAGAACATTGTGCCGTCCAGGAAAGGAAGGCAGGCAGTGTGGGGTGTCCAATACAAAGGGAATGTGGTGCAGGGTAAGGCTGAAAGAGGCAGGAAGGGCCCAACGCATGAGGCTTTATAAGAACTCAATAAGGGATGGTGTGAAAGTGTTTTCATTTTTGCACTGGAAAGCTGCATAGCAGAGGAAACAAGACAGAGACAAATCAGCAAACAATCTGAATATTGGTTGAACCTAACACTAAGATCTCTTCTACACAAAGTATACAGAATTAATCAGAAGACAGGAGGCCTTGATACCAGACTGAGAGACGCTTAGTTATCTTTTATTTCAAATGGGAAAATTGGGACTCAGAGACTTTTGATAACTTGACCAACTCTATTATTACACCTCTATAACATGTTCTGGGTTCTCCCCTCCACAAGGAGGCTTTGTTTTGTAAAAATGGTCCTGCTATGTTGACATTAGGCCCTAAAGTTTCCATGGAAGAAGAATTTGACTCTTTTAATAAGCAGTTAAAATAAAATGGTATACAAATCACATGGAAACCCTTTCCTAAAAATAAAAAGACATCTTCACAGCCTGGGTATCCATAGCCTAAGAAAACAAGTAGCCTTTTCTGCTGCTGACTTTGAAACATCAAGGTCAAAGAAGAAAAAGAGTTGAAAACAGTTCAAGGCACTCTGTAGGGAGCAGATGATGCATACACAGGGGAACTGCACTCAGTGCTCACTCAAGGCAAGAGCTTATCAACAAACAGACTGCCCTTTACACACCTAAAGCACTTGGCATCAAATAAGGCAAAAAATAGCCTCAGTAAAAACTCTAGAAAATTTAATACACACTGATTTATAATAACTGAATTTGATGAGAAACAAAATATCTAAATTTGTGTTCTATTTTGTTTTACATTGATTCTCAGCACATTGAGACTATAGGTACAGTTATTTTAATCAACATTGCATTTTTTTTAATGAAAAGCTCACATTACCTTGTATAGTCTGTCACCTCTTATATTTCTTCATAGCTGAAAGTGGCTGAGTTTCTGTAACTTCAAGAGGCACTTCCCATTCTGTAAGAAGCATTTATTTACCTAGTCTTCCAGAAAAATCTTCTGTGAACACTATCTCCAATCCATTCCCACAGCTTCGTTTATGCTCTACCATATTATAAAAATAATTAACTATACTCATACTCTCATACCCCTCCTTTGCTCATTCCTGATCATGCAACAATTAGACTTTTGTCTCCAGTACTGTATCTAAACAGTTTTTCAAGAACACCAAAGACACATGGACCTCCATGTTGCTAAACCCAGAAGTCAATTCTTAGTTCTCATCTCATTTGACACATGAGTGGCATTTTTCACAGATAATCATACCCTTTGGCCAGGGAATGCTTTCTCATCTGACTTCCAGGACATCATTACCTCTCCATTGTTTATCTGTCTTCCCCCATCTTGGTTTTTCCTCACTGACCTGCATCTAAAAGTTGGCATGTTTTAGTTTATGTCCTTGGACTTCTCTGCCTTCATTCACTCCTTTGGTGTTAAGGTTTGGAGGTGTTCCCCCAAAACTCCTGTATTAATGCAGACATATTCAGAGGTGAGATGATTAGATCACAAGAGCTGTTATCTAATCAACCTATCCTAGTCTGAATGAACTAACTGGGGAATAACTGTAGGTAGGTGAAGCATGGCTGGAAGAGGTGGGTCTCAGGGGGTGTGTCCTAGAAAGATTCATCTTTCCTGCAGTCCCTTCCCTTTGCACTCTGCTCCCCAACCACCATGAATGCTTCTCTGCCATTCCTTTCTGCCAAGATATTCTGCTTCATCTTTGGCTCACAGCAATGGAATCAGCCCACCATGGACTGAACTTCTGAAACCCTGAACCAGAGTAAATTTTTCCTCCTCTAACATTGTTCCTATCAGAGATTTTGGCCACAGTGTCAGAAATCTGACTAACACCCTTGGTGATTCCTTTGCTCCCATGGCTTTAAATTCTACCTATGTAGACAACTCCCAAATGCATATTCCTAGCCCAGATATTGCTACAGAATTTTAGACTCATGTGTTCAACCACATAGTTACATCTAAAACAAGAGAATTCTTGGCAGTTTAAAAAGTGAGAGGAGTAATTTTTAAAATATAATAAAAGATTAAAAAAATAAATGGTTATTTCTGCCCAGAAAGAAGGACAAAAGTCAAAATGATGGAAAATGTGAGAAAAAGAATAATAAATTTGGAAATCTATGTAAGAAATGCAGTATTATACAATTATTAATTCTAGACAGACTGAAGAGCCAAACAAAAGGACATTGCAAAAAAAACAATAATTTTTAAAAACAATAATTTTGTTCATAATAAATCTGGGTCTGTATTAAAAGTTCCTCTGTATATATAGCAGGATTTTAAAAAATAAAAATGCAAATCAAATCTCTGGAGATAGAGAGGATATTCCATGTTTCCAGGCAGAAATTACATTACAATGGCAATGGATTTCTCCAAAGAGCAACACTGTAAGCTAGAAAAAAATTTATTCAACAATGACTTAATGAGTGCCCACCCTGCAATAGGTACTATTTCAGGTGCTAACAAAAAGAGATACTTTTGGAATTTTCAAAGAAAATTAATTCAAACCTAAAACAAGATATTGGAGCAAATTAAAATGTGAAAACAGTAACTGTACCCCTTCTGCACTCTTGCTGAATAAGCTACTGAACATGTGTATCACCAATACAAGTTTGTAATCTAAGAAGGAGGGATTCAGCCTCAAAGGACAAGGAATATAGATGAAAGGGCAGACATTCCAGGGATTGGAAAGGATGTCACAGGACAAAAGTGGTTGAGCTCTAGGAGAGATGTCATAGGGCTGGCAAGAATAGAACTGACTGACACTCTCTTCTTCTCTTTGAGAAGAGTTCAGAATTCTATTACTTCTGGAAATTCAATTAAAATTGTTACAATTAGTGGTCTTGGGAGTGAGACTTTAGGTGAGGTACTTTTGTTGTATAGTAATATTTGACTCTTTAAGTCAAGGTTATTAATTACTTAATAAAGATAATGATTACTTATTTTTTAAAGAATTGAATTAGAACAAAAATAACCCAGTTAAAGCAAAAAAAGATACTATTTTTCCTAATCTTTCCTTAAACTTTGCTTAATTCCAAAAATAATGAACTTATTGCTTTGCCTTCAAATAAACGTGGTACTTTGTTTTCCAGCAGGACTACTACCATCACCTTTGAGATGTTTTAGATATGAACATCAATTTCCACACACTGAAAAGCAGATTCTGTAAGGTAAGAATGGAAAGTTTATGACCTCCATAAACAATTGCACCATGCTATTCTACCTGTATTTTCTTATGAATGAAGATAATGCTTTCTTTATCAAAGTAAACCAAACTGACTATAAATTATTAATGTCTATCTCTCAGTTCACAGAGAAGTACAGTCCATCTGGAACCAAGTATGAATGGAGCTCTATGAAGACTTACTGAATCCACATGAATTATAGAAGAATGTTTCCATCTTGATACAGCCATAGGTCGGGTTGGTTCCTTTCCTAGTCTTTGCTACACATGGTATCCAACTGACCAACTGACTACCAGATATCCAGGACATTTTTATATTTACTTCCCAGTGATTAAAATTCAGTGGAAATAACAAAAATAATCAGCAAACAGGCAACTTTGATCAATTTAAAATTAAAATGCTATTACTGGAGTACAAATATCCCAGGGTACACACAGTGAGAACCTGAGGTCTGTAACATTAATGTGGTGGTAAGAACATAAAAAGTTGGAAGTATTAATGTGTTTAAAATATGAAAAATCTTTTCATCCCTTAGAAACCTGAGTTCAAAGACAGTTAACCACAAAAGTGAAAATATCTTGGGTGGTCTAACTTTAGGTATTTGTTCTTAGTGTATTTGGCGAAGACACCAAACCACCAAGAAGTCTGGTATAACAGATAGTATCTTCCTAGAAGGTACTGTGGGTTAGGTAAATCATCCAACAGGCACAGGTGGAAGAATTGTGGCAAGATGTTTGTGGAGAGGTTTCCAAGTGCCAGGTCAAAACCAGCCCTTTCTTTTGGAGGAAAGATTGTTAATAGAAGTCAGTCTCTTTTTAAAACCATTCTTTTTCCTGATTCTTCCTACTTAGTACAACTAAAAATCATGCAAATTATATATAAACCACACTAGGAAGACTCTTAAAAGTGGAGAGAGGAAATCAGACCAGCAAGCACCTCAGGACCTAAAGAATAATAAGGTAGCCTCATATATCCCATACTGGGAGCTGAAAAAGATGGCAACCTGCAAACATCAATGAGTGAAGATGATAAAAAGCCCCAAGATGATCTTGTACTTTCTAGTCAACATTCCAGGAAATAGGTAGCTTGCAAGACAGACCAAATGCCACCAAAACAAAAACAAAAACAAAAACAATTATATATATATATAATTATATATTATAAATATATATTATAATTATATATATTATAATTATATATATTATAATATATATATATTCCCATCCCTACCCACACCAAAAATATCTGACTGGAGAGCTCAGACTTCTATCCTCTCCAAGCAGTAATAAGATGTTCCTTTCTTAATTTTCTTTCCACCTTTGCCAGAGTGGTGTTAGAGAAAACTGATTAGGAAGTTGGGACTTCCATCCCAACCAAGCCATAACAAGATCACATCCCCATTCCATCAGTGGCAGCCACGTGGGGAATAGCAGAACAGATCCCCAGATCCTCCCAGCTTGGGAGGTATCAGTGGAGGCCTACTGGGGAGTTGTGACTCCCTTTTCTGCTCTAGACATGAAGAGACTTTGCTAAGATTTGAACATCATTTGATGTTCATCAAGTATCCACTGTGTGATGGAGAACTCCGTTCCCGGAGTGGCACTGTAGAAAGGTGGGACTTAATGGGAGGTCCTTAGATCATTGAGAGTATGCATGTCCAAGGAATTATGGGACCCCCATCTCTCTCTATTCCTGAGTTTAGATGGGACCACTCACTCTTGACATATACTCCCACTTTTGCCCTCAGCCATCTGTCATGGACCCTCACCAGAACTAAGCCAAGCAGATGTCATGCTCTTGAACCTTTTTACTCTAAGTATCCTGTGTTAGGTATTTCACTATAGAAATGCAAAGCTAATACAAAACTTTTCATGGAGGAAGATATACAGATAAAATATGCACATGAAATGATACATGACATTAGCCATTAGGGATATATAAATTAAATGAAAACCACAGTGAAATATCAGTATACACCTATCAGAATGACTAAAGAAGTGGGGGGGGGGACCAACACCAAATGATGAAGAGGATGAAAGAGATCACTGATTTATAACTGGTAAAATATAAAATTGTAAAATCGTTGTGGAAAACAGTCTGAGTTTCCAAAATAATTAAACCTACAACTACCATATAAATAAGAAATTACTCTAGGCATTATATCCCAGAGGAAGAAACACTTATAGTCCCACACATTTATACCCAAATCCCCCCTGCCCAGACTTAGGGATCGAAATCAGGGCTTTGAATATATGAGGAAAATCCACTACCACTAAACCTTCACAGAATTTTATTCACAATAGCTAAAAAATGGAAAGAATCCACAAGTTCTTTAATGGGTGAATGGTTAAACAGACTGTGGTACACACAATCCTCAGCAATGAAAAGCAACAAACCATTGATTTTGCCATCTGGATGAATCTCAGGAGAATTCTACTTAAAAAAAAAAAAAGGGGGGGGGCAATTCCAAAAGCCACAAGCTATATCATTCCATTAAAACAATATCCTCAAAGTGAAAAAATATTCATAAGTGGAGAACAGTTCAAGATTTTAAGGAGTTAAAAAGGGTTGGATAAAGGAGAGAGTGTGGTAGGAAAGGCATGGGGTGAGATCCCTGTGGTAACTGAGATGTTCTTTGACCTCCTGGTTGTGATCCCATGCTGTAGTCTTCCAAGATGTTACCACTGATGAAAACTGAGCAATGATGTAGCAGGATCTCTATTATTTCTTTCACTGCATGTGAATCTAGAATTATCTCAGAATTAAAAATTTAAGAAAAGACTCAGAAAGAGCTGTCTCTCCTATACTGAAATAAAAAACAAACCAAAATAAAACTCCAACCTGACAATATACTCAGGTTCTTTTCCTTTTCTGCATTTCACCTATCCTTACCTTGCCTCACTTTGTAGAAATGATGTTTATAACTTGTACTCTGCATGTTTAGCACTGTTTACGTAAAATGACCTCCACTTGCATCTTCCTTCCCTTCTGCTACATGGGCCATGCCACCCCTGCCTTCCAAGATATTGATCATGTCATCAGGTTATCTCACTGGTACTTTCCTCGTCACCCTACCAAGCACATTCGCCTTCCAGCTGGTAATCCAAGTTTCCCACACTGTGTATGGTTTTCAATTTTTAACCAACGGGTATGTTCTTTATTGTTTTCTGTGATTGAAACATCTTTCTCATCCCTCAAGCTTTCATCTCCTTTCTCAGATTGTTCTACTTATTTGAAACATTTAAAAAATTGCACAATAATGAATAACACTTTTTTATATGATTCAGGAAATATAGAAGTATTTAGAAAAATTATAGTATTGATAGCTGAAGAAGTTATTCATTCTAAAAATTTCCTTGGTTACTTCGTGCATCTTTTTAAACTTAAGAATGAGCTTGCCATTGCAAGTGAAAAATACTATTATGATTAGTCAGATTTATGCTGAATTTGATTATTTTCTCAAAAAACATGACATCTTTACGATTCAAGTCTTAATAGACTATGACCTGTCTCTTCCATTTTCAGGTATTTGTATGGGGCTCCCTTAGCATCAGTTCATAATTATATGTGGTTCTGAATAACTCATGTTATAGTTATGTCTATGGCATTTGTGATCTTGTGTGAATAGAATGATTTTTTAACCACAATATTTTCCAATTGGTTATCATTGATACATAGGAAAATTAGTAATTTTTAGTCTTTTATTCAGTCTTCCCTTATAGAATCTTCAGAATCATTAATTCTAGTAGTTTCACAGTTTTCTTGGTATTGTCTAGGTATAAAACTGTATGACTTGCAAATAATATCAGTGTTGTTTCTCTCATTTCAATATATACATACATAGGTATAAACTCCATATTTGCATGTGTAAATATGTCTGATTATATATGAAATTTATATGGGATATACACATTATTTTGTGCATGCATTTGTATTTTTCTCAACTTGTATCAATGAGTACCTGCAGTACCATATAGATTGTGATGTTGATAGTGAGCGTTTTATTTTTCTAGAGTTCTATTTCACTGGACTTCACAGAAAACATATTGGTTCTGTTCATTCTTTGTTTTGTTTTTTTATTTTTTACACACTGCATTTTGATTCATTGTACACAAATGGGGTACAACTTTTCATTTCTATGGTTGTGAATGATGTAGATTCACACCATTCGTGTAATCATACATGTACATAGGGTAATGATGTCTCACTTTACCATCTTTCATATCCCCACCCCCTCTGCCCTCTCATTTCCCTCCATGTAATCTAAAGTTCCTCTATTCTTCTCTCACCACCCCCACACCCTCATTATATATCATCATCCACTTATCAGGGAAAACATTTGGCCTTTGGTTTTTTGGGACTGGCTTATTTCACTTAGCATGATATTCTCTAATTCCATCCATTTATCTACAATTGTCATTTGTTTTTAATAATACTGTCTATTTGATTAATTTTAGCACTTAATTTTATTCATTCTTTTTATTTTGGTTGTACATTTTTATTTTTCAGCTTTCTTAATATTATACTTAATTCATTAATTTTAATGCATTTCTCATTATCTAACAAGAAATAAATTTATGTATTATTCAGATGTCCTGTAAAAATCCACATGTTAGAAATATTTAAATGATATTTGGGCTATATTATATTGCTCACCCCTCCTTTATGGGTTTACAAATCACATCAAATTTGAAAGATAAGGGAAGATGGACTGTGGAAAAAGGCTGATGAAGAAAACCAAAGAAACTGTGCTGTGCTGAGAATCATAAATCTAAATCGTGATGAGCCTCACAGAGTCTGGGGTCCCCAGGGAGTAAGTGAGCAGCTTTAGGGGTTAGGAATCATTATCCCTAGGAGAGAAGAAACAAAAACAGAAAACGAAACAAGCCTTCTGCTTCCATTTGGTAACATGATTGTATTGCCTAACACCTAAGCTAGCTAACTACATTTCTAGGTTCACCCTCATCTTTTATGGTATTTTGAAAGTCAGGAAATTATTTAGGGATTCTCAAAAACAAAAAAATAATATGCATGTTTATTGAAAAACACAATCAACATAGGAAATCAAAGATGAAGGCCAACATGTTGTTGAACCAGACTTTTAGCAACTTGTCACTTAGAAAAAAATAAAAGCCTGTGGATAGTTTGTTTCTCACTAAACAGCAGTCCCTTTAGCAACCCAAAGGCATGGGAAACTGGGTCCCTCTGCTCTCAGGCATGGAGTATGGGCTGTAGACCTATTCTGGTAATATTGTTTTAGAGGATGATTAAAGGGAATCGTTGGACATACCTTCCAGGCATTCATGTGAGGTGACCAGGGCAGTTAAGGTACAATTTCAGAGCCTCTTGGGAATCATTGGTGTAAAATCTCCTGTTGGCATTAACTGAATATGCAATGTGCCTTTTTATACTCACCATAACTTGAAATGTGTTTACTGATAATATGACAAAGTAGTAATGATCTACATCAAGATGCCCAACAAAAATTTTCTCCCCAACCTTTGCAGAGGAAATGAGCTTGATGACCAGAAACCTCTCCCTGGCAGTGGTAGTTTAAGACAACGAAAGTGGGTCAAAACAAGATGATTTTTCCCACTTAGTGATCTCAAATGCCTCCAGAGGAATCGTGAATAAGGCAGGCTCCAATATGAGAGTGTTCTTCAGACACCAGACCTCTCCTTCCCCAGCAGCCTCCTAAAGTAGGCTGGTTACTTCAGGACACACAACAAAGTTTATAAATACCTTTCCCTGTTCCTGTGCCTGTTTATATATAAAAATATAATGACAAACAGAGGGACACATGGACTCTGTTTCTCAGCATAACATAACCATAAAATGATGTGACTCTCTCCTAATTGCATTACAAGTGAGTCTTCTCTGGCCATTGACTTGCATATAGTAATGCCTCTTGCTATGAAATGCCAATAAATATGCAATTCATGAACAGTCTAACTAAAAAGTCTGGTGAGAACCATGACTCCTCTTACTGATGTAGGCCAGGAAACTGCAAAGACAATAAACTTTGGCGTCTGCTCCAGGCTAACTGGATGTGGCCAAGGCACACTGTTCACATGTCACTTGGGTCTCTGCCAGGCCATTAGTCATTACGCATTCTGCCCCAATGGCACATTAAAATGGAGCAGGCTTAGAGGAAAGGAGAAATACCAGTCTATGTTCAGTTAGGCAAAAAAAAATTTAGCGTTTTCCCTTCCTGAGAAAATTTAAAACAAAAACTGAGATCTTGGTTTGCCAACCTTCAAAGTCACTTTTCCTATAAAGTACACAACTGCTCAAGGAAGAATGATAACAGGAAAGTTAACAGTGAAAATAGGAGATATCATTAATAGAACAATTAAACCCACCCCCTCAAATAATCAACTGACATTTTTTTTTCTTTTCTATTTATTCATCTCTATATGTTCTAGAGTACTTCTCACTAGCTTCTTTATGAATTAACACTACTAATAGGCTGCTCTGGTCTTATCAGCTGTGCTGTTGCCCAAAGAATCTTGGCATTGTATTTTAAGGACACTATCTGTTCATAAGTAGTAAACTACAGAGATTAATAGCATCTCTACCCCAGACACAATAATAAGAGACAGCTGATCATTAAAAGTAAAACAACATAACTTCATTGTAGTTTGATCTCCAAACAATGGCTTGACTTGCTTAGCAATTGAGTCAATTAAGTTCAGATATCTACAATGCTAAAAGCATTAAACTGAGCATATAAATCAACCACATATATGTTGGTCATTCCCATCACTGCTTAATCAGTAAGTAAAATCAACAAACATAAATCTACAAATATAATTTAATATTATTTTTTCTTATAATAAGCAGAAATTTTCAGCTGCAAATGACAGATATACATTTCAAGTTATGTTTTCACAGAAATAGTCAAACAAATTTTTTGCTAATATAACTAAAATTTCAGGAATACATCAGCTTCGAGTATAGCAAGTCCAGGGACTGATTCAATGTTTCGACCCAGTGTCTTTAGGTTATTCCCTCTGACAGAAAATAGTTTTTCATTAATGGAAAGGATGACCAGATGTGGTAGCACATGCCTGAAATCCCAGTGACTCTAGAGCCTAAGGCAGGAGGATTGCAAGTTCAAAATCAGCCTAAGCAACTTGGTGAGGGTCTAAGCAACTTAGAGAGACCCTACCTCAAAATAAAGAAATAAAAAGGGCTCAGTAGTAAAACAACCCAAAGTTCAATTCCTGGTACCAAAAACCAAAAAACAAGACCCCACCAAAAAAGAAAAAGAAAAGAAAAAGATGGTCACATATACTTCCTGTTTATGTTTTGTCATTCTTATAATTGTCAATACCACAGAAAAAGAGGTACCCTTTGGTCTTCAGCACTCACATAAAAATTTTTAAGAAACTCTTTTATTTTACTTTTTTTTATTGGTGCATTATTATACATAGTAGAGGGATTCGTTGTAATATACTCATACATGTACACAATAGGACAACATAATTTGGTCACTTTTGTTCCCTAGGAACTACCTACCCTTTCCCTGACCTCCTCCCTACCCCTGGTTTGAAGAAGATTCTTAGTCTGCTTTGAGCCACATTTTCAAATAATCTTGGACATGGGGATGGCATTCTCATTTGGTCCAGCCTGTGTCATGTGCACACCCTTTGGGTGAGAGGAGTAGATGGAGCATATTCCGACCTCACTCAGCCATTCAATTGATCTCTGCCAATTGACTCTTTCTTCCAGAACCAAGAAGACCCATCTAAAAGTTATTGGTCCCCAAATTGAAGTTAAGGTGACATAAATATGGAATCAGGGACTAGAGTGGGAGATAGAATTGGAGAAGAGGGACAATTCAATTCTCTTTCTCCACCCAAACTCTGCCGGCCTAGAATCACTTGATTGACTATGGCAATGATTCTTCCCACCTTAAGGAGCTCTCAATTAGCCTACAGACTAGGACAAGGACAAGGAGGAGACAGGTAGAAAGGAATAAGCCTGGCAGTTCTATCATGTCCACATGGATTTAAGGTTTGCCTTTATCAGCTGTGAGGGAGAAGAATGTTGGCCATGCCCACCCAAGACACTGTTAATAAAAATCAAACTGACTTAATCTTTAAACAATGGCAAGTACTACAACAAGCCTTTTACATATAGCAGAATGTGACCTCATAAGTATTGCTTAGCTCAGCCTAGATCCTGAAGCATTCAGTTCAATTACACATTATCTGTTTTTTATGCAAAGATGGTTATGCTCAGGCTTCAAAATCTGATAAAAGATGTGGAAGTAAAAATTCATGTTTTATTCTTCATGAGTTCGTTTTATTAATGAATGTCAATATCAGTAAGTGATCTCAAAACAGAAATGATAAATAATGAGAGGATATCCATATAGTTGTATGTCATATGTTATACACAAATTAACTCTAAGAAGAGAAAGAGAGTGAAGAAAGGATGGGGGAGAGAGGGGGAGGGAGGGGTAAAGAAAGACAGAGAATCTAAACCTACACATAAATGATAAATTGTTCATTCAATTTGACATTTTTCACAATTTTGCAGTTCAAATAGGATTGTTTAGATAGCTTTATCTTAAAATTAATAAGAATTAATCTGTAATGGAGGTTTAAAAAATATACCAAAATCAAATTCTAATAACATTAGAATCTACATCAAATACTTTCACAATATGAAGCAGATGTTTAATCCGTGAAGGCATTCCATCTGGGACTTTAAATGTTATTTGAGCCACCAGAACTCCCCTAGGTTTTTCTATTGAAGGCAACTTAAATATTAAAAATTGATACTTCAAAATTTAATGTAAGATAAGTCTAAAAGAAAGAAACAGAAACTATTTTTGTACAATTTAGCAAATTTTATGCTCTCTCAAAAGAAAGAGGGAAATTTACTTTCAATTTCTCATAAAGAAACATGCAGTATTTTTCTTTTATCAAAGGAACATTATAAGGTTTAGGCCATAAACCAAAAAAATAATGAGCGGAAAAATAAAAAGTCTGAATTTAGTGTTCTCAAAAAATAACACCAATTCTAGTGAAATGTAGCCTCATATAAATTGCTTTTCCCACTTACTGCATTGTCCCCACTTAACTCCATTGTCTACATCACTTTTCCTTTAAGAATTCTGAATTTTGAGAAAATAAATAACTGTATAAATTATTTCGTGAACCAGCAAAATCAAAGTAAATACATTTTTTGTACTTCTACTTCTTGATTTCATAAACTTATCTTCTAATAAATAGTGTAGAATAAAATTAGCATAGAATAAAATTAGTATGGTATGGGTTTATTTTTAGCATTGTTTTCAAAATCTCAGCATTCATTTTAGAGGGTCTGTAGTATATCTGGGTAAGATCAGTCAGTGAACAACCACTATGTATGTGTGGGAATCATCAATGATCAACTTCATCTCCATCTTTAAAAGATGTAATGCCAGTATCACTTAAGCTACTGACACTGACTTATATGACAGCAAAGAGAAAACAATGTTTAGAAATAAAGAATGGAGAGAGTCCTAAATGGAGGAAAATTTATAAGTTTTTATAATAAAAAGAAATACACTCTCCACTGCCCTGTTTTTCAGTCTTCATAGAATAAAACTTTACCACCTTCTATTGTTTCTTTTAGGTCAGTCTTGATTTCTTTCAAGGCTTGAGTTTGTAAGTCAGAAACAATTTACTGAGTTGCATCTAGAGTCTGAATTTACAGTCCTGTCTATCCCCATTACTCTCTCATTTTGAATATTTATCTATTTGTCCAGAAAATGTATACCTGGAACCAGGAGTTGAGCTCACCATGGCCTAGGTTGTGAAATTAATTCCCAAGCACACACAATGCATTGACTCAAAAACATACAAAGCCATGTAGCCAAATGATGAGATTCTAAATACTGTAAATTCAGGTATCCCAGAGTGTCTTAAATGCTTCTCTTTGTATTTACTACAAATAAGCAAAAAGGTAAACCTTCAGTTGAGGGATTGCACATTTAGTTTACATCAAACTTAATTCCTCAATGAACCCATTCAGGCTCTCCAAATTTTTAAAAAAGAAAACATTTCCTTTTGTATTTTGGAGGAGGGGGCCCAGTGAATTAAAATATGCACTCAGAGATCTCATTAACTCCGAACCATTTGTTCAGCTCCTGCCCTCTGTTCGCCTCTGCAAGAACTTTAGCAGCTCCAAGGGAAGTTTATTCAACTGCTTCTCATCACATCCACCTACGCAGATTTACATGCAAGGGCTCAGGATGTCCAAAATCTGGGGAGGTTGAAACAGAAAGGAAGAGAGAAAGAACAGAAAAAGAGTGAGAAAAACATTTTGGAAATGTGTCCCTTCCAACCCATTTGTAATAACGGCAGTCTTTCAGTCAGGTCATTTTATGAAATTATTAGCTGTTAGAAAGGAGTTTTGTCGTCATCATCAGAGTATGCTGAGCTCACCAGGACACCTCATGCTTTTCAAAGCAAAAGAGAAAGGCAGGAAATAACTGCTATTCCATTTTTTTTTAATTTCCTGAAATGTGATGATAAATTAAGGTGATTGTATGTACAAAAGGGGTCCCTAGTGAGACTGGTCTCTTAAAACTCCTCAGAGTGGCATTTCTCTATTGCCTGCAACAGAGTTTCTTATCGCCGAATCTTAAATCTACTACATATTCTTCTCTCTTTCAGTGTTTTGAAATGATGAGATACTTCAGGGCCAATTTACTTATTCCTCAGAGAGAAAAAAAATTAATAAAATTAACAGAAAATGCATAAAATTAGAAGAAACTGGAGCAAAATCATCTTTTTCTTTGTTTTATTCTATTAATTAATTAATTAATTCGGTATTGGAGACTGAACCCAGAGATGTCTTGCCACTGAGCAACATCCCCAGTTCTATTTATTTATTTCTTTATTTGGGGGGCAGTTATTGTGGGTTGAATTCAGGGGCACTCAACCACTGAGCCACATCCTGAGCCCTATTTTGTATTTTATTTAAAGACAGGGTCACACTGAATTGCTTAGTGCCTTGCCATTGCTGAGGCTGACTTTGAACTCGTGATCTTCCTGCCTTAGCCTCCCGAGCTACTGGGATTACATGTGTGTGCCACCATGCCCGGCTCTTTTTATTTTAATTTTTTATATTGAGACAGTGTCTCAATAAATGACTGAGGGACTTGCTAAATTGGTGGGGCTGGTCTTGAATTTGTGATCCTCCTGCCTCAGCCTCCTGAGTCTCTGGGATTACAGACATGCATCATCATGCCCAGTTAGAACCTTCTATCTTCTTGATGCTTGCCTTGCCCATGGATTTTTTTGAGAGAGACCACAACTTACATAGTCCCAACCAAAGGAAGTAGTTCACAAAACCCCTTCAACAGAAGGGGTAGTGTTCTCACTGGTGCAAGCAGTATCTCTGGGCCAGGGAGGCTATATGACAGAGAGGAAACTGATCAAGGACAAACCAACAGTTGAAGAGGTAGTGTAACTTTAGCCAACAGTGATCACAATGACTCTCACAAGTTACAACCCAGACAAAGAGTGAATAGGGAAATTCAAGACTCAGGAAACTGGGAAAAATACACACAAGGGAAAGACACGAAAAACAGCTGATGCTTGCTAACTGCTAAGGAGGTCAGACTAAGAAAAGCAATACCAATACCTCGTTGCAGAGGCAGCTCTGGGTCCCTGCATAGACTTCCATTTCTTAAATCTCGAAATGGTAGTTCTCCTCTGAGTGTGAGGGTGTTTCACCTGGCTTCTGCAAGACCTGGCCACTGTGACTGAGGACTCTATTTTCCTCACTTCCATGTAAATCCTCAGAAGAAAATTCCCCTTACTTGAAGTCCTAGTGGTTTCTGTTATTGGCAACCAAAGAACCTAAGTAACACCAGGGGTCAGTAAAGATACTTTAATTTGAATCTGTAAGGTTTTTGTGTATTTAGAGAAAATAAATGATTAAGAACATCTTCCCCATAACCATGAGGAACACAAATTTTAGAAATATGTTCATGAATCAGATACTTTGGTTCCCTTTCACTTTTTTCTCTTCCTAAAAGTCTGGGTGTCATCCTTGACATTTCCTCTGCCTTTCCACAGGCACCAAACTCTGATGCCTGTGGAACCTTCAAATTATAGCTTAAAGTCTTCTACAGTACCTGAAATTCTTTACTTTCTCTGCACTTCCCAACACTAGCTCACAGGCTGAGATGGAAGACATAGACTTTAGCCATGGAAACCGGTTTCTAACCAATGACCGTGAAGTTTATGACATGCTTACTGCTGTCCAGTATATTCATTTAAGTCTGTTCTGCATCCACATCTTTTCGATATCATCTCAGTTCTTTTAGGTAAAGACAAACTCTCTCAGCATTATCTTCAGACTCTAAATCTCGAAACCTGTGGATTACTGCAGACTTTTGCTCCAAGTGCCTTACTTCTGTTTCTCAATTATAAACTGTTCTTTTTTCTCCCTCCAGGTCTTTTTCCCATCCCATGACTTTAATTGAAACATTTCCTCCCACCTACTACCTCCACTCCCACTGTATGTGCCTGGCTCAATTCTTAGTTCTAATGGCAACTTAAGAGTCCCTGCTTAAAATCTATGTCTTTAGAGAACTTCCCCTGGTACTGTATTACAGATCAGTTTCCTCTGTCATACGGGGTCAGTCATCCCATATCAATCACCCATAGCCCTGATTACACTGGTAACCATTCAGTCATCTGGGATTGCAATTCCTGGAGTCTTGTAGGATTACCCTTCCTTCAATATCTATAGATGGAACACAGTTCCTGACATTCAAAAGTATGAAAATTATTAGATATATTTCTCTATATATTGAGATATTTGAATGCAGAATACATATTATATAACATTCTCAAAATTAACTATATGACACCTATATGATACCTAATCTTTTCTTCCATAATAATTATGATTTTACAGGTTTTTTTGAAAGTCATAGTTACAAAATTTATATTCTCTAAATGTATCATAATATCATGCAGGTGAGAACTGGTAAAAAAGAAGATAGGGAAAGTTTCAATGTTCAGAAATTTTAGAAGTGTCAGAAAATAATTTTCTGTTTCCTAAAGATACATAAGCATATGTATGTATAAAAAAATGCCAATGTGACAATAGACAAATCTCATTTCCTCATTAGTAAGACATTAAGAATTCTGAAAAAGATTTAAAGATCATTGGGAAGGCACAATCATTTGAGAGTAAGTCTAGAAAGGCTTGTTCTAAGGCAGACAAAAGCACTATCTAATTAAGAGCCCAGAAAAGTATACACTTCTCAAAGGCACTGAAACTGCTGTCCAACATAAGCAAAGTTTAAGCCCCAAAGAGAAGGTACCATGGGGCTGGGGAGATAGCTCAGTCGGTAGAGTGCTTGCCTTGCAAGCACAAGGCCCTGGGTTCGATCCCCAGCACCAAAAAAAAAAAAAAAAAAAAAAAAAAAAAAAAAAAAAAAAAAAAAAAAAAAAAGAGAAGGTACCAACCTCCTGTAAAACAGGTCCAAATGAAAGTCAGGTCCACGAAACTAACCACGTACATAAACCTTTTCAAAAGCAGTGAATCCAAGCCTCACACAATGACAATTGACTACCAGCTGGGAGACAAATATCATATGGGTTAAGACAGAAAAAATGTTCAAATATTTAACCAAAATTGATCATAATAATATAACATCAGAAAGAATCTGAGGATTGGTACTGTAATTGGACCATGATTTGGAAAAGTAAGTTCATTTTGCAATGGTAAGATCCTCTTCCATTTGCTGTTTGATGTATGGTAGAATTTCTGACTGGCTACTATCCCAGGATCTCATCATGTTATTGCATATCTCTTTCTTTCTTTCCCTCTCTCCTCCTCTTTCCATCCCACCTCTTTCTCTTTCTCTCTCTCATTTTGCCAATCGAATCTATTCATAAAATTCAAACTTTTTCCTAAATTAAAAGGTCAAGTGATTAAATATTTTTCAATCTATCTAGTTTATCTGGCCATGTCACGTGGATCCTCTCTTAGACTCTCAGGAAAATTATGGAGACAATTTCCTAAATAACAACTGTTATCTTCTGAAGAATAACAAGCTTTCTGTCACTCTTTGTTTTTTCTATTTTTGGTGAGGCAGGTACTAGGAATTGAACTCAGTGGTACTCAACCACTGAACTACATCCCCAGACCTATTTTGTATTTTATTTAGAGACAGGGTCTCACTGAGCTGCTTAGCACCTCACCATTGCTGAGGCTGGTTTTGAACTCACAATTCTCTTGTCCCAGCCTCCTGAGTTGCTGGGATTACAGGCATACTTGCTATACTTGTATGATTTTTGGTTTCTTCAATGTCTCTTCTCTCCTACAGCATAAGCTCTGAATGAACAGAGGCTGTATTTTTCTTCTTTTCTGAAGCTATAGCATTTAGCCTGGTGAAAATAGGATCCTAATATATATTTCTTTGATTAATAAGTTCACACGTGTCAGAACATCTTTAGCACAGATTGAAAGGTATTGCTGATCCCTTCCTGCACTCTCCACACAGCACTTCCAGGACTCTTCTCTTAGGATCTGAATACCAGGCTACAATCAACAGTCATTCTTTTGAGCATAAAGTGTGCAGGGATGATGCTTAAGACCAGATTGAGAATGCTTGGTCTGCAGATCTGGCTATGGCCTCTTCTGCTGCCTAAACCTTGGAGCAGAGTCAAAAGTAGCAGAGTGATAGTGGGAAGCCAGATAAACTGAGAAAAAGCACATGTTGAAGCAGAGCAGACCCTCAGGGATGCAGTGAACACCAATGTACATAATGAACACAATGTTCTTAATGATTGGCACAGTTGTCCCTGAGTGACAACTGGTAGTCAGAACTTCCAGGCCTCATACCACTCCATTGTTGGCCAGCTTATCAACTGAGAAAACAAACCACTGCAAATATGTATGCTCAGAAGCATTATCTCCATTTTACATGTGAAGAAACAAAGTTTGAAGTTAAGAAGCTTATCAAAGACCTAGCTGATAATGAGGGTTCCAGAGTCTAAGTCCTGGTAGGTTTGACCTTTTTCCATCCTTCTTATGCTGTCAATTGTGTTTCCACAATGGTAAGAAAGTAGGAGTTTTTTGAACAATTTTTGACCAATGAAGATAATGTCACCAGTATCTCCTTTAAATTGGTCTATGGGGTTCTGTTTCATGGGTAGAAATATTTAAATCAGGTGAAATGTATCTGTCCTCTCAAACATTTATCATCTGCTTATGAAAAAACTTCTGCTTTTTAAAAAAATATATGGCATGTTATGATTATTTATAATCACTCTGCTGAATTCCTTGCTTTTATCTGACTCTAACTTAGTACCTGCAATAGTTTGGATCTTAAATGTCCCCCAAAAGTTCATTATTGCAGGTTCTTACCAATCTGTGGCAATACCAGGAGGCAGTAGAGCCTTCGGGAGGTGGGGTTTAGAGAAAAGAATTGAGTTCTTTGGGACCATACCCCTGAAGTAGGTATTGGGATCCAGGCCTGCTCTTTCCCCTGTGCTTCCCACACACTGTGAAGTGAGCATCTTGCTCTACCACACATTCCTACCATGATGTACTACATTTCCATTGGCCCAAAAGCAATGGAGCCAACTGATCATGACCTGAACCCCTCAAAACTGAGAGCCAAAATAAACTCTTTTTCTTTTAAAGGAAAATTGTAAACAGTATATATTGATCAACCTTTCACCACCCTTCCTTTCCCCCTGCTTTCCCTTGCCTGGTAAATACCATTCAGCACTCAATTTCTATGACATCAACTTTTTTTGATTCCACATATGAGCGAGATCATGTCATAATTGTCTTTCTCTGTCTGATTTATTTCACTTAACAATTGCCAGTTCTATTTGTGTTGCCATAAATGGCAGGATATAGTTATTTTTTTTATACAGAATAGTATTCCATTGTGTTTATGGATGACATTTTTTAATCCATTTATCAGTTCATGAAAACTTAGTTTTGTTTTGTTTTGTTCTGTTTTCATTTCTTGGTTATTATGAATAGTGCTACAATAAACATGGGTGTGCAGATATGTCTTTGACATTCTTACCCCATTTTATTGTGATGAGATTTCTGATCCAAAAGTTTGTATGCAATGAAATAGACAAAATTGTCTGCTAGACTGCCACATATCCTTGTTGCTTATCATGATGTGTTGCAAACTAGTGCTAAAAGTCCCCTGAGATGGTTTCTAATATATTATCTTCTTTGCACTGAGGATACCATGAATTGTAAATGAAGTAGGCATTTTTTCTTAAATTAGAAAACTAAAAATTCTGAATATTTGGTTCAGGTTTAATTCAGATCCAAATGAAATGGGGGTGAAATCATTTCATAAATAATTTTATATTAAATATAACTTTATTTTCCTCAATGATATAAGTATTTAAGTGAGAATAAGGTTTTTTAAAACTACTTTATCTAGAGATTTCCCTAGCTGCCCATCTTATACATTGGAACTGAAAATGTTTCTTAACAAGTAAATTTTCTTAATAAACGTGCTTTTAAAGAAGAACAAATGACTAAAATATAAAAACTTTTGTGGTTGGCATATTACATGTTTGTTTTCAAACTATCACACACATCTTCCACATTAGAATTTGCCTTTCAGTTATATTCTGTCCAAGATTTCTAAGCACTTTGTTTACCCTGTTCCAAGTGTCACTGGCATAATGATAGAAAATACTCAGTATTGGCAATTATAGGTTAGGTTCAGATATGAGCAACACATTCTTTCTAACAAGCCAAATGCTTGTATTTCATTGCACGTGGGCAGCACTTCCTCTCTTCTGTTTGCACTGGACACCTGCCTGCTTTCAGGGTACCTTGTGCCACACATCCTGTTTATTAGCTTAAAGGAGTTTAACAAGGGGATTTATTTTACAGTTTTCTCTATTCACCAAAATGCAATTGACTACTTTTATAAGAAGTAGTTTCTCCTGCGTATTCACACTGTACCTTGTTATGACCCCCTTACCTCGCTATGACCCCCGTAACATCATGTGTGATCCTCGTCACCTTGGTTACCTCATCCATGATGATTTTCCTTTCATGAACATTGTCTAGTGGATATTTAATCATCAATTTGCGTTAGAACTTAAAAACTTGTTTAATTCATTTTCAAAGATTCAAAATATTTTTCAGTTTTAACATTTTGTGAATTATGTTCTTTGAAAGAATCCGCTTGTTCCAATTCTCTTCCAGGGTATGGATCTGTGTCCACTGTAGAGATTCTTACTTTAGACTCATTACTCTCAGCAAAGTGGATGGAGCACATCTTGCTTTAATGTAATTTCAACATAGTCCCTAGCACAGCTGCTTGAACAAACTACATACCATTACACTGATGTTCTATTTACAGAAAAGGTCTTATTATTTAGCATTTATGTAAACTGCTTGCCTAGTTCCCTTAGAGACCTATCAATCCAAACTAAAAATATGCCCTATCATTTTCCCTGATGTTACCGCTACCAATTCTCCAACAGTCCTGACATTCCTTGGTGTAAAGTAAAGAGCACAGAATTAGAAGTGCCAGCCATGTGATATGACACATGGCTAATGTACCTCTCTGGGGCTTAGGGATTATATTTTTTAAATTATAGTTGTTTTTTTTTTTTTTCTCCTGGAGCCAATCACACTCTAAACAATGGTATGCAGGATACATTGGGAACACTGTTGTATTCTTCATCCAAATGTCTTCATCTTTTTAAATATTTCACAACAATGAGCCCTGGCTCAAGGCCATGTCCCCAAGAAGCAAATAATCTTCCTTAATCAAAATAAAAAAAGTCCTGTCTTCAGACTCATCAACTTCCCCATTTTATACTAGAATAGCTTCATCTGGCTCGCCACATGGAATGTTGTTTTCCTGGCTCCAAATATCATGAACACTAAATTCAATTACATAATGGACCATGTGATGCGGATGCTGCTAGCACTCTATGTGGGTCAGTGGGACTAAGCACAAATAGAATAATCAAAACCACAGTGAGCGTGGAATGCTCATTTGGGTTTGTTAAGGAGGCAGGAAAGGGGGCTGTGGATACTATTAAAGTGAATCATGCTGATTCTATTCTGATCCCACAAATGAGTTCTTTTATAGTATGAGGAAGAATGCTGCACTCAGTTGGCCTCAGGTGCAAGGATACACTGTAAGGTAAAAACAAAACAAAACAAAAAACCCCCAGCTAATCGTTAGCAGAGAATGCTGATACCAAACTTCCTGTTGGACCACTGGTTTCTTGGTCAGGCCCTCATCTCTGGTGGAATCAGCTTTTACAAGGAAAACAGGGGTTAAATGTAACACATTATGGTAGCTATGGGTACCTGCTGCCTATGACTTTTGCTTTTATCACAAGGGAGGCGGCATGGAAGAGTAGCAGAACAAATAGAGTAAGTCTACTTGGGTTCACAGCTCACATATGACTACCCACGTGATTTGGGGCAAACTACCTATAATGTCTGAACTTCCATTTCTTCTTCTACATGGAAATTAAAGTAATGACTTCCCTCGACATGTTCTTGTGAAGATATCCTTATAGGCTCAGAAGTTGCTTTTGGAAAACAAATTTAAAAGGCCATCACTGTTTTTCAAGTCTTTATTAAGAGCCTATTCCTTTGAAGTTGTAAAAACCACCCTAGTTAGGGTAACCAATGATCCTAGTTTATCATCAACTAGAAGGTTTTGTGGACATGGGATTTATAGTGCCAATCCTGGGAAGTTTTGGGAAAACCAAGCTGATTTGGTCATCCTAATTCAGTTCTTATTAAGGTACTAGTCTTTGTTCTAATCATCATCAACAACAACAAAGAGTGGGAAATGTAATTACTAGTGAATATAACTATATTTGAAGAGGTAGAAACTTTAGACTAAAACCTTTATGAAGGGCAGAAAGTCTTTTTGGTGGAGAAGACTCATTAACAAAGAGTTATTTTTTCTATTTACTAGATTTTTTACAATTGTTCTTCTGATTCATTAACAGAGTGGTTGCTAAGACAATCCTTCCTAGATGGAAAGCAGAAACAAGATGCTGATGGGACTATTTCTCTGCTCTGCAGCCATCTGCAGGAAAATGATTTCCTGATTCTCCTTGTCCTATGGGTGGTCATAAGAGTAAAAGAGAAAACAGTATTAGCTGCTCTGGGATGGAAGGTGGAGTGAGAAGAGGAAGTGCTGTAAAAAACATTTGTCTAAGGCTAATCTTTGGAGCGGAACATAGGGTATGTTATTTTTTGTTTTGTTTTTGTTTCATATTGTTTTATATATTATGAAAATATTTGCTAGGGTTGTCACATCTTTAAAATGCAATTTCATGGAAAAAAAAGGAGGCTTCCAATGTGAAGATTGTTCATTCTCTATGTTCATCAGCGTGAAAGATCTCCTGGTTTCTGACTCTCCAATCAGCCATCAGCAGCTAGAGAGGCCCAGCTGCTTCTCCCTGATGTTGCCTAAGACATAAACCATGACAGTTACCTCTTAATGGCTTGTGAACAGAACTCACAAAGCTGAAAAAAGATCGAGTTCCTTCTGGCAGATGGCCAAATGCCATTTTACATACCTATACAATTCTATCTCCCTATCATTGTATCAGATACCAATGTGTCAAAATTAAAAATTCTGTACAAAAAAATCATCTTTCTCAATGGGCATGAGAACTTTCCATTTTTGAAATATTTAGCAAGTACCATAGTAATAATTATAAACCAATTGTATAGCAGATGCTGGGCTAACTGCTTACATTTATTATGTCATTTATTCATCACAACTATGCAGGAGGTATTATAAACTCTTCCAGACAGACGAGAAACCTGGGGCCAATAAAGACAAAGTACCTTCGCAGGTCTCCCTAGTAAACATTAGCAGAAGCTGGATTTGAACTCAACTTTGGCTCTAACACCCACAATTTTCCCCACACGTTACATTTTTCTGATTCTTAAAAGCATCTGTGCTAGACAGAATGAGACACACAGCATGCCTTCTATGGGCATAGGGTATATAAAATACCCTTCTTATCTAAGAATGCTAATACTTCTCTTCTAGCTCAGAGTCCTAAGTGCACAGGCTACCTTTTTCCTCCAGACTTTTTTCTGCCTGATCCCTTCACTCTCTTTTCCTTTCTTACAGTTCTCCTTTATGATCCACCAGAAAGAGCATCAATAGCTCCTTAATCAGGGGCTCCAATTGTGAACATCAGAGAATTAGTGCTCTTTCCTTGTATCCTACTACACATTACAATACCCTTGGCTTTCCTTCCATCCTGCCCCACCCAGTGTCTTTTCTTTTCTTTTCTTTTTTTTTTTTTTTTTTTGGCAGTGCTGGGGATTGAACCCAGGGTCTTGTGCTTGCAAGGCAAACACTTTACCAACTGAGCTATATCCCCAGCCCAGTGTCTCCACTTTAAAGGGACTATGTGTTTCCTAGGGAAGGAATTGAGCCACCGTTAACTGCACATCAGTAGAGCCTCCCAGAAGAAAAAAGGACTCTGCTCCTTGATGGCTGCATTCTCAATCTTATGAGATTAGTTTCAGAGAAAGAGCAGAAATGAATGGAGGCAGAAAAGTAAAGATCCTCAATTGAAAATGTTGTCACTGATTCTCTAAGAGAGTAAAACACAGCAGGGGCAGAGTAAATTTAAAAATTATTATGTATTACTGAGTAGTTAAAATCAAAGAATAAATATTAGAGCATGATATAAGTGATTCGATTTAATTAAAATCCAGATTTGTGTGTGTGAATGTACAGAACAAGAAGTTTAGGAAGTTATACAAGGAAACGCTAATGTAGATTATTTTGGGGTGAGGCCAAAAGGATTGGGCAGGGTGCAGGCTGGTGTAGAAGACACCGGAGGAATGCTAAGCCTATAGATTAGTTACAAAGCTAAAAAAGTGTTTGAAAACTTTGTATCTACTTTTCTCAAAGTTTCCCAAATACATTCTCCTACCTTCTTTCATTCCTGCATTATAAATACAAGCACATGTGTAAGTGTCCCATTTTATACATGAATGGACTATGCAAACAAGCTGAGAAAATTGCAATCCTCAACATCTCTCTCTCTGTAGGTTACTTATCACATATGTACCCACAAGAAATCCAGATTTGAAACCATGAATGTCATGACCATATGCACAATGACCCCAGGAATTCTGTGCACTCGTCACTGTATTCATCAAGTATATTTAATGCCTCAGATGTCCCACACAAATACAAGAATAGCAGTGAACAAAACACACCACTCGTTTCATAGACCACTTTCTAGAAAACCCTTTTCCCTCCTAAATTGCTCTAAGAGCAATGTCTCTCCAATAGTGACTAAATAGCATATTAATAATTAGTTTATATGAGTCATGTAACAAGTACTAAACAGAAAACTTAACATATCTTACCCTACTTTATATTTATAGTAGCCAAAGGAGGAAAGAGAGCTGTCATTTTCCATGCTCTAGATGAGGGAACTGAGGTTCTGGGAGTTAAATAATTTTCCCTATTTTTGTAATTATTCAGAGGCAGAATTTGAACATGAAACCAACATGTCTGATGCCAAAACCTGTGCTCCTAGTCTCTATTCTTTACTGCTAAAGTCATCATAAAACAAAGTAAAAATCAACCAAAAACAAAAGAATCATAGCAAAGACTGTAGTTTTTGTGAAGTGATGATTTGCACATTCTTTGTGCTTAATCAGAATATAAACAAGGTTTGAAATAAATAAAATGCCTCCTAGGAAATTACTAGTCAATATGGTCAACAATAATTGTCTAAAATATAGCACTGGGTATTTTAGAATATCAAAATTAACATGCTAATAGGATTATATTAGGAGGCAGCTTTGCTTACAACGTAGGCATTGCTACCAGTTCTCCTCATCTATTGGGAACGTGTACCCCATCATCAACAACTATACAGGATATATGGCAAAAAGATTTGGATGATTCATTAAATGCAAAGCTTTGGCAGCACATATGGGGAAGTGTTTATAAAGCAGTTTGGGAAACAAGACTGCAACAAATTCAGGTTAATATTCTTCCCAGAACCTGCTGGTCCTCATCCAGATAGGGTTATAGACAGATGCTTTGTTTTGGAAATGCTGAAAACACAGAGCTCTTATTCTTTGTTGCATCAGTTGGGACCTGATCTTACCTTAAAGAAGTAAGTCTAATTCCTTTTTATCATACTAGATCTTTGGATGAGTTATTCTAGAACATAGCACATTATCAACAAAGCAAAAATACATTTTATTTTGAGCTCTGCAACCAATATTATGAATTGGGAATGAACAGTGGCCATTCTCAAGCTATTAAGGAAACTGCTAGGACAGGATGACTGACTTGAATAGTACTAGATGGAGTGTAAATTGTTATTTTAGTAAGACAGGATCTGGACCCCTCACTGGTTCTTAACCAATAGGCTTTGCCAAAGAATCAACTTTACTTCACAATTTTACCTCGTTACATGAGAGACTGCTATTATTTAATTATACAAGCTACCCTGAGTTTGCAAGGAGCTCTTTGTCACCCTCTTCAAGGGATAACTTGCTAGTTGAACGTTGATCAAATTTTAATGGGAGAGAAAAAAAAAAAAAAGAAAAGAAAATCTTATTTTCTCTTTAGGTCATTGGGGTAAAGAGAAGTTGGGGACAATGAGGAATAGCTAACAGACAGTTCTGCAGTGTTTTGAACCTTGTGAGTTCCTCTTGGCTCACCTTCTAACCAACTGGCCTGAGTGAGCTCCAGAAAAATCTAAAGAATGTCAGGTGATGCCTCTGTCCATCAACAACCAGCAGGAGTGCTGCTGCCTGGCCACACCAGTCTGCCCTGGCACCAGGATAGAGTCTGGTCATGGGACTAAACATGGCTCAGAACTCCTTGGCAGGGACAGCAGTATCTTCCGTCTGCCTAAGGTGGCTGCCATGGAGGGGTAGAGGGCATTTATAGGGAAACTCCTTGATTCACTGCCTTCTGGAGTTATAGGCTGCTCCAACTCCACTCTCAGAGGCTTTATGGTAAGAACCTACTGTCACTGTTGTCAAGGAAGCTATGCAAGTGCCACGATCTACAAGTCTCTGTCATGATGTCTTTGGGTGTTATAAAATGCCTGGGAGAGGATCTGATTCCTGTATCACATACGATCTTGAACCATGCTGAAGAGACATATCAGACAGTCAAAGAGGCACCAAGGGCATGAGATCTTGGAAAGACATTAACTAAACCCAGTTAATGAGTTCTTAGCGTATCCAAGCTTTGTGCTAACTGCTTTACATCAATTATTTAACTGAAGTCTCACAATAACCCTATGAGGTGAGAATTACTAGTCCCATTTGACAGCTCCATTAGTCACGTGTTAAAGTTAGAAAGTTTTTAAAAAACATCTTGCCTAAAATCTGGCTGATGAGATTGTTCCTCTGTTGACCAAAATTCTATTCCCTGGAGTCCTGAGCAGACAACTCAGGATTTCCAGGAGCACAGTCCCTGTATGCGCCAGCTGGCCCCAGAGGCAGCCAACATTCTTTGGGCTACACACCCGTGATAGGAGGCTGGAGTCCAGCACTCTGCACAGCTGGCTTATGAGCAAGCCTCTATTTTCCCTCTGGAACTCCTTCTGTCTACAGGTTAATGATGCTCAGGCCTTTGTTAAATCTGGCTGGACTATAAATGAGAATAATACTTTGCACTTCTACCAAGACTCTTATCTGAAAGGCTTAAAGGATTTTACAAATTATGTCCAGTAACCGCTCTCTCACTCTAGTTTAGGTATTTTAACCATTTTGGGAACAAGTAACCAGCAATGCAGATTAAATAACTTGAGGGTTTTAATAATCACTTAATCAATTGATAAGGAAGCATCCATGGCTCTTACTGAAGCAGTTGGTGGTAGAGTCATGAATTTCTAGACATTAGGCAAGCTTTAATACATGCTTTAATAGAATCTGTGACTTGAGTATGGTACATTCAAGCCATAATTCCCTCTTCATGCTAATTAAGTCACTCCCACTGGGAGCAAGGAAGACAGCAATGGTCACGGCCTACAGGCTATAAGCTAGAAAGTTCCATTCCATCATTTGCTTCTCATGAAAATGAATGTGTCACTCTCATTTTATGTTCACATCAGTCACAGGATCTCTACATGAAAATTCCTCAGGGTGTTAGGAAACATACCCAGATGCTGAATTTCCTGGGCTTAAATCTCAGCTCTATCTCAGGCCATCCTGATGTCCTAAGCAAATTTTTCAAAATTTTGTTGTCTCAGTTTCACCATCCATAAAATGGGAGTAAAAAAAACAAGTCTACTCAAAGCTTGGCTAGTGAGGATTAATGGAGTTAATGTATTAAAATTGTTTAGAACAGAACTTGTCACACTTCAAGTTCTATATAAATGTTGGCTACCAATATTATAATGAATATTAATATCATAAATCTGAAAATGAAGTAAACCATACTATAGTTTTGGTACATTTTTTTACTTTCCACATGATTCTAAGAAAACATTTTATAGTAGTTCCGCCTTATCTGCAGTAGATGCCTGAAATTGCAAATAGTGTCAAACTCTGTATATACACTATTTTTTCATATATAAATATATGTATATATATATTAGTTTATAAATAAGGCATAGCAGGAGATTAACCATAGTAATAATAAAATAGCTTAAGTATAAAGATATACTGTACTAAAGTTATATGAATATGGTCATATAAAATAGCTTGTTATACTATGCACACCACAATTTCTTTTTCTATATTAAGGTCAACTTTTTTACTTTCAAGGAATTATTTTACTTCTTCCCTTGGGCATATTCAAATTGCATCAATATTCTCTTGGTCTTTGAGGCCCTAAGGTAAAATAAACTTTGCTTGAACCAAGCATTGGGATACCATGACAGCTGATCTGATAACTAAGATAATGTCTTAGTTCATTTCATGTCACTATGATAAAATACCTGATATTGGGTAATGTATAAAGAAAAGATTTATTTGGCTCACATATCTGTTGCCTGGATAATCCAAATAACATGACTCCATTTTCTGGTGAGGGCCCTCATAGCTTTATCACAGCATGGCAAGGAAGTGGAAGGTGGTACAAAAGTGACCAAACCCATGGGGTATCTTCACTTTTTGTAACAACCCACTCTCATGGCAACTAATCTAGTCCTCATTTCTGTGAGATGAGCATTAATCTGTTCCCAGAGTAGTGGTTCCATGACCCAAAATACCTCTGAAGGAACAACAACCTTTCTGCACCAATTATTTTGGGAACCAAGTCTTAATATGAGTGTTGATGAGGACAAATCACATTCAGACCACAACAGTCATGAAGTGACTGGGTCAGAAGAGTGTACAGTGTGGATGTGCAGGAGAGAGCTATGGTTCTCAAGGCAAGATGGAGTGGGATAGCACGAGATGTCCTCACACTACTCACAAGAGTGTTTAAAAGTTACCATCTATTTCTGAAATCTTTCCACTTAATACTCTCAGAGCATGTTTGTCTATAGGCAACTGAAACCAGAGACAGGGGACCTACAGATAAGAAGGAACTACTGTGTCTCCATGTAGATGCTCCCAATTACAACTGAACTAGCAAGAAAACCACTCACCCAAGTAAAAAAACATACACCTCATGTTATCACTGTAGATAATCTGCTCAAAATCAAGATGTGAATTTACCATCTAGAGAAAATTGAGGGAGCACTGTATTCTGTGATATCCAAATTATATGAATGTGTTAAACTTCATTTGAATTTACCTCTTATTTTCTCAATAAGTTTATTTCTTCTGAGTTTCTCATTAAGCCTTTTCCTATTAAAAATTTTTTTTCAATTTTCCAGATACGTTTTAGACCAAAATTTTGTTTTCTGCATTTTTCTTCTAGAAGTTCAGCATTTATGTTACCATGAACATTTGTTCCATTTTCTCTTTGACTTAAAATAACTGCATGATCAATAATCTTTCTCCCATTTTAAACCTCAATACCCAAATCTGGCTTCACAACCGAACGTCCTTTCTCCTTCACTTTTCATATTATCTGACTACTTTCTACTAGATTTTAGCCCTGTTTCACTTCTCCACCAAGAATTTCCTCCCCTGAAAACTTTGACATAAGTCCCTAAAAGTTTAATTTCTAGTAGTGATCATTCCACAGATCCTTCCACCCCACCAGCCCTTGCAGGGAATACCTTTATCTTGGCTTCCATTGGATGTATAACACTTTGAGACCATCTTAGGGAAAAAAATCAATATTTTAAGAACAATTCAACCAATAGCATAACTCCTCTATTATCCTAAATACAGCACTGGGAATATTCCCATCTGGGCCATATAAATCCCAGTCTTTAATGAGGAGTTTCCTTATTCATTTCAAATAGACAGAGAAGTACAGTAAATTCCTCAGAATGAAATGTGACTGACAGATAAATAGTACTCAGGAGAATGAACAAAAAAATCCCCAATGGCTTCTACATATTCCAACCACCCCATATAGTGTTTTGTGAACAGTTCTAGAGCCATCGATGGGTCAGCACAGTTAGCAGAGCAGGCTGCCAGAGAGCCAGATGTTGCTGTTGGAAATACATCAGCAGCACCTCGTGCACTGAGCCATGGGCTACAGAAAGGCTAGACGGCAAATCAACTTTGATCCTTTTATTAGAGTCATTCAAATGACAATTGCTAGAAAATATTGTTGTGTTGGGCTTTTTTTTTTTTTTTTTTTTTTCTCCTTGTAGAACCTGCATTAGACAATGGAGATTAGAAATAAGCAGATGTTAAATTCTTGGTAAAAATAAGAGGTAAAGAGACTGAGGCAGAAAGAGACCAGTTTTCACTATTCAAGGAACATGCTTTTTTGTCCCTCCTAGAATGAAATACAGCATGTTCCGTATTTGAGTTCAATAGCAACGCAGAGCCAAAGCAGCCCCAGCATCCATTGGGAACGTTTTCCTTGGCATCATTCTGCACATTTTGGATTGAACACTGTTCTTTCTGAACTGACAAAGAACTTAGGTAATGCCTTTTTTTTTTTTTTTTTGAAAGAACTTTAAAAATACATTGGCAATGAAGCTAATCGCACTTCGAAAGTTCCCTTTTTCTAGTAATCACAAAACAATTGACAAACACAACTGGAAAGAACATTTTTATGTTAAGTAAAGGTTTGTTTTACCCGCTGTTAAGATTTATCCATCTGTTGAAACCATTTGGTACTTGGAAATACAGAGTAGCCTTTTAGAACATTTACTGAAGAAAGATGATGTGTCTGACTTCCAGCACAAGATTCGCCTCAAAGAGAATCTACACTAGAAAATTAGGTCCTTGAACAGTGCAAACAGCAGCACACTTCCCTCAGGCAGAGCAAGGGTCTCTTTTCACCTTCCTTACTTGCTACCACATGAAGTCTCTTGTCATTTAATAATAAAACTCTATAGATGATAGGAAATGTCACTGAAAGAACAGTTCCCTCACCACCATCTCTACAGCCCTCAGGATGATCACCACAATTGTCACTGCCTGTAGGACCCTCACTACAACTGGGTACACCATCACCACTGCTAACTTGCAGCCCCATCCCAATCACCACCAAATCACCACTCTAACCGTAACTGCCACAACTTTATCACTGAAGCACCAGCTACCATCGCCACCAACCCCATTACCACCATCCTACTCAGTACTACCTCTCCTGCTACTATCACCCCTGATGCTGTTACCATCCTCTCTACCTCCTTCAACAAGAAAAATTTTCAGGACTTTTCCTCCTCATTTTCACTCGTAGGCATGTAGTGTTATTTCAATGCCCAGCTCCACTCTCATTTTTTTAATAACAATCCATCCCAGTCAGAAATAACTCTACCTATATTACTCTTAGCTTCCTCGGGTTAATGTTACTATGTTGCAGATGCTTAGATATTTTTCCTCACTTACTTTTTCCTATAGACATCCCTTCATAGTCTATTATCTCTCATGCTAGGCACTCCACAGGAAGGTAACGGAGATTAAATGAATGAAAAAGAAAAAAAAATTCTCATGTTTCTCTTCCATTCTTCACCCCTATCAGAATCCCTAGAAGTAATCAAATGGTGAGACTTGGAACAATGGGAGAGTCACGAGGGACATGATTATACAAATACTATGACAATAGCCATCAAATAACCAAGATATCCCTGTATGTATTTGTAAAACTTACAAATTTTTACTCTTGTTATTAAATTCTATGGAATAACAAAAATTCGAGAAAAGACATCCACCATCCAATAAAAAAAAAAGCAGAACAATAGGAATAATATAAACTGATAACAGCAAATTCTTGATCAGTTTTTAGTCATTTTCCTTAGCAGGGATTTCCTTAGGGGAAGGAGCAGAAAAGAATTGCAATAGTTTGCAATGATTCTTATAGTACATACCAGAAGATCTAGGACAAATTAAGAGATTGATTAGGACAATTACAGTGTTGTTCATCCCAGGCAACTTCTGACTGTATTAATTAATTAATTATCTATGTTTTATTCATTTTAATAAAACCTCTTCTTTGCATGCAATTTATATGGAAGGGGAAAGAATTTGATGCCCTCTGGAGTCCCCTGCTGCCCTGCTAGGATTTTCTACCAATTGTGGATAGGATTTGTTTTCACAAATCCCCTGAAACATGAATCATGGTTCTAGCTGCACAAAAGAAACATTCCTGAAAGTACTTTATCTCAGTCATGGCCTCAAAGCTGCCCTTGCAAAGTTTGCAAAATCTAATGGGATTATGGGGACAAAATGGAAAGAGACTGTCAGCATCTCTCACATGAGATAATGGCAATAATTCTAAAAATATCTTGTCTTCTTGCAACCACTGTCATCAGAGAGGTTCACATTTTCTTTGCTTCAGCAGCATCTCTACAGAGAGGAATCCCTATGGAGAGCAGGAGCAAGAGGCGAGGGGAAGGTTTGTGTGTTGCAGACCAAAGAACATAATCACTAAGATGTATAGTTTGATGGTCGCCTGGTTTCAGCGTTAGGGAGGAGGATATTTGTTCCACTTCCAACTCTTTCCTAATAAACTTATCCAACTGGGGTTCATCTAATCATTATCTGTTCAAACTGTTAAGATTAATTTCTTAGTCTATGCAATCAGAAAAGAAGCCGTGCGATGTGATTCTTGGTTAATGTTGTGCCAGAAACATCAGGATCTAATGAATGGAGTCCTGGTCTCAGAGCCAAGCTGATCCGATTCTTCTGCCAAGTCCTTCCCTGACTAACTCAATCACTATTCTTGATTAAATGGGCCAGCAGCAAGTTCCTCAGATCCTTGAGTAAGTAATTAAACTGCTCTGACCTGAAATCCCTTATCTCCAAAATAGGGATTTCTTACATTGTTATAAAGCCATAATCACCCCGCCCCCACCCCATGCACCAATACCTCTCTGGGTGAGAGGGAAGGTGCCTATGTGTCAAACTTCTTTTCCACAGCACTATGTACTGAAGGTATAATAAGCCCTTTGCCTCGACACATCTTTCATTTATTCAATACGTATTTATTGAGTTTCTGCAAAGTTCTTGGCATTTTGATAAGTACTAGGTATCTAGTGGTGATCAAGCATAGACAGAGTTACTTGCCTTGTAGAACCTATAATATAGTGTTGGAGTCATATATTAATAAAGTATTCATACAAATAAATGTATAATTACAACTCTGGTAAGTAAAAGGAAGAAGAAAGCCTGATGACAACTGGAATTCAGGTATCTTCCCCCTCACATGTACTCAAGTCACACATGATAGCAGACTGGTGGTACAAAAGAGACTAAGGGAAGGGGAAGAAAACAGAAGGTTTGTCATGGCTAATGGAAATCAATGACAGTCAAGCCACAGTGAATGCTGTGCCACCTTTCATGAATATGCAGAGGGACCAAATCTAAACAACAGCATCACATCAACTGCTAAATCCATGTTCATGAGCAGTGAGGCTTACATGCAGCCTAGTTATCACACCTCTCAGGAGAAAGAGCTTGCAATGCATTATTATACCACAAAGAATATCACATGACCCAAAACATTGTCAATCTAATATGTCACCAGGTAGGACCAAAGCCCTGAGAATTTAGAATCGGTGGCAATTTGAGTGCTCCAAATGTTGCTATTTGTTCTATTTTTCTGTGTGATTCTCTAGTGAGCATAACATATAAAATATAGCATTTGCTCTCATAGAAAAATCTTTTTGCAGAATCCCTTTCCTGGCTTTTTCTTATAGTTCTACATTACTTGAAGATGGCAAAACATAATTTTTGTATAAAAATGTGGTATTCCATCTTACCTACAACCCAAGATAGATGCACTGGTCATGGAATTGAAGTTTGGAAAGCAGAATCTATTGAAGCAGTCAGCTCCTTGTTCCTTTGTTCACTGGTGGATGTAGACATCTGTGGATGTTACCATTGATTCCAGCTCACACGCACCTGAGAGCTGGTTTTCCCACCTTTTGCAAACGTTTTAATTAGTTCATAATCATACACATGAAGTTTTGTCTGGGTTCTATACACCCTCTTCCCTATTCTCTCCTCTCCCATCTGCCCATACTCCTACACCTTGTCCATCAATCCATAAAAGGAAAAGTATAAAAAAAGAACACTAAGTATTTTTTCTGTCCTCACATATGAGTAAGTGGAGTTATGTCCTGTAGGGAGTAAGAAGTTCTGACTCTTACTCATTGCCTCTAACTCAGATTTCTTTTCTGTCCTCGTTTAAGAACTGTCCAGACCCAATTCCATCCCCTCCTACTTTGGTCATCACTTTTTGGCATGATTTCCAGCCATCAGTTTACACCCCCAGCTTTGCCGTCCCTCAGTGAAGGCTCGCTCTGCTTCCATGGTGCCCCCACAGCTCCTTATCCCTCAACATTCCCTACCTTCTCTCTCCCTGGGACCCATTTCCTCATTCCTCACCCAATGCAGGACTTTGAACCCATGGTACTCCAATTTAACACTCCAATTTTCTTTGAGAGGCTCTAAAATGTTCGTATTCTCTTGCTTTCTGCCCTAAGAAAACATTGTTTATGCAAGAATGATAATTAAAACATTAAAGCAATTGGAAAAACTACATAACTGAAATGTAAAAATAACCAAAATTCACACATGTAAATGCTCATAGGATTTATGATAACAATTTTACTTAAACAGGAGCATGCAGAATGGAATGATTGGTAATGTACATGTTTCATCATTCACATGACAATAAACTGAGAACTATAGCCATCTCCTAGATAGTTTAAATAGATGCATAGACTTCTAGTGTGTGTGTGTGTGTGTGTGTGTGTGTTACTGAGGAACATTTACATTGTTGAAGACATTACAACTTATCCACCTAGGATACTACAGAGGTTGGGCCTACTGGTTGGCAAATCACCTTATGTTTCCTTGGCTTCAGTAACTCCTCAGTATTCTATAGCAAAACACTTGCAGAATGATGACCCCACAAAAATGTCTATTCCTTAATCCCCAAACCTGTCAATGTTATTTTACGTGACAAAAGGGGCTTTGTGGATATGACATACGGAAATAAATTCACATGGCTTAAAGCCACCAAATTCCTGGCAGTGTATTAATAGCAGCAGTATAATATGGACATACTCCGGTCCCCAATTTTGCCCTTTCTCCCCTAATACTCTCCTAAGAAAGTCAGTGAAACCATCACCAACTCTGAGGACTCTCACATAGGTAAAGAATCTCCATTCCTCCCTCACAAATAATCTCTTAAAGTTCTGTAGATTGTCAACCTAAGAGCGAAATATCCTCCCTGGAAACTGGAGAAAAAAGAGAGCCTCACCATCATATCAGTTGAAGTTACCCAGCCAGCCTATCACAGGTGGAACTGCAAGTGCAGCTGTTGTCAATGGGCCTCAGTCTGCATGATATTTGTCATTCCGATGGACAGTAGAAAAATGAACCAAACAGTGACAATGACTGAACAATACAGTTCTCTTTAAATCCTCAGTACACATAAAAACTTCTCGGTTTGGTACTATGTAGACCCAGATGCCACTTATGATAGGGCAAAGTAAGAGTTAAAGGTTAAAACATTCTAAAGAGTGGAAGAAATTATCAGCAGTAGAATTTATCAGCTGTAACTATTTGGCTATATAATCTGCTCCCTAAATTTAAGAAGTTGAAGCAAAACTATCACTCACCCTGTTAACTGCTATCCACCACACAAATGAGGACCACAATGAATCTTTGTATTGTGTCAGCTTCCGGGTTCTTTGGTTGCAAGCAACTGATACAGGCACTAACTAACTTCAAAAAAACAAAGATTTTATTGCAAGGGTATGAAGTAGTCCTTGAAATCCATAGGGGGCTGAAGATTGAGGCTTAGAAATGTCAGCATCCAGGGCATCTCTGGAGAGTTGAGTAGGAGAAACTAACAGAACCATTACCTGGGGAGGGGAAATTGACTGGCAGTTCCAAAATAATGTCACCAAAGAAAAGAAATTATCAATATAATAAAAGCAATAGCAAACCGTTCTATTTCATTTCAATGTGTCAGGCACCATCTCACTGACTCTACAGACATTAGCTCATTTGATGCTAACAGCAGCCCTCTGAGGCTGCTTCAGTGATTGGCACCATGTTATCTAGATGCTGAGTTGGCCTCTTGACCAAGGTCACAGAGCTTGAAAACAGTGTGCCAGGATTGCAATACAGGCAGTTCTATTCCAGAGATTAATACTTAATTTCTGTACCCTGAGGACATTCTTTGAATTTCCCAGAGAAATGTGGGGTGATAACAATATCAAAAAACATGGAACAGCCATGGTGGTAAAAGCAAAAGTAGGGTCAGCCTACCACTAGCATTTACAGGACATCAATTTACCATGTGTCATTGAATAAAACGTAAGAAATTACATGGAAAGATGGAGCCCCTGCCCTTGCACAGATGCCACTATTATAATGTAAAGCAATATACTGCAAGATAAGTTCCATGAGGACAATAAATATATTGACTTATTCAGTGGTCCATCCTTATTCAGTGGTACATTTTAGGACCCAGAACACAGTGTAGGGTCTGGCCCTATAATTGGCATTCAAAAATATTTGTTGAATAAATGAGTACACCCAAAACAGCTAAAAATAGACTTAAATATTTTAAAAAAAAACAGATTCAAATAGGATGTGCTTGTGGGGGAGATGCTAACTCAAGATATGAGAAGAGAGGATAAATCGTGAGAAGCTTCCTGGAGTAGGAGATGTGGCACTTCACATGTTTGCAGTAACTTCTAGTAAGCAGGTGGTAAGAAGAAAATACAACAATCTCTATTGTTACTTTAAAGAACCTTTCTAGTAAAAGAGTTCCAATTAAAGAGGTTAAGGTTAATAATGTTTTAAAGTGAGTTGAAAAGAATTTGAAAATATTACTGATAATGTTTTGAATAAGGTTATAATATTTAAAGGGATTGCCAAATCTGAGTATTTTGCTGGAGAGGGAAGACGATGAAAGAGAAGACAGTGAGTATAAGTGGTACATTTTAGGATCTGAATAAGATTTTTGTAGTGACATTGGTTAGGCAATGAGTCAAAGGACTGAAGATTTTCCCTTTATTAAACTGTAGACAGAACTGAAGGAACATATTTCTGATTTTTCAGTAGGTTAAAAAAAATATCTAATACTCTATAAATACCTCCTATAGATATCATGTCCCTTTATTTCTCTTGGGACACAGGGTTAACATTTAACCCGCATACCCATTGTCCAAGGCGAGTGTCTTTCCAAAGGTGTGGGTACCCATACAACACCAGTTGTCAAATATTTTTTTAAGAGAGCTCCCTGATCAGTGTTCATCATAGAGAAGGTGGCAGGGCTGGAACCATAATAGAGATGCTCTTCATGAAGAGGATAATAATTTAAGGACAGTAAACCAAGGTTTGAAATAAATAGATATTTGTTGATCAACAGTTGTCCTCTAAAAATGAGTACTAAATATTATTTCATTTTATTTTCATAAGTTATTGAAAAGAGAAATTTCCTAGAAAAATCTCTAAAATTATAATTATGAGCTCTACCTCAATTTTATAAATGCTGGTAGCTAAACTAATTAGTTAAAACTAAAGGAACATTTTAGGAGCCAGCCTCTGTGAGGCAAGAGTCAAGCAAGATATATTCTCTACCAATCACAGTCCAAAGTAGAGAACTGAAATCACAATGCAAATACCCCCAAGAACATGTGCCTAAAAGCAGATTGAGAAGTCAACAATGTATGCAACATATAAAAATATAGAAGAGGTAGGGCAGTCACACTATGAAGAATGAAACACTTAGGATGGGTAAATAAAATATTTATAAAAACAGGACCTGAGAGAGCATAAGTTTACAATCTATAAAATCTCCTGTGGAACTGACCAAGGAAAATTGTTTATTATGGAATTACTAAAAAGACATAGACAACATACACACAGATAGGTACTAAATGAGGAAAATAAAAAACAAATTTTAGGAAGTTATTCTTTCTACAGTGTTATGATTTAGATAAGACTTGTCCCCTGAAAAAGCCATGTTAAACAATGGAGGAATGTTCAGTGGTGAGATGGATTACGAGAGCTATAACCTCATCAGTGGATTAATTTATGTGATGTATTAATAATTTGAATAGGTTACTGGGTGGTAAATGTAGGTCACTGGGAGCATACCTTTGGGGATTATATCTTGTCCCTATCTCCTGGCATGAATTCTCACATTTTCATATTCTCATATTCTCTCTCTCTCTCTCTCTCTCTCTCTCTCTCTCTCTCTCTCTCTCTCTCTCTCTCTCTCTCTTACCCCTACCCAGTCTCTCTTACTCTCTCTTCTTCCCTCCCTCCCTCCTTCCTGGCTACTACAAGCTGAACAGCTTTTCCCCTCCATAACCTTCTACCATGATGTTCTGCCTTACTTCAGGCTGAGTTATGGCATTGGCTGACCATGGACTGAACCTCCAATACTCTGAGTGTAAAATAAAATTTTCCTCTTCTAAATTGTTCCTTTCAGATATTTTGGTCACAGTAACAAGAAGTTGACTAACACATGTGGCTTGAATGAGTATATGAAATTCTTACTATTAAGGGACCTCTTGAGGACAAAGACTGGTCTTATTCATTGTTATATTTTAATTTCTCATTCTGGAGCCTAGACGTAATAGATGACTATTCAATCCTTATTAGATGCATAAATAAATGAATAAGTCAAAGAGGTATGAGTTTTTAATCACTTTGAGTTCCAAGTTCCTTTAAAACTATGGGAGAGAGTGGGGTAGGGAGAGATTTCTTGGATGACAAGCTACTTAAAGACAGTAACAAAGAAAAATGGAATATGATCTCCTCTCCTTATAACCTCTTTTTTCCCCAATAAAATCTACCTCTTATATCCCCAGCCTCTAACCAACTTTAACTTCTAATGTATAAGATTTATGGTGTCCATGGATAGAGGCTGAACTTTCCTTACTTTCCTAGCATGTTCATAACAGAGACCATCTGCCAAACATATTTACTATCTGACACTTCCAAGAAAACGTTTACCAACCCCTTTTGCTATTACTCAGTTCTGCATCACAGCATGAAAACAGCCATAGACAATACATAAACAGATAGGCATGGCAGAATTTGACCTGTGGTCATCCTTTGTAGAGCTGATACAAAGGGAAAGTACCTACCTCTAGGGAGCCTCAAGAGGTTGCATGAGCAGTGGTACATGCACCGATTCTGGAAGGATGAGTAGAAGTGAGCAAAGCAGAGGACCACAGGGTAGGGCATCTGGAAGGACAGCAGCCCAGAAACAGAGGTGAGAGACACTGGGTGTATATTCCATACAGTGTGGCTGTAGTGTTTGTTGTATAAGAGTTTGAGCCGGTGAGTCTGGATAGATTCGCTCCATTCAGTCTGCTTCCTACCTCTGGTGTCTAACTCAGAACTTCCCAGCAGCAAAGGCTTCATAAGGGTTCATTCCCTTTGAATGAAAGATAGGCTGGGTTTAGATCAAGCAGGAACTCTAATTTGTTATATTAGGGCAAGAAAAGGAGAAAGCTAAGACAGTGAAACATTGGGGCACTGACACTTCGGACCTGTGACCATGGGCAATTTCCTAACCTTCCCTGGGTTTCTAAACCTCATTTTAGCAAATATAGAACTGAAATAGTGACACTTACCTCATGGTATTGTTGCAAGGATGAAGTGCAGTGTGGTTTTTGTAAACTGCCTGGTACAAGGCCTGGCACCTAGGGCACTCAATAAACGACAGCAATTATTGTGAGTCTGTTTTACTGCTGGGTTTGGCAGCATCTCAATGTTTGATATTGTATCTATTTTGGCAGGGAACACTGAAACAGAGCTGAAGACCGGGATGGTGAAAGCTGTGCACTGATTTTGCTCTGGTTTCTGCCAGGATTGTTTGTTCAGTCCTAACAGCTAGCGCGAGTCCTCCTTTGGGACCCTGAGAAATCACCAGCCACAGGGTAACCAAAAGGCAGGCAGAAACCCGAGCAGCCAGGAGGGAGGCAGAGGCAGCCTTTGTGGAGAAAACATTTGTTCCCCTTAAAGAAATAGGATGTTTGAAAAGAAAACACGCAACATTGGAGACACAGACTCCAACACATACATTTTGGTTACCACTCCCTCCAGATGGGCTCCAGGATCAAGCCAGCTACATGATGTATTCTTTTGCCAGGAACAAAACTCACTACAGAGAATGCTGTGTTCCTACACAAAATAATTTTTGTGGTATATTAAGCTAGAGTCATTTCCAATTGCCATTTTTCAGAAAGCAAACCACCACACTAATTCCTTAAGTTCACGATGCATCTAAAACTCATAATATCCATAATCAATTTGTGGTTCTGGGTGTTGTTTATTATGCCTAAACGAGTGCCCTGGAGTTTTTCCAAGTTTTAAAAATGTTGAAGAAAATGAGTTAAATTAAACTAGTCTAGACCTCAATTGAGACAACTGTGTTGGCAAGGGAATTATCGACATCCAAGCTTAATGTGAGAGGCCTCGCTCCCTGGGGAGCCTGGAACAGCACAGCCCCAAAGAAGAAACAGGCAACAATGTGGACAAAGGCAAGTCAAAAAAAGTACGGTTAACAAAGCCACAAAAGACTGCCTGGGTCATCTTATCTACCCTCCTGCAAAGCATCTCCTCTGTGAAGCACCTCTTCCCAAGGAGCCATTCCCGGAGATGTACTAACCATCTTACACCACTCACCAGGTTTCCTGGTTCTTGTTGCTTACCTTGATGACATCAGCAATATTTAACCAAACTAATAACTTCCTATGTAAAATATAACTCTGGATTTGCAATTGGTTTTAATAGTACTTGTTGCTAGTGCTGGGATAATAATTTGTATTTCTCTTACTTCTCTTCATTTACCTTTTCTTATAAATTTTTGGTCTTTCACACAAACACTCAAAATGATTAATTTACTACCTTGAATTATCATGTAAACATTTCAGCAGTATTAAAAAGTTTTTGACACCTAGAGATTTAGGTAATATTTCATATTCTTAAAATATAAATTTATACATGCATATACATATATATTCAATTTTTTTGCTTTTTTAATAGTCACAAGACATATAACTTTTACTTTAGTTTCTTTTTTATATTCACATAATATTAAGAGTTTTATAGACCTCTGGCATTCAAGTTATTTTTCTCTCTTTTTCTGAGCATCTTGTCTAGTTCTACTGGACAGCTATGTCTAATTACGTATATGAAAGAAATTCCACAGCACCGAACAGAGGAGTTCCCAGTGTCCTAGAACAGAGCAACAAGAGGAAAACATAAAAATGATTTGCTTATACTATTTATAAGTTAAATCTGCTTGGTAATAAATTGGCTATGTACAGGCCAGAACATCTGCTCAAGTTTCTTTCAGAAAATGGTTATGACTATAAAGCATGAACAACTCTGGCCATTTGCCTTCTCTACAGCCTTTTCCTTTTCTTTATGAATTATTCTTTCCCAATTTGGTCTCATTATGAAGGTGGTTCCCATTTGAGAGACAATACAACATCATTGTTAAACATGCAGACTCTCAAGCTGGCCAGAGTTCAAATTCCTGGTCTGTGCCTCACTAGCTGTCAGTGTATAGGTGTCTAATCCACATTCCGCTGGTATAACTGAAGACCAGAGACTAGGTAAGTTATAGACATTAGAAGTTTATTTGGCACATAGTCTGGAGACTGAGAAGTCCATGAACTTGGCACTGGCATCTGGCAAAGGTTTTCCTCCTGCATGGTAACAAGAGAGCACACAAGAGACAAAGAGGGAAATCAGGAGGAACTCATCTTTTCACCAAAAGTCGACTTCTGTGATAAATATCCCACAACTGTGACAATGGCACAAGTCAGCTTGAAGGCAGAAACCTCAGGACCTAATCATCTCTTACAGGTCCTACCTCTTAATATGATCAACATGGCAAGTAAACTTCATCCTGAGTCTTAGAGGAGACATTCAATCACAGCACAAAGCCAGTGGCAAAGTTAGTTGTAACTGCCTCATATTTATGAAATCCCTTTAAAATGTCATGGTGCATAGTAAGTATTTACTGAAGGTTAAATAGGATTAATTCTCACTTTATCTTCTTCTGCTATCTTCTTTTCCTTAAAATTATTCTTCTCCAAGTATGTAAGATTGACCTACCAATAATTGTAATATCATGATCTGGACATACCATCATCCTGTAGTTCAGCACTTAAAGAGCCACTGCCCAGAGTTTTGTGATGATTTGGGAATTAGCTCTACCACCAACAGGCAGGCCTACCACCAGTGCCCAGGTACAGTCCAGAGACCATCACAAAACATCTAACCATGTAAAACTTCAGTATAGATTTGGTGAGTTCAGGTACATCTAGGAAAACACTTGACACCAAAATTTCCTGCAGAATCTACATTTTACAGTTGTTCATTCATACATATATACATGACCTATTACTCTGACACTACAGACACTTCAACAACTGAAATAATCCCAAGTTCATGTTAACTAGACAGTTGATAAATGGAAGAGAATTGTGTCTCAGTGAAGCACAAAAACATCAACTCATCAATTCACAAGCACAACATTCAACAGGCTTACAGCTCCTCTCCAAATTCCTTAGTATTTTCTAGAATTCTAGAATTTTCTCTGATCAGGCTGTGTTCATAAACCAGTGATTGCTAAGGGTCATTGTCTTAATTCACACATCATAGATTAAACTATTGAAAGTTTTTGTGCACACATACTTACATACACTGAATTTTGAATATAAAACTTAGCTTTCAGTTCTTTAGCATAAAATTATAAAATATTTACAAGATGGGAATCTCCTTGATTGTGTTGTTTCTGTCTCTGCATTCCTACCTCAAATGAGTATCTTTGATGTTTGGTTCCTGGTGATTTGTTTCCTGATGCAAATAACATTAAAGTAATGTCTTCATTTATGTACTTCTTTCCTTCTCTCTCTCTCTCCGTACTACCCTATTTTTTTCAGTCATTGTCATTACCATTGTCTGTTTATCCATCAGTTTCCATTTTTAAGGCCATCTTGGCCACTTTTGCCTTCTTTTCCTAAGCAATCATAGTATAGAGCCACAATTTTATATTCTCTTGCACCTTTAATTAAACTGTATTTCTTAAGCTGAGCACAGTGGTGCACATCTGTAATTCCAGTGACCTGAGAAGCTGAGGCAGGAGGATTGCAAGTTCAAAGTCAGTCTCAGCAACTTAGCAAGACTAAGCAACTTAGGAGACCCTGAATCACAAACAAGCGGGGATGGGCAGGAATGTGGCTCAGTGGTAAAAGCACCCCTGGGTTCTATCCCCAGTATAAAAAAAAAAAAGTAGTTTTAAGAAATAGGTTATGACTTTTTAAAATCTTTGATTTAGTTTAGTTTTTAAAACTAAAATTAAAATTTCACTCATAAGACACCAATATTTATCTTTATTCCTCAGACTTGTGGCTATTAGAATTTGAGGATATTTTAGTATTCTTTAAAATTTCGTATTTAATCGAATGAGTAATGTATATGACAATGTTTTAGAAATCTTTACTTCATACATTTATTTAAATGACTTTTTATTATTCCAAAGTGTGGATAAGTGATAATTTTCTTAATTATTTCTCCATGGATCAAGATTTAATTCTTTCAATTTTTTTTATCTATGAATATCAAGGCTCTAATTATATATATGTGTGTGTGTGTGTGTGTGTGTGTGTGTGTGTGTGTGTGACTTTTTAATACAAAATATTCTTTTAAAACAAAAGGGTTTATGCACTTTCCATACTAAAATGAGAAATGCCTAAGATACACCTGGTTACATAAATATTGAATTTTTCTAAATGGCAAAATATTGTATGGTATTATAAAGAAACTAGGCCTCCTTTCCTACTTGATAAGAGTTTTATCAGGAATAAGTATTGGGTTATATTCCTATAATTTGTTTTTTCCCTCATCACCTGGAAAAATCATTTCTTTTGCCATAATTATGATATTAGATATAATAATATTCTATTTATTAGTGACAGATTATTGTTGGATATTAACTAATATTTTATTTAGGATGTGTGCACACATATGCATATAAGAGCCAAGTCTGTAATTCCTTTCTTGTATCACCTTGGACAGATTTTGGTATCACTGATATGCTGATTTTTTTTTTTTTTTTTTTTTTTTTTTTTTTTTTGCGGTGCTGGGGATTGATGCTGATTTCTTTTATATAAAAGAGGCAGAGCTCTGTTTTAAAGAAGCTTAAATGAGGTTAGTGCTGTTCATGCCACAGTGTGTTCACCCACTAAATATTTTTGATGTTCTGGGGAAAGATAATGCACTCGAAACATTTTGCATTTCCTTTTAGATCATTTTCATCATTAAAGATCTCTGCCTAAAAAAAAATCTCTGCCTTTTATGGGGGTTGATCATTGTGACTTCAGGTTTTCAAATTTGTTTGCAGGTTTTCAAATTTGTTTGCATGGGTAAAGCATTTTCCAAATCTTAACATCATATCTCTGTTCTTTCCCCAGTTTGTCTTCTAATATATATGTGCTTTCTTCCTTTTCTTCTCTATTAGATTATTATTGCATGTATCAGTTTGTTTCATCTCTATATTATTTCAATTCTTCTGTATTTTTCTTCAGAAATTTAATGCTTTATTAATATATTTGCAGATCTTTTCTGTATCACTATAATTGTTTAATTCTGGATGTTCTTTTGAGCACTATTTAAAATATTCATTTAAAAATTTTTTTTTTCTTAAACTGAGGTGTGGGATAACTGGGTCAAAAGGTGGGTCCATTCCAAGTGTTCTGAGGATTCTCACACTGCTTTCCAGAGTGGCTGCACCAATTTGCAACTCCACCAGCAATGTAAAAGTGTGCCTTTTTCCCCTTATCCAAGCCAATATCTATTATTTCTTGTGTTCTTGATAATAGCCATTCTAATTGGAGTAAGATGAAATCTTAGAGTTGTTTCAATTTGCATTACTCTAATTACTAGAGATTTTGAACACTTTTTCATATATTTATTAATCACCTGTATGTCTTCTTCTGTAAAATGTCTGTCCAGTTCTTTGGCCCATTTATTGATTGGGTTCTTTATATTTTTGGTGTAAAGTTTTGTTAGTTCTTTATAAATTTTGGAAATAAGTGCTCTATCTGAAGTGCATGTGGAAACAATTTTCTCCCACTCTGTAGGCTCTCTTTTCACTTTATTGATTATATCCTTTGCTGAGAAAAATCTTTTTAGTTTGAGTCCATCCCATTTATTGATTCTTGCTTTGATTTCTTGTGCTTTGGGAGTCTTGTTAAGGAAGTCTGATCCTAAACCAACATGAGGAATATTCAGGCCTACTTTGTCTTCTATTTGATGCAGGGTCTCTGGTCTAATTCCTAAGTCGTTGATCCATTTTGAGTTGAGTTTTGGGTTTATACCCAAAGGACTTAAAATTAGCATACTACAGTTACACAGTCACATCAATGTTTATAGTAGTTCAATTCACAATAGCTAGATTGTGGAACCAACCTAGATGTCCTTCAACAGATGAATGGATAAAGAAACTATGGTATATATACACAATGGAATATTACTCAGCCATAAAGAAGAATAATATTATGGTATTTGAAGGTAAATGGATGGAATTGGAGAATATCATGCTAAGTGAAATAGTCAATCCCAAAATACCAAAGGCAAAATGTTTTCCCTGATAAGTAGATGATGATACATAATGGGGTTGCGGGGAGTGGGGGGTGAGAGAAGAATGAAGAAACTTTATGTAGAGGGAAATAAGAGGGAGGAGTGGGTGGGGATATGAAAGATGGTGGAATGAGTCAGACATCATTACCCTATGTACATGTATGATTACATGAATAGTATGAATCTGCATTGTGCACAACCATAGAAACAAAAAGTTGTACCCCATTTGTGTACAATCAATCAAAATGCGGTCTACAAAAATAAAAAATTAATAATAATAAAAGAACAACTGAAACAAAACTGTAGAATTAACTATATACAGGAATCATTTGGGCAATTTCTTCACTTTTTTATAATTGAGATACAATAAAATTCACCAATTTGAATGCACAATTTGGTGATATTTGGTAACAGTATACAGGAATGTAACCACTACCAAAATCAGGATATAAAATAGATCTGCCACCCTAAAAAGCTTCACTATGGCCTTTTGCAGTTGATCTTATTCTCTGCCCCCCCAACCTTATAACTAGTTCAACTTTTTCTAAAATTACATATAAGTGGAATCATGCAGTACATAGTTATGTTTATTATTTTTCATTTAAAATAGTGGTATTTACAACTTTTATTGTGACATGTTTTACATATCATGAAATTCATACATTTTACATGTATGATTCAATTATTTTTTTATAAATGTATTCACTGAGTTGGTCAATCATCACCAAGAATCAGTTGCAGAATATTTTCATAACCCACAGTAAGATCCTTCATGTCCACATATTGCTCATCCCATTTCCACCCTGTGCCCCACGCAAACACTAATCTACTTTTTGTCTCTACAGACTTCTCTTTCTGAGTATTTTATATCAATCAAATCATGATATGTAATACATTGTATCTGTCTCCTTTCACTTTGAATAATGTTTTTGAGACTCATTCATACTATTAAATATATTAATATTTTGCTCATTTTTAACTGCTCATTTTATTGAAGTGAGTAGTGGTATTTAACTTGCTTATCCATTCATCTTTTGGTAGACATTGGGGTATTTTCAGTTTGGGGTTATTGTCAATAATGCTCCTATAAACATGTTTTTTTTATAATGCTCCTTTTATACATGTTTGTGTGTGAAATATGATTTAATTTCTTTGGGTGTATATCTTATAAGGGATTCATTGGGTCAGGTGGTGAGTATATGCACAACCTCACAATACACTGCTTTACTGCTTTCACGATTGACTAAGCAGTTTTGTATTCCTTGAGCAATATGTAAGAGTTTCAATTGCCTCACATTCTTACCAACACTTAGTATTGTCAGTCTTTTAAACTTTAACTATCTCAATGAATTTACAATGGAATCTATAGAGCTACAGCTCTATAATAATACATTTCAAGCAAAATCCTAAACAACTTTTCAAAAAATGAATGAGAAGGTTATAAGATTTATATGGAAAGGCAAAGGAACTAGATAAAACAATCTTGAACACGGACAAAGTTAAAGGACTTAGAATATATGATTTCTAGATTTACTATACAATTACTACAGAGACACATATGGGATAACATTTTGGTCAAAACAGACTGCATACACGGCAGTGGTCCCATAAGATTATACCACCTAGTGACACCATTGTTGTTTAAGTACACTCTGTATGGTTTACCCAAAAATGAAAACACTTAAGGACACATTTCTCAGACTGGATCCCTGTCCCTAAGCAATGCATGCCTGTATTCTGGACCATGTGGTATTGTCAAAAGAACGGACATATGAAAGAACGGATTGATGCTGCAGAGTAGAGAACCAAGAAATAACCCCTCCAAAACATATTGATTTTCAACATTAAGTTCAATATTAATTTATTCAACAAATAATTATTGGGCCTCTGCTATTTGCTAGGTACTGTCTTCAGCACTGTGGATGTAGCCACCAACAAAGCATTCAAAAATTTCTGTCCAATTATAGTTCTTATTCTGGTTGGCTGACAAAAGTTGAAATAAGAATGATTGATATATTAGATAATTATAAATCCACTGGAGTATGTGGAAATTGTCTGAAGCAGACCTTGAGCAAAGCAGTGCAGTGACTGTAAGCCCAGGGCAGAGTCCAAGAGCCTTGGCTCAGGGACACAGCCTAAGTGAGACCACAAGGCTCTCCCAGGGACTGCTTCAGGAACCTGACATTGGCTGCCTGAGAGAGGAAGCCATTGAAGGGTTTGAGTACAGGGCTGACATCATAAGATCAAACATTTCAAAGAGTTCCTGTGGCTGATTGATGAGAATGGACGTTTAGAATGGAAAGCAGGGGAGGAGACACAGGAAGTGTGGCCTAATCAAAGATGAACCTGGCAGTCACAAGAGATCCTGCGGAGCGATTGCAGAGTGAAAGTTAGAAAAACCCCAGGCAAAAGGAACGGATAAACAGCAGCTAAAGGCAGGAGATAAACTGTGATCACAGTATGAAAGTAAAAAACGGAAAGAGGCTAAGAGGATGGATCAAAGAGCAGAAGTGAGGTTGACAGTGTCAAATGTTTCACAGAGACAAGCATCTTGGGCTGAGAAAAGGTCACTGAAGTTTAAGTGTAAAGGGTTATTTGGCGAGTTTCCATGGCGTGGTATCAGTGCCACGCTGGGACTACAGTGGCTCCTGAGCACATGGAGGTGCCCTGCAGGCAACTTGCTTAAGGAAGGGAGAACAGCACCAGCCAGACAATGGGGGAAATGGAGGTTGATTTCAGAACAAGCTGGACCATAAGTGGCTGAGGAGGAAAAACCCTGTGGGCTGGGAGTAACTAAGCACCACAGAAAAGCTGAAGACTGGAAATGCTAGAGTAGGTAGAGAACTGCAGATCTGCTGGAGAACCAAACTTCCTGCAACCTTCTAGCCACTTCCAGAATTGTCTCGAAAGTGCTTTCTTTCTATATTGCTGAAATGTTTTACCCTCCTAAAATATTACATTCAAAAATGTCCCAATTCTAGGCAATTTTGTCTAATTTACCTAGCAAGTCACTTCAACTGGTTTTCCAGCTCTCAATCTACTTGGACATGTAACTGTGACCTAAAAGTTTCAGAAAGACACAGTGAATCTTGTAGAAGGCTTCTACAAGATGCTGCCTAGCCTGAGTTCTCTCTGCTCCCAGTACTGATCTCTTTAGCTCCATGAACAGTCTGAGCTGGGTTCTACTTGAGCATCTCAACTGTGAGTTCCTGGAGGTGCTGTTTTGCTCCCTGATACACATCTGGGCCTTACAGGGCAGAGCAGCCCAGTTTCTAAGTAGGAGGTAGGCAGGATCAACTGAGCAAGACTTGGGAATTTCACCCCCCACATACACATCCTTCTTTAATTTTTCCTTAAAAGGCTCACACCCAGTTTCATTTTCACATACAAAGAGGTCCTTTGTATTTCATTAGGACCAAGTCACAAAAGTAAATGTTTTCCTTTAAAAAGAAAGTGGGTGTGGCTGATGGTCCCTTGGATGGAATGTGAATGCTTTTCCCCCAGCATGCCAAACTCCAAAGGAAAATAGAATTAAGTTGAACAGCTAATTTGGCAACAATGCTTTTACTTTAATTACTTACTTATTGTTTTCTTTTGTCTTTTTCATAATCTAAGGAATTTAGGGGAAAAAATTAACATGTTAAGGTAAAATAATTATTTGGTCTTTGAAATAATATTGCTGAATACTAGAAGCAAATTATTCTCCATTGTCCTTTCTTTCAAAAGTGGACACCCAACTGAGATTTCAAGTGTTTTCCTATCACTGTACATGGATCGCGTTCTCATTTTGTCCATAAGAACAAGGAGTGAGAGACCCAACCGGATGCTCAGTGACACCAAGCAGATCTGCTCAGAGAAATAAAGCATACAGGTTGGTTTCTTTACCAACATTATTCTTTTCTGAAAGGTTAGGACCCTGGCTTTGCAAATTGTAAAGCAGACAAATATCTGCTGTGCGCTAACCCAACATGAGCTTTCTACAATCCACAGTGCCAAGGCTGTAGCCCCATTCCAAATATCCCTGTCCTCCCCAAAGGATCATACTCTTCCCTCAATCAGAACTTCTTTGGGGGAAAAGATTTTAAGAATACACATAATCAAAAAGTCTTTAAGTGTTACCCGTCATAGCATCTTCTTCACTGAATAGGAGAACAACACAGTACCGCAAAAAATGACGCTTTAAGTAATTTCAGATGGCAACAAGCACAAGTTTCTTTTCTTGAGGAAAGAGACTTTCCAGTGCCTTTGAAAAGATATATGAGCATCTTCCAGTTCTGAAGTCTTAAGTATGAGAATAGTTGTGGGGCATTTTCATTTGGCGGGCGAGTCATTAATTCAATAAATGTTATTGATTTTTTTTTTACTCTGGCTTTTTTTTCTGCCAGAAGTCCACATTTTATATCATGTTCCTGCACATACACATATATACTTAGACTTCTGAAATAATGTTTTCATTCAAAGGTACTTATCTACTCTTTGCAATGTACTCTGATATTCTATTAATTTCCTAGGGCTCATATTTCACAACATGATTTTATAATCTAGTTTTTTTTTAAAGTATAGAATATTTGGACCCTGCACTAGGCACTGAGGATGTGTACCTACCTTTACCCTTCACTGTGTTTACAGTCCAAAGTGAGAAATATCTAGAAGTAAATGTGTGGTATATTCTATGAAAGAAATCAAAACGGAACCCAGATAAAATTAAGAGTCTTAGTTTGGAAAGGGTGGTCAGAAGAGATCTCTTTGGAAGGGAAATAAACTGAGACCCAAAGGATGAAAAAGAGACAGACATACAGAGGGGGAACAGCATTCCAGAGAGGCAACTGCATTCCACGAGGCTGGAAGGAGACTTCTGCAGACCTGGCAGGAGGCCAGTGCATCTCCCTGTGTGAGAAACAGAGGGTGTTAGGAGATGAGGTTGGAAGGAGAAACAGGGATACAGAATGCAGTGATTTGTAGGCAATCATAAAGAGCATGAATTTAATCCTAAGTGCAATGCGTAGCCCCTCAAAGATTTTTGAATTATGCTGAAGCAGGTTATGTGGATAAACTTATTGTAAGAGATTCTGTGCTTTGACCTCCATTGTTGAAGATTCCACACTGCATTTTCATAAAGAAACTTGCCAAGTTCCAGAAGAACTGATTGGCTCTCCAGGGCTTTGGAGGCAGCACACACAAGAGGTGCTTATGTAGCCAAGGACTGAAGAAATAAATGGAAAAAAATCCCTAAGAATTCCCTGGAGAAGGGTAATGACAAGAGTATCAAAAATATAATAGATATTTATATTGAGTATGTTTCAATATATTTTACAATGTAATAGAAATTTGTGGTATAATTGGTCTCTACTAATATTCAAGTGCATTTGAGAAATTCCCATTCTCATATGGGAATTTGAGGGACAGGCATTTTTTTAATAGTTATAAGATATTGTTCATATTGAATTGTTCCAATGTGGCACACAGTTTGCTAGTCACAAATTTCCATCTTCCCAATCTGTACATGGACAGCTGTGCCTAAGAAAAAGAGGTGAAAGATTACATTTGCCAGTTCTCTTGGTATTCCCAGTTTATTGCTTTTGTGGGAATGCAGTTCAAGCTTGCCTGCTATTTTATTTAATACGCCTCCTTGTAAATTCCAGCTCTTGACCATGTAATTAATCCCTGTATGGAAAAAATATTGACCTTTGTCGCTGCAGTCCCTGTGCTTCATCCCCACAGGATTATATTCATTGTAGCCCTTCCCATCATTCCAAAGTTGTTCTCAGTACCATTTTACACACCACACAATTAATACACATCAGAACTCTGCTCCCAACTTTTGCACAGTTAATCAATAATGGCTTTCATTTATTCTTCTTGGTTTCTGTCTTTCAGCTCTTGGGTTTAAAATAAAAAGCATCTTCTATGTGACTTCTCAAAAAGGCTACAACGCAACATATTAGCTTCTTACAGAGTGTGGTCATAAGAATCAGCAGGATAGATCTTAATAACTACATTTGACACAAGAGACAGTCTTCAAAATTTATCTCAAGTCACAAGATTCTCTTATTGGTTTCATTTATGTTTTGTTTTCTTGTTTTTGTCAGATTTCTATGCTACACTTTGCCATTTTTAGTGATTCAGTCATTGTATGCAGTCTCTTTTTTTGACAGATGTCTCAAAACTTTTTTCTTTATTACATGAAAATGGCTCACAATCTCAAGTGCCACCCTCACAAGGGTATTTGCTTTTTGAGAGGAACTGAAGATTATGATAAAGATGAATTTCACCTGTTTTTTTGTCCAAAGGTGACTTGATAAAGTTCTAGAAATTCTGTCCCTGGCAATCATCTTATCTCAGCTATTGCACTGTACATATTTAAGGCCAGGTCTGAGTAGGATAAGATGACATCTGGATAAGGTCAACCCCTACAACACTGGCATTGATTTGATAGCAAAATAAATTCTCACTTTGAAAGTTCAAATTTGCATATGGAAATTGATGAAAGATCAATTAACAAATTAACATCAGCTGGCAACAATGTCTGCAAGCCAGGGTTTGCCCCTAGAAGAAAGAACTAATTACTTTTTACATTATTACTATCTGGAAATGTATGCTGATTTGGCAAATGCAAGTACTAATGAATAACAGCTGGGTTTGAAGGAAAATTATGAAAGCAAATCACATGTTTAGCTCATAATGTTTTTCTCTAAGACAGATCAAGAAGATACATTGCTGACCAAATGTAGATGAATTTTAATATGTTTTTGATATATATAAAGTTAAAGGCTATGTTGTAAAAGCTTGCAGTTATTTATTAAATTAAATTAATTTGTCAAATGGAAAAGAATTTGGAGTTAATAGAAATCCTTGATTGGAGAGAAAGTGGAAAATCTTATGAAGAAGTCTACCTGAGTGCAAAATTTTAAGGAGAAAAATATTGACGAAAATTTCTGAAAGATTTTGTAATTCTAATATGCCTGTTATCTACAGTTAGATCTCTTTTCCTAAATTTCAGAGACAAAGATAGTCTCCTATCCCTATAATTTCAAGTTCTACAAACCAACGGTAGGAAAGGAATTCATTCTGCAGGCTGACTCTTACCCTTAATATTCCTCATTTTACAGTATCTAGCTTGAGAAGAACTTATGTGGGGACTTATTTACTTTTATGAAAATATGGAAAAACTTTTTTTTATGAAACCCAAGTTTGTTTCACTACTACAATTACCAATTACTGGTGTCTGGGGGTATCTACTCAACTTGGGATCTTCACCTCCAAACAAATTTGGTTGAATCTTCTATTGACCCACAGCATCAACTCCAGGGACTAATGCCCCTGAAAAATTGGGCAAAATGAGGAAATGAGCACTTGGACAATCTCAGTGACAAGCATTGTTCCTGTTGATAAGTCTTGGTCTATTTGCTAACTAAGGATAAATGGAGTATTCAGTTATATCCCAAGTCTATTAGAAATAGTCTGTGAATACCACAAACTGGATAATTTATTTCAAAAATAGAGAAATTTATGTCTTACAGTTTGGAGGCTCAAATGTTCATGGTCAAGGGGCTGCATGTGGTGAGAGTTTTTTCTGGTAGGAAGTCTGCAGAATCCCAAGATGATGCAAAAACATCATGTAGTGAGACAGAACAAGCTTGCTAACTGGGGTCTCTCTTCCTCTTCCTATAAAGGAGATCCTATGACCTCATCTAATCCTAATTACCTCCAAAAGACCCCACCTGGCCCACTTCTTAATACATCACAACCGGGATTAAATTCAACATGGGTTTTGGTGGAGACATTTGAACCCTAGCAGGGTAGATAAGCCTCTTCTTCCAAATCAGAATGGCGGCCTGCCTGTTCCTAGCACCACAAAAGAAAGAGAGAGAAAGAGAGAGAGATTGAGAGAGAGAGAGAGAGAGAGAGAGAGAGAGAGAGAGAGAATGGCTTGATATGAAAGAATGGGTATACCAGGTAGACAGATGAAACTAAAATGCTTTTAAAATACCCAAAACAAGAAACAACAACCAGTGGAATTATAATTACATAGATTAAATTATAATATGGTTTTTGACAAATTGCTTTCCAAATAACAAACAAGTAGCTCACGATGAAATTTTTTGGAAAATAATTCAGAATAATACCCGTGGAAATGCCTTTCTTCATTCAACAAGGAGCTTGTGTTAGATTGTTTATGACTCAATTTAAGTCAAGTGAGATGACAGCTGCCCTGCCATGTCTTATAGTCTGTTCTTCCTCAACGCCATGGCTGCAGCCAAGCACACATCTTCCTGATGGGACACACACCAAAGTCAGTTACTCCTCCCCTCCCCAACCCAAGGCACATATGGCCCTTGTGGAGACAGCTGCACGCTCAGCATTTAGAAGCCTTCCACTTTTCCTTCTACTTCAAACTCCTGCCCTAAGACCAACTGCCAGTGTTTAACAGACACTCTCCTCATTTTAGTTTGATTAGAAGTGGGTCTCAAATGAATCAGGCATAACTTTCCTATGTTCTTAGATGAATACATGTCCCCTGTAACTCCACATCACATACAACCACAAGAATGGGAAGTTATGGTCATGTATGTATAATAAGTGAAAAATACATCCTACTGACATGTGTAAATAAAAAGAACAAATAAAAAATTTCAAAAAGAGAAGTGGGCCTCAGCAGTTGTACACTAATTGATCGTATGTATATATATACACACACACACACATGCATATATATATATATATATATATATACAATCTATCTATATTTAATATTCTATTGTTAAAAGCATGGGAAGATATCGTTAAATTTTTAACTTTCCCAAAAGAAAAGCAGGTAAGCCCCTCTTCTGCTTTCTGTGCTGTAGAATTCTGATTGGATGAAGACATAAAAGACAGAAACTGTTGGGGAGACTAATGGCACATTGTATGTTCTGAGGTTAATATCATTATTTTCTTGACTCTTGAGTCCACCTCCAGAAATTCCTGCTGAAGCTCTGATTTGTTTACTTTATTGATACGTTTGGAGGTGAACCTGTTCATTCCAACCTCACAGCTGTTCTACTGTCTATTAAGAGCATTTGCTCAGTAACCTTTAACATTTTTCTCCACACAGGATTTAGTTCTTAGATCCCAAAATGTAGTAAATAAATAATCTTCCCAAAATGAGAAAGGCTTAATGAGATTGATCTAATACAAATAATAAGAAGAGATGTTTCACAATTATTAAGATAAATAGCAATGTGAAGCATAGGATTCAAACCTAGTGTTTTGGAAAGTAACTCTTAAAAGATTGATTGTATGAGAAGTGTCTGTACAGTTTGGGTAATGAAAAAAAAAGAATGCAATGATGGTGAATATTTTCTTACTTGGGAATTCTGAGGAAATACAGGGAAAACATTAGAAATTCTGGAATTTTGGAGGAATTATCTGGTTGCACAGTTGAGAGATTAGATTGGGGGAAGGGGAATGGAAAGGGAACTGAGAAGTAAGAATCCTCAGGGACTTGGGCTTTCCAATCTTGCTGTGTTTTCATCTGGAATACATTATTCCAAGATCCTTCCTTACTAAATCCAGAATCCCCTTTCTGTGCTTTAAACTATATCTGTTTTATACTAAGAAAACTACTGTAAAGTTTTCAATTAATTTTCAAGAACTGTAGTTTTATGTTACTTGGAGAAATCATTTTTTATTGAAGACAGACAAGTAGAAAGTCTAGAAAATAAGATACACATATGCAGAAATAACATGTGAACAATGAAAGGAAAGTGAACACACTGGATGGAGTGCCAAGACCATGGAAGACATTTTCAGATCTATTAGTGCTATTTCATGGTTTTTAGACAATAAATCAGAATTTTAAAAATGAACTCTCTGAAATATTATTTCCATGTCACTGCTGGTTGCTTTGTTAATTCAGTCTTTAAAATTACCTTCTTAATCCATTTACTCTTTTTCAACTCTGCTGTCTACACTGGACTTGGCCATACCTTGCCTTCCCAAAGGACTGAAATGAAATCCACTGGTTTCCTCACTGTCCACTCTAATTCCTTCCAATCCTGTCCCCATGTTAACCAGGATAAGCTTTTCAGAACAACAACAAACATTATCCTGTGGGTACTCTGCTTAAACTGTTCAGTGATATTCTACCAATGAAAGAAAGGAAGGAAGGAAGGAAGGAAGGAAGGAAGGAAGGAAGGAAGGAAGGAAGGAAGGAAGGAAGGAAAGAAGGAGGAAGGAAATTCCTTTCTTCACCTGGCCTCACATCATCCCATTCTGGTCTCATCTCTGTGGGTCTCATGGCCCCTCCTCAGGCACGCTGCTCTACAACCCTGGTCTACTGGCTTTTTCCTCTTTCCTCCTCACTCAGACCTTCCCAACCACCTGATACATGCCTTTCCCCTTTGCCTCTTTTGGTCATGTTTACTCCTGCTCACTTGTCAGATCTCTACTCACGTACCATTTTCCCCTCTGAGATGCACTTCCTCGCCAACTCCCAGATTAGATCAGGAACCTTTGTAATAGTTCTGCCATTTTCCTTCATATGGACCCCATCAGTCCCTCTAATTCCATTGTGTGATTGTTTCAACAATCTCTCTCTTTGGCAATGCACTCTAGATTTCATAAAAGCAAAAACTGTCTTATTCATAATTATATCCCCATTATCAAATAAAGCACCTGATACTTACTAGATAATATTGAATACATGAATATAATAGAACAGACTTATCACTGGCTAGTAAATATCACTAATACATCATTTTTAAATTATCTCTTTCTGATATTATTTAATATGATTTAATATGATTTAACCATGAACTATTATTGGTACACCATCCAGAAATTCCACAGTTAGGATGCTTGTTTCTTTTGGTCAACTTTATTCATTTCAAAGTATATTTCTTCCTGAAGGAACTTAAGAATATCTTTCAAGAAATTTTTTATTTTGTATAGATAAACACAAACTTGACTGAAAATTTACTCTGACCTCACAGTTTACAGTGGTTAATTCCTTTTCCACTTAAGGTTTTAATTGAAATGTCTTAAATATCTTACTTTAAATTCTTCCTCAGGAGAACCTATCTGGGTCATCAGGTAGGTACTCTTCTCCTGTAAGACCAAAATTGATATTCTTTGTGAGTTGTTGACTTTCGACACAATGATTCAAAAACAAAGTTTTCTTCCACGTTGAGTAACCACCATCTCTCAGACCTCAAGATCATTTATATGCAAACAGCAAATATGCAAAAAGAACCTGGGAAAAACAACCTGTTTCTTAGAGGATTCATTTCTGCTTCATTTCTGTTGGCAAGAACCTGTCACATGGCTGCACACAATGAGAAGGAAGAAGAGGAATATAGCCTAACTGTGTAATAGGTAGAAAAAGAAATATGGTTGGGGAACCCCAAGATGTATCTACCTGAGCCTTAGGTGTCTAACTTTTCTAAATGTCTACTAAGAGGTGTGTGTACTATGTGCCATGAAATCAAGTTGGCATTTCCTTTAAATTTTTTCCTTTAAACTGCTCACCATGAAGACATCAGGGCAACTCCATTGGGAGTTAAATTGAAACTGGGACACAAAGGTTTCAGCAAATTGACTTTAAACTTTGTTGTTCCTGCCTCCAAAGCAGTTGAAAGTCACAGTAGTATCTACCTGGAAACCAAGGTGGAGTAGCTTTGCCTAGTAAACTAGAGCTAAGATTCCCATCACTAGGAGAGCAGAGATTTTACCAGGTGACTATTACTCACCCTACATAAGACGTCCCACCCAGGGCACTAGACCAAGTTATGGCCCCTGTCTGGACACTTACAGAAGAGAAAGAGGTAGGATTTCCAGCGCTCCAAGGCTGATGGGTGTGGGAGAGCAGGGTGGGCAAAATAGTGACTCCAGATCAGGAAAAGTGAAATAAGGCTTGTCCTTCACTGCTTCTTATGCCAGAGACACCGAGGAGCCTATTTGAAAGGTTCCTCCACATTCTGCCTGTTATAATTGCCTTATTCTTACCTTGAATTCAGATACTCTTTTCAGAAACTTTTCAAAGTTTGGCTAAAAGAAATAAAAAGTATTTTCAAGAATTATAATTTTTTTCTATGATTGAGTCTAGATATTCTTTAAAAACAAAATATTTATAGATTGGTTAAAATACATTTTAAAGAATTACAATCATTTTCCTATAAATGCAATAAAACAAAAGCAAATACAATAAAACATGAAAATATTTGTGGAAATATAAATCATAAGTTGGGAAATTTTATTTATAAAAGCAACCTATCTTCTTCCGCAAATATAACTCACCATCTATATTTACAGTTTCCATTAATCACTTCATTCCACCAAGTATCTAAAACAGAAAAAAGAAAAGTCTTATTTACTCTTGACTCAACCATACCCATCCACCAATGTGTGACATTTAGCCTGCACTCTATCTACTTTTTAAATATTACCTTCTCTTTTCCACACTTCCTACCACAGACCCCAAAGGATTTCTCCCCGGAACCTTAGCAAATTCTTCTTCCCACAGAGACTAATATGACCACCACACACCATTTCTTCCTGAAGCATACTTTTCCTGCTAATGCCCCATCTCCACCTTCCTGACCTTCCAAATTCCATCAGGGTCCTTATCTCTAACATGGAGGTTACAGTAGGACCTAAGTCACTGAGTTGTTATAAATACTAAATTCAAGTGCTTCAAGAGTTTTACTGCTTGAGTAATTATTTGTAATTACTTCTTACATGCCCATATTCTCAAAAGTGAGAATTAGGTTATATTCATCATTGTATCCCTGGTCCTTGCTTTGCTGTTTGACACAGAGGAAGCCCTCAACCAAGCTGTGAATAAATGAATGAATAATAATGGTGTGAAATCAGAACATGCATATAAATTAGTATTAAAGCTTCCATAAACCTTCTGCATAAAAACAGAAACACTGGTCACTTTATAAACTTCTGCATTTTTACTTTCATTTAAGAAAATGCTAAAAGGAAATCAACATTCACCAAAACTGCAGAGAATACCATAGATGTCAGGAAATGTACAAGTTAGGATTGTTATAATAGACTCAAGTTCACCCACATTGCACACAATGTGTATTAAGGAACCCTATTTAATAGTGCAGCTAGTAATTACAAAAATTATATATGTGTAGTGTGGGTAAATTGTAGTTATTAGGAAAGCTTTACCTCCTGTATTGCTGGTTTTTTTTTTTTTCTTTTTTGAGTAACAGTTATTCCCATAGACTACGTAGAGTAGAATCCACATCTAATACACAGAATATTAGTGTTTCATATATTGTCAAGTAATTTCTCTAAGGAAATACAAGTGAAACTTCAGAATACGACCGTTTGTACAGAAACAAATATATTCTTCTACCACTATTCACAGGTCTAGGTCTCTCAGCAATATTCAAATCAGTCACCAAAGACTCCTGGGATGAAGATCTCAGAGTCTGTTCAATGTACAAAACCTCAGAACCATTGTTAAAATTCCAGGCAAACTAGAAATTACTTGAGCCAGAAATTACACAATTGTATATAGACCTCCAAACTGGAGGTTCTTCCCTGGAGCACTTTTAATCATTTTAGGAGAAAAGAGTTTTACTTTTAAAAGTATAAAACTTGGAATTGTATAGAGTGTTGGTGAAAATGTGGACAAGTGACCTTTCCAAGTGAACCCTCAACTTGCAAGTGACCACCACCACAAGCACAACTTCCAAAAGCTTTTAAGTCTAGGAATTGAAAAGCCTGGAATCATACATACCAGAAATACACAGTGCCTTACATAAAGATCAGTTTTATATAATTATTATTTTTGGATTTAAATCAGAAAAGTCTCTGCTTTTAAGCAGTTCTGAAGCTTAAAAAGTGAGATGTGAATACTCAGGCTAACCATCTTAGTTCAAATATGTTCATACAGGAGCCCTGTAAACACTAAAAAAAAAATTTTTTTTTTTGAAACTCAGAGGTTTCATTCTAAAGGGTTTTTGTTGTTATTTTTGGTTTTCTTTTGTTGTGTTTTATGGTGCTGGCGGGATGGAACCTAAGGCCATGTTAGGTTATTATTCTTAGGTTTATGAAGAAAAATAAACAATGATATCCAGGAAAACTCTGTAAAAGAATAATATAGGGACTACCCTGATCAGACAGTAAGATATACTGCACATATCAATTATTAAAGCAGTGTTGAATTAAGTATAAATAACTAGGTAGATCCATGGAACAGAAAAGAAATTCCAGACATAGACTCAAATACATGTGGGATGTAATAACATGATCTGAGGCTTTTCATATCAATAGGCTACACAGGCACATTTTAAAAACCATGACTGGGACAATAGGGTAGGCATTTGAAGAATGATGAAATTGCACTGAGACCACACTACATTCTCCAGGAAAATCTTCAAAAAGAATAAATAAATACATTTAGAAAAAAATTATATAAATAATCATATGAAAACATGGATGAATTTTCTTATTCCAATCAGAGAAGGTCTTTCTAAATATGGCATAAATTCTGAAAGCCATATGAGAAACTAACAGATGAGAGCATGCAAGATGAAAAAGAAAAAAGTTAAACATGTAGAGAGAAGGAAAAAGTGTAAAGAAAATTGTAAGACAAATCAAATTGGGAAAAACTTGTCACATCTATTATAAAGAGAATTTTTCTAATATGTAAACAGCTACTTGCTAGAAATTAAGAAAAATGTCAAAAGCTTGATAAAACTATCAAGAAAAAAATTATGAAGAATAGAGAGTTCACATGCATGAAAGATATTAAATCTCATTCACATTAAGAAAAATGTATAACTCTGCAGTTAGCATTTTTTACTTATCAATTTGACAGAAATGTGAAAATGTATAATAACTGATGAGAAATACAATGATAATACCCCTAAATAGGAAAATTTGATAATTTTTAACAAAATGTCAGATGTCTCTGGCCCAGAGAGACAGTAGGAAACACAAAGTCACTAGAACAGGAGCATGCATGCAGTACAGGGTCCTCAGTGACTGGAGTGCCCTGGGTTAGGGGAGAAGAGCGGAAGCGGGTCCAGATCAGATGGCCCAGGGATGGAAGATGGAGGCTTGTCAGACAGCGACACCACACTGTAAAAACTGACTTCTGCTTTGGCTGCAGGGGAAAAGTTCAGAAAAATGTTAGACCTTTGGGTTGATTTTTATTGGATATGTTAAGCAAATATTTCAGAAGGAAGCGATAAGCTCAGGCAAGAATTGGCCCTTTAGAAGCAGTAATAAAAAAAGAATGGAGAGAATAGAGAAATTTGAGGCCTCCAAATGCTTGAAAAGCTCTTTACTACCAATTCCAACTAAGAATTAAATAAGAATGAAAAGCCTTTGAATGACAAAGTCCCTTTAAGTCTCGCTTTCTGGCAATGATCAGATTAAAGGTGTGGCCTTCTCCCTAAATCTAATGGTTTTATGTTAGGTGCCTTTCTGTTGAGAGAGAGAGCTGGGAACAAGAAGGCTTGAGTGAAGGCTGTGGGTATGTGTACTGACACAACTACCTAATGAAATTGCATCCATCTATGGTCTACTAAATTTTCAAGAGAACAGTATCATCAAAACACAACAAACCTCAGCTTAAAAAAAAAAAAAAAGACTTTTTTAAAAAAAGTTTTAAAAGTTTGCTTTTCGTTTTTTAAGTGTCAAAGTTCCACAGCCCTAGAAGTCATATTCCCTCAAATTGACTTGATTGGTGACCCTGGAAGATTTTAGGTGAGGCTAAACCTCCCAGAAACTGAACTTCACAGTCACAAGGACTAAGAACAAAACAAATTCCTGCCAGGAAGCAGCATCAGGTGCTGTCAGGAATTCCACTCACCCGTGGCAAAAGGCAGAGGCTTTGGCGATGCTTATCAGGGGCTTTCATCATTGTCATGAATTTCCACTTTCAAAGTGGAAATCTGAATTGTGATTATCTTGTTCCTGCTCTTCACTACTGTTCAGTGTGTGTGTGTGTGTGTGTGTGTGTGCGCGTGGTGTCCAGGGTTTGAATGGGTAGAGGCCGTACACCTGTCTTTAGTATAGGTTTCAGGAGTCATGCTTAGACCTAAGGAATAATGCAGTGCAGCACCTGGTGTTCTGACCTTTGAGACGCAGCACTGAATGAATAGCACTTTGGATTACCTCCCAGGAAGCACGACTGTGTGGGAGGAAGAACAGAACAGATAGCTAGTTCCAGAAGAACAGACAAGGGCAGCTATGCACTAACTCAGTTCCTTCCTCTCAGGCTACCTTTCCCAGGCTCCCTTGCCTGCCTCAGAAAAATATGTTTTCATGGTCCTATGCTTTCTTTCTTTTTTCCATCTCCTGGGGGGAATCTGCCCTCCAGGATAAGCTTGGAAGTCATGTGGTAAAGACGGCAGAACCTCTATCAGTCTGAATCCTTGAATGGAGCCGGGCCTCCTTCCTTCCCACCATCTCCAAAGTAATTCTGAGTAAAATTTGGCTTTATTAAGACTTTGAGACACTTACAGACAGTAAACCAGGAGCTTAACTCTTCAATGATATGTTCATGGGGAGGAACACTAGGTAACAGCACTTAGTTCAGTAGTAGATGGTTTAATCTGATGACCTAAGAGTCAAAGAGTGGTTTGTGAATGAGGGAGAAAGAATGGTCTGGAATTCTCAGTGATTACATAAGAAAATGGTTACTTGATTCTCCAGGCCTAGTGAAATGAGGAGTGTGGTCAAAGTAAATGTCCACTCTTAAGAACAAAGGGGAAATATGTCACCAAGGAATTGCTATGTTTTAAGTAAACAAGAATGTGAAAGGAAGATTGAAATGGAATGCTTTAGAAAATGAGAAGCAATCAGAAAAGGGAATGCACAAAGTAATGGAAATTAGAATCTGGGAAATGGGGGATGACCTTCGAATTCTAGGGTCTTGTGATGAGATGAAAAACTAAATGCTATTATTCTCAGTGATCTGTAGACAGGGAGGCCGTGATTGCTACAGAAAGTGTAAAGTATTGAGTGTCAGGATCAGGTCAGTTCTTGACAGTGACTCTTGCTGATGCAAGTCCAGAGTCCCATGAGATATGGCCTTACTTGAAGGGCAGGCAGTGTCCTGCCTCTGTGCTGGTCTACAGAGGTAGGCTTCATTCCCGTGTTGCAGAGGGTCACTTTTATTCTAAGTAGTCACTTTTATTCTTGCAAAGGTCATTTTTTTGTCTCCTCCTGTTACACACTCTATTTCAACTCTTAGTGAATTTTCTAGGTTCCTCCAGAAATTTGATCTCGTATATTCAATTTGCAAATTGACCTTGCATATTCTAAAGTTAAGCAGTGTTTTATACTCCTCCTGAAAAGCAGAAAGATCTCACAATGTTCTCATTCATATCACTGTACTCCTAATTATGCCATTGTTATCCAGTATTTTATTCCATCTTCATTAAGAAATTATTTTCATTCTTGTAAATCATCAACATTTGTTTAGATCTACCCATTGGTGGACCATTTTCTTTGTTCCTTGTTACATTCTGCATCTCAGAATGGAATGCACTTTTCTTTGGGATCACTTTTATTGTTCCCCAAGTACATTTTATAGAAGTGCTTTTAGAAAGGACTTTTTGAACTGTTTGTCTATTTATTCTTTGTTTTTTTTGTAAATATCTTTAATTGATGCTTATTTCTGAAAATGTTTTTCTGGTGCACAATTCTAGATTTTTTTTTAATAATATTTGAATTTATTTTGTTATATTCCTTTGCTGCTGATAAGCCAGCTGTAATTATATTATACTTTTAAATTATAATATTTTTCTTATTATAGGTTATGTTAGAATATGTTACTATATTATGCTTTTAAATTACAGTATTTAAACATCAGTTATCTTTCATTTTGCCATGTGCTAGACTCTGTTTTTTGATCTTGAGGAGGATTAACTTGTTTGGTTCATATAACAACACTAGAAGTGTAAGGCAGGTACTATTATTGTCATTCCTGTTTTACAAATGAATTATTTGAGGCACAAGTGGTTCACCATTTTGCTTGATGTCATCCAGTTAAGGATCCAAGCCAGTAAGTGAACACAGACTATCTGCCTCCAGAGTCCTTGCTCTTAGGTATTATCTATAGTGCTTTCCTTTGTTCCTTACATTTGTTTTTTTTTTTTTTTTTTTTTTTATCTCTGTCATTGGTATTCTGCATTTTAATGAGACTAGACATGCATTTTTTTCTTTAATCTTTTTGCTTAAGTCTTCATCAGCTTTCTTAATCTGTGTGTTGGTGTCTTCAATTCTGGAAATGTTTCCCACTATTTTTAAGAGAGTTGTCACATTCTTTTACTTTTTTCTTTAAGAACACTATTAGATGTATATTGAGTCATCTTGTTCTGTCCTCATGTCTCCTAGTTCCTTTATTTTTTTTATGCACTATATTCTGGATTCTTGATAAAGGTAATACTTGATTACCTTTATCCATGTCAAATCTGCTGTTTAGTCATTCCAAGGAGTGTCAAAATTACTTACTTTTTCATTTTAGAAGTTTTATCTAGTCCATTTTAAATAAAAGTATGCAAATTTTATATTCCATTCTTCTTTAATTGTAATTTTAATTTCTTCCTTTGTTCATTTACACATAGTAGGCATACTGTACGTTCTGTAGTTTTTATCTCTAATATCTGTAAATACGATTCTGTGCCTTACTATTTCCATGACTCACTCTTAAAAGTTTGTTTCCTTGTGATTATGTGATTTTTTAATGGTGAGATCATGTACTTTTGAACCATAATCTGGGAGAACTCTTTGAAACCTGGGTTTAAATTTATTATCTCTCAAGAGGCTCTGCATTTGCTTCTGGCAGGCACCTGGGAGCACTGTCAATCTAGGCCCATTTAGAGCAATGCTTTCAGCTTTGCAGGGTTTGGGGAATTTTTTTTTTTTTTTTTCCCCAGAGGTACACAGGCAGTATGAATTCTGACTTCCAACCTATTAAGTTTAGAGGTGGGATTACAGATCCTCAGGGGAGATATTTATCATATTCTGCTCTAGGCAGAATAATAAGTGAAGGTATGTATCTTTACTTTCTACCTCCATGGGCATCATTTGATGTCTTTTTCTTTATTGTAAGATAAGGGCATCAACCAGTGAAAATATTGTCTTTGAAGGACCTGGGTTATGGAGAAAATGTATTATTTAACTTCTAGTCATCTTATGGTCAACTCATGCATAACAACTCAAACTTGACTTTAAAAACAGATGTATAATTTGAGAGGAAATCTTATAAATTGCCTTACTGTCCTTTCAGTTCAATGCTACATGATAGATTTTCTCTAATAATCTTCTGGCACTCTCATTTAGGTTATACATAGAAGTCTCAATAAATGTTCATTATTGTTGACTGTTATTTGAATATCAGCATCACTAACTCTCAAGAACAATAAGAATGCAATGAGTTCTTATTGTATATGAGGCATTTTACTAGATACCAAGGGATAGGAAAGTACAGCAAACCAAAACAAAACAGTAGTGTTCTGACTTCATGGAACTTACAGTAGTGCTAGGAAAATAGCACTTAAAAAATGTAATTGAACCAAAGTGTGATATTGAGTTTTTTAACATCTCCTGTTTGACTGACATTAAGAGACCAGTCCATATCACTGATCAAAGACCTGTATACTAAGTAAATATCTACATATGAGCAATCAGTAGGATGTTTAGAAATATATGCAGATGAAGAAACCAGCAAATATCAGTGAGATTAGAATGACTCATTAGATATCCTCTAAGAAATCCTGATACATAGCTTAAAAAAGAAGAAGAAATACTGTACTTAAAGTGGAGAGAATCAAAAGAAAGACAGAAGTGGAATACTTTTTTTTTTTTTTTTTTTTAAGCTGGAGCTAGTTGAAATGGCTTAGTTTGACGAATGTAAAACAGTACTGCAAAGGGAACCAGAAGCCAGGAGAGCAGTGTCCCCAAGTAAGACAACAGTGACCATTAATGTAGAATAAATGTCCCCTGCTCAGTGCCTGGAAGGAAGAAGGAAGACCATGAAGAACTTGTGCTGAAACCTGTGGAGCTGTGTTGAAACTCCCCTGGCAACAGCTTCAGACCAAATGCTCAGGTCACCAAATGTCCACTTCCTGAAGAGAGAAATCTCTGAGCTAGGCCCCAAATATTTCCCAGTATTTGAATGTAGTTGATGTGATTCTCTCAAACATCCAGGATATTTCCATTTTTAAACTTTTTTTCCCAAATTATTCTTTTTTTATTTTTATATTTTACAGACTGCATTTTGATTCATTGTACACAAATGGGGTACATCATTTCATTTCTATGGTTGTGCATGATGCAGATTCATACCAAGTACATAGTAAGTAATCACACATGTACATAGGGTAATGATGTCTGTCTCATTCTACCATATTTCATATCCCCCCTCATTTCCCTCTTCATAATCTAAAATTCCTCCATTCTTCTCATTGCTTTCACAGTTTATTTTTAAGTGTAGCTAGTTTGTGGTAAAAAGAAATGTTTAAAGGAATTTTACTCGCTTTTGGCTCTGCTTTGTGGTGATTCTGCTACTTTTTGCATTATTTGGAAGTTCAGACATGGAAGAAAATGTGCAAAATATTTAGAAATTAAAAAAATGATTCTATGTGGTTAACTATAGGTATGAATGAGAACAGGTATGTTGTGACCTGAGAAATTCATATTTTTTAAATTATTTCTAAATAGTCCCTGAATTCCAAAAGCATTCTATATACAATGTATATTTTCAAATAACATGATTTACAACAAGATTAAAAGAAGAAAAGCAAGTCTGTAAAGGTAAGTAAGGCATGAGGTGCTTAAGACAAGTGTTGCTCTGATGAGATTATTATTTGGAAAAAATAATTTATATTGGGTACATAATACATAAGAAACATAGTCTGAAATAAAGAATACAGTTAGAATAAACTCTTGAAATACACTATTTTAAAAGTTCTCAATTTAAAAGTTCTCAGACCTAGAAATCATCTTAGAAATTAGTTCTATGATATTTATCTTATGAATAAAATCAACCTTATTAATTGGCATTTCAGAGTTTGGATTGAAATATTTCAGCAAAAAAAAAATGTGTGTGTGTGTGTGTGTGTGTGTGTGTGTGTGTATGTGTGTCTGCCTGTCTGTCTAGAATTGAAGTGAGGAAGGGATGGAGATATTTTATTTGGTCACCCTGTAAGAAAACACGAAGTTCTTTTGTTGGTCAGGGGTTTTGTGTTGATACCGAATCATGAACTTGAACAGATTCTGAATTAAGGAACCTAAAAAACCAAAAGAACGTTAGTACCAAAAAAAATTAAAAACCCTCAAAGTTTCAAACCCATGTTTAATTATCCATTCATCCATCTAAATGCAAGTATTTAAGGTCATAGGGATTGATTTTCAAGTGGATATGTAGTCAGATGCCATGAAATACGGTGGGTTGGGGGTGAGGGGAGCAGGAATCTCAGGAAGAAAAAAAACAAGAACAGACCGATAGATTCCACAGAGGTGGGCTTCGTTTCCTGCCAAGAATATGCCTTCCAAACATGGGGTACGGCTAGTAATGCTGCCATGCCTATCATGTGGAATTAACTTATCAGCTCAGCCAAAAACAGCAATGAAATCAAACAAATTTTAATTTAGTGTCCATCAGACAGCTGAATCACATCCAGAATGACACTATGATCTTTGCTGCCAAGAAATCACTCAAGAAATTAAAGTGAGATTAAGAACATACTTTTAAAATCATTTTCTTAATAAAAGAAATTTTAAAAACCATAAATACCTTATCTGTATTCTATGGTGTGAATTGAAATAGAGGGACCTGTTGAAAGCGAAGACAAAATCTTTGCAGTTTCTATCACTGATCCCCTTTTGTCAGGCCACCTGAAAGGAACAGTGGTGACCACTGTTCTGTTCTCCTTCCTTTTATCTATGTTACGTTGATCTCCTTGTTGGAAAAGCTGAGGTATTTGTTAGTCAACAATCAATAAGTTTTGACAAATGTGATTCATGCTTGAAAATAAAAATTAGGGGTTTGATTTGTGATTGGTTACTCTATAAATTTCCTTCATTTTAAAGAATAATTACAAAGAAAAAAATCTGAAATATCCATTGTGAAGTCTATCATTTAACTCTTGAATGATTTATCAAAATGTACATTTATTTCCCAAAGTCACCAGTTACCTCCTCTATTAACAGAAAGGTATTTATTTGAGGATTATGCTTCATTACTTTTAATAATAGGGAAGAAGCCCCTTCACAAATGAAAAAAAAAAAAAAAAAACAGAAAATCAAAACCTTATGTTGGTCATTCTAACTCTTCACTCTTCCCCTACAATTATGCCCAGGTCTAAAATTATTCTGCTCTCCCCCTTTAGCCCTCCCACTAGCCATTCCTAGAAGTCATGATGAGCCTCCGCCTGTGACGTTGGTGCTGGGAGCAAGCAGCTTATTGTATGACTCATGGTATCAAATGCTCATAGCCCTGCAGGGGAATGACAACCCCTAGTGTGGACTGAAGTTCAGGGTGCACAACTGGTTTTAGACTATGCAGTGATGTCGCTAACGCTCCTCAGCAAGGTTGCTCTCATGCTCCTGTGACACAGCTGTTTGTAGACCAAATCTTTCCAAGACAGGAAATAGACCCCCTGCAGCTGAAAGACAGTCCACCTTTTCCCCAAGAAAATTTGGCAGGAGCAATGGGTATTATCAGCCCAGCTCCTGGACAGTGTTTAGGTGACTCCCTGTTGGTTGCTACACATCAGATTGTTTACATAGACTTGGCTTCGACCATTCCTACTGTCCAAAGGTTGCAAGTTGGTGACCTTGAAGTAACTTTCTGGGTAGCCTTACTCTGTTTCTTTAGAAGTTTGTGAATATTTGAAATCAGATTATTTTGCATAATCTTGAAATACTTCCTGCCACACTGCTTATTAATTAGAAACAGTAAAATAACACGGCAGTGGAGAAACTTAGAAAACACCATCTTAACCATGTAACCAAGGTGAACATCACCAGTTAAAAGTTATCCACATAATGTATCCCCCCACGTGATTCGCTAATAAGTGCACATCAGCTTTGTGGTATTCTTCCCCAAAATGGGTAACCTCAATCTAATCAGGAGAATCCATTAGAAAATTCAAATGATGGGACACGACTCAAAATAAATAGCCAGTACTCTTCAAAAGTCACAGATATTCTAGAAAATATCACTGATTAAAGAGACCAAGGACACCTAACAATTAAATGAAATGTGCCATTCTAGATTCAACATGAGAATAGAAAGCAGGCCATTAGTGAATGTTGGGGAGGTATCCAAGATGACCATTGGGTTCAATTACCCACCAGAAGGATTCACCGGAGCATGAAAAAGCTGTTATAATCATATTACAGCTTATTACTGTGCAAGGATTAGGATTAAGCTCAGCAAAGGGAAAAGGCAAATGAGGAAATGTACAGAAGGGACCAGGCACAAGCTCCAACTGTCCTCTCCCAGCAGAGTTACACAGAAATTCTTAATTCTCCTAGGGACAATGTTCGGCCATACTGCTGTCAGCCAAAGGTGCTCCCCTGAGTCTCAGTGTTCAGGTTTATATTCTTGGGCAGTCCCTTCTATATGCAGTGCTCTATGACTGTCCTTAGCTGTTTGGTCTAAAGCACCTCCCGGAGATCAAACCAATGCTGGGTAACCCGAAGTGCAACATAGAAACAAGGGCTCCCCATAAGCCATGTGATTAGCATAAACAACCTAGTTATAAAGTATAGCCCAAGGTCTCTCCCCAAGCAACCAGAAATACTCTAATCAAATGGAATATTCCAAGGATTCAGAGGTTTCCTTCCTGAAGCCAGTCAAGATTCATTCCCAAAGACTGGTCTTTGAAACATGCAGGATTTGACAACTCAGTCCTACTTTGTTAATGCTTTCCTATACAATAGAAAAACTAGTCAAATCCAAATAAATCAGCATTTAATAGTATTGTACCAATGTTGATTTTTAACTGACAATTATAATATGGTTGTATAAGACGTTAAAATTAGAGGAATCTAGATGTAATGGGCTAAATCCAAAACAGTATGCCAGTCCTAACTGTCAGTACCTATTAACATGAACTTATTTGGAAATAGGGCCTTTACAAAGATGTAATTAAGATAAGAAATAGAAATAAAATAATTCTGGATTTAGGGTTATTCCTAATTCTAAAGACTAGTGTCCTTATAAGAGGAAGGAGAGGGAGATCTTTAGACACTGATAGAAAAGAGAAGTTCCAGAGGGAAGGCTGTGTGAAGACATAGGCAGAGATCAGAGTGAGGCATCTGCATACCCAGGAATTCCCAGGATTGCTGACAGTCACCAGGAGCTAGAAAAGGAATACATCCTCTCTCAGAGCTTCTGGAGGTCATTAACCCTGCAAAAACCTTATTTTCAAACTTTTGCCCTCCCAAACTAGGAGAGAATAAATTTTGGTTGTTTTCAGATACCAAGTTTGACCTAGTTTCCCTAGGAAACTTACACATTGGGTAAAGGACACTAGGAGAACACTGGGTTACTTTTGCAACTCTTCTGTAAATCTAAACTTAAGTCATTTTTGAAACAAATATTTCTTTAACTGTCGCCGCCCGCGGCAACAATCCCGCGGATATTTGTTACCGCCTGCAGCAACAATTGCGTGGGTATTTATTGGAGGTGGAATGGAAACTGAGCTATTTCTATTATCTTTCTCTTTAGTGCGCTGCTTTCTTGCTTGTTCGATAGTTTATAGAGGAAGAGAGGCTTATTTGCTTTTAGAGGAAGACAGGCTTTGCTTAGAGCTTAGAGGAAGAGAGACTTTACTTATCAGGAAAAGAGACTTGCTACATTTTCAGAGCGGCTACTATTATCAGAGGAGCTATTTCTTAAAGGTCTGCTGCTTTTTTCTTAGAGGTAGGTCCCTGCATCCTGTGATCTTCATTCTGTGAACTGCAACCTGCATTCTGCAATCTGCCATCATCAACCCGCAACCTAGAGGTGTCTGCTTAGTCCTCCACCCAGCGATCTATCAGAGGTGCTGCTTATCCGAGGTGCTTCCTATAGGTGCATGTCTTATATACCTAAGGCAGCCAATCAGCTTAGGATTAGCACAATTGAAGCACGCCCCTCAGTACCAATCAAGAAAGAATGAGGAATATCTGTTGACCACTAGCGCAGAGGAGACATTAACTAATCAGGCAAAAGTAGATCACGCCGTGTTAACACTAACTATGCGCCACCTCTTGGCTCAATGCCAGCCGCCATGTTAGGGTTACCCAAACATGTGTTCTGCATTTAACAAAACAGATGATTTTATGTGAAAATTTTTCAGCATACCTAGGGAAAAAAAAAACAAAACTGGAAATCTGCTGTTACCCAGCTTACTTTCACAATGGCAATGGTGAGTTGTGACTAAATAGCTGTGGTTCTCATTAGATAGGGCCTTTTCCACAGGGCTCACCACTCCCTGTTGTTTTGCACCTGGCCTGCCTTCCCTGTTTATGCTACTGCAAGAGCTCTGTAGGCATGTGCACATCTGGCCCCAGCTTTTGCCAGTCATCACGGAAGGACTGGAGCAAATTCAAAAGACATAGTCCACCCTTCTGAGACAGAGACAACTCTGTGGACTACCACCTTGTCCATATGATTGAGACACCAGGGTGAACTGTTCACCTGAGTCATCATGGAGTTGGTCACATGCTTCTTTAAAAACACAGAGAAGTTTCCAGAAAATATTTCAGCAATACCATCAGGTCCCAAGTGTCTGTCTTCAAAATGGGAAGTATGCCAGCTCCCACATTTGCTGCTTTCTGTGCTGACTTGAGCTTGTGAGAACTGAGTGACATGCCTCAAACATAAACTTCAAAGTATATAGGTTGCATGGTACACCTTAACTACACCCTACCTGTGAAGATACTGAGAATCGTATGAAGTTGTATTTTTGTTTATGCACCAGAGTTTAGATTTCCATAAACAATTCACTGAGAAAGAAAAATATTTCCCCATATATCATTTAATCATATTTTATTGAACCTTTTAAGAAAGTATATGCTTTAATTCTGTTCTTCAAAATAATGTAAACACTGTATAACCTTCTATATGCTAAGATTTTATGAAATTAAACATGGTTTCATATTAACCATGAAAGCATAATATATGTATTAGTAAACTGCATTTATTAGAGTAGGTTTCAAAATTGGCAAGGGAAGGAACAATTAAAAATAGGAGAAATATTCTAAGCCACTGTAGAATACAAGTATCTCCCTCAGTATCTGCTCTTCAAAAAGACTGGAGATTTCTTGACTTTGTACTTTATAAAATTCGGTAGGAATTAACAAAACTTAAATCATTACTACTTGCTAAAAGAAAAGATTACCTTCCCAAGGAAATTCATGAATTTGTTTGAGGAACTTACCTCAAACATGCAGGTTGTCAAGTTCAGCAAATATCTGAATGCCTGTTTGTTTTGGTCCCTTCACCAAAACATCACAAAGGGAAGAAAAGACCATTATTCTTACTTCCAGATGTCCCTTTCATCATCTGCCTTTGGACACAGGTGCAACTGAGATGTGTTTTTGGAGAATGGCTGTGGTTTCTTGCAAGTTGAATGCTTTCTTGAAGATCCCATTTGTCATTAGAACTCCCATGACAATTCCATCAATAATCATTCATTCATCTATTAAACACATTTTTCTTGTTTAATCACAACATGCCAGCACTGTTTGAAAAGTGAATACCACAATCAAAGGTCCTTGCTTGCTAATTAGGGAGATGTGCTTCAGAACAAGCAAGAAAAAAAAAAAAATCTGACAGGATCCCAATATAGAGAATGGGGACAAGGTTTATTATTTTTCCTTACTTAATCATGGAAATCACACAGATGAGAAGATATTTAGGCAAAGCCTAAAGGAGGGTTTAACTATGTAAAAATGAAAAAAAAAACAAAAAATAGGAAAAGAGATAACAATGGAGCAATAATAACATAATGTTAAGAATAACAATTGTAATATTAAGAATAATAACAAAATTTAGTGAATACCAAACATTCTTCTATAAGTATTATATATATATATATATATATATGCATATATATAATCTCATTTAATTCTCCTATTAATTCTTGAGGAGAATTATTAACCCAATTTTAAGTAAATTTATTCCAGTTAAGTAAATCATCCAAGACCTCAAAATAGAGACACAGGGAATTGAATTCACATTTGTCTACTTCCAAACATTTCCCAAAATCTATGTGACTACAATTTCTGATGAAATTTTAGTTATTGATACCTAAAAACACTGTATATGTTACCATTTCGTAGAATGACCTTTTATTCTTTCACATAGATTTTATCCTTTTCACCTTTTTTTTTTTTTTTTTTTTTTTTTTTGGATGGTGCTGGGAATTGAACCCAGGACCTTGTGCAATGTGAGGCAAGCACTCTACCAACTGAGCTATATCCCCAGCCCCTTTTCACCTTCTAAGCCCAGCTCAGGATCAACTTTCTTCTCTGCCCTCCAATAAAAATAATAAATTAACTCCTATTTCTGGACCTCATTATTGTACATCCTATACATTCAGCCTTCAAAACACCACATAGCAGGAATCCCTTGGGTTCCTTGAGACTTGAGTTAAGTGTGGTTCTCAACCTCAGAGTATACCAGAACCTCCTGAAGAGATTGGTAAGATAAAAGTTGTTGTCTTCATCTCCAAGACTTCCAACTCAGCAGGTATAGAGCACAGCATGAGGGTTTATATTTCCAATGTGCTGTAAGTGAGTCTGCTGCTGCAAGTCTGGGGACCTCACTTTGAGAACCACCGAGTTAAGGAACTTACCTGAATTTACTCAGTTTACAGATTGCAGAGTTCATTGGAATTTGTGCCCATTGGCTAAGCTTACCATCTTAACTAGTACCCTACCACCAATACGCTCTTGCCAGATTGAGTTTTTAATGATTTTCAAGTATTTGGTACTTAGTGTAATTCATATAGTTTATTGTTTTATTTCTCATCTCTGTAATCAGAGCACACATTATAAGTCGCTCCTCTTGACACACCCCCAGAGCATAGCAGTGTTCTGCATAACCATGATGATTAATAAAGGCTGGTTTTGATTTGATGACAGTCAACTCACCTCCTATTTGATTTATGCTATTTCACTCAAGTATCCATGACTCCCCTAGGCTAGATCTTGTAATGGAGGTTTCTTGTAAAGATATGGGTGACAATGAGAGAGAATTTTGGCAGGAATCTCAGCACAGCTTCATTGATACTGTATCTGAAAGGTTCTCTGGATCCCAGGCAGCTCTGGTTACCTCAGTAGCATTATTATTCTGCAGCTCTTCTGAATATGTTTGCTTCCCTATCAATCTACTTTGTATCTTGTTGCTGTCTAGTTGATTCTTTTCATATTCCAGATCAAATTCCTGAGAAAAATAGCATCTGATTGGCCTAGATAATTACTACTATCCCTATTTGCACAGGGCTTTTAATAACTGACAAAGTAATAGGCTCTGCTCTATCTGTGGATTGCAGCCCTTGGGTCAGGTGTCCATCCCTGGCCCAATCAATGGGGGTCATCTGGGACATCTGGGAAGGGTTTCATAGTCCAGAACATAATGGTCATGGGTACATCCTTGGTCAGACTGTGAGCAAAAGTTTCCATGATTGACATGTCTGATACAAAATCACTTTCTACCAAGTCTCCTCCTTGCATTACTTCTAATCATATAAAGTATTTTACACAAAGACTTTAAAAATATATTCTGTGACTCACAAGAGTTTTATTTTCTTACATTTTTTTATTCACTAATTCTTTGATGTGATTTCTCCTGTAGTTTTACATGATATATTATATTCTCAATGGAACATTATAATAAAGCTATAAAGAGTGAGGAATAACAGTGGAGAACTATTAATCCTTTATCCCAGAATGTGAGAATAGCATCTTAATCCCATCTCTCAAAGGGCGAGAATAGATATGAGAGGGAAGGTCTGTTTTAGGTAAAACGGCACTGACAGTATCATCAATTCATCTGTCTGCTTGCGTTTGCTTTCTTGGCAGAGCCAAAATGTAATAATTGAAACCTGCTATTCTTTAAACGTAACCTATATTTTCAGAAAAACTTGGACAGACATGTTGTTTTACCTTGGATGGTTTATACATTCTTTTAATTTTTTTCTTTTTTTTTTTGCAAATAGAATGCTGTAATACTAAATTTCCATAGTCACTTAGGCAAATATACAAAATCTAAACCAACTTATGCTTCTAAGAGATTTTATCTTAAAATTTGCTCCCATTACAAACCTACTTTTCAAAAGTCCAGACGTTTTAAAGCAAGGGTCCTGCTGTGTTATTATTTGTTAGTTGATGCCCTGAAATTCATGAAGACCTATCTCGAATTTCAGAATTTCATTCATCCATTAAACAGGGGTCAGAATGGCTTGTCTCCTGAAATCTGTTACTAAACTAATAAACTTTATTAACTTTCCTGCTTGGATTCCTCTTCCAATTTAGCAGTGTTCTGCTTTGGGGATTATCTCTCTATGCCACCACTTTTATTTTCTGGAACTCCTTAGAACTCACTTATTCTTCCTTTTTATTTATTTGGCTTGAATTTCTATGTCTTAGATTCTGCGTGCATTTCCTCAGAAGATTGTGATAAGAATTTCATTTCTTAAAATGCTCTTATAGATACAGGGTAAGATCCACTTGTTCATTCAGCTATTTCCCAGTGAGATGGGTTCATATGAGAAAATAGTTCACAGTTCTAGTGAATTATGAAATGTACATGAGCTTTATGAATGCTCTTATTCACTGTCATAAGCCTATTTCATAAATAAAATATTTAAATGCATGCTTCAAAGTTGAAAAAATGCTAGGAGAAAAAAGTCTGTTTCTATTGTGAGACATAATTGTCTAAAACTAGTCAAGAAAAAATAATTTTCTCAGACTTAAATTAAATCCTGTCAAAATGAATCCTTATTGCTTTCTCTATTGTCTAACACTGTTGACATCCTGGTGTCTGACTTCTTCTAAGGGCAGCAGAACAGAGCAATGTTTCCCAATGTGTCCATGTAAGTAGCCAGAGGCATGATGGTGTAGACTTGAAAATAAAAGAAGATTCTTGGCTATGTCTTTCTTAAAAAACATCACGTTGAGGTCATGCATCAAGAAGAGTGCACAGGATCTAATCAGTAGAGGTAAGACAGCACTAAAAGATATATACTTTTCATCTGTTATTTGAAGCAAAAGGTAGAAACTTAATTTAATATTACCTGTAAAACTGCAAAAGGAAACTCTCTCTTAGGAGGCGTATTATGACCAGTAACAAATTCCATGAAACCCTTTATAGGAGTTAGGGGGCAGGATGAACATCTGGATTCCCTCTGTACTATCAAAAAGCCCTGGGTTTAGCCTCTTAGGAATTTATTTATTCATTTTTCCAGTCAACCATGAGATTACAAAGAGGGAGGTGAAAAAAGGGTGAGAAAAATAACTTTGATATGATTAAAACCTCCTTCCGGGAAAAATGAATATAATATGATCAAACAAAAATGAAAAAGAATAAGGATGCAATGTTGGAATACTACGAAATGACAGTTAACAAGCTGTATTTGTTATATCACCCAATGAAGTGACCTCTTGGCCCTTATTCCTTGGGCACATACATGAATCAGAACAGAATACAGAGAATCATTTCATCTACAAAGAATCAGGATTCCCACCTCCCACGCATCCACACCCCCATTCATTCCTAGCTACTCCTCATTGGACTGAGACCACAGGAACTGGAATCAAAGAGGAATTTTTTAACTTGTGAGAATGAATTGTATCATGTTACCTTATTTATGACCCAGCTGAATTTTGTTCAGTTCTGCAATTCTCAAAGTTGGCCTGTAGAATAATACATTATAGAGAGTGAGTGGGAAACATTTCCGAGGAATCTCCTGTCCAAGTTTGCACTGTGTAATTTAGCCTCAATTAACTGCAGAGGACTAACAGAATAGAAGGACCACGGTCTATAATTTCCAGCGCAGCTTCAAAATAAAGATAACAATCCGAAAAGCTTTTTGTCTAATAGTTTCACCTCCTCCTAAGCCTGCCAAAAAGTGGTCTCTCTCTTTTTTTTTTTTATAATAATATTACAAATACCTGAGGCCTAAGGAAGAGTCAACTTTGTTTTTCTTGCTACTGAGACAAGTAAATAGTAATAACTTCAGGAAATGGCAACTCAGAAATACGTGTGAGTTCAGAGTGGATGTTCGTGGAAGCCTTCTACGGATTCATTTTACTCTGTTTAGTCTACAGAAGAGTATGCATTAAGCGTCTGCCATTTTAGGTTATAGCAACATGTTTTTACCTTTTTATCAGAATCTCTTTAGAACCTGTAATTCAGATGTAAACACTAGAAAATACAATAACGATATTAGTTATCACTCCTCAAGTGTCTCCTCCGTGTTACAGGAATTATATCAGGGACTTTACAGGACCCTTACAACTCTACAACCCACACTTAATTGCCTATTTATAGATGAGGGAATTGAAGTTGAGGAATTGAGGAACTTCCCCAGGATCACCCAACTAGTAATGGATCAGAGATCTAGGCCTGCTTCACTATAAAGCTGAACTGCTTGTCTGTTTTTGCTTCAAAAAGCATTAACATATGACATCAATAACCAAATAGGAGTAATTTACATTGGTGGTTAAGCCAATCTTGATGGAACTAGGGATAGAATTTCCATTCACTTTCAAACCATGTGGAATAATACTACCTTTATTTTCCTAATATAGTTCTTTCAGGAGATTAGATTATATCCTCATTACCAGAGGTTAAACCTGCTTTTAGGAAAGATGCAATTCACTCTTGAAAAATGCTAAAGCAGAGCAGAGAAATTTAAGCTTTGCTTTCAAAGACTCATTAAACTACGCATGTACAATTTAGGTTTCAATATTTGACATTCTTCTCTTTCCAACCTATCCACAAAACTCTTCTTTACTCTAATGCCTCACCCCACCTAACTTTATTTTAGAAACAGTTTAGACGTAGGCAAATTAAATTCCCTTTAGAAGTATGCAAAACTTTCATTATTTTACCCAGACCATTTTCTGTCTATAACAAGAGTAAAACTGCAGGAATTTGATTCCCATTCAGTTTGGCCCCTGTCCAAGTTGGTTATATTTTCCTTCGCTCCTTCTCATTGTTGTTGAATGCAATAGGCTCTCACAGAGCTAGATTTGGTGGGGCAACACCACTTCCAATCTGAAACAGCTGCAGAAATATTAGGAAAATTCTATTTATAATGATTAATAGCAAGTTTCTGAAAGAACAGAAGATTTACCAACAAATCCCTGGGATTTCTTTGAATCCCCCAAATTCAACAATATCAGAATTCTATATTTTCTCCTAAGACTCTTCTAGGTATGCGTGTTATGAGTAAAACATAACAATAAATTATGACCTCTTTTAACCATGTTAAATCTCTTTATGACTTATTTATAATTCATAAATCTATGGATGATGGAACTTTGACTTTTATTGGTAAAAATAAATCCAAAATTGTTGCTCACAACTCTCAATGACTAGAACCTTAATAGTCTATCATTCTTGAAATGAGCCACTTGTTTTGACCTTTCATTATACCAAAGAATCAAAAGAAATCTAGTAATGAGATTTCTTCTTTCTTGAAAAACCAAGCAAATACACCCTATTTTCATTTTAATTCACCAGATTTATGGAGAACCCTTTCCAATGATATACCTATACCTTGATTACTCATATATATGTATGTTAGTAAGACAACATTTACATATATTGTAATATTTTCTGAGGGATAATTAAAATATATCAAGTATGCAAAAAAATTAAAGTTTTATTGAGCAGGAATTGTGCAAGAACTTCATGTTTCTAAATTTACACACAAGAAATTTGAGACTTAGAGAATTCAAGTTATAACCAAGGATGAAACCTCGACTTAAACCTTATTCAGTCTGACTTCAAATGCCTGAATTTAATGTATGAGTAAAGGCACATACATTACTTATTACAGCAGGAGGCAAAAATAATAATAATAATAAGATCATAATAGAAGTATGCAAATCAGAAAAGTTCCCATTAAATTGGAAGGTATGATGGAGGTCATAGATTGTGAGTTGGACCATGAAGAATGGAGACCTTTTTGAAGCTACTGGAGTATTCAATATTTGGGGCTATCCAAAGGTGGGGCATGCTTGAGAATGGCAAGTTCTTATTCCAAGTTCTGACAATAGAAGGTGCTGGAGGGAGACTGTGAGGCTAAAAGAAAGAAGGGATTAGTTCCTTCCTGTTTACTTTCACTTCAACATAATCTTAAAAATGCTTCTTCAGTCAGGGGGCAGAAGTTAGTTTCTAGAGGAATAGCAAAATAATTTCAGTTTTTGTTTTGCCACATTACCACAACTAACTTTTGGTTAGCTTTGTTAAAATAAGTATATATAGTTTTGTCTCCTGAATGTACACAGATACACACACTCACAGGTTAATGTCTAGACCAATTACTGATAAGAAAAATGGAATTACCACAATGGGTTTATTATTAATAAATATTCAATATTTACACACAAAGTCTCAAAAAGTATACATGTGGGCAGTATGTGCATAACATTGTGAGGGAGGATTCTGCCAGCAAAGAGGCAGAGTGAAAGGGCTATGTCAGGAACAGCCACACACACAGAGGTGAATGGGGGGTAGCTAAGTGAAGAAAGAGGGAAGAACATTCTAGGAAAGAAAGTATGTTGGATGTGGGAGGGGCCAGAGTTGGGGGAAGCTACTGTTTAGTCAGGAACCTGAAGGAACCATGGTGTGACGAGTGGTGATAAGAGTTGAAAAAAGGAAAAGAGATGAGACTAAAAAGTCTACATATTCAGGAATGAAGTACTTAGAAAGTCTGGGAATTCAAACCTAAGTTAGAACACTTGTGAAATTTATAGAAATGGAGATGTTAGGAAAAGAAAGGAATAAATAATAAAAATTCATGTTATGTTGAATATAATGGGTTTGGGGTACTCTCCTGCATCTAAGTTTTAACTAGTATGAGAAATCATGTCCTTGGTCATCAACTAGAAGTCAATGAGGAAGCCATTAGAATAGAAAAAAACATAAAGAGAAGAGAAAAGCTAAGGGTGAACTTTGAAGAATACCTATATTTGAAGGGAGTAAGAAAGGAGGTTGTGGTCAGAGTCAAATCAGAGATGAGATTGAATACTTCCCCAGGAATGTGTGCATTAAAGACAAATCACCAGTGAATGCCTGAAGAGAAACAAAGATAAATTAAGTAGAATTAAGGAATTTTGATAATCACAAGACCAGAACAACAGAAGGGTCGAGAATCTGGAATACTGAAGTCACTGATGTTAACAACAATGGAAGGGAAGAAGAAGATTTAGAAACAGGTACTGAAGTCATGGAGGGAGTGGGCAGACTTACAGATGACCAAAAAAGGAACATAATGGAGGCAGTATGCAGTCTAGAAGGTATTTCTAGAATGATGACCAAACAGAGAGGATGAAAGGATACATAGTTTATTCTCCAAACACCTGTGGTAAACTGACAAGTAGTTCAAGGGAGCCCAGAGTTCATTACAACATCTAAGCTTCCAGGGATAATTTGGGGATAGAAAGAATGGATATTTAAGTGAATGCTAATGCTGGGGATTGTATCTTAGCACTTCCTTTAGTGTTTCTTCTTTTATTCATGTTCTGGTCGACTATCGCTATGTAACACAGTTTCTCCAAAACTTTATGACTGTAACAACCACCATTTTATTTAGTTTTATTTCATAACTATTTGATAGAAGTCCAAGCAGGGGTCCACAGCTTATTCTTTTGTTCCACATGGCTTCACTTAACAGCAGGGTAGATCTAGAGGAGATAAGATGATGTTTTGAGGCAGATGGCAGTAGGGCACCTCTCCTCCATTCATTTTCAGACTCTCTCCACATTTAGAGTGGTCTGACTCAGGGCTCTGAGAGTGCATGTATCAGAAATCAAGCAGAAGTTGCGAGACTTCCTATGACTTTGCTTTAGAATTTGACTTCCATTTCATTCAGTTGGTTAAGTATGTCACAAAAACCAACTCAGAAACAAACGTAGGAGAATACACTCTACTTCCTGATGGAAGGGAGAGTGGAAAATCTATGACTTTCTTTAATCTGCCACTCATAGGAAAAGCTTTTAATGCCACGTTCCTTTTTATTAAGCAGCAAACCTTCGCTATGCAAGCATTTTTAGGGTTGTGCTGTAGTCTGGATCATAAATGTTCACCAAAGGTCCCTGGATTAAAGGCTTGGTCCACAGTTTGGCACTGTTGAGAAGGAATGGAAACTTTAAGAAGTGGAATCTTATTGGAAGTCTTCAGGTAATTAGGGGTATGCCCTCAAAGGGAATTGTGAGAGCCCAGTTTCTCCCTCTTTTTCTCTTTCTTGCAACTTTTCTTTCACTCATAACCATGAAGTGAGCAGGTTTGCTCTGCTATGTGCTCCCACCATGATGTGCTGCCTCACCACAGACCCAAAAGCAATGGAGCCAATTAATCATGGAAGGAAGCTCCAAAAGTGTGAGCCAAAATAAACCTTTCTCTTTGTAAGTTGTCTCAGGTATTTATCATACTGACAGAAAGTTAACTAACACAGGTTCCGTGATTTATTTAGACATAAGGCATCTTGGGGTAGAACTAATATAAAGAGACGAAAGTGATTTCATCGACTCTATTATAAGCTGTGTTGCTTTGAGTGAATCATTTAGTACGTCTCAATTTGCAAATAAGTTTACTATATGTACTTCTCAAGTTTTTTTCAGACTCATATAATCATCCTCATACAGTGCTTTTAAGATAATGACAATATAAATACAAAATATAATCATTACTTTCTGATATCATAGAAATCCTAATGGTTTTGCTTTGCAAAGCACTGGTTTCCTAACTGAATTAGGATGAGTCCTTGGGTAACTAGGGGCTATCAACAAGAGTTCCAAATCTCTTAATATTTCACAATACTTGGGGAGTGTCCCTTGGAGTCTGCTGACAAACGCTGCATACATGACACCTTTGATCCTCTAAAATGGCCACTCCATGTGAATTATGTGAAAGCAAGTATCAATACCCCTTTTCTCAAGAAAATCCTAACTTATTTTGTCACATGGACATTTTCGGAGTGAAAACTTCAGCCTGAATCCCATATCAACAAAGATTTTTATCAGTATAGCTAATGAATCAATTAGCAGCTCACCATTTGACAGAGAAATTGGTTTAAATGGAACCACTTTAACAATGATATTTATGGTGATTGTTCTTAAATACATGAAGCATCTAAAATAGCCAAATTTATAGAGCCCCGCCTATGTATCAGTCACCTTTGTGGGTACTTTGGACCAAAAACTGGGAAGGTCAAGATTGGAGGGCATGATCTAAGGAGTGAATACAATTATGTATTGAGGCATCTAAAGTGAGAAAGAAGAGAAATAGGTCTCTTCCCCAAATAGAGACCTTGAGACAAAGGTTTAAATGCAGTGAGGGTATTTGGAAGGCCATCTAAGAGACATGAATGAGGAAATGCAGAAGTAAGGAATGAATACAAGGAAGCCAGTAAGCCCAGCAAAGCTATGCACCCATGATCAATCTCACTGGGGACAACATTCCTCAGAATTGTCCTACTTTGAAAGATAGAGAGCCTGGGGCATTATTCATTGGTTCTATCTCCACTCTATGGGGTACCCTTGGAGATACTATGTGTCATCTCCCACAAACTTCCAGATTGTGCCGCACTGCAATAGAGTAAGATCCTGTGACACCAGATCTGGAAGGCTCTTGGAGAAGAAAAGATACACAGGGAAGAAGAAAGACACAAGTGACTGAGATGGGAATCTGCCAGCATGCTGGGAGCCCTGTGCAGGTGAACATAGTTGGGTGAAGGGGAAGCAAGTGAGACATAAACACTTTGTTTCAGAACACCAGAAGAAATAAAGGGAAAAGGAGGAGGTAGTGTTGGGTAAAGGCTTAAAAGTGATATTTTGGAAGAATGACAGTTAATCCTAATAACAAAGTTCAGTATATGACAATAGGATTAACAGCCAAGTAGAATAAGGATCAATGAAAGACAGATGAGGCAAATTTTAGAGTAGAATTTTGAAAGCATCTTCTAGAAAGGGTATTTGACCCAACAAATTATAAGAGCAGTATTGTAGAAGGTACTAGAGTCAAGAACTAAAAACCTCTGAAAACTACAAAATAATAACCAGGAGAAATATAGATGAAAGCAACAAAGAAGAATAATGTCTGGTAGTGTCTGATGATCTGAAAGTGAAGGGATTTCCAGGAGCAAGGTGGGGAGAACAGTCATGAGGCATCAACAAGGAGGTTGGATGCACATTCATGCCACTTTTGGGCCCAGTTGTCAAAACAGTGTAAAAAAGGGAACAGTCCCACTGAGGATAAGAGCCAGCAAAATCATGAAGCCGAAGGGAATGGGCAGAACATAGATTTAAATGTGTAGAGAATTTCATTGTTGACTATTCCTGATTTTCTGGAGGTCCTGATAAAAGATTTCAGGGATTAGAGATGGAGGGGAAATAAAGTTAGGAAAGGGAATATGAGGAGCCAATCAAGATAAAGTCAGAGGATGTGTCTTCTGAACTTCGTGTGGTTTTATTCTTATAGTGTTGATGTGTAACCTCTATGAAAAACCAATTTGTCATCTACTTCATCATCTTAATTTTTTCCAATCCAACAATTTAAAGAGTCAAAGTGATTAATTATTTATAAAACTGAATATATTGTCAAGCAAAAAATTGGAGTATACTGTTTGAAAAATATAATATTGATTGAAAATAAGAACCATACTTCTCAACAACACATAGATTGAGGAAAAAATATAAAATAAAACATATTAACTAAGTAATAAAGAAAAGGTAGTATAGCAAAGCTTTGGTGATGCACTTGATGGTTCTTAGAAGGTAATTTGTGGCACATGATGTTGAAATAAAAAATTAAGAGAAATTGAAATTAATGAGCCATGCATACAACTAAGCATGCAGCTCATACATTTAAAAAAATCAGTAATATAAACCCAAAGAAAGTAAAATAAAAGAAATAAATAGAAGGACAAAACTAATAAAAAAGGCAAACATAAGGAGAAAAATATAAACATAACTTTGTGCTCTAAAACAAGCAATTGAAAAGTACAGTGAGATTGTAAGAACCAATGAAAAAATCCAATAACAAGATTATTCAAAGATACATTACTGTAAGTGTTCCAGACATGAAATGATAATAAAGAATGTAATAAGTGACCTTATCAATACATTTACATATGAAGACAAATGAAGTGAGCATATTCCTAGAAAAATATAACTAGTAAAAACAAATTCCAGGAGAACTGGATAGCCTAACAAGTCCTGTAACCAGAAGTAAAGTGAACTAGTAGTTTCCAAAAGTTTTGCACAAAGATCCAAGTTTTCTCAGCAAGTTTTAACAAAAATCTAAGGAGACAATTCAAGCCTTACAAATCCTTCCAGAGACTTAGAAGGTAGCATAAGAGAATATACACATGATTATAGGATAAGGATAGCTTATTAAATAAGCAAAGCAACATTGTTTTAAGGTAAAAATTGATAAATAAACCCACATTAAAATTAAGAATCATGTTGATCAAAGGACACTGAAGAATGAAACCAAAATAAGTCACTGATAGATTTTGTTCTTGTTGTTGTTTGTTTGTTTTGGTGTTTGCCACACTTAAAATTGAAAAGTTTAGTATTATCTATATATATATATGTGTGTGTTATTTATATATATGTGTGTGTGTGATTTATACATACATTTATTTAGTTATATATATATTATATATATATATACATATATTATATATATCATACAAATCAAAATGAAAATGCGGAAATCTCCCTTCCCCCCCACATAAATGAAATACTTGAATGGACTCATCAAAAAGAGGAGAGGATATCCAAATAGCTATTAAGTACATGAAAAGGATCCAAACTTATTCTTATAGAAATGTAAATTAAGATCACGATGAGAAAGGGTTATTTACTGAATGGGAAAATAGTAAAATACCTGGCAAACCTGAATGTCAGCAAAAGTGAGGAAACACAAGAACTCTCATAAATAGCTGGAATGTATACTCCTTGGTACAACCATTTTGGATAAAATTTGGCATCATCTAATAGGGTTGAGTATACATATTCTTTTACCTAATAATTCTCTTCTGGGTATACTCACCATAGAAATTTATGTATATGCAATCTAAGGCATATACATATATATATACATATACATATTAGTGCTCATTGATGAATTGATCATCACAGCTAAAAAATTAGAATAAATCTAATGTCCAATAATAGATCAATGAACAAATACATTGAAGCAGATAGAATGAAATATTATGTAAAAATAATAATCCTTACTACAGATATTCCCTCAAACACAAAGAAATCTCACAAACACAAAATTGAAAAAAAGTGAAGCAAGAAAAATATATGTAGTATGATTTTACTTGTGGAAATATCTGTAAGATCCAAAACCAATTTATATTCCTTGGATAGGCACCAGAAAGGGAAATTTGCACGATGTTAGTCACTAAAGTTGAAGAGTTTGTAATCAGGTGGACACACAGGTGACTTCTAGGCTATAAACCATGCTCTAGATCATGACCCAGGAGAAATTCCATAAAAATTGACTGAGTAAATATTTGTTGCATTTCACATTCATATTTTATATAATTTCCTCTGTGTATATCAGAATATTCTAAATGTTAGCAATGAAGATTTGATTAAATTATCTTCACATTCATGAGACAATTTATTCTCAAGACCCAAGATATCTGTTGATCAATAACTCTACTGCAGAGTTATCTTTGTAATGCTGTACATTTGGGAATTATTGTATGAAATGGTCAAGCATTTACTGTATTTTTCTAACTGGAGCAAACTTCTCATCTGTCTTCCACTAAATTTAATTACTTCTACAGATGCTTTACTAAGCTTATCATAGTTTCTATGGAATTGCAATGTCCTGAAACATCTGGAAGTAAATTTTTTTTAATTAATAGTAACATTTTTATCATTTTTTAGAGTGTTGTCTATAATCCTTTCTTTCTTGACAATCCAAGAATAAGTCTAGCAGTTTCTCTTTGGGGAACTTTGTCCCTCAGAGCATTTGAACTTGGTAAGAATGAGGTATCTTAAGCTAAGTCACCACAGCTGATTTCCATGTGCTATTTCTAAAGTCTTCCAACAATGACTGCAGAATTAGAAGCTTGTGTTTGTGTGACACTGTTAACTTTGTTGATTTCCAGGATACCTCTTACCTTTGCACTCTCTCGCACTGACAGGAGCACTGATAGATTTTCATTCACGTTTTCTACTAGTCTCTTGTCTGAGTGAACAGCTAAAATATTCAAGTTCCTAAAAGTCAAGCCTGCAAGCTCTGTTCACATCTATTTTCATTATGCTTAGGGAATTCTAAGCTACTCTTTTTTTTTAACTAAACCTAGCTAAGTTATAAGGAAAACTAGAATTTCTCTTATATTATCAACTTTTGTATCATTTTGACCACACTGCAGGTTAATAATTTCCCTATATTATAATCATAGGCTGATTATCTCCTGATGGGCAGCAAAAATTTTCCTGTGCTGAGATTCAATACCTATCAGAAGAATTTTATTTCTAGAAAACTTTCTGACCATGATGACCCTTAAATTTAAAGAGTGAACACATAAACATCATTGGTACACTTTAAATTTCTCCCTACTCAACCTGTGGTTTTATCTTATCAGCCAACCAATTGAATTTTAAGAGTTTTGGCTAAGAGAAGCACAACTGCTTTGACTGATCAAATTATTCAGAGTACTTTGTTCCTACAAAATAATTTACTTCAGTCTCTGGGAAAATAGTGATTTAGTCTTGCAGTTTCTTTCTGGTTTTTAATACATAGCTTTCTTAGATGACGTGCTTGTGTTTTAAGTTTTATTTATTGTAAGTGCTTAGTAACCCAAGCCACAAAATTGCAAAGACCTTATTCCTTTATTTTCCCAGTTTCTCTTTCTTTTTCTAAAGGTGCCAGCAACAAAAGGACATGTAACTTTATCCTTTCTGGTTGCTAATACTTTACCTTGCAGATTCTAGAATGGCAAGTTTTATAATTGCTGCTATTTTTCACCATTCTTTTCCCTTTTTGTGCTATTAAGTGGTGAGTATGTGTTTCCTAATTATATTTTTAAATAAAGTTCCTTTAAGTTGACAGAGGTTAAAGAAACATCCAAGCCAAAGTGTTTTGGACTTTGGGTTTTTTAAACAGGATTTGGCTTTGCAGCTCAAGAAATGGGCCACTTCAAACTTTCCAGGTTTTCTTTTCTAAGGTCCTTCTATAAAATAGAAATCCTTTCATCCTTTGAGAAGTATTTAGGCTGTTTTTACTTGGTAGAATAAAAAAATAAGTCGGTTAAAATTTTATTTGGCATACCCTGAGTGTATGCATGGAGGTTGCAGATGAACAATGGTATGATATAGAAAAAATAAACTGGAAATTACAATTACAGTAGACAAAAGGACAGAAATCACAGACTCATAGGGCTCAATAAGAAGTCTTAATAATTCAATTTAAAAATCAAAATTTAGATTTCTCTACTGCTTGCTGATATATAATAGATCTAATCATTCTCTCTATTCTTCTGTCCTTATTTTTAGGAAAGTAAAAATTGTTTTCTTTAAATCAGCAGAGCTGAATTCCTGGACTTTTCTTAGTCCAGGGTGAATAGGAAGAATCCCTAATAATGTCCTATTAAAAACTATGACTGTCCCCAGCATCATCCAAAGTTCCAGGAAATGTACATGGTATTCAACAAATGACCCTTTCCATATATTAGAGAATTCAGAAGAGAGGGATAGCTAAATTTTACATAGAGAAAAATTTCATAGTATAAGTCACAGCATTTTTGTTTTGTTTTGTTTTTTAACTACTTCATTTCCTATTCTCGGACACATCAGTTTGTCTGTGTTCCAATTAAAATGTGGCATCGTGTCCTAAACATACCACATTGTACGATGTGAAGAGCACAAAGCTGTCCCAGTTTTGCCTGTGCTTGTTTCACCCAGGGTACTTCTCCTGTAAGTCTTTCTCATACCTTTCTCTTAAGCCCTATCAAACTCACTTAAATCTACACATTGAAATGTGGGGTACTAAATTACTCCTATACTTTGAACTTGACTTTGAACATTGATCTCATCATTTCAGAGATAACCCTGCTGTTTTCCATTAGCTACAACTTTATCAAGGTTGTAATTGGAAATATTGAGTAGAACAGTGCCAAAGATAACATGGTTTGAATTGATTTTTGCATATGGTTCTCCAATTAGTTAAAAAATCTACCTATCCATACTATTTTCGAATTCAAAATTTCTCCAGTTGATCAAATACTTTATTGAATTTAGGGAGAACTATACCATTGACCCACAATAAAGAAAGGAAATTAATTTACAACTAGTTTTCTCATTTCCCCTCATAAATTTAATGATTACGAGTTGTCTTTTTAAACTTATACACCCCATCTTTTTGTTCAGTTATATTATTTTTCCTTATTTTATTGGTGCATTATATTTGTACACAATGGCAGGATTTATTATTACATATTTGTAGATGCACACAATCTAGCAATATATTTGGCCAATATTATTCCCCTATCTTTTAATAATCTATCCTGGAATCTTTCCCAACACCACTAACAAGTTTATAGAATTTACTTACTTGTGAATTGCAAAAATATTCTGGTCTTTAGTATCCCTGTTTTTGCATAACAATTTCTAGCATGAGGCCCTAAATTCAATTCCCAGTACTGGGGGAGCGGGGAACAACAAAAAACACTTTCTGAAGATTATGCAGAGGCTCAGCAATGCCACACACACACTTTCTCAGTGTTCTATGTTCTAGTCTGTAATTTTTTTTTCCGTTTAGGAAATGGAGATGCACTTAAAAGATCTAATAATTCAGAGAAAACTGTTCTAGAACAAAAAGAAGGAGAGAAGTATTATATTCATTAAATGAAAGAAAACCATCTACACTTGAATGTAACTAACGTAAGTTTGCTTTAGGTGAAAAAAAAAATGGAAACAGTTTTCACTCCAAGACTTTGTTTTCACATATTTCCTCCTATGAAGTTATTTCTTCTCCCTTTGCCCGAGCAACAAAACCTGCTTTCAGTCAAGGATCTGATATAACCAGATATTTTAGTGTGACTTTAAGTCAATTTGCTCTTTCAAAGGGAGTATTTGTGTCTTAATCCCCATTTCTCTTATCTTCGAGTGTGGAATTTAAATCTAGGTCCTTTACTAAGGGAATTTCAAGTACCAGAGAGCAGGTGGGGAGAATTCAGGTAAACTGGGGTGGGGGAGTAGATTCTAGGTAGACCTGAGCTCACACCATTTGACTGCTACATCTTCCTTGGGATTGTAACCAAAAACCACCTGGACCAGAAAAGAGTCAACAGTTCAAGGAAGATAGGAAATCTGCCCTACATGTCAGCCAAGTTTTGACCCTTTTGTATCTGAAATATGAGTTTGAAAATATATGCCTGTATTTATCTTCAAAAACATGAATCTTAAATTTCTGCCAGTAATTCAGCACTAGCTGCTAAAAGGTTGCAAGAGGGAGGAAGGTTGCATGGGGAAGAAAGCTGAAAGAGACTACAAGTTCAACTCAGAATGTTTCAGCAACTGGGCTCCTGCCCTTGTGCCATCTCCTCCTCAGAATGGTTATTATGAATGGTAACACTTTGGAAACAATAAAAATTTTCAGGCATAATTAAATCATGATTCATACCTAATAAAACTATAATAATCACATTTCCAATTGAATTCAACTTTCAGTCTTTCAAATAATTGTCCACATAGTGTATCTCCTGGAACTTATTGTCTGGTAGCCTATCATGACCTTCCTTAAGTCAATTTTTGTACATGATTTTAGATGGAAACATTTCACTCTACTGTCATTTTGACTGGTAAAAATGGACAATGCGACGTTTTTTATTAACTGCTAGCTCAGTGCCATTTGTGTTGTAGGTCAGATATTGATGGAAAAATAAAACTACCCCAGGAGAATTACTCAATGCTCTGAGCAATGAGATATCCTGAGTGATTCATGATCAAGAAAAGCATTAAATATGAATTCAAACTTCATATCTCAAATTTTGGTGATTTCATTTATAATTCCAGGAAGTTGGTGTGTTGTCAATCATGTCCTTTTACTGCTTCAGATAGTTTTGAAATTAGAAAGCCTCAGAAAAATGACATAGATAATGCTAAAGTATACCCTTGGCAAATAAGGAAACAGATTTGAGTACTTAACACCTATTCCAATTGTGAATTTGCTATAAGAATTCTGATGCAAATTTTTTAGGTTAAAAAAATAAAGTTGCATTAATCTATTAGTGGGGTGTTGCCTTTTGAACATACAGCAGGAGATATGTAGGCAAAGTCACAAACTTGCAGGTAAATCATGGTAACTCATGACAGCTTCAAGGTAAAAATTACTTTTTAACCCCAACACTATAGAATATGCCAAATACCTCAGGTTGATTTTGAACATAAGAATAACTTTTATACATAGTTTAGAATTAATAATCTAGTTTCCTAGTGAAATAGAACAAGTTCAGTATAGCAGTTCTCTTAAAATACTATCAAACATATTTTGTTCTTAAGAAAAATATTTGAGCAAAATTTGGAGTGGGAGCAGAGTGAAATAGAACTATTTTTAGGTGGAGTGGAAGGGAATTATTTCAGCAAATACATTGCCTTGGGGCCTTTTCTGAATAATCTTTTAAAGTCAAATAGTTCTGGGAGAAACAATTATCCCCATAATAGAGGTAAGAACATTTAAACTTGGGCTGGACATGGTGGCTCAGGCCTGTTATCTCAGCACCTCTGGAGTCTGAGACACAAGGATTTCAAGTTCAAGGTCAGCCTTAGCAACTTCGTGAGGCCCTAAACAACTAAGACCCTCTCTCAAAATAAAAAAATAAAAATGACTGGGGATGTGGCTCAGTGGTTAAGCATCTCTGAGTTCAATCCCCAATACTAAAAAGAAAGAAAGAAAGAAAGAAAGAAAGAAAGAAAGAAAGAAAGAAAGAAAGAAAGAAAGAAAGAAAGAAAATTAAAGATTAGAGATATTAAATAGTCTGCCCAATATTACTCAGCCAGTAAGTAGTCAAATCAATTCTGTCAACTCTAAAATCCATGCATTTTCTGTTGCACCACCCAGATGTTCAACAAGAGGAAAGATGGAGATAAACTGCAATTTATCAACTCCTGGGAGTTTTATACAACACTACATTTATACTTTTGAAGTTCAAAATCATAGGAAACATTTATAAAAACTGTTCCATGAACAAGAAGAATTACAAATTTAGCCATCTTATGATTACTATAATATAAAATGAGAAGAAAGTTGATTTGATAAAGTGGTGGTGGGATCATGAAGAATTTTAAATATTGTTCTTATCATTGTACTAAGGATGTTTGTGAAAATATGTGGACAGGGAGAATGTCTATTTGATTCTCAGATAAGGTCAAAATAAATTGTGATACATTTTTATTTTTTAATTTGTTCTAATTAGTTATACATGACAGTAGAATTCATTTTGACACATTGTACACAAATGGAGCACACCTTCTCATCACTCTGACTCTACATGGTGCAGTCATATCAGTATCGTAGTCATATATGTATACAGGGTAATAATGGTGATACATTTTTCCGTTAAGAATGTATCGTTAAATAAGAGTCAATTGTATTTCATAAAATTTTCACACATATCATTTTCTACATTTTAAGTTAAAGAAACTGAAGAAGAAATTGAGTAAGTAACTTGCCTGCAGTTATCCAGTTACCCAGCTAATTACTGATGGAGGCTCGCATTGAATCCACAGCTCACAATTTTAACCACAGCATCTAAAGTGCTAGTATTTGGGGAAGATGAAATGCACCAATTAGGCTAACCTGATGGAAACAAAAACTGGATGATGGTATGTTACATCTTAATGACAAAATGAAATCTAATGTGAATACTGATGAATTAACAAAGACAGACTAAATAGATAAGCAAAACAAAAAAAAGAAAGTCAAATGTTACAGGTAATCCAAAGGGTCACTAACACTAATATGGTAAAACCCCTCAAAGGATGATCAGAGAACAACTTAAATACATCTTATTGAGGTTAACAAAAATAAATAAATTAAAACTACATTGGGATTGTATTTAAGAAACAATTGAACAATTATCAATGCCAAGGAGAAAATGTGGGAATAGAATGAGAATTATATACTTAGTAACAAATGGAAGAGATTTCCTGATCAAACCAAGTAGATGAAATACCTTGTGTAAATACGATGAAAAGAATGGAGGGAAAAGTGAGGTGCTTAATGTTTATATTTATTTAATAACTAATTCTGGAATAATTCAATTGGATTGCAGAGAATAAATTCTTCTCTAAATAAGAATCTCTACATTATTTTGAAATGGAAAGTCCCATGGCAGAGATCAGAATTCATTGCTCAGTATGGCTCTGCCATCTGTCACCTCAAGCAATGACTCAGCCACACCTGTCCTCAGTTTCCCAACCTGCAGAGGAGGGAGTAGGTTTCAGACACAGTCTAAGCTCAGCTTCCGTGTGTGAGCACTTTCCATGCTGTACTTCACTAGATCTTTTATTGAACACAGTGTCAGATGAACCATGAAAAGGAGAGATGAGTTATAATAACACTTGTGACAATAATCTAAACAAAATTATTATTTATAGCTAGAAATAGATATTTAAGTCTATATTTCTACAAGACCTTTTTATTTCTGGCAGATATATCCAACGTTAACTACACATCATGAAGTTCAAGGACCATGCAGGGGAAAAAGGAGGTGAACTTCAGAGGCAGGCAGAGTGGGTTTGAACGTTCTGCCCTGAATCTTGCTAAGGGATTTACTTCATTTCTCAGAGTCTCAGTTTCCTCATCTTTGAAATGTCTATTTTAAGGATTGTGATAAGATTAATGAAATAAACAATGGAATTAACCCAAAGACTGCCATCTGGTAGGAATTTTAATAAATGGCAGCTATTATCACAGTACCACACTACAGAGGAGCTAATTAATAATGACTCATCAGTTGAGCAGTAATTCATGCAGATTTAGAGACTGAGAGAAACAAACCAGGCAAAGTGTCCGTTTTCCTGGCTTTATGGAGACAGACTATAAAATGGAAGTGTGCCAAAAAAAAAATTCTAGGGAGAGGCAGATGACAAAAAACACAAAGAAGTCAACACAGGAGAATGCAGATAAATGTGGGAGAAAAAGGCTACACTAAGAGGAAAACTATTTTGATTCTGAGTCAAGTATGTAACTGATAACCATAACCCTTCCCAGGCACGGTAGATGGGGGTCACAGAGCTTAAATGTGATCTCAAGAACATACTGATCTAGACTCAGGTTGTGGTGATACTGTGTAGAGTCAATGGTAATTTTAAAACATGAAAAGACTTGAACTACAACAGGAAAATACATTTGTTCATTTTAAATGTGAAACTTGCCCACATGCTATTTCCCACTAAATAAAAGCAGACACCAAAGAGAAGGAAAGCCCCTGGACTCCCCAGGGTTTTATGCATCTTCCAGAGTGATAGACATAGAATCCTCAAGGGCATCTCAAGCTGCAAAGGAATGCTGAGGGACCCATGACAATCCCCTCATGGGAAATGTCTGATGTTGAGAAATATAGTATGTGAAGTTTCACACAGCAATTAAGACAAACTATACCAGCTCAGCTACCTATTTTGTTCCTGTTCTCCCCTGCCTGAAGACTGCTGCTTTTTAAAAGAATTTATAGTTTCCAAGTTTCAGTTTCAACAGCCCTATCTCAGTGAAGATTTTTTTTTCTCCACAACCATAATCTAACTGTTCACTTACCATCTTTGAAGCCTCCTTACACTATCATTTAGTCTTTCCTTACAGCATAATATTTTACTTTATTTCATATAGTTAGCGTCTGTCTCTGTTTCCCTCATCAGGTTGAAAACTCCTCCACAATGCAGAATTTCATTTATTATCCTTGATCACCACCATCACCAAATACACATTTTCCCATGTTGTAGGTACTAAGTTATCTGTTGAGCGCATGTTATATTACTAAAACTTATCATCAGAGTCCTACAGTTTTAGATGCAAAAGAACATGACAAAAATTTGTTGGCAGGACTTACTCCTAGTGTACCCCTCTGGAACTGCACTAGGAGCCAGGTGCAAGACCAGAAGATTTTGAGTCTTCACTGTGAAATTAGTTCAAGCTTCTTTCAGCCACATGAGCATGTTCTCTTTCTTCTAAGACATTCGACATGTTTTTACATCATCAGTTTCGACAAGCCAGTCACGTCAGATTCACAAAAGTCAACATGTCTAAAGTTTTATGCATCTTCTCATTGATTCATTTATGTAGTAAATATATTTAGCATTTTCCATAAGCATATATTGAAGATAAAAGATTGATTAAAAGAAAACCCTCCATTGAAGCAGTTCCTGATGGAGAAGGAGAATCAATGTCCTGTGAGGTCAGCAGCTATGTCTGCCTTCCTTCCTGCTGTGCCCTCATTGCTTGACATGGATCCTGGCACAGTACTTGTCAAATTAAATAATTAATTAAAAGTGACACACTATACAAAGATATGGGTAATGTGAGTTGCAAGAACTTGGAAACATGTGGAAGGCAAGAACTTGCTCTTCAAGAGGGAGGAGTGACGGGGTAACAGAGAACAGACAGCATCATTACAAACTGTTTGTGATGAACAGAAATGTATTGAATCAAGAAGGGAGAAGAGCTGCCCAAGCTACAGGAACAAGACAAGAACTGTGACAGCATATGGCAGGTCATTTGGTATGACTCATCAGTTCTAATATGGACATTTTCTGCATAGTTTTGGCAGAAGTCTGGAGGCAAGTGCCTTGTATCACCATATTGTAAATCAAAGTACTGTGGTACTTAATGCAGAACTTGCACAAAGTTTTTTGAAATCTTTCACTCAATATATAGCATGAGGATCTACAAGAGGTTTGGGGGAGGAGGATAATGTTATCATAAGTTAAGAAAATGGAATAGAATTGAGGTGTTTCCTTACTACCTCTTGTAGGGAAGGAGAATAGAACCAAGTGGGTGGGTTATTAGGGATCCATTAATAATATTTTGGAGACAAGGAAAGGAGTTTCACCTAAATGTACTATTTGGTGTTAATACAAAATGATCCAGCCAGAAGATAGATTTCCAAGGCCTTGTGGGCTGAAGAGGCTGAGTAAGAGAAGGAAGATAGCATCAGACGCTCCCAGTGGTAGAAATTTCCTGAAACCTACAAATGTGTACCAAGAAGAAAAAGTCAAAGCAGCTCCAATGTCAAATCTCAATCATATCAGCCAAAGTCCTTTCCATAAATTCCCTCTCCTCCAACAGCTATGAATGGGACAGAACCTCAATTAGAACATGGTGTAGAGCTGATGAAGTAGAACAAAACAGGCAATGGGCCTTCCAGGTTTAAGGCAAAACCAAGCTGGGGACAGAGGGGAGGTCTCAATTAGAGAAGAGTTTGCAGCTTTGATTATTACACTGGACTGTCAAATGAATACCAAATCTGAACTTTGCAAGAAGATATTTCATTTGAAAGAATTCTAGTAAGGTGAAGCAAAGGCTAGTGCAATGTGGGAGGGGGTTGTTGCAGAAGGGAGAGCACTCTGATCATAATATTTACCAGTATCTTGAGAATTAAGCAAAGAGCCAGGCGCCATGGCACAAGCCTGAAATTCCAAGGACTAGGGAGGTCGAGGCAGGAGGATCACAAGTTCCAGGGCAGCCTCAGCAAGATCCTGTGTCAAAATAAAAAATGAAGTGGACTGCGGGTATAGCTCAGCGGCATAGAACCCCTGGCTTCAATCCCTGTACCAAGAAAAAAAAAAAAAAAAAAAAGAATTAGATGAAGAGTGTTTGTGCTATAAGGAGGAGTAAACAAAGCTTGAAAGAACCCATCAGTGTTGGCAAATGGGAGGAAAGGGTGGTACCATCAGGTCAGACAATGTTTTATCTTAAAGCCTGCCTACTCTCAGGATGGGTTTTATGTGGTTCAAATTAAGGATAGGTCAAAATTCAGGCCTGGGGGAAAGAGCAACTTAAAAGTTTGGTCAGCAAGCATTTTGCGATAATTAGCAGTTTGTTATTTATGAGACATAGAATGAGACTTTACAGAATCTGTGTCTGTTCTTGCATAAGTCATAAGGGTTCATCCAGTCTTATCTAAATTATATGGGGAAGGATGGTAATGTGCAACGAGCTATTTCCAGGAACACAAAAGAGTGGAGGAAATTTCTTAATCATTGCCATTTTCTAATAACACAAGACTTAGGTAAAATTCAACATAGGACGCCATGAATATCAAACACTACAGAAATTTAACGTGATTATATTCTATAAGAAAGAATAAGACCCAGAAATAATGGACAGGTAAATGACATTATCAAATTTGTGCTTCAAGTAATATAACTGACACTAATGTATAAAAATAATTGAAGAGAACTCCATATTTGGTTACAAAGTAGACCACTTTTTAACATCTACTTCCTTTTCATAACAAATTTACTTCCAATAATAGCCATAAAATGAATAAATAACAATGGCAATTAAGATTTTCTTTTCTGTAATATGGTTATATAATTATGCTTCTTAAAAAATTAAAAACAAAATAGTATAGAGAGTTGGTTATATGTACTACTGAACAAGAATTTGCAAAAATATCCATTTTGGTGAAGTTGGAAAAATGAGGCTTTTAATAGAGACTATAATATTAATATTCAGTACTGTGGCAGAGCAAACTGTGTATACGTAATTTTTCACTTCATTCAAAAACACATTTTAAAAGATTAAAATAAAATATAATTAAATACAATTAAAAATATTTAAGATGAGATAGGTTGTTTAATGTCTTTAGGATTTATCCACACAAAGGATTTTTTTTTTTTAGAGGAGTATTATATAACATTCAGAGAAGCATATATATCATTGTTTAGGATTATAAGTGGAGGAGATAATAGCAAGCAATTGATCTTTTGGTCATTTATACTGTGGCTTTTCAGTTCCCTATAATGTAAAATGCACTCCTTTACTATCTGTAACCTAGGTGATGGTTTCCACTTGAATCTTCCACATAGAAGGGAAGAGAAAATGGCAACTGACATTTCATAATTAACAACACTGTGCCAAACAGGATGTTGGAGTCTTGTGTATGAATAACCCTTTGAAGAGATCATTATTTCACCATTTTAAGATGAAGAATATTATGATCAATTGCCAAAGATTACACAGCAAAGTAAGTGTTGAAATTGGATTCAGAGGTTTTTTTTGACTCCAAAGTATATACTATCTTTGCACTACAAGGCAGTTTCTTGATGTGGGGTTGAAAAAGGGTGGAAAAATTAGGTGACATGTAATTGGGTTTGAATTTTGGCAGTATCAGAGAAATGGAGATAGGGAGGGTGGAAGGAGGATATTGCAAGGCCAAAATGGACCAAATCTGACCACATAGTGAATGCAGGATAAAAGAGAGATTGGAAATGCAAGTTTAAAAACCTGGGAAAAAAAATAAAGCCAGAAAATATCTAAGAAACTAATAACTCACTGTTGCCAAAATTTGACTGATATTTTAATGAGATGGAGAAAAAAATCTACCATCCAGGACAGCTATTAGAGAGACATTGGAGAGACATGTGTATGCAGAGTGCACACTTTTAAAAGCTCCTTGGGATTAATACAGAGTGTTGTCTAGAAACAATACCTTTTTACAAATTGCCTTCTAAGAAAGAGACCTCTAGTTAGCCATAAATCTTTTGCTTTGCTGAGTAGGAATGCAAGTTTGGAGGCAGAGCTGAATTGCTCAGAAAGGCAGAAAAGAGACCAAGGTAGCTGTGAATACTTTTTTTAAAACCATGTATGCCATGTTTCTTCTATAAACTATCTCTTTTCTAAATAAAGTATTTAGAAAATAGTTTCAAAAATAAATGGCTTAAGGTGTCACCAAATTACTAGTTTTCCAAATGTGCCTACAATGGAGTATTATTATGGGGTAGTACTGCTTGAAAAATTAATTAGATAGATAGATAGATAGATAGATAGATAGATAGATAGATAGATAGAAAGAATGAACCACAAAGGTTCAGGTTTGCAAGGACCAAGCTGCACAGCCACAGGGGGAGACTCACAAACAAGTCAGGGCCACCCTGTTCATGCCATGTGGATAATGACTTTTGCAAGGCAACACACACCCCGAGATGGTTCTTTCTAACACTTATGTTTGCTTTCTTATGTGCATGGGATCCTGTTTCTTTTCCTTTTACCTATTATTCCCACGGGCCTTTACCAATAAGAATAGAGTAGTTTGTGTTTATCTTTCTGCTAAAGCCCTGCTTGCATTCCCATGGAGTCCCAACAGGCCACCTGCAGAGAGGAAGCTGCACTGACATCAGCTGCCACTATGGGGCAGCAGGAGGCTATTTCCCTGCGTAGCTCAGCCTACTATCCGGTTTCACAGAACTAGGGCTGAACATTCTCTTTAGTATCAATTTAGTTTAAAAAAAACCTTCTATATGGTCAATTCTTATATGATAGATCTGTTTGCTTGACTGGTAAAGCTATATAACGTAATTTTTTCTATTCCTATTGTACATGTAAAGAAACTTAAAGACCTTATGTCTTAGTTTTCTAAGGACATATCCCAATGTGGCTAGAGAATTTATATAAATAATTTACAGAATTCCAAAAATCATTCAAATCTTGAAAAATTTACTCTCTTTCATTTGTTATAGAGTGTCTTTCAATTATGAATTCTTGGGGAAAAACAAAAATAAGCCAAATACTTTGTTTTTAAAAATGTGTAGCCACTTTATTCATCCTTGTGAATGTATAACTGGGCTGTAATAAGTGAAATTGTTGCTTATCTCAAATAAATATTTAAATTTTGAGGAAAAAATTTACTCTTTCCCACAGCTTAAGAGTTACATTCCACTTTTAGTACTAATAGCTAATGTTCTAGACACTTTAAATGCATTGGTTCACGTAATCTTCATGACTCTTTGAGATAGCTTTGATTTTCATTCCTTTTTTCAGATGAGAAAACTAATCAGATTAGAAAAAAAATTCCAAAAATTATATGGTGAATAAGGAAAGGGTGCTTGAATTTGAAGCCAGGTAGTATTCCTGGTCCCAGATTCAATACTCTGAATCAATACTCTTTTTGCTTGTAAAGTCTGGGGCAGTCTCTAATAGCAGTAAGAATATAACCTAATAATTAAAAATTTAAAACACCACTGTTACACCATGAAAACCCATGAATAGTAGAGTGGTATGACAGTTCTACAAAAATCACAAGTTTTGAGATGATTCACCAAGATCCATTTCTGAAATATGGACCAAACTAAGAAAGACAGAGAATTTAAAAAAAAAAAAAAAAAAAAAAAACTACTTTGAAAGGGTTAAGGATCCCAGAAGGCAGTAATAGCAGGTTTGCAATCAAGGGCCACCATAAAGACACAGCAGCAGGGGGCAGGTAATCTTGGTCATGCTGTGAGTGCTTAAGTCTTTAGTTTAGAACTGTGTCAAACCACCCAGAGAGCTATGTTTAAACTTCGTTCCATTTCAGAATGGACATGGCTTTTTTTTTGAAGCCAGAAAACTGAAGGTCAACATAGAGCTTTCGATTTGACAGTATCCATTTGCAAAGCAGGACTGGGTTTTTGCTAACAGTATTTACTCGGGGTAAATTTATTTTTTCATCATAAAATTAGATAAAAATAATATCTAATTTTATATATTATGTATATATATGTTTTATAATATATGTGTGTGTATACATATATATATTGATACCATTTAGCAGCAAAAAGTTTTGAACCCACCTCCCAAGTGGAACCACAACATTCTTCAATTCTGCTTTCCTGGTAGGTCAATCTGACCTTTAAAAAAGGAAGAAGAAGTGCTATTTAAATATGCTGCTTCAAGGTTTTGATGCCTAATTTCCTTTCCCCATTTGGAGGGGAGATCTGTTTAGGCCATCTTGCTCTTTCATTCATGTCTCTGGACAAAAGTTGGTTTCGTGAGGGGCAGAACAAAATCTCTGGGGAACATGGTTCCTGGAATTATGTATTTCCAAGCAAGAAAGCCAAACTCTTGAGGTTTGGAAGAACTAAATGAAAATGGTGCTGGCAACTAGTTCACTCAGTCTGAAAATGGGTACTTCAGTTTTGTACATGCTATGTCCTTTACCCCCTTTCTGAATCTAATTGGAAGACATGGCTCTGGGGAATGAAGAGTCAGAAATTCTACTCAGGTATTTAACCTGATAGAAAGGACACTGATTTGGGGGGTTGGGGGGCAGTGGTGATTCCACCCTGCTGGAGCATAATTAAATAGGAAAAGTTTCTATTTAATAGGGAAAACTATGAAATCGGAAGAACTTGAGTAAGGGGAAAATGTAGAGGTTTTCCGATTTCTCCAAAAAATACCCTTACCCTGAAAACTGAAATCCACTGAGGATGAGCTAAACAAGCCATCTTTGACTGATTTCAGTCATAGGCCACTCTAGGTAAACAACACTCAACGGAATCAATACTTTGGGCTTTTTAGAAAGTGTTTATTTCAATGATAGCAAATGTACCCCCCTTTTTTTTTAACATAGGTATCTTTACTTAATGCAGAGATAATTTGTCAGGTAACTTTTTAAAGAAATTAACCTTCAGAGCACATTTTCTAATTAATTTTTCCTCTAACAATGACACAGAGACTTTTTATAGATTTAGTCCTTTAATACCACTTGATATTCATCTGCTTGCATAAGCATTAATTCAAGTTCTGCAAACTTGTTTCAATAGTTCCCTAGCTCCTCTCCATCAAACCTGGTTTCTGATAATCCTTTTAGGTCCTCCCACCCCGCAGCACTTCTGACTATTTTCACAAAGGTAATCACCGCACACTATCTTTTCTGTCCCAACTTGCCCAGAGACCTGAATATAGGTGAAAGACGTTTATTTTATGACTGTGATTATAAAGAATACAAACCCGTATTCTTTCCAATTAAACATACTTCTCATATGAATGAAATATTTTCAAATTTCAGTGTGATTTTTGTTCAAAGGAAAATTATGGAATTTCTCAAAATCATCAACGTTATTAAAGTGAGACTCCCAGATACATTCTCATTTGAGATGAAAATAAAACTGAAAATCCTCATCATTTGAATGAATATGCCTTTGTCTGGGTTAATTGTAAGCACACAATCAAGTTAGAGAATGAATCCATGATGTTTCAGCTATGAGGAAAAAAAGACTAGACAGAAAAAAATGTAAGAATTTAATGATTCCTATAAAAACATCCTACGTGGAAACACTGCTGCCCACCCTCATCTTTTTTAATTTTCTTTTGCTAACTACAGCACAGTTTTTCAAAGAATTATTTTGGCACCTGTAGATGATGAATTGTGTGAATTATTGTTGGATCAAAATTCCTTTGAAATAACTGCAGGTGTTCAAGATCCTGTCAGAGCAATTGTATTTTAAGCACACTGAAGATGCTGACACTCAGCCATTTCTTAGGCTTCTTTGAGGTAGAGCTCCTGTTGGGAGTAACTTTGTTTAAAATTGGAGACATATGGAGCTCTACCCAGTGAAGACAGGAGGAAGCCTATCCAGTTGGCACAGAATTAGAATCTGACTCCTTCTGATTTAAGTCCATATTAGGGTGTTTCTTTTCTGTATTTTCCCCTTTATTTCTTCTTCATCCGTGGTAAAATGCTACAAGAGAGTATCTCATTGCTAGGTTAGCAACTATGGCATCTTAGAAACAAAATTAATTGAACACAGTGATATGAATTATAATGTAATCTCATTGGGCAAAGCATCTGTATCCACATTTTACTTTCTTTAAGGATCTGCTATAGAAAACAAGTTTAAATACATCATTTAAAAAAATAAGTATGAGAAGTAAAACCTAGTAGGTGCTTCTGCTTATTTAAGGAATAGATAAGTGAATGAATAAATGTTAGCTTGTGAAGGGAACAAGGCTGTAGCCAATTCTGCCCCCACCACACACATCATTTTACAATCTAGATTGTTAACTTCCTCTCAGTCATTGGTCGGTTCAACCCGTAGGGAGTTCCCCCACCATTTGCTCTTTCTCTCTCTTTCGCCCTTCAGGGTAGACGCTCTGTTCGTCTGCTTATTAAACTCTCTTGTGTGAGTTCCTGCGTCCGGAATGGTTTTCTGAGTGCATTCAACTCGTATTTAAAAAAAAAAAAAAGAGAGAGAAGGGAACTAAACATATATAAATTATGTATCACATGCTATAAACATTATTTTCACACATTTTATACAATAGAAGCTAACTATTATTGTTCACATTTATCAATAAAGAAAATCAAAGGTCAAAGAACTTAAGTAAGTTGCTTCAATACTGTCAAAAATAGAAAGTAACTATAAAAGATGTTTCCAGGTTTACTTCATGCCTACCAATGGCTATTCTCTTCCCATGTCATTTAAATTTCCAAAGAATCTACTTTAGCTTTGGTAAATGTCTTTATAAAGTTGAACCATAATCACTAGATTTCAACTATTTCTGAACACCGTGCAATGAAGGTCAATTCCTACCTTCATTCTTTCTTTCAGTAATTCTTTTCATTTGCTTTTATATACATGAAACAGAAATTGCAAGTATCTTGGCAATACCCCACTAATTTTCATAATTAGTATTTCAACTATTATTTATTTGCAAATATTTCCTATTTTTATTTCTTTACTCATGGGTTATTAAAAAGTATATTTTTAAATGATCAAATGCATTTTGGGTATTTTTATGGATTTCTAAAATTATTATGTAGTCAAAAAGTGATCTTTCTGAAACCACATTATGAAATTTGCTTTATGTACTCCAGAAGAATGTATATATATTCTAATTGCTTGGCATAGGGTCATATTGTTAATTATGATTGTTATTCAAATAATCTATAAACATGCTAATTTTGGTCTGCTTGATCTCTGAAATACAGAGAAATAAGTGTATTAAAATGTCCCTTTCTAATGGCAAGTAAGTGAATTTCTACTTGTAGTTATGTCAATTTATCTTTCACTTTGGAGCACTATCTGTATTAGGGTTCTCCTAAAAAACAGCATTGATGGAAAACAATGTATACATGAGGAGAAAGAGAATGAGAGTTTAAGGAACTTGATCACATTGATATTTGGTTTTGGGGTCTCGTATGTCTGAAGTTTGTAGGGAAGACTGGTAGGTTTTGATTCAAGTAAAAGTTGATGTTGCTGTATTGAATCCAAATTTCACAGAGCAGCATGCTGGAAATTCTGGCATAATTTCTATGATGTACTCTCAAGAACTTCTTATTCTTTAAGAAACCTCAGCCTTTACTCTTAAACAAACAAGATGCACACACATTATAGATTTAATCTTCTTTATTTAGAGCCTACTGACTTTAAAGTTAATCCCATCTTCAAGATACCTTCATGCAACATCTATTGTTTGATTAAACACCTCAGTATCATAGCCTAGCCAAATTCACAAATAAAATAACTACCATGCAATGCTGTTAAGTGACTACAATTTTAGAATTTATAGAATCCATAAGATTTTAACTTTAAACATATTAAATGATCATTTTATCCCTAATAATATATATTTAACACAAGTTACTCAACATAATATTAGAACTTTAAAACACTTCAGTTCCAATCACCTCATTCCTAAAGTTATTTTTGTCCATTATTTATTTCTATTTGTATTTCAAATAAGACTCAAATAAATATTGTTGCTGTTTTATGAAGTCATTTTAAAATTTTAATCTGCACATTTTTAATTTATTTGTTCACTCTTAATTTTTTAGTTTTGGACTTTCATTCTGGGATTATTTTCCTTCCTTCTAAGTTCATTCATAAGGAGTTTCTTCAGTAAATGTCCAAGTGAAATCAGTCTATTATCAATTTTGTTTCAGTCCTCTCCTTTGTGGTAAGTTAAACACTGTGAAGTTCTAACTTGACAATTGTCCTCCATTCTTTCCTACTTTCTGTTGATAATTCTGCTACCTCTCTAGATGTAGATGATGTTTCTCAATCTGAGAGTTTTTAAAATCTTTTATTTTTACCTGTTTTACAGTAGATTCATTACATTGTATGTAGATATACATTCCTTTCTATTTGTCTTACTTGAGATTCATTGTGATTGTTGCACTTCTTTATTTCACCAGTTCTGGAAAATCCTAAGCTACTATGTGTTTGAAATTGTCTTTATCCTGGTCTCTCTATTCCATTTTCTATAACTCCAAGTAGACAAACATTAAAACTTGATGTTCTATTCTCCATATATATTGCTTAACTACAGTTTTATATTTCCCATTTTTTTTTTTCTCCTTCAGGGTAACATCTTAGATAATGTCTTAAGTTCCAACTTCTAGTTTAACAATTCTCTTTCAGCTCCATCTAATCTGCTATATGTTTTAATTCCATGGTTATATTTTCATATGTAGAAGTTCTATTTAGTTATTTTGCAAATCTTTGGTTTATTTAAAATCTGTTCTTTTTAGTTATACATGACAATAAAATGTATTTTGACATATTATACATACATGAACTATAACTTTCCATTCTTGTGGTTGTACATGATGTGGAGTTACACTGGTCATGTATTCATGTATGAATATAGGAAAGTTATGTCAAATTTAATTTACTGGCTTTCCTACCATTCCCTTAATTCCTCTTTGTCTAATCCAATGACCTTCTATTTTTCCCACCCTCCCCACTTTATTGTGTGTTAGCATTCACAGAGAGAAAGTTCAGTTTTTGACTTGGGGGGATTAGCTTATTTCACTCGGCATGACAGACACCAGTTGGATCTATTTCCTGGCAAATTCCATAATTTCAGTCTTCTTTATGGCTATGTAATATTCTAGTGTGTATATACAACAATGTTTTTACCATTCATCTGTTGAAGGACACCTATATGAGTTTCATAGCTTAGCTGTTGTGAGTTGAGCTGCTATAAACATTGATGTGCCCACATCACTATAGTATGCTTATTTTAAGTCCTTTGGTCATATGCCAAGGACTGAGATAACTGGTTCAAATGGCGGTTCCATTCAAAGTTTTCTGAGGAATCTCCATACTGCTTTCCAGAGTGGTTGCACCAATTTACAGTCCCACTAGCAATGTATGAGTGTACCTTTTTCCCCACATCCTTGTCAACATTTATTGTTACTTGTATTCAAATCTGAGTTATTTTAGTAATATTTTATCCTTGCTCAGATATTATATGCATTTTTTCATTTAAACAACTTGACTATAATTATTTTATATTGCATTTGAAATAATGTCAATGTTTGAAGTCTTTGTGCAAATAATTCTCCCATTTGTTGCTGTTTTTGTCTAGTTTTGCTCTGTTCCATTTATATTTAATCTTCTTTATTGTGTTTTACAATTTGAATTTTGAACTCATGTATAAAGGTCAGAGTCTTCCCAATGGAAGCCCTATTAGTTCTGAGTTAAAGAGTGTTGTTTGCTTCTATTTCTACTATTTACGATAGAGTTTGTTTCCATTCTATTTCTACTGTGAGATCTTTGAATAAATATATTGGTTTGGAATTTCCTTCATGACAAGGGTAGAAATATTTCAAACCCAAAATCTGCACAGAGGGATGAGTTATTTACAAAAACTTCACAAAAAATTATTATTTTCCACTCAGATCCCAAGCTGAGATAGATTTCTCTTGCTCTCCCTTTGCTGCCATGGGTTTTCCCCCCAACCCTCCTTTTCACAGAGTATGGCCTTCTAATGGTCTTGATATTTCACAGGAATATCAATTCGGATGTCCCTTTCTTCATGGGCTGTAGGCCATTTTTCCTGTCCTCCATGTAACCAATAGGTCTTGGAGTTTCAACAGAATCATATACCTAATTTGTGGGATCCATTGCAAAATAAAATAGGAGGCACTTTTTTTGAAGAGCAGGATAAAGCTATCATTAAAGTTACTAAAATACCATTTCTTCTCTTTTTTCCATAATCTTTCTCTTTTCCTATGGTGTTTTTTATTTGCTACTTAATGTCACATTCCTACAAGCAGGAAATACTCACTGAGTAAAGATAGATAGATAGATAGATAGATAGATAGATAGATAGATAGATATAATGGACTGTTACTCAGCTTTAAAGATATACGAATGCTAATTCACAATAAGGGGTGAGGTGCTAGGGAAGAATAGAATTACTTTAGGTTAGGTAGAAGAGAGTGAAGGGAGGGGAGGGGATATGGGGGGGAATGATAGTAGAATGAAACAGACATTATTACCCTATGTACGTATATGACTGCATGACTGATGTGGTCCTACAACATGTACAATCAGAAAAACAAGAAATTATACTCCATTTATATATGATTTATCACAATGCATAAATGCATGCTACTGTCATGTATAACTAATTACAACAAATTTTTTAAAAATTTAAAAAGAAAGATCATTTTAGATCTGCCAAATACCAGCCAGAGTTCCAGCACATTATAGGCTGGGAATTTATTTGGAAAGCTATTATTATAACTCTGAATATAAAAGGGAGGTTGATGAAGAAGAAGAGATGAATAAATTCAAGACTAATTTCTAAGACAAAATTAAAAAATTTGGCAGGTAGTAAATAGGAAGTAGTTGCATAAATTTTAGATTGATGATGTATATACTAGTGTATACTATAGGTCCTTACACCAAAATAGGAACTGACTTGGTTTATTAATAAAAAAAGAACTGAAGATATTTCACAGACATTAAATGTGATATTTTCATTTACCATCAATCCTTAGGATAAGCCTCTTTTTTGAAGCTCCTGGTTTTCCAAGTGTTCATCCTATAAACTATTCTACTTAAAAGACAGCTTAGCTGAATGAAAAGTGTTTCTTTTCTCCAAAATTTCTAGAACTAAGTAAAAATTTCACCCCTACTTCTATTTCAACTTTTTGAAACAGTCCTTTATAATTTCCTCTTGTTGGAAGACTCATCTCTATCCCTAGAAAAGTAAACATTGTTACATATATTACCAATGGACAGTATAAAATGTCTAACAGCATACTAATGAAAAGTAAACTTAAGCCAATCCTTACTAATAGTATGTAATGAAAACATAATTCAAAATGCCAGTAGACTAACCTGTCAGCAGTCACAATGCACATAGGATATTTAAGAATGTAGACATTTTAGAAACTCTTCTTTATATATATATATATATAGATATAGATATAGATATAGATATATACATACATTCATTTCTTCTCACTAATAAATAAAAATGCAAGATAAACACAAGTGAAGCATAAAACATTTGGAATTGATTTGAATTTTTTTTTCCCAGCCTTTATAAGAGTTTCTCACAATTCTCTGCAGAAATTCTGGTCCATGAACTATTTAAATTACTCCTTTAGTTAGGTTTACAGTAGAGGGATATACTCAAGAGTTTGCCAACATAAAGGACAGAAATTATTCCAGGCCACTTATTGGAAAAGCATATAAAAATTTTAATTAACATGTAGATGCTCTTTGGAGAAAACAAAATGTCTCATTCATCCTTACCAATTCCCTGTAGATAATAAATAAAATGTTTTATTCTACATTAAGGAAAGATGAAGTTAAAAGAACTGACCCTACATTTTCCTGTATCATATACTGGTAAAAATTATATTTATAGCTTTATAAATAAGAGAAATTGAAGATGAGATGCAAATTATTAGTTAATGGAAGTCCCCCTACATAAACATTTACTGTTTTAATATCTAGAAAACATGTTCAGATTATGCTGAGTCTTAAAAAGAAAGGTGCTAGGGAAGAATAGAGTTACTTTAGGTTAAAAAGAAAGTGACAGTCTTTGTTGATTACAAGACAAATACTCCAATAAAGGCAACATGTATAAAACTTTGTCATTTACATTTATTCTAAACTTATCAGATTGCTTCCCTGCTTATCAGATAGCTGAGATCAGATCACTAAGGAAGAATAAGTGGAGAAAGATGTAAGAGAGATAATTCTATCTTTCTGGATAGAAGATATCTGAAAAAGTTTTCTCAGAGAGAAGTCTGGTCTCATTGGCATGCTCACCAGTTTAGGAATATTGAGCCTGTAAAGTAAATAACTATAGCAAAAGGGAAGTTTCACACTTTGGACCATAATAATCCCTGAATATAACTTAAATCTGTATTATATCCTTGATTATTCTATATTGTTTTTATCACTACCACTATCCAGTGGTTTATGGAATGCCTGATCCACAGGCATGTAAACCCACACAGGCTTTGGACCATGTGTCCAATGTACAGTAAAGGAAATGCAAATGTGAGTCCATGAGCATGGGGTCATGGGGAAAGAAAGAAAGAAAGAAAGAAAGAAAGAAAGAAAGAAAGAAAGAAAGAAAGAAAGAGAGAGAGAGAGAGAGAAAGAGAGAGAGAGGGAGGGAGAGAGAAGGAAGGAAGGAAGGAAGGAAGGAAGGAAGGAAGGAAGAAAGGGAAAGAAAGGAACAGAAAATTTAATTCAAATTCTGGGCCAACAAATGGTATTAAGGTTAGAATTTAGAATATATCACCCTATATGATTAGGCAAGAAGGAAGTGTGTTATGGACATATTATTACTTTTCCTTTGGGTAAACACCTAAGAATAACATTGCTGAATCATTCAGTAAATGTTTATTTAAAATCTATGTAAAACACTACCAAACTCCTTTACAAAGGGTTGAATCACCATGTAAAACAAACTCTTTTCCAAAGTGGTGTGAACCATTCCATTTCCACTAGCAATATATAAGTGTTCCAGGTATCCCTTGTATTTCCAAACTTTTAGTATTATTAGCCTATTTAATTTTAAACATTCTAAAGGATATATAGTGGCATCTCACTAAGACTTATGTATGTGTTTACCTAATTACTGATAAATGACATTGAACATCTTTTTTATGCTTATTGGGCTTTTATATATTTTCTTTTGTAAAATGTCTGTATAAATATTTTGCCCATAAACAAATATGTTCTGTATATCAGTACTTGGTCATATATATGTATTGTAATTTTGCCTTTTCATTTCTTGACTGTGTGTTTAGAAGTTTTCAATTTTGTCAGTGACTGATTTACCAATTTTTTATTGGGTGGTGCTTTGGGTTTTCCTTTAAGAAATCTTTGCCTAACCCTAACTATGAATATTTTTCCTGTGTTTTCTTTCAAAAGTTTTATAGTTTAGCTTTTACATTGTTCTGGTTGTCCATTGCTACATAACAAAACATACCATCATTCAGTGGTTTAAAACAACCACCACATTTATTTGGCTCGTGAATCTACAATTTGAGCTGCACTTGGCAAGCACAGCTTGTCTCTGCTCCACTCAGTGTCTGCTGGGGCAGCTGGGAAGCAGCAGGCTGAACTGGAGGTTCATTGGCTTACATGCCCTGTGGTTGACATTGCCTGTCAGCTGGAATGACACCTGGAATTTGGAGCCAGAACACTTACAGGGACCTGTGTGACCTGGGCTTTCTTACAACATGGTGCCTAAGTTCAGACAACTTCTTGAGAGAGAACGCCAGGAAGGTATCACACACCTTATGACCTGGCCTCAGAAATCAGGACATCACTGTGTTCTCTTTTCAGGGTGAGTTGGTAAAGTTAGTCATAGTCAAGGTTGGGCACAATTTTTAAAATTTTTGCTGTGCTTGTTGGAGGAGGTTAAATCTGTAGATGTGTTTAAGACCACTACAGACTTTTATAGACATGATCCATTTTTTAGGAACTATTTAGCATGGTGTGAGATTAAGAATTATAGTTAATTATTTTTCAAACTGTATATTCAATTTTAGCAACATTAATTGAAAAGTCTATTGTTTTCCCTCTTGTAATACAAAAATAAAATAACCATATATGAGCAGGTCTCCTCTTGGAATTACTCTTCTCTTCTATAGATCTATATGACTATTCCTGACACTAATATTACTTTTTGGGGACTAGAGCTTTATAATAAGTCTTGAAATCACATAGTGTAAGTTCTCTGATTTTGTCCTTTATTTATTAAATTATTTCAGCAATTTTATTTTTTTCATATTTCCACATAAATGTCAAAAAGTAGTTGTCAATTCCTATTTCCAAGTCCTAATGGGATTTTTATTTGATATACATAAAATTTATAAATCAACTTGAAAATAAATTACATTTTAACAATGCCAAATCTTCAAATCCATGTGCATTCCATAGTGCTACATATTTTTAGGTATTCTTTAATTTCTGTAAGGATTTTTTGGTACATTTTCCAGTGTCCAAGTCTTGCACATATACTCCTAATTTATTCTGAAATACATTATGTATTTTGACATTTTAAATTATAATTTAAATTTTTAATTTTCCATTTCTTTATTGCTAGTATATAGTAATATACTATTTTAAAAATAAATTTTATTATGTATATTTAAGGTATAAAAGGTGATGTTATGGATAAAACCTAGTAAAAATGTTACTATGGTGAAACAAATTAACATATTCATCATCTCACATGATTACTCTTTTTTTGTTCTTGTAGTGTGAACTAGAATGTACTCATTAAGCATGACTTAAATATATGGTATAATTTGATTGACAATAGTCTTCATATTATACATTAGATCTCAAGACTTATTCATCTACGTATCTGCTATTTTTCATCCTCTGACCTCTATTTACACATTTCCTCTCCTGAACCCATATAACTACTATTTTGTTTTCTATTTCTGTATAGTTGAATTTTATTTAAAGTTTCTGTATAAGTGATATCATGCAAAACTTTTCTTTCTGTTTTTGGTTTATTTCACTTAACATAATGTTGCGGCAAATGGCAAGATCTCCTTTTTTAGTGCCAAATTGTATTCCATTGCATATATGGATATACATATACATGCATGTACACACCGCAATTTTTTATCCATTCATTTATCAGTAGGCCCTTAGCTTATAAATAATGCTGTAATTAACATGGGAGTGCAGATATCTTTATGAGGTGGTGATTTCATTTTCTTTGGGCATATGCCCAGAATAAGGATAGGTGGGTCATTTAGCAGTTCTATTTTTAATTTCTTTAAAATTAAAATTTTTTATTTTTATTTTCCATAATGGCTGAACCTTTCTGCATTTCTACCAACTGGCAAGAGTTTCCTTTGCAGTCAGGCAAGGTAGCACATGCCCGCAGTCTCAGATACTTAGGAAAAGGTAGAGTGATTGCTTGGGCAATGTAGCAAGACCCTGTCTCAATGAAAAGGTTGTTTTTTGTTTTGTTTTGTTTTGTTTTGTTTTTAAGTTCCCTTTTCTCAAAACAAAACAAAACAAAAATTATAATTTTGGGCTTTTGGATTTTGTATCCTCCAACTCTGCTAACTGTGCAGATTTTCTTTTTTGTAGATCCCTTTGGGTTATCTATGTGTTCTTCCTTTCCAATCCATGTATCTTAACTCTTTGGATTGCTTTGTTATCTTGGCAAGGGTCTAGAAAACAATGTTTCACAGACATCTAGAGAGTAAACTTCCTTGCCACTCTTCAATCTTAGGTGGGAAGGTCTTTTACCAGTAAACATGATGTTAGCTTTAATTTTTTCATAGATACAGGTTGAGAAAACTTCCATCTTTAATTTGCTGAGAATTTTTAATATGAATGAGTATTAAACTTTGTCAAGTATGTTTCCAAGTTGCATTTATTGATATGGGCATTTATTTACTTACTGCTCAACATGATTGACTTTCAAAGGCTAGATTTCTGGAATAAGCCCACATGAACATGATAAATTATTCTCTTTTTATTTTACCAGGTATGATTTACCTTTGTTAAGACTATTTAAAACTTAGTTTAGGAAGGATTATTTGTCTGAAGTTTTCTGTTCTTTTAATATCTGGTTTGAGACAGAGAAATACTGAACTCTTAAAATGAGTTGGGGGGGGTTGTCTTTATTTCCTCTATTTCTTTCCTGAAATAGTGTGCATAAGATTGGTACAAATAGGACTGACCAGGGAAGTCATCTGCCCATGTGTGTGTGTGTGTGTGTGTGTGTGTGTGTGTGTACTGGAAACTTTTGAATTATGAATTCAATTTTTGAGACAGACATAGAGCTGTTTATATTTTCTATTTCTTCTTTATTAGATTTGAAAACTAATGTCTTTTAAGAAATCTTTCTATGTCATCTAAGTTACCAAATATATGATATTGTTCATATTGAAACTTGATAATATAAATGTCTCCTTTTTTCATTTCAGGTATTAGTAATTTGTGTTTTCTTTCTTGCTCAGTCTAATGATCAATTTCATTGATTTTACCAAATAACTAGCTTTGAGTTTCATTTATTTTCTCTGTTGCTTCTCTGCTTCTACTTCATTGACTTCCTCATTTTTTCCCCCTTTTACTTATTCGTACTCAAGATATAATGATATAATTTTCTATCTCTCTCTCTCTTTTCTTTCTTTTATTTATTTTTATTTTTATTTTTTTACAGTACAAAGAATTGAATCCAGGACCACTCTACCACTGAGCTCCATCCCCAGACCTTTTTTTTTATTTTTATGTTTATTTTTATTTTCAGATAGAGTCTTGCTAAATTGCTGAAATTGTTCTCCTTGAATTTGTGATCCTTCTGTCTCACTCTACAAGGTAGCTAGGATTACAGGTATGCATTACCATGCTCAGCTCTTTTTGTGCTATTTAAGGTAAAAATTTAGATGACTTCTTTTACATCATTTTTCTTCATTAAGATAAGCATTTAAAACTTTTTTCCAGCTTGAGCTTTCTGCCATCCATAAATTTTGATATGTTGCGTTTTTATTTTTTTCAGTTCAAAATACATTTTCATTTCCCTTATGATTTCTTTTTAGCTCAATGGGCTATTTAGTGTTGTTTTGCTCATTTTTCAAATATTTGGTGATTTTTCAAATGTTTTATTTTTGATTTCTAATTTCACTCAGTTTTAGTCAGAAATAATTCGCTTTATAATTTAAATCCTTTTAAGTTCACTGAGGTTTGTTTCATAATGCAGCACATTGGCAATCTTAGCAAATGTATAAAGCATACCTGAAAAGAATGTGCAATCTAATAATACTAGTTGGTGCTTTATCAATGTTTTATAAATGTCAATATCAAGGGTTACTTATTTGAAGTCTTCTATATATTAATCCTCTAATTCTTCAATCAATTACTGAGAAAGAAGTATTAAAACTGCAACTAAAATTATCCCTTTCTTCTTGCAATTTTATCAAGTTTTACCTTATGTATGTTGAAGTTCTGTTATTGGGTACATAAGTATTTGAGCTTTTTATATCCTCTTGGTTAATTTACCCTTTCATCATTATGAAATGAGGCTTCTAGTGAAAAAGAAAAGGTTTTCATGATTTAAGTGGTAGTTGAAACCAAAGCCTGGAATATGTGCCGGCAGGAGAGGTCGTAGAATGAGAAAAGATCAAGGTCAGCCACAGAACCCTGGAGAACCCAACACTGAAAGACTAGGCAAAAGAAATGGTGACTGGCAGGCTGGGGAGATAGCCCAGTGGGTAGAGTGCTTGCCTTGCAAGCACAAGGCCCTGGGTTCAATCCCCAGCAACACAAACAAAACAACAACAAAAAAAACCACTATATATTATGATGACTGTGATGGACCAAAATGTAGCCAAGAACCAACCAACTTGAAGAAGTACCACGGTAGACTAGTGGTACAGAGACAAAATAAAAAGTTTAGAGAGGATATGTTTAAAAGTGCCAAGTATTTCAGAGCCAGTACTTAAGAAGAGGTCTGAAAATTGACACGGACAAGCAAGAAATGCATTAAACTCTTAATAGATTGGAAAGGAAGGAAAGAGCGGTCTATTTCTTGAGAACTTATCTAGGGGATTATAAGATGGGAAAGATTCGATCATGTTTACACATGGAGATGAAAGGAGAATGCAAGTGCAGAAGAGAGAGGGGACCCGGACCTCAGTGGGAAGAGAGTGCGTCTTACAGTCACACATTGATTGGAAGGAGACTTGCTGAATGAGGTCAGCTGTTCACTGACATAGTTCATAAAGATGGCATTTTGTTATTCATAATAAACTTCAAGTGCAATCGCTTCTGCACATCTTAAGGCACTATTTAACTTAGTTTCCTCCACGATTTTCTCGGTGGGAGAATTACTAACTGCTTTTGACACATTTGGCTCAGTGCAGCCGCACTCGTGATTTATCAGCTGTTCTCCTCTGGTTTCCTCAGTTTCCCATTTGTGCAGTGCTGTGCCTCTCCACACAAGGAAGTCGCACTTCCCTGTCATGTTAGTGTATACAGATGAAGAAAACGTGCTTTCCAAATGACATCATGAACATAATGTATGATGATCTTCCATCATGTATTTGGAACACAGCAGTTTCTTTCTGGTTTCTAACATCACATAACTCATAAATCCAAAATCTGAAGAATGTCATAATTGCAACAATGTAGAAAATATTGCTGGTGTAAGTATAAGTAATAACAAACCTTACATTTTTCTTATACACATGTCAATGTGTAGTTTTTGTATATGTTACATATTCTTCAAAAAGGTCTTACTAAAACACTGTTCTCTCAGGGTTCTTCACCATTTTGTGTGACAGATAAATTCCTATATGGACATGCAATTCAGCATACCCTTTTAGAAACATAAAAGCCATCTGATTTAAAGGAATATATGCTTTTTGGAAATTGAGGATAATATCAAAAGAAAAATAATGCATTAACATAGGCACCATGGCTTAAATCATGAATTTCTGAATCAGATTTGTATTCAAGTCTTAACCCAGCAACCAGTAGCTAGATGTTTTTGGGTAAATTACTTAACAATTCTTAGCCTAAGTATCTTCATACATAAAATGGAATTGAAGTAAGGATTATGTTAGAAAGTAAAGCATACATATAGACCAATGCATACATATGGACCATCAATATTTGTTTCAACTATCATAGAAACAACTTCAATTAAATGTCTTTAAAAGACATGAAATATTTCACTTTGATTTTGCTTTCTATATCTAAATCCAGAAAGTTTCTGTTAAAAATCACACAAAATGTAAATCCAAAGATCTGAATTCTAATTGTTGAGTTTGCTAGAAGGAATGTTACTGTGTTGAATACACACTGCTCAGGGAGACCCCAACTCTGGTGGGGGTGACCTTCTAAGCATCATTCCTTCGTCTCATGTCACGTCAGCATATGTTAATAGGCACAATTCTCTTTACTATCTGAAATATCCCATGGAGTGGTATGCATTTTACAAGGTTATTCCCAATATTAGTGAATTAAAGATAGCTAATCTGAATAGAAGTCTAACATTGCCAAATACACACATGCACTTCTGCATACACACACACATTGCACAGACAAAAAGAATAACTGTGATAAATGTATCAAAGTTTCTCATCCTCCTATGTTTCAATTCATTAAAGGTAATGTTCTTCAAATATAATAATATCTGTAATGTTTCTAGATCTTAAAACATAAGGCTAGAAATTTAATACTGGTTTTGAAGGCTGTTCATTTGGCTGATGTTGACATATTTGGCCTCTTGAAACTGCTCTTCCCAAAAGTACTGTACTCTGAGGCACAGCCTCACTAAAGAGGGTGAGGTTTTAATTTGAATTTCCTTGTCTCTTCTCTTATTTCAACCAACTAGCAGTATCCTAAGGCTGTGTGCTGACCTCGGAACATAAGTCTAGACAGAACACTAAAAATTGCCTTTGAAAGGTGCCATGAACAGTATCCAAAATATCATCCTTCGAATGGGTTAGACAGTTTACTGTGCCAAAATCCTTCTATGCGTGGTTGCACCCAAAGCAGGTGCTTCTATGGAAAATACATCCAAGACCATTTCTGTCTCATTTTACTTTGAGCAAAGCCAGTTTTTAATTTAAAAAGTACATGCTTAGATGCCTCTAAGATGTTTTACTGACATGGTGATCCAAGGAACTTCAACTGAGGCTACGAGAAGGAATCTTTCTCAGAGACTCCTTGTCAGAGAGTAAGAGCTTTGAAAGTATTTTAAGAAAGTTATGCCCTTCTGAAATTGAATGTCATTAGGGATATTGAGATTTTAAGAACATTTTGCCCTCTCACAGATTTTATTGTGCCACTAGATTTTATTTAAACTACAGATTCTTTTTTTGTATTTCTCTGTGAGAGGCTGGCACCAGATCACCTCCTGAGTAGAACAGACATTCCAAGGGATGTCCTGCCAACAATAATGGAAAGCTGGATACAATTGAATGTATAAAATGGTACCTGAGATGCTTAGCAAATTGTAAAGTTTAATACTGCACATCCAGAGCAGATGCCAATGGCTACAGCTGCTGGTTCTACATGAAGAGTTTGTGTGTGTCTGTGTATACACACTTTTAAATCATGGCTTTTTTTTTCTTTTGTGCTTATTAATGTCTGAACATCTGTCTTTTAAAATGTCTTACTTGTAGGGTCAAAAATTTCTGTCTAATGAGATGGACCAATAAGACCTTTAACCACTCCCAGACTCAAGGAAAATGATGTCTGTCCCAAATAAAAGATTTAGCAGGAATTAGTTCTAAAATATATTAAATGTTCTCCAATAACATTTGCCAAACATAATTTTCAATACAGATTGAACCTTTCTTCACCCTGGGAGTTCTCCCCTCATTTGAAATAAATAATACATGGTTGATGCCTTTTGAAATCTCAAAACTTTAAAATGTCTTTTCTAAATTCCAAAATTATTACATAGAAAAACTATTAAGAATCTATAGTCTAAATTTAAACAAATGGCATGCTACAGTCACCAAACATTCAACCACCATAATCACTATTGGGAATACTAAGGGCACATAATTCAGAAATGAAGCAAAATCCTACTTTCCCAGAAAAATCGGTGTTTCACAGCAGAAGACATATAACCTTTCTGGAAGCTCAGGTTGTTGCACCTTCAAAGGTGATTCTTTTATTCAACCTTGACCTATATCCCAAGACTGTGGTGAAGAATAACTTCAAAAGTATGAAATATTTTTAAAGTATGAAAAATAAATATTACTAAAGACAAATATATGTCATGCGATTTCATCACTGAGGATTCTTCATATGAAAATCTGATGCAAAAACAGCAATTGAACAGAAAACAAGGATATAAATTGACTACACTTTAAGGAAGCTATCTTTTTTAAATGAATCTGAATTGGCAACAAAGATCTCCATACGGGGAGACCCACTATAGTGTAGCTGATTTGAAGCACCAGGGGTTTAAACGGTGGTCACAATATATTATTTTCGGTAAGTACACTTCTGGAATGTTTCAGTTTGGATTATGCATCCTGGAAACATGGATTTAATTAAAGGACCCCTTCAGATAATTATGGGACTGATTTTCAAAGGCGTGCTAGATGATTCAGATTCCTAGCAACGTTGTGAGTTGCATCACTGAAGCCTGGTCTTAGAAAGGCTGTCCTCTGAGAATTTACCATTTTCCAAGAACTAAAGAAATTTCCTGGCAGAACATCCAGAAGTCAAAAATTGAGATCTGGAGCACCTTTATCTTAAATACTATCAATTTTGGGGAAGTCTTGGGGCCCTCTTAGGCCTCAAAAGTTCTAGCTGGGATTTATCAGGATAAGGCAGCATGTGATTGTCCCAATCTGGGACCCCTTTCAAAATACTGATCAGTGAAAAGACCCATGTGGGTATTTAGCATGCTAAAACATCTCTGTTCAAAAATAGAAAAAACAGTGATCTCCAAAATAGAAGTTCATATACACGCCCCCAGCCCCCGCCACCAAGAATTGAACAAACAATTCACTGGAGTCTGGAGAGAAAAAATTAAAATTTCCACCTATATTTACTTTTTAAACTCATTTTTAAAATTTTATACACACATTTAGAATGTACCGTATATATATTGGAATGGTAGCATATGTTATACAAGGCATAAATAAATAGGCATATTTAAGTGCAGACTCATGATCAACAACATGGCTCTCTAAGTGGATATCCCAAATTCTGAGACAATCCCACATTCTAAGACCTCAGCCTTCTCCAAGTGGGGTTCGGGGTCATTGGTTCTGCTAGCTGGTAATAACTCATGGCAAGTTGTGGAGGCCAGTATTCCATTTTATTCTAGAAAATTCTAGTTGATTGTATATTCATCCACCTACTCAATAAACATTTTCTAATAACCTGTCAGATTTGGGACTGAAAGAGTAAACAAAGGAGACAGAGTTTTCATGGAACTTACATTTTAACAGGAGAAAGAAGATAAAGAAGCAAGAAAATGAGGAAAATGCAAATCCAGGCAGTATCACATATGTCTAATGTGAGAAAAACACATTACTTACTTAGTATTGCTGCCAAAAATGTTTAACTAGACTCTAATCATGAGGGAATAAACATATTAAAATTAAAAGATATTCCTCAAAGTTGTTAATAACATGAAAGAGAACAACTAAAGAATTGATCTAGATTAAAGGAGGCTGAAAAGATATAATAAAATGCAATGCATGATCTTTGACAGGATGCTGGATTGGGGAAAAAACAGATATAAATAACATTGTTGGGACAATTGAATAATTTAAGTATGGGTTGAAAATTAGATAACAGTCTTGGATCAATACCATGTTTCCTGATGTGACCATTTTATTGTGATCTATTTAAAAGAATGTTCTTGTTCTTAAAAATACACACTGAAGTGGGTAAAACCAGGTGAATTGTATAGGTGTTAGCTACTCGTGCTTCTTTTCATTTGAACACTTGCAAATGACGATTTGTAGAATAATAAATAAAAGCTTTGTGTGTGTGTGTGCACGTGCATGTGCTTTTATAACGTAAAGGGATAAAGAGCAAGAGGGTTTCAGAGGGTATTGTTTTATGTTGATGAGAGAGATCCTGTTTAATACACATTTTTAAAAATATTCCTTATTTATAGATATACACAATACCTCTATGTTTTGGGGGGAGTTTTTTGCTTGCCTTTTGTGGTGCTGGGGATTGAACCCAGGTCCTTGTGCATGTGAGGCAAACACTCTACCAACTGAGCTACATCCCCAGCCTGTGTTTTGTATTTATTTTTTTTATGTGGTGCTGAGGATCTAAGCCTGTGCCTCACATGTGGTAGGCAAGGACTCTACTGCTGAGCCATAACTCCAGTCCCCTGTTTAATACACATGTTAACATTTGAGTAAAAGATGTAGTAGCAGAGAGAAGTGAGGGAGCAGACCATGCGGTTTTCTGGGAGACAAGGGCTGCAAGCAGCACACCTGACATAGTTGAGGAACAGAAAAGATGCCAAGAGGTCTGAACCGAAGTGAACAAGACAGATGGAGGAAGGAGATGAAGTCAGATAAGCAGCTTAGAGCAACATCATTGAGTCTTACGAGGCATGATGAGCTCATCTGGAAAGTTAATCTAAGAAGGAAAATCACTAGAGGTTTTTGAACTGTGATGTGATCTATGTAGATCCTACTGTAATGGGATTTTTTACTCAATTTTATCTTAGGATTATTTGTAGTGTATAAAAATACAATTGACTTTTGTGCATTGACCTTGTACCTGCAAACTTTTTTTTTTTTTTTAACACCAATTAACATTTCATTGTGTGGTTGTATCACTTTTATTCATTCACCTACTGAGAGACAGCTTGGTTGTTTCCAAGTATTGGCACTTATAAATAAGGTCTCTGTGAAAAGTCAAGTTCTGGTTTTTGGTGTGGACATAATTTTTAATTCATTTGGGTAAATACCAAAGAGCATAATTTCAGAGCCTATTGGTAAGAATATATTTAACTTTGTAAGAAAACTCCAGACTGAATCTCAAAGTGGCTTTACCATTTTGCATTCCTACCAGCAATGAATGAATTACTGACATCCCACATGCTTATCAGCATTTCTATTTTCAGTGCTTTTAATTTTAGCTGTTCTAATGAATATGTAATAGAAATTACATTGTAACCTCTGTAAACACACACACACACACACACGAATTTGAAGCCAATATAAAATATCAGGTCATTACTTTTTGGACTCAATATGAAATTCTTTTCCATAGAGGAATTTGCGCTAAGCTCAAATCTCACCACATTGTGCAGGAATAAAGTATTGTAAGATTTTCTACTTTCATGACTACAAATGATAGGTCATGCCAAAGTTGCGAAGTTAACATTATATCTTACACAAACAGTACGACACAAATGATGTACATGGTCTGAATAAAGTATCATGTACACATGTTCTTTAATTGGGCTCCTTTTGTTTTTATATTCTTAAAGAACATCTCATAAGTGCACAGCATTATCTTTGACAACAATCTGCCATTCTTTCTTACAAAACTTCAAAAAACATTTTTCTTGAATTTTTTTTTTCAGCACTAGGATATGAACCTAGGGCTGATCTACCTCTGAGCTACACCCCTAGTCCTTTTTATATTTTGAAACAGGTTCTCACTAACTTGCTAAGGCTGACCTAAGACTTGTGATCCATCCTCCTACCTCAGCCTCCCAAATTGTTGGGATTGCAGAGGTATACTACTGGACCTGACTTTTATTGAATTTTAAATGCAGAGAAAAACCTTAAAGATTATTTAGGCCAAATCTTTAAGTAATGTACCTAGCTCATGTTTTGGATCCCCTGTGGAGGAGCAACTATGAGACCCTGTTCCACACCCTTTCCATCTACCATTGTGCCCCGTAAGAGTGACTATGAAAATGTCCACCTAGCTACAGATCCTGCTTGCCTGTCTTTCCTGAGCAATTACAGCTCACCTATAGTCTCCTGTTCTGTTCAATAAAAGCTCTCTTTTAGAAATGACAAGTTTCTACTTATAACATAGAATTGTTGACAGTGATAATTCTAAAACCATGACTACTCCCATATTTTCACAAATACAATTTACCTTAAATTTCAAATCCTATAATCTATATATTTGAATAATTCAAGATTCCCCATACTTCTTTTGCTGTCATCTTCCTTTCCTAAAAACTGTAAGCCTTCCCTCCCCTAGACGGCACCCTGTTTTCTTTCTGTTTTTCCTGCACTTTGGGGTTCCTTCCTTCCTGAGAGGCCTCTCTTTTAGGTTTATGAGATCACATACTCCAGTGGTCTCTTGGATATCTACCGTTTATATTACTTTTCTTTTGCAGACTTGTAGATTTCACTTCCTCTGTGAAAATCCTGAGATTCTAATCTGGAGACGACAGTGCCTGGAAAACGTTCTTCCTAGTCAGTTATAAAACAACAGAAATTTATAACAGCAAAAAGAACAATAGAAATTCATTTCCTGACTTCCTGAATTGAGGAAAATATCATCTGAATAGAACATACTGTAATAAGAAATCTCTCAATTAAAGATGTAATTAATGTGCTCAAATAAGATGTTGCTGAAGTGTTGGGATTAATCACTAGAAAACTATAAAGGAAGTGCAGTGGATGTCCTCTGGGAAAATTAAATATGATAAATAAATAAGGAGCCAGCAAGTAACTGTGAAAGATGCAGATGTGTCATAGAAATAAAACATTGCCTTAATATTGCTATGAATGTATTTAAATATCATGTCTACATAATGACAGATTATCTCAAGATACTAATGGAAAAGAGGTTATCATTATAAGACATTTATAATAGCTAGGTTCTACTTCATGTCTAATTGAAATATCAGACATGATACATACTCAGCAAATACTAAAATGTGATCCATACACTAAAAAAGTATGATGCCACTGGATTTTATGAAGTTATGGAAGAAAGTTGAATTAGAAATGGAAAATATGAGGCTGTGGAAGTAGTTCAGTGGTGGAACCTTTACCAAGTAATACAAGACCAAGACCCAGCATCACCAAAAGATGGAAAAGAATAAGTTCTCTTAAACATTAGTGTTTGACATATTCAATTCAGTTTTATTTTATTAGTCTATTTAGACTATAGGCACTTAGACTATTATTTTCTTTATACAACATTTAATGAACTCAGTATTTGGACTTGTAAGAAAGTATAACAATTAAATCTTGAAACTATAATGTTTCTGTAAGACTTTTCCTATGATAGACTTCAAAGCAAATAGTACTTTTCTATACAGTTACACTTGATTATTTAAAGTTGGCGTTCCACGTTGCATTGCATAAAGTAATATTGAGTACTATTGGCAAATACTCATTCTTGGTATGTAATCTTAAAACATTTTTATCCCCCACCATCTGTTAATTTTGTTTGGTGGGGTTGGATTTACCCTATCTTTCAAAGCAAAATACAGACAATAAAGTGTCTCAATATACATAGTAAAATGTCCAGAACCATGTAATTAAAACTCTGAATGTGCTTTAAAATTGAGGCATCTCCATCCCTTGAGCATAGTTCACATGATCCTCTCAGCTCATAGAAATATGTTATAAGCTTCTCTCTCAAAGGCCCCTTCATCCCTCAGTCTAGGCTGCCCTCTTAGGACCTTACCCATGTTGATTTCCATTTCTACACCTGATTCACAGGTTAAACATATATGCATCTCCTGACTCCAATAAAATTGAAAGTGAAGACCACCCAAATGAGGCCACTTACCTCTTGCTATTGCTAACACTTACATAACTTACCATCCCTCATCCTTGAGACATCACAGTTGGGAGTAAAACCCCACTCTTGGAGTGGTTTCATTAAAACTTCCTTTGTGCATATAAATCTAAAAGGTAAAGCAATCACATCCCTACACCTTTGAGGAGAGACATGGCTATTCACAGCACCCAGGGCTCTCTCTTTAGAAATCCTTGCCGTTTTCTCATGAAAGGACCTTTTCCTAAGCCTAGTGTTAAGAGATAGCACTTTTTCTCCAACAGGTCCCTCAACAAGAAATTCTATCCATATCCATTCTGAACCCTATACAAACTGATTCTTTTATCCTGTAGGTGTAGATGAAGGTTCTAAGAGTATTCTACCTGGTTTTCTGTTCTTCCCTGAAGTATTTACATTTGCACTGGTTCTTCACTTTGCCAAGTCATGTTAGTTCTCAGTTCCTCAGTTTAAACTACCAACTCATTAACAATTCAGTAATAGCACTACAGCTCATGCAATAAGACTAAATAATAAAACACTAAGTAATGATAGTGTAAATAGTTTAAGAAATGTATGCATTTCTTAATAATTAACTTGATCAAACTTGTATAAATATATCACAATGGTTTCTACTGTCACGGATAACTAAAAAGAACAAATAAAAAAATTTAAAAATTGACTTGAGTCATTTAGTATTTATAAATTAAGTGGCTGACTTTCATAAAGCCACTAGATGATTGCATATACATTCTTATGTCAAAACTAGGTCCAACGGAGCTTTGAGAAAACGAACGAAATAAATGCTCACAAGATGCAAGATGACCCACTGAACAATCTCCATCTGGGCCCCATTGCCCCTTGCATGTGGCATGGATGAAGTCATTAGGGGTTCATAAGATTTATATCCAGAATAACTATAATGTTTAATCAGTCTGTCCATGGTAGTCTGGGATTACAGTACAAATTAGCAAAACCACCATTCCAACTTGTCAGTGTTTCAGATCCACCATTGTTACATCTGTCTTTGTCTGTGTGTCTGGTCCAGTGGACAGTGTTCCTAAAGTTGTTAGTACATGTACACCACCAGCCTCTTCAGAGTGGACAATGTTGAAGAGCTAGTTCTGGTGTTGGCCATATATTTTATATCCGATTCTCACAGATCTGAAAGATGTCAATGCAATAGCTGGGAACACATGAAGTTGGTGGAGTGGGTCTTTCACTAGTTCTCATCAAGATTGAGTCACTGCTGCCTTCCAACCTGCTCACTAGCACCCTTAGAAGTACTGACTCAACTCCCATTATATTGAAGCTTCATCACCCACCACCATTCATTACCACCCCATCAACTCTATGCTCCCTTGCTGCTCCCTGCAAACAAAATACTCCACAAGCTGAGTACAGGACTAGTTCTAAGCAATTCCTACTTTCCTCCACTGTTTCGATGTGTCCTTAGGCAGGTCACCTGAGCTCTCTGGGTTTTTGTTTCCCCATCTCTAAAATTACAACAACAATCATACCTAACTCAGGGGTTCTTGAGAAGATTTAATGAGCTCATTTACATAACAACTCTAAGTTATCGATCAATATATTCAGTGAATACTGGAGATTTTATTGATTGAAGAGATCATATGAAAACTTCTTGCAACCAAACATGACACACCTAAGATATATATTACATAAACACTTAATATAGCATAAACATATGGGTATAAATCTTGCACACTGACAAGTATTTGATTTATTTCACCACATGCTTTACAATATTTTGCTGCAATTATACAATGACATTCCAAAAATGCACGTAATGGTGAAAATATTTTGCTCACAAAGTAATTATTTCTGAAATATTATCATATATATATGTATATATAGTGAGAGAAATTTGATATTAAATACCCATTTCTATTAAGTAACAGAAAGGGATAAGTTTATGTATCAAGTCCAGAAACAAATTTTTGCCAAGATCTGTTAAATAAGTCTCCATTTTACAAAAAATGCTTTCTCCACGTTAGTAAAACATGAAGAGGAAAGAGGAAGAAGTGTTTCTTCCTTTCTTCTGTGGACCTTCAGGATTATATTAGAGAAATGAGGTTCTAATTCTAACCCTTTATTTAGTGATAAAAAGTTAATATCTGTGAACCTCAGTTTTCTCAGGGAAGGGTTTGGTAGTTGCGTGCTTTGCACTACAGTCACCAAAAAGCCCCTCCTCAACTGTCAATGTGGAATAGTGAGACACCTCAAGAGCAAAACTTACACAGTTTGAACAATTTTGATGCACAGTACCCCAACATTACTGTAATCTTCTCTGTGATCCTTTGGGCTATATTCTTAACCATGTGTAAGCTTCAGCCCCGCTGATTTCTCTCATGGTCACTAGATTGGGGTGACATAAGAAAAGTGTTAGTGTTACCAAAGTGTTTAGGTCACCAAATTTTGAGTTGATTCTTTAGATAAGAAAAGATAACTGAATATTATCTTTATTTAGACCTGGTATTATTTTGAAGCTACTTATGCTATAATCAAGCTTATATTTTGGTTTCCAGGGCCTCATCATGAGTTTAAATTTTTTTTTTCAGCCATGTCTGAATCAAAGTTTATGTACATTAAAAGCTAAGTAGATTCCTGGAAAACAAATAATCCCAAAGGAAGACCAGAGTCGTGAAAATAATATTGACCCACTCTGGTCATGAGTGCACAGGCTTTAAAAAAAAGTTGTTTTTTTTTTAATCTAATTAATTATACGTGACAATAGAATGAATTTTGACACATCCTACATAAATGGAGTATAACTTCCCATTCTTTAGGTGCATAGGCTTTTGTATAATGCTTGTTATCTACCTTTCTACCTAGGCTCACCTAAATTAGTGCCTAATGCTTAAATATACAGAGATGAGTTTGCCATAGGCTCAGGCTCAGTTGAGAAAAGAAAGATTATTGTAATCAAAACCTAAGTTATTTCAGTTAATTTCCATAATATATTGACTACAAGCATCTTACCTATACCCTTTGCTACAGAGCATAGATATGATATCCCCCAAAGCCTCTCAGCACTTGAGAGGAGGAGTGCCCAACAGCAAGGGACCATCTTCAGAGAAGAAGTAGTTATGCCTGTTGGGAGTGGTAGAACTTAACAGACACCATATTGGTGCCCACGGTCTCAACTGTGACTGGCTTGTAGAGTCCAGTAAAAAGGATCAGGTAAAGAGGAATCAAACAGGAGATCCATATGGTCATCACAGGTGAGCAGGTTAACAACCTCGCAGATTTTCAGAGGAAAATATTTAGGGAGCTAAGATCCTGCCAGTAGAATGAGATCCATCAAAATGTGAGAAGGTGCTCTCTTAACTCAGTTCCTCCTGATTCACTGACTTTCAGCATTCCTTATGTAAAACCATCTAAACCTGTTTGTAGCACGGTCACTGCTCACTGTTAGGAATACCGTTTCTGGCTATAGTCATAAAATTTGGCCACTACCATACTGGTTATCAAGAATCAGTCACTCTGCTACAAAATCTATGACAGCATATTTATTACTGCAAAAACAAAAAACAAATTTCTGTTCAATGTTATGTAAAACAATGAAAAATGTGTGCAAAAATTGTTGCTTCTCTGAAACCTAATTAAGTAATTTTTCAACTTGCAAGTCAGTGTAAAAAGATGTTAATTTAGGCAATGGTTATAAAAATTATAAAAGAATGGACTAAAAATGATTCTGCACTCATATTTCTTCATAACTCTAGATTCTCGTTTTTAAAGAAAACAAACTTGGAACTTATAGGGGGGAAAAGTCATGATATCTTCAGGGGACATTCAAAATGTGTATCATCCCTCTTGCTTTTTTCTGGTTGCCTTTGAGAATCAAATGGCATTCTGTACATCTACAGTAAACACAGTAGATGGACAGTGAATTTAGTCTAATATTCCTTTATACACAACTTACTATAAGATTTTTTTATAATTATTGATTTAACTTATTTTGCTGTTTCTTTTTTTCCCGAATGATTCTTGACATTGTTTTAAATCCAATGTATATTTTCTATATTTTAAAATTTTCATTGCCTGTCAATATTAGAACTTTTCCTTTGTCTAAATTTTATAGTTTTCCCAATTTTCTTTAGAAAGAAGTTTCCTACACTCGTGTAGAAACTTGATTCCTTTAACTTTGATGTAGCATTCCTGAGAAAAAAAGATTCAGAATTTCATAACTGCCTATGACACATTCCAAACCTTGGTTTTAAGATGTATTCATTATGATAAGAAAACTACCCCGAGTACAAATAATCCCTCAGATCCCCATCACATACACAACATAAATTCACCTCTTGTTTACACAAAGTCTTAATTCTGAGTTCCTGGTGAGGATCATTCAAGAACCAAGATATTTCCCATCATGTGGTTCAATTGTTCCTTAGGACCTGAGGGTTCCCCGTTGAATTTTGTATGTAAGCCCTACAAACATAGAGAATAAATATGGGAACTAGTACAGAAATTTTTAATGGATCAGACTTGACAGACAGACATACATTAATTATGTCCATATTGTATCAGACAAAGTTCCTTTGCTCAGCAACATCAAACTGCAAAGGACACTAGAGTATGTGGTCTGTGTCTGAAGGAAGAAACTTTGAAAGAGTATGTAGCAGTTCATTCTGTGTAAAAATTCTACTGCATCCAATATTTCTGAGACATAATGATAAATTTATCCTGGGTCCTAAAATGATTTTTAAAGGTAAACATAATGAATTAAGAAGAAAATTTTATTTCATCCAAACTGTACTTCCCTCCTTACCATAAAGAATCAAGAACTAAACTAAAATTTTACTAAAATGAACTCTAATATACTCTGAATTACTGCTATCAATGAGCAACCTACTTCACTATAATGTGCATTATAAATAGCCTTACGAAGTATTACACATGTGGTTTTAGAATGGAATATTAATTCATAAAAAGAAATGCCCGGATAATATGATTTTTTAGAGAAATAAGTCCAAAATAAAGACAATTTTAAAAGCAATTTTTATTATTTGATTTTCAATTGAAGAAATGTAGTTAATTGGCTGATTGAGTTGTTTGATTTTTAAAACTAATGATAAACAAAAAGGATTTAATTATACAAAGATATTACAAATTACAGAAAATCTGTGTTCATTTTACACTCTAGGATGCTGTATGAAAACCAAATGTGTTATGAAAATAGAATAATAATTAAAAATCTGGACAATATATGTCATGGAGGTTTATTCCAAGGAAAACCAAGCTAGAATTACATAAATGAAAGCTCTAAAAACATTCTTCTTAATTTACAATTTAAAATAACCAAATCCAATTTAGAAGAAATATTTGAAATAATTATTTTAAGATGTTTAACCAAAAAATTCTTTAGATGTCCCAAGGGAATGTAATGTCCTTAAACGATAATCCAGAAAACCTTTAACTAGGACAGAAAATATTTCATTTGTGTATTTCTAATATTTTTGGTTAATATCCGGAATTAAGACATCATATGTCACATAGCTATAACTGTCTTTATAAAACACCCCTTCTGCAGTCCCTCTAGAAGAAAGATAGTCTGCTCGTCTTCTGTCTTCTTTGAATGACCTTCTGGGAAAAAAGAAAATGATGCCTCTGTGGCTGTATTTAAAAAATCATTTTACAGTCAGCAGAGCTTAATTCTCCTCATCCATTTATTCATCCAAGTGCAGGCCAAGAATATTCTGGCATATTTTAAAGTTGGAGGATTGAATGGGCGGTGTCTGATAGTTGGTTCTTTGGAACAGTTATCATCACTGGTGGAATAATGATTTATTTAACTGAAACGTCTGAGGAACAATTTGGAGAGGCCTGGGAAGCTGAACTGCATGCAAGCAAAACAGTGAAGTAGGTGAGATTTATGTTCAGCATTCTTGATCACTTCACTTTGGTTAATTTCCCCTCTTCCAGTTCCTCACTGCACGGCTCGACTTGGACACAACGCTAGTGGTGCATTGCAATCTGGGCCTTTCCTTTTCTTTGTTCTTTCATCTTGGATTCCATTTCCTTCAAACCCCCTCATTATCCTAGATGACATGTCCAGATAGAGTCAATTAATCTCCAGTGCACACTACTGCCATGATATGCTACTCCCTCTACATACCCTTAGAGCCTCAACACAGACCTGTGAGACGTGGGAAGCTTTGATTTCTCTCCTGGCAACCAAAAGGGAGTCTTAAAGCACAGGGATAAGAGAATCATTCCATAGCCTTCAAATATGAACCCTATCTGTACTAGATTTGTAACCGCCTCATTTTTCAAGGGACCATTATTTTATTTCCTCCCTAATGTATAATGGGATAATGAGTTTTTATGAAAAGAACAGTCTCCTATTAGATAGTTATATAATCCATGTTCTAAGGAGACTGGTTATTGTGCTATTTTATACTACCATTATCTCCTTACCATAACGGTCACACTCTCAAATGCCCACAAGACATAAGTAAGTAAAATAGATGTATGAATCTGGTAGCACAAACTCTCTACCTATAAGTACTTATCTTCAACTGTCTTAAACTTCATGGTGGCCATATTAAATGTGCAGACATTCTTCGCTTTAAGCAGAGACAGCCACACCTCATATTAAGAGACAGGAGCCTTAACAGAAGGACAAAGCAATGCCCTGGGCCTCACTTCAGGATATAAGAATTAAGATCCTGAGGGGAGATGGAGGATACACCACCTCTCCTGGTCTCCATGAAGAAGGAAGTTCAGGCTAAAGAGAGGAGCTGTTCATCAAACAGCAATATGCCATATATGCCCATGTGTCAAGCAAATAGGTGGTGAAATTTTAGAATTTCAATTTTCTTCCTTATAATTTAATCTATATTTAAGTGTTGCACATTAATTAAATACTGCTTTTGTCATCAAAGAACAATGAAGTTTTGTTTCAAATTAATGAGTTTACAAGACGATGTATATAATAATGTTTACAAGACCATGTCCAAGTGGCAAGCAGTGATAGCAGCAGCCACAGAAAGCTGAGCCAAGATGTGAAAAGGGTTCCTAGGAACTGTAGGTGCCTGCACTAGTCTCCAGAAAGGATGCGAAACAGACGACTCTCTAGTGAGACTCACACCGTGTACTTTGTGTGACATACTGCCTCTACTTCTTATATCCTTTGCGTATTCTATATCCCCCTCCCCACACCCCGGTCATATTGAAGTTCACCCTGTCTAAATTGTGCTAAAGGAAGCAAGAAGAAAAGTTCTTGTCCTTATGTGAGCAGAGACAGAGGGAAGAACAAATACATTGCAAACCTGGTGGGAGCAGTTATAAACAAAAACCACCGGGAAGGTAACTTCTTTTAAGAAGTGTGAACATCAGCTGGACCTGATTCTCCTCCCAAAGTCATGCAGGCAGTTCAGAATTTACATTTTTCTGGGATGGGAAGATAGTGTTCCCCAAAACCTGAAATAAAATGAATCTTGCAGTTCCCTAAGCCCTGATTTTTAATTTTCTTTCATTTCTCAGTCATTCTTTTGCAAGTTAAATATGAGGCTCAGGATTAAACTTCAAACATATCTTCAGAGATGAAGTAACTCCATCTCAAAGAAAAAAAAAAAGCCTACAGAATTAGTTTATAGAAGAGTAAAGAAATTTCCTTTTCTGACTTAGACTACTGTGTTTACCCATGGTGACTACTAAGTTAGAGAGATGAGGAAAGAAACTCAGATGATTAATTATATTAATTCCTCTGTTGGCCAGAGTTGGACCTAAAGCTGCAAGTTCCTGAAGACATGTTCCCTAATTTCTCAACAATTAATTTGTGCACATTCTATCTGGTACTTAAAGCCATCCACAGGATGCCCCTGTGTTAGTTTTCTATTGATATATAACAAATTACCACAAATGGAATGGATTAAAACAGCACCTATTTATGATATGATAGTTCTATAGGTCAGAAATTCGACAGCTCAAATGGAGACTCTGGTCTAGATCTCACAAGAACAAAATCAAGGTCTTACTGACCTGGCTCTTATCTGGTAGCTTTAGGAGAAATTCACTTCCTGGTATCTTCAGTTTGTTGGCAGAATTCAGTTCCATGCAACAGTGGAACTGAGTTCCTGTTTCCTTGCTGAGTTGATGAGGGTTTGTTCTCAGTTTTTAGACACTGCCTATATTCCTTGGTTGGTGACCCTCCTTCATTAAAACCAGCATGGTGAACTGAATTTTTCTCATGCTTGGAATATCTCTGACTTTCCTTCTTTCTTCCTCTTTTGCCACAGGTCTGAGAAAGAGATCTGTTTGGGGGGCTTATGTTCTTACACTGGGCACATCTAGATAATCCAGGATAAATTCCCAATTTTAAGACTAACCATTTAGTAAGTATAAGTACATCAGCAAAGTTGCTTAACATGTAACATAACATATTTCGTTCAAGTCACAGATTCCTGGGAATAGGGAAAGGGAACAGGCTCTGTCTACCTGTTCTTATCCAGTACTTCCAACTAATTTTCTTAAACCACCCCCAGTGTTTTGCCCTTATACTTTTCCTTTCATCTTTTAAAAATCCTGTATGCATTTTTTCTCTTTGTATTCCATGGCCCCAAATCATTTATTTAAAGTCTTCCTGATAACTTAAGGTCAACTTCAAAGTGTGCTTCCATTAGGAGTCACTTCCAGTGGGACCCAGCCCTCCTTTTACCATCAGTGAAGTACAATATATATTTATCTTGATACCAACTGCATTTTGCACTTCATCTTGTTTCTCTTTATGTGTGGGACCTATTCAATGTAGATGCCTGAAAGACTGTGACTGTGTTCTCCCCACTTTTTGAGTTTCAACAGCTTCTAGGATGACCTTCCCTACAGAGCAATGCTACTCAAAGTCTATCCAAAGACCTGTGCCAGCCCACAAACTATTTGTTGCCAGCTCATGGTGAGTACAAAGTGATACTCAGAACATTTTTATGGCGATTTGATGTTACTATGATATAAAAAGCACATGGTTGTTTTCCTAAAAAGTTATTTCCATTATATTTAAAGCATTCTTTTGTGACAGATGAGAAAATAACTGATACTTTACCCCAAATAATTGAAGACACACACTATTACAGAAGGCACTGAGACTTCGTAATGAGTACAATTTCATTTTCCCACATACCAGGTCCAGTTCCCTCACTCATACAAGGTTCTCTATTCAAAGAGCACAGCATTTATTCTAAAAAGTTAGAATTTGGAACTAATTATGCTCTCAGGATTAATGATGATGATTACTTAAAAAAAACACTAAAGTTAATTCTGTACTCAGCTCCCAAATCACAGCATTAATAGCTCTCATCAACATATGAATGGATGACACCCTTTGCACTTTCAGGAATTCCCCACAAGGAAAGTGCTACCTTTTAATATGGGAATTCTTTTAGGAGTTCTTGTAACTACTTAGAAATGTTAAGATGATCTATAAGCAAAAGGCAGTACAAATCTCCTGTGTCTAAACAAGCTAAGGATGCATTTCAGAAGGTCTAAGTTTTCCTCTAACCAAATGCACTGAATAAAAGCACAGCTTAGCTATTCTCTTTCAACTTCAACCACAAATTGGATGACCCACAGGCTTGGGCAGGGTTGAATGCTCAGAACTTTGTTTCACTTTAACCAAGCTGAACATTATTATTTGCTTGTTTAACAAATATTTATTGAGGGCCTACCATGTGCTGAACATTCGTCTCACTTGGAGGTAAAGTAGTAAACCAAGCACAAATCTCTATTCTCAAGGAATACACCCAAGTAGGGAGCTTGTATTCTGCAGGAGTGGGTGTGGGGAGTGCACATTTTCTGTTGCCTACTCCCTTCTTCATCCTTCTCTTTCACAGTGTCCTTTGGTTCTCAATCCATTCCTTGCAACTCACTATACGGAAACACTGCTTTTCATATACAAAACCGTGAGACTTACAAGGATCCAGTTCTGGAATTCTCTATAAAATACCAGGTCCCTAAAATTCAGGCCCCTAAAAATACCTAGAGATATGGTGTTGGAGGGAAGAAGACTGAGGTTCTATGCCATGAAAGTGACAACTCTAAGTTATGGAATTTAGGAACTGATGTTTTTGTGACTGTTTTTCCCAAGGATAGGTGAAACCTTGGTTATATTCTTCATGGTCCAATAGCCCAGTCTCTTCTATTATCATATCCTCACATTTAATGATTCATAGTGTGAGTATTTAGTAGAATGAGTATTAATAGTCAAGTCTAATAATCCATATCTTCTTCAGAGATAAAATTTTACCCTTATCTTCTAGGCAAGATTTGGCATAGGTGAAAACTTAGTTCTGTAGGTAAACCATTAAGAACACAATGTAGGAGACTTGTTTGAAGAAAGCAAAGGTGTCTTCCGACAGGAGAGGGCCAACACATATTTCTTGATTCATGGGTAAGGAATTGTCCAGATATAACCTCTTCTTGACATGTATCAAATAAAAATTTTTCCAGGGAAACTTTTCCATAAAAGAATGACTCTATTTTAACCTTTATCATATTTCCATTTCATAGAAGAATGTCTCTATTTTAACCTTTATCATGGCTACAATTATAATGAAATAAAATATCTTTATTAGTTTCAGGTAATGGTTTAATATTCAGTTCAGTGTGAGTCCACTAATGGACATTTATGGCCTGCACTTAATAGGGTAATTTTCATTACAGAGGACTTACTTTTGGAAGCACTTGCCTGAGTAGAAATGTGTGCATAGAATGTAGACATCAACTCATTTATTTACTGTTTGCACAGACTGTTAATAAATGTGCTTCTCAGAAACTTTTGTGTTAGTATTCACTAAGCATATTTATTCCATCTGGGCTTATGTATAACAAAGATTTTAATACAAGTTTACACAGCGATGGATTGAACCATAACTTTCAGAAATGCTCTTCTAGGAACAGAAAGCGTTAGGTCCCCACTGAACTGAAGATAATGTAAGTAGTTCAACCATATAGAAAATGGTCTCCTCCCACATGCATGCTATAAAAAAAGAGAAAGAGAAAGAGAGATCAAGAAACAGGGAGAGAACATGAACTCTAAAGCAAGATAGAGTTTTATCCAAAGCTTCAAAAATTCCCTCCCTTTCTCTTACATGTTTCTCAATTTCCATGTACTGTGCTGTAACTGTCATACATAGGGCCTGAGAAATAATTTAATCCAACACTTCTTGTTTTATCCATGCCTCCAGAGAGCAGTTGACTTCTCTAAGATTATAAGGCTAACTAGCATGGGAATATAGTTCTCAATTCTCCATGTCTAGAGCTTCCGAGCAATCTACATCCAAGTTAGCTAATCACAGAAAGATTACTCTTCACCCTTCAGTTGTGATCAGTTGAATTAGCATGTACTTGACAATGTATTCACTTAAAAGATTGATTTGGTTCATATCTCCAAGTGACCAGTGGCTTGAACAGGCATGTAGGTCCCTCCTGATTGGCTCTGTGAGTGCCTCTGTATATCACTCTCTTGGCACTTACCACATTACAGTGAGTTACCTCTGTGCATCGCCATCTCTCACACTGAACACCTGGAGGACAGGGACTATGCTTAATACATTCATTCTTTTTGCACATGTCACTTTGTGCCTCCTTGTGTTTTCAGAATGCTATAATGAAATACCATAAGTTGGGTGGCTTATGGACAACAGAGATTTCTTTCTCACAGTTCTTGAGGCTACAAGTCCAAGACAAAGACACCGGCAGATTCTGTAACTGCTGAGAGCCTGCTTCCTAGTTCATAGATGGAGCCTTTTCACAGTGCCCTCACATAGCAGAAGTAGCAAGGCAACTCTCTGGAGCCTCTTTTAAAATCACTTCCATTCCAAATACCTCACATTTAGGAATAGGTTTCAACATATGAATTTAGTGAAGTGAGTAGGAGGGGACACAAGGGGACACAAACACAAGGTCACAATACTCCTGGTGGCCTTGTGCCAGAGTTAGAGATATCATGGTGAAAAAAAAAATAGATGCTGTGGGATATGCAGTATGATGGGCAGGACAGATGTCAGAAAAACAATCACAGAAACAAATGTAATTACAAAGTACAGTAAGGAATTGAAAGGGTGGGGGGAAGGGAATGCTGTGAGAGAGCATACCAGGGAGCCTCATTAAGATAGAAGAGCAAGTGATGGCAATTATCAAGAATGCAAACAACAATAAATGTTGGTGAGGATACAGGGTAAAAGGTACACTCATATACTGCAAATTGGTGCAACACTCTGGAAAGCAGTATGGAGATTCCTCAGAAAACTTGGAATGGAACCACCATTTGACCCAGCTATCCCACTCCTTGGTTTATACCTAATGGACTTAAAATTAGCATACTACAGTAACGCAGTCAGTCACATCAATGTTTATTGAAGCTCAATTCACAATAGCTGAACTATAGAACCAACCTAGATGCCCTTAAACAGATGAATGGATAAAGAAAATGTGGTACATATACACAATGGAATATTACTCAGCCTTAAAGAAGAATGAAATTATGGCATTTGCAGGTAAATGAATGGAGTTGGAGAATATCATTCTAAGAGAAATAAGGCAAACCCAAAAAACCAAAGACCAAATGTTTTCTCTGTTAAGTGGATGCTGATCCATAATGGAGGGTGGAGGATGAAGGAAGTTCTGATTGTGAAGAGGGGAGTGAGGGGAGGGGAAGGGGCGTAGGGATGGGAAGGATGGCAGAATGAGATGGACATTACCCTATATACATGTTTAATTACCCTACAGATGTGACTGCACCATGTTCAGCCAGAGGGAGAAGTTGTGCTCTACTTGTATACAATGTGTTAAAATGCATTCTACTGTCATATATAATGGATTACAACAAATCAATTAATTAATTAATTAATGTTTACAAAAGAGAGAAGGGAAAGCTATGAGAGAGAATACCAGGGAATCTCATTAAGATAGAAGAGCAAAAAATGGCTTGCTTAAAGGAATGATATTTAACCTGAAACATACAACAGGGACAGTAGTTTTTCAGGAATAAGCTTGGATAAGAATGATCCAGACAATGGCAGTATAAGTACAAGTGATGATGTGAACTGAAGCTAGAGAAGTAGAAAAGGTCAGGCATTTAGACCTCATGGGGACATGTCAAGGTTAGACTTCTTGGAGCATGTTGAGGTTAAACCTCCTGGGGGCATGTTGATGTTGCTGGATTTTTAAGTGTCATTACAAATATTGAAGGTTTTAAGTAAAGAAGCAATATGGTTAGAATAAATTTGAAAAAGTAATATTGGACTTCTTGGTTTCCATTGGGTAGAGAGACTCCTATGTCAAAATATTCCCTTTACTTTGGCTATATAGACCTTAAAAATGCTATCAAATCATATTTTCTAGATAATTTAAATACATTTCTTTCACTATAGATTGTCTTTTTTGTGATGCTTATATGATTTAATTAAATGCCATACCTAATATGCCCACCCACATCAACTGGGTCCTTGTAGGTAATCAGAAAAATAGTTTCCTTTTTCCTTTTCTTTATCTGATTCACTTCATAAGACAGCATCAATTTGTGCCACTCTGTGTAAACTATCATTTTGGCATCAGAAACCCAACCCTATACAAAACCCAACCCTATTCTAAAGTTTTAAGTTCTGATAATTCTATTACCAAAATATTTTCCAAAGGACATCAAAGCTATTTATATTCATTTATACATTCATTGATACTATATACATCAAATAACCATTAATACATGATTCCTGAAAAGGATAAAGCTTTAGGAACATTCTTCTGAACTTCTTACTTATTCCACTGCACCAAATTAAACATCAATAAGACAGAAGTGATAAATGAGTTAGCATGACCCAGTACCAATAAATACTCTGTCCACATGGGTTTTATCCAAGGCAGTTCAAAATTTTTAAGGAGGAATAAATAGAACAGTGGCAGAGATCCTGGAAAACTAGAACATTTTAGAAAAATTTGGAAGACATATAATCAAGAATAATATCTAAAAAAGAATAAAGTAGATGAGATAGGGAGACCGAACTACAAAAATGTGAAGAAAATCAGTATAATTGGCACACTGAATAAATTCTTGTTAAAATAAAGGTGTAGAAATTTTACTGATGATAACAAATGTGAAGTATTAGAGAATCCAATGGACTTACAAATTGATGCAGTTATTAGTCAATAACTAATCTCAGATTGTTTGTTGGTTCTTTTGATATGCCAGAAATCTTTCACTGACACCCATCCAAATCCACTCCCCACCACTTTTTACCTGGCTCACTATCCAGAGAGGCTGACTTACCTGAGTTACATCAGTGACTTCCATGTCCTCTAATTTCCTGTGGGTTTGGCCAACACAAAGAGAGTAGATGGAAATTGAGCACATTTGGGCATCCTGTGCCCCTTAACAGAAGGTCACTTTTCCACTAAGTGGCTGCTTTCTGAGAAATTCTTTCCTTTGGGATCTGGTAATGACTCCCTTCCATTCAGCTTGAAGTTGCCGATGCACTATCCCTTGTCTTTCACCATCATCCCCCCACACACCTCTGCAATTAGTCCTTTTTATAAACAAACGCTCCTTGAGTTATCCTAATTTGAGTGTGATATCTGTTCCGTGCAGATCTTCCTGCTGTCCATAATTCCTCATAAACTATGTTTCCAGACCCTCAGTTATTTATATATGAACCCAGTAGCCAAAGAACTCTGAGTAACTGATCTTTGTTCTCATGCCATAGCACTGAGTTCAGAAATGTCTTTAGACCATATTTGGCCAGCCCAGGGTGGGATAAGGTGATAGATGGGGTCTGTGTTCCCGGCCTGAGTGTTCTGTACTAAAATGTTCTTTGTGGTCATACTGTATATTGTGTAACACTGAGACTGATGAGGTACACCTGGTCAAGATAAAGGGGTCTCCAGCAAACATCCAAAATAGCCTACCTACAAAGGGCTTCAGCCTTATTTATTTAACATTATCTTGGAGGGGACAGTTGAGCTTCCAGAAACTCCAATGTTAACTTCAGTGACATATGCTATCATCTGAAATTCTGTGACCTCTGATGAATATTTTGAAGTCCAGAAGTCCATAGTATATCTGACTGTCCTGACAAATATGCTGATCTTGCTATGGTAAGTTGTGGCTGCTCTGACCTCATTCCCCAATCACTGACTATGTAAACTTTGTCTAACAAACCCCAGTAGCCTGAGTCTATTCTCACCATCAGTTCAAGTCTATGCTTGAAATTTGTCAGTACAGTAGTCATGGAGCTTACTGTCTTCATGATTTATGCTTTATCTGCATGCCACCTTTTAACCAATTCTAAATCCACTTCTTATTTTAATATTACACTATGCAAACTACCAGAAAAATTCAGAGACAAGCTCAAGGCCCAATCAGAGGGGGGATTCTAGGTGGGGAGGGATTTCCCTGCTTTCAAAACTAAACTTGGACTATCAAGTTTTATGCTGCTCAAGGTTGATGAAAGAATATCAGCTGTCCAGTACTTAGACATTTGGGGGGAAAAAAAGAGGGAAAAAAAATATCGCTGATAATCAAGAACTAGAAACCAGCCTTCTTTATCCTGAAACATTATTACCTAGCCAGATTAAAATAACTCAATTTGTAAATATAACTCAGAATGGTCAAAAAAGGTGTAATAAACCCACATGCTTCCCTGAAGCAAATACAATCCTATCTAGAGAATTCACCTGAATTTCAGGTCTCAAAGACTTTCTAGAAATAAACTGACTTGAAAAATTAGAAAATCACAAAAATAAAAATGATATAAATAATTACACATGCAAAGAAGTGAAGCTCCCTGCAAAAGAAAAGCAAAAAACAGATGGTACATACAGAAAGACAGAAATTTTAGTCACTGAAAATATTAGGACAAAGATTTTGAAAACAAAATTCTCATCATGGTTCAAGAAATAGAAAACATAAATGAAAATATATTTAGGTAGCAAGAAGTTACAAGGAAAGGCCAAATATTTTTAAGAATCAAATAAACTTTCAACAGGGTGTGGTGGCACATGATTGTAATTCCAGTGGCTCTGGAGGCTGAGGCAGGAGGATCATAGGTTCAAAACCAGCCTCAGCAACTTGGCAAGGCCCTCAGAACTTAGGAAGACCCTGCCTCAAAAAAATAAAAAATAAAAAGAGCTGGGGTGGTGACTTGGTCATTAAGTACTCCTGGGTTCAATCCCAGATATTACCAATATGTGTATATATATGTACATATGTACAATTTTAATAGTTTTGACCTATCTGAAAAGATGAGCTAATTGGAAGATAAATCTGATTTTACCAAAATGCATCACAAAAAGGCAAAGAGAAAATAAGAGACATGAACAGAGTAAACCTAACATACTGAGACACAGTTCCTTGTGGAAGAATGAATAAGACAGAAATAATTATTTGACTATAATAATATTTGACAATATTACAGAACTGATGAAAAACAATGTTTTTTTCAAAAACATAAGCTATAGTCCAACAAATGTCAAACAGGATAAACAAAAAGAAATCCCTGTCTAGACTTATCATAATGGAACTTCAAACACTAAAGAAAAAGAAAAAAATCTTAAGAATAACCAGAATTTTTTAAAAAAATGTATTTCTAAGTGAACAAATGTTATATTCGTAACTAATGGGCAGAGAGAAAATAAGTACATGGGATCATAAAACCAGTCAATTATCTTTTAAGAATGAAAATGAACTAAAGATATTTTTAGATAAATAAACATTGAGTGAGTTTGTCACCTAAAGATCCTTATTAAAAGAAAGTTCTGAAATATATTTATCAGGTAGAAAAAATAAAACGAATCTAAAAGCAGTTCAATTATAATAATTCATATAGCAAATAAACCTTTGACATGATTGATCAGATAAAATGGAAAGCTATAAAACAATGCATTGGATAGGATAAATGCAGAGAAAAGAGATATTAAAAATAAACAAAAAGAACAGACCATGAATTGCTTTCAGTTAATAAATTTTAAAGCCTGGATAAAATAATCACTTTTTCAAAAAATATTTACATATGGAAATTGCCTCAAAAACTGGAATTACTTAATTTAGCCTTTAACCATTAAAGAAATGGCACTGGAGGAATAGAATCTTTCAAATACTAAAAGGGAATCCCTACTCAGACCTTGTGGACAGGCATATTCTAACTTATTTTCAAGAAAAAGGTGATCGATCTTTCTTATACTGCTTCAGAGAAGACAGGGAAAGTTTCCCAAATTATTACATGCAATGACTATAATCTCACATACTAACCCTGTCATAGACAGTACAAGAACAGAAAAACTCAGAGCAAACTTAATTAGGAACATAGACTTAAAAAGTACCAATAATATATTAGCATATTGCATAGAGTGAGTATACCTTGTGATACACCATGACCAAGTACTCATGCTCAGTACTGTAATGCAAGCCTGATGTAATATTATAAAATCTATCATTATAGGTCACTACTGCAATAGATTAAAGGAGATATGTCATACAGTCATTCTGGTAACTATTGAAATAGCATTCAACTAAACCAGCTATAAATAATGGAGAAATTCCTTAACCTGTTAGTGCTTATGTACCAAAAATTACAGTGCCATTCAGTAGTTGAGCTGTTCTAAGACATTTCTTCATGACAACAACCCTATGGCATGAGTACTGTTCTTGTCTTACAGATAAAACACCAAGTGAAAGAAGGGCTAAGTCACTGGTCTAAGGTGATATAGCTAGTAATTGGCAAAAATAAGTGTAGTAATTTAGTTTACTCTCAGAATCATGGAGCTAAGTCTCCAAAAGTATCACAGTTTCTATATTTTCTTTAAATAAATTCAAATTACTCCTTGAGTCCCCACACGAAAGGGAATTCCAACTCAGACAATATTGGGGCACTAAATCAAATATTTCCAATTCCGCAGGTTATGAACCAACCCAGATACAATCCTAGGTGAGTGCTTATGTGCCATGGCTCTGAATTTTCCTAAAAAAATTACATTAGTTGTGGCTCTAAAACAGTATTTTTTCCAAAGGCCTGTCTACTGCAAAATTTCCAAAGATTCACCTATTAGTGTGGTTTATTATTTAGGTTTGTAGGACCTTTTAATCTTCTCTATGGAAGAATCAGGGAGGTACTATATAGGCCTGGACATTTAAGAAGGTCCCCACTTGGTCTCTAAGTCCCCCTGGTCTCTAATTCAAATGCACATTATGTATATATGTGTATATCTATATCTATCTATCTATCTATCTATCTATATCTATATCTATCTATCTATCTATCTATCTATCTATCTATCTATATATATATGTATATATGTATAATTCAAACTCACAGTGGAAATGTTGATCATCAATCCTGCATGGTCCCTGAGGGTCAGAGGTTCTGCTATGATGATAACAAGCTTGAGCCCCAAGGTTAGTACCAGGATGAAGCATGACAAAGACTGGTGCCCAGTCTCAGAAGACCATTACTAACCAGAACTATGGAAGTCTTGACAATCCCTGGAGTCCTGGGAGACAGCAGGGTTCTCAGACATCTACCTATCCAGTCCTAGGAAGAGCTCCCCAAAATGTTCTCCTTCTGAACTTTACCAAATTCCTGGAGTACTTTTCTCTTTAAATAATCTGATTCTATAGCTCCATGAATCTACTTTTAGTAAAAATACTCTCAGTAGATATTATCATTTCTTTGCTTGGCAACATTTACTTCTAGCTCTGCCACACAAAAGTCATTGTTAATTTTCTTCACCAAGAAAAAAAATGACTTGGCCACTCTCTTGGAATGTAGAAGGTAAAATTATTTGCAACAAGAGAACAAAGGCAAATTAGTATCTCAATAAATTATACTACCCATGCATACATATCTTTATTTTTAAATGGTCCTGATGGATATATCCCAAAATATTAATCATGTGTATCAAGAAGTCATGAGATTTTTGTCTTTTTCTTTCTTTTATCATATTTTTCAAGTTTTCTATAATGACTGTGGATTCGTGAATTTTTTTAAAAGTTGATCTTTTATTTGTTTTCTTTGTGGCTTTCAAAAACGAATCTCTAAATAATTTTTTGCCCTCACTTAAGAATGCCAAGAATATTTTGCAGTTTGAAATCAGTCAAGTATGTCCTTATAGTGTATATGGCATGTGATTTCAATGAATGGTGATTAACATGCATCAAACTCTTTTTTAACTTTAAAAAATTAGGAAAAAATGCTAAAAATACTGTTTGGTTCCTGGAGGGCGGAAAAAAGATTATGAAATGACCACCCACTCACTGAGAAGAGGTAAAAATGAAAGTCACATCCATCAATTCTTCCTTCAAACGCAATCAAAACCACTAGAGTTTGCCCTATCTCACTTCAATCACTATTTTAAAGAAAAGCATTTTCTTTTAGAATTCAAAAAATTAGTGGAATTCAGAAACAATGAACATTGTATTGTGGTGGACCTAGTACACTTTATATCACTTCCAATGATATCAATGACAAGCCACAGTTTGACTGGCGAGATTAAAATATATCTCACAGTTATTCAATGCCAGCACATTTGGGATTTTATAACCAGTTTCCCAAAGTCATTTATCCTTACTGACACTGAAGGTTAGACAGTTTTGAGTGTATGTGTACATGTGTGTATTTTCGCAGAAAGGCAAAACAGACCACCCCAGAAGTCAAGATTATTGCTAATATATTTTGTGGGCATGAATAGTTTTTCCAGAAGTTGGAAAGTTAAGTATTATAAGTGCTAGAATTTTCCATATTCTGATGCTTTTCCTAAAAAGACTAAAAAAGCAAGGATCTTAAGAATTACATTGCATTCCCAAGAAAGTTTTTAATCATCTGGCTTCCATACATAGCCTAGTAGTGAGGCACCAATTAAAAAAATTAAAATTCTTATACACATTTTTTAGAAGAATGTCTCACCAGCAGTGCATCCTTCATATTGACTTGAGTTAAAGTAACCAATGGATTCTACCCTTGGTTTTCAACTATAATTTACTGTTAATTTCCCTTTACTGCTATCTAGTTTGTTAAAGACTGTGTTAACTTTTGTTTGAATATTTTCTTTTAGAGGTGGGGAGGTAGGACTATCCAATAAGTGATACTTAAAAATATATATTCTGTAGACAGGCATGGTGGTGCATGCCTGTAATCCCAGTGGCTCAATAGGCTGATCATATGTATGCTAAACTATCTAGAGCGATGTGTACTAATTCCTGCAGCTTTCTTTGAGATTCATTGAAAAAGCAAGATCTTTTGATAGATGCAAAGAAGGATAATAGGTGAATAGATATGTGATAGTAAAAGTGCAGTAAAGCATTAAATTAGAATCTAGGGAAGAAGAATATAGGAGTTTACTATAAAATTCTAGGAATTTATCTATATGATTAAATTTTTCACAACAAATTCCAAATCATTGTGGATTAAAAAGAGAAAATCCCATGGACTTCAAGAGGTCAAAACAAAAAAGATGAAAAAATATGATGGCTTCAGACTAGAAGCTAGAATATAATTTCATTTGTCAACTTTCACTGGCTATAATGAAATACCTGCGATGATAAATCTATAAAGGGAAAAGGGTTATTTGGACACATGATTTGGGAGATTTCATACATAATCAATTGACTCCAGTGTTTTGAGCCTGCAGTGAGACTCATGACAGGAGTGTGCAGTGGAGCAAAATTGGTTACCTCATGTCCCAGAAGAAAAAGGAAATGAGGTGGGAGCTAGGGTCCCACCATCTCCTTCAAGGGCACACACCAATGACCTAAAGACCTCCAGCCTCCCGATAGCACCACCAATCGCAAGCCTGTAGTACATTAACCTTTGGGGAACACTTAAGATCCATACTATAGTCATAATATAAGAGTAAAACATGAAGAATCTGAGGAAATTTGCCATCAGTAGTCAATCCTTAGTAGGATGTGCTTCATAAAAGGAAAGGTTTAAAGTTATAACAGGAGGGTGTGGCATCCAGGAGAAAGATATCAATATAGAAGCAAGGTAGGGAGAATTCCTAACTTTCATGGGACAAGTAGCTACAGGATGAGAAGCATGCAGTCAGTGTAGACAGCACACATTGCAGGACAGAGAGCTCAAAGAGAAATATCCCTCAGGGAAAAAATGAGATGTGATTTTTCTGTTGCACTTAATTTATGTCTTTATTGTAAGGAGTTTCTCATATCAGTAGAAGAATTTGTCAATTATTAGTAATAAGTATGTAAAAAGAATTCATTATCAAACTTAAGAAAAACAAAAGGATTATAAGAAGTAGACTACCACTGTAATGCAAGCTCAGTTATTGACAATATTAATGTACTTAAAGGAATATAGACACCTGAAAGTATTCTTTAACTATATTGAGAGTGATGAGAGATAGAGAGTGATGGTGAGTGGTATTAAAAAGAAAACTAAGTAATGATCATCCATAGTAGGAAATCAACAGATAAGATCTAAAACTGAAAAATCAATAAGGGGGAAAAATAAGATTATCTAGAAATGTAGCATAATAAAGAACTAAGAATTCACAGTCATCATCCCTGAGAGAAAAAATTGAGAGTAGAGGTATGTACAGGGTACTGCTCTTTCTTGTCATAAGCCTTGTTGTCTTATGTGACTTCTAAAAACATGTACAAGAATTTGCTTTGGTTTCTAAAAAAAAAAAAAAACATTTTTCTTGTCTAATGCAACTGTAGGTATAGTGAGGATTTATTTTTTCACATCTGATCTATAGAGATGACGAATATTCCTAGGAAGAAATGCAGACTTCAGAAAAAAGTAATACCACAGTAGATTTACCATGTGGTTAATCTAACCCACTTTCTACACTCCCTGGAAGGACCAAGAATGCACTTCCTTCAGAAAGGTTTACAGTATACATTAGAGAAAAAGGCACCAGCATGGTGGAAGGGTGTTTGCATGATAGTTCTCCTGGGGAGTCTAGTTGGAGGAACTCCAAATGGATTGGCTTCCCTGGTTTCAGAAAGGTGTTCATGATGTTGTATTTAATCCACAAAGGGAGAGGAGATAAAATTATATGGTAATTCTAATGCTATAACCTAATTTAAAAAATCATTTGTCAACTGTGGGGGCCTGTAAAGTTGAAAGAGAAGAACAACCTACTACAGAATTACTTGTTTAATTGAAATCAGAATGTGGTAAAAAATGCACCAAGCTGGGTGTGGTAGTGCACACCTGTAATCCCAGTGATTTGGGAAGCTGAGGCAGGAAGGTCTAAACTAATTCATGGTTCATAGTTGGAAATCAACAGATAATATTTAAAACTGGAAAAATCAAGAAAGTGGAGAAAGAAAGTTATTTAGAAATTTAGCATAATGAAGAGCTAAGAATTCAAAGTCATCATCCCTGAGAGAAGAAATTGAGGATAGAGCTATGTACAGGGGACTGCTATTTCTTGCCATAGGCCTACTGTCATAAGTGGCTTCTAAAAGTGTGTACATGAATAGGCTGGCAGTTCTAGGCCCACCTCAGCAATTCAGTGAAGCAAATTAACAAGATCCTGTCTCAAAAATTAAAAGAATGAATAAAACTAAAAAGGCCGGGGATGTGGTTCAGAGATAAATTGTCTCTGGGTTCAATCTCCAGTACCAAAAATAAATAAATAAATAAATGCCACCAAAATACAAATTAAATTCTTGACTTCTCACTCAATTCCTAGAACAAAGTCATTTTGAAAGATCCAAGAGACACCTTTCAGAATCTAGTGACCATGAAGAACAATAAAATCAAAAGGGACAAATGTAGAGAAAAGATGAATTGCATAGGTGTTGGGAGAAATCCCAGTTCTTGACTCCCAGCAGTTAATGTCTCAAGTGTGTAAACTTGCAGAGAGGAGCATTCCTCTCTGACCACCTAGGAATGTAGACAACTGCCCCAAGTTGACCTAGTGTTACCAAGGGAAACTGTATAGGAGCCGGGTGGTCTGATCCCCCATGGCACATTGTATTGGGGCAAGAAACTTATAAAATGTATGGTTTTTCCTGCAATAAACAAGTTTGCATGCTGCTTGCCACAAGCCTGCTTCTACCCAACTCCCGGGGTCTGGGTTCTGACTCCATGACTCTTACCTGTGCCTGAGCTAACCTGGCACCCCTACACATAGGGATAAAAGTTTATGTTCTGAAATTCAAATCTGGACTCTAACAGTTGCTAGCAGTGTGACTTTTGGCATTTACCAGGGTAACTGTACTATAGCAAAAGAAAAATATCCAAATACTTAGAGAAATATAGAACACTGCCCAAGAGCCAACATTAATTCCTAAGAATGTAAGATACCAGTATTATCTGTGGAATGATATCCAATTGGCATTTTGTCTACCTCTCATTAAGCTGGCCATTCAATCCGATACACCAATGCTTCTGACCAAGGCATTTACTTTACACTGGATATGACCAGTGGATATAATGGTTTTTTCTTATGCCATCATGGTTTTATCAGGTTTTACAAAGAGGTAGCAAGTAGTAAAAATAGGTTGAAATCATCATGTGGAATAAATACCAGGAAAAGTGAGGATATGGCTTAATACTGCAGTAACCGTGGTGAACTAGCAAGAAGTAGTGCTTTTCCCATGGCTAACTTGTATCAACTGAGGAACCAAAGATTAGAAACCAGTTATAGATGGTGTTTTCCATTCCATTGTCTTCGGATTTTGTGACAATTATAGAGAAAAAAGGAATGCTTTCAACACTTAGTGGGACTACTAGTACCTCGACTGGGCTTCTTCATAGTATTTATGCCACTATGAAGACAGGTGGGATAGGGGGTGGTAAGGAGTTTTAGTCTGGCTCAATTGATTCTAATGCTCAAGAAAAGACGTGTGGCAGGGAGAATAAGCAGAGCACTTTCTCACACTTCCATGTCCAGTGCTGAAAGTTAATCAAAGACTCCAGCAATCTATCCAGGCAGAAACACCAAAAGCTTAAGTCCTGCCAAAATGAAGGTTTGAGTGACTCCACTGGGTAAAGAATCCCAGCCAGATGAAGTATTCTCAGAGGGCAAAGCAAACAGAAAAGCTTGCCTGATGGAGGAAGAAAGTCATAAATACCAGTGAGAGCCCCATGGTCAGTAGCAGAAAGAAACAAGGACTGAAGATTTTACCTGTTTTTTTTTTTTTTTTTTTCCTTGTTGAGTCATGGCTTTATTTACCCATGTTAATTAAATTCCCTTTCCTTAGGGAGACTGTTAGCAGTAATTAAGGGTACAATGTATACCATCAATGGCCAACTCTGAGGTGGAATTGTGTAGAGCTAAAGCAAAGGCACATCCCCAGAGACTCTGCACATGGAGCCTGATTCAGGGATTTTCTCCCTATGGGAAAAGAAGGGGCACATTACAAGTTGTGCGAGGGATTCTTATATTGTGCTAGGTGAAGGCATTTTGTAAACAAGTATAGCAGGACACTTACAGGTAGCCTATTATAGTGAATGCTTGTCATTTGCTGGCTACACAAACCCCTTTCTGTTGTAGAGCCATCTCCTTTTTTTGTGAATTCTGCAGGTGCAGCCCACTTTTGTGTACAAAGGTCGAAGAAGGCTAAGTATGCCCTCTCCATACCATAAGCATGTTGCCTCAGCTCGGATGCAGGGCCCTTTCCCCTAGCTGCTGTGCCTTCAGTGAGTGATGCAGTGATAAAGGGATAGTTTGTTCAGCAGCAAAGATGAGTAGTAAAAGTGAGTGATAGTTAGTGTCCTGACTGTCACCAACAGAGGTAGGCTCAGTGGCAGTGTCCAAACCAGATCATTTTAAAAGTAGGACTTTGCTTATATTCCCAGTACCTGGTCTCTCCTTCTTTTCTACCTTATATTGTTTCAATAAATTTCTTCTTTAGAGTCATTTTTCATTGTTTGCAACACAGAGTCAAGTAAGGCAAAACTATTTTCAGTACTTTAGAAGAAAAACAGCCTCTTTGTTGAGACAAGACCACCTGAAAGCACAGAGGGAAGAATACATGCCTTTGTTAAAAGAGGCCCTTCCTGCCGACAGCCAGGTATCAAATATTTCAGAAAGTCAGATAATATTAAGTCAAAGTCTCTGCCTATTCTAATCAGCATTTGTGCTGCTGTGACCAAAAGACCTGACCAGAACAATTTTAGAGCAGGAAAATTTTATTTGGGGGCTCATGGTTTCAGAAGTCTCATTCCACAGATGACTGGTTCCGTTGGCCTGGGCCCAAGATGTGGCAGACCATCATGGCAGAAGAGTGAGGTGGGGGAAAGCAGCTCAGGAGAGCAGAGAGACTTTGAAGACCAGGGACAAAATATACACCCAAAGGCACATCCCCAGTGACCCACCTCCTCCAGTCACACCCTACTTGCCTACAGCTACCACCCAGTTAGTCCATTCTAGTGGATTGATGCACTGATTAGGTTAATAGTCTCATAATCCAATCATTTCACCTCTAACTTTCTTGGATCCTCTCCTACATGAGTTCTTGGGAGACACCTCTCATCTCAACTGTAACACTGCTCCCGAAGTGAAAGAACAGGAAGAGGAGGTAAACATCACAGTATTTACAACAGAGAACTGGAAAAGCCTGGCCCCCAACCCCACCACTCACTAACTCCAAGGGACTCTCTCTTTGACAGTGTACAAGTTTTGTACATAATGAATGTCAGGGGTTCATAGATCCCCAAAGAACATTCCTGCCTTAGATGCCTGAAAACAAACATCATTCAAAAAATAATAAGCATAGAAACGTAGCCACCAACAGTTTTGCCAAATTGGTTAATAACATTAAACTATTGAATATCGCATTCCCTCTGCCCGCAGAGAGAGACACGACAAATGTCTGAAGCTTTGGAAGTTTATTGTGCACAGTCCCTCTCCTACACTTCTCTTACTCCTAGCTTCTGCGCACTCCCAGCTTCCCTTCTCCCAGCTTCTTCCAGCTTCCGCACACTCCCAGCTTCCAGCTCAGCTTCAGCCTCCACCTCCGTCGCTTCTTCCGCTTCTGCCCCTTCTGCTGCTTCTGCCGCTTCAGACGCCCTACTCTCCCACCCACCAGGTTTATATACACTTCAACCAATCAGGGGAGAGTACACGAGGTAAACGCGGACAGCTGCAAGCCTAGGATAGGTACACGAGGGGGGCATGCTCTAATCACATCGTTAACTAGCCAATCATTAGAATTCGCTGGTTGTTTACTGTATAGCTGGCCGCTTTTGGCTCAGCGTCAGGCGCCATCTTGACCATGCCCAAAGGCTGGGGGTCCCGGAAACCCCGACATATCCCCCTTCTTTACTATTAAACTAAGGCTCGGGACCGTGCCTGTCTTAGGCTGAGTGGTCAGCATATGTCCTTACCCGTCATCAGAGCCTGCAGAGCATGCTGCAGCTCCTGTCTTAGGTTGGTACACAGCCACCTCCTTCATTACCCGTCTTTGACTACCGGTCCAGCATCAAGAGCCATACTAATGGGGGACTGTCGGCCTTTAGGGCGGTCATGGCCTGATGAAAGATAATCTGATCTCTCTATTGGCTAGCTCATAGATGCATGCCAAAACGAATGAAGAGAAGGAGGCCAAGGCAGAGGAATACCACCATAGCTCCTAAGCTTGCCCGCTGTTTGACAAATCTATAAACAGAAGAAAAACCATATAGCCATATTAAATACAGAAACAATATACATCCCAGTAGAGTTACAATACGGGCAACACAAAACAGCTCTCAGGGAATAAACGCATCCCAGTCCCAAAAGTTCTTGCAAGGTGTCCACTTGTTCTTATAGTGAGTCCACTTTCTGATAGAGTCTCTATGGTCTGTAAGGCTGCAGCTGTATCTTCAACCAAATGATCGTTGTTATGGTTGTGTCAATGCTGCTACTGCAAGGACTGTGATGACAATGATCACGGCTGTTGCAATGTCAAAGCCTCTTCTGTTTCTTGATAATAGCACTGGCAATTCTATATCTGCAACAGAAACTAGGACTGGTAGGAAGATAGAAATGTGCAAATTGCACGGGTGGCAAAAGAACCATTCCAGCATTGTGAGAGATAGCACACGGTTAGTGAACAGTTAAGAGGTGTTATTAGAAATGTTAGTTGGTAGAAACATAAAAGGGAGGAAATACACAAGCTGATGTGGGAGGAAAAGCAATATCACAGCTAGGGTCAGCAAAACGAGTTGCTCTACTCTGGGTCTGATTTGTAGTATGATTCCAACGGCAAAGTGCAGAAATTCCTCCTGTTAAAGCAAAGAAAGGCTAGAAATATCCTTGTCACCAAAAGCAGCACGACCTGAAAAATCATCAGTAGAATTGACAGGCTTGTAGAGGAATTGGTGAAAAGCAAGAAAAGGAAGAATAAAAAATGTGTTAGTTAGAAGTGAAAAATATGGCCAGGCTAACAATGGCCCATAGGTTCCGGGTTTGCCTTTCCGTCTCAGTTTTTGTTATTGGAGGAAGGCTCAGACTCGCCATTGTGAGGAGGAGCAGCATCACTTGCATGCTGTAAAACTCTGATTAGCCTTTCTGGAATCCAGACTGGAGTCTGTTGATCCTGTGGGAAAATACAAACAGACCCTCGGACCCAACGAAGGACTGGATCCGGTCCTTTCCAACAACCTGTCAGGATATCTTTCCATTTTGCCCATACTTGAGGAGTATTATGGGGATTATAATGTCGATCAGCTGCAGAATGGCCGTCCCTATCCAGAGTTAAGAAATTTAGAATGAAAAGAACTAAATTAAGTTTATCTTTAGGAGACTTGTAGGAGGCTCCTATTCCCCCTTTTTGTTTATTTAGACAATTTTTTAAAGTAAGATGTGCTCTTTCCACAATGCCCTGTCCCTGAGGATTATAGGGGATGCCAGTGACTGATTGGATGTTAAATGTTTGTAAAAACAACCGGAAGCTTTTGGAAGTATAAGCAGGACCATTATCTGTTTTAATAACTTTAGGTATGCCCCAGCCAGCAAATGCTTGTAGGCAGTGTTGAATGACATCTTTTACCTTTTCTCCAGAATGAGCGGAAGCCATAATGACCCCTGAAGCAGTGTCTACTGACACATGTACATACTTAACAGTACCAAATTCAGAAATATGGGTTACATCCATCTGCCAAATATGACCAGGCAGCAGTCCCCTGGGGTTAACTCCAAAGGATTGTACTGGGATTAAAGGAGCACAATGTTGACAATTTTTTACTATTTGTCGAGCCATACATTTAGATATAGGAAATTTTCTGCTCAAAGTAGTGGAATTTACATGAAATTTTTCATGAAAGAGTTTTGCTTGTTCCTCTATGGAAAAAACAAAAATCGATTTGGTGGCCATATCTACCAAGTCATTAGCATTGGCCAAAGGTCCTGGTAAATTAGAATGAGCTCTAATATGTCCTACATAGAATAGATGTTTACGCTGTAGGATAAGGTTTTGTAGCGTAGTAAAATAAGAAGCTACCGTGGACATGGAAGAAATATGGGGTACCGTTTCAAGAACCTGTAAAGCGTTAACGATATATAAGCTATCAGATAGAAGATTGAATGGCTGATTATCTGCTAATTTAAAGGCTAATATTACAGCTGCAAGTTCAGTAACCTGTGCGGAGTTGGGTGGAACTATTATGGTGTGAAGTTGCTTACTGATAAGTACTGCACCTACTCCATTTTTGGAGCCATCAGTAAAAATGGTTACACAGTCTTTAAGAGGCTGGACACTAGTCACTTTTGGAAAAACTATGGGAGTATTTTTACAGAATTGAATCCAGGGATGTTGGGGATAATGGTTATCGAACTGAGCTGAAGTGGAACAATATAATACTGACCAATCATCATCATTATTAATTAGCCATTTAATTTGCTGAGTGGAATAAGGAGTTATAATAATAGATGGATGGATTCCAAAAACAGTAATGCAAGATTCTATTCCCTTGAATATTACCTGAGCAATAGCTTGGGGATATGATTGCAATGTTTTAGCCGGAGAGCTAGGGAGATTTATACTTTGCAGAGGTCCTCCTTGCCAAACTATGCCAAAAGGGGTATGCTTCTCTGAGATTATGATTAAACTTAATGGTTGAGTAGGATCACAACAATCAACGTTACACTGCTGAAGTCTATTCTCTACTAGCTGTAAGGATATCCGTGCTTCGGGAGTAAGTTTCCTAGGGGAATTCAAGTCAGGATTACCTTTTAATGTATCGAATAAAGGTTTTAATTCCCCTGTGGATAATTTTAAATAGGATCTGATCCAGTTAATGTCACCTAAGAGTTTCTGAAAATTGTTCAAGGTATTCAATTGATCTGTCCTGATGGTCAACCTTGTTGGTCTGACTGTAGTAGCAGTGAGCCTTGTACCCAGATATTCTTGGATCTCCTCTAATTGTAATTTTTCAGGAGCTATCGTTAGTCCTCTCTTTTCTAATGCTTGAGTTATAAATTGTAATGCTTCTAACAAAACTTCTTTTTCTGGATGGCAAATAAGTATGTCATCCATATAATGATAAATCAACAATCTCTTAAACTTTTGTCTAGTAGTTGTTAATGCTTTATCTACGTATATTTGACATATAGTAGGACTGTTAGCCATACCTTGAGGCAACACGGTCCATTCGAATCTCTGGTCAGGCTAAGTGTGATTAAGAGAGGGCAAAGTAAAAGCAAATCTCCAACAATCATTTTTGTGTAAGGGTATAGAGAAAAAGCAATCTTTTAAATCCAAAATAATAGTAGGCCAATTTTTTGGTAGTGCAGTGACAAGAGGGAGTCCACATTGGATGGGTCCCATAGGGTACATTTGTTCGTTTATGGCTCTTAAATCATGTAATAATCTCCATTTTCCTGATTTTTTCTTTGTTAAGAATATTGGAGTATTCCAAGGAGAGGTAGAATGTTGTAAATGACCTGCTTGTACCTGCTCTTGTACTAACTTATGAGCTGCCTCTAGCTTCTCTTTTGTTAGGGGCCACTGTGGAATCCAGCGAGGCTTATCATCTTTCCATATTATAGGGATTGATGGTTTATCAGTGGCCCCTAGGAAAAACCCAATCCATGAGAATCATTTTTTGGTGGAAGTAAAGGCAGTGGTTGGGTAGATCCTTGACTATGTCTTCCTAATCCTTTTTTATCATCATAGTTCATATTTTGTAACATATTTCTTACAGGAGTCCCTTGGTAAATCTGATCAGTGGTGAGTTTCATATCCATTTGCTGCAGGACGTCTCGTCCCCATAGGCTAATAGGAACATTACAGACATATGGCTGAAATATTCCTGTGTGTCCCTCTGTATCTTTCCACGACAACGAGGAAGCACTTTGATTGGGGCTTTCTGCTACTCCTAAGCCTCTCAAGCTCTGAGCTGCTGTGATCAATGGCCAGTGCTTTGGCCAGACCATTGCGCTAATAATACTTTTGTCTGCTCCCGTATCTAATAAACCTGTAAATTCCATATTTCCCACTTTTAATTTTAGGAGGGGCCTCTGTCCCATATCCATAATAAGGTTTATTAAAGTGGTTCCTGTTGATCCAAAACCTCCTTGTCTTTTATTTGTATTTTTACTGGGCCATAAAGAATGTCGACTGGGCAATATAAGCATTTGTGCAATGCGATCCCCTGGAGAGATGACCGTAATTCCTTTTGGTGAAGAGACCAAGGCTTTTATTTGTCCAGTGAAATCAGGATCAATAACCCCTGGGTGTACTATAAGTCCTTTTAGTGTTGAGGAACCTCTACCTAGTAATAGTCCTACACTGTTCTGTGGGATTTTTTCATGCCAATCAGTATCAATCATCTGCACCCCCATATCTGGGGTTAGTATGAGTCTGGAGGTGGCACAGATGTCCAATCCTGCACTTCCTGAGGTGGCTCTGCGCTCCCCTTCTCTGTGGGAGGATACCACCGTCGGGGAACTTGTTGAATTACCCCGTATATTTGTTGCGGGCCCCGGGGAGGGCCCTGTCTCCCGTTTTTTTGAAGTTTAGGATTCAACCCTAAGAAACCATCCTCCCCATCTCTAATAGGCTGACAGGCACTATTCCAATGACTTCCTCTTCTGCATCTTGGACATAGCCCTGGGGCATAAGGTGTAACAGATTTTACTATAGTTATCTCTTATCTTTTGTTAGGGCATTATCTCCTTGCTGCTGATTTTGTGCATCTATTGAAACGTATTGGCCTTCTCATCTCAACATTTCTATCAGGAAACCTTGCCACTATGTTTCTGCAAGCAGTTTCAACAGCTATTTCTTGCCACTGAGCTTCTCCAATTAGACATTGTCCTCCAGATAACTCTGCTCTGCATACCTGTTTCCAAATAGTCTTAACTGCCTCTTTAAGGTTTTTTCAATGGTTGATGGTATCTCCATTTGCTCCTCAAATACGGGCAGGTTCTACAAATTTTGAAGCTCTTTTTATTAGGCTTAGGTTTCTCCTACCTTTTCCCCTTGTTCTTAAGTTTTCACTACCACTTGGTTATTCCTTTTGGAGGTTCTTTATGTTAGACTTAGTTCCCTTTTTTCCCTTGTTCTTAGATTTTTTGAGCAATTATTTTCTAGGTCACCACCACTCAATTTTTCCTCACTTTATTCTTTTTAAGCGTTCTTTTCTGTTACTATTAGATCCTGTTCATGAAGATCCCCCTTGTGGCACACTGAGCAGCTTTTCTTCTATAAACTCTGGGCTTATTCTACTAGGGTTTGAACATATAATCATACAGTGGTTTCCTTATTTTCTAGTCCTTCCCCAGTGTTTCTCCCTGAGGGGTTGCTGCATTCTGAATAATGGCGTCTCATTGTTTTTTTTAATAGTTCCCTGAGGGGTTGCTGCATTCAGACCCCATTGTTACTAATTTGAATAGCTTTAGTTATGGTAGTTACAATAACAAACAGTGGCCTAGCTGCCAGGAGCAACGAGATTACTGAAAGGAAAACTATCAAGTGTGCATTAGAATTTTTATAGCGGCTTTTCACGTACTACCTAATTGGACCGCTTCAAACGTGTTTCTACTTTCACTTTAATTAGACCGCGTTCCACGCGTCAGGACCGCCGACGGCGTATCCCGATACCTTTCAACCCGCGTTCCACGCGTCAGGACCGCTGATGGCGTATCCCGATACCCGCGTTCTACGCGTCAGGATCCCGTTACCTTTTAACCCGCGTTCTACGCGTCAGGACCGCTGATGGCGCGTCCCGATACCTTTCAACCCGCGTTCTACGCGTCAGGATCCCGATACCTTTCAACCGGACCGCATTCCGCGTGTCCCCAGGACCGCCGATGGCGCATCCTGACACCCTTTAACTTTTTTATAACCGGTTTAACTTGTATACAAAAAAAAATTTTTTCAAATATCTTACCTTGTTTTCTTTTATAAGGCCTTCATCTTTCCTTCATGTCCCGGGTTTCAGCACCAGTTATCGCGTTCCCTCTGCCCGCAGAGAGAGACACGACAAATGTCTGAAGCTTTGGAAGTTTATTGTGCACAGTCCCTCTCCTACACTTCTCTTACTCCTAGCTTCCGCGCACTCCCAGCTTCCCTTCTCCCAGCTTCTTCCAGCTTCCGCACACTCCCAGCTTCCAGCTCAGCTTCAGCCTCCACCTCCGTCGCTTCTTCCGCTTCTGCCCCTTCTGCCGCTTCTGCCGCTTCTGCCGCTTCTGCCGCTTCAGACGCCCTACTCTCCCACCCACCAGGCTTATATACACTTCAACCAATCAGGGGAGAGTACACGAGGTAAACGCGGACAGCTGCAAGCCTAGGATAGGTACACGAGGGGGGCATGCTCTAATCACATCGTTAACTAGCCAATCATTAGAATTCGCTGGTTGTTTACTGTATAGCTGGCCACTTTTGGCTCAGCGTCAGGCGCCATCTTGACCATGCCCAAAGGCTGGGGGTCCCGGAAACCCCGACAATTGAATCATTTTTTAAAATTGTTTTGTTTTAATTAATTATACATGACAGTAGAATGCAGTTTGATACATCACATAAAATGGAGTATAGTCTCTCATTCTTCCATACATGATGTAGAATCCCACAGGTCATATAGTTATATATGTACACAGGGTAATAATGTCTGATTCATTCTATTATCCTTCTTAACCCCATACCTCTCCCCTGCCTTCAATCCCTTCTACTTAATCTAAAGTAACTCTATTCTTCCCTAGCCATCCCGCATTGTGAATTACCATTCGCATATCAGAGAAAACATTAGAGTTTTGGAATTTGGGGATTTTTTTTTTTTAAGAACACAGAACTGAGCCTTAGTTTAGGAAGAAAATGGAAAAACAAACCTACAGAAAGCACTTTTCAAATTCAAGAACAGTACAAACTTTTCACATGACTAACTTTTCTTTGGTATTCAATAACTACACATAAAAGGGAGTTTTACTATACAGTGTATTAACTCCTCTTTATTTGGTCAACTTTAAAATACCCCTTTTTATTCTACAATATCCAAATGAAGTTTTTGTCTTTTCCTTTTCCAACTTTTTTTTTTTTTCCAAATGGACTAGAGCCCAGTATTACTAAAGGAAGAGGTTTCTTCCAGGCTTAGAGACTTCCATGGAGGACGATAATTCAAGTTTTCCCTGTTAATCTAAATCTAGCACCGGAAATAAAGCTTGGTTCCTGGCCAGCAATCCTTTCCAAAGCAGATTCAATTGAATTCATTTGATATTGCACTGCTCAAGTAAGACGGCATGGTACCTAGACGTAATCTCTGAGATAGCCCTCCTGAGCCCCAGCCTTCCTCCGTACCCTCAGTAAGAAGCAATATGAGCCTCCAACCTCACCAGATGAAATATATGAATTGAATTGAATTCCTACCTTTGCTCTCCTTGCCAGGGCTGTTCATTACTCTCCATTCCTTTGGGAATGCCCTTATCACATCACACAGGGATTATACCAATAGCCTCTCAGAACTTCTTGAAGCTTGACCTACTCCCTTCCCACTCCCAGCAGATTTTGCAGAGTCACAAAAATGAGTTTTCTAAAACCAATAATTTTTCTTCTTAATTTTATTCCAGGAACATCCGCTGCCGTACAAAGAAGTCTACACACCATAGCATACCAGCAAGGACTTTCAGAATTTAATTCTCTCCTGACGATAAGTCTTTTCCGCACTCCTTGTCCTTCAGATCCACTTGGATTTCCCCCAAATGCATTATTTTTTCTTCTTCCTGAGATTTTGCCAAATGAAAAGGAAGAAACTCTGTTCGAATGTGTTCCTTCCTTCCTTCCTTCCTTCCTTCCTTCCTCGCTCCCTCCCTCTCCCCTTTCTTTCTTTCTAGTTCTTCTAGTTGAATCTGCTTCTCCTTCTACCTCAGCTCAGATATTGCCTCCATCGGAAGGCTCCCAGACTGCCCAGACTTTAGCACTGCGCGTGGCTCTTTAAAGGCTATCGTCATGCCATTCTTTCCTTTATTCAAGTATTCCCAGCATGGAAACCACAAGCTCTGCAGTCAGGCCTACTGTTCAGCAAGCATTAGACACTGAATAAATGATTTATAAACTTCAATGCTTTTCTATTAGATATTTTTTCCTCCATAAGTGCACATTTGCAGATGATAAGACAAAATCTTGGGTCTTGGTTTTCAGAGTCTCATTCCTGATGCCATGTTAACCACCACTCTGCTCTTGACTTCTGAGATCAACTTTTTAGATTCCACAAAGATCACGTGACTCTTTTCTCTCTGTGCCTCAATTATTATTTCATTTAACATAATGATCTCCAGTTTCATTCATGTTTCTGCCAATGACAAGCTGTCATTCTTTTTATAGCTTAATAGCTTTCCATTGTTATGTTTACCACTTTTCTTTCTCCATTCATTAGGGGACAGATAGTGCTGCAGAGAACATGGGAGTACAAGTGTCTCTTTGACATAATGATTTGAGTTCCCTTGGATATATGACCAGTAGTGGAATTGCTGGACCATGGTTTGATTTTTAATTTTCTGAGGAAATGCCACACTGTTTTCTTGAAAGGTTGTACTTCCTACCAACAGATTGCAAGAGTCTCCCCTTCTCCACCTCCTCACCAGTACATGTGATTTTTAGTTTTTTTGATAATCACCATTCTTACTGGAGTAAGGTGGTTTTGATTTGCATTTACCTGATGATTAGTGATGTTGAGTATTTTTTTATGTGCCCAGTGGCCACTTTTATGTCTTCTTTTGAGAAATATCTATTTACATCTACTAGCCATTTTTAATTGGGTTATATTGGGTTTTTGTTATTGGGTTTTTGTTATTCAGTTTTTGGGGTTATTTAAAACTTCTGGATATCACATCTTGTCAGATATATTATTTGCAAATATCTTCTCCCATTTTGTAGGTAGTGTTTAGATAATAAGGATTCGTCTATTTTGTTTATATTTCCAAAGAGCTAGCCTTTTTGGTTGTTGTTATTGATCTTTTGTTGTTGTTGTTGTTGTTGTTTTTGACCTGTATTTCACTTGTTTTTGATCTGATCTTTATTATGTTTTCCGTGTACTGATTTTTTGTTTGGTTTGTTATTGTTTTTCTAGTTCCTTGAAATGCAGCAACAGGTTGTTTATTTGAGGTCTACTTCTCCCTTGTTACTGCTTCTGTCACATGTCATAGGTTTTGGTATATTGTGTCTCCATTTTCATTTGCTTCTGTACTTTTTTCAATTTCCTTTTTGATTTTTTTGTTTTTTATCCACAGGTTGTTCAAAAGTAAGTTGTTTAATTTACATGCATTTATATAGTTTCTAGTTTCTCTTGTTATTGATTTCTAGTTTGATTACATTGTGATCAAAAAAGATACTTGATACAATTTCAATCTTTTTAATTTGTTGAAACTTGTTTTGTGAACTATCATATGATATATCCTGGAGAATGTTCCATGTGCTGATAAGAAATATGTGCATCCAGCAGCTATATGGAATTTTCTTAGCTATCTGCTAAGTTCATTTGGCCTAGGTTACAATTTAATTCTGATGTTTCTTTGTGATATTTATTTTTTATATGAGATGTCCCCCAAAGACCCTGTGTTAATGCAGGAGGTGGTTAGATTATGACAGCTATAAACTAATCAGATTGATCCTCTTAATGGATTAATAATTTGAGATGGCTACTATACTGGCTGGTAGTTATAGGCAGGTAGGGTGTGACTGGAAGAGGTGAATCATAGGGGGCATTCCCTTGGGGATTATGGGATGCCATACAGTGAGCAGCTTTCCCCTGCTTTGCACCTTTGGCTGTGATGTTCTCCCTCACCTTCAGTCCAAATGGAGTCAGTGAACCATGGACTGAACCTCTGAAACCATGAGTTCAAATTAAACTTTTCCTCTCTAAGTTTGTCCTTTCAGATATTTTGATCACAGAAATGAAATCTGACTTACAAAGATGATTTCCTGTCTCATCAATTGTTCCACTACTGAAAGTGGAGTGTTAAACTCCCCAGATAATATTGTACTAGAATCTGCTTTCCCTTTAGGTGTATTAATATTTGCTTTACACACTTGAATGTTCTGATATTGGGTGAATATATATATATATACATATATGATATTATATTATATATATTCATATATATATGAATTAACCTCTTTACCATTATATAATGATCTTCCTTGTCTTTTTTTTTAAACTTTTTAAAGTCTATTTTACCTGATATAAATCTGGCTACTTCAGCTTTCTTTTGGATGCCACTAACGTGGAATATCTTATTCTATCTCATAATTTTCAATGTTTGTGTGTCTTGAAGTTGAAATGAAATTCTGTGAGCAACACAGAGTTAAGTCTTGTTATTTTTATTTTTACTTTATTTATTTTTATCCATTCAGTTGCTCCATATCTTTTAATTGGAGAATTTAATCCATTTTCATTCAAGGTAATTATCAATAAATTCTTACTGTAGCCATTATGTAGCTTACCTTCATATTTTGATTATAGTTCCTTTTCTTTATTTCTCTCTTAAAGTATTCTTTTGTGGCTAATGGATTTACCCTACTAGTGTGTTTTGATTCAATGGCTTATTGTTTTTTGGTTTTTCTCTTATAGACTTGCTTTGTGGTTACCACAAGGGCTTACAAAAGGTCTTTTGATTATAGAAAGTTATTTTGAAATGGTAGCAACCAAACATGATCATAAAGATAAGAATGAAAATGACAAAAGCACACAAAAAAATACTAAGAAAGCTCTCTACATGCATTCCAAACCTCCCCACATTTAAAATTTTTGATATTCCATCTTATATCTTTCTATGTTGTCTATCTCGTAATATACCAATGTTTGTGTTATTTTTAATTATGTAGTTTTTAGTCTTCATACTGAGGGTATGAATGGTTTATACACCATGATTACAATATTACAACATTCTAAATTTGTTTGTATAATGACTTGCCAACGAGTTTTATATGTTCTCGTACTTTCTTCTTATTAATGTCTCTTTCTTTCAAAGTGAAAAACTTTCTTCAATATATCTTATAGTGTCAGGGACCAAGAAGTTCTTATTCTGAGAACATTCTGATCTTTACAATAAGCAGCAGCGCCCCTCCCTTCCCGCCGGCGCAAACTTCACCTTCCCGGCGGCGCGAACCTCACCTCCCGGCCGGCGCGAATTTGCACCCTATCAGGAACCCAGCAGAAGAACACAGCCAACCAGCCTGCACCTTGTCACACCCCTCCTTCCCTCAGTATAAATACCCCTGTGTGAACAATAAAAATTTGCAGCTTGATCAGAATTCCTGTCTTGCTGCCTCTCCCTGCGTCTCTTGTCCCTTCATTCCTTCTCTCTCAGGTTTGCGGTCCCGTGTTGATGTCCCGCGGGTCGGGACAGTTGGCGCCCAACGTGGTCGATTGGAAACTTTGAGAAGCGGAACGCTGCCCTCCGGGGAAGACTTGGCCAAGCAGGATTCGGGATCGCCCTGGTAGACGCAACCGGGAGTCAGATCCAGGAGGAGAGTGAGGTCAGCGCAAGGTAAGTGACGTACCATGGGACAAGCAGTCTCGTCACATGATTTGTTTCTGACGGGTCTCGAGGAGGCCCTCAAGACTCGGGGAGCGCGTGTTAAGAAAAAGGATTTAAGATTATTCTTTTCATACATAGAGGATTTGTGTCCTTGGTTTCCCCTCGAGGGATCGATTGATGGTAAAAGGTGGCTCAGAGTAGGAGACTGCCTCAAAGATTATTATGAGACTTTTGGTCCTCAAAAGGTGCCCGTCACTGTCTTTTCTTATTGGAATTTAATTAATGAGATTCTTAAAAGTTCACCCTTTGACAGTGGTACTTTAAAACTTGTAAAGATTGGGGAGCAGGCAATGCAATCTACCTCTCGCCCCCCATCGGCATGCCCTTCGGTTAGTATTCAAATGCCCCCTGCTCAGCCTTCTCAGGACCCTGGGACCCTCCCAGACCCTGGGAACCTCCCAGACCCCACCTTACCAAAGGAGTCCCCTAAAAATCCCCCTAAGATTTATCCGGTTTTAAATCCCCATGATGAGTTGACCCCAGAGGATGAGGCCACCCTGGAGGAGGCAGTGGCTCAACACCATTTTCCAGACCTGCCACCTCTTACAAATCCACTTCCCACTTATACACCCCCTGCCTTTCGTGCTCCGGTCCTTCAGGGACCTACTGCCCCCCCAGACATTTTTTCCCCGCTTCCCTTGCCTAATCTAACCCCTTTACGCGAGTCTCTCCAACATAGGCGGGAACAAATCCAACTTTTAAAAGAACTAAAAGCCCTTGATGCCGAGCTTCGCTCACTGGCCTTGGGCACGGAGTTAACACAAACTGGCCCAAAACCCCTTAATACTCGTAAGGTGAAGCCACGTGGTCAGCCTGTTCTTGCCTTTCCAGTCACTCGCAGTCAAGCAGATCAGCCCCCCCAAACTGAAGCAGAGAATTTAGAAGGAAGTCAGGAAGAGGAACCAGGGGAGGAACAAGAGGTAGAACCAGAGAGGGAACAAGAGGAGGACCAGGAATCAGGGGATGAGGAGGAGCCCACCTCTGGACAGAGTGGAACCCTTGGTTCTTATAAAAGGCTGAGCCTCCGCTTTCTTGAAAGACTTAAAAAGGCTTGTACACAGTATGGCCCCACTGCACCTTATACACTGGCCTTGCTAGAGAACCATAGTACACAGTGGCTCACCCCTAATGATTGGAAATTTTTGGCCCGAGCCACCCTCAGTGCAGGTGACTTCCTGTTGTGGAACGCAGACTTTAGGGAATACTGTCGGGAAACTGCCCAAAAAAATTCAACCAAGGCTTCCTCTAAATCCTGGACCTATGTTAAACTAGTGGGTAATGCGCCATTTGATACTAACCCTAAACAGGCGCGCTTTCCTACTGGGCTCCTAGCGCAGGTTCAAACTGCTGGTTTGCATGCTTGGAGACGGCTCCCTCAAAAGGGCTCGGCCACCACCTCCCTAGCAAAAATTCATCAGGGTCCAGACGAGCCTTATAGTGACTTTGTTGCCCGGCTTAATCTAACTGCGGAGCGCCTACTTGGACCAAGTGAAAACGAGAGCTCCTTTGTAAAATATCTTGCCTTTGAAAATGCCAACCCAATATGTCAAGATGTTCTTCGGCCCCACAAAGATAAAGGGGACCTTTCTGACTTCATTAGGCTGTGTGCCGGGGTAGGAACAGCCCATGCCATGGGTCTCGCCATTGGTGCCGCCTTCACCAAGGCCCTTCACCACCCTGGCCCACGTACTTGCTTTACTTGCAAACAACCTGGCCCCGACCACCCCCAGAGCAAACCCAGGGGCAATAAGGTTTGTTCCCTCTCAGACTCCCAACCCAATCCAGGCTCCCTGTCCTTCTCCACAATCACCTCCCTCCAACGTGCTACCCCAGGCAGCGCAGGATTGGACCTCTGTGCCTCCACCGATACAATATTAGACTCTATGCAAGGACCTCAAATAATACCCACTGGGGTTGTAGGCCCCCCTCCACCTCATATGTGTGCTCTTATTCTTGGGAGAGCTCCTACCACCTTACAAGGTGTTCAGGTCTTCCCTGGCATCATTGATGATGATTACACTGGAGAAATTAAAATACTGGCCACAGCTGTTAACGGAGTAGCTGCCATCCCTGCAGGAACAAAAATTGCACAATTAATACTCCTTCCCCTCAATTCAGGAAATTCACCAGGAAACACAGCCTCCTTAGGTTCCTCTGATGTGTATTGGGTCCAACCTATCTCCCACAAAAGACCCACTCTCACCTTATTTATTGAAGGAAAGAAATTCCGAGGGATCCTAGATACTGGTGCGGATGCCACAGTTATTTCTCAAAAATATTGGCCATCAGAATGGCCCCTCACCTCATCACTAACTGACCTTAAAGGAATAGGGCAATCAAGAAACCCCTTAGTTAGCTCCAGGGTGCTTAATTGGACTGACACAAAAGATAACACAGGGAATAAAGGAACCGTTACCCCCTTTGTTGTTCCTGATCTCCCTGTCAACCTTTGGGGACGAGACATTCTAAGCCAAATGAAAGTTATTCTTGCTAGTCCCGACTCTTTAGTCACTCATCAAATGCTTCGTATGGGCTTTATCCCTGGTACAGGCCTTGGGAGGCTAGGACAAGGACAGGTTGAGCCTGTACAGCCCATACAAAAAACAGACAAATTTGGACTTGGGTATGTGGATTTTTAGTGTCGGTCCCTGACCCTCCTGTACCCCATGCAGACAAAATTATTTGGGAAACTCAAACTCCTGTGTGGGTGGATCAGTGGCCCCTTACGCAAGAAAAATTAGAGGCTGCCTCTATGTTAGTACAGGAACAGTTGACAGCCGGCCATGTGGAACCCTCAACCTCACCCTGGAATACTCCTATTTTTGTTATTAAGAAGAAATCAGGCAAATGGCGCCTTTTACAGGATTTGCGCGCTATCAATAAGGTTATGCGCCCGATGGGGGCACTACAGCCAGGCATCCCTACACCGGTAGCTATTCCTAGGGACTATTATAAAATGGTCATCGACTTAAAAGATTGCTTTTTTACTATTCCTTTACATCCTGATGACAGACCCTATTTTGCTTTCAGCCTCCCCCGCATCAATTTTCAGGGCCCTATGCAAAGATTTCAATGGAAGGTCCTTCCCCAGGGTATGGCTAACAGCCCTAGTCTTTGCCAAAAATATGTTGCTCAAGCAGTAGACCCTGTGAGAGAGCGGTGGCCACAAGTTTATATATTACATTATATGGATGATTTGTTAATTGCTGCACCTAATACCTATGATCTTAATAATTGTTATTTGGATCTCTATAAAGCCCTTACTGCCTTGGGGCTTCAGATAGCCCCTGATAAGGTTCAGACACAGGACCCCTACACCTACTTGGGCCTCAAACTTCAAACTAATCAAATTCAAATCCCTAATATACAATTGCGTGTGGACCATCTCCACACTCTTAACGATTTCCAAAAACTACTAGGGGATATCCAATGGCTAAGACCATATTTAAAACTGCCCACCTATGTGCTTTTGCCTCTTAATGATATTTTAAGGGGAGATTCTGACCCTTCTTCTCCTCGAGAGCTTACTCCCGAGGCACAGCAAGCATTAATTCAAGTCACAGAAGCCATTGCTCAACAATTTGTTACACAAATATCTTATAACCTTCCTTTGGTTTTGGTTATATTACACACCCCTCATACACCCACGGGACTATTCTGGCAGCGGGATCCACATTTTAAAAATAAAGGTTGCCCCTTGCTTTGGGTTCATTTGCCCGCCACATCCTCTAAAGTTATTGCTGTCTATCCTGCTCAGGTAGCTTCTATCACTATTAAAGGTCGCTTGCTTTCTCGACAACATTTTGGCAAAGACCCTGATAGCATTCTGATTCCATACACTAAGGATCAAACCCAATTTTTGCTACAGACGAGGGATGAATGGGGTATTGCTCTATCAGGCTTTTTGGGAATAATCGATAACCACCTTCCCAATGACCCCCTTTTGCATTTTGCTCAGTTACATCCATTTATTTTTCCTCGGGTTACTCGGAAGGCTCCTATTCCACAAGCCCTTACCGTTTTTACAGATGGCTCCAGCAATGGCCGTGCAGCCTTTGTTGTTGATAATCAGCCCACCACCTTTGACACTGCCTATCCATCAGCACAGCTTGTAGAATTGTTTGCTATAACACAAGTCTTTATGACATTTTTTGATAAACCTATTAATATTTATACAGACAGTGCTTACATTGCCCATTCTGTGCCCCTATTGGAGATTTCACCCGCCATTAAGGCTTCCTCCAACGCAGCCTTTTTGTTTAACCAGCTTCAACGACTAATTCAGGCTAGAAAACATCCATTTTTCTTAGGACACATTAGAGCACATTCTGATCTTCCCGGTCCCCTATCACGGGGTAATGCTCAGGCTGATGCAGCCACTCGGTCCCTTTTCCCAGTTCTTATTGGATCCATCCAAGAGGCCACAGATTTACACAAACTTCACCACTTAAATTCTCAGAGCCTTCGGCTACTTTGTAAAATTACCAGGCAACAAGCAAGGGAAATTGTAAAAGCGTGTCCTGCTTGCGTTGTCTCCCTTCCTATTCAACATCTGGGTGTTAACCCTCGAGGATTACTGCCCAATCAGATTTGGCAGATGGATGTTACTCACTTTCCTGAATTTGGGAAAACAAAGTACATACATGTTTCCATAGATACCTTTAGTGGCTTTATTTTTGCATCACCGCATTGCGGAGAAGCTACCAAGGATGTCATTTCTCATCTTGTCTCAGCCTTTTCCATAATGGGAAAGCCAGCACATATTAAGACAGATAATGGCCCTGCATATACCAGTACCAAGTTCAAACAGTTTTGTGCCACTCTTCAAATCTCTCATACTACTGGAATTCCATATAACCCTCAAGGTCAAGGCATTGTGGAACGTGCACACCTCACCTTAAAAACCTGGCTTACCCGCCTTAAGGCCTCTTCCCTTGCATTTACCACTCCCAGGGATCGCCTTAATCATGCATTATTTGCTCTTAACTTTCTTACCCTAGACAATGAAGGACATTCGACCGCAGACAGACATTGGCATCCCTCTTCTAATTCTGCTCGCCCATCTGTTATGTGGCGCGATCCTTTAACAAATAAATGGAAAGGCCCAGATCCCGTCCTCATTTGGGGACGAGGCTCAGCTTGTATTTTAGATCAAGAACAAGCAGCCCCAAGATGGTTACCAGAACGCCTGGTCAAACAGGTCAATGATTTACCACAACCCAGGGACGGAAACCTTCCCCCTGAGGATGAATCTTCCTCTCTTATAGATGCAGCTAACAATCTATGCGAAAAATCCCCTGAATGACAGACCCTGTTCTTGCACAACCTCTACAGCAGTGGCCTCAGGTACTGCTGGTTTGGGGGTCTCTCTTACTCAATATACAAAATTATCCAGACAATTGATTTCTGATGTACAGATACTCTCAAGCACCATACAAGATCTTCAAGATCAGGTGGATTCCTTAGCAGAAGTGGTCCTACAAAATAGGAGAGGTTTAGACCTTCTAACTGCCGAACAGGGAGGCATTTGTCTGTCTTTGCAGGAAAAATGCTGTTTCTATGCCAACAAGTCAGGAATTGTTAAGGACAAGATCAAACAGCTGCAGGAAGACTCAGAAAAACGCCGACAAGCACTGGCTGATAATCCACTATGGACTGGATTCAGTGGACTCCTTCCCTATCTTCTTCCCTTCTTAGGTCCCCTCCTTTGCTTGCTGCTTATTGTATCTATAGGTCCTTTGATATTCAACAAGATCATGGCTTTTCTTAAAGCTCAAATTGAGGCTATACAGGCGAAACCTATTCAGGTTCATTACCATCGACTGGAGATGATGGATCGTGATGATGATCTTAAAAGACCATCACCCCTGTGAGCTGAACTGGACAGCCAATGACGGGTAAGATTCGTGAGAGCTCATACCAACCAAAGACAGGAAATGAGGGCTAGAGCCTCATTATCCAATGACGGGTAAGGATGTTGCTCTGCCACGGACAACCCAAGACAGGCGCAGTTCCCGAGGGATTGTCACTCCAGCTCTGTACCTGTTCGGGCAAGCCGCGCCCCCGCCTCAGCGCATAGCCTCTATCACCCCCTTAAAATATGGCTATCGAAAAATGGTCAATAATTTTATATAAGAAAGGGGGAAATGTCAGGGACCAAGAAGTTCTTATTCTGAGAACATTCTGATCTTTACAATAAGCAGCAGCGCCCCTCCCTTCCCGCCGGCGCAAACTTCACCTTCCCGGCGGCGCGAACCTCACCTCCCGGCCGGCGCGAATTTGCACCCTATCAGGAACCCAGCAGAAGAACACAGCCAACCAGCCTGCACCTTGTCACACCCCTCCTTCCCTCAGTATAAATACCCCTGTGTGAACAATAAAAATTTGCAGCTTGATCAGAATTCCTGTCTTGCTGCCTCTCCCTGCGTCTCTTGTCCCTTCATTCCTTCTCTCTCAGGTTTGCGGTCCCGTGTTGATGTCCCGCGGGTCGGGACATTATAGAATAGGTCTGGTGGAGGTGTAGTCTTTTTGGAATGCGTGTGTGTGTGTGTGTGTGTGTGTGTGTTTTGCTGGAATTGAACCAAGGGTTTCATGCATCCTAAGTAAGTATTCTACCACTAAGCTACATTCTCAGCCTTTTTCTGGTTTGCTAGATTTATATCACTCTGACCAAAATACCTAATAATAATAACTCAGGGGAGTGGATTTAATTGGCTCATGGTTTCAGAGATTCAGGTCAGGCTTGTGGTCAGATGACTCTAAGGCATAGACGTCATGGTGTACGTGCATGGTGGAGAAAAACTTCTCAGCTCATGGCAGCCAAAAAGTAGAGAAAAAGAGAGGGAGGGGCCAGGGATAAGAAATAATCCCTGGCACAACTAGGGCACATGCCTAGTGCCTTACTTCTTCTAACCCTGACAAATCACCTACAGTTTCCACCACTTCCTGGTTGTTCATTCAGCTATCAATGGATTAATCCACTGATGAGTTCAGAGTCCTCATCATATAATCACTTCCCAGAAAGCTCCATCTCTGAACATTGCTGAATTTGGGACTAAGTCTTCAGTGCATTAGCCTTTGGGAGACATTCAGATCCAAACCGAAACTAATCTGAGATCTTTACATTTCATCATTCCTAAAGGACAGTTTTGCTGGTTACAGTATTCTCAGTTGACTGTTGTTATTTTTTTGTTGCATTTTGTTTTTGTTTGTTTGTTTTTCCCTTCAGTAATGTGAAAATCTCAGGTCATTCTCTCCTGGTCTCCTGTCCCAATGAGCCTTCTTCATTCCTCTTCATTCTTTTTTTCTCCTTCAACTGTGTGTTTTTGAATAATTTATATTCAAGCTCAGTAATTCTTTGATCTATCTTGCTATTGATATTTTGCATTGCATTTTTTATTTCACTGAGTGTATTTTTCAGTTCAAGAATTTCTGTTGGATTTTTAAAATTATTTCCATCACTTTGTTAAATTTTTCTCTTAGAGTATTGAAACATTTTTGTATGTTTTGTTAAAGCTCATTGAATTTCCTCAAAGTAGCCATTTTAAGTTCTCTGGGTGCTCCTATACTAACTACCGTCTGTTTCTGGCACCTTATTAGGTTAAATCATGGTTACCCAAAAGCTCTTAGTACTTGTTGACATGTGATATCATCTGGACATTGAAGGATTAGGTATTTGGTCTGGTATTCCTAATCTGGCTTTGTCTGTGACTATTTTCCCAGAAATTCTAAACTTTCTGTAGAAGAATTTATATACAAACGTTTGGTCTAATTTTTTTTTTTTTGAAGGAAAATTCCTTGTTTGCTTTCTCTCTCTCTCTCTTTCTCTTTCTCTCTCTCTCTCTCTTTCTCATTTTCTCTCTCTCTTTCTCATTCTCTCTCTCTCTTTCCCTCCATCCCTGAAAATTCACATTTTCAGCCCCTAGATTCTTAGACACTTCAAGTTTGCATTACAATCCTAAAAATTTCTGCTTAAAATAGAAGCCTGCCATTGTACACTATCCCAAAGGGAAATGTGCATTTGAATTTGAAATGAAGTCCTCCAAGCCTATATTCTCTGGCTGTTCTTCTGCGACACAAGTAGAAATAAAAAGGTGTGGTGACTGTTCTTTGTTTTTTTCTGAGGTCTGGGTGAGAAAAGTATTATGCTATTGAAGACTATGTGAATGCAATACCAGATTCCATTTTACAAGATGGATACTTCCACTCACAACCCTGATAACCTGTCTTTAAATCAAGTAAACTCATCCACATATCTAATTTGGAAAAATATGTTTCAGAATTATTATTTCTTCAGAATGCTTAAAAGACATCAAAACCACCCTAAGATTCCATCTCACCCCAATTAGAATGGCAATTATCAAGAATATAAGCAACAACAGGTGTTGGCGAGGATGTGGGGAGAAAGGTACACTCTTACATTGCTGGTGGGGCTGCAAATTAGTGCAGCCACTCTGGAAAGCAGTGTGGAGATTCCTTAGAAAACTTGGAATGGAAACACCATTTGACCCAGCTATCCCACTCCTTGGCCTATACCCAAAGGACTTAAAATCAGCATACTACAGAGATACAGCCACATCAATGTTCATAGCTGCTCAGTTCACAATAGCCAGATTGTGGAACCAACCTAGATGTCCTTCAATTGATGAATGGATAAAGAAAATGTGGTATATATATACAATGGAATATTACTCAGCCATAAAGAACGATAAAATTATGGCATTTGCAGGCAAATGGAGGAAACTGGAGAATATCATGCTAAGTGAGATAAGCCAATCTCAAAAAACCAAAGGAAGAATGATATCGCTAATAAGTGGATGATGACACATAATGGGGGGTGAGAAGGGTTAGTGTTGGGGTTGGAGTTGGGTTTAGGGAGGGGGGCAGGAATGGAGAAAGGAAGGACTGTATAGATGGAGGGGAAGGGTGGGAGGGGAGGGGGGGAAGGGAAAAAATGGCAGAATGAATCAAACAACATTACCCTATGTAAATTTATGATTACACAAATGGTATGCCTTTACGCCATGTACAGACAGAGAAAAAACATGTATCCCATTTGTTTACAATAAAAAAAAAAGACATGGAAGGGAAAGAATATTAATGGTACTAAATAAAATCATACTAGAATAGATGTGGTGGGAGTCAAGATACAGTAAAACTGTTGGAATTCTGGATTCATTTCTTTTTATTAAGGAGATGAGATAAGAGGTATTTGGAGTTCCCTCTCATTATAGCAACAGAAATTCTACTAATATTCAGATTTTTTAACAGCATATTTTTCTCTCTTCCACATTTTGTGAGCTATAAGGAAGAGAGTGAAAATGTGAGGATCCAGAAAGGTTGTGTATTCATCTGCCTCAAGGGAGTCTTACATTTTAATTGTGTAAAGTTTTTTAACAATTAAGAAAGATGTGTTCTTAGGAAAATATTTTTTCAACTTAACAAAATATTAATGAAAGTTAGAGAATTATGAATGAAAACATTTGAATCACAATATTATGAAAACCTTTTTTATGACCTAATCTTTTAATTGGAAATTCTTAAAAAAAAAAAAAAAAGGTTTAAAAACTCCATTTGTCTTTCAAAGTCCAGTAGTTACAACTTTCCATGAGTGTTAATATGAGTTAAGAGCAGATCATGCAAATAAGTTTCCTAAATTGTTTTTATTATTTATATTTTATTTGAGACTAGAAGGAAAGTAATACTCCCCATGAGCCAATGAGCAATGGTTAAAGTGTTCAATGGGAAATGGGAAATCCATTAGTTATTAATATTGTGGAGCCCTATTCTAATTTTGCCCTTATCTCTCAGTTATGATCTTATTATTCAAACCTGGAAGGAGAGTTTGATTGAAAAGAACCTTTCTGAAATCACTGAGCAGTAGTAAGCAGGATGTGAGGATGTGCTGTGATTCCCTAGTGCCTACATTATAATTCCTTTATTATAATACCAGATTGGTATCAAACATGAGAGTGCAGTTGCATCTGATGTTTATGCATTTTGATACCATTAGTGCATTAAAGGACACTGTGGTTTGCCTCATCTGGGGGAAGTTAACAGTTCACACAGAAGTTTCATATTACACATCTTAGGGGTTGATCACTCTTAGGGGACTCAGAGAGTGCTGGAGTTTTTATAAAAATCTGAGCTGCCTCAAGTTAAATGTAAAAAGATGACTCAAAGACTACTTCCATATTTAGACCTTTGAATAAACCTTTTCTATAAGAAAAGACAACGATGATCATTCACATTTCATTGTTCTGGCCAGCTTCACTGGGAGAAAAATAATACAGTGCGGTCAATCCTCTATTTCAGGTATTATGTCAACAAAGCAATGAGAGTTGTTAATCTTGTGTGAGTTAGTATTGTATGACGGCTTCCATTTCCTACCCAGGGTGGAAAGATTATCCACTAAAGATATAATACCAAGTCTTCATAGCACTTGTTTTACAACATTGCAAAACTGGTATTTTAACCATAGAAAAAATTTCAATACTAGGAAAATTCACCCTTCTGCCTTTCCTTGGGGTAGCAGATGAAATTATTTTATTTCTTCCACTCTTGCATAGCATCAGAGAAAGGTGAACAAGATCTGCGATTTTGCATATTGCACTGGTATGTGCAATGCACTTCGAGATCTGTGCAAGGCCTCTGTGACATTTAACTTTCAGTACTGCATCCAGTAAGCACTAGCTGCCACCTCCTGCTTCCACTTCACCTTTTCCTTCACTCAATGAAAAAGAGTGTTCATTCAAATTCTACCTAACAGAAACACCTGGAGCCCACATCATTTTATTTACTAAATGACTCTTGAGTGGTAAAGTTTTTTAACACTGCAAAAGGTACCTGTGGCAGGCAACATGGTACAGGAGAAGGAGCAGAGATTTCATGGAGGTTTAACTTCAATTCCAGTCAAGTTCATTATTTCATAGCTATGTGGGAAGGGAAGGTTATTGCAAATTTGTAGTCGTTAATTTCCAATTTCCCTGATTTACTGTCAATCATTTACCACTCTCTTCAGGCTCATCATTCTTCTCCCACCTTTTGACTCCCAACATATGAAAATGTTCTTGTTTGACTGCATATACAACAGAAAAAAATTAGAGGCAGTAAGAATGAACTCACCTCCTTTTTACTGAACCTCTAATTGTGTGAATCTCATAGTAAGTACCTGGGGATATGTGACAGATTACTTGGTTCACTGCCTCTTATAATATTAGGTTTTACTTAGAGATATAGATTTTGAATTCTTTGACTTCTAAAAGTTACTTAGTATGTAACTAACATAAGCTAAATTAATCTTATCTGTCAGCTAATTTTACATTTCTTTTTGAAATGATAAAGTGTAGAAAGATTTCATTAGTAGCATTTAATTGAATAACCTGATTTAAAAATATTTAATAAACTTTAAATTATTACAATAGAGAAACTGCTCAGATTTCAAAATGATATTAGATGTAATTTTATTTCTCTCTATAGATAGATGTTTCTATATACATTTGTCAAATAATTGGACAAATATTCCCATCAGGTTCACAATCTTCATAATTGGATTTTCATGATTGAATTTTCTAATATCAATAGACATGAAAGGAACTCTGGACTTGCCAAATCCAGATGGTGGCAAAAGTGCAAAATCCATTTTTATTATCAGGAAATAAGTTTTAAGAAATGTATGACCAGTAGAACATAGACACCAACGAATCAAAAAGGATACTAGCTGCTACAAAATACCAGTGTGCACTAGCTGAATATCATGCATGATTTTCATATTGAGCAAAAGAGTCAGCAAGGTCATGCAAGTTCCAGGAATATTAGACACACAGCATCCACTAGCTGAAGTTTATTAATCATGGATCCACAGAAATATCATTAATGGGTGATGAGGATTTACTATCTCTGTATAGCCAGTGGACACCTAACCTGAGACATCCACATTACAGAATCATGCTTCTGAGCCATTGCCCATCCTTGAATGAAGTATGAATGAATGAAGCCATTGCCCCTTGAATGAAGACAAACTCACATATCTTGAGAAAGGATATATTGTAACACTTCACAGAGATTCTCTACTCCTTCTTCCCAGTCTTCCCCAAAGGAGCAGTTTTACTGAAAAACAAGGAAAAGAATTACCAAAACCTTTTAGGTAGGATTGTATACTGAATCCTAACTAACCTTAATTCCAGCAACACACAAAATCAGTAGTCTGATAGAGTGAGGCTTATGGGATCATGCAGCACAACCAAGAACTTGTCCAAGGTCAATGGTACAAAAAACTCTTCCAATTTTATTTTTACGACTTATCACTATATTCTCCAATGGACATTTTTGGCCACAGAAAGAATCTTCACAATGACTCACTGACCCATGATGTAAAAGCTATTACAGGAGGAAGGGCCAAATGGAAGACATCGGTGTTCTTCCATCCAAAGCCTAATACACCCAAAGGTTTTAGGCATTTAAGCAAACAGAAGTAGATTTCTTTCTCATGTGACAGTTCAGTATGGGTGTTCCTAGAAGATGACTTTCATCCACACAGTGGTTCAGAGATCCGTGAATGTTCCTTCTTTTAAATCTCTGCAACTCTCTAGGTATTCTTGCTTTCTATACCCACATGGGGGGCAGTGAGGAAGAGATTAGAAAACAAGCACAAATACTTCTGAAATGGCATCACCTGAAGATGGCAGCCATCAGTTTTACTTATATAACATTTGCCAAAATACAATCATATAATCACATCTAACTCCAAGTGAAACTGGTAGATAGAGCCTAGAGGTGATTGTAGGAAGAATAATGATTTTGGTGAATAGATATTAGTCTGCCAAACAGAAGAACTTGAGAGATTTATCTTGTGACTAACACTTAAAAGATTCTCTTCCCAAACCCATACCAATGGCTACACTGGCAATTTATTTTCTCTAGACGCTTGAGGATGAAAAACTGGTTTGGTTTTCAGATAGGTGTCTCCAGGAGCTAGTAGACTGCTATTGAATTGCACTCCTTTTCAGGTATGGTCCTGAAAATTGTGAAAAAAGACAGTCCTTCCAATGGGCAAACTTTCAGGTTGCATCTCTCCCTACCTGCCAATTCTTTAAAGGAAAATAACCTGAGAAGAGTTTTTATATACTGAATAATGGTTTGCCCAAATGGAACTCTCAGAATAGACCAAAACTAGTAATATTTATGTCCCATGTAAATGTTCACCAGAAGGCCACCCTTGCCTAAGAGATGTTTAGAAAAACAACAATGACAGCAACAACAGAAACACATATAAGAGTTGTGAAGGGAAGACATAAATTGTTGGTAAGTCTTTATGACCAACTACAGAAATGAGGGCAATATATCATCTAGAGATTCCAGACTTGGAAGCTGAATGTGTTAAATTAGCTTCATGAAGTTAGCAGGCTTTACGATGCTCAGATGATTTTTCTGTTTGTGAAAGATTCATTATGTCAACTGAGGATATTTTTACATTTTTACACATGCACAAAAATGTGTGTGTGTGTGTGTGTGTGTGTGTGTGTGTGTGTGTGTATGTGCATGTGTATACATGCTGGTAGACTATTGATAGAATCTGGTGGGCATATGTTGTTTTTCCTGTGGAGAGCACCCTCCTCGTTTTTATGGTTAATAAAAGTCCTACTTTTCTTTGGGGAAACTATCTCACATTCATAGTAGTCACTGAAGTGTTGGAATAACCCAGTACATGCCTAATAGATATCTCTTCTTGGAATTTGAATTTAATGCTGAGATGGATGAGAATATCAAACATGTTTTTTAAAATGACCCTGAATATCTGAACACTGAGATCAATAGTGGCACTCCTCTTTTATTTACAGACTAATTATTTGGCACTTTCTTTGATGAAATAACCATACTTTTTTTTTTTTCAAAATAAAACACTATCCCTCTCTAACTGTTGTTTATATGTCCATGGATTCAACCATAGATCAAAAATATTTGAAAAATATTTAAACATGTATAGACATTTTTCTTGTCATTATTCCCTAAACAATACAGTATAACAACAATTTACATTCCTTTCACATTGTGTTAGGTATTATAAGTAATCTAGAGATGATTTAAAGGATGTGAGAGGATGTGTGAAGGTAATATGCAAATACTATGCCATTTTATACAAGGGACTTGAGCACTGTGATTTGGTAGCTGCAGGGAGTCCTGGAACGAATCCCCCGTGGAACCTGAGAGATGGCTTTTTCTGTTTCTGTTTGAAGTTGAATTATTTTACTGAAAATAAATCAGGAACAATAAGCATTAATTTAGTTTTTTTTAATTAATGATGCTCTTACAAATGAGATTTTATATAGAATCCAAATGCATCTCTTTCTTTTGTAATGATCTTAACAATCCTGGAAAACAGATCACTAAGTGAAAATTTCTTAAATTAAAAAACATAGGATGGGTCTGTCAATCTAAGAGGTGCAACAGTTTGCTCACACATGTAATGTGTCAACAGAATAATCAAACCTATTTATAAAAGAAAATCAATCTGAAAGTGAATCGATACAGCTTGTACATATGAAGCAATGTCATGATAGTTCATTGTGTTTACAAAGATGGAAGAGAAAGCTCGATAGTAAAAGCAGATGGGGTTGGAGAAGGAGGGTGAGAGAGCACTCTTTGAAAGGTGGTGGAAAGTTAGTTGTTTGAATACTTGACAGACATGCAATATTAGAAACATATGGGGTTAACGATTTCTTTGTCTTGAGACTTTAGCCCCCAAATAACTGCCTAGCTTTGACATAGAGAAAAAAAGAGTGAGATCCAAAAATATGTACTTCAAAACAGGAACATACAGGTAAAAGAATGAAAAATAGTAGAAGAGAATTCCTCTTTATTCCTCTTGCTTGTCATTCATAGTCACAGCAAAACATTCGGGTCCATCCAAATATAGCATGCATTTCAAATCTGTTCTATGACATATCCTTTGACTAGAAACTATTGTATGAAATACAATAGTGAGTGTGCTTTTTGCTTGAAACAGTAAAGTTGAAACATTGCACGGCATGTTGATTTAATGGATTTTAAGGCAAAAAAGTCATAATACTGGGAAAGAAAAGAGAATCATTGTCTAAAAAGTGGCATAAATTTTCAAGAGCTATTATGGTAAAAAATCTTTAAGGGAAAAGTGATATGTAAAGTTGGACAGCATACAAGACCGATAAAAATAACTTGGAGGGAGTGAGCTACATCTCCTTTTCTCTCCTCTCAGTTGCCACCCATGGCAACCGCTTCCAAAATTTTGACCAACATATCCTCTTAGATTTACATAGTGTCTTTTTCCTTATTCTTGTTGTCCACTACCCACATCCAAACTGCCCTTCTTGTTAATCTTCAATCTGCTATGAACTTCCAGACCTTCAAGCAAAATTGTTCATGTTCCCTTTTCACCAATACCTTCACTTTCTTCTTAAACTTCAAGAAAAGCCTACTTATTTTTCAATTCCCAGTATATGTCAACCTTCATGAACCCCACCTAAAGCAAAAATAAATACTTTGTCATGTATATTCTTGTGGCATATGACTGTACTTCCAAGTCAGTACTTATCGCATTTCATTATAATTAACTGTTTATGTAGCTAATTCCCTTGTAAGTTCCTCAGACAGAGGAATTCCACCTTATTTGTTTTTATATGCCCTGTATCTAGCACAGTGTCTTATTCATCAAAAAAAGACAACCAATAAATACATAGTGAATTCTGGGTAAATAGAACAAGTGAAAAGAGTTTGGTGGTCAATCGTGAAAGATGAATAGAATTAAAAGTCTGGGGGTGTTGAAGTTCATGTTTTGCAAATGTTCTCCACTTGATCATGAAATAATTAAGATTATAGACAAAAGAAGCAATGTTAAGGTAATCATGTTCAAAGAAAGGTAACAAAACCAAAGTAAAACAAAGCCAAACATGATGTGGTAGGTACAGCTGAGGACCCAGGCTTCAGCTTGTTGGCAAGCATAGCTGACAATTATATAGTGCATGATATTGGTGAATGAAAACTCTCTGTATGAAGAGATAAACGGGAGCTGAAAACACTCCGTGCCAGTGAGAATATATAGAGAGGCCCTTGAACATAGTATTTTACTTGCACCTTATAATCCAACAAGAAAACCTTGTACATATGCACAGAAATTATCCCAAGGCAGTAAAGTGCATGTTGTCTGAATCAGATTTCTGGGCTTAAATCCTAGCTCTGCTGCTTTGAGCTATAGAACTTTAGACAATTATTTAACCACTCTATTCATTGATTTCCTTATCTTAAAAGTATAAGTAATAATACCATTCTCTCAGGGGATGTTGTGAAGATAAAAATGTGTTAAACATTTGTATAAGTCTTAGGATAAAGTCTGGCATGTAGTAAGCACTCAAATTTCAGCCATAATCATTATTATGGCAACACTGGTTCTAATATGAAAAAATTCCAGCAAATGGAAAATTCCATCACCAATTGAATAGATAAATAAAACATCATGTATTCAGGCACCAAAATTAACCACCATATTTAAAGTGCACATACTAGATTTGCCTGTGTTCATACGGATAAATCTTAAGAACATAGTGGTTAAAAATAAATAAAATACCTGAATACATGTAGCATAATTCAAAAGTATCAAATAGCATTGTCATTACATATGCATACATATGGTAAAAGTTTAAAAAATGAATAGGAAAGTCACAGAATAACTTATACTAAAAACTGTCTCTGAAGGAATGATTAAAATAATAAAATTATGAGGTGGGACAATAGAGTTTCAGTGTTTCATTATTTTTCACTTCTCTAAAAGAATATTCAATAAAATCAAAAAGAAAGGAAGGAAATAATTATGCATAGGGTCAATCACTTCATTCTTCCCTTGTATCTATGGAAAGTATGTCTCAAAGTGACATTCTCTAAAATCTGACTTCTATATTCTAATAAAATAAAGCATTGTTTTAACAGAGCTTATCCTCCATATTAAACTTATTTTTTAGAATTCCTAAATGTTAAATTTTTCTTTAATAACTTAGAAGTATGTTATTTCTTCAAAAGCCAAAAATAACAAAAGTGAAGAAAATCAAATATGGCCCAAAGTGATGTAATGCTAGCATTACTTGACATAGGTATTTCAAAGGTGAACCACATTGATGAAGAACCCCCAAAGCTCATATTCAGTGGGGGAAAGGAAATTTCCCCAAAGAATATCAGGCTATTGCTATTACCAGAAGAACTTTAAGTGGTTATTAGATCTTCTGATTTCTCAAGAAAAATACCATAATTTTTTAACATTTCCATACCAAAGGTCCAAGACCACCCTCAAGCTCAGGGATTCTTAGGCAGGCTTACAGGACTGAAGAAAACTGTTATGCTCAGGGTTAGGATTTATTACAGTGGAAGGACACAATGCAGAATCTGTGAGGGGAGAAGTCACGCAGGACAGAGTCCAGAAGAAGCCAGGTGCACATTTCTAGCTGTCTTGTCCCTGTGAAGTCACATGGAAAGGACTTAACTCTTCCAATCTGTAACAACACATGCAAAGTACTGCCAACCTGGGAGGTTCACCTGAGTGTTGGTTCCCAGGGTTTTAGTGGGAGTCAGTCAACTAAGCATACAGCACATGATTAATTTCAGCCACTCAGGTTCCAGCTCCTGAGAAGCCAAATCAGTACACCCGACTCAAGCCCTGAGTAAACTAAAAGGAGTGCCCACCATAAATCATATTGCCTCCCTTCTCCTTCTTTTAGTAATAGAATCTTGTTTTTCCTTTGGGTAATCTTTCTTTTCTCTCTTGGTCTAGTGGTTCAGGGGGATTGTCCCAAGTTGTGCCACGTGGCCTGTGCCTGGTCAAGGGAGACCTGGAGCAAACTCTGGGATTGACTTACAGAAAACAAGAGATCCAGGCTGAGCAAATACAACCTCCCCTTGGGAACAATTAGAAAAGAAGAACCCTTTCATTCCAGGTTGATAGGGACTAGAGACCATGCAAACTTTGACCTGGCACTGTATTTTATCATCCCATAGTGATGCTCTGTCTGAGAATGAAACCAAGTAAAAGACAGAGAGATGGGGGCAGAGAAAGAGAATCTAATTCCTGATGTTGATGGTGGAAAGTTCCTAGGTTTAGTCATGGTTGTCACCAGGCTTCAACATTCCAGAACTCAACTAGTTTTTTCATAGCCAGATTAAGTGCATATCAATCAAAACAAAGGGAATCCTTATCAAAGGCCAGGCTCCAGCCCACAGGAAGATGTTATAGAAAGGAAGAGGTGTTAGAACATGAAAACTTATCAATGAGCACTGAAATATGTGCCTAAACTAAACATATGCTTAACAGGCACAAATCGATTTTCAGTGACACCATAAAGTGTCTGTTTATGATAGGTAAAAAGGCAGAATTTGATGCTCTGCTAGAAAAAAAATGGGAGATAATACATGCTTGTTAATACATTTTATTTTAAAAAGTAGTTTTAGATTTGCAAAAATAATGAGTAGATGATACAGAGTTTCCATATACCCCACACACATACAATTCCTCTAATTATTAACATCTTACATTATTACAATGGATGAATCAATATTGACAGTATATTAACTAAAGTCCATAGTTCATTCAGATTTCCTAGTTTAACCTAATGTCCCTTTTCTGTTCTACAATCCCATCCCAATATACCAAATTACACTTCATTATTCTGTCTCCTCAGGCAACCCTTATCTGTGAGGATTTCTCAGACTCTTCTTATTTTTGATGACTAATAGTTTTAAGAAATACTGATCATTAATGCTACAGGATGCCCTGCTATTGTGATTTACTGTTTTGTTTTGTTTTGTTTTTTCTTTTTTCATTAATTGGAGTTGGTTATGGGGGTTTTGGGAGCAAATTCACAAAGAGAAAGTGTCATTTTCCTCATATCTTATCAAGATTACATAATAGCAACATGATGTATAATTATTAATGTTGACCTTGATTGTCTGGCTGAAATGGTGTTTGTCATGTTTCTTCACCATAAAGTTACTCTTTTTATCACACTTTTTTAGTGCACTCTTTGGAAGGAGATCACTATTACAGCCTGCACTTAAGGAGCAGGAATTTAGTCTTCCCCTTCTTTTAGGGAGGAACTACAATATTCATTGAAATTCTGCTTCTGGGGACAATTATGACCTCTCCCTTCTTTATTACTTTATTCAGTATTTATATAAGTATGGATTCATAGGTATTTATTTTATACTTTGGGTTACAATCCAATACTATTTTATTTATTTTGTTGCTTAAATTTCTCAGGTTTGACTGTTGAAAGTCCTTTCAGTTGGCTCCTATGCCCTTTGGAACACTCCATTAATGTGAAGGGGTTTGAGGTTATTTATTTGTTTGTTTTGAGCACTTCAAGATGTTTCAGCCTCACCTTATATAGTTTCTGCCCCACTCCTAGAATACCTGTTTCTCCAAGGAGCATTTGTTCCTTTTTTTGTTTTTGTTTTTATTTATTTATTTTTTTAAATTTATTTTTATTGTAAACAAATGGAATACATGTTGTTTTTCTGTTTGTACATGGAGTAAAGGCATACCATTTGTGTAATCATACATTTACATAGGGTAATGTTGTTTGATTCATTCCGTTATTTTTTCCCTTCCCCCCTTTTAATAGATACTGTTCATAGAAAACAACCTCTGGGTTCTAGGTGTGCTTGTTGTTACTATGGTGTCTTCTTTAGGCCCTTTCAGGTAACAAAGCAAAGAAATATATATATGTATGTGTACTAATTCATATATATACACATGACTATAGGTGTTTCTGCATATAATCATCTTTATCTATGTTATGTTAAACAAATTCTTCCTGATGTTTCCATTGTTCAATTATTAACATAAGAGTCATTCTAGATTTCTCCCCTTGCTTAATTTGTAAATTTACATTCCAACATAAGTTAACTGACTACCATCATCTACCATCCATTTATGATTTGCTCAATTCGAATATACTGACAGCAGAACTAAAATTTTCAACTTATCTCCATGATAAAGTAGAATACACTATATCAGCTAGAATACAGTGCTTTCATGTAGTTATTTTGTCTTTAGTCTAAGAGACTAAGTTTATTTCAAAGTTACTTAGGTCAGCACCTCTCCCACACACATTACAGTGAGATTGTTTCACAAATTTGTGACACAATATGACTCTCTTGTCATCATTTGCACATAATGTTGGGATCCCTGAACTCTCAAAAGATTTTTAAAATTTGCACACATTAAGGTTCATTCTTTGTGCTGCAAATTTCTAAGAGCTTTAGGGATGTATAATGTCACACATCTACCATACAAAATTATATAAAATAGTTTCATCAATCCCCTGTTCTTCACCTATTCATCCCCAACCCCCTCCATTTTACTGGAAATCCTGGCAACCACTGATACTTCTAATGCCTTTACGGTTTGCCTTTTCTAAAATGTCGTAAGATTGGAAAAATACAGTATTCATCCTTTTCAATTATCTTCTTTCACTTCATAATATTCATTTAAGTCTCCTCCATATTTTTTGGTGACTTATTGGCTCCTTTCTTTATGTACTGAATAACATCCCTTTGCATGATGTACTACTATTTATTTATCCTTTCCTCTACAAAAGAAACTTTGGGTGATTCCAGTTTTTGGATGGTTATTAAAAAGTCTCTATAAATATTAATGTGCAGGTTTTTGCATAGATATAGTCTTCAACCAATTGAATTAATACCTAGTAACCTGATTGCTAGGTCATATGGTAAAAAAATGCTTAGTTTTATAAGAAATTGCCAAACTGTCTTCCAAAGTGGCTATTATAGTTTGTTAAAGTTCGTGTGTGAGACATGTAGGAATATTCAGAATGTTCAGAGGTGATGACCTAATAATTCACTTAATGGAATAATAATTTAAATGGCTTAATGGGTGGTAACTGTAGATAGGTAGGATGTGACTAGAGAAAGTAGGTCACGGGGGGGTATTCCTTTAGGGATTATATTATCCTTGGCTCCTTGCACTCAAACTCTCTTTGCTTCCTGGCTTCCATGTCCTGAGCTGCTCTTCTCTGTCATGCCTTTCTACAATGATGTTTTGCCTTACTTGGGCCCAAAGCTATAGACTGAACCTCTGAAACTGTAGCCAAAATAAACTTTTCTTCATGTAAGTTGTTCTTGATAGGTATATTGGTCACAGTGACACAAAGCTGATTAATACAGTGACTATGCCATTTTGCATTCCTACCATAATGAATGAGAATTCCTGCTGCTCTACATGTTCACCAACATTTAATATTGTCAAATTTGGGGAATTTTAGCAATCTATAAGTGTGCAATCTTATATACACAGAATAAGAAAGGATCACCACAATTTTATTTCTGGTATCTGTAATGTGTGTTCTCATCATTTTTTTGTTTGTTTGTTTGTTTGTTTGTTTTCCTGGGTAGAAATTCATCAATTATAGAGATCTCTTCAAAGAATCAACTTTGGTTTTATTGATTTTTCTCTATTTCCTATTTTTGATAGTATTGATTTTGGGGGGGGGGGCAGTGGGATTGAACCCAGGGGTGCTTAATCACTGAGCCACATTCCAGCCCTTTCTTATTTACAGACAGGTTCTTGCTAAATTGCTGAGGCTGACTTTGAACTCATGAGCCTCCTACCTCAGCCTCCCAAGACACGGGAATTGCAGATGTGTGCCACTGTGTCCTGCAAATTGTATTGATTTTTGCTCTTATTTTTATTATCTTTTATTCTTGTTTTATATCGAAGGACTTTTCTTACTTCAGTTTCCTAAGAAAGAAGCATTAATTATTGATTTTATACTTCCTTTTTTTCTAATATATACATCCAATTCTGTACATTTCCCTCAATGGGTTGCATTCACTCCATCCTTTAAATTTTGATAAATTTTATTTTCTTTTTCTTTTTAGATTTAGTTCCAAATATTTTTAGTATCTCTTGAGACCTCTTCTTCAACTCATGTGTTATTTAAAATTATGTTGCCTAATCTCCAAATATTCCAAGATTTTCCAGTGTGATCTTTTTGTTATGAATTTCTAAGTTAATTCCTTTGTGATCTTTGAACCAACTTTTATGATTCCAGTTGTTTTACATTTTTAAATTCCTTGTGATCTTTGAACCAACTTTGTAGGATTTCAATTGTTTTACATTTTTTAATTCCTTTGTGTCTTTGAACCAACTTTGTAGGATTCCAATTGTTTTACATTTTAAAGGTATGGTTTATGGTCTAGAATTTTGTCTATTTTGCTAAATGTTCCAAGTTGAATGTTCCAAGTTCTTTTAAAAAAAAATGTGTTTTCTGTTATTGAGTGACTTATTCTATAAATGTCAACTAGATACAGTTGACTAATGAGCCATTCAAATGAACTATATCCTTACTGATTTTTTGGTTGCTGAAAAGAAGTGTTGAAATATTCAACTATAGTAATGGATTTGTCTTTTTTTCTTTGTAGCTTTATCAGTTTTTATGTCATATATTTAGATGCCCTGGAGCCCTTTAATGTGATAGAGGCTTGGGAAGGGGAAGTGTTCTATGATCTTATGATCTTATGATAGCATTTCATTCCTTGAGTTGACCTAAGTCCCTGTGATCTTCCAGAGTGCTTCTTAGTCTTTTCCTTTCTCCCCTGAGGTAACAAAAGCAAGCCAGAGCTAGTAGTGGCTAATTATCCTTTCTGGTCAGATAAGGTTCTAGGTAAGTCCATTATAGAGCAGGCCTTTGCTATATAGCAATATATATATATATAATATGATATATATATATATAATATGATATATATATATATATATCATATTATACATATGATATATATATCACACTTCCAAGTGGTTACTCTTCTCCTTCTTCTGCCACAAACATGAAAGAATTTTTTCTTAAATCTTCCTAGTGAGAACCTAGTGGAATTACTGGAGATAAAAACCACAAATGTATGGGGATCCTTAAGACTAGGGTCTTATAAATTATTTGCTCTCAAACTAATCCACCACTTAGCCTTCATCAATCCATCAATATTATCACTGTTGCTATCAGTTTACCGTTCCAGCAGCTTCTGCTCCAACTAAGCTAATCTTGATTGCAATTTTCTATATTCATATTGTCTCTAGATTTCTCCATGACAGTTTTCCTTGTGACCTTGATTCTCTGATAAGTCTAGGGAAAGTCTGTTATTCAGTTTATTGAGCATATTTCTTTTTGTGAGAAGATTTTCATGGATCAGAGCTGAAATGTCCTATCTCTATGTACTTTGGAAAGCCAAGTTGGGCACTCTGAGGTATAATTACTAGTAATTCAGTGAGATCAAGAGGACAATTTTATATTTTCTTTAGGCCAAGTGGAGTTGTACAAATGATGGGGAAACCTGATGCTTTGAGTCCTTCAGTCTGGTGAAGCTGGTGAGCTTGTTGCTTTCCTAGGATGGGTGGGTAAGAAAAATTGATAGAGATGAAAATACGGCATCACTCTGGGAGGAAAAGCCCCTACAGGTGTGTCCAGGCAGGTCACAGACAGTGGATGTAAGGCATACAGATGAATGAAATTGAAAACTATTTATGTAAACAAAATTTTGACTTACCATTTGCTCTAATATTAATGGTATATTTAAAGAATTTCTGAAAATAAGTTACAACATTGTAAAAGAATGAAAGACAATGGCTTGCTTCTAGAGATGAGCTTATTAAATACTAACAGTGAATATATGACAGTAAGTGTAAGGGATGAATAGGATCACAGAAATAGAATTAGTAACATCATCTGGTAAGTTGGTCTGGGACAAGACACTAAGCATACTTGAAAAATTAGTCCTTGAACAAAGACACATGAAATCTTTATGTCTCTCAATGTAGCTAAATTCAAATGCATTTTGTTAACTAAAGCTCATGTTTCACCTGGCTTAAAGTTAGGCTCATAAAACACTTCATCAAGCCTGTGCACACGTGTGCGTGCGTGCGCGCGCGCACACACACACACACACACACACACACGCAAACTCAATTGCAAAAAAAAACCTGATAAGTAAGGTTGGTCCTTATTGACATTTTCAAGATAGAACAGTGGCTTATATTCCACACCATACAGCAAAACACTCTAAACATCTTCAAAGATCAGTGCTAAAGGTCTTCCATTTCCCCTCAGATCCTGTCTCCACCCTTTTCCACCATATCTGTACCTCAGCAGATTGACCTGTACTGACTACCTTATTGGATCTTTTTGTCCCATGGTCGATGGTAAGTTCCAAATGTAAGAGTAAGCAATTGAATTCCCCCAGCTCCTGCTTCCTGCTCTGCAGGGTTGTTCTTTGTTGTCTTGTTTCCCACCGTGGAGGCCTTAGAAAGCAGTTCTTTCAAGTGGGGTGCCATGTGCACAACTGTAATTCCAGTGACTTGGGAGAGCAAGGCAGGAGGATTGCAGGTTTGAGGCCAGCCTTAGCAATTGAGTGAGGCCCTAAGCAACTCAGTGAGACCCTGTCTCAAAATAAAAATGAAAAAGGACTGGGGATACAGCTTGGTGGGTAGGTGTCTCTGTGTTCAATCCCTAGTACCCTCTCCCCACAGAAATTTTTTTTTTTTAAAGACAGTCCTTTCACCACAGATTTCACAGACTTCCAGTCTGTTGTTGTTATTGTTGTTGTTGTTACTGTTGTTGTTGTTTATTTATTTATTTAGTACCAGGGATTGAACCCAGGGGTACTGAACCACTGAGCCACATCCCCAGCCCTTTTTATTTTTTATTTTGAGACAGGACCTCATTAAGTTGCTTAGGGTCTCACTAAGTTGCTGAGGCTGGCTTTGAACTCACAATCCTCCTGCCTCAGTGTCCTGAGCTGCTGGAATTACAGGTATGCACCACCACGCCCAGTCCAGCCTTTCAGTTTTGAGAACCAATTCTTCCCTTCACATCTAGGAAAGTTAATGTTCCTTTTTTTTTTTCTTACCAACTCAGGAATTCTGCACTATCCTGTGTGATTTCCCTACAGGCTGCCTAGATTTTTATTAATGGTTCTTCTACTAAATTCTCTTCAAATTACTCCAATATGAATGTGCCATCTCTTTCCTGCCAGAAGCAAGGTACTCGTCACACCTATAATCTCCTGGCCTCTTCAATTGCTTCCTCACAGACCTTTTCGCAGAGGCACTTTAAATTCTGACACCAATCTGCACAATCAAAAGCTCATCTAGAGGATTTTGCAAAATAAAATCTGGTTATTATCTCAAGGAACTACCATTCCCTCTTTTTCCAGTCCTGATCTGGAAAGACTCCATATATTTTAGGACCATTCTTACAGTATTTTCTTGTGGCACCTGGGGACTTCCCCACCGATGGTGTTCCTGGTGTCTTACAGAGTGAAGAATTCCACTATTTCTAAATTTGCTTATTTTACTTCTTGACTCTGCCTGGATGGGTTCACCAGCCTTTCCCAATTCTTCCATCCAGCCCCCACACACAGCATCTGAGGAGTGCCTTTGCTCCAGTATGACCTCTGTGAGTGCAGAAAAAATGGAAAATGTAAGGAACAAAACAAACAAAAGAAAAATACAAACCAGCACACCTGTCATAAAATGCATCACACCTTCACCCTAACTTCTAGATAAAACCAATACCCATTTCAAAGCACGCTTCAGTTTCATTATGCATGTGTCCTATCCACACTGCTGCTTCAACATGTATGTTCTTCCCAAGAGTGCAATAGTATCAAGTCACGGTGTGGTCTCTAGCAGGGGCCTAGGGCTGGTTGTGTGGAGTCAGTCAATTCCAAGTCTGTTCCAGCATCGTGCTCCCCAGGAGGTCCAGATTGTAAGATGCTGAGTCACGCACCCAGCTTCAGGGAAGCCTTGCTTCCCTGAATCAGCCAGGAGGCTACCAATAACAGGGAGTTCTTTCGGCTGGTCACATTTGTCTGAGGTTTACAAGCAATGTTTAGGCACAAGTCATCCCCATACTAAAGTGCTCTAAGTGATTTCAGCTTCCTAACACCTTGCCACAAGGCTTGCGGCCAGTCTCTCCAGTCTAGACATATTGCACAATGGAGCTCAGCTTCCTGTTGACAAGCTCTCAAACAAACTACATGATGGAGAAACAAACTCTGCCCTCTCCATGGCACAACCACAGGCCCTTGACACAAGTTCTAAAACCATCACTCCCCTTCATTTGTCCTCTTCCAACACTTGCCACCTATGTCCTTGAAATGTTCAAACATGACTCAGAGCCATCTGCCCTTATAAGAATTATATTTTTTGAAAAGAGTTCTAGTTTCTGATAGCAGGTCCTGATTTCACGGTTCTTTTGAAGGTTGCAAATCCAGCTTGATGGTTTTCTCCACAGCAGGAAATGCTGGGTTTTGGTGGCCTTCAGATATTAATTGATTAATAAGATTTTTATTACAGAAATCTCATTATTTTACCTACTGCACTGCTATTGGCATGTAAGCCAAGTGATTTCTGACCAGTTTCTTAACTTTTCTAAGCCTCAGTTTACTCATCAGAAAACAGGCGGGCTGGACTAAATCAGGAAAGACAAACATTCTTCACATCATGTGCCATTTCTGTTTGAGTAATAACAGTTATCCACTGAGAAAGATGTGAGAGTCAAGTTCAGGTGCAGAGGGAAGAAGACTGTTAAAGGTTTCAGAAAGGTCAGCAACCATGTTATGTGTATGCCTCTCCTGGACTGTGCAAATGGGTTCTTCAAGAATCTACTTGTCTACCTGCAGATGGGTCTACTAGCTATCAAGGCAATTTGAATGTACTGGTCTGGAAAACAGAGACACCAGTCAACAATCCAAGTAATGCAATCAGTACTATCCTAGTCACTGTGTAATACCTTCTGGTGGTGTCTTTACCTTGTCAATATCTATGAAGAACAATCACATCAATCTTTCTGTGGTTACTGTAAGCATAACCACATGACAACTGTATTATGTGGCATGTTGGAAATGAATATAAAATTTCTTCAATGCTTTGTTTCCCTCAATCACTATTTAAAAAAATACAAATCACATTTTTATACTTTGAAATATGGGAATTGATTTCTGCAAAGGAGTCATGTGTTGGGCTTTAAATATACTTGCTCTTTTATATTAATAGTAAAATACTAAGGCCAAAACGACCATTACTTAATTTTTGTCATTTTTTTCTTTTAGTAAGACATATGTACAATATGTGAAATATTTTACCCTGGGCTGTGGAAGGGAAGGGTGTAACTAACATTTCCTTTTCAGGCTGAACATTTACAGGAATGCACTAAGACATCTGTATAGAATTAACAGAGCTGATTCTATAGATTCATGTGACGCCCCAGTTCTAGTTTCTGTGCTTCCGAGACAAACTTTTTTCTTTAATAAAAATATGACTTGTGTACATTATGAGTAACATAATTAAACCAGGATAATACAAATTTGTTTAAATATAAACTCCAGAACATCAAGTTGCTTCATATGTTTGCATTCACTTGTAAAATATGATCTCCTGAGATATCTTTCATTGGGCTAAGCACCAAAACAAGCACATGGATTCCGAAAAATAAAAAGACAGTATTCTGGAATTTTGAAGTTGATAAATTAAACTTTCCTATGTAATAAAATGATTTCATCTTGGAATCCTCTTTGGCTATTTAATTTATGGACTCTACATGATCCAAGCTTACATTTCTTAAATGTGTAAATATATTTAAGACAAATCACACTTGTTTCATTACTCATGCTATTAGACTTTCAAGTCTAAACTGTAGGTCTTTATTATGTGACTCCATAGGGAAATCCCTCATGGTGTTAATATTGACTCTCAAAGGCTTATTTGCTTCATTTTTTCAAAAAAATTAAAGTTTGAGTTTATCACACCAGCAAACCACTGAAAAAATTACAATTTAGGGAAGAGACACAGCATACAGTGCATAATTTAAGAAACCAGAAGAAAAAGAATATTGGCTCGCTTTTTTATTTTTCATACTATTGGTTCAAAATGCCAAATGAGCTGTCTTCCATCAATTAAAAATATATATTATCACACAAACATCATTTAAGAAGCAAATAAGCAAGTACAAATTGACTGGTTCTATGGAAGAATTTTATGTTTGAGCATTTAGGACAGTTAGAAAATATGTAGTAGAGGAGTTAGCCTCTACTACAGTTTATATCTGATATATTTTTAAATCCATTTTTTCTATAAAAAAGTTATATTCTAGGTAAAATGATACAGGCAGAAGTTTAGAGGGATAATAGTATGATTATAAAAGTCATGTTAGTGATTAATGATGATGATGACTATAACTGAACAGTAGTGAGCAAGACTAGAAAAAAATCTCATTGGTTTGACAGGTATCAGGAATTATCAAACATAAGATGGAATTGTTAGTATCCTGGAATATACTCTGAGAAGTTAAAATTTTGTTTTAGAAGTTATCAAGGGGGGCATATCATTTCTGACTGGGAGTAAGGAAGGTGACTTGTTTAATCTCGTTCTATATAAAATGCATCTATACAAGGTGGTATTTACCATGGCATGAGGGTTGCTAGGTAGTATAGGGAAAGTGAATTTTAAGCAAAGTCAAAAACATAGAGAAGTAAGAAACCTGAAACTGCAGAGCAATATTTAGGCTGGAGAGAGAAAAGGTAGAGAAGAACTAAGGTTGTGACTCTAGAGAAATCAATGTCGGCCTGGTTTTACAGCAATTCCAAGGCCATTGTGAAGTCAGTACATGAAGGACATCAAAATGTTACAGGGTCATTTCTTCAAAGACAAAAATAAACAAATTCACTGAACACTAAAGGTAGTCACCAATTCTATGTTGTTCTTTTAAAATACTAATGAGAATAGAACATTAAAAATTCTTCAATAAAATTTTTACAATATCAATTTAGTTACTAATTCATTAAAAAGATGCTCATATAAATAGAAGGAAAATTTAAAGAAAACAGAATTTCACCTCTCTTTTTTTTTTTTTTTTTTTTTTTGGAATCCAGGGGCTTTACCATTGAGCTACATCCTCAGTTCCAATTTTATTTTTTATTTTGAAACAGGATCCTCACTAAGTTGCTGAGTGTCTCACTAAGGTACCCAGGCTGGCCTTGAACTTGCGATCCTCCTACCTCAGCCTCCTGAGTCTCTGAGATTACAGGCATGTGCCAAGGTGCCAGGTTTACCTGCTTTTACATATTCAGAAAAGGTGAACTTTCAAGAAATAATCCCCTTTGGAATGAACATGTTTTAAGAGTAGCTTAAATTTCCCTTCATAGTAAGCAGGGACCCATTCTACATTTGAGCAGGAAAATCTTATTTATAAAGGGTTGCCTCATCCAAGAATCTTAATGTACTATTACAATTGGCTTCAAAAATTGACCCCATAAATTGCCTAATATAGTTTAAAGATGGGAAACTTGAAACTGCAGGACTTTATTTTCACAAGAAACTTTCAGTATTTCAGAGGGATGAAGGGGAAAAGGACCAAAATAACAGAAAATGGAAGTTATGAAAAAGAAATCCAAACAAATCCATAATAAATTTCAAATTTAAGGATAAGATTAAAGACATAAATGTGTTAGCAATGTCCCATCACTTGTATGTACTTTACAATTTCCAGAGGAAATATTTGTCATTGAATAATCAGAAATGCCTTTGTTAGATTTTTGGATTGAGAGCAAAAAAATGCATATTAATTGGTTCTTTTTAAGTAGAGCAAATGGAGTTTTTGAGAATAAGGGGATTTTATTGATTATATTTAAATGGTCTGGAGAAAATTAAATCAAATTCCTGCATATTCTGCCAATGTAAAAGCCAAATACTGGTGTGGAAAAGGCATATAAAGATAAAATAATATAAAAATATTTAAAAGTTTTTTATAAGACAAAACTTTTGGTTTCTTTAAATAAATTAGATGACTAAGAAAGTGGAAATATGCATTTTCATGATGAATGTTTTAGTAATAAAAATCTTAAAGCTACACTGAATGCCAATATCAAAAGTAAATTAATGTATCCTTAAAAATGTTATTCTTGTTTCTACCAGAAATAGGAAGAAATTCAAACAAAGGTCTCATATGTTTCCTTTAACAATTAAAAATTCCAACAGGTATATATTCAGAGAGTGACAGCAATGACTATTTTCATATTTAAACATAATTTAAATTATTGATAGAATTATTTTATATTAGTAAGTCCTTCCATGTATCACTTATCAAATAGATAAAATTTAGAAGATCACACACTTTGCTTTGATGATAACTGCTTGTTTTTAAAGTACTCTTAAAAATCTAGTAAGTATGTCAGTATAATTAATAATAACACTATTAAGCCTGCTATATATTATTCTAGCAATTAGTGTCATTTTAATAATATAAGAATGAAAAATATTAAATATTTATTTTTAAAAACTAAAATGAAAATATATTTATTGTCCATATGAACAAAAACTCAATGCAAAATTTATACCATTGTGCTAGGATCTTCTACAAAAATTTTTGTAAATAAAAAATTGCTTGATTTAATAAACACAAACTGGTAGCAATTGCACAAATTAAAAAAAAATATTTTTAGGAAATTGTTTTCACCATAATAACAAAGCAGAAATTACCTTGTAAAAATCTCTATAGAAAATATATGTGAAAGACACCTGAAGACTTCTATGAGTACATCATGCACAACCATAGAAAAGAAAAGATATACCCCATTTGTGTACAATGAATCAAAATGCAGTCTGTAAAAATAAAAAAATAATTTAAAAAAAGAGTAAAAAGTGAAGATGTATTTCCCATTCCTGAATGGGACAGATAAATTCTGTAAGATACTAATTCTTCCAATTTTTACTGAAATAATACAATTTCTGCAGAAGTCAACTGATTTGGTTTGGATATTGTGTGTTCCCTAAGGTTCATGTGTTGTTAGAAGCTTGGTTCTTGGAGGTGCTGGGATCTTTTAAGAGGTGGAATTGAATTGGAGGTCATAGGTCCATTCTCTTACTATCTCTGGATTCCTATCTTGTGATATGATCTCTTACTACATCGTTGTGATTTCATCCTCCTTGAGGTGATACCGCCAAAAAGGGCTTCACCAGAGCTAGTGTCATCCTGTTTGTACCATCAGCCTCTATGAGCTAACTAAACTTTTTTGTTTGTAATTATTCAGTCTCAGATATTTTATTATAGTAACAGAAAAGACTAATATACCTCTGCAATTCTCACTTTCATCTAGAATGATAGAATAAGTGCAATGGATATTTATTCTTTGGGGTCCCCAGCATTCATTTCCTACGTATGGTTTTCTTGTTTTCACTCCTTTCACAATTGTCTTATGTGCTACAAGGGAATTTCACTTCAACCAGGTCAGCAGTGGCCCATGAGTGTCTCAAATCAGTCAGGTCCTCCCTCTTGCTTAACAGAGTTACTGTTTCAGGAAAAGTCCTGTGGCCTACTTCAGAGGATACATATTTTGCTAGGAGCTTCAGAGGAGGAAAGGTCCTTGCTCTTCCCTAGAAATTACCTAGGAGAGACTTTCTTGACTGTTGGACAGAGGTCATTCACAAAACAGTACCTAATACCAGGTAGACTTTCAAAAAGTTGTCAATTCAACTGATTAGAACACTTGCTCCTAGAGAAACCATCAAAAAGAAAATGCAGAGACATACATACAGGAGGGAAAGTCAAGAGGAATTGTAGGAAATAATAAAAACCTGGGCAAACAATGGTTCAGGTTCTCTACAGTGAATGTAGGACATTTGTGACTACCCAATATATCGTAAACTCCTTTAGACTTTGATGGTGCCCTACATATGAATCTTACTTCAATATAGAAATAAAATTACCTCTCAAGTTTCTTTGCCTCAAGCATAAAGAAATATGACTTTATTTCTACAATCAAACACACCTATAGGAGAACTAAGTTGGAATAGAACTGTATAAGGAACAGGGAGGATGGAGATATCTCTTCTAGGGGTGGCAGTAGAGGTAGTGTGTTCTGAAGGTGGTAGTAGTGGACAAAACTAGCAACTTTAAAGAATGATTCTGGGAATTTTTCTGAGAGCCAAGCCTCTTTTCTCTCAATCTTTCCAGTTATTCCATGTGCTTTCTACGATCTTTTAATAAGCATCTTCTTATTAAAATAGGCACTGAAAATTCTTTTGTCTGTCCCTAAGAATCATGGCCAATACCCAATCCCTCTTCTGTGTTCTCTTATTTTTAAATCCACTATTGGCTGCAAGTTCTGTTACAATATAATTCATCTCAAGGTTATCAAAGAGAATCCAGATAAAGGATTAAGGAAGAAACATTAGTGCTAGAAGAAATTAAACACATTCTGAATATCTGAAAATATCACCTGGGAAGGGAATGTAATTGTGTTAGATTTGTGTTGCTGTGACTAATATACCAGACGAGAACAACTTAGAGAAGGAAAAGTTCATTTTGGCTCATGGTTTCAGAGGTTCAGTCCATGGTTGTCTAACTGCACTACTCTGGGCCCAAGAGGAGGCAGAACATCATGGTAGAAGGGCATAGCAGAGGAAAGAAGCTCAGAACATGGAAGCCAGGAAGTAGAGAGAGCTTGAATGCAAGAAACCAGAGATAATATAATCCCCAGGTATATCCTGAGTGACCTACTTCCTCCAGGTACACCATACCTGCCTATAGTTACCACCAATTACCATCATTCAAATTAATAATCCATCAAATACATTAAGCTACTAATTAAGTTATAACTTTTATAATCTAATCATTGAACATTCCTGTATTGTCTCACACATGAGCTTTCAGGGGATACCTCATATCCAAACTATAAGAGTAATCAAAGAAAGTTAGCTGTTAGGTCCATTTAGAGGCCTGGAACAAAAGAAAAAGTCAGCAAAAGACAAAAGTTGTAAAGTAATAAGGCTGGAGGAAAGGGAGAATTGTATGTTATAGGAACAAAATCATCAAGAGCATTTCTCAAGAAAGAGGGAATGATAATTATTTCAAAAATTCAACAGAGTTAAATGAAATGATTAAATGAGTATGAGTTAAATAAACACAGAATTACAACCACTGGATTTGCCAATTTAGCATTCATTTGGTGACCTTGAGAATGAATAGTTTGTGCCGGGGGAAACCTTAATTGGTATAGTTTTAAAATAACAGGTGTCCTCTGAGGAGGTTACAGCTTCAGCAAAGCTAGGGTCACACTGGCTCCTTCCGACCCACAGCTGCTCAGTCTCCCCAGAGTAAAGGTTGGTTAGGAAGCAGCACTTTAGCTATGGCTTTTAAAGATATTAGAAAGAGATCCATGGAAATGGAAGTGCTGATTTGCCCAACTAAAATCACCCTAACTAGTGGCAAAGTAAAATTCCCAGAGAAGGTGCATGGTGATCTGATTAGAGGTGCAAGGGAAAAGAACCTCAATGTGAAGAGACAGGTTTGCATGCCTACCAGAACTCTAAGACACCCTGCAAGAAAAATCCCTGTGGTAAAGGTTCTAACCATTGGGATGGCCCCCAGATGACAATCCTCAAGTGATGCATTGACTTGAATAGTCCTTCAGAGATTAGGCAAATTATTTTCATCCATTAATTCCAGGAGTGAACCAAGAATAGAAGTTGAAGTCATCATTGCAGATACTTAAATTGACTATCTTAATAAATTTAATAATTTGTTAAACAAGTAAATAAATAAGAGATAGGGAAGTAGGAAGAGCAATGAAGTATCACAAAGAAATATCACAGTAACTGGGATGAGGCATGATGTTTATCTTAAAGATGAAGAATGTTGACATACTGATGCAGAAAAGAGGGAAGAACTGGAAGAGTTATGTCTTTCACTAAGCTAGAGGATATGGACCAAAGTATTAAGTGGAGGAGTTAGCCTCAGGTTCTCTTTCAATATCAGATTAGACGAAGCAAGAAGTTCAGATGCACATACTATATAGGGTAATAGAGAAATGCAAGTGTTGTTATTTTATTGTCTCAGTGAAGGTTAAATGAGATCATCAACTGGTGGAGAAAGATGGAGAGAATAAAGAAAGTATTAAATATTTGGGCTAGCAGAAAGCAAATGAACCTATGCAAATTTAGAATATTTTCATCATTGTACAAAATTCTGCAGGACTGCTCTGTTCCAGAGAAATATATAACCAAGGACATGGGAAGCTGAGGTGGGGTGGATGTAGTAACTGGAAATGAGGAAGTTCAGGAAGCAGAAGTCTGGGACTCAAAAGACCAAAGTCAATATGTTGTTCTATTAGAATTATGGCCTCAGTGGAACTGGAGAAGAAGAGATGGATCTAGGAAAGTTCAAGTAAATGACAGGGAGGGATGAGGAATTGGAACATATTGAGCAGGAACCCTTGAGGATATGGTCAAAAGGATCTGGGGCTTTGCAGACTGAAGAAAGGCTGTTTTGAGAGCAGTAATGAAACACTAGGAGGGCGTTCATTTAAATACTCCCCTAAGGGTCTTGAGGTGTGGAAAAATATCAACAGCTAGTCTGCGCTAAAGAGCGGTGCAAAGGAATGGAGTCAAGGACATTTCAGTTTCCTTTTAAATTGAAAGGAATTATAACATTATAGAGTTGTGATAAAAATATACAAAGGAATAAAATAAAAGAGATAGAAAGGAATTATACTCGTATGTGTGCATGTGTATATGTGTATGTGTGTGTGGATGTATGTGTGTAGGTATATGATATGTGTGTGTGTGTGTGTGTGTGTATACGCAAATTGTTAAGAAGGGATTGTGTTTCTAATAATGACTGCTGACTCTCAGTCCACCAACTATCTGAATGATTATCACATACAGAATGCAAAATTTTAGAAGAAAATCAAAATTAATATAAAATGTTTACAAAGGGAAATGCTTTCTAAGTTTTGAAAAAAGTGAACTAAAAATAGCCCAAAATTGCCAAATTCAAAAAATCTTTTGTAAGTAAAAATAATACAATTAAAAAATAAAAGATGGGTCAAACAGGAAAAATATTTCCAACAAATACTAAAGGAAAGTATTAACATTATTATATATACAACTTTTTATGGGAAGATCAAGAATAAAATTTGCTTCTCCTCCTTTCCTTGATTTGACTGAAAAGAAAAATAAAAAGAATAAATTCACAACAGTGAAAAAAACAGTAAGAGGTGCTGAAGAGTAGACTGAACTAGTTTAAATGAGGACCTTCAATAATGTGCAATATTTGACTACCAGGATTTTCAGAAAAGCAGAATGGAAAAGACAGAAGTGAGTAATCAAAGAGCTGAAGAACTCCATCACTCTTGAGAGTAGACTCCATGAGGAGTGATAAAGACTTCTCCTTATGAAATTTCAGGATTTTGGGGGAATACAAAAGATCATCACATTTTGTAGAAAGAAAGGAAAGCATCAGTTTCCTGGAGAAGAAATAAGAATCAGACTGGCATTAATCTTCATCAGTACACTGACTAGTAGAAACCTAAAGGGTAATTTAAGAAGTAGGGACTCAGGATGGCAAACAAATTTTATGTCTTACCCAGAAAATGTACCAAACGAATTGCAGATTAGAATAAACACATCTTCAGAATTTCAGGTGATAGTATAAAGTTTTTGAATTATTTAAACGTGTTTCAGTTTGTTTCATTTGGGCTATTTATTATACAACACATTTTCGGGGAGCAGTTCTCATTTTATGCAGTGTTACCAGGATTCAGTTTTATACCTTTGAATATGGAAGACAGATGGATAAAATACTCCCCTAGAATTTTTTTTTTTTTTTTTTTTTGGATTCTGCCACTGAACACTGCTGTTCAGAAGTCAATGATATAAGGATGAAGATAAGAAAGAATTCATTAAGGATAGCTGCAATAAAATCTGGTGGTGACATATAGCCGGCTTCTTAAAAACTAGTGACCATGCCTCCTGCTTAAGTCATCTTGTCCCTTGAACTTGTTCTATGATTCTTATTGGCTTCATAAGTGCCTACTCGCTACTGACTTCCCTTTGAGAGAAGGCTTTGGTGAAACTCATTGGCTCTGCACATGAACATCATGAGCGGCATGAAGAATTCTGACTACAAAATGGTGTGGTTTCTTGAGAAGGCCTCACATATTTTAAAAGCAAGACTTATCGTCATCATAGCTGTAAATTCTCAGACAAGAATAAAACCTAAGGAATGTCTATAACTTTGTCAAAATCATCTCTTATCTCTTAAAGTCATAGAGCTATCACAGACTGTGATCCAATTTGAGATCTGACCACGAAGATTGCCGATGTATGATGTCATTTAAATTTGCCACCTAATCATGTCTTGATAAAGGTGCATGAACCACAGAACTTGAGTTCAGTCTTCACTTTGTAAAGGATACATGCACTTCTAGCTGCTTTCTGTACTGGCAAACAAAATCATAGATACCCAATGGTAGTCATCACTAAACAAAGTTTAGATGTCAGAAATTTCTTGCTATAATACAGAAGAAAGAATTCAGACTCAGATATAGAAGTACTGCAGTGTATTTATGAGAAATGAGTCATGCCCACCCCATACTAACGTTATGTCCCCAGAGAGTTTCCAGAAAGCACCCCTTTCTGCTTTTTGATTGTTGTTCTTTAGGTTTGAACCACACAGAGGTGAGAAGAGCAAGAACATGTTTAAAATGAAGAAACAGTTAGGCATAGTGGTGCACACTTCTAATCCCAGCAACATGAGAGGCTTATTTATTATCTCAGAATGTGGGCTTATTTGGAAATGGGGTCATTGTTGATGTAAGTAGTCCTTAGTCCTACCGACACCTTTATTTTGGATTTCTAGCCTCCCAAACTGAGAAAATAAATTTCTGTTGTTATAAGTCAAAAAAAAAAAGAAGATAATGAAGTGGGTGGTAAGAGAAGAATGGAAGAACTTTGGATTGTGTAGAGGAAAATGAGGGGGGATAGGGTGGGGGAAGGAAAGACAGCAGAATGAGACAGATATCATTACCCTATGTACATGTAAGATTACACGAATGGTGTGAGTCTACATTGTATGCAACCATAGAAATGGAAAGTTGTACCCCATTTGTGTACAATGAATCAAAATGCAGTCTGTAAAAAAAAAAAAAAAAAGAAAAAATAAACCACTAAAAATCACTGTGAAGGCTTAAGGCTGGTAAAAGCTTTAGTGTAGTGAGGGGATAGAATTTTAAATACATTTTTTCAAAAAGGAAGACTGCGGGCTGGGGAGATAGCTCAGCTGGTAGAGTGCTTGCATCCTGAGTTTGATCCCTAGTACCGCAAAAAAAAAAAAAGAAAGGCCTCACTGAGGAAGCAACATCTCAGCAGGGATCTGAAGTTGTCACGGGACCTGGTCACAGGGCCTGGGGGAAGTAAGTCCTCCAGGTAGAAGGACATCAGGATGCAAAGGCCATATGGCAGGAGCACACCTGCCTGCTCAATGACTGGCAAGGACATCAGGGAGCTGGAGAGTGGAGGATAGGGTGGCATGGTAGGCCCATGAGGAAGCTGCTATTTCCTGACTCTCTTCCCTGGGAGGTAACCAAACCACTCCCCGAATAGGGCCTTAGAGGCTGTAACAAAGACTTTGATGCCGTGGTCTGAGAGGGTGTGATGGACTGAACAGTGTCTCCTGAAAAGACACACTAGAGCCCTACTCCAGTGCTACAGAATGTGGGCTTATTTGGAAATGGGGTCATTGTTGATGTAATTAGTCCTTAGTCCTACCAACACCTTTATTTTGGATTTCTAGCTTCCCAAACTGAGAAAATAAATTTCTGTTGTTATAAGTCAAAAAAAAGAAGATGATGAAGTAGAAGAAAGTGCTGGGGATGTGGCTCAGTGGTAGAGCACCCCTGGGCTCAATACAGAGAAAGAAAAAAAAAATGAAGAAAGAGTAACTATGTGAATAAATATAAATTGTTTTTATGTATCCTATTTTTCAAATAATAACTTACTGATTAAATATAAATAATAATAATGTATTGAGAGCTTTATAACAAATGTAGAAGAAAAACATATAACAAGAATAACACAAAGGGCAGTAGGAAATAAATGGAAGCACACACCACGTCAGGAACTGTGAGGGAATGGGATTCTAACCCACTGCAAGCTAATAAACTAGCATATTACATGAATGTTGGTATAAGGCATGAAACTCCTGAGGGAAAGTTTTCATTCATCAGAACAGAGCAAACAGCAAAGGCATGCTTCATGTTAGTTTGCATCAGTTCTCTTTTCCTCCCAAGTTTCATTGAGCAAAACAAAGAAGCCCAGACAGATGCTGTGCAAACAAGGAGTTGATTGGTGACACAGGTGTGTCATAGAACTGAGGGTGTCTGATGTTTTATAGCATTCAGAAGCAAGTCTACTCATTCTTGGGAGGAAGGGAAAATATTCTTATCCCTCAATGCTGCTTGCTGCAAATACAACCCTGAAAAACAGCCCAGGAAGAGTAGACATAAGTTTGCCATCTTAGCAAAAATGTGCAGGACACATTTGGCAAACTGCCATTTGCAACAAACTGTTATGGTCTAAATGTTTGTGCCCCTCCAAAATTCATATCGAAAGTTAGTCCCTGTTGTGTTATCGAGAAGTGGGACCTTTGGGAAGAGATTAAGTCAGGAGGGCTCCACCCTTATGTACAGGATTCATACCCTGATAAAAGAGGCTTGGAGAACTGTCTGACCCTTCCAGCTCTTCTACCATTCAATGACACATGGTCCTTGCTCTTTCTGACACGGAAGACATATCAAGAAGTGCCATCTATGAAGCAGAAAAGAAGCGTTCAGCAGATACCAAATCTGCTGAGCCTTTTCTGGACTTTCCAGTTTGCACAACTGTGAGATATAAAAATATATATAGCCACTGAGTCACATCTCCAGCTCTTTTACTGTAAATATATATATTTTTAAATTTTGAGACAGAGTCTCACTAGGTTGCTTAGGTCCTCACTAAATTGCTGAGACTGGCCTTGAACTTGCAACCCTCCTGCCTCAGCTTCCTGAGCTCCTGGGATTCCAGGTGTGCATCACTGTACCTGGTTGATATGTAACATTTTGTTGGTTATAAATCATCAGTCTGTACTATTTTTTTTTTTACAGCAGCCTGAACTGATGAAGACCCAGGTTGTAAGATTTTTATGTTTTATATAAAGTAAAACGAATTATGAAAGGTAGCTTACAAGTTGAAGATGCATATTATAAACTCTAGAGCAATGACCAAAAATAAATATGAAACATTGCAACAATGGCTAATAAGCTACTAGATAATAAAACAAAATACTAAAATAAATTGACATAATTTGAGAAAAAGCAGAAAGTAATAATAAAATAAAGGAAGAAATGGAATGAAAATGCATAATATATTTGAAACTTAAACCTTACTCTATCAATACTTACAGTAAATGCTTACAGAAAATGAAAATGTACTAATCACTGCAAGTAAATACAGCGACTGGTTTAAAAAGGAAAAGAAGAATTAGTTACATGCTATGTATGTAAAATGAATATTACATATAAAGACCCAAATGGCTGAAAAAATATATATGATGTATAAATTAATCTTAAGAAAGCCAGAATGGCTTTATTAATATAAGACAAATTCTCCCAGAATTACTACAATATATAAAGAAGATATTTAATTCGATTATACAAAAGACAGAGAATAAAGAAAAACCATCAGATTGGAAAAAATAAATGGAACTTTACTATAGGTTATATGGTTGTATAGGTAAAAAATCATATCTAGAAAAAACTACTATGAATATTAAATTAATACAGAAAGTTTTCAGGATCAGTGTTTCCTTATTTTAAGTGTCTGGGTCAAGGTTCCATCAGAAAAACAGCAGAGTAGGATTCATGTAAATAAATTTATTGCAAGGAACTGGCTTACACAATAGTTCAGGCTAGGTATTATGTCCAAAATCTATTTGGTAGGCTGTCAGGAAGGCAGACTGGAAACCCAGGCAGAAGCTGAAACTGCAGTCCACAGGTGGATCCTCTTCCACAGAGACCCTCAGTTCTATCTTAAGCCTTTTCAACTAGTTGGATCAGGCCCACTCAGATTAGCAAGGATAATCTCCTTTATTGAAAATTGACAGACAACAGATGTTGAATCTACAAAATACCTCTATAGCAATACCTAGATTAGTGATTGATTTAATAACAATAATAGCCAAATTAACACACAAAACTGACCATTACCTTAAGCAACAAACCCTGGAAAATAAAATTTAAAATACCAACCTTAATAGCATTGAAAAATCATAAAATACTTATGGTAAAATTAATAAAATTACATTCAAGAATTCTATAATGCAAATTACACTGTTAAGAAAATTAAAGACCTAAATAAATAGAAGTTCCATGTCCGTGGTTTGTTGACTCAAAGAAAGACTCAATACTAACAAAATGTCCATTCCTCTAGACTTGGTCTACAAATTCAATGCAATCTCAGTCAAAATCCCAGGATATCTTCATATAGAACTTAATAAACTGATTCCAAATGTATATAAAATGTAACAGACCTAGAGTAGCCAAGAGAGTTTTGAAAGAACAAAGTTAGAAAACAAATTCTTTCAAGACATAGTATCAGGTTACAGTAATTAAGACAATGGGGTACTGACCTCTGACAAAGGAGTCAAAGGAAAGGAAAGTCTTATCAAGAAACAGTGCTAGAATCGAATGTGTGTACACACACATACACACATACATATATACACATTTCTTACATAATACATAAAATTAATTCATAGACATAAATACAAAAGCAAAAATCTTCAGGAAGAAAAATGTGGGTTAGCTGATGAGTTTTTAGTTAGGATTCATTATCCATAACATAACAAAGAAAAGATGAACTTATACCTTGCCCAAAGATAAGTTTTTTACTCATCCAAAGACAGCAGAATTCTGGGGGAAAATATTTACAATACCTGTATCTAATAAAGGACTTGTGTCCAGAACAAAAAACAATTTCTTCAATTGAATAATAAAAACAACTCACTTAACAACAATCAGCTAATTGGCCAGTGTGATGGCATATGCCTGTAATCCCACTGACTTGAGAAGCCAAAACAGGAAGATCACAAGTTCAAGGTCAACTTTAGCAACTTAGTGAGGCCCTGCCTCAAAATTACAAACATAAAATAAATCAGCTTAAAAAAAAATCCTGAACAGGCATTTCATGAAGGGAGTTACAGAAATAGTTAATAATCATGTAAAAAAAAAAGTGACATCAATTATTTGTCATCAGGAAAAAACAGATTAGAATCATAATAGCATACAGTATGTAGTCATTAAAATGGTAAAGATGAAAAAGACTATCAAATGTTATTGAGGATATCTGACAATCAAAACTCTCACACATTGCTGGAAGAAGTATTAAATGGTACAACTAGTTTGGAAATTTAAAATTAAAAGTACATCTATTTACTTCCCCAAATTCCACCTTTGGGTATTTACTCAAGAGAAATGAATATATGAGTACATAGAAATATGTCTATAAGAATGTTCATAGTTTTATTCAAAGCTGCTCTAAACTAGAAGCAACATAAATGCTCATCATCAAAAAAATGGATAAACAAATTATAAGTAGATAATGGTTGAAATGCTACAACTGTACCCTATAAATATGTACATTTACCATGTCAATTAATATATATTCATCACAGATATTAATAAAAAACAAGGGAAGACATGTAAAATAGTGTGTCAATTAAAATATATATTAATATAAACAGATAATGAGATACTTCACCACAATAAAAATAGACCATTGATACATGCCACATTATAAAACTTTTATGCTAAGTGAAAGAAGCTAGAAGAGTACATACTGTATGATTCAATTTATATGAAGTCTACAGTGGTACTAATTATATTGAAAGAAAGTCATACTGTGATTCCTCTGGGGTGGGCGTGGGGTAGGATGGGGATTATGTGGGAATTGCATAAGGGAACTTTCTCTGGTGATGAAAATGTTCTATATTTAAATCCAGGGATTTTAGGGGTCTGTGCAATTGTCACAACTCATCAAACTACACATTTCAGCTGTGTGCATTTTACAGTATGTAAATTTTTCCTCCATTAACAAAGAAAAAGAAAAAAATATCTCTGGGGAGTAAGGTTTGAGTTAAGCCACCCTGGAGCTGAGCTCAGTTGTTTCTTAACACAATATTTTTGCATGATTTGATTTGTGACCATTTGTTTATATTACTTTGATTAAAATTTATTTAAAGTACTCACACAGACTTCCAAGTTAAGATGGTAGAACAAAAACATCTGAAACTCTCCCTTTCCCCAACCCTAATGATTGAATAAAAAATAAGACCAAATCAGTCAAAATACCTTAGACTCAACCAAAGGAAAAGGCAGAAACGTATGCCATACAAATCAAAATGTGCAACTCAAAGTGTGAGAGAGAAAGGTTTCCTTGAATCCATTCATCTTGACTCTAATTCCTAGTTCAAACCTCCTAATGCAGACACATAATATGCAGCAATGTGAGTAAAAAGTTCAAAAATATATTTTGGTACCGGGGATTGAATCCGTAGGCACTTAACTCACCGAGTCACATTCTCATCACTTTTTGTATTTTATTTAGAGACAGGGTCTCACTAAGTTACTTAGGATCTGGCTAAGTTACTGAGGCTGGCTTTGAACTTGTGATCCTCCTGCCTCAGCCTCCGGAGCCAGGGATTAGAGATGTGTACTACCGCACCCAGCATAAAGTTTTAAAATTTTCATTTAGACCTTCAAATGTAATAAAGGGTGAGCCAACCTTGAAATTTGCACATGCACAAGTAAAAGTATGGGGAAGTTTAATTTAAATGTCCTAATGCCAGTAGGAAGCTAAGAACAGCATTAGCCACTGTTAACTTATAAGAATCTGGGAAATGTTCCATTTCAGCTGGATATATTACTGTACTGAATAAAATAAATGGTCAGACATAGTAAATTGGGAAGAATGGACATTGAATAAGCTAATAGTGACATTTGCTACAGATGACAAAGCTTAACAAGAAGAAAATAATGATAGAAGAAATTGCCCTAGGTAATTATGTTATAGAGCATATACATGAGAATACATGTGAAACTAAAACAGGCAGAGAACTTTAAAAATAGAGATGATAAACAACAGAGTTAAATGAAAATGTCAGACCTAAGAACTTCAGATATAAATTAAGAAGTGAAATCAAACCAAACAAAAACATCTACTAAATTTAAGAAGTAGAGAATGGGTTGAGAACAAAATTACTGACAAAGAAAGAGGGTATGAGATAACCACAATAAAGAGAGAGGGAAAAGACAGGAAAACTAAAATAAGGGATAGCAGATAATAGACCAAACCAAAGACAAATCATGTCATGGAAATAAGGAACCCAAAATACAGAATTGAAAAAGATATTCAAAGGTAGAATGAAAAATTATTTCAGAACTACATACAGAACTGAATCTGTATGTAGATCAAACATTATACTATGTTCCAGGCATAAAATCATAACTGATGATCTATACTGAAAAATGTCTTAGGTAAGTTCATAAAACTTCAAAAATAGCAGAAGCATTTTTCAGGGAGAAAAATCGGGTTGAATGCATCACAGTGGTAGGAGAAGTAATCAGGTTGGCTACAAACTGACCCACATCATGCTCAATGCCATTAGAAATGTGGTAATACTCTCGAGAGAGCCAAAGAAAGGCACAGTAACATTATACTTTATATCCAGCTCAGCAATATTCAAATATGAAGTCAATAAGCACACATTGCTAAACAAGAGGCATTCTCAAATGATAGGCATTTAAAATAATCTTTAAGTAAGAAAAAAATCACGAATATATAACAATTAATCATTCTTACGGGTAGGTGGAAAAGAAACAATGACAATATCAAAATATTTTGCCCAAGTAAGAAACCTCATAGAAACATGAAGTTATATATATATTTACATATATATTTAAATATATAACAAGAATGGCTAGGATGTAGCTCAGAGGTAGAGAGAGCTCATGGTTAGTATGCACAGAGCCTTGGGTTTGAGCCACTATAGTGAAAAATAAATATATATATATATATATACACACATATGTATATATGTACATACACACACATATAAACAATGAATAAACTGTGATAGAATGTACAATTTGGGAGAATTCATTTCATATTTCTTTAAGAAATCAATAGCCATTTAAAGATGAATAATTGACAATGATAATCTAAAGTGGATTGTATGTTATAATGACCATTGCCAGAACTAAAAGTCATACTAGAAATTAAAAAAAAAAAATTCAGAGGGAGAAAGAGAAAAGAAATACAAGTGTAGTGTGCTCATTATCTGATTTTTCATCAGGGACACGACAGATACAGTCTAAAACTATTATCACAAGAGGCTGTGGATAGATAAATCTACATACTGATTAATATTTCCACAGCAACATCTAAAAAGAAGAAATAAACTTTTCAAACTATAAGAGAAGAACACACTACATGTACTAAACCAAAGTAACAGCAGGACAACCATTTACAGAAAGGTGTGGGGGGAAGCATTTAAGACAAAAAATATAAATTGGATAAAAAATTAAAGCCAATCATAATTCAACACCTAATGTAAATGGAACATATTCACACAAAGATTATAATTTGAATTAAAACAGATTGAAAATATGCCAAGTGCACATAAAGTATCCAGTACTAAGAGACTCATAATATGGGGAAAAAGATATACTAGTACCAAAAGAAATCCGAGATATAGATTTAAAGACTAAATTTAAAGCAAATGTTTCACAGGATAGAGGTCCATTTTATGAATATAAGGTCTACAATTTACCATGAGGATAGAGTTGCCATAAATGTACACATCTGTGATAAAAGATAAAACACATAGACTGCAGGGAATAAAGAAAGAAGGAGGAGGAAAAGGAGGAGGAAGAGGAGAAAGGGCGGGGGAGGAAGGAAGTGGAGGGGGGAGAAAAGGACAGAAATACAGTATTAACAGCAGAGTCTAACTTCCCTAATTAACTTCTTAAGAGATTAGGTATACAACAAAATAAGCAGAGGATTTGAATGATATAATTATTTTACTTCGGCTAACAGATATATCTCAAACTTCATAACATGAAAAAGTATCCCCTTTTTCCCCGAAGTCCCTCTGGAACATTTACAAAAATTGATGCCATGTAAAGAAATATATAGTTTCCAAATATACACACAAATACAGAGAGAATAGACCATAGTCCCTGAATATACTTAAAGAAAATTAGAAATTAGTATTCATAAAAACAAGAATATCTAACCACAGGAAAATTGCACATCTTTTCCTCAAACAGTTCAAATTCAAAATGAAAATGAAGAAAATTATAAAATAAAGATAATGAACACATCACATATCAAAAAATATTAGAAAGCATTAAGCTCAGAAAGCAATGCATACATTTATACTGTCAAGCAATTAAAGAGGAATCTAAATGATTAAATAAGCTATTCACTCAAAAAGTTAAGAACTCAAACCATGTATTTCCAAGGAAAACAGAAGACTAAATGACTGAATCAGAAATAACTCATTTGGGAAAGCAGAAAATCAGTAAAATTAATAAAACTTATTTTATGAATAAAGATTGTGGTTATTAGCAGAAGGGAGAAAATAAGGTAGAATGTGTGGTTGAAGAAAGTACCAAAGAAATCTTTTCATTATGAAAAACTTCAAATTGCGCAAAATTAGAAAGAAGAATATAATAAACAGCCACATACTCAATACCACGTTGTCTCCATTACTTTTGCTTTTGTAGGAGTCTTGAAGTTGGATGATGTCACTCTGGCTTTGCTCTTCTTCAGTGTTGTGACTATTCTGTGTCTTTTGTTCTTCCATAAAAATTTTAGAATCAATTTGTCAGTAGGCACAAAATAACTTGCTGAGATTTTAGTTGATATTGGGGAGAATTTACAAAGAAGTCAGGAAGAACAGACATCTTGGCAATATTCAGTTTTCCTTTGGACAGACAGAACATATCTTCACTTAGTTAAATCTTTTTTTATCTCCCCAGAGCTCTATAGTTTTCCTTAAATAGATAACATACTTTTTTTTAAGATTTATACCCAAGTATTTCTTTTGCTAATTAATTCATTGGCGGTGTATATTGAAGGCTTTTGACCTTTCTAAATGATCTTGAATCCTGGAAACTTACTCTAATCACTATTAATTCTAGTTTTTTCTTCATTTTTTAGAATTTCCTACATAGATAATCATATCATCTGCAAGTGTAGTTTCAGTTCCCCCTTCCCAATCTACATACTTTATTTCCTTTCTTGTCTTATTTCAGTGCAACTTTGAACAGGAATGGGAGGAGAGATGGCATGTTTACTTGTTTTCAATTGTGGAATAATTCCAGTCTACATGTTTCAAAATTGGAAAGCATTCAGTTTCTCATCAGATATGACGTTAGCTGAAGAAGTTTTGTACATGTACTTTATCAATTTCAGGACCATTTCCCTCTATCAGTTTTACCGAGTTGTTTTTTTTAAATCATGCACATTGGATTTTGTCAAATGATTTTTATTATGAATGGGTATTAGGTGATAAGATCATAGATTTTTCTTCTTGATGTGACAGATTTTGTTAATTAATTTTAAGTGCTGAACCAGACTTTCATTTCCTAGAATAACACTCACGGATTGCCCTGTGTAACTATTTTTATACATGTTGGATATGAATTGCTACCATTGTGTTGAAGATTTTGGCATCTGTGTTCATGAAAAATATTGTTCTGTAATTTTCTTTTATGTTTTATGGTTTTGATATTAAAAGAATGTTGGCCTCAGAGATGAGTTGAAAAATGTTCTGCTTCTATTTTCTAGACAAGATTGTAGAGTGTCCATATGATTTGTTCCTTTGTTTGGTAAAATTTCAGTGAATTTGTAGACAACTACCACTGAAACCATCTAGGCCTGGAACTTTCTCCTTTAGAAAATTGCTAATTATTGATCCAACATCTTTAATAGATATAGGACTATTCATATTACCTATTTATCCTACTGAGAGTTATGGAGTGGTGTCTTTCAAGGCATTAATCCATTTCATTTATCAATCGGTACCATACCGTGGTTCATACCGTTCCTTTATTATCCTCTTCATGCTCCAGAAGATAAAAGTAATGATGGTTCTTTGATTACAATATTAACATTGTTTATCTTCTCTCTTTTATCCTTGGTTGGTGTGGCCAGAAGCTTATCAATTTTAAGAGTGTTATAATTTAGATATGAGGCCTCCCCTAAAAGCTCATGTGTGAGACCAGTGCACAGAAGGTCTAGAGGTGAAATGATTGGGTTATGAGAGCCTTAACCTAATCAGTGCATTAATCCACTTGAATGGATTAACTGGGTGGTTACTGTAGGCAGGTAGAGTGTAGCTGGAGGAGGTTAAGTCACTGGGGGCATGCCTTTGAGGTTTACATTTTGTCCCTGGTGAGAAAAGCTAGCTCTTTGTTTCCTGGTTTCCATTTTCTGAGCTGCTTTCTCTCTCCGCTCTTAAGCCTTCACCCTCAAGATAGGAGCTGCACCATCAGCCTCTCTGGTTCTGAGGCTTCTGGCTTCCTGGATTGAACCATTGACTTCTTTGGCTCTCCAGCTTGCAGACAGTCTAATGGGTTTCTCAGCCTCTGTGATCATGTGAGCCACTCCTGCACTAAGTCCCCTCATATAGATATACATATATATGGTCATTTGTGTTGTTTCTGTTTCTCTGGAGAACCCTGACTACCCTGGGGTGGGAGGCCACGTTCTCCACCAACGTCAGGGGGAAGGGTGGCTCATTGTTGTGCAGGAGAATGAAAGTCTGAACTCTCTGCTTGGCTTTTTCTGATACTAATTTGAAGGTGAGAGGACATTGTTCCAGCTCAGTGTGGTTGAAAGTCTAGGCTCCATGCTTGGCGCTGGTAGGGTGACCCAGCTTCTCCTTTGGTGTTCGCTGGTCTGTGCAGCACTTCCTGTCTCTCTAGGCTTCCCCTTTTCTTGCCCTGGTGCTAGAGATAGCAGGCTTTCCTCAGGACTTTCATTGGACTGTGCCAGCACCCAGTTAGGGATTATGGGGTACCCACTGCACTGTCACTCCTTGGGCCCCAAGATCGCTAGTCTGTCTTTCTGCTTGCCACCGTTTAGTGTCTTCCTGTGCATGTTGATGGTCTTCTTTCTCTAGGGTGTTTACCTAAGTGTATTTAGCATGAGTAATACAGAAAAGTACATTTACTCCATCTTTTCAGATCCCAGCTTTGTTGTTCTTTCACTATTTAAATCAAATCCAGGTATCATATTTTATCCATAAAAACTTTAGTTGGTATGTTAGTAAATTATTTAAATAAAATCATATCATTTTTACCTCTCAAAAATTAAAAATAAATCTTTACTACCTAATAATCATCCTTTAATCTCCTCCTGGTTACATTAAATGCCATTTTATACTTGCTGTGTTCATATCAAAAGTCCAGATAAGGCATAAATATTTTTGGGATGTCAGCTAAAACAGTTCCCTCCCTGTCCTCCACTCCTGTCACTTATTTGAAGAAACTTGGTCTTGTGGTATATCCCACATCTAGATCTGGTTGACTAGATCTATGATCCTTTCCCACCATAGCTCCTAAACTGGAAGCAAAATGTAGGAGTATTATTACTTTTAGGTTCAACTGTTTTGATAGAGATAATCATAGATGGTTCCATATCCCTCCTATTGATCACATAAACAGATACATAATGTCTGTGTTCCTTTTTTTTTTTAATGTTAAACCAGACATTTAATTTTTTAAAAATATTTTACTTTTATTTTTAGTTATACATGACAGTTTGAATGTATTTGGCAGAATATACATACATATAACTCATTCTATTTAGGTTCCCACCTTTTTTTTTTTTTTTTTTTTTTTTTGGTACCAGGGATTGACTCAGCGACACTTGACCACTGAGTCACATCCTCTGCCCTGTTTTGTATTTTATTTAGAGACAGGGTCTCATTGAGTTGCTTAGATGAGGCCTCAGCCTCCCAAAGGAATTATAGGCGGGCACCACCACACCCAGCTCAGGTTTCCACTCTTGTGGTTGTACATGATGTGGAGTTACCCTGGTATATATACAAATATGAAGCTAGGAAAGTTATGTCCAATTAATTCTACTGTCTTTCTTATTCCTGTCCCCTCCCTTCCCTTCATTTCCCTTTGTCTAGACTAATGGATTTCTCTTATTCCCCTCCCCAACCTCCCTTGTTTTGAGTTAGCATCCACAAATCAGAAAAAACATCTGGCCTTAGGTTTTTTGGTACTGGGTTATTTCGCTTAGCATGATATTCTCCAACTCCATCCATTTACCAACAAATGCCATAATTTCATTCTTCTTTAAGGTTAAGTAATATTCCATTGTGTATATATACCACATTTTCTTTATCCATTTATCTGTTGAAGGACACCCAGGTTGTTTCCATAACTGACTATTGTGAGTTAAGCTGCTATAAACATTGATGTGGCTGTTTCACTGCAGTATGCTATTTTTAAGTCCTTTGGGTATAAACTGAGGAGTGGGATAACTGGGTCAAATGGTGGTTCCATTCAAGCTTTCTAAGGAATCTCCATATTGCTTTCCTAGTGGTTACATCAGTTTGCAGTCCCACTAACAATGTATGAGAGTACCTGTCTCCCCACATCCTCGCCAACATTTATTGTGGTTTGTATTCTTGATAATTGCTATTCTGACTGGGGTGAGATGAAATCTTAGTTTTGATTTGCACTTCTCTAATTGTTAGACATGATGAACATTTTTTTCATATATTTGTTGATCAACTGTATTGTTGTTGATAGTTGTTGATCAACTGTGAAGTGTCTGGTCAGTTCCTTTGCACATTTGTTGATCAGGTTATTTGGTTTTTTTGGTGCCAAGTTTTTTCAATTATTATATATCCTGACGATTAATGCTCTATCTGAGATGCATGTGGTAAAGATTTTCTCCCATTCTGTAGGCTTTCTATTCACATTATTGATTGTTTCCTTTGCTGAGAAGAAGCTGTTTAATTTTAATCCATCCCATTTGTTGATTCTTGATTTTACTCCTTGGGTTTAGGAGTCTTGTTGAGGAATTAGTTCCCAAGCTGACACATTAGAGAGTTGGGCCTACTTTTTCCTCTAGTAAGTGCAGGGTCTCTGGTCTAAGGTCTAGAGACCACTTACAGTTGAGTTTTGTGCAGGTTGACATATAAGGGTTCAATTTCATTCTATTACATACAAACTTCTGGTTTTCCCAGGATCATTTGTTGAATAGGCTTTCCTCCAATGTTTATGGCACCTTTGTCTAGGATGAGATAACTGAATTTAAGTATGTGTGTCTCTGTGTCTTCTATTCTGTTCCATTGGTCTTAATGTCTGTTTTGGTGACAATACCATTCTGTTTTTGTTACTATACCACTGTAGTATAATTTAAGGTCTGGTATTCTGATGCCTCCTGATTCACTTTACTTGCTAAGGATTGCTTTAACTATTCTGGGTCTCTCATTTCTCCAAATGAATTTCATGATTGCTTTTTCTATTTCTATGAATAATGTCAGTGGGATCTTCATAGGAATTGCATTAAATCTAGATAGCACTTTTGGTAGTATGGCCATTTTGATAATATTAATTCTGCCTATCCAGGGACATGGGAGATCTTTCCTTTTTTCTGAGGTCTTCAATTTCTTTCTTTAGTGTTCTGTAGTTTTCATTATAAAGTCTTTCACCTCTTTGTTAGTTTTATACCCCAATTTTTTTTTGAGACTACTGTAAAGCGGGTAGTTTTCCTGATTTCTCTTTCCACTGATATATCCTGGTGTATAGACATGCAATTCATTTATTGGTAGTGATTTTTAAAACCTACTACTTGCTGAATTTATGAGTTCTAGGAACTTTCTAGTAGAATTTTTTGGGTTTTCTAAATATAGAATCATGTCATCGGCATACAGTTATAGTTTGAGTTCTTGTCTTATTTGTATCCCTTTAATTTCTTTATCTGTTTAATGCTCTGGCTGGGGTTTTGAGGACTATATTGAATAGGAGTGGTGAAAGAGGGCATCCCTGTCTTATTGAATGCTTTGAGTTTTTCTCCATTTAGAATGATGTTGGCCTTGGGTTTAGCTTATATAGTTTTTACAATGTTGAGGTATGAATGGATGCTGAATTTGGTTGTGTTCCTTTTCAGAAGTTACTAATTTATCAATAGATTCTGGTGGTAAGAGTTTCAATATTCACTAAAATGTTCCCCAAAGACCTTTCCTATAATTAAGGTCTTCTTAAAGAAATGGCTATTTTGGAACTGATATTAGTAGTACTTTGTTATAGGAGACTGCCTATAACATGTTTATAAGCATCTGTCATACTCTCAACACTCTATTGTTGACAATTAAAAAGAATGCCTCTGGATGGACAGTGCCAAATGTCCACGGGGAGAAACTCACCACCACTGAAATCTCTGACCTAATGGTTTCACGGTCACTGGAAACTGTTGCCTTGGTTCATTATGTCAAGTAGAGTTTTTTTTTCCCCCTAATTTTATCTTTCCTGAATTTAAAAACTGATTTTTTTTTTCAAAAAATACTTTCTTTGAGTCTGTCCAGTGAAGCAAGAATAATTGATTATTTTATTTGTCAGTGTTTTAATATGATGAGCTGTACACCAACAACCTCCACAGGAGACCAACTAACTGAAGTATCATTTGGAAATCTTGAATGTTTACACAAATCACATATTTCAGTTTCAATCATTGGCAGTCATTTTCTGTTTTGATGTTCAAGTTTTCTCCTCTTTAGACAAAGTGATCTCTTTCAAGTTAGCTATGATTTCCTTTAAGTGTGACCCTAACAATCTCATAATTTTCTTCCTTTCAAGACTGACAAAATAGTCCAGACTCGGTTAAATATTTCTGTTCCAGACCTGGAATCAATCACTTACCCAAGGTGCTCTGATTCCTTTTACTTGTAAATGGTCCTTAGGAGCCATAATCTGATCACAGCTGGTGTTTAGGGCCGTTGTGTTGTCAGTACTTCTGGATCTTTGTGATAGAGCTAAGAAATGTATTTTTAAAAAATAGAAAGAGATAAAGGTTAAGTTGACATTTTAATTCAATTTAAATTTTAAATTTTAATTTTGCTTCACATTTAATCTAATTCTGAGATCATTATAACATCAACATAGTTACACATTGCTTTTTCTCTTTCCCATGTACATTACTGCCACTAAAAGCAATTTCAGATTTTTTTTGTGTGTTCTTTCATTCTTAAGGTATATCTCACCAAAGATGTCTATTGCAAATAATATGTTTAAATGTCATTTTTTGAGTAATCATTTACTCTATTGCTATGCTATCAATGTGACAGTTTATTATATTTTGATTTCAGTTTAGTACTGTTCTTTTAACACTAATATTCTTTTTAATTACATAAAATAGACACATGATTTGCATGACCAGTGTGATCCTATGTGCAATCAGAAAAATGAGAAATTACACTTCATTTGTGTATGATTTATTAAATGTATAAAGCATTCTGTACAACTAATTAGAACAATTTTAAAAATAAATAAAAAAGTTTAAGAAACAACTATAATACTACAGGGCATCTAACTTCCATTATTGTCTCTTCCCATATACTCTTCTTTCCCTACAGATTAACCATTTTTACTAGATTTGGTTATACTTCTATTTTTTTTAAATGCTAATACACACACACACACACACACACACACACACAAGGTAGTACAATATATACAAAATTCCACATCTTTTACATTTTAAAAGTTGAAAAAACAACCACTCAACAGAAAATGTACCATTTTTACCATTTTAAGTGTACACTTCAGCAGCAGTAAACATATTCATATTATCGTGCAACCACCACCACTATTCATTTCCAGAACTTTTTCATCATCCTAAAGAGAAACTCTGCCCCTGAAATAACTCACCTTTCTTTTCCCATAGCCTTTTTTCTACTCAGTCTCAATGAACTGCCTGTTCCATCAGCACCTATTTTTTTAATTGTCTATGCTAGATATCACTTCATAAGAGCAAACAGAGTTCCCCCTCATTCATTTTTTTTATAGTTGTATGGTGTTCCATAGAATGGACTTAACCATATTCAAGCGTTTCCTTATTGATGGGATGTTTGTTTCTAGTCTCCTACTGTATACAATGCTGCAACACTCACCCTAATGCATCCATCATTTCATGGTTTTCCAACCTATTTTTATGTGGATTCCTAAAACTGGTATTGATAGGTCAAAGGGTTAAGGCATATTTACTTTTAGAACATTTGAATTTAATGTGATAGGCAGAAATGATCCATGACGTTACTGAAGTATTAAAAGAAAAATTAATGGACAGGATGTTTTAAAACCATTATTGTTAAAGCATTTTAGCTGCTTTAACCCAAGAGATGGTTACTTTATTGTCAAAATGTTTGAAGGAAAAGTACGGAAAAATACCTCTACTGCTCTAATTTTATTTGATTTTAACAAATAGCTGCCCCCACCTGGAATTATGTAACTTTTTTTTTTTTTTTTTTTTTGCTTTTGGAGACTTGCAAGAAAGGCTACTACTTTAAGAGTCTTTGCTGACTACATTGGGGTAATAAAGAAAGGAGTAGTGCCAATTCTCAGAGAATTTGGCTGTCAAAGAGCACATCTGGGCAATTTGGGAGAATTTAGAAAGAATATATATGCATATATATAATTTTTTTTCTTTTAGAGTAAGGTTCTCTAGGGTAGAATAATCTGGACATCGTTCTGCACCATTTCCCAAACTGTGATTAGATGGTCATCCCTAGTCTTCAAGGTGTGTGGCTTTTTCCAGTTATGAAATTCCATTGATTTAGAGATGACAAGGTCTTCATAAAGACCCGAAGAAAGCAAGGACAAAAGACGACCCCAGAGTCAAGCCGGCACAGAGGCACCCTAAGGGTAAAGTGGTTGCATCAATTGCCAGGATTAATCATTAATCAGATGGTGTCCAAACCAGGAACTAAGGACAGGGCCCTAAGCTCCAATTACCTGCTGTGCACCCACACCAATCCCCCCAAACAAAACTTTAGGATCTCTAACTACTCCCTGGATGCAAACCCCCGCAGAGTCTTGCCTGCCAGAGGTCGCAGAGGAGCACATCCGTGCACCAAATCCCTGGACCCGCGCCGGCGCGCTGCCAAGGTCCCCCGCGGCCGCGTTAGCTCCCTCTTGGCGGCTGAGGACGCATTTCAATTTGGAAACTCCCAGCCCCTCTGAGGGTCCTGCAGACTGACGCCGTTCCCCGTGAGGTGATGTGGGTAGGAGAGATGGGGAGGGCCCGGCCTTCTCAGATTAAAGCTACAATCCACTCAGCGCGAGCCTCTTTTCCCAGCTGGTTGCGAATTCCCCCACCTCGGGTCAGGGTCCGGGTCTTTTGCAGGAGGACCCGTTTCTCATCTAAACCTTGCGGCCGTGTCCTGCAGGAAGGTCGGCAGTGAGTCCAGTGGAGTCTGGAGCGCTTAGAGACCTCGTCCCGGGTGCGCGGGACCCGCGAAAGCGGAGAGGGGAAGGGGCTGCTGCCTCTTCTCCCAAATCCGGTCCCTAACCGCCCCCTCCCCCGCCGTCTGGTCGCTTTGTACAGGCAGTCAAAACAGAGCTAGCGGCCAATTGAGGGGGACGGGAAGCAAAGCGCCTAGCGCCTCGCCCCCTTCCAGCCGGCCCCCGGCCCCCTCCTTCGAGCCCCCCTCCCCTCTCCCACTTCTCTCCTCGCCCTAACCTCTCCCCCATCCCCCGCTCATTTCCTCTCGCACCCGGGCTCGCCAACCCCGCTTTCCAAGTCCCTCTTCCAACCTCAGCTTTCCACTCAGGCTCGCCCCCTCCTTCTCCCCAATCTCTATCCTCTCCCCTGCCTTCGCCTGCCCCCCTTCCTTCCTTTTCCCCTCCCCCAACCCTTCGTTCCCTCGTTCCTCCCCAACCGATCGCCCCTTTACTCAGTCCCCGCCCACTCTGCGCCGCCGGCCCCTAGGTTCGGGCTGCTCTCCACGTGTGGACGCTGCGCCCCGGCCCCCACTGACAGCCGCCGCCCGCAGGCCCGCCCCGCGCCCCGCCGGGCCTCCTAAAACCCTCGCGCCTCGCCCTCCTCCGCTGCATCTTCTCCGGCGTCCAGCCTCCTGCCCTCTCTCTCTCGCGGCCGCTCGCTTCGGCCCCGCGCACCTCCGCCGGGCTCCACAGCCGCCGCCCCTAAGTCGCGGCCCCGTGGGACTCCAAGAGATCCCCGAGGAGACCTTCCTCTTCTTTGGGGGCGACTTTTGTTTGCTTGCCTGCTTCTTTCTGGTGACTTCTGCAGCTTTCCAAGATCTGTGCCCGGAGCGCACGGGAATCCGCTGAGCCGCTACGTGCAGGCCCCTTTTTTTTTCCTTGTGAGGTCCGCTTTCTTTGTAACTTTACCCCGCGGCTGCTCGAGTTACTTTTGTAAATTCCCGCCCCCACCCGCTGGCGGTCCTGGAGTCGCTCGGGGCCGTGGCCCGGGGGATGCAACGTGGACCGCGCGGGGCTGCGGGCTGCATTGCCGCCGCGCCTCGCCGCCCACTGCGCTAGAGCCCGCGTCCTGTGCCCCGCGCCACCGGCAGCCAAGGAGCCAGCGCTCTGTCCCGGGCTCCCGCTAAGAGCAGGGAGCCCGAGCCCAAGGGAGTCCCGGCAGCCGACGAAGGGCTTAGTTAAACTCTGACTTTTTACGGGCCGCGCCGATTTTGTCTTTGATCGCTCGCTCTTCGCGGGCCTTAGTCCGCGCGCTCTTGGCGCCGGCGATGGGGAGACGGAGGCGGCTGTGTCTCCAGCCCTATCTTGGTGTGGCTGGGCTGCGTGGCGCTCTGGGCGCAGGGCACAGCCGGCCAGCCCCAGCCTCCACCCGCCTAAGCCACTCCGGCCACAGCCACAGCCGCAACAGGTTCGGCCGGCAAACAGCGGGTTCCGAAGGCGGGTTCGTGGCGCCCGAGTACCGGGAAGAGGGCACCTCAGCGGCGAGCCGCGTCCGCAGGCTGAGGACAGCAGGACGTCCTCCGAGGGTAGGTGGGCAGGCGGGCCTTGTGCCTGGGGTGGCGGGTTTGTTGGGAAACCTCAGCTTGGCGGCTTTCCATCCTACCCCACTCCCTGAATGGATCTTGTGCCTGCGGCTTGCGCTCCAGTCTCCTTTGCCAGAAGACTTGAAGACCCCCAGGAGCGCCTCCCCCTTTTCTTTCCCAGCCCCAAAGCTCAGCCAGCGGAAAGACCTCCCTCTGGGGTTGGGCGAGGGGTGAGTTGGGGTCCCCCAGGTGCGGATCGCAGAGCGTGCCAGGCCCGTGGTGCTGGAACAGGTTCCGAATGTCTAGCCGAAGGCGGGCTTGGGTCCGCCCTGTGCTGGGGCCCCGTGGAGCCTGCTTGCTCCCACCGTCGGGGGCGCCGCTCCTGAGCCTTTTGTTTGAGGACGATGTGCGGGGTTTACAACTCATTCTCTAATCATCAACCCGAGCGCTCCACCTTCTGACCGCGCCTTCCTTGACACGTCCGGGCCAAGTAACAGTAGATCAAGGAAGAATGGATTTGGGAACCAGGCAAGGATTTTAGAAATGGAATGCCCCTTTTGTTCTCTACATCCGGAGGCTAGAATAGTAGCAAATTATATGGTTTCCCTGTCTCCTTTCGCCCTTTAAAAAGGCAAGCAAAAGAGAGCAGATGAAAGGGATGGTTTAGATATTTCGGACCTCCCCATTCCAACGTCTAGCGCATTTATCTTTCATGTCTGCTCTCCATCCCTAAATTTCAGAAATTTAAAGTGTAGTTTTGATTTATTTGTTGTCCTGAAACCTATTCGCTGAAGGATTTGCTTAAGAAAACTGCTTGTGTGTTCCTACACCAATACCTGCGCTTCTGACAAGGTGCTTGTCCCTTGCAGGCCTAACGTGTGCGGCTCCAGGTTCCACTCCTATTGCTGCCAGGATGGAAGACGCTCCCTGGAGGGAAACAGTGCATTGTCCGTGAGTGTTTGGGCCCACAGCTTGGGCAGCACCCTCAGACCTATCTCAGGGTCAACCTTGCCTTCTCTTCGGACATGGTTACATGTAAAAGTTCGTTGTCACAGAGCAGTGATAATGGGATGCAGCCCCCATCAGACTGGTGGCAAAGAAGCAGTCAGTTTTTCAGTTCAGATTTCACTATGGAGTCTGTTGAAGGGCATTCATGACAAAGGTTTTAAAGGCGCTTGGAAGTTTTATCTTTTTGTGTCAATACAAACTGAAGAGGGGTTGTGTTAGAGCAATTCCCTAGATAACTCAAAACCACTTTTTCCTTTAAAGTCCAGATAAGACCACAGTGTTATTATGTAAATTATATGGCTTTAGACCCCTGCTGAAATTTAAGGCCTTATGAAGATCAAGCTTTTCTTAGGCCTTTATACAAAACCACTGTTATTATCTCTGGTTTCATCTCAACAACCTCATAACAGAGATGCGAAGGAGCACTCTCACGGTATTTTGAATGGACCCAGGTTAGCAAAATTGTAGAGGGAAACTCCTCCAAGTGGCTTGACCCTTTTGGGGGATGCAATGGGAAGGACATTTGAATTTAGCATTTCCAGATCCCAAATCTCATAGTGTGCAGTTTTCCACAGTCTAAATCTTAGAACTTGAAAATTCTGTGTTTCTGACCTAAGACATTTGGTTATTTTTTTCACTTTCCAAAGTGTGTATGCAGGTCTCCAAGTTCTAATTGGAGAACTTGTTAGTCGCCAGCCTCCCAGTCCTGGATTCTGCAATGTCTTATTTCACACGCCTGTGAATTTGTGACTTGAAGTGTGGCAGGCTTTCTCCTGTGTGTTTATGTAGCACAATCACATTTGTCTAGTCCAGAGGAGAACCAGGTATCACACATAGATAGCACATTAATTTAGAGCCAATCTTGACTTTGGATTGACCTCAGTGTTCTCCATGATTATACAACTATGAACAAAAGAAAAAGGGCAAGCCACACTAGATGGGGATAATATGAATGTAGTGGCATCTCTAACTCTGTATTTATTGGTTTTGTGGTCCAAGATAGACCCTTAATGCTATTTCTAGGCAGTTTTTTAAAGTAACAAAATCTTATGTCTCATGAAGACTAGTTTCTTCTTATTTTTTCCTACCCTAAAAATCCCACAATCTCTAGTAATGATGCAAAACAGGAAACAGCAACTGTATTCATAAGTATTTTAAATAAACCCTCTGCTTATAAGCTTTTACTTTTATTAAAAAGAGAAGGGGTATTGCTTTCTTTTCTCCCTAGCACAGAAAGTCAGATGTGAGGCATTGAAGGAAGGTGCATTTACTCTTTCAGGCCAGTAGGGCATTACCAGGGCTGCTTTACACTTCCACGGTTTCCTAGAATCCTGAAACAGCTAACGTCACTCACTGCACACCTGCCATACTAGCCGTGAGTGACTTAGGCACTGCGGAAAGTCTGACTCACTAAATGTAATGAATGTGAATGCCATTATTGAGTTGGAGAGCAGCCGAGGAGAAGGGATCGGTTTATGGTACGTGTTGAAAATCTGTAAAGTCAGGTTTTATTGGATCAGTGTGGAATGGGAATTCCAGAGAGCAGAGCCTTCCAGAATATTTGCAGTAGAAATATATACATGACCCTTTGAGTGTCAGCTTTAAATACTTTTGGCCTTTAAGTAACATTGTGCCCTTTACTTGTGTAGAAGATCAGTTTTGAAAATCTAAGACTAACTACTGTAGCCTATGCTTCTTCTACTTGAAATAAGTATGTGCTTGTGAGAAACACTGGGATTTGCCTGCATCAGTAATGTAGACAAAAGCATACACCTTGAAATAGTATCTCCAAGAAATAGTTACATTTGTGTCAAGAAAATATCTATGGAAATAGTTATTATTAGCACATTAAAAACATAATTTAAGAGCTGGGGCTGTAGCTCAGTGGTAGAGTGCTTGCCTTGTACATGTGAGGCACTGGGTTCATTCCTCAGAACCACATAAAAATAAACAAATCAATAAAGAGGTATCATGTCCATCTACAACTAAAAATATTTTAAAAACATAATTTAAGTTCCTGAGAGTATAAGATAGTACACAAAATAAAAGGAGAATATAATGACTTTATAGCCTGATGCATGGATCTCACCTAACTTTTAACTTTTAGTAGACTTCATTAAATTCAGTAATTCAATTATTTTGACATATAAAAAGATAACATGTAGGGAAAATAACAAAGTTAAAACTATTATAAACTTAAGTCAAGAATTTGAATTGTGAAATTAGACTGTGAACAGTAGTTTGATCAGAGGAGAAATAGTGGAATGAGATTGGGCCAGATTCATAGCATTTGGGATCTGAAGACACAACAATGCACTCCAATATAATCCCTTATTTGGTATCTTGACCTCTTATGTACCACGTATTCTTAACCTGGCCCTGCCATTTCTCCTAAATCACTGAAGTCCCAGCACCTAGATCCTCTGTCCTCCATCCAAAATGTATACATCTCATGGTTTTAGTGTGTGTGTGGGAGGAACTCATATTTAGGTGAGGCAAATCATAGTCTGAGGCAGGTGTAGGGGGAACGGGTCTGAGCGTTCTTATTTTTCACTGGCTCACTATACGTACTTTCTGAAGATCTCCAGCTCTTCAAACCTTCACTGGGTTTAAGTTCTGGATGAGGACACTTTGGATCTCCCCTAAATCTAGGCTGTCTAACTGTTGGGGAGTAGGGGAGCTTAGAATTATTTTAATGAGCATTTTTCATTGGAAAATTATTGGTGAGCTGAAATTCTAGTACATTGTAAGAAGTATTAGTAAACTCTATGGAGGGGATCATATTCTTGCTGAATATTTTTTATCTTCACTCCATGATATTTGACACTGTTTTCATTTACAAGGAGTTCTAGTGGAGATGCTGACCATATTGTATGACTGTCAAAAGGCAATTTGGAGAAAGAAAGCATTTATTGAATTAGTTTGCTTCTGTAGAACATGTCCCTTAAGTTATGGAGAGTCCCAGATCTCTTTGAATGTTGTATGACCCCTCCCTAGCAAAAGATACATGTGTACATTACTATAAATATTTACAGCGAGTTTCAGGGCATTCTCAGGCTCTGCTCTTTTTGTCTTCATGGATCCAGGCATGCAACATGAATGCACACAGCCTTTGTGCTCAAAGAGGGAATTCAATTGTGGGTATAGAGATAAATCTTTCAGCTCCTCAATGAACTGACTCTAAATTTGGGAGAGACTTCCCACTTGAAGGCACTGGACTACAGATTTTGAGTGTCTGTGGTATGTGCGGCGTCAGTGAGCCTAACATTCTTGGCTGTGATGACCTTCATACCTTTGTGTTTTTGAGGTCACAGCTGCAGGAGGCTTTGATTCTCTCCCCATCTAAATGTCTCAGTGACTTTTCTGAGCAGCAGGGATAAGCTGGGTTGTGGAGATAATATGGGGGAAGAAAAGCAAGAGGAAGGAGAGAGGGAATTATTAAGGGGAACAAAGATTGATGATGGGGCAGGTCAGATACCAGCCGGGAAGGAATGTGCATGGAACCCCTGAGGTTTGGCCAAATCATTAGGACCTGGAGTCTGGGGCTCAGCCATTTTCACATTCTCTGTCTCCTGGGAAGGTTCTTTGAACAGAGGACTGTATTCTCTAAGGCTGTTCAGGATCTCTGGGTTTCCTCAGTACTTACAGCTCCCTAGGATCAAGACTACTTTTCAGTGAACTCTTCATTTGTGTACTTATATATGTATTTGTGTATTTATTTATTTTTTTGAACTCTGCATTTAAACTCAATCTTGAATAAAAAAAGCAACTTGTTCTGATAGGAAAGTTAAGTAATTCATATTATTCAATTTAAAACAACTTCGTTTGCACATTTTTGTAAGATGCTCGTAAAACTTATTCCCATATCTACAATGAGTAATTTGGTTACATACCTAATGTTAGGCATTTTTCATCACAAGTTTTGTGTCTTACTTTTTTATGTTTTAAAAATACATTTTTATTTTGCATTTTTATTTTATCTTATTTTATTTTGCATTTTGTGTATTTATTTTATCTTTGTTGTATAGTTGTTTATTTGCTTTCCTTTTGTGTTTTCTATAGCAATTTGTAGAAATAGTTGTGGAGATGGATTTTGTTCCCGTCCTAACATGTGTACTTGTTCCAGTGGCCAAATATCACCAACTTGTGGAGCAAAATCAAGTACGTTCCTCATATGTGACCTTCTTTACTGTATTTTCCTTAAGTTCTTGAGTAAATGCTATATGTCCTTTACAAGAAGTTATAAATCTGTGATTATTTCACTTACAAACTAGATTGATATTAATTTTGGAGTAAGAATCTTTAGTGATTTGGTTATTACCTCAAATGGATAATAGTTTTCAGTAAGAAAAATGTTTTCATTCTGGCCTAGGAGTTGTATGTCTCAGCTGTAGAAAAGCCAGGATTCAGTGATTCTTTGTGGATAATAGCCATAATTCAGTAGGAAAAACACAAGTCTGGAGAAAGTTTAATTTCTTAATTCACCCTACTTGGACAGCTACCACACTCTCTGGTCCACTCTCAGTTCATAGTACATGCTTTAGCAGGGAATCCATGCATTCATCTGGCTTTGGTAAATACTCAATTCCTTTCCACGAGAGCTTTTCTGACATCTCAGTTCTCAACCTTCTTGACTTTGCTAAAGCTTTTAAACACCACTCATCACTACCTTCTTGAAATGCTTTTTCTTTGTAGTCTCCCTAATTTCTGTAATACTTCTAATCTGCATAATACCTCTTTATTTTTATTTGTTTAGTCTTCCTACTCTGTCTTCATCAGCCTTCCATTTAAAGTTAGGTATTTCCAAGAGTTATGTCCTCCATACATGAATTCATTAACATAGGCGTCTTCAACTCCTAGAATGTTCAACTCTGAATAATTATCCCAAAGTAGATCCTTTCACTGAGCTTCACAATCAGGTTCTATTTCCTGTTTGATGTCTCTGCTTAAATGCATAGAAGGCATCTGAAACTCAGTAGCAAGTCTAAAATGAGCTCTTTGTTCACTGTGGACCCCAGTCTACTTGCCCAGTTCCTCCTGGCTGAGCCACTGGCAATGCCATCCACCCAGTGCTTGGCAGCAGCTTCTTTTCTTCTCCATTCAACTTTTTCAACAAGACCTATGAAGTTCTACTAGAAATACATTTCTACTCGTTCTTTTCTTACCATTTCCACTCTATCACATAATTCAAACCATCCTCAATTCTCACCTGGACTCACACAAAACCTGCCCTCTTCAAATTCATTCTCTGCCAAAGCAGCTAAAGTTATCTTTAAAAACATAAAACACATCACTTCTGTCTATTATGAAATCTTTCCAATGACTCCTATTTGCATTTGGGATATAGTTAAAACCCTCTGTGGCTGAGGGGACTGTGCAACATCTGCCTGGCTCTCCAAGATCTCTCTCCATTTGCCTTTTTTAATCCACACAAAATTTCAGTCCTTCAGAGGAAACCCTTCATCATCTTAAGGTCTGTTAGTTTGCTGATTCTTTTCCCTCTGAAATTTCTTCTTGGTACTTCCTGTGCCTGGCTCATTCTCATCCTTTGAAACTCAGCATAAATGTCCCATCAGAATGGTCTTATCTGGTTCCTGTACATTAGTATCTCCTCAACTCTAGGCTATTCCCCTTCATATAGTTTCTTTCAGACAGTTTATCACAGTCTGTAATGACTTTGTGGTTTTGTTTACTTGGGTCTTGTCTGTCTCCCTACTGCAAGGAAGACTCTATGAGGACCAACTGCAGGTCCATCATGGTAGCAGACACGTAACCACTGTAGTCTGAATGAATGCAAGTGCCTCCTGCATACTAGTGGCTATACTACTGGTCCCTTTCTAGTGATTTTCTTTAATGCTGAAAGTGTAATGTATTTTAATTGCATACCAAATAATATGTTATAACACATATGCCCATGTGTGCACTTACAACAAATAATCCATAAAGACTTGTTGGGTTGTAACTTTTAGTTCTGAAGAATATATTTGTCATTGAATTGGACAGGTATGTATAGTTTTATAAACTTGTGGTACTATAATTTTGGTGACTAATATTTGCATGTGTTTGCTGCTTTCATCTGCAGTCAGCAGTGCAGCGTGAGGTGCATGAATGGCGGGACCTGTGCAGATGACCACTGCCAGTGCCAGAAGGATTTATTGGAACTTACTGTGGACAACGTAAGGAACCTTGGCATAGACTTTACTGCAAATTATTTGATTTAGCGGGTATTTCATATTGAGCTATAATTTAAGGTCTTATAAGGCCGATGATCCTTTGAGAAAGGATCCTTTTATGCATACTTTACAATTTGTAATTTTTAGTCTATAAGAGTTTTTTGACTCTTAGAATTTTTCTGTTAGAGTCCTGATGTTATTGAATACCACTAGTACTTTATCAGATTATTTCTTGTTTTCTTTTAGCTAGCTGCATAAAACACATACTTTAACAAAAAATGGTGAAGTTTGCTGGAAAACTCTCCAACTTCCCCCTCCCCCATATCTATGATTTTTTAAAACTATTCCAAAATTAGCCCCAGGAGAGCCAATCTCATAAGTTGTCCTTCGTTTAAATGTATTTAATACCACAATAGAGAAGTGATTTTTAAAAATTAGGTGTCCTTATGAAAAAGGGAGCTTTAATCCAGCAAAGCTCCTATCTTTGTGAAACACTATCCCACAGTACAGAAAACTTTATAACAAGGATGGAAAGACTGTGGTTCCTGGATTATGACCTACCACTGGGGAATGCTTTTAATTAATGCTTCCCAAATGAGACTTTATGGGAATTCACATATTTTTAAGTATGGATGAGAAGAAATAGATGCCATTAAAGATAGTCGAATCACATGTAGTATGATGATCTCTTTTTACTTTATTTGTATTTCATCAGATGCAGCATCTGATGCAATACACGGCTTCCCTAAGAAATATTGATCTCCTTCAACACAGAAAAACCAAGTCTAGGTGTGCAGGAACATCTGGCTTGTTTTTTTTTTTTTTTTTTTTTTTTTTTTTTTTTTTTTTTTTTTGCGGTACTGGGATCGAACTCAGGGTCTTGTGCTTGCAAGGCAAGCACTCTACCAGCTGAGCTATCTCCCCAGTCCTGGCTTGTTTTTAATTAATATTATTTTATCTTTGTTGCAATTTTAAATTTTTATTAGTTGTGATAAAGATACATAACATAATAATGGACCATTTTAACCATTTTAAGCGTACGGTCAGTGCATTAAGTACATTCGCCATTTTGGGCAGCACACCATTAACCATCTCCAGAACCTTTTTTCATGTTGTGAAACTGAAATTCTGTGCCCACTGAATGACCCCTCATTACCCTCTCATCCCAGCTCCTGGCAACCACCTTTCTGCTTTCTATGTGTTATGAATTTGACTACTCTATGTACTTCATAGAAGTATAATTTTATTGTATTTGTCCTTTTGTGACTGGGTTATTTAACTTACTACAATGTGTTCAAGGTTCATCCTTGTTGTAGCCAGTACCAGAATTTTCTTCCTTTTAAAGGCTGAATAATATTCCACTATCAGTATATACAACACTTTGTTTATCCATGTGTCTGTTGATGGCTATTCTAGCTGCTTCCACCTTTTGGCTCTTATGAGTAATGCTGTGACAAACAAAGCTTTGAAAATACCTGCTTTCAGTGCTTTTTGTAGGTGTACCCAGAAGTGGAGTCACTGGCTTGTATGGTAATTCTAATTTTGAATTTTTTGAGGGACAACTATACCGTTTTCTAGATCAGCTGTATCATTTTCCATTCTCATCAGTAGTGCACAAGGGGTCCAATTTGTCTATATTATACTTATAAACACTTTTCTTTCTGGTTTTTATTTTATAATAATCATCCTAAGGCATGAAGTGGTATTTCTTTGTTACTGTTGTTATTTTTATGATTATATTCTGATTAGGATTATAGTGCTCCATTTATAGGTGTTAGGAAGTTTTCTTTCAAAATAATTTTAATTCAGTGAAAGGATACTTATTTTGCACATGCTAAGTTCTATCTCCAGCCCCACCACAATAAAAATAAATTGAGCAGTTTGAAGTAAATAGGTGGATCAATTTAAAGAAAAATATTCCATTAAGGTCAAGAATAGGCCAACTTCTTCTGTGAAGTCCAGGTAGTATACGATTAAGACTTTGCTTTTTCTGATGCAAATACTGTACTCTATCATTGTAGTGCAAGTGACCACAGACAGTATTTAATTGAAAGAGCTTGGTGTATTTCAGCAAAACTTTATTGTTGAAACACTTTGTAGACACTTAACTCAGACAGTTTTGTCTTGTGATGGTATAGTATTCTTTTCGTTTTTAACCATTTCAAAATGTAAAACCTCATCTTAACTCTTGGGAAGCACAAAAGCAGGCAGTCAGCTAGATCTGGTCTTTAGGCCATAGTCTGTAGACCCTTGTGTGAGTGATGCTCAGGTGTGACAAAATCTGTCAGGGTAATCTGAGATTGACTGAAGTTTGGAAAATGGAGTGTTAAAGTATTTAAGAAAATACAGTGCATTGAGCCAGTTTTCTAGTAAGAATAGGAGGGGCCGACCTAATGGTTTCTCTAGGCTAGTGTTACTAGCCAGGGGAAAGCAAGACAGATTTGGACAACAGTGGACCAGAAAATTACAATGAAATTTCTTTTTATTTCCACATGTGATTCTTTTTCTATATTTTATTTGTACATTAAGATACTTCATCAGTTTTCTACAATGATTTCCAGTTTATAACCAGAAAAAAAGTAAAATTGTTTTAAGAACACAATACTGATAAGGAAGCAGATTTGTAATTTTTAATGCCTATTGGCAAAATTTAGTTAGTCATCACTTGTAGAGAGTTCAGTAGCCATGGAAAAGGCAGAGTTATCCTGCTCAAAATTCAACCTTTAACTCTGTTGGAAGAAAATGATAATTACTTGGGAATCACAAGGGGGAGAGCCTGGTCTCAACTGATACTTCAAAGGAGTTTCAGATCTATCCTGAAGCTGGATATGTTCAGCCTGAATTCAGCTGCTGAATTCATGGATCCTGGGCATACACGGAGTGTATTCCCTGAAGGTTTTGCAGAACAAACTCTGGTAGGTGTGTCCCTTCTCTGCTTGTCACACAGAAGCTGGAAGCCAGATGGAAAGTTCTTTCCCTTTAGGAAGAGCACTTTGATGAGCTTTTGCCCCAAACCATGTCAATGCTGCCACATTCTCCAGTGTTCTCCGAATGTCTCATGGGATGAAGCTCCCAAAATCTAATTTCATCTTGGGTCAATAAAACATAGGGTGCAAGCAAAATATGTACTTATGAAAATTTATTAGTCAGCAAATAAGGTGAAAGTGTGATAACTAGTAGATAACAGCTCAAGAAATGGCTGAAGGGTGACACTTTGTAAGTCATCTAATACAGAAAAGGTGATACAATATTTAAAGTGAAGAGACACCAGTTTTCAGTTTGTGAATCCAGAAAATCCCTGAAAATATGATGTTTGCTAAAATGAGGATTACAAAAACATTTAAACTGCTTAGCTGCTTTCCCAGAAATGTAGACAGCACTCTTTAGAAAGCGTTCTTTCAGTTTATTCAGCAAGGTTGAGTAACTGCTGTTTGCCCTGCCCTGTGCCTGGCGCTGGGAGCATGATAGTGAACAAGCACAATGATGCCCTAAGTAGGGAAGATGATTGACAAGTAAATGAAAAGGTAAACAGCCAGTGCAAATTCAGGGCAATGAGAGGGTCTAGGATAAGAAGAAAACAGGGTAGAGGAGAGAGAATGTGACTCAGGATTGGCAGTTCTCTGCTATTTTACATTGTGGGTCTCTGAAAAGATGACATTTGCACACAGACCCGAGTCTGCGCTTTTTTGGTTTTATGAGAAAAGTATTCTAGGCATAGGGAAAAGCAAATTCAAAGGGCATGCAACAGAAAGCAGACTCTAGACATTTTGGAAGCAATAAGAAACCCCTTACGGCTGGAGTAAAGTGGGGACAAGGGATAATGTTAAGACAGAAGTTTAGAGAGAGAGGTGTAGGGCCTTAGTGACCAATGAGGATTATACCCTGAATATGATGAGACGCCCATTGGAGCATTTTGAGTAGTCACGTGTTATGGTAATGTCACTTCCTGATTTGGGAATAAGTGAATGGAGAGTGGATTGGGTAAGGGCTGGTGGGGCTGAAGACTAGAGTTTGGCTTCGTTGGTTGGAGAAGGTTGTTAGAATTCCAAGTAAATGGCTATATCTGTGAACTCAGATTTAGGGACAGAGGTCAGAGAGGTAGAGACACAAATCAGGAATAGACTGATTTTTATATAGATGATATTTCAATCTTGTGCCTAGATGAGGATCACTAGAAAGTTGTTGTAGACAGACAGGAGCAGAAGGTGGAAGCCGGATTCCTTGAATTAGCCCAGCATTTTGAGTCCTGGAGGAGAAAGCCAAGCCAGCAAAGAGGACCAAAAAAGGGAACAATGGGAAAGGTGGAAAACTGGGAGTGCCTCTTCCTGGGAAGGGAGGAAGAAGGTGGTACCTGTCGTGAACAGTCACACTGTCCTGTATCCAAGCAATGGGCTTTTGTTTGTTTCTTCTTTTGAACGTTTGAACCTGTTTTGGAATGCTGTTCTTACCTTATGTGTTTGTGTTGAGGTCACAACCATAATTTCAAATTTGACTTGTGCCTAAGTGTTTGTCCTCTGCAGAGTGGCACAGGAGTCTGTCTAATAAATACGTGTGCCTGTCACACTACCCAGCACGGGGTAGGTGCTCAGTAAGCATCTTGTTGATAGAGTCTTCTTTGAATACCCAGCTTGTACAGTACTTGAGCAGTGTTCTGTTTCATAAGCTGATGATGCTAAAACAACACAGTTTCCCCCTCACTGAGATTGGGGCTGCAGTGAAGAGACCCTGAGCTCACATTTCCATCTCAGTGTCTTCTGCTCCCTGGCCTTTCTCTTTACTGCCATGCTGCTAGGTGTAAGCTTTTTTTTCCTTTGTGGGTGGCCAGCATTCCTTTCCTTGTGGAAACTATGGCATGTTCAGTCTCTTTCCAACTCCAATCAAAATGTGAATTACTATTTCCATTATGTTTTGTTTAAAAAAATACTGTTTTATAAAATAACTTTCATCCTAACTCCTTTGAAAGAAGGAAGTTCACATCTTGTTTTTTGCCACTACTTATAACTGTATTTCCTGCTTTTCTTCTTGTGCTGTTGCTCTTTTGTGTAGCTGCTGGAAAACAAGCCTCCTTTTTCATAGAAATAATTGTTCTGTAGTTTTAAAAAAGGGAGGAATTAATTGACCATGCAGAACACCTACAGTAGGTAGCCACTTGTACCATTTTATTTAATTCTTACACCTTTTGTGGGGTAGGAGTGATTAACTATGTTTTACAACAGGGAAGCTGAGAATCATGTGGTGATAGGCGTTCTAGGAATAGCAGAGCAGAACTTTTCTATCCACTACACTGATCCACCTTGTAAAATAATGAGCAAAGTGTGAAATTTTGTCACAGTGCAGTATTTCATTGAGTTCCTGCAGCATATTGAGTACATTAATGGGGGATTCAGAGCAAACTCTGATTTCTGTCCTGGAGAGCCTACTCTCACATGAGCAATGGGAATATAAGCATGACTGCATTAGTAGGTCTCAACCTTTTTGTTCACAAGCCCCTATCAATATTTATAGTATTCAAAATTAAAAAGGGGAAATTTAAGAAATAGGTATGTATTAATTCATTTAAAAGTGATAGTAAACCCATGTAACATGTTAACATAAATATTTTTATGAATAATAGCTTGTTTTCCAAATTCCAAAAAACAAATTTACTGAGAACCTAGGTTAACCTAACTCAGACAGGTTAGATTAGGTGTAACCTGTAATGGGCCAGATTTTTCTGGGAGAAGCCCAAGATTTACCAGCCCTGCCCTCCTTCGTGGAGTTTGGAAGCTCTGTCTTGGAAAGCTCTGAGGGAAGCCATCCCTTCTTCCAATTCCCCATGTGAGTGTCTCCATCAGGGGCAGGCACCTGCCTTTCCCCCTGTGTCTGTTTTAAAGGTTACTATAGCAATGAGAAAATATGCCTGGATAAATGACCTGCAAGTTCATAACTTTCAAAAAAAATTCCTCACATTTTCATTAATCTCATTAGGTTAGAGTTACCACTTTATAGTATTTTTGTTGAACAATTGGAATCTTCAAATCTTAGCAGTTATTTCTGTGGAACCACACTATATAGAGTACTCCTGTAGCTTTTTGTTCTCTTTCACATTCCTATCCACCCCCATCTTTCTTATGCTCCTTGGGGCCTTTAATCCATTTTTCCTGTCTTTTATATTTATTCCTTTAATTTTCTGCCTGCCCCATATACCAAAGCAGTGATGAATCAGAAGTGCCACATAGCACCCAGCTTGGAACAGGCAGAGAAGCAGAAGATGTGTTCTTGGGGAGATGAACTTGTGCAGGCAGACACCTGCCTATGATCAAAGCATGACAAGCAGTCTTGAGGCCACTGGCACAAGATGCCTTAGGATGAAGATACCTGTGTTTCCAGGTGTGTTTTGGTCTCGCTTCCATCAGCAGAATAGAATGCTCTCCGTACACTTTGTGTGGTGTAGGCAATCCAGTTCACCAGCGCAGAGGAAGAAGCAACAGCATCGTGCTGCACTTTGGGTGTCTTGGTACTTGCTGGACTTCCCATTTTTGATGTGTACTTCACTTGCAGTGCTGGATAAACATGTCTCACCCCTCATTTCCTTTAAAACCTTTAGTGTCCTTAGGCACCATTGTTTGGGCCCAGGTCATAAAATATATTCCTTTCTTCCTCTCTGAGGACAGAACTTCTGTTCAGCGGGGCAGGTGGGCTGGGAGATAAGCACCCGGTCTCAGTAGATGTAGTTCTTGAATTCAGCTGTCCTTCCTCAGTATGGAGGCAGGACTGTTTGTCTTCAAGACTGCCAGGTTGTGGGCTTTGAGGAGACTTTCTTATCCTGAGTCCAGGCTACTGAGCAGGGCCCTGTCGTGAGCAGAAGGCAAGCTGGTTGGCTTCCCCTGGGCCCACTGAATCTCAAATCCTGGTCTCCAAGATCACGACTATATAGGAGTGAAAGGGAGTATGCTGCACGTCTGCCATCAATACAGTTGGCCCTCTGTATCCCTAGGTTGTGGATCCACAGATTCAACCAACCCCAAGTTAAATTATTTTTTTTAATTGTGCTTGTACTAGGTATGGATTTAGTTTTTCTTATTCCCTAAACAATACAGTATATAAAGCTATTTGTATTACTTGTACTTTATATTAGTAGTATAAATAATCTAGAGATGATTTAAAGTGTATGGGATATGTGTAGGTTATATGCAAATACTACACCATTTTATCTAAGGGTCTTGAGAATCCTTGAATTTTGGAATCCGTGGGGGTCCTGGAACCAAACCCCTGTAGACACCAAGGGACAACTGTACCTGAAATATTTGGTACTGTGATGTAACTTTGTATGAAGTAACTTATCATGTTAACAGGTTTCTCCTTTCTTTTATTCTATGACCTGCGCATAGTTCCTATAGACTAGTTACTTCTCTTGACATTTTATAGCTAAATTGGTTATAATTTCCCCACTTTTCTTGATAGTTTTGTCTTTCCTCCTTTACGCCTTTTCCCTCGCTCCTTTCTCTGATTCTGTTGCTTTTCCCTGTTCTTGCTGCATCCTCTTTACTTTTCTACATCACATTTTGCCCTCCTTTTCCCTCTCCCTGCTCCCTGGAGACTGCCTCTTTTTTCCTTCTTTTTCCCATACTTTATGTACCTTCTTACCTCTGAAAAGATTGATTACAGAGGTAGTAAGAAAAAGAAAATCAGGTCAAATAGTGATATTCTTACTGCGAGCATTAGAACTAGCAAATCCTTGTGATTATGATTAAAAAACAAAAACCTTTTTGCTAACTGCTTGCTTAGCAATGAGATTTACGTGAATTGTGCAGGCTTTTGCTGTAATATGCAGTTACATGGATTTACGTGACTGTACGATGCCAGTTGTGACTTGGGTTTTAGAGGCATGATTTAAGGTGCAACCCTTGCTGGCACCATCGCCACATGGCTGTAGTGAGCCTGGAAATTTGCTAACAAGCTGCTGCTTTGTGTTTTCATGTGCAGCTGTCTGTGAAAATGGATGCCAGAATGGTGGGCGCTGTATCGGACCCAACCGTTGTGCTTGTGTTTATGGATTCACCGGTCCACAGTGTGAAAGAGGTAAGAAGAGACAAGAACAGTGAGAGGCTTCCTTTGAAGAAGTTATTGTAAAATAGTTATTGGAAAGTGTGTATGTTTTGTTACTCCATGAAAATTCTTCCAGTAAAATGATATGATTAGTCTTCTTTGATTGTGTCCATAATTTGAATGGTTTGATTGTGGGACATTACTAATAACAGCAGAAACATTTCAGTTATTTCAGCCAGAGTGACCTCAATCAGACCAGCTCAAGGGCAGTAGCTGTAGGATGCTTTCAAGTGAGTGACTTATGGCAAATTCTACTAGTGTCTTTAATTCATATTAGAGTAGCTATTGAGAGTATTGCCCCTGTTTTTAAAAAAGAAAAACTCCAGGAAGTCCGTGGCTAAGAAACCTGTAAAATCTGACACAAGTTGCCCTCATCAATAAGGAAATGTATCACATTTCATAACTTAAAGTTCAAAGCTCCTGGGCTTCAGGTTAATATGATCAAGGTTGTCACTGTGTTACTCTGGTTCTCTTGATTCTGCTCTCCTTTGTGTTTCAGCTTTGCCCTAGCTTGGAGTTTTTTGTCTTTGTAAGATGGCCTTTAGCAGTTAACTGAGGCAAGTTTGCTCAGTAACCATCTATACAAAGAAAAAACTCCTCTAACCATGAGCCAGTAATAGCCTTGAGAGGTATTTCATGCTAACTGCCTTAAGCTTCAATGGTCGAAGGCAAGCAATGGTGTCTGTATGCTTGATGTAGACTTTTCAGGACCTGTCCTTGCAGCAGAGGATGATATAAGCTTCCCAAAGCCATCTGGGAGAAAAAGGCTGAGTATATGAACACAGTTGAGCTTCCTCTGGGCAAAGGAATGGATGGTTGGAGGAGGGGATGCTCTAGGTATGCACCCAGCATTGTCCACGAAGACCTTTAGTCAAGCCAGTGGAAACCAGCTTACTGTGATTTGAATATCAGTTCATCTAATGACCTATAGGCTGCTGGAAATTTCCAGCTTTGATGCACTCAGCGACCTAATGATTATGTCCTGATGCATTTGTTGCCATGTCACACCAAAGAAGTTAGACTTCATAAAATGTAATAAACAACTGCTCAGCATTGAATCACAGTAAAAATGAGCTTAAACTAAAATGGACATATAATCATTCATTATTACATAACATCCTCAAATTTGTTTTCCCCAGAGCTTTTCATAGCATCTAAAGTTATGTAGTGCTTCATTGTGAAACTACAGTATATGGAGTTATGTCTGATCTAGGACAGTAAATAGTAACAATGGTTTACAAATGAAAAGAGACTTTGAATTGCAAAGAAACCTTATTTTTTAAAATTCTACTCATTATTCGGACGAAAACTTCTTCTTGGTATTCAGGTTAAATCTCAAGAAGAAAATGATAAATTAGAATTTTATGGTAAATGTGAAAAGTGAGATGTGTACAACCTTTTACATACATTTGTACACATATACACATCAAGATATTTATGTTATTCCTAACTTAATTGAGGTTTCTTGGGACTGAAGTGCATTCCACAAATGACAAAGTTCATAGTTAATGCTTAGGATGAATTTTAAAGTCTTTACCAGATGCTTTTATTTTGGAAAGAAAAATTAATTATGAAATGTTAGCATAAAAAGATAAATTGTTCAGAATGGAATAACAAATTTCTTAGATGATGTTATTTATTTAAATGCCGTAGGCTGAAGAGTAGTCATATTTAAAATTTCAAACATATTTAAAACTGGTGGAGATGATGTTCATGTTTCTGAAAATGTAAACTTTGCAGTGCTTTCATCCTGAAGCAGATTTCAAGGTCAGTTCCTAATTGGCAGAAAAATTGGGTGGCTAGTTTCAACTCTGAGGCTTCCAGGCATTACATCATTATTCTTCAACAGTTATTCATTCATTAGTTTTGTTAGTTCTTACCAAATTTATGGGAATCCAGTAAAGGCTTACATACATTTTACATGCACAGTAGCATGTTTTCAGAAGAAATTATAAAGCTAATTAGATAATGAATCGACCTTAAGGATTTTTTTTTAAATGTGGGTTTGTTTCTTAAGTCTCTTTAAGTGCTGCCCTTCAGATAAAAGTTCTAAAACTTCATTTCTTCCAAAAGATGCAGTTGTAACTTCTACACTTAGATCACAGTGATAAACCTTAATATCAAATTCAGTTGAATGTTTTTAATGTCTTCAAGCTAATTCCACCAAAGTTCATAATTATTCTTAAGAACTATTCTATTTACATAAATACAAAAGAAATACTCATTTATGTTGAGGTTACTAAATAGGCTCATTTGCCATGTTAACATTTAGCATTCCTTTTTTAAATTACTGAATTTCAAATACATATTCTTTATTGTCTAAGAAAAAGAGCTTATAAACTAGGGCTGTCTTCCCTCAGTAATGTAGAGTGCATGTAGTTTTCCTTTAAACTGGCCTCTTGGGATCAGTTGTATGATAAAGCATGACTGCTTTTCCTGCTATCTGGGTTCTGGCAGACTGGTTTCCGGGCTGGAGACAGAGACTGAGTAGTAACTAATGACTGGCATGATTATGGTATTTAACTCAAGTCTTGGAGCTGGGTAAGCTGAGACTCTTTGGAGTTCCCTTCTCACTCTTGCTGATGTGCACAATGACCTTTTATACTAAAAAAAAAAAAAAAAAAAAGAGTTCTTGTGGCCACATGCTGATTATGAAATGCAAACAACTCAACTACATCCAAAGCACATGAAAATATTCAGTTCTTCTTTCTCCAAACTTACGGTGTTTTGGGAAAAATGCATTTAATATAGACCTGAGAATAATAAGAAATAGAATCATAATTATATAGCAAGGTTTAATTTTTCCCCTAATACTTAACGTATACCTCAGTATTCTATCAGCAAAAACTTGGAGGGGCAGGCAGGCAATAAGTGAGTTTATGGAAGGGGTTTCTGGACAAAATAAATTGACTCTTTGATTACTGATGTGGCCTTCCAGGAATCCCTTTTCAACCTCTCTGACATAACTGATTATTGAACTTTTATTTCATAATTGAATTTTCCTTGAAACTTTTATGGAACCTCCTGTTATAAGCATGTCCTAGACTCTTTTATTAGTTACACACAAATTACTATTACAAGTTGTTTTTATCATGTAAATGTATCTTCCTTAGTGTGGAAATTCTGTAACATTTAGACTGATACTGAGTGCCATTTCCTTTAAAATGTACATCTTTCAGTGAAAAGAACCTTTAAAAAGGAGGACTAAAGAATTACATTTTATCTCTTGACATTTTGATTTCTCTTTTGTTAATCTGCGTCTGCAACAAAAGAAAATATAAGATCAAATTGCAAAAGTTAGCGTTTATAAAATCTAAAGTTCAGACCTTTAGGTAAAGTGATAATGGATTGATTTCACTTTGGGACAGTTTTATGATTTTCATAAAATCATCCAGATATGGAGAACAATGGGTGAGCTCAGTGTCTAAAAGTGTCCTGAGAAGGGAACACTAGGGTCTGGAGAGACCTCCAGTCACTGGGTGCTCACTCACTCCATCATGCAGCAGGTTCACTGTCAGAGCCCTGTTTGTTGGAGCTCTGCATCTTTATGCTGCTGTCCAGTGTGGGCATTTAACAGATGCACGTAACACCTGCCTCCTCGTCTTAATTCAGTAGCAACATGATGATAGCAACCTCTCCAAAAGGAGTCATTCACAGTCTGCCACTCGAGGTGCAGCTGGAACTCTCATTATAAAGTTTGAATTATTCATCACATTCTTGCTCATTCACCCACATTTCAGGAGGTAAACTTACCACTAAACCTAGTCAGATGGAATCCATATTCTCTCAGAACAGAAGTGGACATGGGCAAATTGGGATTTTCCCAAATAATGTGAATCACGTAGACCATGATGGGAATTATGTTCAGAAATAAACTGATTCAGATTTTTTCATAAATAACTTGTTACATTTATTCTGTGAACTTGGAATTTATTATAGAGTATGCAGGGTAGGTTTATACAGCCTGGGGATATTCCAGTAACAGCAAATCAGTAGTATGATCAGGAACACAGGGAAGTATGGTGAAGAGAATAAGCTGGCCTAATAAAGAATTCTGTTCAGTGGATTTTAATACTTTTAAGAAATATATAAGCAATATTTTAAAACTTTCATTGTGATTTCCTTATTTGAAAGTAGTACACATTTGTTATAAAATGATTTAGAAAATAAAAGGATAAAGTGCAGTTATTCATAATTCCTCCACTCAGGATCATTATGGACTTTTTAGAGAATATTCTGTTTATCTTACTGCAGCATGTATAGTGTTTACTAAGAATGAGACCTTTCCATTCTTATTAGAATCTACTCTTCTGTAATATGAAGTTACATCTTGCTTCTCCTTTTGTGTTGTTAAATATGTGTCGATTGTAATGGTGTGCTTCATATTGTAATGATGAGGAATCTGCATTCTTTACAACAATCGTATGAGGGTTATAAAGATATTTTCTCAATCTCACAGATAAGGAGGATTTGCCCAGGTCAAACTTCTAGCATTGAGGATATGAAAAGCATAGTACAATATTAAGCAATCTGATTCAGGATCTTACTTACTCTGTGCCATTGCTGACATAATTAAATTTCCTATGATTTGACATTTACAGTTATTCTTAGGTTTTCTTTTTTGTTTTGTTTTTTGTTTGGCTACATGTGATCAAATTCTCTGTATATAAATCTGTATACTGGGTTGGATTCTCAGAATATACTGTAGAAATGTGACTTCTGAGTCATTGGATATATGGAAATTTAGAGCCTTACATATGTTCTGTTCATTTCCCTTCAGAAAGACTTTTTATGATTTTTCCTTTGGTGTCATTCTTAGAAAGTCCTTCTCCATTCCCACATATTATAAATATCTGTAGTTTTTCCTAGTGCTTTTACTATTTTATTTCTTTTTACCTTTATAACCATGAATTCGAATATATAGAAGGGTAACTAAACTAAACTTATTTATAGATATTTAATATTTATTCATCCAATATTTGTTAAATACTTATTAAATATTGTTAAGTACTTGAAACTTGAGTCATAAAGAAAAATAATATATAGTCTTTGTTGATGAGGGCAAATTTAAAGACCAGAACTCATCATCTACTTTAAACATGAAGTTGCAATCTGACACAGTAAATACCATAATAGGAACAGGAACAGTGAGCTTAGAGATGCTTCCTTAGGATGAAGTACAACAGTCTTCTTGTCAGTTAAATGATGTAGAATGAAATAAAAGCTGTAGCTCATTAGCGTAGAGAAACAGTGTCAGACTAATTCCTGTATTGATATTGTAAGATGTATTATGACTGAATCTTGAGCTAACATTATTTAAAGTACATAATTAATTACCAATTACCATAGTAATGAAGCTAGTAGTATTTGTTTAATAGAAATAAAATGTCTCCCTTTACTCTGCGCTCTGAAGATTTAGGAGAATGAAAGTTACAAGGAACAGTGAGAGACATTACCAACTACAAATGTCAAGCTCACATGTGCCCACAAGTGCACACACACATTTCTGCACTTGTGAGGCCATTAAGAACATTTTATAACCTTGCACTCTCTAAGCTAAACTTAGCCTTAAATGGGCATCAGAGAAGCACCAGAAGATCTGTGGGAACTTAACTTGTTGGCACTAGCTCAGATGACATCCTTATCTTGAATGCCTTTAAGAAGTCAAGGGAAAGAAAACGAAAAAAGGAAAAGCAGACAGTGAAGTGGAAGAAAAAGAGAAGAAAACAAAGGTTGATAAGGGGGTGGGGAGAGAAAGAGCATGTGCTAAACTAGAGTAGGAACAGGAAGGTTTTGTTATATGAGCAAAGTGCTTAACTTTACGAGGAAATCAGTTCCTTAATTGATCCAGGGCTTCCACTTCTTGGTCCTTGGTTTAAACCACTCTGTTTAGATCTTCAGGGTAAGACTGAATATTTTTGGCAGCCCTTTAGAGTCTGATGTTTTATCTTCCTTTGAACAAAAGCTATGAGTATTTTCATTTATCCCATTATATGTATATGTGTGTGTGTATGCATGTGTGTGTACATATGTCTTTGTTTTTGGTTTATTTACCTAGAGGTAGAAAAACATGCAATATAAAATAAAAATATTCAAATATTTTATGTTCATGTAACTCCACAAATATTTTCCTATTTATCTATTTCATTGTCAAATAAGAAGATATTAGAGGTTAGCTTGTATGGAAACTAGGCAAAACTAACACACATACACACATAAACAAATTAAGTGTGATGAAATGTTATATACTATTTAGTTTAAAGTAATTCAATAAATGTGTGTGTTATTTCAAAAATCCCAAACATTATAAATTCCTCAAGAACACCTGTTTCCAGGAATATCAAGTAAAGAATTGTGGCCCTGTAATCACCTCATAGGTCACTGAGAGGGTCACAAGCAATAATGTGTTTAGCACCCAACACATAATAAGCAGTGTGCCTGCTGCAGGGTAGGCTTCCACTAACTGTTATTTGTTGTGTTTTAGAAACATGAGGTATAGTCAAAATCGGAGCTTAATATTAAGATCTGTGTGACCCTGGAACCTCTCTAACACTCATTTGTACACAGATAATATATATGTGTTATGTCAAAACTTGAATTATTTTTAGTGAGAATTAAATATTAATACTACAAAATATGTTGAACCCAGTAAGTGAAGATTGTCGATACTGATATTTATCACAAGGATAGATGTGATGGCCAACTGTTCAAAATCAAATATCTGAAAATGTGAGAAACAAAGGATTTTGTGAACTGAGTCATAGAAGCAAAGTTTAAAGCTGTTATATATATTTTTTTCTTCATGATCATATTTATTGGAAGGGATGGAGAAAAATAAAATACACTTAGCATAAGAAGTTGTAAATTATTTATAAATCACCTCATTTCAGAAGTGGAAGAATCCTTAGGTCATTTCTTAATATCAAAATGGATGCAGGCTTCTCTTTTGAATGTCTTGGTCATTTAAAAAGTAAATTATACAGTCTCTTTATTTTCTACACAGAATGAATTCTTTGTTTTGGCCAACTGTCAGTGGATGGGCAGCTAGTACAACATCATCATCCGGGACGAAGAGCACGGGAATATTCCATTTTGTTGATTTATGTATCTTTTCATCTCTTCTTCAGTTTCTGTAGTAGCACAATTTCTTCCACATCTCTTAATATTATATTTAAATGCTGTTCATAAGCAGTGATCTGCCTCAAATCTCTTGTTCATTTCTCATCTTCACATAGATTTGCTTATCCAGGCTGAGCCTGATGTGATCCAGGGGCTCCTCTATGGTATTAGTAGTTTGTTGTTGTTCCACATCATCTGCCATTTTTCAGACCTTGTGTCTTTTCCCTTAAAGCTGTTTTTATTAAGACTTGAGGGACTTAGACTAAATAGGATATTTTAAGAGACGCTTCCATTCCTGATATGAGAATTAAATGAAAAATAAAGTGCCTACTCATCATCTGGAACAGGGTGAAGTACTCAGTAAATGGTAAGCTAAAGTCATAAAAAAATAAATTCAGGAAATAATGTGGTGGGTTAGATAAAATTATCTTTGCTGGTGAGGGAGAGATTCTCTTAGGATCACTGGGACTATTTCAGTTCAGGATGCATGAGTTGTAAACAATGTCAGTTTTATTGTCTCCACTTTTGTGGGGTTTTTGGGAACAATGTGGATTGATTAAAAAATATCATTTATCATTTTCAATATCTTGTTATGGGGTTAAATTACTAGAATCTGCTCATCCTGTCTGACATTTTTTACCCTATCAGTAGTTCCCATTTAACTGGCCTCTCTAAAGTGTCTTAGATCCTTCCTTGATGCACAAGGTGTGGTTCTTAGCATTTCACCATGTACCTGGATTTGTAGAGTAAATTTCACACAAGGTTTGCATATTGCTAAACCTAATAGAAGAAGTAGTCAGAGGGGTCTTTGAACAATTCAGAGACAAATTTTTCTGTGAAGCCCTCACCATCCCCACCTTATTCAGTGGCAAAAATTAGGCGTACTCCCTTTTATTTTCTCCATCATATATTCCTTTCCTGTAGAACATCTCTCTTCATTTTTGTGATATGTCTGCTTATTTATTTGGCTGGGAAGCTGTGAGAGAGTGGTTTTATGCTAATTGCCTTTGTGCATCCTGTACTCCACGTGGTGCGGTGTCACAGGAGGCACACCATACATGCAGAAGGTGCACAGAAAGACTCCAAGGAAAAGAGGCAAGGTGAAAAATGGTGTAGTAATAGTAAAGGTCAATGAGTGTTCGTGCAGGCTGTTCATTGGGTGTGGCCATAATGCACAGTTACTGAGAGGAAGAGTGGACAAGGCTTAAAGAATAAACTTGGACCTTCATGTGCAAAAGTCTAGAATGTCTCTTCAGTCTGCATTGGGGAGAAGTGCTGTGAATGTCTTCTGGACTTGAAAATAGTTGTCTACAGGTGTTAATTGGGATTGACAAGACTGAATGGAGGATTGAAGGCAGAGAGGCCACTTATGAGAACTTATTTATGTCAGCTGGAGCACAGCAGTGCGTATTAAGTTTGTATGATATATTCACTGAGACTATGATTTATGTGCAAGTAAATTAGATTATTAGCATAAATGCAAAAAAATGGAAAATTATGCAATATCAAGGAGAAGTAACACTGAATATTACTGTGTTGAATGCTTTAGAGGAATTCTTACAACAACCCAAAGGCAGCATTTTTTAAAATGGCACATTGCGAATAAGAAATGTGGGGAATAAGGAAGTTCAGCAGTTAGCTCAACTTTATTCAGCTAACAAATGAAGAAAGTAGGATTTGAACACAGGAGGTATACCCTCAGAACCATAAACTTAACTACAATTTTAAATGAAACAATATTGCAAAATTAATGTGTTTCCTCTGTTTAGAACTATATTGTGTCAGTTGTTCAGTATAAATAAGGACAACAGTATGTGATGTCAACTGAATGAAAGGACTGACTTGCTAGTTTTGAATTCTGTTATTATGTGGCATAGACAGATCTTTTTTGTTATATAAATTTCAGATTATACCCCCAAATTCATACAACTAGAGTTTGTTTTTATATATAATCTAAAATGTTTATCTAAAACTCATAATATTTGAAACAAAATTGTGATTTTCCTTTCCAGTTAAGATGGACTAACAAAAAACAGATTAACTCTCTTATCTGAAAAGACAGAAAAACAGGACAAACTATACGAAGCAACATGTTTTTGTTGTTGTTGTGGCTGTGAACCACACTGAACCACATCTCTAGTCCTTTTCACTTATTTTTATTTTGAGACAAGATCTCATTATATTGCTTATAGCCTCACTAATTCACTGAGACTCTTTGAACTTAGGATCCTCCCCTGCCTCAGCCTCCCAAGCCACCAGAGAATAGTTTTTAAAATATTAGACACCAAGCAACAAAGGAGAGTAATCCGTGAGAGGAAGGAAACCAAAAAACATGAACTATTTTACTTTTCTGGCTTGCTGCTGGAGAGTTTTCCAGGCTGCTCCATCATGAGAATCTAGGCACAACTTAGCAACTCTCCTAGGTTGAGAAGCTGGAGTTGAGGCTCCTTGGAAGGACATGGTGACTAAATATTTCATGGTAGAATTCTAGGGAGCAGTCAAGGATTCATAGAGAACCAGGTATATACCAAGGGTCTCAAGTTTTCTGTAGAACTCTGATCAGCACTTGCATGAGGAATCAACCTCATGCGAACTATCCAAAAGAACTAGAAGGAGCAGCACTCTTAGTGTACACACGTCTGGACACTATTTTTCCCTCAGACCAAACTAAAGAACCACATAATTTGTGGGGCATTGGTTTGAGTCCTCAGAAAAGTCCTACTTCAATTACAGGGAATAATGAGCCATAGATTGAATGCTGTTCTGGTTCGAGTTAATAAATCTTAAACATAGTATTCAAAAGAATCAATCATTCAAAAACAAAGTTGAAGATTATTTATAAGACTACAAAAATTCTAAGTATCCAGGAAGATAAAACTTATAATATGTGGCATCTAATTTATTAAAACAACCAAAATTTTCCTATAAGGAAGCAGGAGAGTATGATCAAATTAATCAAAACCCAGAATTGATACAATGTTAGAATTAGCAGACAAGAAGAAAAAAAACATTGTTATAAGGGTGTTATATATGTCTATGAAGATAAGGGAAAGATTCAGATCTTAAGTAGAGAAGCAGAAACCAAATTTAACATCTAGACTTGAAAATTACAATGTCTGAGGTGACATGAAAATTCTCTGGATGAGATTAATAGCAAATTAGACATTGTAGATTTCTGGTTGGAAAGAGTACAAATACAAATTAAAATAAGAAAACTATACAGACTGTTATATCCAAGAAAATGTCTTTTTAAAATGAAGGCAAAATAAACCCATCTTCCACTATATAAAAGAAGAAAAGATTCACCACCAACAGCAGGAAGTGTAAGAAATGTATTTCAGGGAGAAAAAAAATCTCAGATACAAATATTGATATATACAAAAAAATTAAGATCATCAAAAATATCACTCTGTGGGTAAACATGTAGGTCTTCATATTTGAATCCCCTTAAGATACAGTTGACTACTGAAATAGAAAATACTGTGTCATATGGGGTGTGTAAAATATATGTTGATAAAATAGATATTTAAAATAGCACAAATGCTGAAGATTCTTACATTGTTTGTCAAATAGTATAATCTTACCTGATTGGTAAGTGGAAGAGGTATATGCTAAATCCTAGAGCAACCCCTAAAAAATATAGAATTATAGCTAATAAGCCAACAAAATGTGATAAAATGAAATAATAAATTGAAAGAAGCAGCAAAGGAAGATAAAGAGAATTAGTAATATATAATTAGAAAACAAATAGAAATTATACATTTCAGCCTAGCCATACAAATCAAAATTATAGATTTTAGCCTAGCTCTACTGATAATGACATCAAAAGTAATGATCTCAACACTGATTAAAAGGCACAGGTTGTTAAATAGAATAAAAAAACAATATCCAATTATGTGCTGCCTGTAAGATATCTATTGTAAGTGAAAGGCACTGTTAGATTAAAATTAAAAGGATGAGAAAAGAAATTTAACTGTCTAATACTAATTAAAAGGAGGCTAGAATGGCCAGATTAATAACAGAGTAGACTTCAGAGTAGAGAATAAGATCTGGCAAAAGAAGGTCATTTCATTATGATAAAGTGGTTGATAGGAGGATACAATAATTCTAAATGTTCATATACCTAAAAACAGCTTCAAAAGGCACATAGTAAACATTGAGCTGTAAGGAGAAAAAGACCTATCACAATTATGGATATTTCAAGACCCTATCCTTAAGAATTGATAGAAATAGACAGTCAGTAAAGTTGTTGTAGAAACAAATCTACTTGACCTATTTAACCAATTCTTTGAGAACTTTTCTAGAAAATTGGAAAGAAGTTAAAACTTACAAAGTCATTCTGTAAGGCCAAATGACCTTGATACCAAAACCAGAAAAAAAGCATTTCAAGAAAAAATACAAATATTGCTCAAAATGCAACATTTTTCAACAAAATTTTATCACAACCAACGAACCATATTAAAATCATCATACGTTGTAACATTGCGGTTTATCACATGACATTAAAAAAATCAATGTAATTTAGAATGATATCAAATTAAAATAATCTTGTGGTCACATAGATACAGAAAAAGCATTTGACAAAATACAAAATCTATTCTTTAGTCAACAAACTAGAGAATAAAAGAAAACTTCCTTAACATGTTGAAAGAGTATTTCTGAAAGACCTGTAATCAGCATCACACTTGATGATGAAAAGCCCATTGCTTTCCCCTTGATATCAGTAACAAAGCAAGGGTAATCATTCACCACTGATTTGAACACTGCATTCTGCATCTAATTAGGGCAATAAGATGACAAAAAGAAATAAGAGTAAAAACATATTGGGAAGGAAGAAGTGAAACTGTCTTACTTGCAGATGACATTTTTGTCTGAGGGTCTTTATAAAATAACTAGAACTAATAAGTAGATTTGACTAAGTGGTAAGACCCAAGTTCAATTCAGGAAACCTGTTGTGTTTCTGTATAGCAGGGATCACATGAGAATCTAAATTGAAAAAAAAGACAACTTACAGAATCCTAAGTATTATGAAATTCTTGGGGGTCATTCTAAAAAAAGAAGAGCAAGGCCTGTGTACTGAAAACTACACAATTTTGCTGAGCAAAATTAAGACCTAATAAATGGAGATATATATATTTTGTGCAATGGTTGGAAGACTCAATATTGTGGGATGCCTGTTCTTCCGAAATTGATTCAGCGTAGTTCTGAACAAAATCACAGCAAAGTGTTCGGGAAATTGATGTAAATGAAAATTTAGAGGATGTACAGTAACCAAAGTAGATTTGAAAGAGAACATAGTTGAAGGATTTACACTACCTGATATAAAGAGTTATTATCAAACTATAGTAACCAAGAGAGTTTGGCATGAAGATAGACAAGTAAATAGAGAACCCAGAAAGCAACCCCATATATACATGAACTACCGATTATCAATCCATGTGCAAAGGTAATTCAATGAGTTATGTAATGATCTGTGCCTAACTCAGAAGATATTTATGACCTTGATTTAAGCATAGATCAATACATATTACATCAAAAACATGATCACATTAAAATATTTATAAATTAGATTTTACCAAATGAAAAATCTGTGGTCTTTTAAAGATATCACTGAGAGAATAAAAGCCTGATCATGTTCCTTAATGGTAGAGTGCTTGCCTTGTGTGCATGAAAACTTGGGTTTTGTTCCCAGCACTGGAAAAAAAAAAAGTCAATTAATGAACTTGTGAAAAATTTGCAAATTATACATCAGATTAAGGATTTGTATCTAGAATATATAAAGAAATATTAAAAATCAATAATAAACACTCTACCCAGTTAGAAACAGGCACAGATTTGTACAAACACTTCGCCAAGGAAGATAGATGAATGGAAAATAAGTGCATAAAAATGTGTTCGACAACCTTAGTCATTACAAAAATGCAAATTAAAATCACCATGTGATACCACCACAATGATATCAAGCATTCCTGGTTAGAATGTAAATGGTATAACCACTTCAGAAAATAGTTTTATCAGTTTCTTAGAAGGCTAACTAGATGATTTCACTATTCCACTGCTAATTATTTGTCTAGCTATTGCTATATGAAAGCATATATTCATTCAAAAGCTTGTGCTCAAGAGTTCTTAGCATCATATTTGTAAACCTCAAACTGTCAACCCAAATGTCTATCAGAAGGCAGATGGAGAAATACATCAGATATTCGTACAAATGGAATACTTCTTGTTCATAAAAAAGTAATGGAATATTGATGTCATAATAATTGCATGCAGTATGAATGACCTTTAAAATATTTGTACTAAATGAACGAATTAGATAAAGAGTACATATATTATTATTTCACTTTTGTAAAATTCTAAATAATTCAAACTACTATGTTATGATGACAGGTGAATCAGTGGTTGTCTAGAGATGGAGAAGTGTGGACAGGCAACATGGAGCAGTTACAAAGTGGCAAGAGGATACTTTTGGGGGAGATGAATGTTCTTTATTTAGGTTTTAGTGATGATTTAATGGGTTTATAAATATGTAAAAATGTTGTACACTTGAATTATGTGCAGCTTATTGTATGACAGTTATTCCTCAATAAGAGCTCTTAAAAAGTGAATAATGAAATTTTCACTTTTTTTATGCAAGTCGATTTAGGTTTTCAGGTTAATGACCCTTATCATATGTTTTTATCTGCTCAAAAACAAACAAACAAACAAAGAAAATAAAAACAACACATGCTGGGCAGGATAGTGCACACTAAACCCAGAGACTCAAAGGCTGAGGCAGGAGGATGGCAAACTGGATGCCAATCTCAGCAATTTAGTGAAACCCTAAGTAACTTAGCAAGACAGCTTTTCAAAATAAAAAATAAAAAGGACTGGGGATGTGGCTTGGTGGTAAAGTGCCCCTCGATTCAATCCCCAGTACAATAATAATAATAATAATAATAATAAATGTGTTATCTGAATCTAACATCTATATAAAAGTTGATGGCTTCACACTGATGTGAAATAATTCCAGTGCTTAACTCCCTGAAAGAAATAATTTGTGTGTGGTGGGTGAAGTAGAAAGTCTTAGGGGAATGGAAACTGTAAGTCTCTCAAGAAGATATTAATATTATAATAAATATAATACAATCCGTTCTTCCCTAGAAAAATACAACACTCCTTTATGCTTTCTTGATCCACTCAAGTTTGATCTGTATTTAGTTGCAACTAGGAAAACACAATGAGGGCAATTTCCTGATTCTGTGTGCCCACTCTTTTGAGGACTTGAGAAAAACAATGACGCTGTTCATTGTCTACATATTCAATGTATGTTTCTCAAAGGATGGATAGCCAGGGCCCCAGGAAAGATGACTAGAAAAATCATAGTTCTCTTGATGAGTGAAAAATTAAATATATGGTGGACAAAGTGTCACAGCAGATAGAAACTGAAATTTTCTGCCTGAATATTTTTCTTTTTTGGGAGCTTTTGTCCTTATAAAATTAGTGCAAATTTTGTAGAAATATTATATTTTAGACTCACTTTCAATATTACACAAACCTTTTTCTAAACTCATTGTTATTTTTGTTTAAAACTGTAAGATCTAATTAATATACTTAGGCCACTACTTCTTGATTTATCAACACAAATATACAGTTTCTGTTACCTCAGCACCATGAGGGGAGTTAAATATTCTGTCCGTTATTATTGCTTTTTTCTCCACCTATACCTGTTGGTTGATTAGATTTTATCATCAAGTAGTTTTTCTAGGATTTGCTTATGAGTGCTTTCTTTTTGTGGAGAATTTTGAAATATATGAATTCCAAGTTGGATAGGTTTAATTTAGGGAATTTATATTTTTTTCTCTTCATATTTCAATGATTGGTATAATCCAGTCATTTCCTGATGTTTTATTCTATGCAGTCTGAATCTACACTGGTTTTTTTTTTTCCTCCTAAGTCATGTCTTTTTTCCCTGGGTGCCTGAAAAATGTTAACTTGATAATTATGTGTATCATTTGTTTGTTACACATGTCCTATTGAAAATGATGTCATCATTTTATCTAAAATGATAGTTTTCTTTTTTAAACTTACAGATTTTTTTCTATTATATTATTGAGTAGTTTTTCTGCTTCATATGTAGGTTCTCCACATCAAGTATATTAATTTTTTTATTAGACATATCTGATAATCTGCTCTATAATTGTTTTTGTATTTGTCAGTAATTCTTTTTTAGGTGTATCTGTATCACTTTTTCTAATTCATGTAATGGTTTTATACTTATGAGAGGTGTTTTCGTTTTATTTTCAGTTTGTTTCCTTAGCCTTAAAGTTTCTCTTTTATTTCACTTCTTTGTTTTTTTCACTGAGGTCTTACTGAGTCCTTTGTTATAAATGCATTTTCTTATGTAGTTCTTAGTAGGCACTTTTGTCATGTAAAAAAATCATGCATTTCCTATGTTTCCTGATGATGGTTTTCTACTTTATGGTGGAATAGTCTTATTTTCTAATCTGCTTCGTGCTTTAGGATAAAGCAAATTATAATGTTACATCGTTCCTATTTCAGTCCTTTTTGACTTCAGCTTGCTTTGAATAGGCAACCCTGTCCAAAGCTTTATTTGCATTAGTGAGGTGTAGTTGAATCTCCCCTTTTTCCATTCAAATATTGCCTAAGTATCATTTTCCTTCCTAGCTCCTGTTTGAGACCCAGCTTTTTCAGATACTTCATTTTCTGAATTCGCAAGAGGAATGACAGACCTCAACTCTGGTTTGGGAAACTTTGATGATAGTATCTGAACTGTGAACTTTCTGTATTTTGCATTCCTTATAGGAGGATCACTCCATATTGTCATGGAGATACTCCTGAATTTTGATAATTCCTTCCATTTCAAGTGCAATGGTAACAACTCTGTTGTCAGAAAATTGTGCCTGTTTTCTCTCCCACTTGCCCCATCATTCCCCAACATGAGTCCCTCTCCCCTGTTGTGGTTTTAAGGGACTTCAGCCCAGCTTCTAGCTCCGTGAGAATATTTTTTCCTTATGTTCCTTGTTTGTCATCTTCTCCTATTTAATGCTGGAGATAATTGACCCTCTGTGTTCATGATCATTCTGTCTTCGCTGTCTGACTTCCTCCATCTGGTAGAGATCACAATGGCTGGGACTTTCTGGGGTTTTGCTTCTGATGAGATGCTGTGTTGGTAGACAGGAACTTGCACTCCACAAGATTTTCCTGATTTCAATAGGATTAATGAGATTTCTTAGGATTCTGAGTAATTGCCCTCATTCCCTGTATAATTTGAGGGGCTGTGATACTACCTTCTGTTCATTCCTTGGCTACTGTTTTTAACTATTTTGAAGGTACTATGTTACCTTCTGCAGTTGCTGACAGTAAATTTTTTGTCATTTTTAGCTTTGAATTTGTTGTGTTGTTGCCCCTGTTGTTCATGTTAGCTGTGAGAATGGAAGATTCTGTGGTAAAGTTTCTATTCACTGTGTTCTTCAGGAAGTTGATATCACATTTGAAATTTTTGACTTCGTTGGAAATTTATCTATAAAGTCACACAGAAATCCAGGTGATGGTACTTCTAATAGAATATGATATCATTTGCGATTCTATAGCTGATATTTACAAATAAGATTATGGCAGTTTATTAAGTGCACATTATTGAACCAAGAAACACTAATTCTATGGGTACCCCATCTTCTGTGAATTAAAAACTATGTTTCCCATGACCATACTTAATGTCACGGTTTAATGCATGCAAACTTCTTCCATATGGGCAAAGCTGCATGTTTGTGAATATCTTCATCTGATTTAGAAATAGCATGCAAGGCACATTCCATCTTGAACAATATTTTATTCATCTTTAAAAAAAGAATTAAGTTCTGAATGTCACAATAGAGACTTCAATTAGAATTTAACAGATTACTGTGTTCTTGAGCAAGTCAACTTTTTTTTTATTATTATTGTATACAAATGGGATACATGTTGTTTCTCTATTTGTACATGGAGTCAAGGCATACCATTTGTGTAATCATACATTTACATAGGGCAATGATGTTTGATTCATTATTTTTTTCCCTTTCCCCCCATCCCTCCCACCCCTCTTTTCCCTCTATACAGTCCTTCTTTCCTTCATTCTTACCACACTCCTTATCCCTAACCCTAAACCTAACCCTAAACCTAATGCTAACACTTCCCACCCCCCAATATATGTCCTCATCCGCTTATCAGCAAGATCATTCATCCTTTAGTTTTTTGAGATTGGCTTATCTCACTTAGCATGATATTCTCCAATTTCATCCATTTGCCTGCAAATGCCATAATTTTATCATTCTTCATTGCGGAGTAATATTCCATTGTATATATATGCCACAGTTTCTTTATCCATTCATCAACTGATGGGCATCTAGGTTGGTTCCACAATCTGGCTATGGTGAATTGAGCAGCAATGAACATTGATGGGGCTGTATCTCTGTAGTATGCTGATTTTAAGTCCTTTGGGTATAGGCCAAGGAGTGGGATAGCTGGGTCAAATGGCGTTTCCATTCCAAGCTTTCTGAGGAATCTCCATACTGCTTTCCAGAGTGGCTTCACTAATTTGCAACCCCACCAGCAATGTATGAGTGTCCTTTTTCACCACATCCTCACCAACACCTATTGTTCCTTGTGTTCTTGATAATCGCCATTCTAATTGGGGTGAGATGAAATCTTAGGGTAGTTTTGATTTGCATTTCCCTTATTACTAGGGATGTTGAACATTTTTTCATATATCTGTTGATTGCTTGTACATCTTCTTCTGTGAAGTGTCTGTTCATTTCCTTAGCCCATTTGTTGATTGGATTATTTGTATTCTTGGTGTAGAATTTTTTGAGTTCTTTATAGATTCTGGAAATTAGCGCTCTATCTGAAGTATGGTTGGCAAAGATATTCTCCCACTCTGTAGGCTCTCTCTTCACATTGCTGATAGTTTCCTTTGCTGAGAGAAAACTTTTTAGTTTGAATCTATCCCAGTTGTTGATTCTTGCTTTTATTTCTTGTGCTATAGGAGTCCTGTCAAGGAAGTCTGATCCTAAGCCAACAAGTTGAAGATTTGGACCTACTTTTTCTTCTATAAGATGCAGGGTCTCTGGTCTGATTCCAAAGTCCTTGATCCATTTTGAGTTGAGTTTTGTGTAGGGTGAGAGATAGGGGTTTAATTTCATTCTGTTGCATATGGTTTTCCAGTTTTCCCAGCACCATTTGTTGAAGAGGCTATCTTTCCTCCATTGCATATTTTTGGAACCTTTGTCTAGTATGAGAAAATTGTATTTATTTGGGTTTGTGTCCATGTCCTCTATTCTGTACCATTGATCTACCTGTCTATTTTGGTACCAATACCATGCCATTTTTTTTACTATTGCTTTGTAGTAGAGTTGAAGATCTGGTATTGCAATACCCCCTGCTTCGTTCTTGCTACTTAGGATTGCTTTAGCTATTCTAGGTTTTTTATTCTTCCAGATGAATTTCATAATTGCTTGCTCTATTTCTGCAAGGTACATCATTGGGATTTTAATTGGAATTGCATTGAATCTGTATACCACTTTAGGTAGTATGGCCATTTTGACAATATTAATTCTGCCTATCCAGGAACATGGGAGATCTTTCCATCTTCTAAGGTTTTCTTGAATTTCTTTCTTTAGTGTTCTGTAGTTCTCATTGTAGAGGTCTTTCACCTCTTTTGTGAGATTGATTCCCAAGTATTTTATTTTTTTCGATGCTATTGTGAATGGGGTAGTTTTCCTAATTTCTCTTTCTGAGGATTCATCACTTATGTACAAAAATGCATTGGATTTATGAGCATTGATCTTGTAACCTGCTACTTTACTGAATTCACTTATGAGTTCTAAAAGTTTTCTGGTGGAATTTCCAGGTTCCTCTAAATATATAATCATGTCATCAGCGAACAGCGATAGTTTGAGTTCTTCTTTTCCAATTCGTATCCCTTTAATTTCTTTGGTTTGTCTAATTGCTCTGGCTAGAGTCTCAAGGACTATGTTGAATAGAAGTGGTGAAAGAGGGCATCCCTGCCTTGTTCCAGTTTTTAGGGGGAACGCTTTCAGTTTTTCACCATTTAGAATGATATTGGCCATGGGCTTAGCGTAGATTGCCTTTATAATGTTAAGGAATGTTCCCACTACCCCAATTTTTTCTAGTGTTTTGAGCATGAAGGGGTGCTATATTTTATCGAATGCTTTTTCTGCATCTATTGAAATAATCATGTGATTCTTAACTTTAAGTCTGTTGATATGGTGAATGACATTTATTGATTTCCGAATGTTGAACCAACCTTGCATTCCTGGGATAAAACCCACTTGATCGTGGTGCACTATCTTTTTAATATATATTTGTATGCGATTTGCTAAAATTTTGTTGAGAATTTTTGCATCGATGTTCATTAAGGATATTGGTCTGAAATGTTCTTTCCTCGATGTGTCTCTGTCTGGTTTAGGTATCAGGGTGATATTGGCTTCATAGAACAAGTTTGGGAGGGTTCCCTCCTCTTGTATTTCATGAAATACTTTGAGGAGTATTGGAATGACCTCTTCTTTAAAGGTTTTGTAGAAATCAGCAGAGAACCCATCTGGTCCCAGACTTTTCTTTGTTGGTAGGCTTTTGATGACCTCTTCTATTTCATTGCTTGAAATTGGTTTATTTAAGTTGTGTATGTCCTCCCTGTTCAGTTTAGGTAATTCATATGTCTCTAGAAATTTGTTGATGTCTTTGAGATTTTCTGTTTTGTTGGAGTATAGATTTTCAAAATAGCTTCTAATTATGTTTTGTATTTCACTCGTGTCTGTTGTGATGTTTCCTTGTTCTTTCCAAATTTTAGTAATTTGAGTTTTCTCCCTCTTTCTCTTTGTTAGTGTGGCTAAGGGTTTATCAATTTTGTTTATTTTTTCAAAGAACCAACTGCTTATTTTGTTAATTTTTCCAATTGTTTCTTTTGTTTCAATTTCGTTGATTTCGGCTCTGATTTTAGCTATTTCCTGTCTTCTACTACTTTTGGTATTAGTCTGCTCTTCTTTTTCTAGGGATTTGAGCTGTAGTGTTAAGTTGTTTATTTGTTGATTTCTACTTCTTTTGTTGAATGCGCCCCATGAAATAAATCTTCCTCTAAGTACTGCTTTCATAGTGTCCCAGAGATTTTGATATGATGTGTCTTTGTTCTCGTTTACTTCTAAGAATTTTTTTATTTCCCTCCTGATGTCTTCTGTTATCCATTCATCATATAATAGTGTATTATTTAATCTCCAGGTATTGGAGAAGTTTCTGTTTTTTATTCTGTCATTTATTTCTAATTTCAATCCATTATGATCTGATAGAGTACAAGGTAGTATCTCTATCTTCTTGTATTTGCTAACAGTAGCTTTGTGGCATAAAATATGGTCTATTTTAGAGAAGGATCCATGTGCTGCTGAGAAGAAAGTGTATTCGTTCTTTGTTGGATGGTATATTCTATATATGTCCATTAAGTCTAAATTGTTGATTGTGTTATTGAGATCTATGGTTTCTTTATTCAATTTTTGTTTGGACGATCTATCCAGTGGTGAGAGAGGTGTGTTAAAATCGCCTAGTATTATTGTGTTGTGGTCTATTTGATTTCTGGAATTGAGAAGGATTTGTTTGATGTACATGGATGAGCCACTGTTTGGGGCATAGATATTTATGATTGTTATGTCTTGCTGATTTATGGTTCCCTTAAGCAGCATGTAATGTCCTTCTTTATCCCTTCTGACTAGTTTTGGTTTGAAGTCCACATTATCTGAAATGAGGATGGATACTCCAGCTTTTTTGCTGTGTCCGTGTGCATGGTATGTTTTTCCCCATCCTTTCACCTTTAGTCTATGGGTATCTCTTTCTATAAGATGAGTCTCTTGCAGGCAGCATATTGTTGGATTTTTCTTTTTAATCCAATCTGCCAGTCTATGTCTTTTGATTGATGAGTTCAGGCCATTAACATTCAGGGTTATTATTGTGATATGATTTGTATTCCCAGTCATTTGACTCATATTTGTTTTTTGACATGATTTGGTTTCTCCTTTATTTGGCTATTCCTTTAGGCTAGCGCCTCCTGTTGCTGATTTGCATCGTAGTTTTTCATCTATTCTATATATGTCCGTTAAGTCTAAATTGTTGATTGTGTTATTGAGATCTATGGTTTCTTTATTCAATTTTTGTTTGGACGATCTATCCAGTGGTCAGAGAGGTGTGTTAAAATCGCCTAGTATTATTGTGTTGTGGTCTATTTGATTTCTGGAATTGAGAAGGATTTGTTTGATGTACATGGATGAGCCACTGTTTGGGCCATAAGATTCTTGGTTGGCATCCGTTTTCTTTCAGGGCTTGGTATATGTTGTTCCAGGCCCTTCTAGCTTTTAGGGTCTGGATTGAAAAATCTGCTGATATTCTTATTGGTTTCCCTCTGAATGTAATTTGATTCTTTTCTCTCGCGGCCTTTAAAATTCTGTCTTTATTTTGTATATTAGGTATCTTCATAATAATGTGCCTTGGTGTGGGTCTGTTGTAATTTTGTATATTTGGAGTTCTATAAGCCTCTTGTACTTGGTTTTCCATTTCATTCTTCAGATTTGGGAAATTTCTGATATTATTTCATTGAATAGATTGTTCATTCCTTTGGTTTGTTTCTCTAAGCCTTCCTCAATCCCAATAATTCTCAAATTTGGCCTTTTCATGATATCCCATAATTCTTGTAGATTCTGTTCATGATTTCTTACCATCTTCTCTGTTTGGCCAACTTTGTTTTCAAGATTAAATATTTTGTCTTCAGTGTCTGAGGTTCTGTCTTCCAGGTGTTCTACCCTATTGGTTATGCTTTCTATGGAGTTTTTAACTTGGTTTATTGTTTCCTTCATTTCAAGTATTTCAGTTTGTTTTTTTTTCAGTATCTCTAACTCTTTATTGAAATGATCTCTTGCTTCCCGTATTTGGTCTTTTAACTGTTGATTGGGGCGATCATTTATTGCCTGCATTTGCTCTTTCATCTCCTCCTTCAATGCCTGCATTTGCTCTTTCATCTCCTCATTTGCTTCTCTGATTGTTTTAATTATGTACATTCTGAACTCCCTTTCTGACATTTCTTCTGCTGTGCTGTCATTGGGTTTTATTGATGTAGTATCTAGGTTTGTTTAGGACATTTTCTTCCCTTGGTTTCTAATATTGGTCAGATGTCAGTGGGAATCTGAGATATTGCAGATTTCCTCTATTGGCTTATAGTGTCCCGGTAGACTTCCAGTGTATCACCTCCCAGCCTTCAGTAGCCTGAAGTCTTGGAGGAACTTGATAATGCAGTGCTTCCGAAGAAAGCTGCCCCTAGCCCCTACTGGTTCCAGGGCTTGGAGCTGGCTCTGTGTGGAAAGGCTCTCACTGGGGGCCTGCACCGTGCAGCTGGCCGTGTGGGGGGAGCTCACCGCCGGAGTGTGGAAGGCTACCTTGGGAAGACTCTAGCTGCCCTACCCTGCTATGATAAGCCACCCCTATCTGTGCCTGGCGCCCAGGCCAAGTTTCGCCCAGTGGGGGAGACTCACCCCGTGACTCTATTTTTGTCCAAGTCTCTCGATGACTCCCCTTCGTGAGTCCTGGGATCTGGAGCGACTGGAGATGCAGTCACCCTCTAGGTCGCCATCTTGGATCGCCCCGTGGAAAGAGCCTGCGGCCCGAGTGGGCAGAGCCGCCTGAAGAAGTCTCTGGCTGCCCTGCCCTGATCCCAGAGTCTGCTTGCGGATCGAAGCTCTCCGTTGGCTCGGGGACTTGTGGCTGTCTCTATGTAGAAAAGCTCTCACTGGGCGGTCTGTTCTGAGAAGCCAGCCTTGAAAGGTACCTCCCACCACAGGGGTCCAGGCTGCTTGGGGAGGTCGCTGGCTGCCCTGTCCTGGTCTCTGAAGCCTCTTGCGGGCCAGAGTATGCCGCGCTGGCTCCGGGACTTGGAGCTTGTTCTGATCAGAAAGGCTCTCAGTAGGGGGCCTGCTCCAGAACCTGGAGAAGCTGGCTGTGTGGGAGGGGCCCAGCGCCGGAGTGCGCAGGACTGCCTGTGGAAGACTCTAGCTGCCCTGCCCGGCTCCGATAAGCCACCTCTATCTGGGCCTGCCACCCGGGCCGAGCTTTACCCAGTGGGCAGACTCACCCGTGGCTCTATTTTGGTCCGAGTCTCTCAATGCCTCCCCTTCTTAACTCCTGGGTTCTGGAGCGACTGGGGATGCAGTCCCCCTCTAGTCCGCCATCTTCGCAAGTCAACTTTTAAATAATTTCTTGCTTGAAAAATAAGGCACTTGGGCTCCATCTTTATTGGTCATAAGAATCACATGGGTATTTCTTTCTATCTTTCTTTCTTTTGGGTTAATAAAAATTATTGATTTCTATCTCTGAGTCCTAGAAATTCAAATCTAGTGCTCAGCTTGCTTGGAAAATCACCAGGGAACTTTTAAAAATCCCGATGCTTAGGCTATATTCCAGATCAATCATATAAGAATTTCTGGAGCACTGGGAACACCCAATCTGCCCTTTTTAAAGTCTTCAAAGTAATTCCATTGTAAAGTGAAGTTTGTGAAATACTGGTCTAACATGAGGTCCTCCCAAAATATCCCAGGATGTTCTTATAATTAGGCAAGTTTAAGAAATAATTTATTAAAATATCTCCAAGACTTTATCCAAGAATCAGTTTTCTCTTTGGAGTCCAAAATGGAGATGCTCTGGATAAAATTTACTCCTGGATTATCTTGAGTAGATTTATAATAGCTTAAAATTCTGCTATTAGAATAAACTTTTGCTTCCCTCTGATATGACAAAGTTGGATTTGGAAATAGTCTCCTTTGTCTTGAAGTTTTCTCCCTATCTCCTACTTTTGAATTTTAATGACCTCAGTCAGAAGTGCATACTTCCTGCAGGGGGCAAAATTGAGTCAACAATGTTTATCATATCTTCCAATTCTGACTTGGTTACTATGTGGTGATAAAATAAGACATCATCCAAATGTGCTTTACAAATCATATGTAGAAAGTGGAAAAAATTATCTAGTTTTTAAAAAGGAAAATCCTGCTTGTTTGAAGCAAATTTACAACATCATATCTTCCAAAAGTTAAACCCCATATCTTTATTCAATAATCTCATTATAGATTTGTAGAGCAGTGTAACATTGTAGCATGTAGATTGCAGTAAGATAACCCAGGGTTGGGTTCAATCTTTTTATTTTGAGACAGGATCTCACTAAGTTGCTGAGGGCCTCGATAAATTGCTGAGGCTGACTTTAAAACTTCAGTCCTCCTGCCTCAGCCTCTGGAGCTGCTGGGATTACAGACATATGCCACCATGTCTGGCCATAGTTTCTCTTTTTTAGGATGATTATTGGTATCACTATTTATTTCTCATTACATAATTATGTATTTCTTGTTTTTGACTTTGGAAAATTAAATAAGTGTCATTTGAGTGGAGGCAGAAGATCTCGATCTTTCCTATAGTTGGGTCAGGTAAAAGAGATGGTGTCTGCAGAATTGTTGGATAACAGGACAGTTTGGAGGGCACATCTGGTGCTGGGGAACACCAAGCATCATTTTTCAGACACATAGCATTTGAGGAAACATCCTAGAGCCAGAACCAGGTAAGACAGAACAGCTGAGTTCACAGTGCTGAAAGAGTAAGGGCAGTACTTGGGGGAAACCCAGCAGAAAGTCTTCTCTTCCTTAGTTAAAACTGCAACTCTTTAAGATATTTGAGGGATTGTTTACTTCTTTTTCTATTAGGAATGATGAAGAGAATATATAGGATTTGATACCAGCCCTAAGCAGACTTTCCAGTAACTTTCAGGTCCCTGCACGGTATGCAGGAATCCCTCTGATGGAGTCTGTTCCATATTGGTTTGAGTTCATGAGGTGACTCTTCCCAGAGTCCCGGAGGGAGGCAAATGTGCCCTATCCTCTGCACCCACCCTAAGGTGTCTGTGCCAGGACTCTCCTGCTTCCTCTCACTTCCCACAGTACCCCTCAACACAGAGGGCCAGGCAGGCTGTCCCCTCCCTCCCTTCTCTCTCTCTCTCTTTCTCCCTCTCCCTCTCCCTTTCCTTTTCTTCTTTTCCTCTTCTTAGTGCCAGATTGGTGCCAGAGAAGGAAAGATCAGTCTAGGGATAAGGGGTTCTAATTTGGAAGTTATTTCACAATGTATTCTATAACATTTATAAAGAATTTGGTGCCTTTCATGATACCAATACCTAATAAATGATTTGTCATTTAATTACTAAAATTATGAAGCAGATTTATCCCATCATTCAATTAAATACTATTTGGAAATTGTCTGTGAATTACTTTAAAAGTCACACTGCAAAGAATTTTGAAATATAGCTCCGACCCTCTCTTTGGCCCAAAGACACCTCTCTGAACTAAAAGAATTTTTTTTTTTTTTTTGGACACTTTCCTGTCAGAAATTTATCATAATGAACAGAAACTGAAATGACTGCATTACAATTCACCCCTGCCCAGCAACAGCAGTGCCCTTTTGGTTTTATCAATTTGTTTTGGATGGGTTACTCTGCACTGTTTTCTGTTAGAATGACACTAAAGTAAAACCTTCAACATCATACTTACCTAAGTGCTATGTAGAAGTGCAGAGCGGACTGTTTGCCCCTGCCACTTTGTTCCTCATTCATTTGGAATTAAGTTTATGGAGATTACCAGACCAGTTCTAAGACACTGCACTCGCTGTTCATAGTGTTCCAAGAAAATGTGGTCCACAAATTTCTGAGGATCTGGATTCTTGAGTGCACTCATCCATGGTCCTCATTATCATATGTAAAGTCATCTGTGGTGCACATATGTCGCATGTGGAGTACCAGTGCTTGGCATTCCAGGTGTTGACGAGTCATTAAGCATCTCTGGAACTCCTGAGCGTCCAGCTGACAATCAGCATACCTTAGAGCAAGAGTCCTCCTTCCCCACTCACTCCCATTTGTTGAAGACATTTAGGAAAGAATATTCCATGGCCTTAAGTGATTATTTAATTTGTGCTTTTTCTGCTTCTTTCTTTCAGTGGCTGTCTTCTCATTTATTTACGTTTAAATTTTTTTTACCAGTGATTTGTACAGTTCAAAAAATAAATATTTTACTTCTTTTATCAAAGTTATTCCTAAGTGTTTTACTCTTTTTGATGCTGTGGTAAATGGAATTGTTTTATGAATTTCATTTTTAGTCCTTCATTACTAGGGTATAGACATATATCATGTAACCTTGCAGAACTTGTTAATTAGTTCAAATAGGTTTTTATTGGATAATACAGGGATATCTATCTATGCATAGAAAATCAGGTCATCTACCTAGTTTTATTTCTTTAATTCTAGTATGATTGTCTTTTATTTCCTTTTCTTGCTTAAATCCCCTACCTAAAGCCGCCAGGATAATGTTAAATAAAAGTGACCAGAGAAGATATGTTCTCTTATTCCTGATATTAGGGAGAAAGGATGCAGTCTTTCACCATTACATATGATATTTTATGTGTGATTATTTTTTGTAAATGTCCTTTATCAAGTTGAAGAAATTCCCTTCTATTCCTAAAGTATTTTTACCATGAAAGGTGTTGGATTTTGTTAAATGCTTTTCTTTGCCTATTGAGATGGTCATATTATTTTCTGTCTGTTATTCTATTGATAGGGTGTATTATTGTGATTGATTTCCATATGCTGGGCCAGTCTTGGATTCCTTACATTAATTCCATTTGGTCATGACATATAATCTTTTGTAAATGTTACTGGATTTGGTTTGTCATATTTTGTTGAGAATTTTTACATATATATTTACAAGAAATGTCCATCTGTAGTTTTCTTGTAATATCTTTGTCTACTATCGACATTAGTGTAACTGAGGTCTCAGAAAAGAAATGTTTCTTACTCATATAATTTTTAAAAAGTTTGTGGAAAATTGGTATTGATTCTTATTTAAATGTTTGGTAAAATTACCAAGGAAGCCATCTTGGCTTGGGTTTGTCTTTGTGGGTAGTAGTTTTGGATTCTTAAATTAATATCTTTACTTACTTCCATCTGGTTTTCTAATTATTATAGAGTCACTTTGGTTAGTTTGAATCTTTTTAGAGTTTGACCTTTTCCTCTAACTTATTGCTGTGCTGTTGTTCATGTTCATAGTTACTTATGATCATTTTTATTTCAGTAAAATCAGTAATTATGTCCCCTCTTTCACTTCTGATGTTGGCAATTTGAGCATTCTCTGTATCTTGGTCAGTTTACCTAAAGTTTTGCCAGTTTTATCTGTCAAAGAACAAAATTTGGTTTCATTGCCTTTTCTTATTTCTATTCATAGATTCGTTATTTTTAATTTCTGCTCCAATCTTTATTTTCTTCTTTCTACTTGCTTTGGGTTTAGCGCTCTCTCTCTCTCTCTCTCTCTCTCTCTCTCTCTCTCTCTCTCTCTCTCTCTCTCTGTATATATTTGTGTCTTAAGATCTTCTGTCCTCAGATTTTCTGGTAAGTCAACTGCTAACCATATTGGGATTCTTTTGTCTGTGAGGAATTATTTTCTTCTCTCTGCTCTAAAGGTTCTCGCTTGTTTTTTGACATTCTTACTAGGATATGTCTATGCTTGGATCTCTTTACATTTATACTGCTTGGAGTTTGTTGAACTTCTTGGAGGTATAGATTAATAATGTGCTTCATCAAGTTAGTTTGGAAAGTTTTCTGCTGTTATTTCTTTGAGTATGTTTTTCTGCTCTCTTCCCTCCTTTCCTTCATGTACTTCCAGTATACATATTTTGGTGTACTTAATGACAGCCCACATTTCTCTGATACTTTGTTCATTTTTACTCATTTTTTCCTTACTTTTTTGCTCTGCTCCCCGAATGTCATAATCTCTATTAATCTATCACAGAGAAGTTCAATGATTCTCTTTTTTGCCAAATCTACTTAGTCCCTTTTAGTGAACTTTTTTGTTATTGCATTTTGTAACTCCAGAATTTCCACTTAGTTTTCTTTTTATATTTTCTGTATAATTATTGATAGTATCCTCACTCTGAGGAAACATTGTCACATACTTGCTTTTTCAGCAGATTTCCTTTAGTTTGGAACATATTCACGAGGCTGCTGTGAAGTCTGTGTCTGTCAAAGGGAAATGAAAAGAAGGGAGGGAGAATGGGAATAAGAAAGATAGCAGAATGAATCAGATATTACTTTCCTGTGTGCATATACGATTACAAGACCAATGTAATTCTACATCATGTGCAACCAGAAGAATGAGAATTTCTACTCCTTGTATATATAATAAGTCAAAATACATTCCATTGTCATATATAACTAATAAGAACAACTGCAACAAAAAAGTCTGTGTCTGTTAAATCTGGTACTCTGGGTTGCCACACAGGCCGTTTCTGTTGCTTGCTTTTTCTCCCGTGTGCTGTGGTCACACTTTCCTTTTTCTTCACGTGTCTTTTCACAGCAGCCATTGTGCGAGCTATGTATTATGGGTGCTGGGTAAGCACTCGGCAGGCATCACGCCTCTTAAACTCCACAACTCCTCTACTGCTCATTGTCCACACTTAGGATCTAAGGTCAGAGACACATGGGCTAGAATCACTCAAGAAGGGTCTTCTATAACTGGGAAGCAATGAGGAAGAAGAATGAGAGGAAGCCATAAAAGTACTTTTTGAGGAGAAAGCAAACAGAATGAACTTTATACAGTAACATTGTTTTCACTAAATGCAGTATTTGAATCTGAGCATTTCTGACTTAGTGAGATGGAGGGAAAACATAACTGTTATTTAGGCATGAATCTGAATATCTTTTGATTCTAGGAGAAGAGAAGCTGTTTGAATTGTAGTATAATAAATTGAAGAGAACATGTAGGTCATCAATCAAAATCACAAAAATGACTATTAGGGAGAGTTGTGAAAGAGAAAATAGTTCAAAAAAGTATCTTTTAAAAACCTCTCATTAATTTCCTTTATATAATATAAATATTTAAATTTTCTTGGTTCTGGTTAAAAAATGCATGTGACTGGTTTTTCCCTTTTAAATTTGGTGGTATTTTCCCTTTGTTCATGAGGGTGGGCTTTTTCTTAGTCACTGTGCTTGCTTTTGTTGTTATACTTTTCTCCTATGCTTTACATTAGAGAATGCCCTCTTGCGATTTTGGAACAGTTATGGAAGAAATAAACTTAATGTTATTAAAGAGTAAGAAAGATTGTCTATCCAGTAAATGATAGCATTGTGCCAAAGCCATCAGGCTTCTGGCTTGTACTGGGCTGTGGTAGCATTAATGACGGGGTAGTCCTGGCGGTCTTTGGTTGCTCTAGTTCCTGTGCAGATGAAATGCAATTACTCCCTATGCTCTGTAACCACCCCATCCTGCAAGGAAACATGCCAGCAGTGCTTTTGCCAATAACCTGCTTTAGTTCTCAGTAAATTGTGGAATCTCAAGGTCTCTCACTGTCTGGAGAATGGTTTGCAGGGTTCTAAGAACTCTTGATTGCATTGCAGAAAAATTAAATGTTTTATCAAGAAAATTTCAGTTACACTTTGGAAAGTAAATGACTAACTGTCCTTTTCAAAGGTTATTCAAAGTTTTAAAGGACAGTTTTAAAACTTGTACAGTTTGTTTGTACTCTATCTTGATTCATAAAAGAAGTTTATGACTCTGAAAAATTTTTTTCCTTGTGTTTTCAAGATCCGTAATACAAAATTATCTTTGCTCACCTCGTGTTTTCATTTTCTCTGAACCTGAGGTGTTAGCATCATAGGCGTTTGAAGAAATTACATGTGATGAAGATTTTTATGAGATTTGGCTCAGATAACAATTGTGAAATCAGATCAGAACAAACTCAGGAACCTTCTGTACTTGAAAGAAAAAAATGCATTTCAAGATTTTTGCATCACTGGTGGTTAAGAAATTAATGAGTAGCCTGTGTAGTGTTCATAGAAACCACTAATCAGTAAAGTAGAAATTTTGCTATTTATTGTCCATGTATTTATTACCACTAGCAAAAATAAAGTTTGATTTATTTTGCACTTATTTTCAGCATTTATTAAGAATTTATTGAACTTGATGTGTGCTAGACACAGTGCTATTCTCAATATTTTCCTCATTCAAAAATTAAAAATTTTAAAATAATCATATACCTGGATATCAGTGAGTGCATTGAGATACGAAGTGTATGCGCTGGGAACACAGACCCATGTGATCACACATGCATAATTATTTGTACTTGATGTTACATGTGGACGTTAACATTGATGTTTCAACTTCCTGGCACCCTGCAGTCTTCACTTAAGAGGAAAAGTTGTGGAATTTTCAGAGACAGATTGGAGACTATTATTATTATCTTGATTCATTTTACACCATTTCCTCCTGTGTCCACTGAGCATAATTTTACCTTCCTCACCATTAGAGTAAATAAGTTATTTTTTCACAAAGCAGATAGAACAGTGCCCAATATATGTAAGTACTTTGTAATTGTTTGTTAATATTTTGCTCTTAAAAAGTAAAATAATTTTTCTCTTTTATATTTTTGTTATTCTTTCTTCACAAATTTATGACATATATATAATCATATTAACCAGAAAACCAGAGTTTTTAACTTTATTAAGATACAACCATGCATTGCTTGAATATGTAAGAATTTCTAAATAAAATAGAAAGAAAATAATGTCTTAAATGAAAGGACATGAAAATACAACACTAAAAGCACATAACAGAAGAAAACTCACAACCAGTCCATGGCTGATATATGTTCATTGGCAAAGGTGTGGCTGCTGACAAGGACTCGTAGTATATAGCAAGCTTCTACACCCTGATGGCTGGGCCAGAAAATTTAGGGCTTCAGTGAATGCCAGCTTAAAACTCATTTCTGTAAAAAATTCTTGAGTCTGGACTTACTGAAGCATGAACTCCTAAGGTTTTATCTTGGCAACAAAAGAAATGTGGGCAGTGAAATAGTTGTAAATGTGACTGAAACATTTACTAAATCACCAGCAAGACGGTAAGGATCCTCACTTAGTATATCCATTCTTTACAACTTCAATAAAATATCATTTGTACAATTCCTGTTTTGTTTTGTTTTTTTAATGTTAGGTAACTTAAAGTCTACACTCTTTGCATGAACTGAGTTTATCTAAAATTAATTTTTATGATACATCAAGAAATGTTCTCTAACAGTGTTTTTTAAATTGAAGTGGTTATATCCCTGGTGTGAAAACCCATAATTTATGTCATATGGATGTTCAAATTTGAGAAACGTTTACATGCGTTGTGTGAAGTTATTGTTCATTTTTACACTTTGTTGTCATTGGAATTTCTTTGCCTAACTATATTTGACTATGTGTAAAAATTTATAAGGCATCTAACATAAAATTAAAGTGAAGCATTCATTCATTTGGCAAATATTTACTAAGAATCTGTCATCTGCTAGTTACTGTGCTAGATATTAGAGAAACCACTGTAACCAAGACATTTACAGTACTTGCTGTATGGTACTTGCAGTACATTTGGAGAAATTTAAAATAAGCTCATTTAAAACTTTTTACTCTGATAAGTGCTCTGAAAGAAAAAAAGGGTTTCTGAGATAGTGACTTAAAGGTATTTCAAATGAGTGTATAGGGAATTCTATTCTGAAGATTCTGTTTAATCTAAAATTTTGTATTAGTCAGCATGGTTTGAGTTACACTGCTGTAACAACCAGCCACAAAATCTCTATGGTTCGTTCATTACTAACAAAGGTTAATAGCAGTTTATCTTATGTAAGAAATATCCAAAATGCATTGGAAAGGGAACATTGGACATCATAAGTTACTCAGGGACTTGGAAGAAAGAAAACTCAATTTCAGCAGGTGCCTCCGTGGCTCATGAAGCCAAGAAGCAGGATGTGGTGAAAGACACTGGCCCTTAGAGGCTGGCATGACTCTTTATGTTTTTATATTATTATTTTTTGTGTGTGTACCTGAAGAGAGACAAGTAGGATACTGATGGGTAGCACTAGCAACTTATGCAAGCCTAAAGAATAAGAAGGAACTAGCTATCTTAGGAGTTGGAGTCATCGAATTCTTCTTAAACTGCCCGGGAAAGGGCTGTGAGTTAGGAAAGAGGTGACTCTGTTTTAAAGCTGTGAAAAAACAATAATGGAGCTGGAATGTTGTGAACAGTAATTTTTTACATGATTAATTATTGGTTAGGTGAATAATTATGAATATTTTTCTATCAGTCTTTCATTAAAATATTAATGTGACAGAGTGACCAACATAGAAATATTTTTCTAATTTTTTTATCATTCACCTTAATTTTTTATTAGTTGTCAATGGGAATATCTTTAGATTATGAAAGTTTTTTTCATATTGTATTTCATATATGGATTTGTGGTAGTGTGGAATAAGTTATGGTATACTACTTTTTAGAGGGTTTTTTTTTTTAAATGTTAAGTCTACTGGGTTTATAAAAACAACAGTGTTTTGTTTCTTCTGTGACTTTTTGTAATATCTTCTAGAAGAGAAAGATTAAAATTATGTGGTTAGAGAATATAGGGCAGACACATCAATATTTATACCAGCTCAATTCACAATAGCTAAGGTATGGCACCAACCTAAGTGTCCTTCAGTGCATGAATGGATAAAGAAATTGTGGTATATGTACACAATGGACTATTACTCAGCCATAAAAAGAATAGCATAACTTTTACTGGTAAATGGATGGATCTGGAGACTATCATGCTAATTGAATTAAGCTAATCCCCCAAAACCAAAGGTCAAATGTTCTCTCTAATATGCAATGCTAACAGACAGCAAGGGGTTACGGGAGGGAAGAATAGAAGTTCAGCAGATTAAACAAAGGGGAATGAAGGGAAGGGAGGGAGAATGGAAATAGTAAAGACAGTAGAATGAATTGAACATAACTTTCCTATGTTCATATATGAACATACAACCAGTGTAACTCCACATCATGTACAATCACAAGAATGGGAAGTTATGCTCCATGTATGTATAATATGTCAAAATACACTCTGTTGTCATGTATATTTAAAAAGAATATAGAGCAGATAACATAACATTAACACATCATGTTCTTTTTTTTTTTTTTTTTTTTTTTTTTGATGTGTGTGTGTGTGTGTGGTACCAGGGATTGAACCCAGGGACACTTAAACACTGAGCCACATCCCCATCCCCTTTTTAATTTTCACTGAGACAGGATCTTGCTAAGTTAAATTTCTTAAACTGATCTTGAACTTGTGATCCTCCTGCCTCAGCCTCCTGAGCCACTGGGATTACAGGCATGCATCGCCATACCTGACTCAAGTTCCTTTTGTATATGGACATGAGTGAGATATGTCTGATCTCTTGCAGTTAAACTCTGAGAAATGCCTCCAAATAAATCCCAAACTTAAATGATAAGCTTGATTTGGTCCTGGAAAATAAGGCTGAATTCTCCCCAATCAGTTTAAGAAAGGTTTTGTTCTTGATTAAGAAAGTAGTCTTAAGGATAATGCTTTAGGATAATTTTTAAAATCTGGCATACAGCAAAGGACATTTCAAGAAATCTTTCATGAGCACCCCACCCAAATGAGAGCTGACTTTAAAAAAGAAAGTTTCTGATCACCTCTGGTCTTCTTTCTCCTTTTAGAAGGAATAAAACTTTCCAGATAAAATAGAAATCCTCACACTCCTTTCATTCCTCCTTTCCCCTCCTTTACCAGAAGTAGCCACTATTAAGAATTTGTAGTGTATTTAATTTGCTCCATTTTCGTTTGTGCAGTGTTGGCTGTCCACCCCAGGGCCTCACGCATACTAGGCAGCACTCATATGCTGGACTGTAGCCCCAGCCCCTCAATGTTAAGACAGAAAGAGACATTAAAAAAAAGAAGATGAGTGAGAATAAATGTACTCAAGTATGAATAATACAACAGTGTGGAAAAAAAAGAAAAAATAAAAATTTTAAAAGTTGAATGGACTTCTACACTAAACAATTGCTTTTTTCTGTTGTCCTTGCCCTTTGCCCATTCCATATGGAATCCCATTTCTGGAAGTATGTTAGACAGCCCAATCAATCATAAGCTTCCATCACATATGTGGTGGAAAATGTTACATCATAGCTCTCAAGTCAGACATGATTGCAGAATTGAAATGCTGTTAAGTAGCCTGTACTGGCAACCAGATTTGTCTACTCTATAAAAGAAGATTATGTTTTTGAAAAGAATTACTACATACTTTAAAATTTTTCCAGCTATTATCACTTAAAATGTTTTAAGAACCATCAGTTCGTATGAAATATTAAAGTTCCCTGACATTTCCCCCCAAGACAACCCTTTTTTTTAATGTTTGGGGTACATTTATGGATTCAACATTATTACATTTTATGTGTCCCAGACTTACCTGTCCTGAATATTTCATTAAAGGTTCAACATAGACTTAGTGAAAATTCGGAATTTGAAAATGGGCAGACTGTAAGCTTTCTTGAGTCTGCTACCCCAAATGTAACAGATTACTTTCGGACTGTGAACCTGTTCCAAGATAAGTGAGAAAGTCAGCCAACCTCAGGTGGTTTTCCAAAGGGCTGTCTCTCCTTTTCAGCTAGTATGCATTCTCTCTCTGACTTTTTGGATGTCACCTTTCATGAAGTACTTTTTATTCGTAACCCGAAATCAGTATAGCTCATCTAATTCTTTGTTCTTATCTTTTGGAAATGTGATAGCTGGTCTCATCATGGCAAGTTAGTTTGAAGGGGATAAGGACAATGTTTCACCTTATAATTATTACAAAGAATCTTAACTCAAGCAAGGATGCATACCATTGTAAGGGTTAAGCCTCATTTCAACACCTTAATGTAGCAGGTGGCAAGAGGATGATTAAAAAATTGAGACTGTAGTATAGAAAACTATTCATATATCAGTGCTGTAAAATTTTAATCTAAACTTAGACACACATGCAAACAGTAATTCCTGCCCAAGTACTTATTCCCTACTTGCAAAGCATGCAAACAGAAAAAAATATATACAGTCCTTAAGTTATAACTAACATTTAAAACTTTAAAAAATATCCATTGTGAGTAGGGTACTCCCTGCTTCAGTTAGGGGACTGTGTTGCCAAGCAAGCAGAAACCAAAGCTGGCTCATTGAATTAAAAATAATAACAAAAGGAATGCAATGGAAAGGTAATGAGTAGATTGTAGACTCTATAAGCAGTCTACAGACAGACAAACTTTCAGAATAGGTGAGAGACGCTGCCAACAGAAATTATGCTGAAGTTCCTGCTGGTTAGTTCCCTGTTCATCCTTTGCTACCTCCATTGTCTTTGCTGCTGGGGAAAATTGCCAGTGTGTGTCTTTGTATGAATTCCTCCCACTGAGACTCACACAATGGAAATTTCCCTCAAATGGGAAGGAGGATTGGATGCAGGACAGATCAAGTGTATCTACATTTTCTCTACATGATATATTTCATGAGTTTTATAAATCCATTTTTATGGGGAGTCCAGCTTTAGAATGACACTATATTGGAAAAAAAATAGTTAGAATAATCTTTTGGGGCTCAACTATTCAAACTTTCCAGCAATTAAAATAGAGCCTTTTTGGTACCTAACTTTTGAGTTTACCCCTAAAATGTATGAAGGAAATCCACCCATAGGATTTACTATTTCCTGTCTATATATTGAGATAACCTGTCTGTAGTTATCTGGGAATTGGAACAATTTACTTATTGAGTAAAAACACATTGGGGACCACCCTTAGATTTAAAAAATGACAGTATTGAACATGTAAGTATACTTAAGAGAAATTCAAGGAAAGTGTTTATTTTTTTCAGTAGAAATTTTTAAGTTTGTTTTCTTTTACTAATTAAGGGCAGAGAATATATAGGGAGATAATATAAAATAATAAGAATCACATTCCTCCAATTTTTGTGGTCAAGCAGAGACATGTACTCAACCTGGTAAACATCTGGTTAGAAATTTTAAAATTTTGGTTCACTCTCAGGTTGTTTTGGTGGATGAGAATGTTAGGGAAGTATGGAAACGTGGACACACAGCCGGGTTTCCTCTCATACTCACCTTTAGGCAAAGAGAGCCTCACCCATAAGCTCAGACACTGAGAGTCGCTGTCTTCTGCACCCTGAATTCCTTCCTACGTGCGGCCTGCTCTCAGTGGCATGAGGTGTAGTCTATTGGCAAGGAGATGGAAGTTGCAGGTAGATAATCTGAAAACCAGATAATATTGTGGCCAATCAGAAACCAAAGGCAGTACTTTTTTTGTCAGGTCAGTGCAGTACTGCTGGAAGGGAGACTTAAGTCATGAATCAAAAGAGGTGCTCTCTTTTACAGACCACAGAAATGGATAAATGCTGTGCTTTTATATTTGTTCATTGTACTTTCTGGCAAGGTAAAAAGGGAGATTTTTTTTTCCTTGAGTAAAAATTATGTGGGTCTGGTATTTCTCTTTGCAAAATAATTTATTTCTGGCTGCACAGTATTAATTTTCAGGCTGTGAAACCTGGCTTTGATTCCAAACAGATCTTTGGGAAAGAGGGAGCCTGAATAATAGAGAAAATAACTCCATAAGGAAGTATATTATTTCTTGGAAGGATCCTACTATCCATTTAAGTGGTTTCTTCCAGCTTTCACGTCCAAGAAAGTTTTATCCATATATAATGAGTAGGATCAAAGCCACAGTGACATTTACGTAGACTTTCTTGCCTCCCTCATCCTTCATGCTGTTCCTGTAACAGCATACTGAAATAAAGCACAGGAAGTGTTTTGTAAACTTTAAGTTAGTTCATTAATGGCCATAATAAGAAGCACAGTTACCAGGTGCTGATCATTTATTAAGAGCCAGACTTGGTGCTGAGCACTCGAGGTTTTATCTCTTCACATGCACACGTCCACATCATATGCCATAAAGTGTGTCCTATTTAGTACTCTGCTTACAAATGAGCAAATTGAATGAAGGAAACGTACTCAAGATCACAGGAAAGTAGTTGGGGAAGCTAGGGTTTGGTTTGAGCCCAGAGCTGTCTGGCTCCCACCCTCTATACTCAGTCACTGTGCTTCCATACACAGGCACAGAAGATGACTCCTGACCTGATGAGGTTCCCCACAGCAGAAAAACTGCTGGAAAATCTCAGTGTCATGTGGAGTAAATGTAGATGCCTCTCCTTATTATCTTAGCAGCTTTCTCATCTTTTTATCTTTAATAGCTTTAAGAAGAATTTTGAGAATGCTCATTATATGAGTTAGCCATTTTTGGCTAATCTCACCACTTTTACATTTCATAACCTTTTATATTTGTAACCTTGGGCGAGTTATCTTATCTCACCATGTTTTAATTTCCTCATCTGTGAAATGGGCATAATACTAGTATCTATTTCATAGTATGTTTTGATGCTTGGAAAAGTAAAAAAAAAAAATGTAATGTATTCACAATCATGATATAATATCACTATAGATTGATTGATTTGTTTATACACATATCACCGGCACATGTGACCGGCATTGTTGACAAAATTCTATTGAGGAATATGAAGCCACATGCATTCCATTGCCAATTGTGGACATCAGATTTTAGACCCTAAAAGAACATATAGAGATTGATGTAAAGAAACAGAAAAGCTTCTAAAACATGACCACTTTTCAGTGTTATGAGTAGTTTAGGCAATAGCTTGGGAACTGCTCGGAAACTTGAATGTGGCAGTCATGTCACAAGGTTCTGAAGTCCACCGTCATGTTGATGGTGGTTCATCTGGAAGAAAGCAAATTGTACAAAAGGTATTGTTGCATCAAATCTCATTCGGGCAGCCATGTTTGAGGATACAAGGGACTCATACACCGATAAATATATAAGTCAGATAAGTGTTTGCCAAAGTATGTTTCATCCCACACTGGTCTTCAGGAATGCTATTGAATAAAGATATTTTATGATCAAATAAAATTTGAATACTTTACTGTAGTCTCCTCTTGGTGGTTAGTAATGCACACGTGTATGTTAAGGGTCCCTGAAAGTCTTATAGTTTCACACATACTTCCCCCCAAAAATTCTTTATTTTACTCTATTTTATAAAATATTTGACCACAGAATCCTTTTTAATATAACACTCTTAATATTCTGTGGTCTTTCACTAGCCATATTTTAGGAAATACTGAGTTAGACCATATTCCTGGATCTCAATGCAGCAGGTGTATTTGTAGTGAGAGGCTCTTGACACCCTAGAGTGTGTCAGTTATAGACTTCCAATTTCCAGGCAGTGCTGGACTGTGGGAAAACAAGTCAGGAGGTCTAAGCTGTTATGTTGCATCATTTTGACTTAGGACCAGTTACTGAAACTTTCTGGACTTTTATTACCTTATCTGCCAATTCCATGATCAGGTCTCATAATTATTGTTATTATTGAAAATAATTAAAATTTAAATAAGCCTTTACAATTCTCAAAATTCTCTTGTTTTTTCTAGAATGAGTTAAATATCTTTTGGGAAGCAGGCAGCAAGGCCCAGCCCCTACCTCACACTGCAGGCTAAACTGGAACTTCACTGAGCCATGCAAATTTACCTTTTATAAATAGTGTTCCTGGCTTCTTAGACAATTGGTTAGCAACCAATTTTATCAACCTTATTTGGCAACCTTATTTGTATCTTATCCTCGCAGAGAACAGAATCTGAAATGCTGATGTGATTTGAAGTGGATTGGGCTGTAACACCATGGAACCACCTTCTGAAAGAGAATTTACATAACTGAGAAGGATGTGACATGAACAGTAGTGGAAAATCTAAATTCAGACATGGTGGCTCTCTGGAGATGTGTCAAAGGGGCCAGTGAAACATTTTATTAAATCAGGTTAATCTATTAACAGAATGAAACATTTAGTCTTAAAACAAGGGAAGTACATTTAATTCAGAACAAGAATTTTTTTTTGGATACTGAGGATTGAACCCAGGATGGCTTATCATTGAAGTACACTCCAGTCATTTTTAATTTTATAAAAATTTTTAATTTAATTAATTAATTTTTTCTTTTTTGGTACTAGGGAATTAACAGAGGCACACTATCACTGAGCTACATCCCAATCCTTTTTATTTTTAAATTTGAAATAGGGTCTCTGTAAGTTGCTTATGGCCTGACTAAGCTGCTGAGGTTGGCCTCAAACTTTCAATCCTCCTGTCTTGGCCTCCTGAGTTGCTGGGATTACAAGTGTGCACCACCATCCTCAACCAGAGCAAGAACTATTGATCGAACACAGAGTTACCTTTCTATGGTGATCAATGCTATTAAGAGAGAGTAAAGGATGATGAATAAAAATATGAATTTTGATGTCAGATGTAATTGTCTTTTAAATTTTGCTTCACGTATGCAACATCTGTGTGGTGAAGGGCAATTTTATTAACCTAAGTGTACTCCATCCTCTGTAAAGAGAAGTTATTCATGCCTGTGAAATAAGACTGTTGTGCAGATTAAATAAGACTATTGTGCAAATGATGGGTGTGAAGCACCACTCAAATTTCATGGTTATTTTGCATGCGTGCACGCGCACACACACACACACACACAATAATAGTATCAATAAAAATTTGTCATTATAGCAGTTTCTTGCTTGCGAAACTTTTTTCTTTATGTATTTTTTGATACCGACTACCTTGTAATTCCAGAATGTCTTTGAATTTTATTGCAGTTTCCCTAAGTCCACCTAGTTTCAAACTTAAAGCATTAAAATTGCAGAATGCTATTTTGCTCTCCATTTCTCTGTGATCTTGGAAGGTGACTACTTCAATGTACATCAATAGAACTTTCTGGAATGATGGAAATAATCTTCATGCTGTCCAATACAGTAGCCACTAACCACCGTGTGGCTTCTGAGCACTTAACGTGTGGCTCGCATGACTGAGGAACTGAATGTTTATTTCATGTAATTTAAAATTTAAGTTTAAATTGAGAAAGCCACATGTGGCTTAGTGGCTACCATTTGATCACACAGCTCTACATGATAACAAACCACACTAGTGTGAAATTTTATAAACTTCATATTTCTTTACCTAAAATAGTCAATTTCATTTCATAGATTCTACAGCTAAATAACTGTGATCCTTTTGTATAAATAACACAACATATAGTTTTCTGGTCATCAGTCATGAGCCACATTACCTAAAGGCTTTCTGTGTATGCTAGGACTCCAGAGATTTCAGATTTGCACATGGTGGAAGACAAAACATGCATCAGAAACCTCTAGATCTGTTGAACCTCGTTGAAATAATGGTGTGCTTAGGTCCATGTATTTGATCACCTTGATAAATGTTCCATGAAAGCAAAAGAAGAGCATGCATACTCTGTTTACCTGGCACAGAATTGTAAATCCATCTTTGTTAATTAAGGCAGTATTTTGATTGTGTTCTTATTTCTGTTGTTACTGATTTGCTTTGTCAAATTTGAAAAAAAGTTTTCCTTATATTTTGAGAAGTTTTTTGCTGTTGGTACTTACTGTACTTTTTAGTGTATAGATCTTACTCACTCTTAAGGAATTTTAATTTTTATCCTCATATTATATTGTTTTTGACTCAGTTAATGTGCTTGTCTCTGAATTTCACTTTCTTTTATTGATTGTTGCTACTTCTGCTTCCTTATTATTTTCCCTGATTTTTCTTTGCTCTTTTATTTTTTCACTCTTGTCATTTCATCTTGATGATTTTCATACAGACTGTAGTTAAATTTTATTACTTTGATGAGATCTATTCAGAACTTACTTGTTTGATTAAAAACTAAACTTATTCATATTTATTATGATTTCAGTGTATTATGATTTCAGTGGGAATTTGTAATTCCCACCATCTTGTTTTATACACTTAAGTCATTACCTCTTATGATTTTTCTCTTTTCATCTTTGTTGGCATTTTTTAGTTTATTCTCTTCTATTTTTATTCCTCTACTTCCACTTCCTTTCTTCCTTAACTGAGAAATTCTGCTCTGTTCTTTATTAAACTATTGAGTACATTCCTATTTTTCACCATTATATTGAAACCTCTGTTCCTCTCTTAGGACTTTTATATAATACCTTAATTAAGTAACGTTATTCCTCTCACCTCAGAACATTTTACCTATTCAGTCCTCCTGGTCCAAAACCGAGTGAAAAAGTGTTTATTTCCAAGTCCTCGTTGTAGAAAATGCCTCTCCTGCCTTCCAATTCCTGATGTCTTTATTCAGGCTAATCTTTAATTTTATGTTATCCTATGACTCTTTTTTTCTTTCTCACAATTTATAAATTTATAACCTTGATGATGTTTCACTGTATTTTGATTGTCCATGCTACCAATGAGAATAATTCTATTCTATTTCATCTCCTTTGAAGTGAGCCTGTTCTTTGTGGAAATGGAAAGATTTGTTTTTTCTTGTTTTCTTTTAGTCTCAGAGTTCTAAGTTTCAGAGATTTCATGAGGTTCTTTCCTTAGGTGTATTTCTTTTTATTATTTCTGTCTAGCCACCATGAACCCTAGTAACCTGAAGATTTAAAGTTCTTTTTTTTTTTTTTTATTTAAGCCCGGGATGTTTATTATGTTCTTATTATTTTTCTATTTGTGTTTTTATTTTTAAATTTTATTTCGTAGTTCATATTATTCACATCTGCTTTCTAGGCTGCATACTATCATCTGTTTCTCATAGTGTTCATCTCTTAGAAATTTTGCCCCCTTGTGAGCTTTTCCTTACATCTGATCTTCCAGACAATTAATTTAACTAGAAATAATGACTATCCTTTTTTCTGTGCTTTTTATTTTTGAGACTGAATATTAAAAGGGTTCACATTCCTGAACCTCAGAGAGACTTTTAATCTTTCATTTTGCATTTATTTCTTCACAAAGTGAATTTACTCACTACCAGTATTTGTCAGGCTATATGGGTTTGCCTGTCAATTGCAGATTTGCAGGGCTGTGTAAGATATGATCATTTTTTAAATACTGAGCTGGTATTGCAATACTGTGACCTTTTTGCTAAGATGTTGCAAGGGGGGTCTCTTTGTTCTTGACCTTCCTGGTGCTGGTGTATATAGAATGGTTATAAGGTTCCAATCACGAGCCAGGAATGATTGATTTCACCAGTATAGATGGCAGCAGTGTCAACAGGATCAGTTGACCCTCTGCTGTTCCTCTTGCAGTAAGTAACAGGAGCAGGGTTTCTCACGATCTTACTTGTTCTTCAGCATTTCCTGAAACTCCCTAATAATGAAAATCCCAATGAATCACAGGGCATTTGCTCTTGTCTTAGATTTCAGTGTTGGGACAGAATCATGGAGAGGGGTTTCCCTGGGACAGGTGTGATATTTTAGGTCTGACTGACAGTGTAGCATGTACCTGGATACCTATGTCGCTCACTGATTTGGGCAGAACATTTCAGAAAGAACGTAGTACATTATTATAAAACATCTCCATCAGCAAATTGCACATGATATTTTATTCATAACCACCCTAATCCAGTTTCATAATCTTTCATGTCTAATCAAGTGATACATAAAATCTTTTCAAGCACTTTGCTTCCAATTGTTGTTTCTGGATTGGATGGTAAGTCCATTATCCCCTTTCTCTGAAATACATTGAGGACTACTTATCTATATCGTTGATTTTTCTTAGATACTATAAAATTTGGTACTCCATTGATTTGACCTGAATGACTTATGATCCATTTTTTGTGTTAATCATTTATATCTCTGACCCCCCTTAATAACTCATGTCAAAATATTTTTGTCTCTTTAACTTTCTTTTTCGAAAGTGACAATATCTCTCTGCTTAAATAATCTTATTTAGTTTTTAATCTTCAGCATTTTTTGTTGTCCTTAAAGAAAGTTAATTGGTATTGCTCTTGGGAGAGTGCACTTCAAGCGGGTCATGAATTTTAGGACTACATCTTTGATGGCCTTCATCCTTATGAAACATGACATCAAAGATAGCAATTTTGCTTGCACCATTGGCCAGCACCTAATTATGACTCCTACCTCTTCATTCTTTAAGTGCCCTTTGATGTCAGCTGTAGCCTTGTCCTTTGAAAGACTGTAGAGAAAGGTGAAAGCAGTTCTTCTTTGCCAAGTGCACATTCCACTGAAGTATTAAATAATGGTATTATGTTAGAAATAAAATGTAATGCAACTGTGGTCATTAAAGTAATTACTCATCTATTTGCAGAAGCAAGTCTTTAATATTTCTCTTGCTATACAGAGAGATCATTTCTCCTGATAGAACCAGCTAGATGGAGAATCATCTTTGGGAGAAACCAGAAGAAAAGCAAACCTGGGTTTGCCAGTTGGGAGTTAGGAAGTTATACTTGGAGTCAGGAGGAGGCATCAGTGGGGTTGTGACTATGCTCATAGAATGGTACAGGGCTTTGGTCTGTTAGGAGAAGGCAAAGTTACCCAGACCTGGGAGTACAGAAAACCTGTGCATGGAGCTGAATGAACATAGTATGAGTTGGTTGTAGGAGTAAATGCACTCAATTGCTTTAGAGTAAAATGAATCTCTTATTTGAATCCCTGATTCACCTTTTTCTAGCTGTTTTATGTTCCCACCTTACTGAATCTCTGACCTTTAATTTCTCATTTGTACAAATGGCAAGAATATTTTTAGCACTTAGGAAAAATGGTATAATTAATAGAAAGGAACACTACAAAGTACCTAGCAGTTGAGTTAATTTTTTTTCTGTTAATTTTCAAGAAATTCACACAGTGACTTACTGTCAATTCAGCAATGAATATATCATTTTCCTCCCATTAAAAGAATAAAAGTTAAGCTGCTTGTGTTTGTTCATTGTTGGAGAGGATATAAGGAACCCAAATGCCTTCTGCACTATTGATGAGAGTGTGAATTGGTGCCACCTAGTTAGAGAGTGATTCTGCAGAATTTGACCAAATGAAAACTTGATGTAGCAATTCCAGTCCTGGGAGGTGAGCATACAAAAGAACTTAGAGTGTGCTCAGGAATGCCCATGCAGCACTGTGGGCACTTGTAATAAATGCAAAACAGCATACGTATCCATCACAAGGGACTGCTCCGTGCTGTGTGTGGGTGTTTCAGTGCCCTGGATGGTGACTGTATAAGGAAAGGACTCACAGTTTATTGTGCTGTTGAAAATGCAGTCTTGCTTAATTCATATGTCACTTCAAAACTCTATTTATTCCTTGAGCATTTTGTTTTTATTAGTAAAACTTTAGATTGTGATGATAAAATCATAGATAACATTAAACTTGACATCTTAACCATTTTTAAGTTCAAGGGCATAAAGTACATTCACATTGTTGTGCATCCATGACCACCATCCCTCCACAGAACCTTTTATCTTTTAAAACTGTCATTTCCTTACCACTAAACAGTTAACTCCACATTCTCTCTTCTTCCATCTCTTAGCAGGCACAATTCTTTCTGTCACTGAATTTGACTACTCTGGTACCTTGTATAAGTAGAATCATATAGTACATGTTCTTTTATGACTGACTGATTTTATTCAGCATGAGGTCTGCAAGGTTCACCCATATTGCATCATGCATCTGAATTTCCTTCCATTTCCTTCCTTTTTGAGCCTGCATATTATTCCATTATGTATATTTACTACATCTTATTTATTCATCTGTTGATGGATACTTGCATTGCTTCCAACATTGAGTTTTTGCAAATAGTGCTGCCTGAACATGAACATACAGGATATCCCTGAGTTTCTAAAGTCTAACAAATTTTAGTACTTACTTAAGAAACTTTTAGATAGTATTTGGTTCTGTTTTCATACATAGTTCAGGAAACACCTTCTATACCTTTTGAACTGTTTTATACATTGAATATATCTGATGCCTTTCTTAAGTATGTCACAATGCACCTTAAAAATCTTGTAAGTACTCAAATATTTCTTATAAGCTATACTTATAAGCTATACTTATATTCTTATAAGTATTTATACATATATAAATACTCAAATATAAAAACCTGAAGTTCTCTGAAGTGATGCAATTCTGTGTATAAACATAGTGACATGTTAGCTTAAAAATCACTACATTAAGTTACTTACTGAATTTAACTTGTGGTTAAAAGGAAGTCTTATAGAATGGACCAAATGCTGTTAAAAGTCTTATAGGTACATAATTTCTGCAGATTACTTAAAGCATAGATATTAATTCAATGATCTTAATTCTTTTAAACATTTCTTTACTTAATTCTACAATTTCATGAATTCAAAAGATTCTTATCCATCAAGGAAGGCAATTAATGTATCAGTCATTTGAATTTATTTAACACTATGCTTGATTTATACCCAGCATGAAACCTGTCAATAGAGACATCCAGGGCAAATCGTACTGAAACTAAGGAAATTCTTATGTCATCCCATATATTTTTGGGTCTTTCCTTCTCTGCATGATCTGTTTATATCTGTACCCAGAGATTTCAGCTGGCTCACTGACTAGATTCTTAATTATAACCATAATGGGATTCAAGGGACCTTATTTATAATTGCTTTGTCAAAAACTCCATTACTCATAGGAGACATGGAAGTGGCCAGAATCCTTAGACTCAAGTCATATACATTACACAATTCTTCATGTATGTGCCTGCAGCTCCTATATCAAATGACAACTTGTTCATTGTGTATTGCATTTCTTTGGTTTCCCAGAATGGCAACTACTAATTGCTTAAGTATAAAGGTCATGTAAGTTGATGAGAAATCTCATATTTTTTCATATACTTTTTAAGATTAGCCAATTCTTTATTAAAATGATAATGGATATCTTAGAGCATTATCTGACTTGCAGTTAAGCTTATAAGATCTCTGTCAGGGTCATCCCATTGCACAGCTTGTAACAAATGACATTTACATTATGGTATATGTGCTAAGTTATACAGCACAACCTAAGTTGTTGCATGCCATGAGTGCATTCCTCTTAGATATATAATTGATATTACAGCCTCATGGGCAACTGATGTATTGCTGTCTCTGTTTTCCCATCTCATGTAGGACCTCACTGGGAACACCTAAGTCATCGGTCTCACTGCTTTCTTCCACTTCCATGTATCATTTCTTTCTTTTTCTCACTTTCTGTCTCATTCATTGTAGATCCATGGTTATAACATTTTCAAAATATGTTAACATTACCTTCACTCCCTTATCTGAGTGAGTTCAGTTGCCTAGAAAAAGACACAAAATGAACCAACTGGTCTGGTGATAAATTCATCTTGGTTATCCACCTAGCAAAGTGCTGGATGTCACCTGAGAATTGACTGGATTTTTGGGTCAGCTCACTTTTCTGGTATCTTCAGTGCCATCTCAGTTAACAACTCCAAGACATGACACCCCACCCAGCCCCACCAAAGACCTGGTGCCATCTCCTATTTCATAGAAAAATATAGAGGGTATCAGAATGTGGTTCATTTCCCTCTACCATGTAAACATGCCTACATCCCTGTGCTTCCTGCCCTCCTTCCTGAAGGTTGCAAAAGAAGTGGTTTTCTTCTCCTTTCTAAGGGTAACTCCTCACAAATGCTGGCTTCACACTCAGCCTGACATAGTATATGATTTCTTTTATATGAATTGTCAAGAAAAGGCAAATTTTTAGTGAGAGAATCTAGATTAATACTTGACTGAGACTGGGGATAAGAGTGGGCACAAGGAATCTTTTGGGGGTAATAAAAATGGTCTGAAATTGAATTGTGGTAGTGGTTGAACATTTAAAAATATTTACCAAAAATTATTGAATATTACTGGTGTACTTAGGTCATATGACTTAAGTCACTTTAATTAAGCTCTTGTGGGGGGGAAGCAATGAGTAACCAAAGTTTTTTATGAACTTGCTGACTGATCAGTTTTTAATGTAAATAAAAAGTGAAATGAGGGCTGGGGTTGTGGCTCAGTGGTAGAGCACTCACCTAGCATGTGTGAGGCACTGGGTTTGATTCTCAGGACCTCATAAATAAAAATAAAAATAAAGATGTTGTTTCCATCTACAACTAAAAATATATATTAAAAAAGTGAAATGATATAAAACAAGTTAAAATGCTGTATTTCACTTAGATGTTAGAAAATAAAAATATCCATATTTATGATACATGGCCCAATTTTTAATAACTTATTTTGGTCGTGTAAAGAAGGATTTATCTATTTTTGATTTACTGGTTCCAAGATACCAAGTACATGAGCAGTTCTCCCCTTTCATTCTTTGCTAGCACACTGACTACGAAGGGCTAGCTTGGTATACAATAATAGTTTGTGCATGGTGAAACTTTGAGGAAGACAGTGCATGACCAATAACAGTTAATTAAGGTATTTTTAGGAATTTTTTTTGTTCATCATTGAAATACAAGTAGAGTTTGGAATGGGATGTTTTCATCTGATCAGGAAATTTAAATTCCTTTTCTGTATTTAGCATTTGTTCTTACTTGTTAGTAATTCTTGAAAAATCAGGTAAGATCATAAATTTAAACTTCAGAGTTTCTTCACACATTTCTATTGTACTTTTCAGGCATACTGGTGCATACCTATAACCCCAGTGACTAGGGGGGCTGAGGCAGGAGGATCTCAAGTTTGAGGCCAGCCTCAGCAATTTAGCAACTTAGAGAGACTGTCTCAAACTCAAAAATAAAAAGAACTGGGGATATAGTTCAGTGGTAAAGTACCCCTGGATTCCATCCCTAGTACCTAAAAAAATCAAAAATAAATTAACTAATTACTAAACAGAAAGCATAATGTCATCATTTAAGAAAATAGACTCATCACAGTCTTTGAGGAAGCAAATGTAAGCAAAAGAATTAAGAAGTGGTAAACTCTATTCCTGGGATGGGAATCTGGTGCTGCCTTAATTGTCTTCACCAGAGGTCATTTGCAGAGGACAAACAACTGTCTGTGTCCACATATTTCCCTTCTCCACAGAGACCATGCTAAGAGGATATAATTTGAACAAGGTACAGTAGTTAGAGGAAGGAATGAGTCTCCCAGAAAGTTGATTTCCTGAAGAGTGGGGTTAGAGAGAGGCTGTGGAGGCTTCTCTCTGGGAATCCTAGAAGTGTATAGAATATGAGCCTAGGTATTTATGCATGAATCTAAAAAATTTTTTAAAAATATTTTTGTGAAAATATAGACTTTTTTCCACATGTTCAGAATTTAATACAATATGTAAAAAATTAATATTTATTTTAAATGGCCAAACAGTTATTGCCTAAAAGACAATAGATTATTAAAAATGTATGACCCGGAAATTTGTGGTATGGGAAGCGTACTTATTTATAAGTTGACATAACTTCACGTATATGCCAGAGATTGTCTTTTTCAAAAATATGATTTGCAGCCAGCACATCTGCTGTTCTTATGCAGGGTATTAAAATGAGCTATTTTTGTTGAAGTTCAGCAGCAGAGTAAAAGAATACTAAACGAATTTGCCAAAAAAGTTATCTATTCTAGATTTTGTTTCTTTGTATTGAACTTTGAAAATATTTTTTCCTGTAAGAAAAAGCTTTGTTATCCATCAAAATATGTTTTTCACTGCTTTAAATTGTGTTTTTGTCATACAGCAGCATTTTGTATGCTATCTACACCTTTTTAACTTAAGATTTTAAATGTTAAATTATTACCCAAGATTGGTTTTCCCAGTAACAGTTTTCAGAAAAATCATACAAATATTTTTGACTCTTCTTTTGAATATGAGCTTGTTTTGTTCTTATAAAATTCTGGGTTAAACTTGTTCTACCTTTTCTCTTCAAATGGAATAATGTCTCAGGTATCCCTAGATCATAAGCCATGCCTACAGTCTTTATAAAAAAGTAGGGGAACTTATCCACACATTTCCATTGTACTTTTCAAGCAAATGTAGCAAATGTTAAGGTCAGTCCTCAGGAAACTGACCTTCCTATGATTTCTTGTGTCTTTCAAAACAACAGCAGCAGAATGCAAATTAAAAACAATTTAGTTCATGAGTCAGGTTTGTTTAAATGAATGTTTGCTGATCATCCCAAACATGCATTGGAGTAAATGATAACAGGAAGGAGAGAGTAAAAATGTCAGCACCAGTCTTGAATTGCTCTCATTCTAAATCAATCCTTAAACTTTAAGATGCATGTGGATTTTCTGAAAATCTTGTTAAAAATGACATTCCGGTTTATGGGACCTGGAGCCAGGCCCTAGTCTGCATTTGTAGCCAGCTTTACAGAGATACAGAGGCTTCTGGTCCAGTGACCACACTTGGAGATTCAAGAACTAAATGGATCATCTTTACTATTCATAGAAGAGTCTACCTATGTATCATACATGACATCTACTAAGGTTTTGATCGTTATCATAACAGAGCCAAACATTGTCATCTACTGGAGAGATTATATAAAAATCATATGATTTTTATATATTTTTATTTATAAAGATTATGAGAAATTGAGCCAGGCATGGTGACACATGCCTGTAATCCCAGAGGCTTGGAAGACTGAGACTGGAGGATCGAGAATTCAAACCCTGCCTCAGCAACTTAGCAAGGTCCTAAACAACTCAGTGAGACCCTTTCTTTAAATAAAAAAAGGGCTGGGAGTGTTGCTCAGTGGTTAAGTGCCCCTGGGTTCAATTCCCAGTAGGAAGAAGGAGGAGGAGGAGGGGGAGAATCCATGAGCATGAGCATGAGTCTTATGAGCACTGTCTTCCTGATTGAGCCAACTTATAGAACTAAACAGACCGACACCCAAGCAGACATCGACTTGTTAGAACTCAATATTTTTAGACAATTTAGACTGCCAAAATACATTTGTGATATGAAAATGCCTATTTGTACTGGTTCATTTTGGTTTTCTAAACTCTTATCCCCCTAATCTGAAAATAGTCTTTGCTAGGTAAAGAGGAGTCATTCATGCATTTGCCCTCAGGGTCCTGGTGGGGCATCTCAAAGGGTAAAAAGGTTTGGCAGTAAGGAATTGTAGGGAGGAACTTACTGGAAAAACACACAACATGGTGGACCCAGTGTGGCTAGAACTTCCAATTTTACAAGAAAAGTCAGAAATAAAAAAATTGTGTGGCATTTCTCAGTTTTACAGTGTTGGCTACTAATTTATATTCTTTAAAAACATTATTCGAGTTGTGAAGACACATTTGTATGCCAGATTCAACCTGAGAGCACCTGTTTACATTGTCCAGTGTAGCATACATTGAAGTCTCTTAATGCACGTCTTGTGATTGAAAAATTATGAATTTTCAAAATGCAACTCTCTGATCTTTTCTCATTAAATTTGGTCAGAAGAAATCGTCTATTCAATGCATTTAGAGACACTCTTATAAAATTGGTGTATGCTCATAAAACCTGTCTTTCCATCTTCTTTTGTATTCCAGATTATAGGACTGGCCCCTGTTTCACTCAGGTCAACAACCAGATGTGCCAAGGGCAGCTGACTGGTATAGTCTGCACGAAGACTCTGTGCTGTGCCACCATTGGGCGGGCCTGGGGCCATCCTTGTGAGATGTGTCCAGCTCAGCCGCAGCCCTGTCGGCGGGGTTTCATCCCCAACATCCGCACTGGAGCTTGCCAAGGTGAGTTGCCCACGTGTCACCTCTCCTTTGACTGGGTTGAAGAACTTGGCACTACGGGTGGTAATCCTTAACACAATACCCATTTCCAAAAGAGGCCTCCTTAGCAAGCCTACTCAAGATGGTTTATCTTTTTGCCACCATTTCAAGTCTTGACATGAATGGAGACAAAAGGGAGACATGAGGGAAATTAAAAACTACAATTTAAAATCGTTCATACAATCAGAGGATGAGCCACTCTGTGTCTTCATCCAGATGGCTTGACTCCTACCCCACAACTTAAGATATGCAAATGCCCAGGAAGAGCACATTTTCTTTCCCTCTCTTAATCTCATTCAAGTTATGAGAACCTGAACCCAGATAGGAGGAGAGAAAAACCACGGTAAATTGGCCCCATATTGTTATTAACAGTGTCTTTAAAAAAAAGAAAAAAAAAAAGTGAACTCATTCCAGGATTGCAGCCATTTCAGGTCTCGTGGTGGTTTGGTTACAATCTTCTTTCCAGGTCATCTGGAACTCCCCAGCCAAATCCACGAGCCAATGTCTATATCAAGCCCAGATCAGGGACCTGATGATGTTATAGGAGTTAACTCCAATCCAAGTGACCAGAAATTGCTACCTTTTTTCTAGTTAATTATTTTAATTAATTTTAATCCAATACAGTACTTAGCAGTTTGGGGCTACTTCTCTGATTACCTATGTACTAAATCAGTTTTCAGAGCTTGGGACCATTTTCTTTAGTGAGCTTTCAAATGGCAGTTGCCTTCACATCATATAGCAGGATGACCGAATAATGGAAATGACTTTTTTGTATTATTCCAAGAAATAATATTACTCATATTTGAGACATGGATTTATTTGTTATTATTAAATTACATACAAATTAAGACCTGACATCTTTCAAGTTGATGCTAATAAGCAATGTCAGAAGCAAAAATGATGTCAATCCCATTCATGTAAATGGCATTTTGAAGAAAGCAACCCAGCTTTCTAAACCCCAAATAAGAATTGCAGTTTGGGAAGCTCAAAAATAAAGTGTGAGTACTCTGCATAATTCAGTAGCATGGTAGCCGCCAGTGTTAACTTTAGTTTTATAAAAGGTAGTGTAGGTTTAGCATCCCTAATCTGAAAATCTAATATCCAAAATAATCCAAAATCCAAAACTTTCTGAGAATGGACATGACATCACTAGTAGAAAATTCCACACCTGACCTCATGTGTCAGTTCATGGTCAAAATGCACAAAATTCTCTAAAATATTGTATAAAATTACCTTTAGGCTCTGATATAAGATGTGTGGACAACACTATGAATTTCATGTTTAGGCATGGGTCCTATCCACTAAGACAGATCTCATCATGTATATGCAAGTATTCCCAAATCTGAAATAAATCTGAAATCTGAACTCTTCTGGTTAGTTTCATGTCTTTTAGTTAAAGGATGTTCAACCTGCATTTAAATAGTGGTTTATGTGTAAATTCTTTTCAGATCAGAACTACAAGGGATATCCAGGGGATGATCATATAACTCAGTAGATTAGAAATTATGTATTTCATCACATATAAAAGTCATGTCATCTGTGAACTTGTAATATTTTTTTGGTAACTATCTCAAGTAAGACCTTGGTAAAGGAGGTTGGGTTAAATGGCAATGTATGCACACAGTAAAATTCTGTATTTGTTATACAAATACTAGTCTGATTATGCAGCTAGTCTAAAGAATGCAATAATTTCTCCAATATGAAGAAGCACTACAATATATTCTGAATAGTGTATTCTACTCTGTATAGATTTCCCAGATTAACATATAGAATACCATGTAATTTATATAGATTGCTAATTAAAATATCATAAAATACTGTTTAGATTTCTAGATTAATATTGATGGGATTTACTAGAATAAAGTTTTTTTATTCTATAGTATTTCTCACCTTCTAAGATACCTATTTATTTCTTCATTGTTTTTATTTTCCCTAGCTAGATGTAGGCTTCCTGAGGGCAGAAATCTTTTTATACATTTGTGTCTTTGAGTCATCTAAAACAGTACCTGGCATGTAGTAAATACTTAGAAAATGCCTTTTGGATTAATAAATGGTATTAGTACTGAATACTTCCAAACTCCTCTATTTCAAAAAAGGAAATAGTTCAGTTCAGATTGAGAAAAGACCTTAACTGCAACAAAAAAATCACCAGATTAATGACTTTCCTCATTTGTATTTATACTTAAACTCTTTTACTCGGATATTTTGTCAGAGAGCCTTGGTTTTTCAGAACAGTGTTATTAAAAAAAAATAAGTTTTGTCTTCTGATCTCAAATTTTGTGAATGTTCTTCCAGATTTAGTAACGTCTGAAGGCTTACTTATTTGATTTTGTTTATACAGCAAAGATAACTTTTGGACTCTCTTTGCCTTAAAATCTAATGGATTAACAGTAATGAGAATAAAGTGAAATTTACCATATGGTTAAAATGTCTGGAAAAGTTCTGCTTTATTTCAAAATCATGGCATCATTGGAAAGTTCTCAATTAAATATTAATCTTTAATTCAGACTATTTTTAGACTACATCTTACTGTGATTTCATTTTTCTCTTTAAATTCCTAGACTGCTTCCCAAATACTTATGCCAAATTAATTGGGAAGAGATAGGGCATGAAAAAATAACATACTAACACAGTTAGTGTGCTTTTCTTATAATAATGATCATTTTATAGGCTGAGAAGTTTTATAAAGTTAAAACTAAATCTCAGCTATGTGGACTATAACTGTAAGTTGCTCTCAAACATGGTTCATTTTAGCAGAGAAGACATTTCCGAAGTTTTGAACATAATGATACTGTCTCTGATGCAGTCATAATGACTTCATGACTTAAGAAGGATTGAAACACAATTTGTAATAAGCAGGCTAACTGTGGGAAATGAAGGCGTACTTCCTGGGGTGCTGTGAGGTCAGCCACATGGCTCCTGAATACTGTAATTTTCAGAATCTCATGAGTTGTAGCCCTCGTCCTTCATCCACATTTGGCCTTATACTCTCCTCTATTTTACCTTAGAAAGGACCAGAGTCATCTTATATAGGCCTTAAAATTTTAAGCGATCATAAAATGAGTGAATGAAAGGTTTTTTAAAATGTGTCATACATCCTTCCAGGAATATTTATAAGCCTTAAATATGTCATAACTGTCATGTGCATATGATGTATTATTTTCTTACACCTAGTTCTTCTATCTTTAGTTGCCTCAGTCTACTGTAATTAGAAATGATATTTTATTTAAGATTAGTACTTGGCTTTATGTATTTGATGTTTCCAAATAAACATATTGCTCTTGATATCTTTAAAAACTTCAATATAAAATTCACATAATGATTTTTGTGCTATTTGCTATTTAGGGATTAGGCTTTTAAACTATTCTCTATGTTTCAAAACTGAGACTGTAGCAGAAGGAATTCGCTTGTTAAAATCCATCTCTTGCTTTATCATTGACAGTAGTAACAGATTGACACAGAACACTTGCTTACTCCAGGTAACACGACAGATGCAGGATTCACAGGATCCACACAGTCAGGTTGTAGGTAGGACCCAGGACACAGACTAGAACAAAGAAGTGTGTTCGTCTTTGATGTGGCATTTGGACACAGAACTATGTGACTCCTTAATCTAATTGCATATGAAAAGAGCAGTGTTTAATCTCAACTGAAACCCAGCAGCATTGGCTTGCCTCCTCTGTTTTAGAATGAGAGGAGGATGCCCCCGAGTAGAAAGTTGTCCTGATCTTCTGAATCACACAAAGTGAAAAGGAGATTTGTCCTTTATCCTATTTGTTCAAGCAGTATAATTTATTAAAAGTAGGTATAGCCCAAGCATATTTATCTTGACTGTCTTCAGGGACCAAGTTAACCAAATCATTGGAAAGTCCCACTTTATATAATGCTGTGTCAACACAAGTCACTACTTGTAAGATCCAGAAATGTTACTTAAAACATACTGTATTAAAGGCAGCAGTTTTAACTGAACAAAAACTGCCATGAAAGTGAGAAACAAAGAACAATCTAGTATTCTCAAATATCATCTGTAATGCCCAGTTAAAATCAGTGATGATCACAGGTAATGGGTGGGAGAATTTTCTAAACATTTATTTAGTATCATCACTCAGAAAGGCTGTTCAGTGGGTGTTTGTTTTTTCCTACTAACAGAGAGAGCTAGGGTTGTTGGTGTTCTGTTGGAGAGGAGGAGAATGTTCCTGAAGAGGAGGGTGGACTTTAGATCTTCACCGTAGCAGTAGGATTGCAGAAGGAGAACCTGGGGAGGGGGAGGCAATACACTTTACATATTCTCCTTCCATCCTGGAGATTCCTGGAATAAAAGGGGCAAGGGGAGAAGTAGGAACCACCAGCAAGCACGCAATAACCCAAAAGGGTGGAAGGTGGGGAGCCTCATCACCTACTGAAAGTTGAAAATTGATTCCAGAGCAAGAAAAGAAAATGTAGGAGGCCAGGAGTTTGGTGAGAAAGTGTTTCAGGCTGTATGCCCTATTGGTTTTCAAACCAATTTATTTCTTCTTGGTTCGTGCCACTGTGCTCAGCAAGCAATGTCCCACTGAAAGATAAGGGACAAAAATTAAAAAGGACTACATAGGAAAATTGGGAGTAAAAAGGAAAGAAAATGAGCATAAGGAAAATACAGGCAAAGAACAGGCTTCTAAGTACAGCTCCCACCAGAGATGGCCAGTATTCTCCCTGGAATGTGCCTCTGCTTCCTTAAGTAAATCTCTGTGTCTCTGGGAAAAAAAAAAAAAAAAAAAATCACTACCCTAAATAAATGCAAAGTTCATATACTTCTCTCTTATTTCAAGAAAATTAAAAATAGTAAGTTCTTTCTTTTAAAAGATGTTCAAAGGAGAGTTGTAAGAGTTTAATTGTTGAAGACAATTAAATGAGACAAAAAGTGAGCTGGTAGTACTCAAGCAAGACATTGAAGAATTTAAAACTATACCCATTGAAAAGCCAAGAATAAATACATGCATACATACAAATGAAAAATATTAGTGACACAGGAAATCACACAAATCAAAATGTCAGAGGACAATAAATAGTGATTATAGAAAAACTGCCACACATTGAAGCCAGACTAAAGACATGAGCAGGACTTTTAAAAAAAAAATTACAAATGACAAAAAACTGTCTAAAGTAGATAACGACTTTACTCACTGGAAAACACAAACCTTCACTAAAACCAGAAGATAATGAGAACACCGTGGATATATTAAGGTACAATGAGCAAGGTGTTTTGGTTCGAGTGTTTTTAATAAGGAGGTATCCCAACCAGTCTCAGACTTCTCCAGAACAACTCAGAAGAGAAAACAGCTGCCAGTGTCTGTAAACTGCTGAAGTCACAACATATGCTTGATTTGATTAAAGGATAAATAGGTGCTGCAGGTTCTCTGCAGAGAACTCAGTATGGGGGTGAGGAGAGGAAGCCCAGAAACCAGGTGCAAGGTTCCTGCAGTAGTGAAGGGGATATAGGACAGAGGCTAAGACAAGTGTAGTACCAGAGGGAAGATCTGAGAAATGTGTGGTTTGTTGACAAAATAATAAAAGAGAAATGACAGGGAAGTGGCAGCTTTGTCTCCTAGTTTTCTGACTTTAGTAGCTGGAAGGTGATGGTGGCATTTGTTAAGATAAGGAACATTGAGTCAGAAACAGACTCTGTTCCCTTTATGATTTAGAATCCATCAGGTACTAAGTTACCTACATTTCTTTGTTGTGATGATGGTTTACTCAGTGTTGAATTTTGTGTATCACACTTTGGGTGTTCTGACTGAATTGATCCATCGTGAGTGGTTGCAGGATACCCCATAGTTCTCAGAATCCAGCTAGAGATTTACTTATTCCTCAGTTGTACTTCCCGACATTTGTTTTTATGGAAGTAAAAGTATGCATGAACAGCTATAGAGCATAAAAATAAGAACTTCCATTCAAAAAAATGCCTTTAACTTGGCGATAAGAAAAATTTTAAAAAACACATACTATTAAATATGTTAATTATTTCTATAGTCCTTGGTTCCCACGCATAAAAATTAAATGAACCATTTTTATGTGTCTGTGCCACTGCACATATTTTTCCATGTTTGGACATGAACTAAAAATAATATATTATCTAATATTAATTAATAGTAAAAATAAGTTTAATCATTTAAGGCAAGGTTACTTGGAGAAGTTGGAAAATAAATGAGTTCATAAACCAGACTTATTATTGTTTCACAACATTATTTATAACCTTAATAGACATTTTCTAAAGTGATTATATAAGGTTTAAGTTTCAAAGGAATTAATTTCATTCTATAAAATCCTTCCATGTGATTTGAAATAATTCAGCATTTAAAGAAATAAGAAAATTGTTCCTGAATTAAAGAGATGGACAGAAATATATCAGCACAATCTGAGCAGTGGAAAATTAATTAGTAGTTGCTTATGCCAAGGACTTTGAAGATGTGTAAACTTGCATGGTCTGGGGGTCAGAGTCTTTCTTTTTGTTGTTGTTTTTATAGAGAGCACTGAGTATGCTCTTAGGCCTAAGTTCATTACTCCTATATGATTTCCTTAAAATTTCCTTTTTTCTTTCCAATACTAACTTGATCTACATAAAAGAAACTAGTTCTGTATAGCTGCATAGTCTAGGAGACTTCAGAAATAGAGGATTTTTTTTTCCTTCTAGGAAAATACTTTTTAGGCAATTACAAAATAAACCCTGTAATGTCAGATTACTTTTTCCTTTGAAAAATTACTGAGTCTACTAAGTATGTAGTCTAAGATTTTATGAGTAGTATTAAGGGATTTATAAGTTTGGCCTCATTTTTCAGCTTATATCATAATATTCTTTCTCTGATTTATCTGCCAGGAAGTTTCTAGGGACATTTTATACCACACTGTAATGAGGGTGGGAATGTAGTACATTTTAAAATAATAAGGTTTAAAATGTTCTGAATTAAACTGTCCAGTATATAAACTTCCTGCCATATATTTCATTCCAGTGGATTTTTGTGTGGATCAGATATCCTTTAATAAGACACTGAAATTTACTTTAATTTTAGTACCAAAATAGTTTGGACTATTGTAATTAACTTTATAGACAGAGCTAAGACTAGGAAAAAATAATAAGGATGCTAAGTTCTTTCATAATCTTGAATTCTTTAATTTATACACTAAAATTCACCAAGCTTGTGGGCTTACCAAAAATAATAGGGTAAATAAATAGATACTGACACAGAGACAAATCCACAACATGTTTTTTAATGAAAAACGGCAAGATGCAGAACAGCACATATAGTAGGATCTTATTCTTGTTGCATAAACAGACCATAACTCTCATTGGGAGTGTGAATAAAAGTTTAAAGGACCAACTACTAAGTGACATCAATGGTCATTTCTTTATTTTCTGTTTTTCTGTACTTTAACATTTGATACAAAATGGATTATTTTGTAAGTAAAAATACAACATTAGGAAATCTGTCATATTAACCTGTCAATTTGAATAGATTGTTTGCATAACCTTCCATATTTTATTTGTTTTTATGGACAATGTTTATCATAAAAATCTGCTGAATTATATTATTACCTCTGACAAAGAAATTAAGGCAAATTTACATAGTAAAAATGCTTTAAAACAAAAGGCTCACAAATATTTATAAAATGTTAGCTGTAGTAATTTTGTGCATGCCCTTTATCAGCCTGAAGAAGTTCCCTTATAGTCATAGTTTACTGAGATTTTAGAAATCATGAATGAGAGTTGAATCTTGTTACTTGATTTTGCTACATCTATGCAATAATTATATGCTTTTTGCATCTGTTAATGACCTATATTGATCAATATTTCAGTGGTTAGCAAAATCTTAAATTTCTAGAATAAACCTCTCGTGATGATGCTAAAGTTGACTTATTTAAATTTTACAAGGATTTTTAACTCTCTCTCCCAGGGAGAGATGATTTTTATTGTTTTTTCTCATAATGTCTTTTGCTTTGGTGTCAGAGTAATGTGAGCCCAATAAAATGGGTCAGGCAAGGTCTTTTCTTCTTTTTTTCTGAAGAATCTTGTACAACTGGCATTATTTGTTCTGTAAATGTTTGAAAGAATTCACCAGTGAAACCACTTACCCAGGAATTTTTCTTTGTGTAAAGATTTTAAAGTGTGAGTTAAATACTTTAATAGATATACTTACATTCAGAATATTCATTTGTTCTTGAGTGAACCCTGGTATTTGTGCTGTTCAAGGAATTTATAAATTTTATATTAGTTATTGAATTTAGTGCCTTCAGTAGGATGAATTAATTCATCCTATTTCCTTTGCTCTTTCTAATCTTTATAGAATTTTTACTCTTATTAGAGAATAAGAGTAAAACTATTATGAACTATTGGTAGTTCATAATATTCTTTCTTTTATTCTTTGATCAGTCTTTATAGAGATCTGTCAGATTTACTTATATTTCCAGAAAGCCACACTTTGTCATCATTGATGATTTCTATTGTTTGTTTTGTGTTTTATCATTATTTTCTTGCTTCTATTTACTTTAATTTGCACTTCTTTTTAAATTTATTAATATGAAAACTTTGATCATTGATTTTAGACTTTTGTTTTTGTAATATAAGCATTTAATGCTATGCATTTACCTTTCAACACCACTTTAGCTGTATCTCATGAATTTCGATATGGTGTATTTTAATTTTTGTTTAATTCAAAATATGTTCTTTTTCTTTGACCCCATGACTTATATCAAAATATATTGCTAAAGTTCCAAATATTTGAGGCTGTTTCAGATATTTTCCTTTATTAACTTCTAATGTAACTCTGTTGTGTCTAGAGAACATATTTTAGATGATTTTAATCCTCTTTTTTTATTGTAACAAGTTTTTAATATGATCTCAGAATGTACTCTGCCTGGGGAGATACTCTTGTATACCTCATAAGAATAGGTTTTGCTCAAGCATGGAGTGTTGTATAAATGTCAATTTTTACAAGTTGGTTGAAAGTACAGGTCAAGCCTTATGTTTTTGCTGATTTTCAGTTTATTTGTTCTGTTAGTCACTAAGTGGAAGGTAGAAATTTACACTGTAATTGTGGATTTGTCTATTCCTTTTTAGTTCTATCTGCAAAAGTTTCATTTTCTCTAAGTATTTAACATTTCCTAATCAATGCATACACATTTAACATCAAGCCTGTGTTCATTATGAAGTGTCAACATTTATCAAAGGTAACGTATCTTGTCCTGATAAGTAAAATATTAAGATAACCACTTTAGCTTTCTTTTAATTACTATTTAATATATCCTTTTCATCCTTTTGCTTTTTAATCAACCAAAGTAGGTTTCTGGTAAGAAATATAGATTTGGGTTTTGATGTTTTAAAATAAAATTTGACAATCTCAGCCTTTTTTGTTGTATTTATTCCATTTACACTTCATATAATTATTAATATTATTAAGTTTAATTTGTATTTTGCTATTTCTTGTCTGTTCCACATTTTGTTCTTTTTGCTTCTATTTAGATTAATTGTATATATGTTTGTGTTGAATTTTATCTCCTCAATTATATTATTAGTTATATCTAATTTCTTTTAGTGTTTGTCTACACATATCTAACTTACTACAGTCTATTTAAATTTCTTTTATTTTTATTTTTATTTAGCTTTTAATTTTTTAGAGACTGCATTTTGATTCATTGTACACAAATGGGGTACATAATTTCGTTTCTATGGTTGTACACAATGCAGATTCATACCATTGGTGTAATCATACATGTACATAGAGCAATGATGTCTGTCTCATTCCACCATTTTTCATACACCCCTCCCTCTCATTTTCTTCTACATATTCTAAAGTTCCCCCATTATTCTCTCATTCCCCACCCCCACCTCAAATGTTTTTATGACATTTTATTTATAATAATTTCACAATAGTATGCCCCCGTCTCTCTCCTTACTGTTACCTTTGTTTTTATTTTTGTATGCTTTATAACCTCCAAAATACCTTATTAGTGGCATCATTTGTAGCAGTTATCTATAAGTTCATTAAAAATAAAAAAATACATATTTTATATTTTTCAACATATTTACTATTTCCAGTATTTTTTACTTTTAGTATAGATGGTAATTTCCATCTTACTTATATCTGACCTGAAGTATCTCCTTCAACTTTTTTTTTGTCAGTTTTTTAAATTGTTTCTTTTGTTTCAATTTCATTGATATCAGCTCTGATTTTAATTATTTCCTGTCTTCTACTACTTTTGCTGTTATTCTGTTCTTCTTTTTCTAGAGCTTTGAGCTGTAATGTTAGGTCATTTAGTTGTTGACTTTTCATTCTTTTCTTGAATGTGCTCCATTTAATGAATTTGAATCTCCTTCAACTTGAGTACTTTTAGCTTTCATGTGTCTAAATAATCTTTATTACAACTCCATTAATTTCACTAATGATTTTTGCAGCTAAATAGATGAAATTAAAAAGCAGTATAAAGGATGAGAAAAATAATTGCAATGTATGAAACTGACAAATATTTAACATTCTAAATTGTTAAAATTTAAAGTTAGAGGACAACAATCCCAATATAACAATGTTTTTTTCTTTTTCTTTTCTTTCTTTTTTTTTTTTTTTCTTTTAACAGAATAAAAGTTTATTTAGTTCTTGATTCTGGAGTCTAGGAAGTTCAATATAAATATTTTGTCCTCTGGTGAAGGCCTTCTGGCTGCATCAAAACATGGCAAGACAGCACAAGTGTGTCAGCCCAATTTTATAACAAAGCCACTCATGCCCGTAACCCACTAATCCATGAATGAATTATCCATTTAATGAAGGCAAAGAACTCAGGATTTAATCACCTCCTAAGAGTCCCATCTCCAAATACTTCTTTTAAAAATTTATTTATTTTTTAATTTATTTTTATTGTAAACAAATGAGATACATGTTGTTTCTGTTTGTACATGGAGTAACAGCATACCATTTGCATGATCATACATTTACATAGGGTAATGATGTTTGATTCATTTGGTAATTTTTTCCTCCCCCCCACCCCTCCCACTTCTCTTTTCCCTCTATACAGTCCCTCCTTCCTCAATTCTTGCCCCCCTCCCACTCCCCATTATGTGTCATCATCCGCTTATCAGTGAGATCATTCGTCTTTTGGTTTTTTGAGATTGGCTTATCTCACTTAACATGATATTCTCCAATTTCATCCATTTGCCTGCAAATGCCATAATTTTATCATTCTTTATGGCTGAGTAATATTCCATTGTATATATATACCACAGTTTCTTTATCCATTCATCCATTGAAGAACATCTAGGTTGGTTCCACAGTCTGGCTATTGTGAAATTGAGCAGCTATGAAGATTGATGTGGCTGTATCTCTGTAGTATGCTGATTTTAAGTCCTTTGGGTATAGGCCGAGGAGTGGGATAGCTGGGTCCAATGGTAGGTCCATTCCAAGTTTTCTAAGGAATCTCCACACTGCTTTCCAGAGTGGCTACACTAATTTGCAGCCCCACCAGCAATGTATGAGTGTACCTTTTCCCCCACATCCTCTCCAACACCTATTGTCACTTGTATTCTTGATAATTGCCATTCTAATTGGGGTGAGATGGAATCTTAGTGTAGTTTTGATTTGCATTTCTCTTATTACTAAAGATGGTGAACATTTTTTCATATGTTTGTTGATTGCTTGTAGATCTTCTTCTGTGAAGTGTCTGTTCATGTCCTTAGCCCATTTGTTGATTGGGTTATTTGTATTCTTGGTGTAGAGTTTTTTGAGTTCTTTATATATTCTGGAAATTAGTGCTCTTTCTGAAGTATGAGTGGCAAAGATATTCTCCCACTCAGTAGGCTCTCTCTTCGCATTGCTGATAGTTTCTTTTGCTGAGAGAAAGCTATTTAGTTTGAATCTATCCCAGTTATTGATTCTTGTTTTTATTTCTTGTGCTATGGGAGTCCTGTTAAGGAAGTCTGATCCTAAGCCAACAAGTTGAAGATTTGGACCTACTTTTTCTTCTAAAAGATGCAGGGTCTCTGGTTTGATTTCAAGGTCCTTGATCCATTGTGAGTTGATTTTTGTGCAGGGTGAGAGATAGGGGTTTAGTTTCATTCTGTTGCATATGGATTTCCAGTTTTCCCAGCACCATCAGATGTTAGCATGCAAAAAAGGGAGAAAGAGACTCTGAGGGAACAGGTAAACAAAAGGAAAAAAGAGCAAGAAAAGTAAAGAAATAAAAACTTAAATTTTTTAAAAAGGAGAAAAAAGAAAATCTACAGTATAACAGTCATATACTAATGAAACCTCCCAGTGTTCAGTAGCCTGATGCATGAGAGGTACCTGACAGTGAGCTTCAAGCCTCCAGCAGGCGTCTCAGGATGGGTTTTGCCCCACCTAAAGATCGGAGCTACGGCTTCCAGGATTATCCAAGATGGCCACTCTGGCTTTGAAATATGTTGGCAAATGGGGAGCTGCAGCTCAGGGGTGGACGTGGTCAGCTGGAGGTCCTGGAGGCGGGATGCGGCCGGTCCAGCAGGGGTCCTGGAGGTCCGGTGTGTTTGGTGTGTTTGTGGGATCCTGGATGCCGGGTCTGATCAGTCTGCCCAGGGTCCTGGTGATAGGGTTCAGTCAGTTGGTGTGGGGGTCCTGGCGGCAGGGAACAGTCAGTCGATGTGAGGGCCCCAGAGGCAGGGAGTGATCAGTCGGGCGGAGGTATCCTGGAGGTGGGTCTCAGTCAGTCCGACCAGGGGTCCTACGGGGCCTGGCTGTTGTCTCAAAATGGCGGCAGCCACATGTAATCAAACCTGCAGGTACTGTAACAGTGAACTTCCAGGCAACAGCAGGCAGCTGGTGCTCCACTGGCGGTCGGCGATCAGTTTGCTGACTATTGTCGGACGATTGGGAGGTGAACCTCGTGCACTGGGTGATAGATAGGTGTAAGGCAGGCGATGGACAGGAGAGAGGCAGGCAGATGGCGGATGATAGACGCCTGACAGTGAGCAATCTGCACTCAAAAAAGGCGTCGATATGCTGGCAGACTGCAGGTCATCACAGCAGACAAATGGGGTAAACACCAGGGGATCAATAAGCAGCAAAAACTGCCTCACCGAGAAACAGATATACTCTGCTTGAAACTGGAGTTACGGAGTGACAAGGAACGCAGTCTCCCTCTAGTCCGCCATCTTGGATCTCCTTTTTTTTGTTTTTTACAGACTGCATTTTGATTCATTGTACACAAATGGGGTACATCATTTCATTTCTATGGTTGTACATGATGTAGATTCATACCAGTCATGTAATCATACTATAACAATGTTTAAGGGATATAAACATTCAACTTTCAGATGAGGACATAAAAAATCTAATAAGCCACTAACAAAAACTAGTAAACAGAGAAACTACTAAAAATAATGATAATATCATCCCTTTACAATTGTTAGCTAAAAAAAATTATTATACTGGATACTAATATCATTTGCTGACAGCAAAAAGGAAACCGAGGAATAGTCACAAACAGAAGAGGGGCATAGACTGCTTCTGCATTCTGAAGAACCATTCTTATGGACACTATTCTTAGTTGGTACACATATACCCGATGATCCAGTAATTCTGCTCTACATCTACAGCAAAGAGATAGTCTCTGGGTCTTCAAAGTCTGTGGTCAGTTCAACTCCATAATGAAACAGTGAGGAGCCAGCCATGATGGTGCTCACTGGTAGCCCAGGAGGATTACAAGGGAGGCTGAAGCAAGAGGAACACCAAGTTTGAGGTCAGGCTGGAAAACACAGTGAGACTCCATCACAAGAAACCAAAACCAAAACAAAACAAAGCAAACAGTGAGGACATTTGTTGTATAATGTGCTGAGGTGCTGAGAAGTTAAAAGTGCCCCTCACAGGAGAATGAAAACATTAAGAAGTGTTCTGTAAAAAACAAGCAACAGATTGTCCACATAACAACACAGATGGACCTTAAAATCTCCAAAGAAAAATAAACAAAATAAGACCTATAACATAATACCTCTTACATAAATTAAACATACATACATTATCTCTTTACATACCTATCCCTTTACCCCATTCTCTTAAGAACAACTGAGTTTCTTTTATACACCAAAGAACTATGTATAGATATTCTGAAAACCAGTGGTGTCTATGTTCAAAATATTTTCTTCCTGCAGATGTTGATGAATGCCAGGCCATTCCAGGAATATGCCAGGGAGGAAATTGCATCAATACAGTGGGCTCTTTCGAATGCAGATGCCCTGCTGGTCACAAGCAGAGTGAAACAACTCAGAAATGTGAAGGTGAGTGTCTCCCCTTCAGGGAATAAGCCTTGTTGTTGAATTCTAATGCAAGAAAAATATGAATTGGAATTTTGAAGACTGATGATCTCAATCATATTCTTTATTTTAGTATGGATATATGGGTATGATGTACAGTATTTTGGTTTTGGTGTGTGTACCATAGCCTTAAAGGGTTTGATTTGGAAAGAGCCAATGAATGTTTTGCATCTAGGTTGTTATCTCAGCTGCTGTACTGTAGTGGGAATGGGAGTAATTCCTCCATTTGTAGTTTTCCTTAATGAAGATGTTTAACTTTCACTTAGAAAATTTTGCCAGAAATTAAAATTGGGTAAAACTTGGTCCAAGTGAAATATAGCATCATGTGTAAAGTGATTTTAGTAGTTGGCACTGTATCATGTATTACAAAATAAAATCTTATAATGTCCAATATTGATATGGTTGCTTGACTGTCCATCAAATTAAAAAGCATAATTAACTTAGGAAGGACTTGGAAATTACTATGCATGAGAGAATAGCTTGTTCAAATAGATATAAATTAGTAATTTTCTGGAATGCAAATATGGATTAAGATATCAAAAGGTAAGTTCTGCCAGCATTCTTCAAGTAAAATAAATTCACTTGTTATATTTGGATATTTAGAATAGTTTTGATGCTTCTAGCAGCATTGAGTACTTTTCAGTTATTATACTACCTAAATCAATTTACTTCTTTCAAGTTAGTTTTCTGAAAACAAACTGAAGTATATCCTTATTTTCTTATGACATAAGTACTCTTGTGAACTTAATTTTTTCCCCCTTTCTAAAAGGCAAGTGTTTGGAGTTATTTTTTATTGCTTAGCTATAGAGTTCTTCCCATCCCATCTCCGTAAAAAAAATGGGAAAGGCAAAAATCCAGAGTTTATTATGCAAGATAAACCGGAGTGTGAACTATATCATTAGAGGGAGGGTTTGAGGGGCATCATATACATTCTATTGCTTCAGTACTAGGAGTTATAATCCTGTGGACCCATGGGATATGTATTATCCTATATATTCCAAATGCTCCAGTTCATTTATTGTCATTTCCAAATTGATATTTATAGTTGTATATATTTTATATCATTACAGGTTAATTTCATGTTCCACATTACAAAAAAAGGGTGATATTAATGTAGTTGATCAAATAAATCATCTCTGAAACTCCTTGCAAGAATGCCTAAATTGTTTGTTCTACCCCAGTACAATGTTGATCATTAAGGTCTACCTATAATTGAAAGGTTAAGAAAAATATTTGGAAGATGGGGGAAATGATGGGAATTACCTGAATTAACACACAAGAATTGAACCAGAAATTCAGGGATCTGCAGAAAATGTGCTGCCATTTCCTTGCTTTTTCTTGCTATGTTTTCTTCATCTCCTGCCTTTTTGGGGGTTGATTTTATTGCTCAACTTTTATTACTTCCCTTCCCTTTTTATTTCTCCATAATCTCCAAACTAGATCCAAGGTTGGTGTATTTAGGACCAAAAACAGTATTTGATCATAGGCGAGAAGGCATAGCCACTGACTGAGTAGTGGTTGTGACATTTCCATTACACATCCAACAATGGATTTCTTCTTAGTTGAAAATGGAATAAGCCTTTTCTACATCACATTTCATCAAAACAACATCCGGAGCCAAGCCAGAGTTTGTAGAAAGACAGTGCAACTCTTTATTCGTACTTGTCTATATTCTTTAGGAATAGGGGCTATTGATGTAATGTAGGCACCACCCAGAGCCCTGGATTCAGTCATGTCTTTCCTTACTTCCTGCCCAGGCAGCCAAGTCCATTTAACCATTGCCCAGAAAGAATTATGTGATTTAATAGTTGGAATTTGTGGGGAATAGCAGAATTGGAACAATTAGAGATTAGAATTTGAAATCAAAAGGTTTTATGAAGGCTTCATTTATATATGTCATACTTATATATGCCATATCTATTTATTTAGATATACCTTAAAAGTGGTTATTATCAACTTTATTTTGGTGCTTTTATTTTTTTCTATAAAAGAATAAATTATGTTTATGTATGAAATTAATATAATTTTAGTATATTGTATCTGTTGCTATACTTGGTGACAGCTTTTAAATGGTAGTCAGTTTATGCAGTTTGGTGACTGAAAAACTATTGCCATAAATTTAAAGTTACTGCAGGGTGCAGCAGTGCACACCTGTAATCCCAGGAATTCAGGAGGCTGAGGTAGGATTACAACAAGGCCAGCCCGGGTCCCTTAATGAGACCCTCAGCAATTTAGAGTCTGTCTCAAAAAATACAAAGGACTAAGAATGTAAATCAGTAGTAAAGCAGCCTATGATGAGTCACCAGTACCAAAATAAATAAATTTAAAATGTAATGCTTGCTCTGAATAAAATATAACTGTAGCAATGACTTTTGACTGACAAAGTATAAGGCATTTTAATTTCTTTTGTGAATTATGATGTGAATACAAAATATACTATTATTGGAAGAGCCATTTTAAAATGATGCCTTTCCTACTTTTACTATGGTACATTTCATATGTTGTTCATACAGAAATGAACATCTCTAAAAAAAATGTTTTTCATCTTTAAATTAGTACATCTGTTCAAAACTAAAAAAGATCACTGTAGCATTTGGGATCTGAGTGACTAGGAAGAAGGTATTCTTTTTTTTTTTTTTTTTTTGGAAATGGTATTCTTAATAAGAAATTGCAAGTTAGCTTATTGATTTATTTTCTACTAGTGCATGATAGTTATACATAATATTTGGGTTCATTTTGACATAATTATACAATCATGGAATATAATTTTCTTCAATTCAGTCCCCAGCACTTACCATTTCCCCCACTCCTTCCTCCCACTCCTGTTCCCCTTCCTCTGTTCTACTGGTCTTTCTTCTCTGTATTTATAGTTTTTTAAGAGTTATGTTATTGATATCTCATGTGTTCTTGTTGACTGTTCCACTCCAATCCTTGAATAAGATCCTTGAGGAAAGAGACTGTCTCGTTTAGTGTTGTATTCCAGTGCCTAGAACAGCATACAGTACGCAGTAGACTCTTTACAAATACATGGTGATTAATTGGGAATAGCATGTAAATAAGTTAATTTATTTGTCTTGGGTAGAATATCCACAAGGAAGGCAAATGTGGGCCAAGGAATAAAATTGTATTTGCAAAGAGGATAATGGGCTTCAGCAAAGGAATTTTTCCTTCATCTGGCCATTTTTTCATTTTCTTAAGAATTTTGTTTTGCTCTGGCTGCCATTGAGAAACCCAAGAGCATAAATGTGAAATGCAGTTTGGCGTTTTTAGATCTTCTTGTCAGTATCCCTTTTGGTGACCTGTAGATACTCTTTCTAAAAGAATAACTGTCCCCTGCTCATTGATCGGGGTGTCTTTTTAACTGAAATATTACGGTGAAAGGCTTGGTCTGCTGAAAATTTGTTTGAGCATATATTGTTTATTTTAAATTTTTAAGAAATGACGCGGGTGGCATTCATCTTCTAATTGATACCTGTCCTGAGGGCTTACTGTATTCTGTGTCATTTGTCTGGTAGATTCTCCTATAAGACCATTTCCCTCCATGGTCAGGTGTAGACTACTGTGCAAGCTGTAAATCTGAGACCAAAGCTGAAAGTAGTATACACCCCCCACATCTGTCTGTCTGTGTGTGTGTGTGCGTGTGTGTGTGTGTGTGTGTGTGTGTGTAGGAAAATCTGGGGGCTGCCCCTTCACTTAGGGGCCAAATTCCATAAAACCTCTTAATGATACCCACCAAAATCCTATCTCATTTCTCCTAGACTGGTTTGGTTCCAAAATTCTCATTTCCTAATTGTGTCATAACAGTTGGCAAAATGATTCTTAGTAGAATCAACCTTGTCTTCACATCCAAAGAGAAGATTACTGTACTTAGACTTAGACTTAGGCTATATATTCATTTAATCTAAATGAAGAAGAGGAAAAAAAAACATCAAAACAATATGAAACAATACTTCTGAAGACTGTCCAGCATTTTTCTCTTTGAAAAGATGTTATTTTGAAGTTTGGTCCACATGAATAAAGCACAGGTATGTGCCAGATGTCCTTCACAATCCCCTCTTCCAGACTGTACCTTCTTTGAAATTCCTTGAGCTAATTATTCTTTCCTGGCTTATATGGGAGACAGGAAGAGAGCCTCATGGTATTGGAAAATTTCCCATCAGTGGCTCTTAATCTGTCAGATAATTGTTTTAAATTTATTCTGAAGAGTCTTAAGCTTTGTTCTCCCAAGGCAGCATTTTGTTGTTTGTGATTTGTGACAAGAAGTGTATTTATTTATTTATGCTCATGAAGCTCATAAAACTTTTTGGCAGTCTCTTTTGCTACAGTTCCAACTCTGTTTTGGTAAACCAGGGAAAATAAACTTTCTATACTAAAGTGAGAAGTATTTGCTCATACTACCACTTTTGCTCATATTATCAAACATATTACTTTTAAAATAAATAATAAATACATTGTATCTCAAAGGGAAAATCACCTGTAGAAAGGGAGAGTAAAGTAAGGGGATTGTTAACATTGAAAATAGGTAAGACTTGTGAAGTTACCCATTTAAAAACTATCTTGCAAATCCTTTAAAAGGAACTTTATAACACTAGTTTGAATATATGTATTCGCTATCTCTTGAATAAGAAAACCAGTGCTACCTACCATAAACTATATTCTGTCCTTATAACAAATTATTCCTGTCTCTTACTACATTGCTTTTGACTGTTTTTCTTGCCTGACTCAGCCAGCATATTATATGCACCAGATATAAAAGCTAACATTCATCAAACACTTAGTATATTCTTCTCTTACAATCTTCACAACAGAAGATGTAAGGTCAGTTACTATCATTAACCCATCTTACAGATGGAAAAACTGAGACATGGAGATGCCAAGTAACTTTCTCAAAATTACATTGATAAGAAACGACACAGCCAGAATTCTGGTCTGCTGGATTTCACTCCAGAGCTCTTGCTCTTAGGCAGTGCTATTGAGCAAACCGTGAATAACCAGGAAACTCACACCCCAGCCGAGGATTGCATGGAGAGGGGACCTCGTGGCTATAGCAGCAGCAATAGGATGCAGTTTTGTCCTTGCCCATTGTGTGTAGTGGTCAGACCTTGGGATAGCCACACAGCCAGAATAAATCCAGTTTGATGGTCATGGCACTGGCTGTGGTGTTTCTAAACTGCCTGGTTGGAAAAGGTATTATCTCTCTTCCCTGATATTATCGACTGAAAAAAATATGGAACCTTAATCTTCAGTTCTGTTTCTTCTCCTGAGCCTTCATTTTTGGGTAAATCTTTCCGCTGGGTCGTCCTGGATGGCATGACAGGTGCATGGACTAGCAGTTTACAGACAAATCTACCACCTCTGCCCTCTACCTGATTGAGGCACTCCTACCTAGCTGGTTCAAGCCTCCTACATAACTGGTTTAAGTCATTTTGCCTAGCTGTTTTAAGTGTCCTACTTAACTGGTTTCCAGGGAGCCTTTGGGAGATTAGCCCACAAGAGCCAGTTCTTTAAAAAGTTAAACCTTTCTGAAGAGTGCTCTGCTGCCGCTCTGGCAAATGTATTGAATATTCACTTAATAGCTTTTTGTCATATTTTCTGTTCATTACAGTGAAAATTTATTCTGTACCTCTGTGCTAAACTAATCCAGTCTCTGTAACTTTAGAATTTAGTTGCAGGTTTTAAAAAACAAGAGTAAGGGGGGCTGGGGAGATAGCTCAGTTGGTAAAGTGCTTGCCTTGTAAGCACAGGGCCCTGGGTTCGATCCCCAGCACCACAAAAAAATAATAATAATAAAAAACAAGAGTAAGGGTAAGGAAGTGGAAACTGACTCAATCCCATCTTCCTTTGCTGTAGGGAGTCAATAGCAATAATCTAAAGAAATAGTTTCAAAATAATAGGACAACAGTTTTTTTTAAAAAGAATAGAAAATTAGCCCTTCTTGACACTAAAACATCTTTAAAAGCAAAATATTTAAATTACTATGGTACTAACATGTAAATAGACAGCACAAAGGCACACAGTAGAAATTCCAGTAAAAGAATGCAAATGTGTAAATATGTGGTATTTAAATCAAAAAGGGAAAAGACAGAGTATGCAGTGAGTGATGTTGAGATGACCGATGTCTTTTTTTTTTTTTTTTTTTTAATTTGGTACTGGGAATTGAACCCAGTGTGCTCAACCACTGAGCCACATCCCCAGCCCTTTTTATTTTTGAGACAGGGTCTCACTAAGTTGCTTAGGACCTCCCTAAGCTACTAAAGCTGTCCTTGAACTTTTGATCCTCCTGCCTCAGCCTCCCGTGTCACTGGGATTACAGTCATGCACCACCACACCTAACTCTAGACATAGTTTTTAAAAATCTAAACTTGGATGTATACTTCACATGTTATATCAAGGTAAGTCTTAAATGAATCAAAGATATAAACATCAATTTAAAAAGTGATGTTAAAAGTAATCATGGAAATATTTATATAGTCCTAGATCTGAGAAAGCGTATCTCAAATGTTTTCCAACCTAAAAGATATGGAGAGGAATGAATTTGTAAATTCAACTATATAAAATAAATTCTATGGCAATAAGAGAAATAAAACACTACTAGGAGAAACAAAACCTGATAAACTAGGATAAATATTTACAGCCCATAATACAAATCAGAACAGATATATCATATGTGAAAAAATTCTACAAATCAATAGGAAAATATCTAATAAAAATAATCAAGGATGTAAATGACTGATTATTGACAACAAGGGAAATACCGGGGACTACTAAATATACTAAAACATATTTATCCTACTTAGAGTAAGAAGTATAAAAACAAAATTGAGGTATCTTTCTTTACCTTTGATAAAATAGAAATTCCAATGGCAAACTATTGGGGAGGGTTTTGAACAATAGACAATATAAAACTGGGTCAGGAATATTATCTTGTCTATCAAAATTACAAATGTACCTGCCATTTAATTTCTTAGTTTTAAATCTGGGAATGTGTCCTGTCCACACTCAATGAATAAATGACAAACTTAATAAAGTTATTCTTTTGGTCCTTTTTTGTAATAACCAAATATAGTAAACAACATATATAGGATAATAGACTTACTGTGATTAAATTACAAAACATGCATACAGTGGGAAACTGTTCATCCTTTAAAAAAGATTGTGGACATTATGTATTTATGTAAAAACATGTTTGAGATATATTGTAACTTGACAAAAGTAAGTTGTAACACATTCATAAAATGATAAAAGCATGTGTGTTTTCTTGTTTATGTTTGCTCATTTATTCGTAAAATGTTCCCGTAAAAATACTAGAAAATCTGTCTAAATATCATAGAAAGTGGAAAATGGTTGATGGGGAAAGGGAGAGAAGGAGTCTCACTGAAAGCCCCAGCCTAAGTTTCTTACTTTGTATCATACAAATACATTACCAAAAGCAAAAAATTAAAGACCATCACTTAGTCAGATGAGCTGATAGTAAAAATTCTTCACATTAAAAAATGTAATTTTTATGATGTAAAGACTTATTTTTATAATGGGCAGCTGAGAATTGAGCGGCATTGAAATTTAGTGCAAATTCATTTGGGAAGTGTGTATTGAGTAGAATCCAAAATATAAATTGGATAATTTGTCAAAATACACTCTACTGTCATGTGTATCTAAAAAGAACAAATAAAAATAAATTATTTAATTAATTAATTAAAAAAAAAGAAATTGGAAGCATTTCTACCTCTATAAACCACTTGGACAGGGCTAACTAGCAGTTGTGTCCTCAAGCTGACTTTTATAGATGCCCCTTCTGTGTCTCCTAAATGGAAATGTTGCATCTAAGGATAGACCAGCAGGGTAGAGTGATGGAGACTCCAGAGGAATAGCCAGCAGCAGCCGGAGCTGACACAAAGACAAAGTTAGCATTTATCACTTCCTAGCATACTTATCAGAAATTTCCAATCTAAACATTTTTCATTTCTTCCCACAAATGACTTCCACTATTAAAACACATGTGTTAAGTAACTTAGACACCACCTGGTCAGTACTAGTCAACTGACAGCAATATTTCATGGGGAGTTCTAAAATAACATCATTCCTTTAATTTCAACCTAAACAAAATGGAAAGTTGCACACACAGTTTCCTGTGGAAGCCTAGAGGAGAAAGAGTTCTTTATTTGAGGCACAGTGGGTAATATCACCAATATGAACATGAAGACTTTGAAAAAATACATATTCAAAAAGATCATTCAACAAAAAGGAAGGCTTTGATCTATGTCATGAATCAAAATTTGAAGCATCCAGATCACATTTTAACTTTCTTTTATACAAATTTAATTTTTAAAGTTTTAACTTCCTAAACAAGAAGAAAATTGTAGAGAGAAATGACAATTTAAGTTTGTACAGTTCAGAAAGTAGGGATGGAAGGGAAGAGAGCAGGGTGCCCACAGCCCCTGATGGGACCTCATCAGGACAGTTACTCAGCTCAACCCTAAAGGTTATGTCTTTGTCAGCGACTCATTGAAGATGTCTTGTGCACCTTCAGAGTAGGCACAAGAGTGGTGTGTTTTTTGACTGAGGTTTTCATGCACATTATATAAGATAAAGCATTTGACACTAGATATTTGTTAGAGAGGCAAGGATGCCATAGAAAAAAATGAGAGTCCTTACATATCATTTCAATGAGGAAACTTAGTAGTTTCCAATTAATAATTTTTTAAAAAACTAACAAAAAAATTGCATAACAAGATTCACCTGTAGGAGAATATATTTGCCTTTTCTGATAAAAAGTATTAACAGGTAATGACAAATTATCTGTCATTGTTGAGGGAAAGTAGAACTAGGGATTTAAGATTATCCATTAATTCCTGACTGGTCTCAGCCTGTTTTTACTCCTCCTGCCCCAGTTCCACACAAATTACAGCAAGGGACATTTGAGACACAGAGGACTTGATTTATTTAGCATAAGACAGTGGTCAGGAAATTGCACTTTACTGGATTCAGGAAAATTTTCCCAAATGTTGGGAAGCAGTGCTGTTTCCCCAGTGCCATTGTATGTTTAAATCCTTTTTTAAAAAATACGAAAAAAAAAAAAGCATGGTAAAGTAATTCACATGATTCTTGCAATTCAGTTTCTGCTGAAGATCACTGGAAAAATTGAGAGCCTCCAAAACACCTTTCTCAGAGAAATAAAACTAGGTGGTGTTAATGATAGAAAAACGTATTCCATCCTGGAATGAAAGGATCAGATGAACATTTTGAACTTTGCTTCAAGGAGGTAAAGAAAAGATATGAACTGAAATGTGTCTCCTCTGCTTCCTGAATAATGGCTTCATTTTGCTTCCTATGTAATTATTCACTAAATTTTAATTTTGTTTGCTAAATAATTGCAGTTTCATAGTGAACAAAAAACTAGTACAGGCCAAATAAAATAACAAAATAAATTGCTAATATCTGTGTGTAGAGTTTATATATATAGTTTTTATAGTATTGATGTTTAAATATATAAATAAATATATATACACATATATATAGACAAATATATATGTAGATATATACTTAAATATCTACATATATATTAGATATATATATACCTAATATATGTAATATATAATATCTACATATATGATATATATTATAATATATGATATATTATATAATATATTATATATCTAATATCTACATATATATAAAGATATATAGATATATCTTTAGCTTCTCTTGACAACAAAAGAAAAGAAAGAAAGAGAGGGAAAAGAGAAAAAAGAGAGATGGGAGGGGCTGTCTCACAAATTACCATCGCTCAGTGCCTGAAGGAAATTAGTCTGCACTAAAGAAATATCCTGTTGTAGTCAAGTAAAAATGCAACGAAACTGGAAATATAATACCTCGATCTAGGATCACATTTCTTGCACGTATGGTCACTTACTGGCCTTAAATGTGCTTCATTCACCACCAGGCATTGAGAACTCTGTGAAGGTCTGTGGGGAGTTGTGTGGGCTACTGATTTACTCTGACGCAGTCTTAGGAGTGTGCTAGGGGCCTCTGTGGTTGTCTACTTAAGTCTAGAAGACACCAATTTTAAATAGCCCTAATTGCAGATGATACAAAGTTAAGATAAACAAATAAGTTCCATTATAGTGGGAGAAAGTTTTTTAAACGTCATATAGATATCAATTAAATGAGTTACTGTGTTTTTATATAAGCTTCAGTTATCCTACAGGGCTGTGGTTTCATATTTCACATGTTAACATGTCTTTTTTGGTTTAATTATGAAAACTGTCCAAGGCTTATTTTTTCCCAATCTAGCAGTAGCACATATAGGACAAATGAAAGGCCAGGCTGCAGCAATGTTTATGGTGACTGAAATTCTGGTGAGTGGCAAAGAAGAATTTGGGCACTATTTACCCACAGCTGTATGCTGTCATATTAAGTTTAGTAGGGCTTAATTTAACTACCTATAGCTGATCTAATCTGAAGCATAAACGTATTTTTCAGCTATAGTCTCATCTTATGAATTCTTGGAAATGCTACCAACATTGTAGCATTACAAATGTTAAGATAATTCCCCTCTTCCACTAGTGCATAAATACCTTGAAAGTTCTATGACACAGAAGTGAAACAACTTTTCATTTTATTCTCATCTGTATTAAAAATTGCAGTAAAATCTATTTTGTATCCAAATCATTATTATGTGGTAATTACAAGAAATCTTATGAAAGAAAGGATCATAAAACTGATATATCCTTTAGTGCTTCAGTTTCACCTAAGATTTGCACAAGGATCTCCTTTTTACAGTCGTCTGTTGGCTTCCTTTTAGAAGGTGGTTTCCTGAGTGAAGTCTGAATCTTCCTTGTGAAAATTTTCACTTAAGTGCTGATCTTTAGGATTCATGTCTTGGAAGTGAAATGAACTCTCGAGATCCTTGTGAGCACTTTAAGTGCAGGCCCCTCTAGGTCAGAACAAGGTAGTAAATAATTTGGGCTTTCTACATTGTCTTTATCACAGACAGGTTCTGCCCACTGTAGTGCAGAACCCACCATAGACAATATGTGAACAAATGAGTGAGGACGTGTTCCAGTAAAACGTCTAAGAATTGATCAATGGGCTATAGTTTGCTAATCCTTGCTCATGGTTTCCATTATTCTTACCCTATATTTTCAGTTGCGTCACCTCAGTCTAATCCTACTGCAGTTTTCTTAGTGACTGGCTAGAGATCCATGAGCAAACAACTTTCAATAATTTATAACCCATTCAAGTGTTTTAAGGCAAAACACTTAACTAGTGTATCAAAACTGTGTGTGTATGGTATTCCTGAAACTATTGATTAGAACAAAATTTATATTAAAATAAAGCAATGAATACATGTATAGAAGTGTATCGTAAAAAGTAATATAGATGATTCAAAAATTTATCAGCAAGGAGGAAGGCATAGTTCTTAAATGACTGGATTTTAGGAAATGACATTGTAAAATTTACTATTACTATAGTCATTATTATTTTTAGATAGCTACTCAGCTTCTAAATATAAGTGTTGCCAGACAGGACCTCAGGATTCCTGTTATGTTTGATAGAAATCTCCAAAGGGAAGGGAATGGCCTATGAAGATCATAAAAAATTAAGCTCTATTATTCTTTCTAGGTCTCCTTTCTTATCTCCACTTATTACTTCCTATTCTTTCTACTCATATTATTGCTCTTCTTAATCTTCTCTATCATTATCTAGACTGCCATTTGAACCCTGGTTATTCCCGAATTTCAAAGACAGGAAACACTCTAAACAACATTAATATTGTTCCAGGCTGCCTATCTGTATACTGTTTGGGGCATGAGTCAACATGGCACTTGAAAAGAAAAGATACTCATGCTATCACAATTAATACTGTATTCTTAAAATATAATTTTGCAAGTGAAACAAAAGTATAACAAATTCTTTTCGAAACTACCACTCTAGGCTTAGACGTAAACAAATTCTGTTTTCAACATAAAGACAAAAAGGAAAGAGCTTTGAATTCAACATGATGCTTAAAAGGTGAATATAACACATGATAAAGAAGTAAACTGAGTATAACGAATAAGACTCACTTTAAAAATGAAATAGTAAATGTACTCTGATAAAACATAAGAGAATTCTTTTGTATTAAAAACCCAGAATTCATAAAGAAAATAATTGATATGTTTAACTACATAAAAGTCAGTTTGAAAATGTCGGTATGATGATGCACTCCTGTGATCCCAGCAACTTACGAGGCTGAGGCAGGAAGATCACAAGTTTAAGGCCAGTCTCAGCAACATAGCAAGGCCCTAAACAATCTAGCAAAACCCTACCTCAAAATAAAAAATGAAAAATGAAGGGGGGATGAGGATATGGATCTGTGGTAATGTGCCCCTGGGTTTAATACCTAGTACCAAAAAAAAAAGGAGGAGGAAGGGAAGGGGAGTGGGAGGAAAAGATAGGGGAGGAGGAGGAGACGGGGGAGGAGGAGGAGGAAAGAAAAAAGTCTTTGGAAGACAAAAATGAAAAGAAAAAAAAGGAAAACTTCTAAATATGTTCTACATGGCAAAGATATCAAAAACAATATCAAAAGAAAAATGTGAAAAAGCAAAAAATATTTGCCGTGCATATTAAAGCAAAGGATAAAATAAGGAACCCTTAGAAATTAATTTTTTAAAAAGGCTAACAGGAGAAAAACAGTGGAAATGTTTTAGTAGATAGTTCAAAGAAGGAATTTGAAGAAAAATGTTTTAAATGATATTTGGGAAGAAATGCCATAGTTGCTTTCTTGTTTTGTTGCATTTTAAGCATGGCAGATTGGAAGTCCTTAAAGATGTTTGGCAATAGAAAACATTTGAAGCTTGCTAAAAAAATATATATTCTTGTCCAATACTTTAGTAAAACCATACTGTGAAAATTTAGTTGGAGGCTTAGTAAATTAATTCAATGTAATAAACTCACAGGATACAGCTATTTGCAAATTAGATTATCATAAGTTTTCTTCCCATATGGAATCCTTTTCTTAATTTATGGTTATAGGAAAAAAAATTTTTTTATAATTAACCAGTAAAGAAAAATAGGAAGTGTAACATTTTTATGTGTACTTAAAATTTGATTTAAAATATTTGTTTTTCTTGTCTTCAGAATGGAATATAGCTACTTTTAATCAAACTTCTTTCAGAGTATAATATTGTATCATATAAATCCTGTGTACTAGTGCATATAGACACTTTATTTGGTCGCAGCTAGCTAATCGTTAGTATTTCTACCTGAAATCAAGAAAGTATGTGGTTCTTATGGATAGGTCATATTCCAGAATCTATTCCTCTTTAAGAAGATAATTTGTGATTGTGTTGTTCATTTAGGAATGTTTCTATACTGTTTGTACTGCTATCTTTATCATCTGCGTAACCAATGAGGAATAGGTATAGAAGAGAAGAAGAAGAGAAGAGAAGAGAAGAGAAGAGAAGAAGGGGAGAAGGAAGGAGAAGATTGTTCTGTCTTCAGTGACCTATTACTGCCAGGCTGTGTAGAAAGATGATCCTCAAAGAATTACATTATAGATCAGGTAGAGGAGATACTCCTAGGATCATTGGTGAGAGGTGAGCACTCTCAGCAATGGGAGGTTTCCTAAAATTATAAATAATACAGATTTGGGTCCTGCCACACAAGATACCACTGATGCCAGAATCATTCAGAAATATACTTATTGAGTTCCTGACATGCTTCTAGACCATCAGGATAGAGCAATGAACAAAACAAAACAAAATCCTTGCTCTCGTGAAGACTACTTTATAGAGACAAGGGAAAATGAACTGGTAAAATTTATGCTATGTCAGAAGTGATAAAACTATCGGAAAAACAAATCAGGGTGAGAGCCTATAAAAGGCTGATAGGGGTGTGAAATTATAAATTGGCCACCAAGGAAAGTCATTGATATGGTGCTATTCAAATGAAGAACTGAAGGAGGTGAAAGAATAAACTCTCTGGGGAGAGAATTCCAGACCTGGGCCAGCAAGTGCAATCATCCTTAGGCAGAGACATGCCTGAGGCATTGAGGAGACATTAGGGTGTCTATGGGACTGGAGCAGAGTGGTGAGGAGACTAAGAGATGGATTTGGAGATGTGGCCTGGGGGCAGGTCTTGTGGGTTTTGCAGGACATGTAAGTACTTTGGGCTTTAATTTGAGCTCTCAGGGTGGGAGCCATTGGAGGTTTTGAACAGTGGAGTGAAGTATTCTTATCTTCCTTGTAAAAGATTTTCTCTAGCTGTTGAGTGGTATAAAGATAACCAGTGGTCATATGTGGAAGCATGGAGACCAATTAGCAGGATGCTACAGTGATCCACATGAGATCTGATGGAACCACAGAGATCTGGGACCACAGAGTTTTCCATAAAAGTGATGAGAAGTGGTTGAATTTTGAAGGTTGAACCAGCAGAATTTGTTGACAGATCAGTTGTGGGGAAGAGAGGAAAAGAAATAGTGATTTCAAAGTTTTTGGAACCAGAAGATTGAAGTTGCAATTAGCTGAGATAGAGAACATCTGCAGGCAGAACATACCTGAGGAGAGTAATCAGGAGCCCACTTACAGGTAGTTAATTTGCAACACCTATTAAGCAATCAGGTAGACATTTGTAGTTGTATGTTTGACTCAAGTTCAAGAACAAGGTCAAGGATAGCAATAAATATTTAGGAGTCTACAGCTTATAGTTGATATTTAAAGCCTTGAGGCTAGATAAGATCAACTAAGGGAGCCATTTGACAGAGAAGTTCGAATGTTCAGCCTTAGAACATATCATTTAGAGGTCCAGGAGATGAAAAAGAACCAGCAAAGGAGAAAAAGAAAAAGTCCATGGCATTACAACTCAACCAACCTAGTAAAATCTTTGTTATTAGTCCTGTGCTCTCCCCTCCCCACTGCAACCGTAGAGGTGCTCATAGTATCTGCTAGCTAGGGAGGAAGAAAGAGGAAAGAAGTCAGCCATTCCCCTCCTTCACTGGAGCCATCCATGCCTGAAGGAGGCCCTGCTGAATGGCAGCTTTGGGATTGTTGGATTTGAGTGGGTCTTCTCTTCATCTGAAAGCGATGGGAAAATCTATGGGAATTTTCTAAGATTTCCTAGGCTCAGGAAAGAACTGGTCAAGAGAGAACGTGTGAAAGAGCAGTGGGAGAATAATAAAGTTGCTTTCTGTTTGCACCCTGGCAGTTTCAGCTACCTATCACCATACAGTCCCTTGGTTAATCTGAAATGATTGAGAACATTTCTACCTCATGATTTATAGTGCTAAGTCCACAGGCAAAAGTTTCACTTTTGCATAAAACATCAAATAGGAGGTCTGAGTAATTTAAAGAACAAGACATTTAAAAAAATAAGAAAAAATAAGAAAAAAAAAAAAAGAGCAGAGAATTCCAAATATGACAGGTCTTCAGTTTCAGTGAAGATCCCTGAGGTGTGTTAGTGCTCATGAGACCTGTGTAGAGGACTTAGTTACAGATAAGCAACAACCGTGCTATACCCTAAAGCAACTATTCATTATGTAGGGCAAATATGTCTATAGTAGCCCATTTCAAGTCCTAATGAAGGTTATCTTGATGAGCTTCACTCACAGAATGAGTAGTCTATCCCATCAGCCATTCTGAGTTTATTTATTTATTTATTGTAGAGAATGCTAGTAAATGGCTCTTGGGTTGATGTGGGTCCATCACCTCCTTGAGAATATCCAAGTGTTTAATGGAATATGGGACAGATTTCTTTTTCACTTGAAGCCATTTATTTAGAAGATACAAAATAAATGACTTTTTAATGCAACATTCAAATATTGATAAAATATCAAGGCCTCTTAAATTAATTTTCTTACTGAATTATGCTAAAATGCATTTAAAAATCCTCAAGGTTTTATGTTTATACTTTAATGTACTGATGCTTAATGAGAAAAATGGAACAAAAAGTACGAAATTTTTGCAACTTTGCCAACTTCAAATGGTTATAGTAAGTTTAACTTTGAAATTTCCTGACTTTCATGTTGCTGAAACTTTACATTTTACCCAACATTAAGGGAGACTTTCAATTTACTTTTTCTATATTTATTTAAAATTTTTAAGGCAATTATGACAGGCAGGAAGCAGTGGAGAAAAGATTCTGAAAGACGTGGTTTTAACAGCTTCACTCAGTTATTAGAAGTATCCTCCTACAAAAGCTTAGCATCAACCATGTTGTCTTCAGTATTTTAGAATTTGTAAATAATTTAGTCTTGCTTGTCTTGACAGTCTGTGTTCTAAGTTTAAAGTTTGTCTTCACATGTCCTAAATTTGGATTAACAAAGGATACCAAAATGTTCGCACCCTGAGTAAAACACATAGATGGCGCTAGGGTACAGGAAGGGGAACAGAAAGAAAAACTACTGCTGGTTATTGGCTATGCTTCCCAAAAAATATCATTTTGGGATGCGGACCTAAAATGGCAGCCCATGTTATTTGACCATGTTATCAGTGACTTTTATGTATTTTGAAGTGGAAATAGTTTTTCAACTGTTGTAATGTTTAAAAGCACCGTGATGGAACTGCCTCTTGCCGCCATTACTTCATGCCTGAGTTACTCCAAATTAGTGTTTAGAAAGATGCGGTATTGATTTCAGGCCAAAAGGGAACCATTCATTATATTGCTACAGTAGTAACCCTTTAAAAAATGGAATTATTCAGCCTAACTAGACAAAAGCCTTAATTAAAAGGTTCCTTCAGTGCCCACTAATGTTAACATACAGAGACTATTTTAAATGTTACTTCCCTAGACAGATAACAATAGAAAAGAGGGACCAAGAAAGAACATACAATCATACTATAGTAAAACCCTGAAATGACACCAAAATCTTGATATAACATGACAGAATCCAGGCTCCCATCCTCCGTACAGCTTCCTAAAATACATTCTTCCCTTTCCATCATCTCTTTGAGTGACTAATCTCACTCTTCCTCTTCATATCAAACTGTGACATTGACGATAGTCTTTTACTTCTTTCTTCTGATTTACTTCAGAGCCCACTGTAATCTAGGGAATATCTTCACAGTGAAGTGAAACTAATTTCATTCAAATCACTAGGAAGACTGTGTCATCAGCTTTTTCAATGCTGTGACCAAAGACCTGACAAGAAAAATTTTAGAACAGAAAAAGTTTATTTGGGGCTCATGGTTTCAGAGTTCTCAGTTCATAGAGAGCCGATTTTATTGCTCTGTGCCTGAGATGAGGCAAAACATAGCAACAGAAGGGTATGACAGAGGAACACAGCTCAGAGCATTGCACCAGGAAACAGAGAGACTGTGAACCCAACAAAAAATATACCCCAAAGGCACACCCCCAATGACCCACCTCCTCCAGCACCACCCTGCCTGTACCAGCCTATAGTTACCATCCAGTTAATCCCCATCAGTGGGTTAATGCACTAATTAGGGTAAGACTCATAACTCAAATCATTTCACCTCTGAACTTTCTCAATTGTCTCACTCATGAGCTTTTGGGGGTCACCTCATACCAAAACCATAAAAAGGACCTTTCTTATTCCTAATCTTGCCTAACATCCCTGCAGTCTATCATCGTCCCTGTGCAGTTGGCTCCCCAAAATGGAAGACATCTCTCCCCCGAGTCTCCTGCCTTTGTATACAGCCGCTTGCCTGGCAATTACACTGTAAACACCCATGATTATCTCAGCATGCATACACAGGCTGAGTTCCTGGTTCTACTACACTCACTCCATGAGTGCCTTACCATCTTTTCTCATGCTTTACAGTGCAGTGAATTCTTTGCCTGGTCTTTGTGCAGCCTCTTTCTTCTGCCTGGAAATCAGTATTACATTTCATTTTCCTGGTTTGTTGTAAGCCTGTTTATCTGTTTCAGTTTAACTGTCACTTTGCCTTGGAAGTCCTTCCTGGCCCTCTTCCCCTTGCTTCCCCTTGCACCCTGCACAGTTCCTACTTTGGCACTGTCACGCTATACTGTTATCAGGTACAGTTCTGGACACTAGCCACCACTGCCAACTTCTGGGGAAGGAATGAAGGATAGCTCACTGCCTTGCAATCTTATTTCTGGACCAAGAATATGTGTTTCTTGTATTTTGAAATCAGTTGGCACCCTCCTTCTCTCCCCGCCTCCATTTCTAAAAAAAATTTTGATTCAGTTGATGAACCTCTGTTTTGTTTTGTTTTTTTCTTTATGATGCTAGTAATTGAACCCAGGACCTTGTACATGTGAGGCAAGCACTCTACCACTGAGCTGCATCCCCAGCTCTCTCTATCTCTCATCTTCTTACATGTAACCTCTCAGTGCTATGTGTTTGGAACAGAAGGGGAATAGTAAAGCATCTTGATTGGAACTCAAAATCTGTATGTTTAATAAACTGCCCAGGTGATTCTTAAACACATTAAGGTTTTGTAACATCTACTATATATTTGACTCTATTGAGAAAACTGAAGATATCGGATGTGAACTTATGCAACCTCATTTCCTCTATTGCTATGTTTTCATTTTCCCTTTTTCCTGTATTTGATGAATGTCTTACAGTTTTTTTCAGAGATACATGCTCCAGCTTTTAATTCCATCATCTTTCTGTGCAACTTTGAACTCTTGCCATTATTAGTTCATTTCCTAGCTGTGTCTCTTCCTCTTTACCTGTAGCCAAGATCATCCTAGGACACATTAGCACAAATCTTCTCCTCCGTCTCTTTAGCCACCTCTCATTATATTATTCCTCTCTGACTTTTTTTTACTGTAAAGTTTCCTAAAATCTTATTCTGCACCAGTCATCTCAAGTTCCTCACCACCTACTGATTTTTCTTTCTTAACGTTGCCTTTGTTCTCTAGAATCCCTGATGGCATTTTCTCTTAGAGATTATCCTATTTCCTCTTAAATATGCTTCCTTAGTTACTAGTTTCCTATTGCCGCCAGAACTTGCTTCCACAAATTTAATGACTTAAAATGACACAGATTTGTGATCTTATAGTTCCAGAAATCTGAAGTCGGACATGGGTCTCACTGGGCTGAAATCAAGGCATCTGCAGGTCTATGTACCTTCTAAACTTAGGGAATAAACAATTTTTTTGCCCTTCCAGCTTCTAGAGGCAGCTCTCATTTCTTGACTTGTGGCCCCTTCCATCTTTGAAGCCAGCAATACAGCATCTCCAAATTTCCCTCTGAATCTGGCACTTGTGATTACATTGGAGTTGGTACCAGGGTCATCTCCCCATCTGGAGATCAGCTGATTAGCAACTGTAATCCCCCTTTGATCATATAAACTAATAGATCCCCAGGTTTCCAGAAGACATCACTGGGAGGCCATTATTCTGCCTAGCATTCTTTGACTTTCTTGAAACTTGAATAGCTTTTAACCATCATGGTGACCTCTCTTAATCTTCTCTTTATCTTCACTTCTCTTTTTTTCAAATGAATATATCTTCATAGTAACCATTTATAACATTTTCTCTTCTATTGGGGTCTCTGCTTCTCATCAGTTTATATTCTCAACCTACTGATTTTATCCACTATCATAGTTTCAACTGTTTGTATCCATAGATGTCTTTTCAGAGATCCACCCTGGACTTTCAGCTGTTTTTAAATATTAGTTACTCAAGATATTCATGATAAAACTATCGATTTTCTGCAAAAATTTTTAACTCTTCTAATTTTATCAATATTTGCTCAATAATGGAGCCCCACTGTCCCTTTCTCTTACTCTTGCTTTTACTTTTGGGATATTCTTGTTTCGACCATTTTTGTACTTGTCCTATCCTCATTAACCAGAGCTTACATGATGGCATTACCTCTCCTGTCCCCCATTCTTAACTCAGCTCTGTTCTGCTTTATCAGCATCAAAAGATGTCTTTGCCAGAAGTAAAATTATTATTCCTCTTTATTTAAACCAAATTTTTTGAGAAATTATGCCCTTAAAAGGTAATTAGTTATCATCAATAAGCTAAATATTCTATGTTTATCTAAATTTTGTCTGATTCAACCTTTTTTCTTAAAAATACATATGATAGAATTACAAATAAAGCTCATACTTACCAATTAGAACTGAAGGTAAAACAGTGTCCTTTCCAGCTTTGTTGCATATGTATATACTACTGAAAAAAATGCACAGGAAGATTCTAAGAATTGTATTTGTCCCCCTTCCCACAAATAACTTGTATAAAAGAGAAAAATAATTGTATGCTAACTGGCCAGCTAGACTAAGGAAGTGAATATATCAGCTTTCTTGAATACAATAACAATGTAATCAGTAATATGGTTTAGAAAACCTGAATTCAGTTAAAAAGTCATGGCTTGGGAGGGCAGGGCTTCCTGAATGTAAATTTAAAAATCTCATTAGAGCTTCACCTAGCCAAACTAGAATTAACTGGTAAAATACATTTTTAAGAAGTTTTAAAAATACATTATTTAATGTCTCTGGAAATTAAAAGAAATCCAGCCCCATATAAAAAAGGACTACACATCATTATCAGTTGAAATCTATGCCAGGAATGCAAACTTGGCTCAGCATCTGTAACTAAATCAATATAATATGTAAATAAGAATATATATGTAAATATTATATGTAAATATGTAAAAAAGAACAAAAGCCAGGATCATCTCAATAAATGCAGAAAATCATGAAACAAATGCCATCATTTCATGATTAAAATGATCTACTAATTAGGAATAGAAAGGAATTTCCTCAACTTGATAAAGAGCATCTAATAAAAACTATAGCCAACATCATACTTAATGGCAGAAGAGTTAATAGTGTCCCTAAGATCAGGAACAAGACACGATGTCCACTCTCTACTATTTGACATTGTGCTAGAGGTTCTGGTTAGGTAAGAGAAGGAAGTACAGTGTGTTCAGACTGGAAAGGAAGAAGTTAAATTAAATAGTCTCCCCTTATCTTCACAACATACATTCCAAGCCTGGAGTGGATGCCTGAAACCATGTTAATAACTGTGATAAAATTCAATTTATAAATTAGGGGTAGCAATTAGGTGCACTACTCAATCACTTTGGGGCCAGTAAGTAAAACAGGGGGCTTCCTGAACACAGGGATAATAAACAGTTAACAGATGGGTAGTATATATAGCATCGATATGCTGATAAAAGGTATGATTTACATCCTGAGCAGTATTCAAGATTTCCTTGATTTACTAAGAATGGCACACACTTTAAAACTTCTGAATGATTTATTTCTGGAATTTTCCATTTAACATTTTTGGGATCATTTTTTGAGCATGGGTTTCTAAAACCACAGAAAGCAGGAACCCACATAACAGGGGTTGATAGAAAGCATCCTTCAGTTAGTGGATAAGATATCAACTGAAGTGAATAGGTACCCACTAACATGGGCATGGTAGACTGCAAAATGCTATTAGAGCCAATAAATGAGTTTAACAAGGCTATACTTCAAGATCAGTGAGTGTACAAGATGAATTTTATTTCTGTGCACTGAGTGAACATTCAGAAAGTGAAAATAAGAAAAGAATTTCACTTGTAAGAATAAAGAATAAGCACTTTAAAGAAATAAGTGCATAAAATAAACTTTAACAGAGTAATTAAAAGACTGGTACACTGAAAGCTGCAGAATATTGCTAAAGGAAATTAAAGAAGATATAAATAAATGGAAAAATAGCCCATCTTTATGGATTGGAAGATGTGATAGCGTTAAGATGGCAATTTTGCCCATGTTGATCTCCAGATGTAAGTTTCTGTCAAACTCCCAGATTTCACTTTTGCAAAAATTGAAAAAAGGTTCTACAGTTCATATACAAATAAAACATCATTTGAGGGACATGAATAAAGAGCTCTTACAACTTATTTTAAAAAGACAAATAACTAAACAATGAATTGGGTAAAGGAAATGAATAGATACTTCTTTCCAAAGACAATATACAGAAGGCTAATAAGCACACGAAAGTGTGCTGCACATCACTGTCATTAGGAATATGTAAACGGAAGTACAATGTGGTACCACTTTCACACTCAACCAAAAGGAAGAAAAGTGAACAAATATAATAATGAATGTTCTTTTGGTCCCTCATACATTGTTAGTGGGAATGTAAAATAGTACAGCTAATTTGAAAACAGTTTGTCAGTTCCTCAACAAGTTAGACTCAAAAATTCCACTGTAGATGTATAACCTGAGACAGATCAACAGAAGTCCACACAGAACTAGTACTTGAATGTTCATAGTGACTATTTATAATAGCTAATAAATGGAAATAACCCAAATACATGTCAACTGACAATGGATAAATAAACTGAAGTAAACTTACACAGCAGGGGCAGGGTTGTGGCTCAGTGTTAGAGTGCTACCTAGTATGTGTGAGGCACAGGGTTCAGTTCTCAGCACCACATAAAAATGAATAAATAATATAAAGGTATTGTATCCATCTACAACTAAAAAAAATTTTTTTAAAGTCCATACAGCAGGACATTAGTAAAAAAGATGGAAGTACTGATCACAGCATAACATGGATAAACCTTGCAAACATCATGCTAAATGGAAGCATCCAGTCACAAAAGACCACATGGATTATGATATCATGGATATGAAATGTACAGAATTGGCAAATGTACAGCATCAGGGCTGGTGAAAGATAAGAAGAGTGATTACTAATGGGATTGAATTTCTTTTGGAGGAAAGAAAATGTTCTAGTCATGTTGTAGTGATGATCGTACAACCCCATGAGCATATTAAAAAAACAAATTGTGCACTTTAAGTTGGTAAATCGTATAGTAGACACATTTTATCTCAATAAAGTTCTTTCCAAATATACAACAAAATTCTGAATATAGATAGTACTTTTAAATCTGTAAAGGGAAAAGCAAACCTCACTTTTCCATTACAACTTACTTTATCATACCAATATTGCTTATCGTCCATAGAAAAGCTTAAAATAGCAATTTATTGCATTCAAGGCTTCAGTCACGAATTTTCCTAATGTCAAAACAGCAAATAGGCTACTAAATATAAATTCAGTGTATAACAAAATTATATATACTTCTTACTACACACACACACAAAAGTACAAATTAGGCCAGGTATGCATGGTTCCTTGTCATTGATGGAAGGAAAATATTCTGAGAACACTTTATAAAACAAAATTTCTTGTTTTATTTGTACTGAGTCCTCTGTAACATAAGTGTCCCATGGACTGCTTCTGCCTGTGCCATGAACCTGTTAGTATTGATAGCATCTCTAGACGAGGGTTGTTAGAATTCAATGATATCCGATATCACGCTACTACCACATCATTCATTCTATCCTGCTTAGAGTAAGATTTGCAATCGTTGTAAATGTTGGTTGACAAATAGGAGGTTATGTGGTTTGGCAGTCAGAAATCTGTCAGATGGTTTTGTTTAGATATAGCTTCTTTAGTTCAGCTTTTTCAAATCTCCAGAGACTTCCCAGTCCCTCGGTGCCTGTACCCTTCCATGGCACACTTGGTGACCCTCTCCTTTTTGCAGAGCTCTTCCTTTGTTTCCATCCTTATACCCTTCCCTAAATCCTTCTTTCCTTCCTAGTCTCCAGTGCCCTGTTTTCTTCCTGTGAAAGGTATTGATGGTTCTCATGGCCTCGTCTTAAATTTAGCTGTCTACTTTGGAAATCTCATCTATGACTGTAACATCAGATGTGATCCCTGTACTTGATAATAAACCACATAAGTACATCTTCAGAACTTACCTCTCTGCTGAGTTTCATACCCAGGTTTTTGGCTGTACGGATTAGATTTTTGTCTGTTTCTCTCAAACATCTCAAGTTCCAAAATGTCCCAAACTCAATTTAACCTCAAAATGGGATTTTTCCTCTGTGTCCCATTCTCCATTAATGGACCTTATTGATAATGCTAGAGGTCTGAGTCCAGTGACAAAGTCCTGTTGATTTCTCCTAATTATCTCTTCAATGTGTTCTCTTCCTTATTGTAAAGCTTAACTTCAAGTCTCAACGTTTATCATCGGACTACCATTATTCTATCCACACTAAACATCGGGACTGTCTTCCTATGGTATCAATTTGCTTATGTAATACTCTTGTTCATTTAAATTCCTTCCAAGACATCATTCATCTCCTTCAGAATATAAGCCAAAGTCCTTGGAATGGCTCTTCGGGATTTGGCATATGCTTAACGAGCTATGCTTATTGTCCATCAGTTTCCCAGCCTTTCTAAAACACTTCCCATTCTTCAGTTCTGCCATATTTTAAGAATCACTGGCCCCACGCTGTTATTTTATTGTTATTTGCTAATCTAAAGCTAACTACTTTCCACTTGTCACAAGGCTTGGTCCAGGTCTCTGGACCCCTGTAGAGAAGTACATTTTCCTGGCTGAGGAATCATTCAGAAATTGGCATGTGTCCCAATTCAAGACATTGGGACAAATAGGAAGATTTGCTAGGGACTTCTGGAGAAAAGTTTTCTTCCTCTTAGGAGAGAACCACTAGAGAGACAGCCTCTCCTCTGCTAAATGTCCCAGTCAAAGGTCTAGCCTAACCTGCTATGGCCATTTTACCCCTATTGGAAAAAGCAGCCTAGGATAAAGTCAAACACAGTAGCGTCCTGCTCAGTATTTCTCGGAGAAAAATGAGCAGGATGCATTGACTTAAACCAATCCTGAAGTCCATGCTGCTTCTGTACTTCCAGATATGAAAACTATTTAAATTTCTGGTTTATGTCAACTTGGATTGGTTTTTCTGATATTTGTAGACTAACGCTCCAAACCAGTAAAATTTCAAACAAGTTCCAGAGGAAGTGAGTGGAAGCACATTAAGTGTACAGAACATAGATACAAACCAATTCCAGTGTTAAGACTTCGCCTTTTCCCACGAATACTCTTATCATTAGGCACACTTGTTTATGCCTAGGCAATATGTGCTTCCTATTTTTGAAGATAGTAGTTCCAAATCTGATTATGACATGTGCTCTTGAAGAACTAATATACAAAAGAGCTAACTGCTCATACCCTTCAGAACAGAAGCATTCATGCTAAACTTAAATTAATGGATAAATATTGGGCATGACTACATTAGTCAGTTTTTTAGAGCACCTACTTTTTTAATTCTTAAAATTTGGGGGGCATCTGGCCCAAAAATAATTGAAAAGCATTCTTATTTTTTTAATATAGAATTCTTACATACTTTCCTGAGAGTCTTTAATATCCAGTTATTTTAAAGTAAACCTTTTAAGGTTCCTATTTAATTCTTAGGAGAATTGTGAAAAACATAGAGATTTTGTACAATAAAATATTTAATGGAAAAACTACAAATGTAATATCACTCCCCATGTTTTTCTGTGTCCCAGATATTTTTCCCAGAAAAGGAAAATGTCAGATGTCTTTCAGTTTTCTCCATTTCTTGTTGTCAAGGAGGGTATTTAAGACTAGTGCACAAAGAAATTCTTTATTATGGAAAGAAATGCCTGGAAAGGAATCACATTCTCCTAATTTTTAAGAATTTGCCTCAATCAGCCATACCTGATGCACAACGGTAATCCCGCAGCTTGGGAGACTGAGGCAGGAGGATCGTAAGTTCACAGCCAGCCTCAGCAACTAAGCAGTTCCCTAAGCAATTCAGTGAGACCCTGTCTCTAAATAAAATATTTTTTAAAAGGGATGGGGATGTGGCTCAATGGTTGCATGACCCTAGGTCCAATCCCTGGTTTAAAAAAATTTTTTTTTTTTTTTTACATCAATCCTAGGCTCTACATGCTCCTGGATTGTTGGTATAGCATCAGAAATTAGAAAACTAAAAAGGCAAGTTTTGGTCCTTCACTTTTGTGGGACTTGCTGTTTTGTGCTCTTTTCCTTTTTTGGCCTTCCTTATCCCCAGGTGATTGATGAGTTTATTTGGTGGGTACAGTAAGTTATTCTAGTTTCATCTCTGTTGGATCCATGTTCAGTTGCATTAAACTCCACTGCACTGAGACAGCAGCACAGGATGCAACAGGTCCTAATTTTGCACACATGGTTTCATTTTGTTGGATTAAGTCTAATGGTAACTTTTTCACCACATTATATATTTGCTTCTCATGTAGTCATTTCATGTTAGAATTCTGATCTCTCTTGAGGCTTTGGTAGATTTTGATTTGTACCTCTCTGCCTTCAGCAGCTAACTGTTAAGCCTCAAATGAAGATATTATTTCAGAGAATGTCTGAATCTAGTAACATTTTTTAAAGAATATGCCAAGAAGACACATGCATGTAGTTAGTTCACAGCTTGTAGACAAGAGTGACTTGTGAGAATAAATGGAGAAAAAATGAATAGGCCGACAGAGGAATGCAAGAATGGCATTACCAACACCCCCACTTTTTTAGTTGTTTAATCATGGAGTTTAATTTTTTTTCCTTGCATTTACAATAAGAATGTGTTTATTTTTTTCTTGACCTTTAAGTTTACACATTCTGAATGAATATACAACTGAAAGGAAAAAAACTGAAAAGAAACTTGGAGTTTTAAGTAATTATCTATGTTTATGGCTTTTATAATTGTTCCTTCTATTCATTGGTCTTTGCTACCTCTGTTTCTTAAAAAAGACTACTAACAATCCAGCAGCCCTGGCTGGATTTTCCTCACAATGGCTCATTTCCTCTTAAAATGTATTAGCAATTAGCTCCCAGTGTTCCTAATTGCAGCTTTGTTTGACTTTCCACCTCTCTCTGCTCACTGGATTAGAAGAGAAGTACATTAAAGCTTATATAAATGGCCAGATTTTCTCCTTTAGGGAAAATTTAAAAGAAAGCAGACCTTTCATTAATGTGAAAGGAAATAGACTATTCCCAACATTGAGTAAGCTAAATGGATAAGTGCAGGGAGGTACAATAGGAAAACTGGACCCTTCCCAGACCCTCCCAAGTTTCTCCTTGCCATGTTCCTGTATTACTTTAGACTGAAGTTATTCCCAGAATGTCAGATATCCCCATATTCAAATATAAGTACATATCCCAAAACCAAATAGGAAAAAAACATCAGTTACTCTCTGTTGGTCCAAATAATGAGTGTGAACATTAGCTAGAAGTTTTCAAATGTAATTATTCCATATTTTAAGATGTAATTGTGTACATGTTTTTCAAAGGGCTCTTGAAGGATAATTCCCTAGTTGACTTAGAATGGAAATGAAAACATTGACATCTTTACTTATTTCCAATTTAAATTGCATGGGGGGGGCGGAGAAAAAGGATATAGAGTTTTGCTTTAGTTGGCCTTGTTTTACTGCCATGGGAGTTTACTTTCATCTGAGTTCCCATAGATATCTGTGAGAAATTCTTTAGTGCCTGAAATAAGAGTATCTTCAGGGTTATGTGATCTGACCTAATCACCCATGAGTGCTCTCCTACTCTTTCTTTTAAAAAAAAAAAAAAATCCCCTTATTTCATGAAGTCCTTTCTCATTTATCTTCTCCTCCTTCCCTTGATTAGACATCGATGAGTGCAGCATCGTTCCTGGGATATGTGAGACTGGTGAATGTTCCAACACCGTGGGAAGCTACTTTTGTGTTTGTCCACGTGGATATGTAACCTCAACAGATGGTTCTCGGTGTATCGGTAAGCCTGGTATTTGGAAGGCACAATACACTGCTCCTTTATAATGACAGAACAGCCCAAACAGGTGTGCCGATGGCAAGTTATCAACCCATTGAGGAAGTGACTGAAAGAGCTGTTAAAACGAACGGTACCACTACTCAGGGGCTGGTAGACCAGGTACTCTTTGCAAAGACTTCAGTTTTAGAAGGGTTTATGTTGTTAAAATCATTTGGGAAATAAAGAAAGACTTCCTTGAGACATTGCTCTTGCCCAGCATTACAGACACAAAAGCATGAGAAAGATTTTTAAAATCTGCTTTAGGAGACAGAATGTAGTAATTAAAGGTTCTTTTGTTGGTATGAATCATGAATGTAGTCAACATCTATTTACTTAGAGCTTGTTTATTCTAGTAAAAATAGTGATTATGAAAAAGAAATTGACACCTCTAATTTTGTGTTTTAAGCATATTCGGATTAAAGCAAAATATTCTTGAATGCTCTCCTTTGTTCAGAAAAACCAAACAGTGCTTCTTAGTCATGGTGTGGTCCGTTCATCACTGAGCAAGCCTTAGACGGTTTTTCTTTTTGTACTGGTGAATTTATCTGAAAGGGGCTTAACCACTGAGCCACATCCCCAGCCATTTTTTTTTTTTTTTTTTTTTTTTTCAATTTTGAGACAGAGTCTCACTAAGTTGCTTAGGGCCTTGCTAAATTGCTGATGCTGGCTTTAAACTTGTGATTCTTCGGCTTCAGCCTCTTGAGTCTCTGGGATTACAGGCATGAGCCATGGCACCCTGCTAAACTTTTGTCTTGCTGTGAGCACAGGGACTGTGAAAGTCCTTTGATAATCCTGGCACAGTGAGCTGCTACTCTCCCATTTCTCTTCTTGAGCATTAAGTCTAGTCAATTTCAATTTTAAGCTGACAATAGTTAGAAAGAGGAGACAAATGCACAGTTCTCTTTAGAGTCCCTGAAGATTCACTTAGTGTAGGAATTGGAGAAATTTATTCAGTACCCAAAGAATTGACTTGCTTGGTACACTAGAAGACCTGTGCCACCAGTACAAGGACTGTGATCTGAATTTGTTTGATAAATTACACTGATATGCCAGGCAGTATGCTGGGTGTGACCATCCAACAGAGAATATGAGACATGTAAGTGCTGCCTTCAGAATACCATCATCATAAGTAATAGTGAGGAAACAGTGGCACTAACAGTAAAAATAGCACCTATCTCATTTATAAAGCAAATACTGTGTGTTAGGCACTGGATATCTTCATTCTCAGGAAAGCTACTGATCTCTTTCTCCTTGAGTTCCCTCTAATTGAATGTTCAATAAAATATTCCACATTAAGAGGAGGAGAACAGGAAGAATATGTCTGCATTTTATCCAAGATATTCTGAAATTGTTTTTACATATAAGATCATTGACTTGTCAGTTATGATAAACTCCTTTTGTCTCTTGCCTCTGTAAAGTCCTGAGTTCACCTAGACATTCAAAACCCTTGAGAACCAAGGCCAGCCTGCCCTCAGGACTCATCTCTGCCCCTGGGAGCTCACACTCTTATCTCTCATGCTGCACAGGCCCACACTGCCACGCCTTTGCCCACAGTGCCCCTCCTCCCCTCATTTCAGGACATTTTGCACTTTCACACACAATTGTATTTTCCTCACTGGTCACACTGAGCCCATTGTGCCCGGCCTCATGCAGCTTCATGAACTCTGGGACTCATGTCACATCTTGGAGTGAATTTGGTGCTCAGTACATTTTTTTCTGGATGAATAGGAAAATCAACAAAGGAATGAATGAGATGATATTGAATTCAGGAACTCCCTGCTTGGTAATAACTGCTTGTGTCATTTGGCATCCAGTTGGACACCATGGTGTGGTCCTGGTTGCTCAGAAGGCAACACCTGACTGGAGGGCCAGAAACTGAGTCCTGAACTAACCAGAGACCCATTCATCTTGTGACAGCATCATACTTTAGGAACGGAGTTAAGCTCTGAGACTAAAAACCTATAAAGCCAATGTTGAAATTAAGAAGATGAAAATTTTTGGAATGACTATGTTACATTTGGAATAAGTATGTTTTCCATGTGTAAGGAAAAAGATAAATACCAGGTTTTAATGTGTGAAAGATTTTTGTCTTTGATTTTTCAGAAATTTTGAGTCTTTTTTCTTACATTGAATTATTTATGATTGAATTATATGTCATGAATGTTTTCAGAGGATTTATTTTTGTAACTATATACTATACATGTTACAGATAATGAGGTAGTTTGTTTTTTTTATTATGAAACTGCCTACTATCTGCAGCTTTATTCTGAGATTAGTGAATGCTGAATATTGCCCTAATTCCCTATTCTATTTAGCACAAATATCCTGAGTGCATAGTGCATTATAAAGCATCTATAAGTCGATCCTCTTTCTTTCACAGTTTTACATGGTAAGAAAGTTTTACATGGTAAGAAAGTTTTTTAAAAAAATTTTTAGTTGTAGATGAACACCATACCTTTATTTTATTTATTTATGTGGTGCTGAGTATTGAACCCAGTGCCTCACATGTGCTAGGCAAGTGTTCTACTACTGAGCAACCCCAGCCCCACATGGTAAGAGCATTTTAGACATTTTAATTTTAAAGTAGGATAAAATTTCCTATTTTATTATATGCTAAGTACAGATGACAAATTCTTGATTTAATTTTATCAAATGCGTTAATCAAGTTTGTAAATATGATTAACATGGCAGTTCTAAAAGGACTTGAAGCATAACTAATAATCTTTTCCTTAAAAGCATTTTAATAACATTACTTAGTGAACCTTATGTCATTTTATATTTACTTTAGTTGACTTTATTAATACCTAATTTTCACATTGTAATATAGGCGCAGGAGAATGACTGACAGCCGGCAGTAAGTGAATAATGAATTGACAAGAAGCAGTGAGCAAACTGACATGCAGGATAATGTCCCTGCTGCTCTCGTGCACACAGAGCTGGCACTGACCCTCAGCAAGGGGACCACCAAGTGCCAGGCAACAGCAAGTTCCGAAAACGAGATCAAGCATTTAGAAATTCTTACATGATGTTGCCACAATAGTGTAAGGTGTTTCTTTGAGTTTTACAAAGTTTCAGAGCACAGCATCACCTTGGAGTCTTCTTGAGAAAACAAAATCTAAACACATCATTTGTGGTTTAGTCAATGTTTTGCTGCTGTGACAAAATGACCTGACAAGAACAATTTTAGAGGAGAAAAAGTTTATCTAGGGACCTCACAGTTTCAGAGATCTCAGTCAATAGACAGTCAGCTCTATCCTTGGAGGTCAAGGTGAGGTAGAACATCAGAGTGGAAGTATGTGGCAGAGGAAACCAGGTGGACATGGCCACCAAGAAGCAGAGAGAGAGAGAGAGAGACTCCCCTCACTAGTAACAAAATACATGCCCCAAAGGCATGCTCCCAGTGACCCACCTCCTCTAACCACACCGTATCTGCTTTCAGTTACCACTCAGTTAATTCCTAATAGGGGATTAATTCATTGATTGGGTTAAGGGTCTCATAACCCAATTATTTCACCTCTAAACCTTCTTTCGTTCCCCCACATGAACTTTTGGGGGACACCTCACATCTAAATAATAACAATGTGAAAAAACATGTACATATCTGAGGCAGTGGGTGATTAATTGCTGAATGATTTTAAGCAATGTATGCCATCAGTCAATATAAAACCCAGGCACCGTGGCACATGCCTGGCATGTGAAGGGGTCTAGGTTGATTCTGGGGTGTTGAGAGCTCATGATGAATTTTGAGAACAGGTGAAAATCAATGGGGCCCTGATGTACATTTGGAGGCACAGTGGCAGGGGGACTATTTTCAAGATAAAAAGAGAATGATTGTCATATTGGGTCAAAGCATGAAGGCCAGGATATGATTTTTAAGTCAAATTTGTAAGATTATATAAACCAAGGAAAGTTTGTATAGTGAGCAGCACTCTGTAACCCGGGGCATTGATTACATATTCATGTGCACATTTGCACTTGAAGGAGGATCCAAAATACCAAAAAATGTCTTAACTAACAGCTGAAGAGGCAGACAAAGGTGAAACAATGTACTGAACTGTATTTTGGTTTTAATGAGAATCATATAAAAGATGACTGGTGGAACAGGAATATGAGTTTTAATTACAAAAGACAGAGTTTCAGCAGGGCACTATGGCACACACCTGTAATCCCTGTGGCTCTGGATGCTGAGGCAGGAGGATCAAGAGTTCAAAGCCAGCTTCAGCAATGGTGAGGTGCTAAGCAACTCAGTGAGACCCTGTCTCTAAATAAAATACAAAATAGGGCTGGGGATGTGACTCAGTGGTTGAGTGCCCCTGAGTTCAATCCCTGGTACCAAAAAAAGAAAAATGAAAAGATATAAAAGAAAGAAAGACAAAGTTTCCTAGAAAGAGAACTTGAGATGATGAGGAAGAAACACTTTACTGCTTCGAAGGAAGAAGTCAGTCTGGGTGCCACCATGGTTCTGTTTCTTTCATTGCCCCTAGTTCACGATTTTAGATTAATAAAAATCTGCAGAAATAATCAGGGGAAACCCAGGCTGGAACCCATCAGAGAGAAGGTGCAGGTATTCAGTGTCCAGAGTCAATGGCTGCTATCCATGGAACATCTTCCACCACCAGTGTTCTGACCTGGACTAAGCTCCTCTGTGTTTTCTGACTGAATCCTTTATTTTTGTTTAATGAGCAAAAATTTATAGAATATTTACATTTATTTCAGGATACAGTCCCTGACTTTTACCAAGGTTCCATCGTATTGTATAATTAAACACTAGTTCTCTTCAATCAAGTTTAGATGAAATGTCAAGTGAGGAAACACGCTCTGATAAGTGAACCATGATTTTGTTTCAAAGTAGAGTTATATTTTAATCAGAGGAGATGAATTGCTTCCTCTTTTTCAGGGTGGCTATAAGTAAGGCTCTTGTAAGCCTTGTTCAGGAAGTGTAGTGAGCGTGAGAGAAGATGAGAGGAATAGACTTGTTTCCTCACTTGGGACTTGTCAATCCTACCAATAAACATACACCCGGTGTTAGAATGACTTTTCTATAGCTTTTCATCTTCTTTTTCCCTAATAACTTCTTGTGTCAAGGGATAATGCTCATGGACAACTTTTATGTCTATCACGTGCCCATTTTTTATCCCAAATATTCTTCCAGATGACAACATTTTTTAACCCAGTATTTTTTTTCTAAGGACCATGAAAATTCAGACACACAGAGGAAAGAACAGTGACATAGGAAAAAGTAGTACCTGCACTGTGCTGCTTTGCTTTGAATATAGCTTTGGGGGGCCTTCACCATGAGATACTACACCAATTGAATCTCATCCTGTATACTTCATCTCAAAGGATTAAAGACGGGTTGCCTGCCTCTGCTGTTATTGGATGATTCTCATCATGGAATTTAGGGAAAACATTTATGATTTTCTTTCTAATCCTCCCTTGCTGGCTCTACCCTGTCACCTATGACTTAGTTTCCTGGAATATATATTATAGAACTGACCTGAAGTTTCCAAACTGTAGAACAGTGACTATTATGCATTTTTTTAATTCAACATCAAAAAATGTTTTTCAGATCCCCACATGATGGTAATTTTATATCCTCAAGAAAATACATAATGATAAAACTAATTGGCATTTGGTAGTGGTTTTAAGTGAAGTTGTGTTTTATAAGTCACAGGAGGGTATCTGTCAGTGTGAATTCCGGTGTTGCCTACATGTTGTGAAGCATTATCCACTTGTACTGCAGTATCCAGTGTAAATACAGATTTGTGAGCTCCTCCCCATATGGGAGCAGACTCCCAAAGTCTGAGGATGGTACAGAATGGAGTCCTGAAGAGCACTGACTATGTTCTGATGGGTATTTTGATATATGTATCCCTTATTTCCAATTTATATTTAACCGATAAGGTGTTTAGAAGTGTACAGAATTTTCTTAGTTCCAAATTGATTTTCAACTTCATTATATCCACTGTGGTCAGAGAAATATTCTGATATTTGCTTATGGCTTAACAAATAATTTCTGTAAATCTTCCACACAGACTTGAAAAGGATGAATTTCTCTTGACTGGTGGATGATAGATTCTAGAATGTCCATCATATCCAACTTAGAGGCCTGAAGATGAAATCTGATGGCACACTAAGAATCCTGTTTTCACCTCATTTGAGAGCTCTATTTTATTCTTCTTCTTGGGCCAGCTTTTACTTTTTTTTTCATATTTTGTCCAGTATATTTTGATTGAGATGACATCCAAGGTAGCTAATATACCACTCTGCTAAAAACAGAACATATATTTTTTTTATTTCCTTTTCTACCAACTCTGTTCCACCAGGAAGAATTAAATGTAATTGCAAAATCAAGCAACTGTATTTGTATGTAATCTATGCTTATATACAAACAACATTTGTATATAACATTTTATTAGTCACAGTAGTATATCTGTCAGTGTGAATTGTGGTGGTACCTGATCATAGCAAAACTTACTGCCAAATAATATTTGTATATAAGCCTAGGACTCCTAGCTCAAGGCTATGGTTTTGTTTCTAGTTTTGTTTTTCAAAATTTATGCTACAACATCCTCCTTGGAGAATTCTTGAGGAGGTGAGTATTTCTATCCTACCTTGTTGGGTTAGTTGTGTCCTGAGATTAGTGATTATTATTAAAAGTTGGGACTTTTTCTTTTTAATTTACATCCTGTTCTTGATGAGTGTAACAGTCAAGTCAATCTAGGAATATGATACTTTGGGTTCCTAGAATGAATATTTTAACGTTTATTTCATGGGATCATTCTTAAGAATAAAAACTCACCTTTGCAATTATTCCCAGTGACAAACTGCCCAAGCCCAACTCTGAAGTGTTTTAAAATGTCCTCGGCACCTTTAAGTATGTGTGCATGCATGGAACTCAGTGCTTTGCTTTCGACTATACTGGGTTTCTTTGGGGAAATGAAAAGTGGTGTTGGTTCTTACATGGAATATCTTAAAACCAACTCATTTGTTACCTGAGATATACTACAGCCCATTCAAGAAAATAGTGTATTTATTTCAAGTTCTGTGTATAGTGCTAGAAGTTTTGCCTTTACCTATTAATGGGATTGTTTGCAATATCATTTTCATCTGCGTCATTGCTCTATAGCTTCTGATTGTTGTGCTACATCTTCTTGTGATCACAGACAAAATGTCTCTGAAAGCATCTTGACAAAGATTGAATAGTATTTAGTTAACTAGCCTCACAATTTTTTACACTGGTTAGAATAAAGGCAATTTCAGTTATAAACACATGCAGTTTGTGTTGATATCATATACTCATGCAACTTTACCTTTTATGGTCTTCTATAAGCATCATAATTTGTCGTCAAGCCTTTTTCTGATATTATGACCTTTATTACAGTCATATTTGATCATGTTGTTTCTCTACCCCAAATCCTGCAGGGTAATGCACAAATTCTTGACTCTAGCAAAACTCACTGTCAAACTCACTGTTCCTTCTGAGTTTTCACCCTGCTTTACCTCATCAGCATTTGACCTACTGGAACCCTAGTTCTCGAAAATGTCTCATCCAGCCTCATAGCTTAAAATAACATATATACTGACAACGCACAGATATGTAACTGTGCGTTATATATCTGTCTTTTCCATCTGACTTTTCCTCTGGGTTCCACACTCAATTATTTGACATCCCCAAAGTAACATGTTTTAAAGAAGAGCCTGGTCTTCTGTCCCCCAATCTTATTTCTCCTGATCTTCACTGCCTGAGGGTCAGAAACTGGGGAAGTCTCCAAGATCCTCTTTCTCTCAGACCCCACAGCCAAGCTAGTTTCCCTTGACTCTGACTTCAGTGGGGTCTGCCATCTGCTCACGTCAGCACGTTCACTGTTACCACCCTCATCAGCACCACCGTCGTCTCTCACCCGAATGTCTGCAGTGTCCTCTGCATTGGTCTTCCTGCTCTCACCATAGCCAGTTCTCATAGCATTCAGAGATCTCCTTAAAAATATCATCCAGTATCTTTTCTCTATTGAAACCTTTCAAAAACTCCCATAACACTCCCTTAAAATCCCTAAGTCCTTCCCTAATGGCTGTAGAGCTTTATGTGAGAACCTCTCTGAGCTCAGTTCCTTCCACTTTCCTTTCTGCATGTTCTTCTCTAGTCTCTTGTTCTTCACACACATCAAGCTCAGCCTCTTCTTTCTGAACTTCTTTTCCTTCACCTACCTCCATGACTTTTCACATCATTTGAGTAAGTGTCTGCTCAGATGTTCTGTCTTCAGCTGCTTCTGACCTGCCTTTCTAAATCAACACATGGATCAGTCAGATGTTGCTGCAAAACAAATGGCTACAAAATCTCAGTGGCATGCAGCAGACTGATGCGCAGGTCATCTGGGGTTTGGGATTGGGACTGGGTGATTGCTTCCCTTCAAGCTCCAGGTCTGTCTCAGTTTGACTCCTCATTGCAGTTTGCCTTCAGATATGCTCAATGTCTTTCGTTTTTGTATTCCTGAAATAAGACATGATATAGGTACTCAGCGAATGTTGACTGAATAATGAGTAAATCAGTGAACAAAAATAGAAAAATTTGGAGAAGGAAGGCATGAGTAGATACAATAGAGATTAAGAGAAATTAAGTAAAATAATAATAATGAATAGTTCACTTCACTTACACTGTCATAACATGTGAAATGATAAGAATCTGAGGTAATTCTTCCACTTTCTATTTCCCACTTTGTATGTTCAGATCAGAGAACAGGCACGTGTTTCTCGGGCCTGGTGAATGGTCGCTGTGCACAAGAACTCCCAGGCAGAATGACAAAAACCCAGTGCTGCTGTGAGCCAGGACGCTGCTGGGGCATGGGAACCATCCCTGAAGCCTGTCCCGTCAGAGGTTCTGGTGAGTGGTGGGCCACTGGTCTCCTTAGGACAGATGGTGTCCTAAGGAAGAGTAATGGACTGGGCTCTTCTCCTGGAGGTCAATTCTTATTTATAGTCACATCTTTAGTGATTTGGATGTTTTCATGGGATCAGTTTTGATAATTCCCAATTTAATAACATCAGATAAACTGAAAACTGATTTGTTTTGTGCAGGTGTTTTAAAAGTTATTTTGAATGTCAGTAGTTCAATTTGGTTTTAAATCCCCTGATCTTTAGTTTCAGATCTTCAAGGTCTTAGAATAACAAGATTCTACCTTCTTTTATATTTTATTTCAGGAATACCCTCAGCCTGTAGTGTCCCCATTCTTGAAGATATTTTCTTTTGCTTCTCATGACCTTGAAAATAATACCTCCCCTTCACTTGGATGTATTAACAGTCTTATAAATAAGTCTATATTGGAAAATAACCTTAGGATGAATGAGAAGTAGTTCCTCTTGTTGTATATAACATGAGATTTGCAGTTAATGTTTATCACAAAAAGATACATTGATATGTTATCTTTTTCATATTGAATTATAAAATCATGAAAAATAAAATTTTTTGAAATATAAAGCATATATGCTATCATGGAAAAAAAATCATGACATCTTCTTCATTCTTTTCAAAATCACGAAGCCATAAATACCCAAATCTATTCCTTAAAAGGGGGAAAAGCAAAGTTAATGTCTAGTAATAAATTTTGGAATTTTATAGTTCCTCTAGTAATACATAATTAATAATTCTTATTTATTCTAATATAGTGCCTTGATTCTCTGAATACTTATGGAAATAAGACAGTTGCTATATTCCTGGCCTCTCTTCACTCAACATTGATACTGGTACACTAAGGAGCAGATATTAAAACTTATTGAATATTGTCTATAGTTAAGATCTGCATTAGAAAAAAATATGTTCTAGAGCCATATTAAAACCTAATCCCTTAAAGAAAAGAAGGATCAGGAAAAAAGTATAAGTGTAATATTGATGAGTATTCAAGTAAAACCAGATACTTAAAGCTTTAATTTTCACCTGTCCAAGTAGATTTCTTGCCTTCATAGTTGTGTCTGGAATTTTATGAGTTGTTCTAAGAGGCATAAAATAAAAATACACATATAAATGATTCTTGGTGCAGCCTACTTAGTTAAAATGATGTGGCATAGAGGTTTTGAATACTTTCCAAAACATCTATACCTTTTCCCTGTTACAGATAGTGCTAAAAACGTTTATTAAGATAATAACCTCCTGCTTCATATTGTATAGAATAGTAAACTAAAATGGTCTATTACAACATGCCAACTGCTTTTATTATGCAGAAAGACATCCATCTGTGTTTCACTGAACTTCCTTTTCTTCTAGAGGAATTTCGCAGACTTTGCATGGATGGACTTCCAATGGGAGGGATTCCAGGGAGTGCTGGGTCCAGACCTGGAGGCACTGCAGGGAATGGCTTTGTCCCAAATGGCAATGGCAATGGCTATGGCCCAGGAGGGACAGGCTTCCTTCCCATCCCTGGAGGCAATGGCTTTTCTCCTGGCGTTGGGGGAGCTGGTGTGGGGGCCGGAGGACAGGGTCCCATCATCACTGGACTAAGTAAGTGGTCATGTTCCCTGTGGATTCTTTAGTTTTCTGCCTTGTGGTATTATTATAATGTCTAATACATATTTCATTTTTCAAAAGTGGTGTGTGTGTGTGTGTGTGTGTGGGTGTGTAAACCCACTTCAGGGTCTAAAATACTGTAATACTACATTTAGTAAACTGTAGTAAGAAAATATAATTCTGTACATAAACTTTCAGTTTAATTGGCAAAAATATGTGTGCTCTAGACTCCCTGAAAATACAAACCGGAGCACTGTAATTCTCAGATCTAAATGATACCACCAGAAACTATGTTTTTGGTTCCATTGTATTTCGTTTGGCCTGTTTCAGCTGCCCTATTCTTGCACCCCTTGAATTATTTTTCAAAACCATTTCTCAACTGAGATAAACTAAGTCCTGCTCTGTGCCTATCCAAATATTGTAATGCACATATTTGTCTTTCCCTCACCCTTTTATTGTTAAATTGCATGAGAAATGGAGAACGTGAGTGTCAGACCAGAATTGGCATTCATGCACTTGACATTTAAGATCACTCTCTTTAAAAGCACTGCTCTTGCTAATAATATTTAATGATATCCCACAGTGTTGTGTTTATTCTTTTTGGCATATTGCCTGTTTACTATATCTAAATATTCAGCAGAGTTACAGAAAGAAATGGAAAGCATTCAAATGTATGGTAGAACATTCCTGAAATTTTAAAAAGACATCATTATGGGCAGAGTTTCCAGATGTGTAACGTAACAAATCCAAGTTGCAGTCATGTGTCTCAAGAATGTTTTTTTTTTAGATTCTCCACATTAAAATTTAATAAAACATAGACTAATGTGGGCTTTTCATATATATTTCACTAATTTACTATTAAATAACTTTTCAGAAGTCAACTCTAAATACTCCATGTCATAATGATTAAATATTACTTGTGCTTCAATTTTCCATAGCAATTCTGAACCAGACAATAGATATCTGTAAGCACCATGCTAATCTTTGTTTAAATGGACGCTGCATACCTACTGTTTCTAGCTACCGGTGTGAATGCAACATGGGCTATAAGCAGGATGCAAATGGAGACTGTATAGGTAAGTTTATGATTCTTCAGTCTTTTTTAGTTTTCAATAGTTGTTGGACTGTAATAAGCTGAACCGAATATGAGTTTAAAAAAAAAAAAAAAATCCAACCTCATTTCCAAGCTGTGTCTCCTAAATGCTGACTCTTTCATGCGTCCACCACCCTTAATCTGCTTCCTGAGCTAGGTCACTTTAAGAATTTCCCCCCGCTTTGGCTCCCAAATATGATTTCTGTCTCTGATTCTCTCTTCCTTCCTTTTTAGAGTTGCTTATGTTTAATACAAACTGAAAACAACAAGGTATCTACATAAGAGTGAATATATTTTGAAAACAGAATCCATTCTTAAGACACAAGATAATGGGCTACTAAAATCTGATGCTCAAGTATTTTGATATCAAGCCCATTAAACTCTTAAAAATTATTGTTTATGCCAGGTGCAGTGGCACATGCCTTTAATCCCATCAACTCATGAGGCTAAGGCAGGAGGATCATGAGTTCAAAGTCAACCACAGCAAAAGTGAGGTGCTAAGCAACTCAGTGAGACCTGTCTCTAAATAAAATACAAAATAGGACTGGGGATGTGGCTCAGTGATTGAGTGCCCCTGAGTTCAATCTCCAGTCACTCCCCCAACAAAAAAATTATTGTTTATAATCTATTGATAATTACCTTGTTAGCAACAGAAGATGAAAATTTTAAACATTTATTTATTCACTTAAAAATAGCAATGATATACCCATTGCATGTTAAAATAAGTAACATTTTTATGAAAAACTAGATTTTCTACAACAAAAAGAATTGAAGTGAACATCATTGTTTATGTTTCTGAAAATCTGTTCAGTGACTGTGTTCATAGACCGAACTGAATTTGAATATCTGCATCTGTATTTAATCTATTGAAATGTCGTTTTGGTTGAAAAATACACTGAAATCCATCTTCACATATGTATTTGGAAAACAAGAAGAATATCTCCTAGGTTTTTCAGATAACTGCGAGCATTCTGTGATAATACACTAAAAATGTAAAAGCAGTTGTTCTTAAATCTTATTTTGCAATTTGTAATCTGAAACCATATCTATAAATGTTATATTAAGTCCATTGGTGTAACGTGTACTTGTAATGGATTTCGTAACATGCAGTGGTCATTGGAAATATATTGATTCACTGTGTTATAGAGATCTTTCCAAAAATGATGTATTTCACTATTTAATATTGAAAAAACACATGAGATAATATCACAGACTCATTAGAAATGCTTTTATATGTTGAGAAACTTCCAAGAACACATAGTAAGTAAATAATCTAATTTTGTCACTTTTAAAGTTAAATTTTAACTTTAGCATCAAGTAGAATGCTCTTTTCCAAGAAGTGACAGGCTCATTTCATGATTTAAAAGAAAATGCCAAATTCACAAGTCCGAATAACTGTAATTTGTGTGTCAGTTATTCCTCAAGTAAAAATAGTATTTTGTGGCAAACCCTTCTAATTTAGCACATAATGCAAACAGTTGCACAAATGTTTTTCCTTAAGAATCTTATGATACTTCAGTCAGCAACAATGTGTAAAGTGTAATATCGATTTTATCACGGAAATTTTTTTCTGCACAATAACAGCATTTATTGAGCATCAACTATGTGCAAGGTAACACTAGCACAGGATGGATGAGATAGTCTCCGCCTTCAAGGGCTTACATTATGGAGAAGACAGACAGGAAGACGCAAAGAGATGAGGAAGGGGTGGAGGGACAGTAAGGACAGTCCAGCCGGAGGAAACAGCATGAACAGGCAAAACCATTGAACAGCACAGTGTTTGTAACCCAGCAATACTTGAGTACATTTCACACCAAGACAGCTTCAATTGTGTAACATGAATTAGACGTATCAAATAAGTGAATTTCTAAACAAGCAGTGCTTGACAATTTAAATGACAAAAGTTAAAACACATGCAAAAATTTATTAGAAATCTTCATAAATATATAGTTTATATTCTATGTGTTCTTAGAAGGGTATACTGTATAAAACTTGAATACTTCTCGGGGACTTGATTGTTATTATAAATACTATTTATTAAACAATAATGCCCTAAGGTTACTAGATATATTTGACTTGCTCTGCTAAAATGGGCTAAACATTGCTAGGCTTTTTTTAAGTTCGTGTTTGTTTTAATACAAGATATTTTTGAAAGTGTATTCCTGTGTCAAGATTTAATGTAACTGGTTTTCCCTGCTTCCTCCATTATATTCGTAAGTGAAAATATTTTTTCTAATTCATTCTGAGTTCTTGATGGTGATTATGGGGACAGGCTGATGCTGCTGCCTTAATTTGTGTTGGGGCAACACCATTGCCTTTGCACCATCAGTGCATTTATAAACTGACCCAGATAATAGCAGCCTGGCAAGAAGGAGGCAGTGAGAAGGTCTGCAGTAGTCAGGGGTTACATTAGTAACTGGGTAGAATAAGTCCACCCCAGAAGAGTTTAAAAAAAAAAAAAAATCCATATATAGTACGTCTCTTTTTCCCTCCCTGAGCTATGAACGAGTTGAGAAAAGGACAAAGTTCATTCCAAATGAAGTTCTAAAGCCTATGAAAGCTACCACTGTAGCTCTACTTAGGCTCCCAGTTTGACCCACTTAGTTTGAAGTCTTGAAGAAGCTGGTCATGATCCCTGCAGGAAGCCCATGTTGCAGACTCCAGTCAAAGCTGTCTCTGATACTCCCATCTTTGGACTCATGCCCTCTATAACTTCACCAAGAGTCTTGGTTTCTCCAGGTGGAGTTTGGGTCCCCAAATGTCCCTACTTTGAATATTTTCTCAGCTCATGTATCCAGGTGTTGAAGAACAGAGGGATTGTTTTATACCCTAATTGTGGTCTATCTTGATAAATGTTTAATTTCGAATTGTTGAATTAGTGTTTTGAGGTCCTCTTAATCTGTCCTTATTGATAACTCCTCTGGTATTAATGCCATCTAATGTTTTTTTTTTTTCTTTTCATTTCAAGAGTTCAGTTGAGTTTTTAAATATATTCCATGTCTCTGCTATTTTTAATCTTGCTCTAGCTTTTGAATGTATGGAATGCAGTTATAAGAATCATTTCCTATCTTTTTCTGCTAATCCTAACATCTGTGGCAGTTCTGGTATGGTTTACAATTGTTTGATTCATCTCCTCCATATAGATCCTTTTCCTGTGTGTGTGTGTGTGTGTGTGTGTGTTTTTTAACATGCCTTTTAACTTTGAATGGACACTATTGTGAATTTTATTTTGCTGAATCCTTGATATCTTTGTTTTCCCATCCACATTCTGGAGCTTTATTCTGGGATATGATGTTACTTAGAAACAATCTGATCCTTTCTGGTCTTGTTTGCAAGATTTTAGGTGAGCTTGAAGCAGCGCATAGTCCAGTGCCCACCAGTTCCCGGGAGGTGTGATCTCTTTGTGTCCTTGCTCCCTGGCAACCACAGGGTTCTATGGCTGGCCGTGGGAAAGAACCCCTACTGCTCGCCCTCTGTGGTGGCCAGGCACCCTCACCTCTGATCCTTTCCATAATTCTTCCTTTGGCTTTCAGTGGCTTCTTCCCGTGCACGTGTTCATCTGCATTCTGCTGAATGCATGAGGAGGACTCCCTGCCTCCTCCAAGTCCTTTTCTATGTAATTCCCCCTCTCCAGTATGATTTTGTAAACAGCAGGTGACTTGTGTTTGACTCAGCTCCGTCTCCTCTGCCTTAGGAGCTTACTGCACTCTGTCTGGGTTCCCTCTTCCTGTGCTGTGTCTGAACACTGTCTAAGCTGTATTTGAAGAGTCAAGGTGTCCCCTGTGTGTTTCCTATCTCTCAGGGATCTGTGTTCTTTGTTTCCTGATATCAAGTTTCTTGAAACCCTTGCTTCATAGACATTGTCCATGTGTATATTTCAGGAAGAAAGGTAAGTCCATCTTAACTAGAGCAAAAGTCCTTCCCATTTTTTCAGTATAAAGATTTTAATAGTGAAAGAGGAGGAAATAAAGAGACTAGTTAGGAAATTTTTGTTATAATCTCAGGCAAGAAATTATGATGACAGTGATTAGGACAGCCTGCAGGACAACAGATTGATTCAACATATTTATGAGGTTAATCGGTGAATCTGATGACAGATTAATCATGAGGAATCAGAGAGTAAGAAACTACAGCAACACCCAAGTTTCTAACTGAGCAAAACTGAGTGCGTGGTGGTGTCTCTGCCATGCAGAAGAAGGTGCAGGTCAGGAGGAAATGGTCCGAGAGTCTCTTTTGGACAGTTGAGTTTTAAGCATCCAGGATATTTGATTATAGAGGTTTAACACTTAGAGCAATGTTCATGGTGGGAGTTATAGATTTAGGAGTCAGGCTGTTAGAACCATGAGGACAGTCATTGTCCTACAGGCTGAACCACAGGAAAAGGGAAACTATATCAGTAGTACTGCAACTGGAATCCTGTGAGGCAGCCTTAAGGCCTATAAAGAAAACTTGGTAATACTGTTGGAGAAATAGCAAAATAGCCTAGAAAGGTTCTGTCACTGAAGTTATCTGTGAGTACACTTTCAAAAATAGTGATTGGTGTTAAATGCAGCAGAAAAATCACATGTGTCACTATGATACACTAACAAGAAAATATAAGTTCAAAATTTAATATTCTCTGTAAATAAGCCAAAGATCATTTATTTCACGTTTGCATCCAGGCAAACCTTATTCTGACTCCCGAAACACTTGTGCCCTGAGGAGGGTATTGGTGAACGTTTGGAATAAAGATGATGTCTTTAAAGGAGCAGAAGCTCCTTATTGTAGTCAGGTTGCTGCTTCAGCCCAGGATTCTGCTAGAGAATTAAACCCTGCAGACCATTATTTGAATGACTGTTTTCTAATTCACCCCAAGGGGATGCACAGCGAGTCTAGAGGAGGGGAATCGGTTACACTTAGTGGATGTCTTAAGGTTCCAGGACCTGATTTTCCTCAGAAACCATTGGGGTACAGCTGCTGCCACTGTGTTTATCAGCCCTGTCTGATGTCATATTGGGATTGTGTGTCTGCACAACTGATATGTCAACATAAATCTCAAACTTCTGCTCGACCCCGACATTGTCACAGATGCTCCCGTTCTAGATGGACCCCGGTCGTTCGAGCATTCTCGGAGGAGAGTTAAAGCTCAGTGATGCCTTTCTAACTTCTGTAATTCGAACAGTATTGGAGCCCATTTTTAGAACATGAGTTCTTAATTTTTTTACTTCCATTCTCTTGTCAACTTTTAATCATTTGAGTTTATAAGGAACAAATTAAGATATCAGAAAAAGACACGAGGGTAGTGAGTGTTTTACATTATAGTAGCACAGGATAAGGATCCTAACTATTCATTTGTGCCAGGTTCCCAGGCTTAATAAACTTCCACTCCTGTTTGGAAACGTTGTTAGACACCTGTTGAGACAGTATCATTTGAAAGACAATGACTGTGTAAAACCACCAACAACCAGGAAGATGGGCTTAGGTACATTTTGCTATTACGAGAATTACTCCTAAAGCCTGAAAACAATTAGATTTACTCATCACATTTTTCTCTCCTGTTCCTGTGAATTCTACTTCCAAAATGAAATTCTCTGCCTTTTTTAGTGTCTATATAGGTTAATCTGTTCTTAACAAGGGTTTTAACTCAATTCAAATCATTTTATTTTGGAATAGTGGGAAAGCTTGTCTGTTTCTCTTAGGCTACAGGTATTCTTAGAGCCCTTGCAAATCACGAAACGTCTTCTAACTCAGTATGTTTTCCAAGGGCAAATATTCCTTTACCCCAAGATATTTGGCAATTTAACTATTTTACATAATTCCTTCATTTCTTCAGAAGTTTAAAATACTATGAATTTTGTTTAAAAATACTTAGTCCCTGATGAGAACACAGAAGTCAAAGTGTTCTGATCATAGTAGGTATGTACTTCTGTTCCTGTAAATAAGGGAAAACAAACAGGATTGCTTGGGAACTGGAATGTACACTCAACAGAAGAGAAGGCATGAAATGTCTGTTTCAGAAGGTGGCCGTGGCCGTTTGTGATTAGTCTAAAGCTTAGTCCTGGGAGGGAAAAAACAATAATAATTGGTTTTAACATCGTCTGGCATTGTAAGTCACTAACAGTGTAGAAATAAGTAAGTGAACTCTCACCATCTTCTATGAGGACTGGACCCTTGATTGGGTCCCTAAGGGGCTACAGAGACAGAAATGAATCGTAGCTGTAATGGCAAAATGAGGAGCAGAGCTGTCGTGGCAACAAGGAGCCTGGGGAGCAGTTCTCAGGGGGAGAAAACGGTTCTGCAGAATGACACAGTTTCCTGGATGGTTCCCCTGAAAAGAGTGGGTTGGACACATGGCCTCTCATGTTCTTCACCAGAACAGAGCTCTGCAGTGGATGCCCATCAGGAACACCTATAGCACATTTGTAATTATTGCTTTTCAATTAAGTATACACAGAAAATTTAAGTGATCTTTAGCCATGCAAACTGAAGGTGCTCTTCCTATTGAAAAGTCCCATTAATTATACATTATGTGGTGCCAATGTGCTTGCTCTAAACTCTCTCTCTCTCTCTCTCTCTCTCTTCTCATTTTGCCTCATTCCTTTGGCTCCATAGAATTGATGTTATCAACAAAAAGTTTAAATGTAAGTGAGTCTAAATGGGTTGAAAGGGTCTTTGGATGAATTGAAAAAGCATTTAATCCTATTATTCTTTGTTGTTTTTATTTTATTTGCCATGAGGTTTTGTTTTCTTTTTTTCTTCCCCTTTACCAGAGAGAGCTTAATTGCACTCAGTGTGAGTGTTTATATAAATGAGGTTGGTGAGTTTGATAGAGCACAGTTCCTCTTTTAAGAACATCTGTGAAAGGAGTAATCTGTTTATTAAAGTGGTAAACCTGTGAGTTGATTTTATTGTGCTCTTCAGTTTAGCTCAAATTGTATCTGTTAATGACTTCTACATGTATATGAAATGGCAGATTATTGCTCTCACTAGCTGACCAGGTTTTTAATTTTCCAGTATTCAAAAATAATATTTAGTGGGCATTGCTGAAAGAAAACAAATTAAACTTATATTGGCACTAGTGTTTTCTCTGGGCTTTGTCTGCCATTGGGTTTTGTGGCCCCTGGATTCTATAATCGGTTTGCATTTCATCCAGCCTTCGGAGACCTTGAGTGAAAAGACTTTCTTGCTTTTCACATCAGAACCACGCATAAAGCTTCATTTTATGTTTAAAAGGTTCCCTAAGTCAATTTTAAGACCCTAAAAAAAAAAACAAAACTAATGAAAAAACTGGCTTCATTTTAATTTTCATTTTCTGCCCCCCATGTGTTTGACTACAAAATAAAACCTCAGTGAATGCAAAGTTGTATATATGGATGAGTCCACAAAAAGCAAAAACAAGGAAGTTCCGTAATCCATCAATCCCTTTCTTTAAAACCAAGAACATCACAATGACAACGTGTACCATGCAATGTAAATATGTATTTTAAAAACCTTTCATCATTTCATTGTTCTTCTGACACTGTGCTAAGCCCTAGAGAGACTTTCCCTTGCCCAGATTGCTGTAGACATAAATGTCACAGCTTATTGGAACTCAAGCTTTTCTCTTCTCAGAGCCCGTGTTTTTAATCACTGGGCATTATTCCAATTGAAAAATCATTACTTCTTGATTAAAGCAAATTCCCTGGTGTTCTCCAATAGGCAATATTTTTGTAAACCTTCAGACTGGCCTCTGTATGTATTTGAAGAAAGGAATTTTCATTCATTTATAAATACTTGGCTATTTAGACTGTTACCACTGACTGGCCTTCTCTCAAATTTGGGAGAGCTAAATGTACTTTAAACAAACATTTCTACAGATGGAGTGAAGTCTATAATGGTTTCTTTTGCTGCTCACAGATGTTGATGAATGCACATCAAATCCCTGCACTAATGGAGATTGTGTTAACACACCTGGATCCTATTACTGTAAATGTCACGCTGGATTCCAGAGGACTCCTACGAAGCAAGCATGTATTGGTAAGGAAGCCTGCCGTCACATGTGAAAACGTTCCATGAAATATCGTGACCGAGACTGCTGAGGTGAAAAGCATATTTATTAAAATAAGACATAGGATGAGCACTATTGCATTATTATAGATTTATTCTTACCTATCCACAGAGGTGCTCCCTTTAAACATAAATACTGTACGCCTGTATAATCCAGGCAGCGTGGCATCTGGCTTCAAAAAACTTGCCTTTTTCCTCCTTCCCTGCATCACAGCTTCCTTTCTCTGAGTAAGGTCAGCATTACTCTTCTCTGATGAACTGAGCTTAAGATTTATAACCATTTTCAACTACTGTTTTCTTTGAACCCCACACATAGTCCCACACCAAATCATGCCTGGTCTGTATTCAGTCTCATTGCTACACCCACAACTACCGTCCAAGCTCTCTACCTCACTGCTGATTCATCCCAGAATTCTTTTACCAGATGACTCTGCTGGTCTTCTTTTTCATTTCCTATTCATCCATGAGAAGTTGCTTGAATCAACTTTTCCCAGCAGTTTTCATCATATTGCTTTTAATCCAGAAATTCTACAGTTACTTTTCACTTACCCAACATCTCATTCTTACTTTTAAGATCTCCAACCACTATGTCAAAAACAGCTGTGACCGTAATTCCAGCTGCACTGCCCACCCTCTTTCAGGCTCAGCACACACCCCATTTCCTTTTCTCTTTTTTCCCTCTTCAGCCACTATATTGGCTGTAAAATTGCTTATGTCTACCTATCCAAGAAGAAAAAGCTGGTGAGAGATGGAAGTGTTGCTGAAGAAGCAATATGATCTGGATGGTACATGTATAGAAAAGTCAGATATTTAGAATAATATTGACTGTCTTACTGTTTTCATCTGTGAGTATTGTAAAAGAATAATGTTTGACCATCCTTATTCTTGCCAGATATTGATGAGTGCATCCAGAATGGGGTTCTTTGTAAAAACGGTCGATGTGTGAACACAGATGGAAGTTTCCAGTGCATTTGCAATGCCGGCTTTGAATTAACTACAGATGGAAAAAACTGTGTTGGTATGGAAATATTTGCTCCCTTGAAAAAGATTTTTAAAGGATATACATTTTACTTAGAATCATATATACTGTTTTATGAAAGCTTCCATGCCTCATATTTGAATTCTTCGCATAGATAGGCAAAATATAAATGCGTTTAACATGACTATTAAAGGAAAGTGGCAGGTTTTTAAGGTGATGTTATAATCATGAATAGTTTGCTGCTTCTGAAAATTTCTGGCACAGAACACATTTAATTATAAGTAGCAGCTATTCCTCTTTAATACAAATAATCATTATCACCTACTGTATTTTAGATGTTGGGATTTTAAGACAGAGATTTTCCCCTCTTCCCCAGTCTGGGAGAATGTAGAAACATACGGCATATGTGGTAATCAAATCTCTAAATTTGTGTCCATGCTGATCAGCAGGTCAGTAGATGCCAATCCACAGAAATACTCTGTTCTCAAAGAAATATGTTATGCTTCATTCACTAATGAAAGCCCAGATCATTTTATTTACAGTAAGGTTTACCATTGCTTTATGCTTTCTTATAAAAGAAATACCCACTGGAATCATGTTACCTTTTGGGGACGCAACAAAAAATACTGCTCATGGTTATGGTGTGTGTGGTTTTAACAGCAGCTAAGCACAAGATTTATTTTTTTTCCTTTGTTCCTTATGCTAAAGACCCTTCCCATTTTCCATACTATTTGCTCAGTTGACATTCTTCCTTAAAATAAACTTCATGAGCATATGGCTCATTTTGCAGTGGAATTTGACTAGAGATTATGGAAGAAGAGGAAATTAGTTCCCTTAAGGCCAGTAGTTGAAGTTACTCTCTCTTCTTCTGCAGATCACGATGAATGTACAACTACCAACATGTGTTTGAATGGGATGTGCATCAATGAAGATGGCAGCTTCAAGTGCATCTGCAAACCAGGATTTGTCTTAGCTCCAAACGGACGTTACTGTACTGGTATGTATGGCTTTGAGATAAGAAAGAAAGCATGATTGAAACCACCTTTTTATATGAATGAAACATGCAAGAATTACTTTAATTTCTCTATGTGCATTTCATATCATTCACATCTCTTGCTAATTCAGTAAGGCAGGTGCCTAAATCTTCCCAGAAAAACATGCTGTGGTCTAGAAAACAGTAACATCTTTACAAAAATAATAATGGCATAGGAACAATTACAGGCATGACTGGTTGGTTTTAGCAAGTCTGGAAGAGACATTGTAGAAATAATTTCTCCCTACTCCTTGGCTGAATTAAAAAGAAGAAAAAATCTTGCAAGGTTTTCATTTTTATGTGTTCTTAGAACAAGATTTTCCACTATCAATCATTATTGGTATACCATTGCATCTTTTTCATAAAGGTGATCTACAGATCATTTGCAATCATATCATTGTCTTGAAAATTCCACATTGATTTAGTGAAGACATAATTTGAATATTTTAATTGTTGTTTTGTTTACAAAGTCATTTTGTAAACAATGATAACCTTTATAAGCAAGAGATACACCTCTTGGAAATAAATAAGACTATATTATATTTATACACCAGTTGAACCTCAGTAAGATTGAATACATTTTGTAGTTCCTACTTTTTCTTTCAGTTTGCTCCTTTCAGAAAAAAAATTCACTCAGTGAACACTTTCTACCGTACCTTGAACAAACTTATCTGAATACAAAAAAAGACATATAACCAATCCCTGTAATTTTAATGAAATTTCAGGGACAGTAGAGAGAAAATTGAGACTGATTCTTATGTTTCTGAATTCAGGAAAGGATAGTATAAGACTAAATGAAAATACTGGAGCTTTGGAATGAATGTCATCTCAAGGTTAGCTGCCTTGGACTTAACACAGATGTGAGCTTGGCATTATGCTTTAGTGTGTAACATTATGTGACAGTAAGGAACTTCATTCCAACATTTCTCAAGATACCTAAATGCATATACAAAGCTCTCACTTAGACTTAGATCTCACCAGTTTCTACCTTCTGGAAATTTTATTAATTTTCTTATTATAAACGTTGCAGTCTGTAAATGTTAATGATTTGGTATCTCTGTGTTGTGTTCATCTTTTGGGGAAGCCATTTAATATTGGGTTACATTTGAAAGAGTCAAGTGAATTGAAAAATTACAAAAGATAACTCACATATTTTATTATGAAATGATCAAGTAACTATCAAAACAACTTGTACCTCTAAAGAATTTGGTGTGAAAAATTTTTTGAAGTTTATCTTAGTTTTTTAAAGAATTTATTTCACTTACCTAATTTGAATTAAATGTTATTTAACCTTGAAATAGGGTTGTCAAATAAATAATAAAAAGGAGGGTTTTTTTTCTTTTTTAAATGTTTTATTAGTGCTTTATAGTTACACATAACAACGGGGGTCACTTTGACATAATCGTACATGCGTAGAGTAGAACTTGTTCCATTTCAACTCCCAGTATTTCTTCTTTCCCTCCCCTTCTCCTCAGCCCTCTTGTTTTTCTAAATGGCTGAAGTAAAGCAACTTTTACTGTATCAGTCTTTCTAAAAATGTGCTTGAAAGTGTTGTATTTATGTATAGGATCTGTTGTCATGTTAATGTGTTCTTCCACAAGTTATAAAGTTTAAAGGTTGATGTGACAGAGCAATGGCAACATGTAAACTCTGGTACTCAGTAATGGCTGGGCTTCTGTCACCCCCTGGGCAGACGTTGATGAATGCCAGACCCCAGGAATCTGCATGAATGGGCACTGCATCAACAACGAAGGATCCTTTCGCTGTGACTGTCCCCCAGGCCTGGCTGTGGGTGTGGATGGACGTGTATGTGTCGGTAAGTTAAACCTTTCATGATGGCCCCTGCCCAAAACGATCTTTGAAAACATGGACACAGTTAGATCCAAACTACACAGTGAAATAATATTCAGCTATATAAAGAAATATGGAAAATCCCTGAAAACATTATGCCAAGTGAGAAAAGGTCAGTCACAAAAGACTGTATAGTGTATGATTCCATTTGTGTGAAATGACCAGAACAAGCTAATGTCAATAATTTTTTTCTTTTTTCTTTTCTTTTTTTAATGGACACTTTCTGCCATTTCTTGATAGCCTCCTTCAAAAGGTTCTGGTGAGATGCAAGTCAAGAATACTGGAGAAGAAAAAAAAAATCTGTCCTTATGTCAGTATCTCTGATAATATTAAATAACCAAACTCTAAATACAATGGATTTTAGTTTTATAATTAATAACAAAACATAAAACAGATTATTTAAGTAAATTCTTAGTTTTATTGTGTTGGTCTACTTTTTTGTCTCCATGACCAAAATACCTGACATGAATAAGTAAGAGGAAGAAGAAATGAGATTTATTCTGATTCATGATTTCAGAGAATTCAGTCCATGCTTAGATGGCTCTATGAAAAAAGCATCATGGTGGAAGGGTATGGCAGAGGAAACCTGCTTAGCACATGGCAGCTGGAGCAGAGAGACAGAGGCAGAGATAGAAAGGAGCTAGAGACAGATATAGTCAGTCCCCAAGGCCACACTCCCAGTGATCTACCTCCTCTAGCAACACCCTTCCTGCCCACGGTTACCATCCAGTAGTTCATTCAAATTATTAAACCATCAAGGATTAATCCACAGATGAGGTTACAGCCCTCATGATCCAATTGTTTCCTAAAATCCCTACCTTCGTACCTTGTTGCATTGGGGACCATATTTTTAATACATGAACTTTGGAGGGGAAATTCCAGATCCAAACCATAACATTTACTCAAAAAAATTTGAAATGTAAATGCCACAGAACTTGGATTTATATCAAAAGCTAAAATGTTTTCAGTTATTCCTCACCCCTTTGCAACTATTATAGAACCAAAGGAAGAGATTAAGGGATCTAAGTCATTTGGGACTCCATTGGAAGTGTTTGATAAATGGATTCCATAAAAATGAATCAGAATTATCAGACATCAACTGTGAAGAAGCAGGCATAAAACGGAAGTGTCATTGGCATTTCAAAACCCAAACAATATGTTGTAATGATAGCAGAGTGAGTCGTAAAAAAAATACGTTAATAAAGTTTGCTCTCTGAAGTGTTTCAGGACACTTAAAGCATGAATTAGTCATTGTGCTCACTGTTTCTCAGGTTGTATAGTAAAACCTAGAAATACTTATTGATTTGAGAGTATGTTAGAGAGAAAGGGAATTTTTAGCCATAGTTGTTAATACTTGACTTTTACCTATGTGCATCAAGACATTTGGATCCCAAAGATGGTGGAGGACAAGGAAGAATCAATAGATGGAACTATTTCATTCACTCAGATTCACCCACTCTCTCTCCTACAGTATTTTAGTTCAGCCTACAAAGTTTTTAGGACATTTCAAATGCAGCAGCTAGAGGACTATAGACCCTTCCTACTTGGAGAGCTTAAGCCTTTCAATTGCTTTAATATACTTGGTTGCTTTTTCCTTCATCCAAATGATTCTCTTGAAATCTACAGTGCATACAAAGTCAATTTGGGAGGGAGAAAGTAATTTGGCTCAAGAAACCAAATTGTGAGTAGCTTAGGAATTCAGTGTTTAAACACAAAAATTCATTCTCTTGTCCACATACAGGAAACACCTCTGAAACTCTTGGAAAGCTCTTTCCAGTTTTCTGTCATAGTGGTTACTTAAACTTTTTTACATAAAGCTGCTATTTGTTACATATGTAAAATTTTATATTGCTATTCCTATAACATGCTAGATGTGATGTTTTTCATGTTTTTTGCCTTTGGCATCATTTTTGAGACCCACTGATTAAGTTAGAAATGAATTACTTATGAATTTTTAGGATTAGTTTGTAAGTTTTAGATTTTTTTTGTTTGTTCATTTGTTTGTACTTTTTTTTCAGAAAATCAAGCTGTGATTCTAACTAGTACGTTAAAGAAGTATGGTGCACAAGCCAAGTATAAACAAAAGACAACTGTATTTTTATGTCTCCCATCCTTTTAAATTTTATTTGAAAAATAATTCAGGGGGGCAGTTGGTCCAATGAGTAAGAAGGAAAAAGGTCACTTCATAACTTAGTGAATATTTTTAGATAACAAGAAAATTCTTTGATGACCTTAGATAATAAAGATAATCTGAGTTTGGATATTAGAATGCCCACTACCATATAATAATTAGTACTCTAAACTGGGCTGTAAGTTACAATTCCAGTTCCTCTCTCAGATCTTCAGGGAGAATGTTGGTGACTCTCTGAAGGGCAGGGGTGGGGAGGAGAGGTTTTCAGTGGGATAGGGAAAGGTTTATGTTATTGACACTGCCCCGGGACAGCTTGGAGATGTCCCATCTTGACAGATAGTTAAAACCGGCTTCTTCCTTGTGTGGATGCTGTGGGTTCTTCAGAGGCGTTCGGCTGGTGTCCTGCAGTGGAGGCACATTTTCCTCCCGGTGGCCAGTCCCCACCCAGCATCCACTCCTGCAGCGGGCCACTTGCTCAGACCTTCTCAGATGCTGTCTCAGCACCCTCCGTAGGGGACCTCCTCTTATTGCTCCCCAATTCCAATTCCAACCCAATCCGTAGGACACACCCACCCCTTGCTTGAGAACTTCAAATTGAAGCCAATGTCACCTGCCACCTCTGCCTTGTCCCTGCAGTGGGAATAGTTGTTGGCTTGCTTGTTAAGCCTCCCAGGCAGGAGCCCATGTGAAGCTCTTCAGGTGTTCCTGTGGGGCTTTTTAAGAAGGAAGCAATTCATAACCCAGCTTCACCCTCATGTCCCACACCCCCCCAAAAAATCCTCTCTTAATCACCACCCTCGAGCCGTTTGTTCACCCAATGTTGGGGGAGTTTAAAGATCAGGTAACTGCCTTTCTGACATCTATTTCCTTTAGGATGGAGTGTCAGCATTCTCCTTGTTATCTGATATTTAGTGTCATAGGCTTTTAGTTTAAGTTCTCTTTTTTAACATACTACTTTATTAACAAGAACATTTCAACATTTTTATGAACACTGGCATTTATTGCCAACTAAAAGGTTAATTTTTCTTTATTGCTACTTACTGTGTGACCTTGGGTAAGAAACATTACTTTTCTGTGCTTCCTTCATTAGTTGCTTTGAGGATTAAATATGTTAATATTAAATACTTTATCTGTGTAAATCTTTGAATGGTATTGTACATATAGCAAATGCCCAGTAAGTAACTGTTACTACTATTATTGTCTTATATTAAAATAGTGACATTCTGTATAGGACGTAGTCTTAAGAGTACTGCTTTCAGTAATAGAGAAAAGTTGGTACTACAGAAAAAAAAATAAAAATCAACATTTACATCTGCCCATATTTTATTAATGATATATAGAATTTGCTAATCACCTGCAAAATTTCTCAAAAAAAAATCCTCATTTTTTTAAAAAAGAAAAACCATGCAGAAATTTGATAATATATATAAAAGATATAGCTTAGCACTTCAGTTCAACCTCTCATCAAAGTGCTCCTATGAATACATTCTGGTGGTGCTATGGTCTTATCCTATCCACCTGTAGACAGTGGCCTCATTACATTTGATAGTATAATAGGAACCAAGTTTTCCATTCCAGAGTCCTTGAACAGGGAAAGAACAACAGTTCTCATTAAAGATAAAGAATGGAAATAAGGTAGCTACCATTTTTGTGTGTGTGTGTTCCAGGCATTGATGCTTAAGAAATATACTCTCATTTATTATATGAACTATATCTTTATTTAATGGGTAAGGACAGTGTCTAGTAATTTATGTAAGATCATCCCATGGAGATCAGAACTTAGGACAATTTACATCCTCAATCCTTCACACGAATTATACTTACTTTCTCTTTTGTGGAAACTGGTGTTGGGTTCTCTAAACAGCTTAGTTGACCATAACACAAACCAGTATGTGAAGGACTTACTCCTCCAATAAGCTCCATAGGCTTCTTATCTTCTTGCTTCTAAATCTTGTGCATGGCATTTTTTTTCATTCTTTTTAGTTATACATGACAGAAGAGTATAATTTGACTTATTTATACAAACATGGAGCACATCTTATTCTAATTAGGATCCCAGTCTTGTGGTTGTACACTATGCTGAGATTCACTGTGGTGTATTCATACGTGTACATAGGAAAGTCATGTCAGATTCAGTCCTCTTTCCTACTCCTGTCCCCCCTCCCTTCCCTTCATTCCCCTTTGTCAAATCTATTGAACTTCTGTTCTTCTCCTCCCACCCCTTGTTGCGTGTTATTATTCACATATCAGAGAAAACGTTTGACCTTTGGTTTAATTGGGATTGGTTTATTTTTCTTAGCATAATGTACACTGAGACTTCATCTCACTCCAGTCAGAATGGCAACAATCAAGAATACAAGTAACAATAAATGTTGGTGAGGGGCTGGGGATATAGCTCAGTTGGTAGAGTGCCTGCCTTGCAAGCACAAGGCCCTGGGTTCAATCCCCAGCACCACAAAAAAAAAAAAAAAAAAAAAAAAAAATGTTGGCGAGAGTATAGGGGAAAGGATACACTCATACATTGCTGGTGGGGCTGCAAAATTGATGTAAGCACTCTGTAAAGCAGTATGGAAATTCCTCAAAAACTTGGAATGGAACCAGTTATCCCAGTTATCCAGCTCCTTGGTTTATACCCAAAAGACTTAAAAATAGCATGACACATTTTCTTAAATAGAAACAGAAATAACCTAATCATCCCTCGATGCCTTCCAAGATAATTGGTAAGGGCCAAAGCATTCACAAAGACCATATTGGAAATCATCAATTGTGTTGTACTGTGTTGATTTTTCTTTTTGTTGGGCTGTGCATTTGTGTGTAACTTGGAGAAGACTCTCCCAACTCAGTCACAGCAGAAACAGAAAAGCTCTAAGAGTTGACTGCTTCAAGTTGGTGGTGATAGATCTCACAACCCTCTTCCGTTTGAACTTACACATATCTCATTGTTTAACACAGCCATAAATCTCATTCTTTTCATAAGAAGCACCTCCGATTATAAGAAATCATTAGACAACTCATTTTTCATAACAAGTAAATATAATTATTTCAACAAGTTGTAAATAAATGTAAATAACAGGGGTTATCTCTTTGATGAAATTACCGTGTCAATATACTGTTAGAAACTATGCTGCTTCTCTGGCATTTGTGATGATTTTTTTTAATAGTTTACCATTTGTTGCTTCATATTGTTCTGGCATATTTTATAATAATTGAGAGTGAGTGCTTCTTTGGGATGTAGCATGACCTACTGGAAAGAGGAAGCACTCTAGAAGCTATACAGCCTAGTCTGAATCCCAGCCTGGATATTCTAAGTCATCAAGTTACTTACATAATTCCTCAGAACCTCATCTTCCTCATCTATAGAATGTGGGCAGTAACCCCTATCTTATAGTTGATGACCTGGTCATTCCGTGAGGTTATATCTGCAAAAGTAGCCATCACAATGCCAAGGACACAGAGTAGTAGTTATTTTTATAACTGAATTTATTGAGTGTCATATGTTAAAATATAGTTACAAGCAATATCAGGGTTGAAAACTCAGAAAGTTGAAGCAAAAACTCTCATGGCCAAGGAATATCACCTCAAGGTAGTTGAACTTCACTGCACTTCATTATTCTGGAGAGCTTCTCAAATGGAAAGAACAGTAATGCCAACTTGAGTATAGGGTAGCCAGTGATTAGAGCGCAGTGTTGTTTATAACATAACCTTGATTCAATGACAGGCCTGTGATCATAAATGGGATAATGACTACTTGTGTAGCACAGAGAACTGTTGAGAAAAAAAGTAGTTGATATGCATTCAGTCTCTTACTCAACAAACATTTGTTAGTTTTCTAACATGATTAAATGCTAAAGATGCAAGGGAGGAGAAAATGGTGGATGCCCTCTAGAAATTTCCTAGCCTAGGGACCTCTTAGCCTAAAGAAGTCTCTCACTCTCTCAAGCTACTGTCCTCCTTTTATCTCTTCTAGATACTCACATGCGCAGTACCTGCTATGGTGGAATCAAGAAGGGAGTGTGTGTGCGTCCTTTCCCCGGAGCCGTGACCAAGTCTGAATGCTGCTGTGCCAATCCTGACTATGGTTTTGGAGAGCCCTGCCAGCCATGCCCTGCCAAAAATTCAGGTGGTTACATGTACCCATTTTACACCGCAAAAGAATCAAGAAATGCAACATTAGACATTTGACTGAAGAGTACAGAAGAGTACATTAATTTTGAAGTATTTTGTCATCATTTTGAATTGAAGAAGAGAAATCCAATTCTTTTCTGATATGTGAGGCATATCATAAGGAGATTTGTCTTGTGTTTACATATGATTTTTAGGCAGAGAGCATGGTGATAGAAAGATCTATTTGCTGATGTTGTGATTATTACATAGATTCTTTTTTGAGTATGTTAACTTCTGTTTCTTTGATCCATGATAATATTATGAAGATCAATAGCATACAGTTTACTTACCTCTTTCAAGGTTATTAATGCATAAAATTCAATTTTATTTTTTTAAATCTTGACACCATAGGTCTCAGACCATCATTTATTAGTTTTTTCCAGCCTCCCAAGTAGATAAGGTTGACTCTTGTTCATGCATACTTTCACTAAACCTCTGTTGAATATCTGTATGCTCAATGGGGGTTCAAAAACAGACTTCATCTCTGTTTTTCCTTAAAGTAAAGGACTGTTGAGAATATAGGCAGGCAAACATATGAATTACAATTTAGTACGATTAGCGCCCTAAAGGGATATAAACAAAGAACTGGAAGAGCACAAAGGAAGGAGCAATTGGATGCCTGAGGCAACTGGGAAAGGCTTCACAGAGGGGACTTAGTTTGGTCTTGAAAAATAAATAAAAGTGGAGGATGGGAGAAAAGCATTCCCACAACATGGATGGTTTGTAATTCCATTAAAAGTCCCAACTCTTTGTTCAAACCTCAAAAAAATTATTTGATGCATCTAGAAGAATTAGTTAATATGATTTTTTTAATAAAAAGAAAGGTAATGAAGAGGATGTTACTGTAAAATAAACTAAACTGAACAATGCATATTATGATACAAGAAAATGTATTGGTATAAGACTGGATAAAAAAATAAGTGAACTAATAAAATAAATCTAGACACAGACCTGGATATAATTGGTAAAATGGGATATAATAAAGAAAGCATTTTAGATCAGTGAGGGGAAAATGAGCTAAGGATGAATATTGTTGAAAACATTTGAATAAAATAAGAAATTAATTCCCTACAATAAACTTTAAAAAATAATTTTCATATGGAATATTTGATTTTTTTATTATTTTGTAATTGTGGGGTTCTTTCAAAACAGAGACCAAAGACTAAAATATATATGCAAACTGGAAAAATATTTTCATGTATCATTTCTTAATCTTTAAGGAATTTATACTAAACAATAAGGAATATTGAAGTCCTCTGTGATAAAAAGTACAAGATATGCAAACAGGATTTCCCAAAACACAAATACAAATGGTAGATTTCTATATAAAAAGATGCCCACTCTCTCTAAAATAAACAAATAAATAGATAAGACAAAGTGCATTTCTTTCTTTTTTTTTGTTTTTAACCAGAGTAGTGACGTTATAATTAATTGGTGTATTCTCTGATAGGAAAGGTGTCCAGAAAGGGATACTCTCTCATACCACTGAGGGAAAAGTAGTCTGAGGATGGAAGCAAGAGCTGTTGAAATCCTCAAAAGAGGCCCAGACTCCGAGTTTTATTTTCAAGGGATTATCCTAGTGTTATTGAACTTCCTATTATTTACTATACTTTCTCAAGGCTGGAGAAACCTAATTTCCTCAGGAAGAGATTGAAGGAGATTGGCACCACCACAAATCTGAGAATAAAATATTAAATGGGTTTTTCAATGGGACATTGATATGACCTCTCTGTGATAGGATGCCAGGAGCCAAGCCTGCTGGCCCACGCAGAACCTCTATGACCCTGGGCAAGTTACTGCTTGTGTCTGCATCCCAGTTCTCGCCATTGTAAGACAGAGAAAACAATAACATCTAGTTTGTAGTATTGGGAAGATTCGCTAAATTTTAGATGTGAAACGTTAGAAAAATATCATGTACTTGGTAAATATTATTGCATAAGTTTTGATTTATTATTTTATTGTGAGAAGAAAACAAAGCAATCTCTATACTTTATATTGTTTTACATTTTTTAAAAAAATTCCATATGTAGAACTTATTGGTAACATTTATCAATATATTAATGATTTACTCAGGATGATTACAAGTGATTTTTATTTGCTTTTTTATACTTACCTATGATTTGAGGATTCTTACAATAATGATGTGCTAAAAAAATGGTCAGATTTATTTCATTTTAAAACATGATCCACATAATTCTTCCAAATGGTAAATGACTTGTACATGTAACAGTTATCATTTAGAGTTTTTAATTTTTCTATTTGTTTTTATCATATAGCTGAATTCCATGGCCTTTGTAGTAGCGGAGTAGGAATCACTGTGGATGGAAGAGGTAATTCTCATTTCAATACTCATTTTCAATCTTGTTATTAATGTAATTACATATATATTTTAATTATAGTATGAATATGATTGTATTTACTATGAAAATACACTATCTTAGAATAATAAGGTAAGGAACTGGTATAGTGGCACACCCAGTAAGACTCTATCTCTAAATAAAAATAATTCCAGTGACTCAGAAACCCAAGACAAGAAGGTTGAAAGTTTAAGATCAGCCAAACTGTAAGGAATCCGGCCTCCCAACCACCTGTCAATCTGCGTTCCCCCCACCTCTCCCATTACAGGAATTTCTGGCCTCCCCATCACCTGTCAGTCTGATTCTTCCCACCTCCTATGTTACAGGAATTTCCGGCTTACGCTGTCGTAATCTTCCTGCCTCCCACGTTATGTCCTAACATGCTATTGGTTCCTCGGAGCCCGCGAGATTCCAATATCTGGGAGAGGCCCCGCGCCATCTTGCTCTTTTTTTCTTTCCTTTTCCCCCAAGCGGACGTGAATCGTCCACATAAAATAAAGTCCCTTGTGTGAGACCTCGTGTCTGCGGATCGTTTTTCTGGGAGTTATCGAGGAGCCACAACTGCCCCTAACACAAACAACTTAAGGAGACCCTGTCTCAAACTAAAAAATAAAAAGGGCTGAGGATATAGCTCAGTAGTAAAGCATTCCTGGGTTCAATACCTTGGGCCAAATAAAACAAAAACTAAAATAAAATAATAAGGTAAATTATCTTCTAGAGAAATGGTTAATGTAATTAAGTGGTATTTTTCACTTGACTACCTTTCATCTTGGATAAGTATTTACCTATTAAATAAACTTTGTTAGCAATGTTACTAATAAACCACACTCATAATTTTATGGATATAATCACTTAGGAGGGAGCTATAGTGAGTCAACTCCAAGAGAAATCTTAAGTAATGACACAGATACAGTTAAGAAGTATTTGCTATGAATCAAGTTTAGGATATACAGTCAAAACAATTTAAGACTGTTTACACCTAAGAATACTAAAATGTTTATTCAAAAACAAATAAAATTTATTGATGTTTTCTTATTTTAAATTTAATATTATAGCTAACAGAATTCCAGTATGAAATCTTGAGTATTTAAGTATATATATGTTTATGACTTTAAAGTTTTTTTTACATTTTAGATACATATAGATTCATTTGGATTTTAAGTAAAACTAGAGTTCTGTTTATATTCACTTTACATAAATATTCTTCTTTCATTTGAAAAAACTTTAGATAAAACATAGATCAATTGACAGTAATGTTGAATCTTTAAATGAATATCCAAAACCAGAGTAAAGAAGCAAATTTTCATGAGGATATTTTTCCAAATATAAAAAGAAAAGGGTATATAAGAAGGTCTTCCAGGTTCTTGGAAACAATAATCACCAAAATTTAAGCACAATGAACAAAATTTGATTTGGGGTATATCCTTTTGGTTTTGCTTGTTTGTTTGTTTATTTTTTAATTCCCTATCAGTATGACCTCACCAACAGAGCCATCTTCCTGTTGGGAATTATTTGAGCAGTGGTCACGGTCTTGGCTTATTATAAAGCATCATATTCTAAAGCACCTATGTTTAAAGTGTCCATTGGTTTCAGTTTATCAAAAGTGAGAAAAATTTATTAAGTATCATGTCACTTAGTAAACTGCAAAAAAAGATAATAAAACAAAAATATCCTGTCTTTGGAGATCATTAAATGATAAAGGCCACCCTAATAAATCTCTATCTTTTAATTGGATGGTTATCAATCTGAGTTTTCCTTTGGATTTTGAGCCAACAACCTATGAATTTCCTTTATTAATTTTATCATAAATATGGGCACATTACATGGTTTAAGTCTTTGAATTTCTGCCAGTTCCTTTCATTTTTCTTCTGATTTACTAATAAAGTGCCCTGTCTCCCTGAAATTTATTTTCTTACCTGTTATTTTATTTCCTTTTCCTTTCTGAAAGTCAGGTAATTTGTGGGTTTGCAGTTAAACACTTTATCTGTTGAAGGGCCATCATTAGACCTGCATTCATCAACCAATAATAAAATGTCTATAAATATTATACTTTCTACATTTAATGCAGATATCAATGAGTGTGCCTTGGATCCTGATATATGTGCCAATGGAATTTGTGAAAACTTACGTGGTAGTTACCGTTGTAATTGCAACAGTGGCTATGAACCAGATGCCTCCGGAAGAAACTGCATTGGTAAGGTTTTATTATATATGTACATGAGCCTTTCATATAGTTTGATCCCATGGATGAGAGGAGAAATGAAAATATGAGTAACAGGTGTTTAAAACTAGACATATTACAGTTTCTCTTGTTTCCAATATGGTATAAATTGATGTAAAAATATCAGAATCGAACAAGTTTTGTTACCTAGTAATGAACATTTTAGTGGTACATAGTATTTAAAATATTCTTTTCCCAAATTAATGAATGAATAAATGCATAAGTATTGGCCTGTTGTTTTTCTGCATGTGTCTTAATCCCATAAATTTTCACTAAGGTAAGTACTTCAAAAATTAATAGGCAATATGGGTAATGATAAGAAAATAAAGTATCACAGACTAAGAGAACTTTATAAAGAAATAACCAGTTCCAACAACATAGCTAGACATGATAGCTGACATAAAGATGTTTCCCTTTTTAATTTGAAGAGAACAGTTGAAAAAGCTGAAGTTTGTAATTTCTGTTTGACAAAGGAATGGGAAAGGAGGTTGAAGATATTTCATTGTTTTCTTTTAGTTCAGATATTCAAGAATTTGCAAAGATTCTATATTTTCCCATATAGCACTTAAATCCATTTTTGCAAATGAATGTTACTTGATCCATCATTATGAATGATAATTTTTATAACTAGTCCTCGATACAGCCAAGTTATGTATTAAAAAGAAATATGTTTTTTCTGTTTCTGATAATCATTTTTATTATTGAACATATCCACTTGATTTTGAGTTGAAGACATACATACAGATGGGTTTATAAAACTGTACCTGATATATTCAGGGAAGAGTGTCAACCAAAAATTATTGAGTTTTGCTAAAAGTGTGTAAACCAAGCTAGCTTTTATAAACCAGAAGCAAAGTCACTCCCTGGTCAACTTCCAAGTGCAGTTGAGAACATGGGCATACTGCTAAACACAGGAAGTTCAGTGAGATTCACATACTAAACATACTAAACTCTTTAAAGTTGGTATATATAAAATTTTGGAAAAATGGAAAATTAGGATTTGAAAATAAAATGAAGCCAAAACCCAGCAATCGAGTGTTTTAGTTTGCTAGGATTACAGTACCAAACTACCCAAAACAAGGTTGCTTTTAAAAATGTATTCCTAATGGTGTGAGAGGCTAGAAGTCCAAAATGAAATAAAGGTGTTAGTAGGGTCATGCTCCCTGACAGCCATAGGCGGGATCCTTGCTCGCCTCCTCTAGCTTCTGCTGTTTGCCAGCAATCCTTGGAGTTTCTTGGTTTGTAGATGCATCACGTCAGTCATGGCGGTCCTCTCCCTGTGCCCTTCCCTCGTCTTCCCTCTGTGTTGCTCTCTCCGTCCACACTTCCCCTTTGTTATAAGGACTCCGTCATGACGGATTGCAACCTACCCTAATTCGTTTTAACTTGATTACATCTATAAAATTCCTAATTCCAAATGAGGTCACAGTCTGAGATGCTGGGTGTTAGGATTTCAACGTGGCTCTGTGAGGGACTCAGTTCAGTCCCGGAGTGTGGAGAAATGCGTAAAAAATCGTGATGCAGTCGCTTGATAAATCATCATACAACAATGGGAAAACTTATAGAAATCTTTAAAATAAAAAGTTAATTTTTAAAGTTCAAATCAAGATTCAGAAGTGAAGTAAAAACATAGTGTTCAAAAAGAAACAGATCTAATAAAATATAAAACCGAAATTTACCGTGGTGATGGAATTATAGGAGACCCTTTTCTGATCTGTTTTCCATATCTTCACAGTGTCAGCATATGGTTTGTAAGAAGACAACTATTATTTGCAAGACGAAAAATATAACTTTAAGTAAAAGGAAGTCTTTACCCCAAGCACAGTTTTTATTTCTACCATTAATTACACTTGCAAAAAATGAGAGCAAGGTTATAAAGATAAAGGTTAATATGAGTTTCTTTAATTTAGATAATCTTTGCTAGGCTGTTATAGAATATTGAAGGAAACTATAAAATACATCATTAATATTTCATTAATAACCAGTTGTTTCTGAGGTAAAAACAGTGGGAAGTTAATGAATATCTTTCAAAAACTGCTGTTAAATGCACTCTTTTTAGAATTTTAATTAGAAAAAATGCCTTCTGTCATTTTAATTATATATCTATAAGCATATAGGAAAATGAGTTAACCTTTCTGTATATTTCATTAGTGCTTTAAAATATCTAAAGAAGCCCAGCACGGTGGCACATACATTGCAATCATAGCTACCCAGAGGCTGAGGCAGGAGGATCACAAGTTTGAAGCCAAACTGGGGAACTCAGTGAGACCCTGTCTCAAAATAAAAAGTAAAAAAGGACTAGGAATGTAGCTCAGTGGTAGAGTACTCCTGGGTTCAATCCCCAGAACTATAAAATAAATGTAAGAATAATATTAATAAGTGAAATAAATAAATAAATCTATTATAATCCTGTTGCAGTACAAAAAGCAAATGGAGAAGAAAGCAATATTGATGAACACTTTTCAACTAACCCTTTTCAACTACCATATATTTTTCAGGGCATCCAGTATACCTAAAGTTTCCTCTAGGATCAGAATGTCCCACTTGAATAAAACTAAAACTATATTTTGTGTATAATTAAAGCATGTGCTATGGTACAAGGAGACTGAGAGAAAGGAATGAAGGAAAAAACAAATATAAAACATTGTTGTCACTGTGATACACATTTATGTCTTCCAATGGTTGCTTTCAGACATTGATGAGTGCTTGGTGAACAGGCTGCTTTGTGATAATGGACTATGCCGAAACACGCCAGGAAGTTACAGCTGCACGTGCCCCCCTGGCTATGTGTTCCGGACAGAGACAGAGACCTGTGAAGGTATGAGCTATCTCCTTGCCATAGCTGTGACTAGAGTTGGACACATGTCAATCACACTGATGGTGATGAAGCAGTGTACTCAAAAGAGCCTTGTATGAATTTTTAAAAATAATAATCTCTTTCAGCTAATCTGGTAGTTTCAGAAATAGCATGCATCTAACCCAGGTTATAACTGTCAGTTTTATTCCTTTCATATAAAATATCAACAACACTTGGAACAAACATTTTGAAGTGGGAAAAAAAAAGAGTGGAAGGAACTGTATTGTTTAACTTGCTGAAATAAAAAGTCAGATTTTTGTTTGTTTATTTTGTTTTCCCTTTTTTAAAAAACACTGTCATATGTTAAACTGGATTGCAATGGTCAAGTTTGTTCTTGCACATTTTATTTGTGAAATAGGAGATTTACCCAAGAGATTGCAGAGAATATTTGAGGCCTGAGGAAAATTGATCAGTGTAATGAAATTTATAGTCTAAGAAAATTGTCATTTCCAATTAATAATTAAAAAGATACCACTTGAGCTTATAGATCATAAACCAATGTTTAAAAACCCCTTTCCTTTGAACCACATTTCTGCCATGGAAGTTCGACATTTAGGGAAGTCCTCATTTTCACTGAAACACTGGCTAAGTGATGAGTGCATTCATTTATGTTTTTGTGTCTTGATCAAAATTCTGTATATTTCAGAGTCCCCTGTGGCATGACTGCTAGTCATCGTCCTTATTTAAGTCTCAATGCGTGGGCCTACAGAAGGCTTCTTCTCCTATCCAATTACTGCTTCAGAACAGTTACTTGTTTTTAAAGATTTCATCTTTAATTATTGTGGAATAGCCCTCTTCTTATCTGTTAAACCATGTGTTTTTTACTGACACCACAGCCAAGAAAACTGCAATAGCCATACTATGCAAAAAAGATGCTAGCATTCTCTCTTCTTCTTCCCGTTTAACTTCAAAGCATTCTTGTGAACAGAAGCAGATTAGGACTATGGAGTGAGATGCCAAAACCAAATGACTCCGCTCAAGTCAACAAAATGCAATTACAAAGTGCAATTCTATGTTTGGATTGAATTGGAAGGGCCACTGAAAAACAGTAATTAGCCGGAAGAAAGAAAAAAAAAAAAAAAGACGAAACTCGGCATAAAGTCTCATATCTCTAAACTTAGCAATGGTAATTGTTTCCCCACTTTCTGACAGCTTTGTGAAAACTGCTCAAAGAGGACCAGTCATCTGTTCCCAGTTGAAGGACTTGAACTTCCCTGGTCTCTATTCTAGATGAGCAGGGGTCTCCTTGAGAGTTGGAAGTATCTGAAGGTTACTAGGGTCTCTTTTTAAACCAGCGTGGGCTTCTTAAATATATTTAACTACAGGCTCTCTTCCTCTTCTAATATCGGTTATCCTTCAGAATTGCTCTGAGAAAGGGACTTTGTGAAGACATATCACCTCTACACATTTTTATGAAGGGGTGAGAGAAGAGACCTCTAAAGTTCTTGTTTTTCCTGACTTCTTACCCATCCTGCCCACTGCCCTTAATTTGTTTTATCCATTGTCTGCTCGAGGGTAAGCTTCTGTTAAATCTCAGGAAATTTTAAGAATAAGAGCACCTGAGGATAGCATCTCAACTAGGAGGCTGTTGATTATTACCACTGGATCCGTAGTGACTTTGCCTTCTGGTACACTTGGGAGAGAGACACAGGGGAGTACTAAATGGACCATGTCTGATTCTGATTGGTGTTCACACTGAACTGTCAAGGATCACACGTAATATATTCCTTACACTATAACAAGTATGATGAGAGCTGAATACCAAAGAAGTAAAAGTCAGAGACTTGTCTGCTTACATGAACCATTAAGAAGAGTAGGAGCCAGTGGTGTTTAATAGTGTAATATTGGGCATTTACATTATTGTTAACCCTTCAGGAGCAAACAAGGTAACAGGGAGGGTTAGGAAGAGTAACCTGTGCTTATTCTGTTCAAAACATACTTGCTCTTGATAATCTGAGCCTTTTATTTAATATAAAAATAATTTTATCTGTCATGTTACATAAATAAAGAAGAAATGACAGAGAAATATTTTGCTGCAGCCTTCTGACATTGGTGGCAATAAAAATGATTTATCATGGGAACCTATCCGAATCACTTATTTCTATACTTTTTACCCACTAAGTTATTTGCATTTTCATTGTATTAAGTGTTTTGCAAAAAAATAAAATAGACCTTCGAGCCACTAATCTCTTTTTCCCTGGGGTCTCCTGATTTCCACTATTGCATGCAAACAGTGAATTTGTCTGCCTGAAGCAGTTTTCTTCATTCTACTCCTCTTTAACTAATTTCCAAGGACTAGACGGGGAATTATTCCTTGTAGATTCCTTGTAGATTCTAGCTTTTTCTGTATATATTTGCTTTCTTCATGAACTTTGTCATTCATGTTTTCAACAGGCTATTTTAAATATAAATAGCAGTAATAAGAAAGAGAGGAAAGGTCCTCTATATTTCAGACTAAAGTTACAAAATCTTTATTTTCCTTTTTTGTTTGAGCTTTGAGAGTCTGTGAAAGTTAAAATTTTTACAGCAAGTACTGTGGTTAAGATTGTGTTTCCAGTGACATAACTAGTTAAATGTAAACCAGATGTGCTTTGAAGTTTATTTCCAGGAATGTACAGTGAACTGTTTCAATTCCTGGTTCCATGACATTTATAACATAAAAACATTGTATTTAAAGGAAAACTAAATGGTTGATATTTGTAGTTGTCATTGCATGTGTTTGTAGTTTCTGAGTTCATCATTGCTGAATTTAAAATAGAAATTTTTAAAAACTGTGACATTTATCTATTTCTTTGAGGAGGGGACTTCTCACAAGTGAAATTAATAAAATTATGTATGATATATCCTCAGATTAGTTATCTTCTTCCATTTTTGTTACCTTTTATAGGTTGTATTTGTATAAAAGAATTTCAGTACTCTTGAATATGTTTTCACTTCAAATCTGTTCTATAATAATAAAACCTGCTCTTATATTTTGTATTAAGTGGTGTTTTGACTACAATCTGAAAGCAAAATTTGTATTTTGCATTTCCTCAATTTATATTTTAGTAATTAAATTTGTATCTGGGTACTTCTTTGGTAATTTTGAAGTAACACTACTTGTTTTCTACATCAATTTTTAATATTTGCATTTCAAGTTCACTGACTTGAAAATCAACTAAGAGCCATGCCTTATTAGTTTATATTCGACTCTAGACATTCAAGAATAATAAGCATTTGCCTCTTCCAGTTATTTGTTTACATTTTCTTCAGTATAGGAAAGTGCTTTGTATTAAAGTCAAAGTAATGATTGGGGGGAAAAAAGTATTCTGGTGAACTCAGAAACCCTACTATTCACCATAAAATGGCTTGAGGTACTTCAACCTGTTTCAGATAATTCACCAAGTAAAGAAAGAAATCTCTGAGCCACTTCTTCAAATGTGAATGACTGAATTTATGCTGGAAGTGTCTTTGATATTGTCCCTAGTATTGAACTGAAGCTTGTATTTATTTGTCATTAACAATTAACGAGTTAATGACTCGTGTTAAACTATTTTACTTTACAGGCTTGAAATTTTCTTTAGTCACCTCTTGAGAATACAGGCGTACTGTCATTGCTTTGAATCATCAATAGGAATTAGATAGGGATATATTATTTGATTTAGAGCTTAAATCAGATTATAGAGTCCTATTGAATACAATTACTTATACTTTATCAAATTTTTATGCTTCTCTATTTTGTATTTTTTGTTCCTGGGGTTTGAACTTGGCCTTGCACATGCTAAGCACTATACCCCCAGTCATAGTTTTTCTTTTTTCCTTCTTTTTTTTTTTTTTTGGTTGAGAGAAGGCGGGTAACTGGGGATTGAACCCAATGGTGCTTAACCACTCATCCATACTCTCAGCCCTTTTTATTTTTTTGTCCTGAGTGGATCTCACTAAGTTGCTAAGGGCCTCACAAAGTTGCTGAAGCTGGCTTCGAATCTACAATCCTCCTGCCTCAGCCTCCCAAGCTGCTGGGATTTCAGGTGTGCACCACCCATCCCCAGCTGTAGTTTTTCTAATTTTTATTTTGCCAAAATTAATTGTTTGAAAAACTCACCAGATTAAACTTGTAAGTGTGAAAGATCAAAGAAGAGAAAGGTGGATAGGAATTAAAGGAGCATTCTGTACGCTGTATGAAAGTTTCGGCCCTTATTTCCTGCTTCATATCCAGGGGTTTGAAATCAAAGCCACCATTGTTACATTTTGTCTTCAAAGCCTCACAGAACCCTAAATGACAGAAATGATCAACCTTTGTTTGTGCATAGCATGTTGCACCTGGAATTACATTCTCTTACAGGGGAAACTAATCTAATTTATATAGTTGGAGTAATGTGTTGAAAGAGCACATACTGAACCCTTTCCAAATAGGCTGTTCCCTGTGGTCCTACTGAGTCCCCAGTCATGTAGATGTGTATTTACACTCTAAAATGCATGTCTCCATTCCCCATTCACTTTGTGCCTTGTAGATCCATATTAAAATTACAAGAGCCAAGTTTAGCAGACATTCTGGCATAGCATGACTTGTTGGAATAATATTTTCCAGAAACACATGGCAGTTCTAACAGAATCTTTTCCTTCTGGATTGCAGATATAAATGAATGTGAAAGCAACCCATGTGTCAATGGGGCCTGCAGGAACAACCTTGGATCTTTCAATTGTGAATGTTCACCTGGCAGCAAACTTAGCTCCACAGGCTTGATCTGTATTGGTAAGATTCATACATGGTACTGATGGTTTAGTTTCACTGCAAAGATAATCACACACCTCTGGCAAGAACACAACATAATAGTATAAAGTGGGCAGCCTTTAAAATTTTGTTAGATTTTACAAAGTATTCCTTTCATATAAGTAGATATGCTATAAGTTTTAAGCATTTCCATACCACAGACATGTGTATATTCATTACCCTAAAACTGCCTTAGGCATCAGTACAATCAAATCCCTACTGCATACTTTCTGTAAACAACCTTCTATCATGAACAAAAATGTGGTGGAATTTGGATTTTGTTAACAGGACAAGAATTTGAAGATTTTAAACTTGAAACATAGACAGGGAATTTATTATTTTTTCCTTTTTTTCATCAATCATAAATCTGTGAATTCCAATGAAGAAAAGATAAGTGTTTTTTACTTTTGGAAATCTATAAGGAGAAAGATTTCCAAACTCCTAAACTAGCATCTTTCAATATGTCTCAAAGCATTTAAAGTCATTTCTGGATAAGAACATGAGATGTTTGTAGAACAAGATAGTCTGATATATTACTTTATGAAAAAATACAGCATGTTTAAAGGAAATGACTGTCTGTGATTTTTCCCTGCTACTAGGAGCAGTGTCTCCATTCACTAGTCATGCCACAATTCATATTATTGGCTACCATCCACCTTTAAAGTGAACTAAATATATATTCCAAATAGGAAGCTATTTTAGTTTTACATAGTGCCCAATGATTTGATAATATTCTGTTTTGCTTTAGCCAAAATGAATTTTCAATTTAGTAATTGCTAAAGACAATGGCATTTCAGCATTATGTCTGATGTTGATCATCTCTCGTTGGATGCCAGAGTACCTGTTTGTTACATGACTAGAAATGACCAAATCCAAAATTATCTGTGAAACCTTCTCTTTGGAAGTGCCTATTTCTACATCTCCCCATGAGGTACAGCTGCTGAAATCTGAGCCTAGCTCAGGTCTCCATATTATTAGTGCCTGAGGCACTATTTTGTTATAGAATTCCTGGTGGGGGGTGGGGCACAGGTTGGCTTGGTAAGGCAGAAATATTTTAGCTAAGGCACAATTTCCAACTGAGTCAGAGTCACTTTATTATGCAAAGGAAATGAACTCAGCATTAATAGATTAGTGTGTCAGAAATCTAAATCTGTATGCCACTTGAGCGTCAAAGCTATCTTGGTTTTTGCTTCATCTGTAGACTTCTGTCTGTTTGGCCTTTTGGCCTTAGAGTTGTTAATGAAACAAAGACTTTTAATTCCCAAGTCATTATGTCATTCTCCCCTTGCCAACAACTAAACATCACCATATTTTCTTCCCAGCCATTCTTTCATTCATTATGGTCAAATTTTAATATCCAGTCTAGAGCTATTCAGAGAGAAATCTACCTAGCATTTTTAAATTTTAGGCATAATTTATCAACTTTATTTTTACAAAGCTCATTCTAGTAGGAAAAACTGAAATAGTAAATAGTCAAATATATGCAGGAAAGTTATGTATGTGTTTTTTATAGACCCATCAGTGACTTCAGTTGACCATTAACCTAGAACTTTCTCTTTCAAAGGGTTCAGGTCTCTAAACTTTAAAAGTAACAAAAATCCCATGATATGGTTACTAAACTAGAGTTAAATTAGGTCATACATGAGGTACTTGAATATGAGAAACATGTAAGGATTTAGAATCTATTCTTCAAACTTCCCAATTAAAAATTAATCCTATTCTGTGAAGTACTTTAAAGACTATTGTATTACAGTTGTTATCATTAAATACAGAACAATAAACTTGACTAATCCTTCATACATTACACTGCTCTGGTTTGATGGCTCTGTGTAATCCACACTCCCTCATCTTTGGGGCCTGCACTCTGTCCTCACCTTGTATGGACAGACCTCCCTGCTGTTTATTCTTGTTCTCCATGTTAGACTATTAGCCATGCTTGGCCATCCAGCATTTGCTCTTTCTCAGGAAGTGCTTCATTTTTGGCCTCCCAAGCACAGCCTTCTTCTTATCCTTTCACTCTTCTGGCTCATTTTTTGCATTTCCTTTGGTGAGCCTGCCCTCCAACCTGACATGTTCCACTGGTCAGTTTGTGATCTTTGCTTCTTTGTGTATACTCATCCTTAGATGGCCTCTACCTTGACTCTCAAATTTATCACCCCATATTCAACCTCTCCACTCATTCCAACTGTGTGAGACATCTAAGTGGAGACAACTGCTTAGACATCTCAAACATAACATCCAAACCCAAATTCCTATCTTTTGGCTTGAACCTGTTTCCTAGAAACAGTTCTATGTTGGCAAACAGCAACTCCATTCTTCCAGCTTCCACACCCCAAATCCTTGGCATCATCCTTAATTCTTTCTTCTCCAACTGCACATAAACTTGGTCAGCAAAACCTATTGATTATACTTGAAGTTGATCAATATTCCAACTACTTGCCACCAGCAACCCCAATCCAAGTCACCATTATTTCTCTTCTCTTGATTATTACTGTAATCTCTGTATTATACCCCTCTTCCCCCGCCCATACTTGCTACCCTAGAGTCTATTTTCCAAATAGCCACTGGGTAATCCTTTTAAAACATAAGTCAGCACATGTCATTCCTTGTCTGGAAACCCTGACTATAAAAACCTTGGCTTCTCCACTCACTTGAAGCAAAAGCTCGGGTTCTTGCCAAAGTCTGTGTTACCCTTGTGATCTCACTCTGCTGTCTCTGTCTCCCTCTGCTCTCCCCCAACCCCTCCACCTGAGCCACCCAGCCTGCTTCTTGCTCATACCAGTCCAGCATGAGCCCATCTCTGTGTTGATCTCTGTGGCTAGTTGCCACGGCTTTGTTCTCTTTTATGTTTCTATTCCTATGTCACATTGTAAGTTGGGACTTCTCTGACCATTTCAGTTAAAGTAAGTCTCTCTCCAACTACTCACCCTGGTTTATTTTTTTCAGTTTTTGTTTTGTTTTGTGTTTATTTTGGTTCCGGGGTTTGAACTTAGGGGGACTCGACCACTGGGCCACATCCCCAGCCCTATTTTTTATTTTATTTAGAGTCAGGGTCTCACTGAGTAGCTTATTAGCACCTCGCTTTTGCTGAAGCTGGCTTTGAACTCCCGATCCTCCTGCCTCTGCCTCTGAAGCCACTGTGATTACAGGTGTGCCTGTGCCACTGTGCCCAGCTCTTTTTTTCAGAGTTTTTAACCAACTCCTGAGCAGACATCTGTGACTATCCTGTGTATGTGTGTAAAAGAGAAGGAGGCAGATAGAGATATGGGGAGAGAGAGAGAGAGAGAGAGAGAGAGAGAGAGAGAGAGAGAGAGAAATGGGAGAGGGACTGCCAGTGGATTGTAACTTTTAAGTGTTGGTGCTGTTCCAACAAGTATGGTGCTACAGGATGAAGGACTGGAACAGAGTTTGCAGGTTAGAATCTTGATTCTGATCCTATACTAGCTCAGTGACCTTGAGTAAATGAGTTGACTTCTCTGTGCCTCTGTTTCCTCATCTGCAAATTGCACATACTTCATATGGCTGCTTTAGTAAGCAAATAGATGGATAAGCCTTTAGAATAGTGCCTGTCCCTTCCTCAGCCAGTATTAACAGTTCCTATTGCCGAGTATCTTACTTAAAATGACCACAACCAAGGTGATAATTCAATAACTAGTTTGGATCAATGAAAGATCTTTTAAATTCACAGTAGTCTTCCACAAGTTTCTGCTTCCTGTGTGCTACAGAATATACAGGTGTGAGCCTATAAAGAGCCTGTCCCTGTGACTTGATACAAGCATTGGCAAGCAAACCTTTTTCACTTGTGTACAGTTTTACCCCAAAGTGAATGTTTCAGCCAGAGAGAACAAATGAAAAGTGACTGTCCAACTCTTTGCACCTGCCTTGCGCCATAACTTCTTGTATCCAGTCAAGAGTTGTTCCATTTCAACCTCTGCTCCAGAGAGTTTGAGCTACGGCAACTTCCTCCTGTGGGTCACCCCTCTCCTCTCAGCAAGACCCGCCACTTTCATCACAACTCCCCTTCTGGGTTTGCGAGGGTTATTGTTGTTTGTTTTTGTTATTGAATGTGGAAGTAAAACTTTATCTGCACCTATTATTAAATGAGTTTTAGAATGAATGCTACAGAAATATACACCTTGTTGTGTTCCTAGTCTGTGTGCCACAGTATGCTATTAACGTCAAAACCTGAAATTGTTTTCTGCATCACCTGCATAAGAATCACCTGAGAAGCTTGTCAAAATGCAGGTGTCTGGGCTACACACCTGGAGACATATAGATCTGTATTTTAACAAGAGCCTTGGTGATATGCACACTTAATGGAGAACCACAATTCTACAAAGAAAGCTTCATGTTTGTGTATCCAGTTGGTATTTTGCCATGTCAGCTTTGATTGGGTTACTTTATCATTGCTTCAAAATCAGTTATTTAACAGTATTTTAATATTTGTTTGAAAGACTATTACGACACCTGAAAGTTTACTAAGTGCTCATTATTCCTTATAATTCACATGGAGTAAATTTCAAAGTACGTAGTATTTTACTAGATATTGTACTATTCAAAAGCACAAACTTACACTTCATATGAAGACACCCCTAAGTTAGGGGAGGTTATGTCTAGAATGGTTGGATGGCAGGTGATTTTTGTTTTTTATCTTCTTTATGCTTCTCTTTCCTCAAAAGATTTACAAAGTATTACTTTTGTTCGTTTGTTTGTTTTCTCTTTGTACCAGGAATTGAACTCAGGGGCACTCAACCACTGAGCCACATCCCTGGCCCTATTTTGTATTTTATTTAGAGACAGGGTCTCACAGAGTCGCTTAGCACCTCGCTGTGGCTGAGGCTGGCTTTGACCTCACGATCCTCCTGCCTCAGCCTCCCAAGCTGCTGGCATTACAGGCATGTGCCACCACACTCAGCCATGTATTACTTTTTGAACTAAAGGCTATATACACATATGCATAGGAAAATGCCTAAAAGAAAATACATCAGGTATTAGTCCTGAGGATGTCTTAGTGGTACATTTATAGGTGATGTTTACTTATTTCCTTCTTTTATTTCTTAGGGTTTTTTACTTTCAAGTATTTACCTTCAGTTGGAGAAATACTTGCTTCTCTATTACAAAACATAATTTGTAGTTAATTTGGTGAGAAATTAGGAGAGGAGATTATTTGAGGGATTTTATTTAATAAAATCTTAAATATCAAAGCCTTTATCACAAAGGATAAGTCTTATGAATATTTTTCACTCAAGCGAAGGTGTTTTCATGGTGATGCACTGTGTTTCTAAACACCAGCATAAGATCTTGGGTGGCAGTGACTCCTCCATAGGCTGTCAGAAGACACAATTGTATTGTTGCTGTATTAGAGATGTCTGGCATATAGTCATTTACATGTATGTAAAATGCCTTTGTTTTCAAGTTGTCAATGGACTTTATTTATTTATATGTGGTGCTAAGGATCAAACCCAGTGCCTCACACTTGCAAGGCAAGCGCTCTCCCACTGAGCCACAACCCCAACCCGAAATGCCATATTTAAATACTTGTTCATGTAAGCGTGTTAAGGGACATGTTAATCAAGGTTTAAAAATTAATTTTCTTGTGTCTTTTAACACTGTAACGAATGCCTTTGGTGTATATGGTAGAATTCTGTTTCCTTCAGAGGTATGAGCTCTCTGACCTTTCCTACTCCTTTTCAGACAGCCTGAAAGGGACGTGTTGGCTCAACATCCAGGACAACCGCTGCGAAGTGAATATTAACGGAGCCACTCTGAAATCCGAATGCTGTGCTACCCTGGGAGCTGCCTGGGGGAGCCCCTGCGAGCGCTGTGAACTAGGTAGGTGGCAGACCAGGGGCTTCCGGGCTTCTGACTGCAAAGCTTCTCCCTTGAGGAGGCCACCTTTGTAAGTGTGCACTTCTTACTGGGGCAGACCAAGAGATTATCGGCCCGCTAAATTGTTGTCTTTCCTGGCTAAATATATTCACCTCCTGAAACGTGCAATTGGTTTTTCCTCATAGTAGAAGCAGATTTTCTGATTGTTTTAGACAAGGAAGGGAATTGGCTTCAAACCAGGTGCTAAGTAGCTGCCTGAATCCTCCACCATCCTTTCTGCAGGTATCCCAGTAGGATATGACGACTCTGGATCCCCTGAGTCTTTTATTTACTTGTAATTTAGTTGTCAGTATGAGAAAAAAGGAATTGTAGGGAACATCTTGATATAAGTGGATGCCGGTGGAGTTACCACTCGTCATGTGCCACTGAATCGAAGAAAGAGAGAGCTGGAGTCCTCAGTCTTTAAAGCCCCATCTTCAATTTATAATTCTGTCTTATTGTTTTTTTAGCTTAAAACTGTTGTTTTTTCTTTTATAATGAAGTGAAACCTATTCTATTATTCTTACAGATGCAGCTTGTGCAAGAGGCTTTGCCAGGATTAAAGGTGTCACTTGTGAAGGTGAGTGTATTCTTAGATGATGCAAATCTTCAGAGCAATAACATAAAATTGATATTCACTCTCATGCTTTGGAATTTTTCATTTTCAGAAACCTTAAAAATTCAGTTCAAAGATCCAGTGTAATCAACAAATGCTTAAACATAATACTCAGGGGGAAGTAGCTTGGGGTTTCCCATTTCTCCTCTTTATGCAGTTGGTAAGTTTTCTGAGGACATCGCCAGCCTCCAAGGCACAGCTGGCAGAGGAGCATGTCTGGGCTGTTTTATGGACGGGCAAGGCTGTGGTCGTTTTCACAGCTGGTGCCTAGAAGAGCTGGTGGCTGGGTTGTGGAATATTTTTGCTTAACTCAAGTAATAATCCACATTGTATTGCAGATTGGATATGTTATACAGGAAGTGCGACTACACCTGTTTTTCCTATTTGTAACGTCTTTACCCCTCTGCTCACTCCATTTCCCTGCAGACGTTAATGAGTGTGAGGTGTTTCCTGGCGTTTGTCCAAATGGACGCTGTGTCAATAGCAAAGGGTCTTTTCACTGTGAGTGCCCTGAAGGCCTTACGTTGGATGGAACTGGTCGTGTGTGTTTGGGTAAGACTCATGCCCTCATGTATTTTATGCATGAAACCAGCCATGAATTTTCTTGTTCTTTGGTTAGAAGCCCATCCAAAAACATGGAGTCTATACATGGTGAAAGTTACTTCGAATAAGATATTGGGGGGAAAAAATCACCCCAGGATATTTTTTAAATAAATGTATTTAAATATTTTCTGCTTAATATCTAAAGTTGATACTACTTAAAATTTTATCTTGTAAGTTTGTTTCCATAATCAGATACTTCAGGCAAGTTCAGTCTTTCACGCTGAGTTAATAGAATAAGAAAACTATGTATGTTTGGAACACAGAAGAATAAATGAAGGCAAGCACTGAAAAGAGCATTTACCAGCTCACGGCAGCTCCACCCTTTGGACAATGGGGAAATTTGTTATGTTTCTGTTTGAAAACAATGACAGATCCTGATCCTTCCTTTCCCACCTTCAGAGTTTTCTTAATGCTTTATATTCTATAGATCTAAACTGAGGAATCTTTCTTCAACTCTATAAGGATGGCAGTTTGGCTTTATTCTTTATCAGTGTCATTACTAAACTTGAACTTCATGAGGGAAGAAGAAACCTATTAATTTCATATTGTATGTAAGCAACAATTTTTTATTTCAGGAGATTTTTTTCCCATGAGCTGTGGAATAATAAATGTTCAGTTTCAAAAACATCTTTACATGGGTTTATATTTGACATTTAAGAGCATAGGCAGAGTATGAGCAGTGGTAGTGTTACATTCAACAATTTCATATCAGTGATTTTTTTAATCAGTAGTAAGAAAAGCAAGTTTTTAGTACCATACCATCTGGTTACCATAATTAGCACACATTTTACTTTTAGATAATTTTTGACAGCATATTTAAATTTGGGTAGAAAACATGGTATGAATTCATGTGGAATTATTTAGAAAGCATAGTTTCCAAAGTATAAGAATAATTTTTTTTTTAATTTTTAGACATTTTAAATTAGATTCCATGTTTAGAAAAAAAAAGTATCTTTTGAAAATAACAATACCATGTATCAGCGTGATAAAATGACTAATGAAATCAAATTGCATTTAGGAACCCAGGATTAGAGTTTATGAAGATATTTTGATTGTAAACTATCACTCAGCAAAATCAATTCCAATGACATCACTCAAAATCAAAGCCTTTGTAATATTTTAAATCAATATATAGGATTCTTTATCCTTGTGCTTAACTTCTTGTCACTACTAGAATTAAGCTACATTTATTCATTCTGTCTGTAGATGTGAGGAAGTTTCAAAAAGATATTGGCATATGAAAATGTCATATATTCTAAGTGCAAAAGTTAGTGATAAAATACTCTGATTGAGCATCTTTTAAAATCAGTGATCCCAAACTCAGATGCTTAGGGCAGCCAGGCAGGCAACAGAAATGACTGAAGTGCTAATTTAAAGGAACAGTGGAGACTGAAGCAGGTTGTACTGCATATGTACCATCCAAAGGTTTCCAAGCTGACGTTTTAATTTTTGTACAAGCCAGAGCTTATGTGGCCCATGTTCTGGCTATTTTGATTCCTGATGTAAATATCGATATGAATTTTTGTAGTAAAGACACAGGATTGCTCTTCCAGGCTCTCATAACTTTTTTGATACTTAATTCAAATATCTATCCCTCCCCAATTTATTCCAGAATGGCTTCTTGAGAAGATTACTTTCATGACCTTAGAAACAGTAAGTCTCAGGGTGGAGTTCTCAGGATACCTGTACTTATATAACACTTTCTCATCTTGTGAAGATCCTAACTTCCCTAGTGACAGTGTTGGATAGAGCTAGCTGTAACTGAGACCAGCCCTGGGAGCCTTGTGGGATATGATTTACTGGGTTACTGTCACTCTTAACACTGGCAGAGAATGTGACTCTTGGTTAGTTTAATGTAGATATGTAAGTCAGAATTACCTGCTGTGAATGCTTATATCTAGTCTACAGAACCAAAATGAAAATTTATCACAGTCTTCTCTTTAAAATGGGACTTTATATTTACAATTCTTAAAAATGTATATAACTCTAGGTCAAAGACAGTTGCTCAAGTGAAATTACCTTTGGTTGAGAACTTAAAAGAATTATTGACATTAAGTAAAATAGTAAACAATTGTTTGTTTACACTTCCAAGAGGAACCTCTTTTCCTCTGCTAAATAATTTTCAGGTTCAGAAAAGGATTTAATATCTAGAAATACTCTTATAGTGCTATTTAATTAAGAGGACCTTTTCTGAACTCATTATCTGTGTTTGTAATTAAACAGCTGAATGTTTGTTTGTAGCTTTACCACCAATTCTGTTGGCTAACAGATAAACTGTCAACAGACCATACTGGCCCTGTTTTATAACTATTTACTGAAGTCCTCTCTCCTGGCTAGCACAGACTAAACACTGAAACATTGGTGTATTTTGAAATTGATGGGAAAATGTGACATTGAAGCAAATTATTTGGTCCCTTAGTACAGAAGATTTACATAATCTAGGGCAAAAACCATGCTGCACAAAGTAAATTTGGCAGGTTAAAAAAAAAAAAAAACTGTAAATTAATAATATTTTTTCTTTTGTAAAGCAGTTTTAATAGTTGTATGAAGTTAGCAAATAGATTACAGCTGATCATTTTCTGTTTATGACTAGGATCAGCCAGGACTGCTCAAAAACCACTTTGAGCAATTCCCTAAACAAGAGGAATCTAGCGTTAAAATTACTCTTTCTGCTGTGAGCAAGACAAAAAGGGTTTATAGGAGACAACAGAAAGAGTCATATCACTCACTAGGAGACCTTTCTGCTGCAAGGTTTCTTGTGAGAAAGCTGGAGGGGAACCCATTTTTGCTCTCCTAAATGGCGCCCATTACAGAGTCCTTTGCAAGAGGTCAAGGACTGCAGGTCTCGCCCACCAAGGGCCCAGCTCATGCCTGGTGCTCAGGAGACTCTCGGAGTGTGTGTTTGGGGAGTGTGTCAGCACTCTCAGGCTCTGGTCTCTCTGTGTAGATATCCGTATGGAGCAGTGCTACCTGAAGTGGGATGAAGATGAATGCATCCACCCAGTTCCTGGAAAGTTCCGCATGGACGCCTGCTGCTGTGCTGTGGGGGCAGCTTGGGGCACTGAGTGTGAAGAGTGCCCCAAACCTGGCACCAAGGAGTATGAGGCCCTGTGCCCCCGGGGGCCTGGCTTTGCTAACAGAGGGGATGTTCTCACCGGGAGGCCATTTTACAAAGGTAACTGCCAGCGGCACCTGGTCCCTCTGTACTAGCAGAGCACCCTCTATATCCCCTGAGAATTGGTTTTGCTTTAAACACATGACTTCTGAGCACCCAATGGCCCACGAGTGTCAATTACCTGTGTAAGATGGCCCTGAAGAATAACTAGAATAGACTTGTAATCACACTCTTCTCATTCCTTCTGCTGTCCCTCTGCCTTCCTTCACATGAGCTGGGGGGAGGTGTTTCTGACAGCTACTTCAGTAGCAGAAAGATCTGTATCCCCCGTTACTACATAAAACAAACAGAGGTAAAGGGATCAGAATTCTATTAAGAATAGATTGTTTTCCTATTGGAAACTTTTCATGTGGTTATCAGTGTGATCATTTCAAAGCTTGATGGCCCTCGTTTTTACTGAGGTACATTCTTATTTTCCATCATGCTGAATTTTTAAACTTAAATGGTGGACCTCCTCATGTATATCAACCAGCTCCAAATTTGGCCTTCTTCTGCTTTTAGATATCAATGAATGTAAAGCCTTTCCTGGGATGTGCACCTATGGAAAGTGCAGAAATACAATTGGAAGTTTCAAGTGCCGTTGCAATAGTGGCTTCGCTCTGGACATGGAGGAAAGGAACTGCACAGGTGAGACTGTTCTATTGTGTTCTCTGGCAACCCCTGGCATTCTTTCCTTTGCCATGTTTGAAAATACTGCCTTCAAAAGCCCATTCCCTCACTGAGAACTTGTAACTTTTTATTTTTCTTTTCTCTACACTTAAGCCAATTCTCCAAATAAACTTGTGAGACATCTGCAAACCAGCACCAAAATGCTGTTGTATTATAGGCAGGAAAACAATTTTCAAAATACATGAAGACTAAAGAATATAGCCATGAAATCCACAATAATTATATAATCTCGATTGGCATACTATTAAAAATTTTAAAGTTGATGATGGAGAAATTATGACTTACTTTACTCATCTGTGAACAGTACTCTTAGTAACCAGTCTTCAGTCACTATTCATAATCATCCACTCCCATTTCCTTCAGTTTGAAAGATATGAAGTTCTAAATTTTTATATTAGATAATATAACACATTGTTCCTTTATCCCCAAGATTACTTATTTTCAGAAGTCTCTTCATTCATAATCTCTGGAATTTTCCCTTCTCTCCCACCTTCCCTCCTGATGTCCATTTCTCCCTTGGCTTCTTCCTGTACCCACTCAGGCTAGGTGATTCCTGAGTCTTTCACAGCTGACCATCAGGTCCTCTCAAGTTCTGCTGCTTGTCTTGCTGCTCTACCTCCCATGCTTCAACCCCAGCCCTTAATCCCCTCACTGTGGGTTTGTTCACTCTGGGCTGCTGAGCTTTGATGGGAGAATGTGAGGAGAGCTGCCTGAGATTCCTGTGTTCGCCTTCACCCAAGTCCTCATAGGCGCTTAGCAGCATGGCCGTACACCTCCTAAGGCTGCTTCCTGTATCTCTCAGCACTTCTAAAACGTCACCTGACCTACGTGCCTCTCATAGCCCTTCAAGACTGATTGCCAGTTCTGTACTCATTCAGCCTCCTGATAAAACTTCCTTTTCCTTTCACCTTTCCTCCTCCAGTTTCAGAGAATGAGATGCTCTTCCACCCTCACTCTCCTGCCTGCTCCTGCTCCAGGTTCCACTCCTCTGGCTCTTGCATCTCCTCTTCGCTGGTCCCTTTTGCTTAACTTTTCTTTAGCCTTTCTTTTCCCTCCTGGTGTCAACCTGCTTTCCTACTTTTACCTCTCACTCCTCTTTTATCAAGCCATTCCTTTTGCAGTTTTGACTTCTGCTCTCCCTCATTTAGAACCACATACATATCTTGCAAAATGTCTTTGTAGTAATTTTTTAAAAAAGCTTTCCCTTGGTGCATATTCTCCTTGGCCTCTAGTTGGAGCTGCCCAGAGAAGGTGTGACTGGGGAACAAGTCTTAGCTGAGGCATTACCTGTCCTAGGGGAGAGCCTTCTACCAACACATTCCCCACAACTGAAAGGGAGGGGAAGTAGGTCCTTCTTTCTAGAAGGGAGAACTGGGTGACAAATCACATTATCTACTACAGTGCACACTCCCTCCAAGTTCTACCCATTGAGTTTCCGTAGTTGAAACCTTCATTTTCACAACTACTGTGTGTATCATCCTCAAACAGGGCTTAGATTGCATAACTTCTGGCCAAACAACTTCCATTGACTCAGGCAATCTTGGACCCTGGGTAAAGAAGCTTCAAGTTCTTCCCGTTCTGATCCTCACCTCTTGTTTTTTCTGGGACATTACCCAAGTGAATGAATGTCTCAAACATTTTCCTTCTTCAGTAGAAGACAGAGATTTTTGCTAATAACACTGCATTGTTTTTGGATATAATGTAAAATTACATAGAAAATTACTGTCCCATTCTTCACAGCATGTAAGGATGGTTATCTCCCTCCCTGTGTTTGGCATCCTGAGTGATGCCACCTGTGCTTCCTGTACTCACACTCACGGTCACCCATGTAGACAGCTACTCTGTGACTTCCTGTTCCCCAAGGTGCATTAATGTCATTTACAGGTGCACTTTATCTCGCCTCTTATTCCACATCTTTAAAGTTAGGATTTCTATACATCTTCAAGGACCAGTTCAAAGGTCACCTCCAAAATGCCAACTGTGAGCAGAGAGTAGGTTGCACTTGTGCAGCACTGCCTGTGAGAAATGCAGTGCTCTTAGCGCTTAACAAATATGAATCTGCAGGTGGGTTCTGCTACAGATAAAACAAATTGAGGCCTGGAGAAGTGAAATGGTTTTCTCAAGGCCTCAGACAAAATAGCATACGGTGAAGCTCCCACCACAGCACATTAGTCAAAAAATGCCTCTTCTCCACCAAAGGATGTATTGTATGCCTCTGTTATGGCTCAGCACCAGTCACTGGATACTGTAGGAGATAAAAGTAGGAGAATTAATTGGCATACTGTTAGCTGCTTCATCTTATCAGTGCAACTTTTGTTTAAAAGAAAGTACTTATATTTTTTCAATATGATTGGAGATTTAAATAAAACCTGGAAGAAAGGAGAGGCTGAGACAGCCCCCCAAAGGACGGACACAAGTTACAAGTTATCCACTAACTTAATCCTTAAATCCTATGACAGAAAAACTTCAAAATTAAATTTGCTCAAATCAATAGTAGCAAAAGCATTTTTTCCTATTGTGACAAATTTTTTAAAAAACATGTCACATTTTCTTACCATATTTTATAGAGACCTAACTTCTCTTGGAAAAATTTTAGTTATGGATCTGGGAGATTTTTCATTTTATTTTTTTAAAGTACAGTTGTGGCTATTAAAGATTTCTTATTTACTGTACAATATGTAAAAAGTGGCAAATGCACAAATATCATTTTTCTGAATTTTTTGAAAACTGGATTGGTAAGCTGTTCACATCTGAATGTGACACAGAAAAACACAAAGTCAAAGTGGGCCATACTCCAAGGCCATGCTGTATCTGTGCATGTGCAGTCTGACTTGAGGTTAGCATGCTTCATCTCTTCTCTCGTCGCTGCCTGTCTGTTCCATGGCCACCCCTGCTCAGAGGCAGTGGCTCTGTCTTTACATGGTCCTTGTGGGCTAATGCAGTGGAACCAGCAGTGCCTTCAAGTCACACATGGGGCTTCCTTGCACGTGTGATGTGTCTCTCCTCATTTACCACATGCCTCCTTTGACCCTTAGCACAGTTGCTTGGCTCACTCTTCTATTACTATGTCTAAGCCACAAAGAGAAACCCGTGACTCCAGAACTCTTAAAGGCAAAAAGGCACCACCACCACTTGCCCGTTGGCTGTGACAGTTTTGGCAGTTGGGAAAAGGAATGTGCCTCAGGCCCTGTCTACCTCTGATCTCCTGGAAACATTTCCTCCTCTTGGCCATTGATTTCCCCAGCATGTCCAGTGTGCGGTACCTTCCTGTGGAAAGGCAATTCCCATTCGTTGGCCTTTAACACCATCTCATCTCATTCTGGTTTTTTATTTGTTTTAAACCATGTGGATTAGACATCGACGAGTGCAGGATCTCTCCTGACCTCTGTGGCAGTGGGATCTGCGTCAATACGCCGGGCAGCTTTGAGTGCGAGTGCTTCGAAGGCTACGAAAGCGGCTTCATGATGATGAAGAACTGCATGGGTAAGCATGGCCTCTCCTCCTGGCCAGTCTGGAAAGCAGTCTAGCACAGCTCACTTGCTGTACTCCGGCTTATCTCAGAGCTGCAGGCAGCATGCTTGACAAGGAGCTCTGATGGGGGAGAGAGGAGATTTCAGTGTCAGGCAGAAAATCTGCCCTGTGTAGCTCTTGGGAGCCCCAACCTTTGGCACCTTCAGGGCAGTGAGATGTTGAGACCGACCGGATTCTGTTTGTTCATAGAATCAGCACGGGGAATGATTGCTCAGGAGAGATTCCTTTAAAATGGATGTCACCGTCACTGATTAAAGTAATCATAATAGAAGGGAATCTGTAGAGTAGAGCAAGCATATTTAGAGAGGGAGGAGGAGACTGATCCAATTGTGTGCATGTGCAGATACAGCACAATGAATCCCACTGTTGTGTAGAATAGTAATGTACCTATAACAAATAAAATAAAATAAAACGTTGGCAGATTTCATTAAAGTTCCTCTGTGGTTTCAAAATAATAAAATGAAATGGATGAGTGATAACCCCAAAAGTTGTATTCTGTCATGCTGATCCCATCCTATTTCCCTTTTGTGTGCAATGCTGTAAACCCACGTGGAATTCCCAGCCTTTTGAAGCCACAATTTCATTTTCAGTGACATACAGGACTTAGAAGATACGGTCAGTTACAAATTTTAGATTTTTCTTTTCACTTTGATGAAAAGCACGTACACCAGGAAAAAACTGACATCAGATGATATCTGAATCTGTGGTGATGTGAATCAAATATTGTTTATTTTTAACTCTTAGAAATCTCATTTCATACAAGTAAATTTCTTGATAACTTACTGTCTTTAAGAACAGAATTTTCAGCTTTTATACTGATGGCAGAAAAAGCAAGAAGAGTTTCCTGCTTCCATTTAAGCATGACTTGTACATTGGAGCCAACGCTTACCTCAGATAATATCCTTCCTCCCGTGCTTAATTCGTGAACATTTTTTCCTCAGAGTTCTTTAATGGATCTCACGTTTTTACCTTTCAGACATTGACGAATGTGAACGTAACCCTCTCCTTTGTAGGGGTGGCACCTGTGTGAACACTGAGGGCAGCTTTCAGTGTGACTGTCCCCTGGGACACGAGCTGTCACCATCACGCGAGGACTGTGTAGGTAAGTGTGTTCCCTCAGCTCATAAACACATCCAGCACAAAGGGCAATGAGCAGGAACCACTTCTGACAAACTTGTTCTAGGGCACATGACATCTAGTGTATTACAAGTTGAAAACCAGATTCCTTACCTCTGGATTCAGGCTGTGTCTTTATAGGATGCTTCAGTGATATGCTCAGTAGGCTGGCATTGTTCTGGTTTTCCTCTTTTTCATACAAACTCAATGGGCTGGTATGAGAGACCCTGTGCAAGGCCCATCCTCCATGCAGGATGGAATGGGTAATGGCCTGGGATGCTCCCTGATTGTTCACCCGTGCACACACACCTGCACTGTGTACCCTCTACCCCACATCTTGAAACCAAGAGTCACTCAGCATCCCTGTGTCTACTCAGGGGTCACTAATGTATGTCCATGTGAGTTTCATTTACTCCACTACAGGAACACCTTGGTCTCTTCACAGCCCAGAGATCAGCAGGGAGGACAGAGGGGATAGAGAACACTAATCAATCGTCTTGGAATATTCCAACTGTTGTTTTCATAAACAGCATGGCCTCTGGCCTTACTGTGATCTTATGTACTGGCTTTCATACTTGGACTTAACCAGGAAGTATTTTCTTGTCAGGAACTCTTTTTTGAAACTGTAAGCAAATAAAAGATTAAAATAGAGCAGTTTACATATCACATTTTAAAAATAATTTGTGTACATCTCCTCCAAGTACATTTATTTATTTGTAAGCCATCTAAATTGCTATGCTAATAAACAGGATGACTCTTAAGTCATGGACTAAACAAACTATTTTTAAAGGGTGAATTTAAAAGTTTTAAATATTTTGATTTAAATAAAAGTACAAAAAGATTTTTTTCACTGGCAATTATAAGATATTTATTCATGACTGAACATCTTGTGATATAGAGATTCAGAATCTAAGTTCAGTTTATTTTATTACTTAGTTTTCATGAATCTCATAGCTTAAAAATATACCTCTTAAAATCATAGTGCACTGTATAAAATATGTATTTCTTTAAAATATAAAATATACACTTAATGATCATAAGCCTAAATTCATGTCACATTTCAGAACTTGGGATGCATTTTTTGTTACATCTGATTACCATACCTTTTCACTGTTTTTAATGAACATTGTGCCTGACAAATCTTGGATAAGGAAGTTTTCTTGCTATTCTCTTGTGAATACAGAATTAGTACTACTTTATTCCACAGACCTTTGTATGAGTTAGTTTTAGGCACTTGCCTATCTTATATGGGTTAGTTTATTTTAAAATAGACAATATAATCTTATAAATCTATCAATAATGTGATGTAAAGAAACACATGAGGGCTTAGTGTCATGCTTGTGTTTTGTGGAACTAGTGACTTAGGATAGTAGTTATGTAGGCAATACTTGATTAGCTAATGAGGACCAGATGAATATGCCAATGTAGATTCATAAATAGTAGTAAGCTTCATTTCTGGCATGTGCTAAATCTGTTTGGTCTAATGTGGTAATCTATGTGTCTATGTAATTTTAATTAAAATTAAATAACATTAAATATTCTTTAGTCATACTATCCACATTTCAAGTGCTCAGCAGCATATTCAGCTATGTATCATACAGCATAGCCAGGGCATCATCCATCATTGTGCAAAGACTAACTACTATTGTAGTTAGGAATACATAGAAGTAGAGATTCTAGTATTTTCTGGAAACAGCCCAGATCATATCACTTCTTTCTGAAGTACACACCCCCTCTGAGACCACAGCTTCAATCATGCACATTGATATTTTAAGTGATTTGGCTTTTACACAAAACATTAATTCTGTTCATCTTTTGTAGATATCAATGAGTGCTCCTTGAGTGACAATCTCTGCAGAAATGGAAAATGTGTGAACATGATTGGAACCTATCAGTGCTCTTGCAATCCTGGATATCAGGCCACCCCAGACCGCCAGGGCTGTACAGGTAAGGCAAGACCACGCAGGCCTGAAACTCCTATTTCCTAGGAAAACTTTTGGCAGTGATTATATATTGAAGCCTGTGGGAGTCCTTGGTCCTAAAAGTGAGTCTGGGGCGGCTTCCAAAGGCAGCATTGCAGAGGTCATGCTGATCTTATAGAAAATGCTCAAAACTCCATGGATTCTGTGTTTCTGAGTTCTTTATTCTTCACACACTGAAATTGAGTGGAGCGCCATCTAAAAGGAAGTAAAAGAACTGAGAAAGACCGATGGCATAGTGCTAGATCAACACAAACGTGGGGCGGGGTGAGGGGATCCAAAGCTGTTTCATCATTTTTCTGTTTATAAAGGAGAAAAACCTGTCTTTTTTTATTCAAGGAAGCAGAGCTCACAAGTAATGTGGTTCCATGTTATTTCACAGACATTGACGAGTGCATGATAATGAACGGGGGCTGCGACACCCAGTGCACTAATTCAGAAGGAAGCTATGAGTGCAGCTGCAGCGAGGGCTATGCCCTGATGCCAGACGGGAGATCCTGTGCAGGTAGAGAATGTGGCTCCAGATATTGTCGAAGGACCACAATGAAAGACTCAGATTGATGCCAGCCATCCTTGGTTTCATTTGACGTTTCCTTTGTGTCTTCAGATATTGATGAATGCGAAAACAACCCTGACATCTGTGACGGCGGTCAGTGTACCAACATTCCTGGAGAGTATCGCTGTCTCTGCTATGATGGCTTCATGGCTTCCATGGACATGAAAACCTGCATTGGTGGGTGTCGTCAGCAAAGGACAAGGGTTTATGGACACATAAGCACACATGTATATGCACCTGTACACACAAGAAGAGGAAGGGTTCTTTGATTGTTACTTTAAAAAATCAAACTATGTTTTTAGAACTATAGGGTCTGAAAAGGAAAAATTACTCAGAAGAAAAATCCTTCAAAGACAGAGCATATGTCTGCAATACTGTGTCTTGCAGTATTAAAGGGTTACTCTTTAAATTTTGTCTGTGTTTTACTATTATGCTGTTCAGTTTAAAACATAGCTTTTAAATTATGCTGATGAATAATTATGCTAACCAAGGTATTGAAAAACACATTTTCCAGATGTGAATGAATGTGACTTAAATTCGAACATCTGCATGTTTGGGGAGTGTGAGAACACCAAGGGATCCTTTATTTGCCACTGTCAGCTGGGTTATTCAGTGAAGAAGGGAACCACAGGATGCACAGGTGGGTCCCAAACTTCCTGGGTTTCAAAGGCCAACCTTCAACACTGTTGTTACCCCACATTCTTAGACCGGTTTCCCGTAGTCAGACTGCGACTGCATGTGTGATGTGTGGCCAAGCCCGGGCACGTGGGGGCATGGGCTCATGTCTGGCAGTACACTGCCCGAGCCATGCCCCTGGGAGCTGTCTGTGTGTCCTGACACAGGGTGGGAGAGCAGAGGGAGTCAGAGTCTGCCATGCTTCCGGTGACCCTCAGGGTAGCATTTGCTTTCTTGGCATGACTGCTCCCTGGTGGAAGACACATAAGAAGGGGCACAAAAAGACCTGCAGGGATCCCAGTTTTCATTGTTTTTACAGTTCTGAACTACTTAAAAATTGAGTTCTGTTTAAACAGTTTCCCTTTCTCTCTTACCTCACATTTTCTTCCTTTCATTTCTCTTTTCTTAACATTCATTTTGTCTTCTCTCTTTGCTGAAATTGCTTCTTTTTTTCTCTGTACATCTTCTTTATTCTCCCTATTCATTTTATCTTCTGTTTGTTTTCTTCATTAATTAGTGTTAGACCTTTGCATAGAGGTCAGACTGGGAAGTGCCAAGGTCAAGATTTTGGACCACATGTCTCTCAGTACTTGATTTAAGGCCCTGTATGGTATTTTGCTCAAGGCAGGTGGTGAAGGGCTTAGGCTGCAACCAAGCCCTTAGGCTGACCACTCCAGGAAGGGACACAAAATGAAAGCAAGAGTACTGTACATGCTCTCCACTAGCTGAGTTGATACAAGCCAACAGTGTGTGTGTGTGCTTGTGTATGCACACATGCATATGTGATTTCAGCAGTTGCAATATGTAATCAGTGAACTGGATAGAACCAACCATTTCTTTTATTCTAGAAAGCTTTAGGAAACCAAATCTATGTAGTTCATACACACATATATACACACATATACACATCACACACGTGTGTATGTATATACACAGACACGTGTGTTTTATTTATTTATGTGTTTTATTTATTTATTTATTTGTTTGCAATTTCATCATTATGAGAACATCATAGAGTATAATTACACAAACTAAGATAACTATCTCACTAGGCAGCATAATCTTATGGAACCATTTTCATAGATATTTCTGTTGTTATGTGGCACATGACTGATATATGTCTGTGTACATGTATGTATATATGTGACATATGTACATACACATACACACACATGCACACAAACACACACTGATAAAAGCATCTGGTCACTTTCCAGATAGCATTTCCAGGGAACATTTTTCTGTATTCTCAAATAAATACAAGAAATAAAAATATATACCAAATGATAGTTTTCAAAACCTCAAATCAGTAAATAACAAGTTATTATGGACTTTTTAAAAAAAGAATTGATTGTTCCTTTAGAAAAATGTCAGTCTTGTTCTTCATGAAAAATATGTATAAATATACATAGAAAAGAATGGCAGAGTGTTTTTTGGGAAATATGGTTTGTGCTGACATTGTAATCTGATGTAATCTGTCCTCCACAAAGTGTTGTCTGGGCCTTTGCAGGCTGTGGGAGATGACCCTCATGCCCACCGGGGAAGCCGCTGCTGCATGTCACTCCTGCTAGGAAGTTGGCAGTTTCTTCTAGGGACAGGCTTGTTTCATTTGTACCAGGAACCTCAAATCTTATTGGAGTCTTAAACAACTTAAAGTGATATAATGTTTTCTTTGTTTAGTTGTATCTTTACTTTAAAATTGTACCTATGCAGAAACACACTTGGAAGTAGAAATGCTTAGCTTTATATTTTTTTTCTTACTAATTATGGTTTCTCAGATGTGGACGAGTGTGAAATTGGTGCCCACAACTGTGACATGCATGCCTCCTGTCTGAATGTCCCAGGAAGCTTCAAATGCAGCTGCAGAGAAGGCTGGGTGGGGAATGGCATCAAATGTATTGGTGAGTTTACAAATGTAAATATCTTTGCTAAATCTCAATGTTTTTAAAGTCCTTTGTACAGTTGTTAACCCACATACTTGAATAGGAACATGTTCTTCACTTTTAATTTATTCTCTTGTAAATCAAAGTCTGTCTTTTGTTGCAGGGATAATTCCTGCCTAAGAGTTTCCTTCAGCCTTAACATAAATGGTCAAATTACAACAGGATGCCTTGGCATCTGCTTTTTCACGCATGTTGTTCAGCAAAAATTACTTGATGTGCAGCCGGTGATCCAAATAGCTGTATGATGAAAAACAACTAATATGTTTTTCCCATCCTTTCATAGAGTAATCAGCAAGATTTAAAACCCAGTGAAATAAATGGAGGAAATGAAAAGGGCTTTTTAGAGAACCTTAAGTCCGTAGTAAGTAGTCAATACCAGCTCCTTACTAGAAAATAGAATTCTTCTTCCAGGCAAATCTAAGTGTTTTGTTGGATTCCAAAAGGACTGAATCAAAGAAAGGAGAATGGGGAAGGCCGTTTTCCCAAGTTTTATAGCTCCTGAGCTGGAATCTAATAATAAGTCTTTTATAGCTGTGAGGCAAGGGACTGGATTATACCCTTGGTGTCATTCACAGTGCTGTTTTAATATGCTCAGTGTTTTACATGCCTTAACAATAAAGCATTTTTCCAGCTGGTAAGAATTATCCAGGTCAATTTAAAATAGAAAAGAAAGTAAGCTGAACTGACCTCCCCATGACGATTTCTCATTAAAAGCGTATAGGCCTGCAGTAAGAATTAAAGAATAGCCCTAACATCTCTCACCAATAATAGAAGTTGATTTGAGTATGCTTTCTATCCATCCAAATGTTTTATATGTGTCAAATGTTTATGAGCCAACTATAGAAGGTAAATTATCATAGTTTCCAGATAACTTTGCTGCATAACATCCTATGATAGCTTCATTAAGTTTACAAGCAACCTACTTCTAGTCTAGCCATCTCTCACAACTTTTCAGCCATATCCTCATCCCATTTTTCTGGTCCCATGTGTCTCATGGCTTTCTGTCTTTTAGCCTCCCATTTATGTGCTTCTTGTCTATCAGTCTGGCCAACTATCATAAGTCAGTCTGCCTCCAATACAAGAGATTCGAGTGTCCCGCCACCTGTGTGCCCAAATGTCATCTAGACACCTCCTTTCCATGTTCATTCCAACATCTAATCTGAGTCTCTCTGTCTCCATCTGTGTCTTTCTTGCCTCCCACCCCTCACCGCCAATATGTGTGCTTATTCTCTCTCTGGTCCTCCTGAAATCTATTCTTCACACAACAGCAGCAGAAAATTAAACCTCAGATCTGATCTTTTCACAATCATCATTTCAACCCACTGAACTTAGGATAAACCGTAGCTTCCTTCCCATGGCTTATAAGACCCTGTAGCATGCCTCCACTGTCTGTAGCTTAATATTTCCCTGCCCTCTGTCCCCTGCACTGTGTTGTGCCACTCTGACCTCCTTGAATTTCTTGGACACACCAAACACTTACTCTCTAATTTCTTTGTATGTGCTATTCTCTGCAAAAAATACTACTCCTTCTATTCAGTGGGCTAACTTTTCCTTATCCTTTAGAGCTGAAGTTAATTAAAAGTTACTTCCTCAGTGGGACCTTCATTGTTCCTGCAGTCCAAATTAGATGCCCTTTTTATTTTCTTATTGCACCTTTTAAGGCTCTTTATGATGCATGAAAAAATATTTAAGTTTTTCTATGCTTAACATCTGTGGTTTGCACTGACTGTGTACTCCATAGGGTCAAGAATCATAGTTTTGTTTCCTCATCTATAAAATCAACTTGAAAACTCAATGCAAGTTTTCCTGCTCAGTAGTATCTTCAAAATAGTCCTTTTTTTTTTTTTTTTTTTTTAAGTAATAAAGGAAATAGCAATAAAGTCCACTCTCAGTTGAAGTCAGAATGAAGTCTGAAACTGGTTTCCTTTTAACTGTTAGTTGATTAACTATCTCACAAAATCCTTGAATAGGTAGTTTTGGCCTACACTTGTGGTATGGGTGTTTTGTGTTATAGGTGTGAAGATTTTAGAGAATTGGAGCTGTGACCCCACGGATACACTAAAACACCATTTGGCCTGTTCCTATTTAAATTAGAACCCTTCTAGGAATTTAAATGTTCTGTTTTCATTTCTGATCTTTGTTGCTAAAGGTTTTGTTTGTTACCTTCTCTTGGCATACAGATCTAGACGAATGTTCTAATGGAACCCACCAGTGCAGCATAAATGCTCAGTGTGTAAACACCCCAGGCTCATACCGATGTGCCTGCTCCGAAGGGTTCACTGGAGATGGCTTTACCTGCTCAGGTGAGTGACAGGCCTCAGAATGCTTGGATGAGGCTATCATGGAATACTATAAATGCTTTCCTCCTATGAAGAAAACTACAGTTAAAGAGGGCTAAAATAGCTACCTCTGTTTTTATACTTGACCTACAAATGGATATGTTTATTTCTCTTCATTAAACACAAAAGCCCAAATGATCTTCCAGCATATTGGTGAAAGTGTTGAAATAGTGACATTTATGACTACAATGTACTATCAATGATGGTCATTCTCTCTTATTTCTAATACAGTGGTGAGGAAGTACAGACTCTGTCTAGATTCACCACCTGGATTGAAATCTTTGCTGTGCCTCTTACTACCAGTATAACCCTCAGTCATCACTTAACCTGTCTGGCCTTGGTTTTCCTGTTTTAAAATGGCATAGTAATAATAATTCCTTTTCCTTTTTTCTTTTTTTTTTTTTATCACTAAATGAATGATACAGAATTACTGTTCAGCTTTTTTTTAAAGATAAGATATTTGTCCTGCCCAGTCACTACTATTTAATGTCTTTATCAAAGTCTCAATTGCTTTTCACATGTGTACTAAGTGGAATAATACATGTAGGGAACTTAGAGAAGCAGCTTCTTAAGAGCCCAATAAAAGGTTTCCAAACTGACATTTTAATTTCTATGCCATTTAACTTTTATTTATTTCACACTCCTTGAGAATAAAACATTGTCTCACATGCATATATAAGACTAGATCATCTTGCTGGACAAAAGTCGAATAAATAAAGTTTGCCAGGCACTGTGGCACACATCTGTAATCTCAGCAGCTCAGGAGGCTGAGGCAGAAAGATTGCAAGTTGAAAGCCAGCCTCAGCAACTTAGTGAGGTCCCCTCTCAAAAAATAAAAAGGGCTACGGATGTGGCTCAGTGAAACACCTCTGGGTTCAATCTCTCATACCAAATAAACAAACAATTTTCATTGTAAGGTAGGTGTTTCTCACGTGGTATTCAGTGCACACTTTAAACTCATAATTAAAAGATTCTCATTTTTTTCTCATCATTGATAGTAAAAATGCAGACTCATCACCGTCGAAGGACTCTTTAAGAAAACATTTATTCAGTCTTAAAGCTTTCTTGTTTTTAAACCTTGGCTAGTACAGCTTTCCTAGTTTTTTGTTGTTGTTTTTGGGTTTGGGCTGATTTTTGGTTCGGGGGATTTTTTGCACGGTGGTATCAAAGGAAGAGCATACTGGCTTTGGTGTTTGATATCTGCAGTCAGAGCCGGGCTCAGTCAACACACTGGCTCAGTGCCATTCTCACAGCTCCCTCACTGCTCCGAACCTTGGCTTCTTCCTCCTCCTCACCTCACAGGACTGCTAAACTCAACGAAAAACGCACATCAGGCCCTGGAACACTACTTGACCCTCACTAAATATTTGTTTCTGCCCTTCTCCTCTTTTCTGCTTCATAGAATTAAATAAATCATCTTTAAGATCAATGAGTAATGCATGCCTGTTTACATAATTAAGATGAGAGTGTTTTATAAGATGGTAATGACATGAAAGAAACTTTCCCCATTCCCATAATGTCTCTAATTGGCTATAAAGTACTTGGACCAGAGAAGGTACCATTGCTTATTCTAATAATACTGTAATGTTTTCAAATGAGTGAACATCTTTTTAAGATTGCTTCCAACATTTTTGGTCATATCTAATAATGTTATTAAAACACTTATACATCAGATTGGCATTAAAGAAATGTAAGACAAATATGTGCTAAAGGCATCTGTGTTAATCACATTGGATATCATGGGTAGGTTAAATAGCTCTGCTGTCAAGTTGTACACCCTTATTTGTGTGAATGTGATTAATTGCTGTTTCATGTTAATGAACACCAAGTCAAACCAGGAAAATTGATTTAGTTATAGAGCAAGGAAAAACGTGTCAAGAAATTTGGAAGCTTAATAGAGATGTTGTAATTTACTTCTTCCACAGATGTCGATGAGTGTGCAGAAAACATAAATCTCTGTGAAAATGGACAGTGCCTCAACGTCCCGGGCGCGTATCGCTGCGAGTGTGAGATGGGCTTCACTCCAGCCTCAGACAGCAGATCCTGCCAAGGTGGGTCACCAGGATTCCAACTCATTTTTAAGTTGGATCAACTACAGCAAATGAAACCACAAAAAGGGCTGGAACAGGCTCCACCTGGAAGCAAAATACATAGCACATGCTGCACATATAAAAGTCATTCGTTTAAGCGTGGATTATTTTGCAGAATGAATAATGATGAGGGCAGCTTTCATCTCTTATGAAGTTTTCCTGGCCAAGGGCCAATAGTTGGAAGTTTGGCTCACTCTTTTTTTAACCACTTTTTTTTGTCTTTTTTCTTTTTTTTTTTTCAATCACTAAATGAATGACATGTGGCAAAACTATCCAACTTTTAAAATACAATCTATTACCTACCTAAGTCACCACTACTTCTTGTGTTTATCAAAACCTAAAGGACTCATTTTTGACATTGACCTTCCTGTTTGAATCTGCCATCTGCATGTCTGGGACTAGAAGCCTGCTTCAGGGATTCATTAGGGACTTTTTTTTTTTCCTTAATAGTAATGCCTCCTTCCTCAAAGTTACAACGTCATCCCCCTTTCATAGAAATGGGACTTTATGTCTAATATGATAGCTTTCCAAGAAAAGAATTTGTATTTTCTTTTAAATTAGAGACTTAATTCACATTACACATAGTTTAGGTTGTCAGTATGTTATAGGGAGTGCAAAAAAAATGAATTGAGAAAAGGGATTGAAAATGATTCACGTACCATAGGGCTTCAAAAAATTTGCGATTCACAGAAAACCTTAAAAAAAGGAAACTCATGCCAAATGCTAGGGAAAGATGATAAAATGAAAACTGAGTACAGCCCCCTTATCTATTGTCTCATCAAATGAATAGAAATGTTAAGTACCAGGGTCTTCCCAACCCCCACGCTCCTCCCCACTGTGTGCAGCATGGGCACACACACACAGCAGTGTCAGCCAAGCAGAAATGGTACATTCTGGGGAAGTTCAGTGTGGATCCTGAGTCTGCTCCATCACTGATAGTGGCACCTAAAGAAAACAAGTGCCTAAAAGATCATGAGGTTTCTGTGAACATCCACCAATATGGGTTGCCTCTTAATGAGTGCATGAATAGTAACCTCTATGGAGGAGGGCACAGGGCACTGAAAGCCTTCCTGCTGAACTAGAGTGAGCTTCATTTTTTTGCCCCAGTCCTGGTTTCTTCTTAGCACTGAAGCCAATTAGTAGAAAATGTGAGTCTATGTGGGTAGGGAATTACATGATTTATCATTAGCCTCAGTTTGACGAGGAGCTGGAAAAGGAGCGAGTCAGCAGTAGCCAAACACTGCTGCCAACATGAATTCTTTATACCTAGACGGAATTTCCCCTCCATAAATTTGTTCCTCTATCTGTGGCATAAGCCCTTCCACAGCTTCTCCCCAGACCCTCCCCCAAGGTGGGGCTAACTAGTTAACAGTTTACTTCCTTCACTTGAGTTTCCCCATATGTCACTACCATGGTGAGAAATCCCAAATTAACAAGGCAACTGAGGGTGGCACAGGTGTAGTTCACCCTCACTTAGACCCTCTGCACCATTTGGCCAAACACCAGCCTTTCCAGTCTCGAAAATATAATCCCATGGCTCTTCCTATTTTTCTTTGCTTTTGTCTTCTCTCTTCCACAAGGTGTGGTCACCTGGACAGTTTCTGCTGAATTTACTAATTTTGTTTCTTAGTAATAAAATGATTTCCCATCTTATTATAAATATATGCCTCTCTGAATTGACCTTCTGATCAAAAATTTCCACTCAACATCTACATCTCACCGCAAATACTCAGAATTTCTGGGGAGCTCCCCAAATTACTGGAATTGACCATTTCTTAGTATTCTCCACCAAAATGAGGGAATACAAAACCCAGAGGAATCACCATGGAACAAGCTAGGTAGGACTCATTAGACACACCATTTAGCCCTGACAAGAAGGACAAATGTCAAGAACTGCATCAAAGTGGATAAAAACTCTTCAACGAGTGGACTAAGTAGTGTGTAAAGAAGCTAAAAATAAACAATAGGAATTTGCAGGCATCCTATGGAAACAAAAGAATATACAAAAAAAAAAAAAAAAAAGGTGAAAAACCAACCCACAGTAAAACATGGTCATGGTCTATCAAGAAATAAATGTGTGAGTTTGTCAGGGGGAACCCAACAACTGTGTGTAAACATAAAGCTCTAATTTAAAAAAAAAAAATTTAGAGAAAAATAAAATGCTGATTATCATGATCAGAAAAAAGGAAACAAATAGAAGGTGAAGTAAAATGGCTGTTGATCCCTGAAAGTAAATAATTAACACTGAACACGGTCAAATAATGGAAAAAAGGCCATAAGCATTGAAAAAGTGAAAATAATATAAATAACAAAAATAAAGAGTTGAAAGGACAGATGAGTGATAATTTTCTTATTATTCATTACATAGAATCTGGTGCTAAAAGTTGCATTTGAACTTTGGCATCAAACTAAAACATTATAAGTTTTTAGTATTTTTCATCCTTGAATTTAGAAAAGTATTCTAAAAACTATTGAGATGATGAAAAATTGATCTGATGCATAGAAACTGTTTCAGCTTTACTATGAATATGCATATAGAAATTTCTGGAATGATGTTCATCAGTGTTTATGAGTGGAAATTTTTTGAGTGATTTTTAGTTTTGCTGTTTTATTTTCTGTATTGTTTGCTCTCTTTTCTGTTTTGTTATCAATACTTTCCTGTATCATTTGAATTTTTGAGTATCAATTTTATAAAAGCAATACAGTAGTCTTTTAAAATGCCTGTTTTATACAACTATTACATTATTTGAATAAAGGTAATTGTAATCAAGATCATTTAAAAGTAAAATGCATACTTGCAGTCATAATACTATTCATTTTCACTAATAGATTAATACAATTTGGTTGTAATCTGCTAAATGAATCTTTGTTTATTCTCTTTAGAGAATAACTTATACCCCCCCAAATAAAAAACACCTTTGCACATCAGTTGAACTTTTAAACAGTATTTGAATCTTACTTTAAGATAGTTGAAACAATTTTTAACTATTATGAATGAACAGAAGACCATTTTAGACTTAAGATATATTATTTCAAGACAGCAGTGGAGAATGACTTGTCAAGTCTAGCCTAAAATGACATGTGTGGTCTGCATTCTTGGAATATCAGGCAATTTATGTATTAAAATGTCTATCTTTTTTATGAGTAGATGTATAGATTATTCCTGTAGCCATTACGTACACCTGGATGCCATCATTTTCATGAATAGCAAGCAATAATGACACATTGATTGACCTTGGGTTAAACCTTCATGGAAGAGTTTTATAAATTGAATTTCTGATTTTCATAGATATTTTAATGAAATTTGCAAGAGTGTGTGGGCAGTGGATCATCTTCTTACATGTTATTAAGAACAAAAAACTCCCTGTTTATAACTGGTTTTTTGATAACATCAGATTACAGAATAAAAAAGAAGTACAATTTAAAAGATAAATTTCATTTTCTTTAATATTTTAAATTGTTTTTATTCTAATTTACCAGTTATAAAACATCTATTTGCACTAATTATTAGACTCTTTGAATTTGTTTTTATTTTTGATGTTTTACAATTTTATTCCTTTTGACATGTTTACATCTCATTTCTGTGTTCTTTGTTTATGCCTCAAGCCAACGTCTCCTGGTTTAGGTATTTCACAGTCCAAGACAATAAAAATATTTGATACATTTTTCCCTGAGAAAACAATGTTTCTTTTATATCTTACTTCTATAGATAAAATTTAGTTGCTTGCCATTTACACAAACTATCTAGACAAAGAAAAAGGAAATATTTTTACTGCATCCAAACATCTGTAGAATTAGAAAAACGCATTAATGTTATACTTTAAGTCAAAATTTTAAATGTGTTTGTAAATAAGAGATATTTTTTAATCTTCAGATATTGATGAATGCTCCTTCCAAAATATTTGTGTCTTTGGAACATGTAATAATTTGCCTGGAATGTTCCACTGCATCTGTGATGATGGCTATGAACTGGACAGAACCGGAGGGAACTGCACAGGTATGGCCAGTTAAGGGCTCCTTTGTGTTCCAGTTAGTTGGAATAAATATTCTGTGCTACATAGAAAAGTTTTTTCAAATTTCTGCTAAGCTAATTTGTGCATTGTGTTATGCAGTTTTCTGAAAAAGAAAATTATATTTTTAACTATGGTTAGTTATTTTTATAGAAACAGCATAAATATGTAACATGAAGCTAGTAAAATATCTCTGTATAGATGTATATGAATGTGTTTGTACATAAATATATACATACATACAATTTTAGTTGAGCAAATAGAGGCATAATTTTTTCTTCCTCAGAACTACAATTCTTAACTCAATTTAACTCTCAAGGATATTAAATGGTATCCTCATAAATACCAAGGGCTTCATCTATAGAACCCATTTTAGGTATATCCAGTTATTTAAGATCTTTATTTCATTGTGCTGAATCCTTCCTAATGATCTTTAATCTACTTATTTGCCAAAAAAAAAAAAAATAAATAAAATTCCACCAGATTCTTAGGAATAACAATATACATGGAGAAAGTAAGGATGTTAATTAACATGGGCATTTTTAATGTTTCTAGATATTGATGAGTGTGCAGATCCCATAAATTGTGTCAATGGCCTGTGTGTTAACACACCCGGTCGCTATGAGTGTAACTGTCCGCCAGATTTTCAACTAAATCCCACTGGTGTGGGTTGTGTTGGTAAGTAAAAGTTATAGAAATGAAATGAGCAAGTAGATCATATAGAGGAGAACATCTAAGTTCTCTTGGCAAGGAATTGTGATGCATGTTTGCTACAATTATTTTAAAAACAGAGTAATCCCTCCCCTTAAAAAAGTTTATTCCAGGTTTTTGAATGACAGTTTATTAGCAATTAGTTACATTTAGATGATAATTTTGGGCACAATATCTTCAAAACCAAGACTATGTGCAATAGAAATTTGAGTTAGATATGGTTAAATTCTTATTCAAAATACTGATAAAGTTGTGTCACTATTTCTTATTCATTCTGTAAATTATTTTTTAAATTCCTTTAAAACATTTTTAAAGGGTCCATTGAATGCATATAGTAAATGATGATGAGTATTTTTACTGAAAGACTAAGTATATGAAAACTATGAGCCAGCAGTTCCTTTCTTGGTTTTATATGTCAAAGATATTAACTCTCAGTTGGGACTATAGCTCAGTGGTAGAGTGCTTGCCTCATGCCTGAGGCACTGGGTTCGATCCTCAACACCACATAAAAATAAATAAAGATATTGTGTCCTACAACAACTAAAAAAAAAAATCTAAAAAAAGATATTAACTCTGAAACTATACACAGACATGCATAAGACATTCAGTGCAGTATTATTTGCAGAGATAGAAATTTAGGTACTGGTTTGGGCAAGTACATAGATTAAAACAAACAAACAAACAGGCAATTGTATGCCATGAAGTTCACAGACTAAATGTTCATAAAGCAAGCATGTTGGGAAAAATTTATTCAAATGAGATGAAAATAGAAAGGAGACCAGTAGAAAAAGTGATCCAGAGGGAGGAAGGGGGGAAAGAAAGGGAGGTACTGGCAAATGAAATGGACCAAATTTTGTAATATAAATATATGAATATGAATATGAATATATAAATATATTAATATGTCATAGTGAATGCCACTATTATGTGTAATTATGATGTCCCATTAAAAGTTAAAAAATTAAATGAAATATGTGATAAAAAACTATAAATTGTAAGTGACCATATTTAAAACTATTTTTATCTTGTAAAAATACATGTAAAAAACTACCAACATTAAATGCATATGGATGATTGAGTAAGAGATGAGATGTAGAAATGGAGAATAGGGATAAAAGAGAAAGGAAGGGAGAGAAGAAAGAATGAATAATTTCAAACTTAATAGGAGAGGGACCATGAGTTAACTTGTCTCTGTGTATTTAAGACTCAGCACCAAAAGCAAAATGAGAAAGGGAGAAATAAATTAAACAATAAGAAATGGCCCAGATGATTCCAAAGTGCAGCCAGACATGAAAATTACTTTAGACTGGTAAGAACTTTGTGTTTCACTTTGGTTGAGAAGAGAAGCTATTAGAGGTGACTTACAGTAGTGTTTCTGAGAGTTCAGCCTAGCTACAGAGGGAAAAAATAGACTGTGGTTGAGTTAAGGATGGAAATTGGCAGATGAGTTAGGAAACCATTGCAGTAATCCAAGGAAGAGGCTGGACTTCAGTGGTACAGACAGTATGATTATTCCGATTCCAGATATATTTCAAAGGCCTTAATACCAGACTGAATAAGGATTGAGAGAGGAAGTCAAAGGTGACACCATGGTTACTGAAAATGTGTAAGACTGGAGCATATTTTCTACGTGGAGTATGAATATCAAGAGTCTTATTTTTAGAAATGTTAACTATGAAATAACCATTAGACATCTAAGAGGAGAAATACAGCATTTTGCATAGAAGGGTCAGGGGAGAGATGAGAAAGAACTCTAAATTTGAGAATTCCCAGCACAAAAGTAGTATTTAGAGCCATAGAATCAAAATGGTAATAAATTGAGACACATCTGAGATTCATTGATCCTTTACATTAAGAGGTCTAAATTTGTAACAGACTGCCCTTCTCAATATCTGCAAGGTTTGCTATGCAGATTGATACTAATCTGTGAGCGATGCAGATGAGGAGGAGGAGGAGAACAAGATGAGATTTTCAGAATTTCCTTGATTTGATACATAACTTTAAATTAACTTATCCTGTTGTTTTCCATTATTCATAAAAACCTGATAGAGATTGATTTTGCCAGAATTTTCTTGCATTCACATTATTGAAATGTCCAGAATGTCTCAAATGAGAAATGCCTATCTTTTTTAATTCCATAAGTCTCTGTAAATGTGATCCACATGAGTTTATAAACATTGGAGACTGTGTCATAATTTGCTATGTATGATTCAATCTTGAAAAGGTTTAAGGGAAGAGATTGTTTTGTGCCAAAGATTAAAACAAACCTTGCATTATTAATGTAAAAAAATTGATTTTCATCCTTTGAGTGTCTTTTTGCTAAGGAGTCCTCATCCTAGCAAGGGCAATTTTAAGCTCTTTTGTTAATCTGCAGACAACCGTGTGGGCAATTGCTACCTGAAGTTTGGTCCTCGAGGAGACGGGAGTCTGTCCTGCAACACAGAGATTGGAGTGGGCGTCAGCCGCTCCTCCTGCTGCTGCTCTCTGGGAAAGGCCTGGGGAAACCCCTGTGAGACGTGCCCGCCTGTCAATAGCAGTAAGTACAGGACTGGAGAAGAAGGGACCAAACTCTGGTCCCACTTTATTAAAAAAAAAAAAAAAAGGACAGGGTCTTGATAAATTGCTTAGAGCTTAACAAAAAAAAAAAAAAAAAAACTACTAAATCAAATCTCAGTACATTACTGTAACCTCAAATATCCAGTATAATTTAGTACCAATAAATTTAAAAGTACATATTATTTACAATACATATTACATATTTTATTGTAAAATATATATTATTTACAATAATACATATTACATATTTTATTGTAAAATATATATTATTTACAATAATACATATTACATATTTTATTGTAAAATATATATTATTTACAATAAAAATCAGAAAAGATGTTTTAAAAAAGAAAGGATTTGTACTACTTTGATAATGCTGAAACCAGCAACGAGTGTTTTATATAAAAGGAATTTTAATTCCTCTCTTCCTGCTTTTTTTTCATGATATGTTTAAAAAAATAAAAACAACAGTTTTTAACCACAATCCAATATGAATGATAATATCAGTTCTCCATGGTATCACAGATGAAGGCCATTCCTGGTTCTTCTCAGAGGTGATTAGTTCAGGTTCATAGGAGGGTTTTTGTATTCTTGAAGTCAGTCATAGAATACCTTAAATTGAAACATGTGTTCTGATGGGCAAATTGAACTCAAACTTTTGTCCTATAGAATCTAGTTTTACCTACCAGCCAAAAAAGTTGTGATATAAATTGTCAGCAAAGGAATTTTTTGCTTCAAAAGCAAATGTTTTTTTGTTATTCCACTGTGTATAGCATTTATGAAGTAGTGATCTTTTTTCATGTAAAATATAACTTTAAATGTATTTGATAGACCACTAAGAAAAATGTGGAACACCCACCCCCTGGCAGTTGCTGAATGCTTTTCTTGCTCATCATCTCAGCCACTTGGACACAGGTATCAAATCTCCTGTTTTCCTTTTTTTTTTGTAGCTGAATATTATACCCTGTGTCCTGGAGGTGAAGGCTTTAGACCTAACCCCATCACAATCATCTTGGAAGGTGAGTTCATGGATAGTTGTCACCTAGATTCAAATAAGCTGCAGAGTTTAGAGAAAAGCCAATACAGGAGTTTGTGAGGAACAAACACAACAAGATTATTTAGCAAAATTACAGATGGGCATTCAGTTACAAGAATATAAAAAAGTACTTCTGTCAATAAGTAACAATCCATTGCAGGGATCTGATGCCTGATTGTTCTGCATAGAAATTACCATTATCCCCCGACTTGAACCATTACCCACTCGGTTGTATCATTCTTCACAGAATGGGAAAGCTCTGCCCCAAGGCCAAGAAAGTCCATGGCCAGAATAAAACCCCCACCCAAGTGCTCAGATGCATGCAAGTCTGTGGGTCTTCCAAAATGACACATGGAAAGCCTTGACGTTAACACTGATCTTTCACCATGCGGCTCGTTGCTAGTGAACTGTTGCTCCTTTTGTAGACATTGACGAATGCCAAGAGTTGCCAGGTCTTTGCCAGGGTGGAAACTGCATCAACACTTTTGGGAGCTTTCAGTGCGAGTGTCCACAAGGCTACTACCTGAGCGAGGAAACCCGCATCTGTGAAGGTGAGAGAGGGTACCTGTTCACAACAAAACTCACCACTCAGGACCAGGGAAGGGCCGAGCCCAAGTCCAACCAGAGGATCTGTTGAGACTGATTCATAGTGTTTTTCTTTTCAGATCAATGCTGTTAAATTGTATGAGGATAGATAAGTTTAGTCTACCACTCATTTGCTATAATTATACTATTTTTTTCTGAGTAAGAGGACTATTTAAATATAAATGGGGAAAATAGAGTGTGAAACGTATAATATTAAGGGCATTATTAATGAAAATATTGATAATTGTTATATTTTACGTAGGGAAAATAGGTAAGCTTAAATGTAATGTGACTATTAAGCTAATACTGTTCAGTTTTGTTCTTTTTTTTTTGGTTGTTTGTTCATTTGTTTGTTTCACCAGGGATTGAACTCAGGGGCATTCTAGTGCTGAGCCACACCCCCAGTCCTTTTTATTTTTCATTTTGAGACCAGGTCTTGCTAAGTTAGTGAGGCGTGGAACTTCTCGTCTTCCTACCTCAGCCTCCCAGTTCTGTGAACCTGGCTATTCAGTCATTTTTAAACATTGGATATGGTGCAAAGAAGTTCAGAGGTTGTGTGGATCCCTTCTTGCTTCTGTCCCTTCCTGACTTTTGTCCCCTCACTTATCACATGGTATTATTATAATAACTTTTTAGGTACCTTTCTTGTCACTAGACTGGGGGTTTCTTTAACAGAGGTCCACGCCTTATTCATCTTTTCGCTACAAGTTCTAGCTTACAGTAGACTCTCAATATTTATTTGTTGAATGAATGAATGCTTCTAAGAATGAACATTAAACTGTAACATAATTCTTTTGGTCATAGTCTTTCTTTTGAAACAGTTAGGTAAATGCATATAAAATCATATTAATGCATATAATTTCATATTAAATCACATATTAAATGTGATTTAATATGAAAAACAATATGCAGCTATTCTGCTTCTAGAATCTCTGAACAGGTATTAATTTAAAAGGAGCTAAAAAGACAAAGTTTCTCATAACCTGTATTCAGTTGAAAGTTGAAGTAAAAAGTAGGCTTTAAAGAAATCCTATTTGAAAAATGAATTTCAATTAAAAATATTTAGGTGCCAAGTAAATTTATTTTTGCCACCTTAGAATAATTTCTTTATAAGATTTGTATTTGTTTTAGTACTGGGTAGTATTTTTTTCTTTTGAAGAAAGCTATACCTGTGTCATCTAAATGCATATCTTGGGTATTTTCTTTCTTTCTGAATTTTGTATAAATATACAATTAGAGAATCATCTATGCATCTGTTCAGTAATCTAAATAATATAAACTCATCAAAAGTATATTTATTAGTCAAGTGCTATGATGCACACCCATAATCCCAGCAACTTGGGAAGCTAAAGCAGGAGAACTGAAAATTTGAGGCCAATCTCAGCAGCTTAGTAAGACCCTCAGTGACTTACTAATATCCTGTCTCAACATTAAAAAAAATAAAATAAAAGAACTATGGTTATGACTCAGTAGTATAAAGCACCTCGGTTCAATCCTCAGTAAGGAAAAAATAATTTTATGTATAATTATATATATATGTGTGTGTCTTTATTAATTTGTGGATATTTTGACTGTTTAAGATATTGATGAGTGTTTTGCACATCCTGGTGTGTGTGGGCCTGGGACCTGCTACAACACCCTGGGAAATTACACCTGCATTTGCCCACCTGAGTACATGCAGGTCAATGGAGGCCACAATTGCATGGGTAAGTACAGGCTGCTGAGATTAATTAAGTAGGCCATAGTTGTTGACTGCACATGTAAGGCACATCTGTCTCAGAATTATTGTTCAGAAAGTTTGGATATTAAATTTTCATAAATATTGAAATATTTAAGAGTCTTATAAATTATTGACTCTGCATCAAGTTTTTGTCTTTTAGCTATATAGTTACATTTTTAAAAATCTGAAGTAAAAGTGTTTATTGAATGTTGCTGCTGTGTATCCTAAAATAAATTTAATTCTCCATTTATATAAACAATAGTATTGTACAATAAAAGAATATGTAAAATTTAATACTTAATTCTTTTTAAATTAAGTACATGTTTTTGAGTGGAGAAATAAACATATATTAACATTGTATCCCAAGAAACTTGTAAATGAAATCCCTTATCTAAAAATGGGAGCTGTTAATATAGAAATGATTTATAATTTAAGATTATTTTAAGGTACCTAAAATGATAGAGAAAAAAATTTTTAGAGTTCTGTTAATCAATAAAGGATGATGTTACGGGTGTGGGGACTTCCTTAAGTGCTAGCTGATATGAATAGCTAGTTTATTCTTTTCTGTGTAGACATGAGAAAAAGCTTTTGCTACCGAAGCTACAATGGAACCACTTGTGAAAATGAGTTGCCTTTTAATGTGACAAAGAGGATGTGCTGCTGCACATACAATGTTGGCAAAGCCTGGAACAAACCGTGCGAACCTTGCCCAACACCAGGAACAGGTAAGCACGCAGCCCACACTTGCACTGGAGTTATGATATGTTACGTGTACACACATATGCATAACACTGTAGTAAAAATTAGCATGTACTACAACCAGAGAAGCTCAGTTCCGAAAATATCCAGGAGCTGCCACTTACTGTGTGACCTTGGAGAGAATTTATCCTTTCTGGAACCAATTCCTCATATATAAAATAGAGATAACTAATAAATAGTGACAAGGAGTAATTCATATGGTTGTAATAATGATTAATTAGGTGATGAATATAAATTCTAATTTGCATATTTGCCAGCCAGGCAATTGAAAACCATTAAACTGAACATCGGGATGCTCGGTGTATATTGGTGGATGAAATCTATAAAACCCTTGCCCTCATAGTGCTTGGAGTAAAAGTGTGAATTACAAGTTTTACCTAGTACTCTTTTCAGGAATTTTACTGACATGCAACAGTGGTCATCAGAAGCATTTTGCTTCATAAAAATTAATACTCTTAAATTTCCTTTGCTTTGGTGAATTACATTTAGGAAAAAACTCTCACAGTCTCTGTTCAATTTCATAATCATTTTTTACTCCTCAATTTTCACATTCCAACCAATAGTTGCCTTTGGTTTAAAAGATAAAATTCACATCTCTCATTATTGGTTGTTAACCTACAAAACCATTTTTCCTGTCTGTCCTTGTGTGATCATAATCCCTTCTTAAAGTCATGCCATAATCTTTTTTTTAATTTATGTATATTGGATAATTTTTAAAGCTCTGTATATCATAAGAAAAAAGTTTGAATGTCCTAAAAAGATGTTTTAAATTTCATAATGATATACTTATCATCTAATTTCAGAGTAGTAGAAAGTTAATGAGAGAAATAGCAATAATGTTAGAGAATGCCTAGATCTACTATTTACAGAAGCTGCCATTGTTTATCAAATAAATATAATTGAAATTAAAATGTCTGGTTGTGAATAAGATAAAATGTATTTATAAAAGTAATACTATTAAAATGTTATTTTGAATGAATGAACTTGAGCATGTTAAGGGTACATTGTTTTATTTATATTTTAAAGCTGACTTTAAAACCATATGTGGAAATATTCCTGGATTCACCTTTGACATTCACACAGGAAAAGCTGTTGGTAAGTTTTTGCAGATCATGTTTATGCATATTATGTGTGTACACACACACACACACACATACACATATATATATACATAATCTATTAAAATATGCTCAGGATTTTTTTTAAGGGTACTAAAAAATATAATAATCTGAATTTCAGAGAGGAAAAAACATGCTTACTGATTCTAACCAAGTGTTAGTAGTTGTATTATTCCATCAACCAAGTCTGGTGACTGAGTTATGTTAGTTATTTAATAGTTATACAGTAGTGACTATTAGGGTGACCTGATTCACAACTTGAAGAGGGGGCTTCATTCCCCAAGAAGTTCATTTTCCCAATCAACCCTAAAATCATGTTGTATATTTTATCAGTCACTTAAATTTTTCCATTGCTGTTTAGAGGAATTCATCTATTTTATGGTTTCTGTGTTTTCATAAGCCACAAAATCATTCCTGCTATTATATACCTTTGATGTTTGTGACACTGAATGTACATTCTCATTGCAGGTATGCATAGCATTATTTGAGGTTATATGGCAAATACATTAAGCAGAACCACATACACTTTACCAAATCTCTTCAATTTCAGACATTGATGAATGTAAAGAGATTCCAGGAATTTGTGCAAATGGTGTGTGCATTAACCAGATTGGCAGTTTCCGCTGTGAATGCCCTACAGGATTCAGTTACAATGACCTGCTCTTGGTCTGTGAAGGTAATTCTGAATAATATATGTCCTTCACCAAAAAGAGTTTTGGTGTACATAAATGGTGTTTAAGCTATAGTCTGACTTTCATTATTTCTTCTGAAGTCCTTTAAGACTTGATCATCAAAGTGGTGGCGTGCCTGTAACCCTAAGGCAATGATGAATCCCTCTTTATCTTGGAACTGTTGCTCTTTCAGACATTGATGAGTGCAGTAATGGTGACAATCTCTGCCAGCGAAATGCAGACTGCATCAACAGTCCCGGCAGCTACCGCTGCGAATGTGCTGCAGGCTTCAAACTCTCACCCAATGGGGCCTGTGTAGGTAAGAAAGAGGGTGACAGGCACCACACACAAGAGCCTTTGAGTTTTCTACACTAAAAGAGGGTGTACCCGGGCTCAGTGGTGCACTCTTGGAATCCCAGTGGCTTGGGAGGCTGAGACAGAAGGATCTGAAATTCAAGGCCAACTGGGCAATTTTTGGATGTAGTTCAGTGATAGAGCACCCCTCAGTTCAATTCCCAGTACTGAAAAAAAAAAAAGGTGGGGGGAGGAGAGTCCAAATTTTTCTACCAAACTATAACTTCAAGGATAATTTTGAAAAGATTTTCTAATTCAGTCTGTTTATTTACAATGAACCTGTTTCACCATATATTTTAGATTATTTTGTTAAGAAGAGAGGTTCCTTTAATAGATTTCCCTGGAATAAAATAGTATCCTTGATACCAATCAACCTAAAAAAATTCATGATTAAAAAAGAGACTTGGATACTTTGAAAGCCCTGCTTATTTTGATTCAGCTATTGTTATGGTTCATTTTCAGCCTGTCTGTAATAATTAATAGCAGGTTAGAAAAAAATGCATCTGTGAAAAATGAAGGAATCTTAATAAAAATCAGATATGTGAAACATGTGGGTTTTTTTTTTTTTTTTGTTTATTATAGATCGCAATGAATGTTTAGAAATTCCTAATGTTTGCAGTCATGGCCTGTGTGTTGATTTGCAAGGAAGTTACCAGTGCATCTGCCACAATGGCTTTAAGGCTTCTCAAGACCAGACCATGTGCATGGGTAAGAACATTTAGTTCCAAGGAGTGAAATGGGGCTGAGACTCCAAGATAGATTACGGTTGTCACGTGCCATCAGTAACTGCCATGTTGCTGCCATGTTAAACTGTTTAAGCCTTTTATGCAGAGCGCAGTTTGCAGGCAGGGACATAAAACAGTGTTCCTCGGTTCAGTGATTCTCAACTTTTCTCCTCTGAAGACACTCATGTGCTTGACACGCACTCTGAGACACTGAGGGTTGTATAAAGTTCACAATACCAGCTCCTCTTTACCCCACTGGCTTCCCCCTCAAAAGAGCCTTTCAGAATGCAAGGGAGTAGTAAGAGTGACAGTATTAACTGGTTATAGAGCACAGCGTGCACACTCTTTTTACACAAATTATTGAATAATTCAGGATTTATCTGCATCTTGTGTATTTTATCACTTAAAATAGTTGTAGAAGCAAATACAGCCAAGCTCTTTAAAAATTCCCAGTAGCTAATATAACGATTAGTTAAGTGATAATAGTGTTCAGTTAAGCACTTGCTGAGCTGATGATTAATAAGCTTTCAAAGGCAGATGGGCTTGTTGCCTTGAGGCTGGGACTGAGCATAACTCCTTAAATCTGATGTCAGCGATTGGCTCTGCCTCTGCCTGAACTTTCTCTCTATGCTTTGCCCTTGAAAGAGGAAAATGAAATTAAAAACTTGGCTATTTATAATTAGCATGTTCTCAGTGTGGAAAAAGCAAGGGTTATGCATCTACTCTTTTGGTATTCCAGATACTGTCTAGGTGAGTATTAAAATCAGGTTTTGGAATTCCTGAATTCATTTCCTTCATGGCATATCTATGCAACAAGGAACACCTGGAGAACTTCCCCACTCATCTGTGACCTCCTAAGGCCTCCGCTTCCCAACCTCTGCTGCTGTGACAGGAAAAATTCTTTTAACTGTTGCTCGTACAAAGGAAAAGAGGCTCTGGTCCTATTTGCATGGACTTTTTGTACTTCTCCTGTACGCCCAGAGAGTATGATTTGCCAAAAAATATGTGAGATTTACGGTTCAGAAATTCACATGGGGGACATCTGCTCCGACTCTTAGCAGTTCTTCCATGATTAAAGTTCATCAGTCCCCTCAGTCAGAGCTTCCTTCCTAAGGAGGAGCGCCCCATTTTTGCATGGTAGACTTTCAGCAGCCTGGAATTCACAGTCCCAGGAGTACACTCTCTTATGATGGATGGCCTAAGTATTTTGACTTTAGTCTTTTGGAAGGCTAATGATAGTGAGTTCTAAATAAACCCTAATTTGGAGTTTAAATTAAAGTTTAAAATGAAAGAAACTAAAGTTTATCTTTGTTTTCTCAAATTAAGGTCTATAAACTTCTGGGCAAGTGTTTATGGTATTTAATAGAACAAATTATTTTAATATTTCGAAAGATCCATTTCCTTACAATTGACAAGCAGACCTATTTATTTAAAAAATTTCTGCTGAGGAAATGCTTGATTAGGTGAGATCTTAGTGCTGTATGTGCCTAATATGTCATTAAACTGTATGTTTTTTATAATTTTGTGATTTTGACTTTTTTCTACCTCATACTTATTTTTCTCAAATAAATATGGGCCCCTAGTACTATACTGAGAAAAATATACAAAAAGTGAATACCATTTTTTCTCTAATTAAAAGTTGAATTCTGGACTGGGGAGATAGCTCAGCTGGTAGAGTGCTTGCCTTGCAAGCACAAGGCCCTGAGTTTGATCCCCAGTACTGCAAAAAAAAAAAAAGTTGAATTCCTTTAAGCTTTTGTTTCTTTGCAGATGTTGATGAGTGTGAGCGGCACCCATGTGGAAACGGAACTTGCAAAAACACTGTTGGATCCTATAATTGTCTGTGCTACCCAGGCTTTGAACTCACTCACAATAATGACTGCCTAGGTAAGTCCATTGGTCAGTCCTTTATTGCTTCTGTTTCTTTTCCACGGACTATTCTGAAACAAATCATAAAACCAGAGACCAAAAATAGCTCCTATTATTAAAATGGAAAATATGTCAAAAGATATGCAGTATCATTGACCAATTTCTAGTTAACTAAAATCATTTTTTGACCTAAATAATCACAAGACAATACACTACTTTTAACCCTTTTGTCAATTGACTAATCAATTTAGGAGAAAAGGCCATTCAGATGATAGTAAACATTTTGGAACTGATTTATGTTTTAGATTGCTTTCACCTCTTAGATGAGATTGAAAGTGGACATTTTTTTATTTCAATGTTACTATAAGTATTTCATACAAGTCTATTCTTGATTTGCAATTCAAATGTCCTTATAAACATGTAGTATCTTAAAATTTTATTTTCCCTCAGCTTTTGAAGACTAAACGCCTTTCCCTACAAAAATAGTGCATGGTGACTAGGTTTCCAGAAACTTCTCCCATGCATAGTATAGGTGTGTAGCCTGTGCATACTTACATAACAAATGGGACCTGGGAATTAACAATGAGTGGGAGAGGTTTCTGAAGTGAGTAGAGGAAGCAATAAGAAAAATGACAACACATGCGTATCCCATGTGCCAGGCTCTGTGTCAGTACTTTGCAGCCTAATATGTTTAAATTACATGACCCTGCAAGGTGTGTGGAAATAACTTAGGATTTCTAGAGCATGAGACCTTCACAACTTAACCCCACCCACTTCCTCAGCTAACCAGACTCACGTTCCTGTTGGCTTTATTTTTCAAAATTCTGCAATTGTGATAAAGTTTTACAGCCAATTGGACTTTTTTTCAACTTCTACCTCTCTGTAGTTTCTTAAGCACTATATAGGCAGGGAAAACTAGAAGACCCAGGCATGACTCTGACAAAGGCACAGTCTTCCAGCAACCCAGGAAATCACTCACGTGTAATCACCTCGAAATTTCACTAAACGCCTACCTTTTAATGTCCTTTTTGTTTTTTAAATTCTGTATTATGTCTGCAATTTTGAGGTGTTTTTATATTAACCGGTTTTTCTGTATTTAGCATGCTCAATTATTTATGTATATTTTGTGGTTAACATACTTAATCTCCAGGTAATGGATCTACAAATTAAACTATTAAGTTAAATCCCGTATAACCCCTTGCATCCAGAAAAAGAAATACTTTTCAGTTGGACAAAAATAGAAGGCTTCACCTTAAACCTTCGACTTTTATCTGGTTATAAATTCATGAGTTGTATTAGTACCAAAAATGCACCTTTGTGGCTGAAATACAATAGGAGTATATGTGACTTTATTAGTTACATGATTCTCGTGTGCCATTTTTTTCTGTGCTGATTGGGAATTGTAATGTAGGGTTTTTGCAGATGTAGAACAATGAATGTGTTTTTAAGATTCTGCTAGTGAAATCCCATGCATGCAGGAGCTGTCTCTGAAAAGCTAACTCCTGTTTGCTTATAGACATAGATGAGTGCAGTTCCTTTTTCGGTCAAGTGTGCAGGAATGGACGGTGTTTCAATGAAATTGGCTCCTTCAAGTGTTTATGTAATGAAGGTTATGAACTTACTCCAGATGGCAAAAACTGTATAGGTAAGTATCTAAACAGCATATGACCTTCATGGTATTTGATGGCATTTGATTTTGTGCAATAATGTGAATCCCCCTGCCCCGCCCCAGCCACCACACACACACATACTTAGGGAATCTCATTCACATTTCATTTGATCATTAGATCACATGAACGAGATAAGCTATGATAGGGAAGTTTTGGTCTAAGATGTTAGCCAACAGTTGGGAATGTGTCCTAGACATTGTTTTCATTGGGAACAGAGCTGGAGGCTGTCAATGGCTCAATAAAAGTGAGCAAAGGAAATAAATCAAGAAAATTAACTTAACAAAACAGAACTACCTAGCATGTCAGAAAAGTATCACAAGCATATCTGTCTGTGGTGTCCCAGGTAGGCAGGTGCCCTATCACTGAGCTACATTCCCAGCCCTGAATTCATGTTAATATCATTCAGCAGATGGATCAATTTATGTAACAGTCATCTAATGTTTTAATTATTTTTTTTCTTTTCTTTCTCTCTAAAGATACTAATGAGTGTGTTGCCCTTCCTGGCTCTTGTTCTCCTGGGACCTGTCAGAATTTGGAGGGATCCTTCAGATGCATCTGTCCCCCAGGGTATGAAGTAAAAAGCGAGAACTGCATTGGTAAGATTAGAATTCATTCTGAAGTTGACAATTTGTGAAGTATTAATAAGACTTGGTACAGAGCTGGCAGAAATAGATCGAATCTCAGTCACCACAAGCATGCGAACGTATGGAATTAAATATAGAGCTGCCTACATCTGTTTTATTAAACCATCAGAAATAATTTGATACTAGGAATAAAAAACTTAGGGATGTGGGATTTTTCATTAACAGAAATCTTATGCTAGTCAAGGAATTTTCATCATACTCTAATCTTTTTTCCAAATGTCAACAGAGACTTTCTACTGAATTTAAAGAGTGTCTACAAAAATTGTAATCTTTGGCACCCAACTTTAAAAAAGTTATTAAAGGTGTCTAGGGTCCTAGAAATATGAAGTAGAAAATCTTGACAGTTCTGCTGAGACTTTTTTTTCTTGGGAAGGCCTCATGTCAAAACAGAAAATATTAATCCACTTGTCATAACAGATGTTTTTCTGTGGAAACTCCTCCAGCACACGAGAACAGCATAACCACATCAAAAGTGGGTCCCAGGATTGCCTAGTGGACATGATGAAGGTTGACCTTTATACAGTTCACTTTATTTCACTTTTATACAAATTATTTTTTACAGCCTTGTTGAAATTCAGAAGCACCAGCATCTTAGTGTGGTTTTTCTAACGTGAAAAAATTGCTAAAGATTTCTACTGCCTTTGAGTTATGCTACTTTTCAAATTCTATCGCTTTTGGCAAGATTCCATCTAAAGATATGTAGCACTACTATTTACAGTAAGAGGGTTGTGAAGCTGAAAGAAGCCATTTATTTACTGCATAGAATTTAATTATGTTTCAGACCATTTAATTAGACAATATGAGTATCCCTACTTGTGCTGATTTTCTGATTTTTATAGTTTATAAAAAAAATCTTATAAGATTGTCCAGCTAAAATAATAGATAGTTATACTGGAATCATTTTAATAAGAAGCTTCTTTTATTTTTTCACACTTAATCTTTTTTAATAAGTCAGTTGGAATCTCTTTTTTTAATATATATATATATATATACATATATATATATATATATGTATGTATTTAGTTGTAGGTGGACATGATACCTTTATTTTATTTTTATGTTGTGGTGAGGATTGAACCCAGGGCCTCACGCATGCTAGGCGAGTGCTCTACCACTGAGCCACAACCCCAGCTTCTCATATTTAATCTTGATTCTTCACGTGTCCATGATCCATCTTTTCATAGAACAATAATAGCAGCTATAGCCACCATATACATACATATTCATAGGCTTCTTTATTTCAGATAATCTTGGCTGCCTTTTATAGTTAATTTTGGCTGCCTTTTCTCTTAGTGAAAATATAGGTATCTATGACTTAGTTAACAGTTTATTGAACTTCAGAACTATTTTCCTTTTCATAAACATTCTTAGTTATACCACTGTTTTTCATCTCTGAAAATTTGGCTTTTAATCTTTCTTCACTATATTAACATTTCCTTTAGTCTAGGGTCTCTTCTGCCAGTTTTTCATTCTTCCTAACATGAGCACACATGCTTATACACATGTGCATAACTGTGTGTACACACATATAAATCCATGTTCTAGGTGGTTAAAAACAAAAATACACAAAAATTGCCTTCAGGGAACTTGCTGCCTAATGGGAGAGATGTGTTTTGTGAGTAACCCTATTTTGTGTAGTCATCACAACAAACACTGCTCTGGAGGCATGTCTGGGTGTGGGAGCACAGCATGAGCTTGTGAATAATCTTGGTAGTGGTGAGAGGTTGGAGCATCAAGGAAACCTTCACAAAGGACCCATAACACTCTGGTTGGTTGGGAATTTGCTAATGAAAGAAGAAAAGAGAACAGAAGAAGCTATTTGAAAATAGGCAATACAAGCATGGTCAAGAATATCATGGGGCCAGCTCAGAAGATTGAACTTAATCTTCCAGGCAGTGTGGAGGCATTGCAAGGATGTTTGGTTTTTTTGTTTTTTGGAAGGGCTGTGATATGACTTGTTCACTAAAATTCTGCAGATACGAATTGAGATCTTAGTATGAACCAGACACCACACCCTAGGGGTTGGGGATGCAATGTAAGCTAAAGTGACATGGCACGTCCTCATGGAACTTGTGTTCTGATGTGTCTGAAGTTATGTGATATTGTTTCACTCAGTTAAAGTAACCCATAAAACACGCACTTTCCATGAAAAAATGTACAAACACCATTGGTGGGATATCCTTATTTATTTTAAGGAACCATTCTGGGGTCAGGGGGAAATGACAACATTCTCAATGTAGCTGAGTCCTCCTACTTCCATAGGCACAAGTTTTCAAAGTGATCAGATGGATGCTTTAGAAAAGCACCCAGCCTTGGTGGCAGTGAGAGAAGAGAGGAAAGATGCAGAAGTCTGAGGCTTACAGTGATACAGGTGACAACTAAAGATGGGTTGAAGAATACTGAGGAGGTAGAGTTGAAGCCCATGTGCTGTTTGCACATGGGGGTTAAAAGATCAGAGGGATAAATAAGGTTGGCTCCATGCTCCCCATTAGGATTATTGAGAGAAGCATCAGGAAGTGGATCAGCCAGTAGCCACGTTGAGTCTGTGATGCATGAGATGTTGATTTTGTCACCTAAGTAGGCATGTGGAAGAATACACACCTTGAAGATCAAATGCAAGGAGCTAGTGATGACTTAGGACTTCCCACATATGGTTGGTTGGAATTGGATGTGCTATTTAACTCTTGAAGCATATAATAGTTTATTCTAAAAGAACAAATTTAAGCACATACATAATTTAATCTCTTATTTCATACTTATTCTCTATTGGCTGGTAGTATACTATTGTCGTGTGGACAAATACATATTTTTCAGATATTGAACAGTGTATTGGTTTGAATAAACTAACAAATTCTCCCTCTGCTCTGCAGATATAAATGAGTGTGACGAAGATCCCAACATCTGTCTTTTTGGTTCCTGTACCAACACCCCAGGGAGCTTCCAGTGCATCTGCCCCCCTGGCTTTGTACTGTCTGATAATGGACGGAGATGCTTTGGTAAGCTTCGGAATGAATTTTCAGTCATAATTCACCCTTAGAAACTTCAGAGCTAGATGGCAAACCATCATGGCTAGTGTTTTCTCCTAACAAAGTACATGTGTGGTAAAAATATATGTAATTTAAAAATGTAAGTCTTAAAAGTATATGCAACAGACAATTTTTGAGGCCCTATGTGTTCTGCCCATCAGAAATATTCTGACAAAAAGAATTATATACAAATTATTCCATCTGTTTAAATGACCAGTAACGAGCTCTGTTATGTTTGATTTTTTGATTAAGATACTCGCCAGAGTTTCTGCTTCACAAATTTTGAGAATGGGAAGTGTTCAGTACCCAAAGCTTTCAACACCACCAAAGCAAAATGCTGCTGCAGTAAGATGCCCGGAGAGGGCTGGGGTGACCCCTGTGAGCTGTGCCCCAAAGATGATGAAGGTAAGAGTGACAGCATAAACACATTTGCACCAGGGTTTTAATGTCTGTTGAATCAGTGTGACATGTAATTTATGAATTTTTTGAGGGTGATATGATCCCCTCATAGATGGATTTTGATGGTTCAGTGAGCATCCTCCTCTGGGAAACTTCTTTCAACATTTGTATACAACATGTGTAAGTGCAGGGAGACTTGCCCATGTATCTCATTTTTCCTCCCCTAGTTGGTATTACTTGCTTTCAGAAGAATGAATTTGAGAGATTCAGGGAAGGAGATGTAAGAAGAGAATGGAAATTTTATTCCAGATGGTTGCAGTAGTCTGGTGTGGGAGTCTGTGTGTAGCACATAGAAGGCCTTGGGTCCCCTCCCCAGCACCTCACACACACAAAAAGTCCCACGTGGGCATCATCACAAGCTGTGGTTCTCAGAACATTATGTAAATTCTGAGAGGCGAATCATGCAATAGCTATTCACATAAAGAAACAAGCAACCTCCTACGTTTTGTGAGCATCAGTGAATTGTAGAATAATTCCTGACAGGATCAAAAAGGCCTGGTCTTCAGGTTAGAGGTGGCTTCTGTGAGTAAAGGGCAGGGAGTTCTTTTTTGTGGCTCATTGTTAAGTGAACCAGAAACAGAAAGAACAAGGAGACCTAGGTGGGTGGCACCCTGGTAGGTCAAGTTCAGGTGGCCTTCTGTAAATACACTCAGTGTTGCTTTTGAAATAAATTGTGAAAATAGAAGACTCTTGTTAAGGACATCTGAGTATAAAACAAATAAGTACAATTTCATGTATATTGTTCATTGGTTAAGTTCTCTGATGGTTGATGCTCTGGAATGATGGAAAATTTGTGTATTTCTCCATAGTTGCATTCCAGGACTTGTGTCCATATGGCCATGGAACTGTCCCCAGTCTTCATGACACACGTGAAGGTGTGCTTTCATATATATTTTATTCCTATATTCACATTTTATACAAATATATTATCTTTCATTTACTTTATAAACCATGCTAATTGTACTATGTAACACTTAGTATATTTTATTTAATGCACATATATAATATTTTGTATCATATGCATTGTACATGAGCTTACCATGATATATGAAATACGTGTTTCTCTGACAAAAGAAATATCATGTTTTATTAATTTTAATCTGTGTTGGATAGATATAAACAATAATGGCATGTTGTTTCTGTATGAGGAAGTTCATGGGCAGTTGTATGTTTCAGATGTCAATGAGTGTCTTGAGAGCCCAGGCATTTGTTCAAATGGTCAGTGTATCAACACTGACGGATCTTTTCGCTGTGAATGTCCAATGGGCTACAATCTTGATTACACTGGAGTGCGCTGTGTGGGTGAGTGTTGGCTCCACACAATTTGAAGTTTCTGTTTTATTTCTCAAATTCAACAAAGGGTATCTCAGGTACCCTACGTGGTGGTGGGATTTACAAAGCCAGGATAAGTAACCAGTAACAGTTCTTTCTTCACCTACCCTATCTTTTCCAGTCTGATTTGGTTTACGTGAAGATGGAGAAAGTTTCCTAACCTCCCATCTTCAATCAAGTATATAAACTCTGATCTCTCCAGAGATTTAGAGTTGCCAAAACTTCTAAATGGGAAAGAATTCCACTTACTTTGTCTTTTCACACCTACTCTTAAAACTGAGGACCACATCTCTTTTCTGGATTTGTAATCTTTAGAGAAAGCATTGCAATCTAGGGGTCAGAGCCTTATACAACATTACTTCATAAGTATTGGCATAAAGACCAGCTAGCTTAGACCAGGGGGTGTGAGGGTCATTATGCACTTCAGAGATCCAGGAAATGTGTGAGGGCCAGTGGGGTCTTCATGGGCAAGCTTCTTTAAACTAAAAAGTTCTCCAAGCCTTGTAGCACTTTCTTGCTCTTTTCTTTCAGATACTGATGAGTGTTCAATCGGCAACCCATGTGGAAACGGTACATGTACCAATGTTATTGGGAGTTTTGAATGCAATTGCAATGAAGGCTTTGAGCCAGGACCCATGATGAATTGTGAAGGCAAGTGATCCTTGTCTGTTCATCTTGATATATAAAGTGTATTTTAATATTTTAATCTTCATATTGTTATGCTCCTCTGCTGAAGTTCATATTCATTACAAGTATATTTTCCTTTACCTCAGTGAGCACTCTTTCAAGAGCTGCTCTAAACCCTTATAATTCTAGCATCTAGATCATCTGGGGTTGGCCTCTGCTGATTTTCTTTTCTCTTGAGATTGGGTCACATTTCCCTGGCTCTTTCGTATATTGTTAAATTTGAATTTATACTCGAGATGTTGTGAATGGTATATTCTGAAATAAGTTCTCTTGCTCTGAAGGATGTTGATGCTTTTGTCTCAGGCAGTTAATGTGGGTGAACGCTCTAGTCTGCTATTGTCTGGCAGGCCTGGGGAGGGTGAAGGCTCAGATTTCAGTTCTGCTCTGTAAGCCTTCCTGGCCAGCTTCCTTGCTTTTGCCCCACACGTGCATGGTACAGTCAGCAACTTAGTCTAAGCATGTGGAAAACAGTTTTGTTTCTCTCCAGAGCTTCCCTTACCCTTTAGCAGCATTAGTTAACCCCAGGTTTCCTCTCCTGGTTCTTCTGGACAGAATCTCAAAAAGTTTTTATTGGAGATTGAGCTACCAAGTACAGCCACTACCAGGACAGTGGTCATCTGCAGGGTAATTTCAGAGGGAAGAATGTGGAAATTACTTCTTGCTGATTATTTGCTCTTACTCGCCACTAAGAATTTCGGGTAGTTTTTATATTGTTTTTCCAAAGTTTATAGCAGTTATTTATTGGAGGATGAGTTTACCCTGTACTAATTTCTTCATACCAGAAGTGGAAATCTTATTATCATATTGCTTTTTATATAACCTTCAAGTAAATGCATTTATTTTTTAAAAACAAACAATTAGAGCTCAAGGCTAAGCACATGACTGTCTGTTTCTTTGGTCAGATATCAATGAATGTGCCCAGAACCCACTGCTTTGTGCTTTCCGCTGCATGAACACCTTTGGATCCTATGAATGCACGTGCCCAGTTGGCTATGCCCTCAGGGAGGACCAAAAGATGTGTAAAGGTAAAGCTGCAGACAAGGGAGTCATTGGAACTTTATTTGCCTTGCTGGAGTATATTTTAATAATTTTATAGTTCTCAGCTGACTTCTTCTAGAGCTTTACAAAAATAAATATGACAGCATATTACTGATAGATTTTCATACCTACATAGTGAGACATCTGATGGTTTGTGCAATTAAGTTCAAGAAGGTAGGAGGGGTTAAGTAGCCACCATGTCACAATCTTGGATTCTTATTAAAGCAAATATTGCCCTTCCCTGAACTTGTTGTTAAGACTAAATTCTAAAATGGTTGCAAATCTGGAATATAGCTTACAATTGAAGAGACCAGGATCCACCTTTCTCTTTCACACCATAAAGTAACATGTTAAGAGCCAAAGACCAAAAATGTGACTTAAAATTATTGAAGTATAGCCTGCTGCAGACCATTTCCTATTTTTGTTTTTTCCTGTTAAAAATGCTGTACAGATCTGGATGAGTGTGCAGAAGGGCTGCATGACTGTGAATCCAGAGGCATGATGTGCAAGAATCTGATTGGCACCTTCATGTGCATCTGCCCCCCTGGAATGGCCCGCAGGCCTGACGGAGAAGGCTGTGTAGGTAAGTTTTGAGGGATGATGCAGTGGTGAACATGTGGCTTGAGAACATGTGCCCTTTGGCTTTTCATGATCCTATGTGTCCTGAAACTCTGAAACACTAGATTTAGAAGTGTTGGAAAACTTCTTGAAATGACTCTGTTCATATTACAAAATAGAAACATTAAGTGCCTCATTTTTCTGTTCTCACGTGAGTAAGGAGAGTATTTAAAGAGGCAGGTAGTCTATTACAGACTTCTGTTACAGACACTGATATAATTTTTACCATACTTTTCAACATATTTGGTCCTCAGTTAATTCAAGAATAAAGGGAGGAGGTAGGGCTATTATTTTATGATGCATGCCAGGTCCAGTACCCTGTAAGCTGGCCTGGGTCACCATGTGCATTGCCTCAGCACTGCTTTCCAAGAGTGTTGTCACCTGGGCCACTGCAGCCCACTGCACTGCCTTCCTCCTCCTCATGTAATGCCCCCCCCTCCTTTAATTGACAACCTGCTATTCCTTTCCTAATTTCCCATACCTAGAAAAATGTAGGTATTTTTAAAGGGACATCTGAAGTTCATTAGGAATTCCCTATTTTTGAAAAAATACCAAAACGAATCTCTGAGTGATTGCCTAGGGCTAGGAGTCAGACTAGAGAGTCACTGTAAGTAGACATGAGGATCCCTTTGGAAATGTTCTGAAACTGCGCCATGGCAATGGTTGTACATACATGTAATTTATTGAAAATCATTGAATTGTGCACATCAAATATCCAGATCTTATGGCATGCATATTATACCTCATTTTAACAAATGAATCTACCACAGAAAAGAAATACAAGAAAGTACACTACAACGCTGTTTCTAGCAACAAAACAAAAAAGAAAAGAAAGAAACCACATAATTGTCCACTAGAGAGGAATAGGTAAATGAACTGTGGCATATTCATGCTAGGAAATACAGAGCAGTTACAAGGAGTAAGATGAATATGTGTTTGTACTAATAGAGAACTCTGAGCACATGGTTATAGATCAGTGTAAAGCAATGTGTCATATTTTGAAGAAAATTGTAGATACTGTATGATTTCTGTAGGTACATATGCAAGTAAGGAAATACATAGTAAAAGATTTGAAAAGGAAAACACCAATTCATAGGATGAATTAACCTCCAGGGAAGACAGTGAGATTAGAGATTACTATTCTAGAGTGATCTTAACTCTGTCAGTTTTAATCTTTTACAAAAGAGTTAATTCTTGAATGACATGTGTAATATAAAATTAATTTTTAAATGTATGAAACAACCCATCAGATTATGAGTGGATTTCATAGTGTCTTTGCTTCCAGTCATTATAGTGAAACACCTGAGATAATTAACTTAGAAAAGGCTTATTTTGGTTCATAGTTTTGGAGGTTCCAGTCCATGGTTGGTGGTCCCATGGTTTTGGTTCTGTGGTGAGGCAGTACATCCTGGCAAGAACACATGGCATGGCAAAACTGCTCACCTCCTCAGTAAGGAAGCAAAAGGATGAGAGGAAGGGCTGGGGCTCTGTAATCCCCTTTGGGACATGCTCCTGGTGACCTCATTTATTTGTTAGTTTTCTATCTCTGTGAAAAAAATACCTGAGGAAAACAACTTACAGGAGGAGAGATTTATTTTGGCCCAAGTTTCAGAGGTTCAGTCCATGGTCCGTGGGCTTCCTTGCTGTGGGCCTGTGGTGAGGCAGAGCATCATGACTGAGAGCATGCAGTGGATCAGAGCTGCGTACCTCATGGAGGCCTGAAAGCAGAAAGAGAGAGACAGGACTGGGGACAAGACCTCTGTCATTCATCATGGTCCCACCTCCTACTTTTACGCCACCTCGTAGTCATCCATTCAGTTATGAACCAATCAATGGATTAACCAACTGATGCAATCAGAGTCTTCATGATGAAGTCACTTCCCAAAAGCTCTACCTATGATCATTGCTGCTTTGGGGACCAAGCTTTCAACTCATGATCCTTGGGTAACACTCCAGAGCCAAGCCATGACACTTAAGGACATCTTTCTAGGCTTCTCCTCCTTAAAGGTTCTACCTCCCCTCAGTAGCACTACCCTAGGAATCAAGTCTTTAGCATATGGGCCTTGGGGGACATTTCAACATTCAAACCATAGCATATAATTTCTTCTAACTTATTAGATACTTCATTTCAATGCATTACTTAATGAAGTCAGTGGTTTAGTTGTTTTTCAAAAACACTAGTTTTCTAAGATGTGTAAACTCAGAAGATTAACCTACACTCCTATGTCATAATATATGTTCCTTAAAATCTAGCACTGGGAAAAATGCTAACCTGTATGGAAGGGAGGAAATAGACATTGTTAACTTTACATCCTGTCCTCTTTTTGCACGTAAGACCCATTTTCATTTATTTCTCTTCCTTCTTAATTTTATTTGAGTGAATGTCTTCTCATTTTACTTGTTCAAATACTTAGAAATGTGTTTTGCTTTTTATACATGGAAAATTTCTGATTTCTGTAACCACCTGAATTTTTTCATTACAATATCATTACATTTATATGTATATTTCTGGAAAAGAGTGCCTGCCTCGTGATCAGGTTAAGAACCCAGGTATCTGGTCCTGGAACTGCCCTAAATAAACTGTGTGCCTTCAGAGTGATTGAATTCTCAGTTTCCTCACTGTGTATAGAATTGGTGGAAGGGGTGGAGTAGAGGGGTGTTTACTCTGCCCCTAATATTCCATAATTATATGAACTTTCTTTTTCAAAGAAAAGATCCAGGGCCACATTTTACATGTGTATTTTTCCTTGTTAAATGACAATACAAAATATGTAGGTTCTGGAACTTTTCTGATCCTCAAGCTCTTCATTATACCACACTGATAACTGAAATGTCCACAAATGTCTTATTTTTGACCATGGGGAAATTTTTCATTTTATGCAGATAATACGTTTTTGTGACTAGAAATTTCATAAAAATAGCCAAAATATTATAAGTGCTTACAAAACTCAGGATGAAAGATAGAGTCCCTACAACAATTTTCAAAAATATTAAGTACATGAAATTGAAATCCAACAAAATTACTCAGAAAGGTCAACTACAATAACAACTTAAAATATTGCAAGCTAGGGAAATTATACAGGAAACCTAAAACCTTTGTAAAGAAAACTATGAACTTAATCAGAGATAGAAACTTGACTATGCAATGTATTATAACCCAGTAATTATTTCTTAAACAAATAAATGAATAGAGAACTCATATAAATAGAAAAAATGTACCAAGATCATTAAATTTTAATGAAAATGACAACAGAATACCTTCTGAATTCTTTAACATTTCAAAATGTAATCTAGGGGAAGGAAGGTTTTATTTTAAAGTTGATAGAATAGAGGGCTTTTTTTTTTTTTTTATCTCACTTTCAAACCTGGAAGATATTAGAAACACGACAAGCGAGGAAGAATACAGGACTATCTTGATTCAACAGAGAAAGTCACCACGGCAGGCTTCCAAGATCTTCTAACAATGTAAAATTTCAAACAAAAAGGAAGATGTTCAGTGGCATAATCTTTTTTATTATTTTTTTACAGACTGCATTTTTATTCATTGTACACAAATGGGGTACAACTTTTCATTTCTATGGTTGTGCATGATGTAGATTCATACCATTTGTGTAATCATACATGTACATAGAGTAATGATGTCTGTCTCATTCCACCATTTTTAATACCCCCCCTCATTTCCCTCTATGTAATCTAAAGTTCCTCCATTCTTCTCTCACCCCCCCGCACCCTCTAACCACCTTATATATCGTCATCCACTTAATCAGAGAAAACATTCAGCCTTTGGTTTTCTGGGATTGGCTTATGGCATAATCTTCTTTAGACGTTGGTGGACTGCCCCAATTTTTTAAAAAGTTCATCCAGCAATGTGATTAGAAGGTTAGGGACAAAGGTAGAAGAGAGCAGTGGAGGTGTTTTTGTAGAGACCCAGCTCTACACCACAGTATCAAGAGAAGTCGAAATGAAGGAGAAGCTGGTGGCATGCTGTTTAATTATCCACAAACTCATCTAGACGTGGAGGCTTCTAGAGGTAAGGCAGGAAAAAGAGGAAAAGCAGCAGTCACTTAAGACTCTTAAGACTTAAAAGAACTGTACTCACAAGCACATTGACCTCCTAAATTATCTGAAAGCCTGAGTGTAATGCCAGGATAGAAAGCACGATAGATTGGTGAGGAAATGTTCCTACAAAAACTGCAAATTGACATGGTGGAGTATGCCTGGTTGTGACCTGCTCTGCTATTGTTTGAGCAAGTAGCTCAACGGGAGAAAATGGTTCAAGGATGAATTAACTGCACAAATCTACAACTAATGCTTACATATTGGGGAAAAAAAAAGAGAAGAAAGGAAAATAAACAGACTCAAGAACCTCAGGAAAACAGAAGAAGTTAGAAAAAACACTCTAATGCTCTGTAAGAGATATTATTAAATAAAAATTCAAATAGGTAAAAGATTGGGAAAAAGAAGATAAGACAGCATTAAGAAATGAGGATCTAGTAAAGCCATAGGAAGAAATAAACCTGCCACAGAAATTAAAGTCACATTAGAAGTTATAAAACACAAAAAGTTTGAAAATGCAGTCAGGAATGTGGATTTACAAGGGATCAATAGAAGAATGAAACAGGTGAAAGACAAATCAATCCATAATACATGTATCATAGAAGTCCTTGAAAAAAGAAAACAACCAATGAAACAGGAAAAAATATTCAAATATGTTTGAGTATTTGGGGGAGAGATTCTTGTACATCAAAAAGGATACTGCCTCATGAAAAACTGGTGCAGAGCAGTTGTTCATTGCTTCTGGTGTATTTATTGAACACTTAGGATGTTTGTGGTGCTGAGGATACAGTAAGGAACTAAAGGACAGTTCCCCTACTCTCCAGGAGTTTATGTGCATCATGATATAGGAGAGACAAGCATGGAATAAATAAAGACATCAACATTACCATTCCCTAGAGTGATCTTTTTAAGAAAATATTCCATGACAGAATCAGAGCTCCTGTAGAGTCATTTGGAGGACAGTTTCTCTGATGAAGCTGCAGCCAAGAAAGGAAAAATGAAGAAATATCAAGAGCAAAGCACCTGTGGTGGAAGTGAAGCCCAGCAGAGCTGAGTTTGTGTAGGAGACTGTAAGAGCACTGTGGCCACCATGAAGAGCTTGGCTTTATGCAAAGAGCATGGGGGTGGGGGGAGTGGTTTGTGGGCCCTGGGGATAGATGGTGAAATTGAGAAATACGGTTTCATTTCTACCAGCTCAGGGACCTTGGGCAACTTGGCTTACCTGTGTGCCTCAAATTCCTCCTGTAAAAACAAATGGGAATAGTGAGAGCACTTACCTCAGAGGACTGTTGACTTGATTAAAGAATTATAGAACCCTTAGAACAGTGCTTGGCAAATAGCAAAATTTCAATTAAATTGTTTGTTGCTGTTATTGTCTAATTTGCATTTTTAGAGATTTCTGGCTGTGTTAGGCAATGCATTTTAAGGAGGTAAGAGCAGAGGGGTTATTTCATTTATGTGGTTTTAAAAACCATCCAGGTGAAAGGATAAAGATTAGGACCATAAGAATCTGAAAAGGGAGTGAAGTGGACAGATTCGTAACATACACTGGAGTTCAGCAACAGATGGTTTTGCTGATGGATTGGTTGGATATGGTGGACAAAGGAAAAGAGGCATAAAAGATGAGTCCTGGGGTTTTTACTTGAATAACTGTTTGGATGATGCTACCATTAATAGGTATGGAAAAGACAAAGAACCAGGATTTGCGAGAACACAAAAGAATAAAAGTTTTGTGTACTATGAAATGGGCAGAGGTATTTATGAACCAGAGATATAAATTGCTGGCAAATACATAGTGCTTAAAAAAATGTGGGAGTGATAAAAACACCAAGAGAGGAATATAGAAAGTAGAAGAAACTTGATGGAACTCTGGGCACTGTGATATTTGAAGTAACTAAAAATCTGTGGGAGACTAATGACTAGCCAGCAAGATAGGAGGTTCTCCAGGTTGGTGTGGTGTCTGAGGAACTAAAATACAAGTGTTAGGGAATAGTAACCTTCATATAACACTACTAAGAGGAAGAGTAAGAAGCTCTGGTGACCTGTTTTGGAAACTTCAGTGGACAGATAGAGCATGTGAGTTAAGGAAAGAATCATATGAGGAATAGACAGGATCACTCTTCTTTCAGGAGGTTTTATCTTGAAGGGAAATAAAGAAATGTGGCAGCAAACTTGAGAGGTAAAATGTGATTGAGAGAGTGTTTGTTAGGATATAATTTCTAGAGAATGCATGCTGAGGGGCTCAGTCCTTGAAATGTTGGAGGGCAATCCCAGAGTGCCAATGCAGGACTGGCCTTAGGAAAACCAAAGACACTTCAGTAGTAGGCAAAGGATAAGGCCCCATCCAGGTAGCTCATGGTGGGGTGAGGCCTTACACATTTCAATGTTGAGGTAGTCATTTTAGAAAATGGGAGCATGATCATACTGAGAAACAGAAGGATCATTCATTAGGAGAACTAAATAGCCATTTGCAACTTGAATATGAATTAAAATGAGGCATGTCTGGGACCATTTTCCTCAAGCCTGTTGTGCTGCACTGGATTAGGCAGGTGAGAATGGACAGTAATGATGGATAATGAAAATGTCAATACTAGCAATCCAGATGTGGTACAGAAATTGGCAAAGGATATAAAGTAGATGCTGGAGATGAAAATTTCTTAAGTGGCACATCAAACCAAAATTTACCTTCTAAAGTTACAAATGTCAACAACAGCGACAGCTTCTTTTTGGGTAATTCTCAAGGCCAGTGGCAGTAAAGCAAAAGTAATGTAATAATTTGAGAAACATTGTTATTTTTTCAAGCATAAATGCTATATTATACATCTGAGCTCAGGCAGTATATCCAGCAAGAACCCTTTTTGAAAAACACAATTCAGACAACTAAAATATTAATCAGAACAAAGGTGGGATGGCATTAGGGAAACGGTTAGATCAAGGTGGCCGACCCTGCACCCTCAGATTCTAGAAACAATAGACAATTTTTAAAATTCATAGATTAGCGCATTACTTTATATACTTTTAAATATCCATAATTTTTTTCCTAAAAGGGAAAAGATATTTACATCAAGACACAACATGAATTTCAAAACACTAAGAACAAAGTAAAACTCCTTAGAGCTTCCAGAAAGAAAAGCTAGAGTTTCTACAAGTGAATAGTAATGCTGTATAAAATAAAATAATTTTGAACTAAAATTCTAAAATCAAGTATAGCAACAATCAAAATAAGACCTTGTCAGAAATCTGTTATGGAATTTATTTACCACTCACATACCCTCTCTGAAATAATTCCCAAACTGTATGCTCTAATATATTTTTTTTAATTAACCTAAAAGGAGGTAATTGTATATGTGAAGCGATGGTGAGTCAGTAAGCCAGTAAATTTCATTATTTAAGTAGATGCTGATGGTAGTACATTGCAAATGTAACAAGTCAAATTTTCTAGATCACATTAGCATGGCGATTGGCACTGGCAGAGAGCAAAAAGAAGTAAATACTCACAAAGGTGCTTGTTACAGAAACTTTTGAAACAGATACTTCTTGTCCCTGGTAGAAAATATATGCATTAAAACCCATTATGTTCCAATGTTCCATATATAGGACACCTATAAATTGAGCAACAAAGTTTTAATTTGGACTGCTCAATTATTGCTAAAACATCATGGGTAATTTTAAAGCATTTGTTGAGATTGTTTAATAGTTAGCACTAGAGAAATAAAAAGTACATTGTTATTCCTAAATATGAGTTGGGGGCAAGAGGAAGGTGTAGCAAATTAGACTGACCAAACAGCTGCGGAAAAGGGGCAATAGCGCACGCAACACAGGTAAAACACATCAAATGGCAGGTGAGAATCGAGACACGGCAGCAGTCACGATAGACGTAGGTTCAATTGCTGGTTTAAAGATAAATGTAAGTTTTAAAAATTGTTTTAAATGCAGCCAGGCACTTTTTGCAAGAAATGTACCTTCATCAAATGTGAGATAGGTGGGAAAAAAAGCAATGGAGCAAGATATTCAAGGCAAGAGAAAGAGAAACACACTGGGGAGGGGAACAACCTGCAAATTGAAGACTAAAAATTAAAATGTGTAAAGATAAAGGAGCAACTTATCAAAAATACAAAATTACCATGAGTATTACTTATACTTCTAACACTGTAGCTTTAAAAATAAATAAATAAATAAATAAAATTTAAGAAATATTAAATAAATACAGTAAGTACAGATATGGGAAACTTTGATAGAATAATCTTGTTCCAATAGATTTGTTTATTTATCAACAGTCAAAAGGGCAGCACTCCCCCAACTCCCTCTTCTGCTGACTGTCCTCACAGACCACAGCTTCTGTGGTGTTCCCCAAAGCCTTCCTGGCCTGCCTGGGAGGCCTTTCCCTCCTCCCACCCTGCTGCCGTGAGCCTTTTTCTCCAGTTACATAAACTGACATCCTCTCATCCAGAGTTCTTCCCCTTCGGGTGTCTTGGGGCAAGTCTGTCCCAGTCAGAGGCCAGTTTTCCCATTCTGAATAGAAGCCCATCCATCTCCCCCCGGGGAGGTGGTGGGGGAATGCTCCCTTAAGAACAAACCACCTGGAAGAATGAGACAAAGAGTAATTAATATTCACACATTACTGTTTAATCCCATCTTAGTATTTTGGTAAAAGAAAAGTTCAAAAAAAAAAAAAAAAGATCTAACTCACTAGAAGACGAGTAAATTATAATGTTACAAGCTGCTCATTTTTCATATTATTTTTCTAAAGACGAAAATGAATGCAGGACCAAACCAGGAATCTGTGAAAATGGGCGTTGTGTTAACATAATTGGAAGCTATAGGTGTGAGTGTAATGAAGGATTTCAGTCAAGTTCCTCAGGCACTGAATGTCTTGGTAAGTTGACATCGGAATTATGTTTTACTTAGTAAATAAAACATCTGTTTTATGATGTCATCACAGAAGAGCTCTGCATATATATATATATTCTTGTCTGCTAAACCAGTCTTCCAATCTGAGTAATCCACAAACCTCTTCCTCAAAATACACATCTATTAAAATGACCTGTTTGTACACGTGTGTCTTGTGGTGCACATCTATGTGTAATGTAAATAGCAATCTTAAATAGACTTTCCAAAATTAAGATTAATTAAGCTCTATGGAAAATGTGACCTTAGTAAAACTTACATCAGGAGATGATTTAATTCCAAAAGAAAATATTTGCAATGTGAGGTAAGCTCTGCTGATATTAATGCGAAGTAAATTCCACATTTCAAAAATGCAATGAAGGTTAATTTTTATATTAGTGGTACAGAAAATGTTTTACAAAATATTTTCCTGTGACATTGTGTTGTATCTTAATGCAAAAAAGTGCATATTTTATAACCATCACAGCTAATTATGGCAACTGTAAAAGTACAGTATATTAAGATTTAAGGCAAACATAGATCAGTAAATGGACTTATCATTTGATGTGGTATAAAAAAACCATGTTTCAACTATGTGCAGTTCTTTTCAGATTGAGTTCACCTACTTCAAATCCCAGGATATTTTTAAGTCGGGAAAATTTTTTGTCTATTACTGTCTCTAGTCTAGACCTTTAAAATCAATCTTTTAGGAAATAGAAAAGATAACCTACAAGAAATTTGTAATTTTCTGCTCATATTACAAACAGTTTTATAAGGATGGTTTATAAAACCATAGAGATTTCCCTCAAAGAGATCCCTTTATTTATACTAAAAAAAAAAATTTGTTGAGCAGTCTTTTAGATGAAGAGAACACCAGAGGTTCAATTGCATATGTCCCAAGCTCATAACATAGTCTAGAATTTGCTTTTCAAAAATAAAATCCTGGTGCTCCTTTGTTTATTGAAAGAGAAAAATTTAATTTTCCTTTCATTTGGATTCTACAGGAATAGTTATTCACTATCATTCAGTTGCTCATGGATTGAATGAAAAAAAATAAATCTATTTGTATAAGTATCACTTTTTGTCAAATTTAATGAGTTGTCTGTATTGAAGAAAACCTTGTGAACTTAACCATCAACAAAACTTTACAATTAAGCTGTCTTATGCAGTGTAGATTGTTCACATAAAAGAACACTTATCTTTTAAAAAAATTTTTTCTAAGAAGGAAAGCATTGATTGTCCTATTTAATTTGAAACCCAAGATAATGAAGTGTGAGTTCATTTGCCTTGACTCTTATTACTCTGCCATTTCAGACAATCGACAGGGACTCTGCTTTGCAGAGGTATTGCAGACAATGTGTCAGATGGCATCCAGCAGCCGCAATCTTGTCACAAAGTCAGAATGCTGCTGTGATGGTGGGCGAGGCTGGGGCCACCAGTGTGAGCTTTGCCCACTTCCTGGAACTGCCCAGTACAAAAAGATTTGTCCTCATGGCCCAGGATACACTACAGACGGAAGAGGTGAGGAGTTGAAAAACATCGCGTGTTTTATCAATATAGTAAATATCACTAATTTGGATTAATTTGAAGGAAGAGTGAAAATTGATGTAATAATAGTAGCTTAAATATTTGTATTTCTTTGTGTTTGTGTATATAAATAGGATGTTCTTGTCTAATGTTTGAGAAATTTTAAACTATTTTTCTTCATATCAAATCTAGGAGGTAGAATTTATTATTCCAATTTTAACAAATGAGAAACTGAAACACAAAGCTAAGATAACAATAAATAATGTTTCCAAGATCATGCTGTTTTAAGGGATAGTGATCCCAGGAAGGTAACAAATGTCTCTGGCCCCAAAGAGCATGCTTGTAACCTCCAAACTCCACTTGCCTTATTTAAACAAATATTGTTTATTTGTATGCAGGAATTTCTTCTATTTGTAGCATAGTCACAAACTAGCAAAGTCTCCTGATTGATTAGTGGTTTCCATTTTTTTGTACAACCAATTAAGATACCAATGTTCTGAAAATGGCCATTGACCTCTTTATTCAGATTCCCAATCCTTTGCATGACTACTTTGATACCAAAAGCTATTTACTTCGAGTCTTAACACAAATGTGAATTTGAGGCCAACACTATGGGAGATTATCTCAACTTTCAAATTAGTTGGACTTCAAAGAGGTAGCTCTCCAGAGATGGGGGGAAAAAAATTGATACTAGATCACAAAATTAGTATTCCTAGAAAGGAATTTCAACATAGTCCTCTTTTGTTTATGTCTTTGTATCACTTCAGAAGAAAAGAAAAGCCTTTCTTTTCCTTCCATGTTTCCATTCTTTGAATTATGAAAGATTCTCCTAAAGCACTATGGGTATTTGCTGTCAGTTTTCTCATTTCAGTTCCTTAGTTTCTCTTCACTTTAATAATTTTCACTTTTCATACATACTGACCTCTATTTACTTTTGGCTTTCATGACCCACAGATATTGATGAATGTAAGGTAATGCCAAACCTCTGCACCAATGGCCAGTGCATCAACACCATGGGCTCCTTCCGATGCTTCTGCAAGGTTGGCTATACCACTGACATCAGTGGGACATCTTGTGTAGGTGAGGCTGGGCGCCTTTGTTTCTGGGGCTTGTCTACTACTGTGTCCTACAAATTTCTTACTGTCAGTAAGTAAATTTGTCAAGGAACTTCAGAATACATATTTTATGAAAATGATGCTACTCCTTTCAATAATGTGCTTCCTAACAGCACCATTCCAACCCTTTGTTTAACCATGTGGGATGCAGAATTGTTCAATTCATCAAAAAAAATGTCTATTCAATCAGGGAAACATAAAAATTATGAAACTTTCAATATTTTACATTTTAATTTACAAATGCCCATTTGTCATTCTTTTGATGAAAGGAAAATGCTTTTGGGGTTTCAAGATGGCGGACTAGAGGAAAATGCTTTTATTGTGAGTTTGCATGTGTATGTATGTTAAAAAATGCCTTTTTTACTATTTTTTGCATAAAATTAAGCATTGTCTAAAATTTCTACTTGCAAAGCAGTCTTAGTAGAGAATCTTTTGACTGTTTTATTGTTTTTTTCTTGTTTTTTTTATTGTCTCACCCACATCATTCAGTGACATTTGGAGGGGAGGGACCACCCTTTATTTAGTCTTTACAAAATAGTCAATTTCATTTTCACTAAAGAAAAAAATTTCCTGCAAATTTTATCAGCTTATGTGATATCCCAAAAAATCATCCATTTCAGTGACAAGTATATCCGCATAAAAAGGTTTAGAAAAACCACACTGACTCTTCATAAGTGTATGATACACTTGGTAAAAATAGTAGGTCATGAGAATAATAGGCAGTAGGCTATGAATCATGAGCTTGCAGCATGCTTTGGACATCAACCCAGCTTGTTCTATGGAGGAGATGGAGAAACTGATGTTAGAGTACCAGTAGGAAGAGGTAGCATTTTTGTGAGTACAGTTCAAAGACCTAACAAAGGGACAGTAAATAAACATGTGGGCAGAGTGTGTAGTGGCCACAAGGGATAGTGCTGTGCATGGTGACTGGACTAAAGCTGAGACAAAAGAAAAGAGAGGTTATGGGAACCTGGAGGGAGAAAATTGTCCTTAGAGTTGCGTTGAAAGGAGCATGACCTCTGACCCATTGGCTCAGCCAGCCAAAGCCCCATCCTTCAGGAAGGTAGTTTAAATAAGGACCAACCAGAAGACAGAGGGCAAGAGAACCACCAATGAAGTCCACAGATGTCAGCTTCCCAGGCCTGAGGGCAGGGTGGACCAGGGGAGGGCGGGATCTGGAGCTTTAGCTAGGAGAGATTAAAAGAACTTCTACCACATGCTTGTGTCAAAAAAAGAGAGAAACTCTTTTAAGTTCATGATTTCCAAATTTATGATTTGGTTTGTATACCAAACTACATTAATCTGAGGAACTTCATGGATTTTTTTTTTTAATTCAGATAGTTGTCTAGACATCATAATATTTTTCTGTAAACTGATCACAAAGTAAACCAGTATGTTACTTTAGAGAAGATGGTCCTGTGTAACATTTCTCTCTGGCTGTATTCCATTTTAAGCTCCAGAGGAAAAGCAAAAAGAGTGACATGAGAATATGGAGGGAGGAGAGAAGCTGGTTGCTTCTTTTAACCAGGACTTTAATTTTCACATTACTTAGACCTTGATGAATGTTCCCAGTCCCCGAAACCATGCAACTTCATCTGCAAGAATGCTGAAGGGAGTTATCAGTGCTCCTGCCCACGGGGTTACGTCCTGCAAGAGGATGGGAAGACGTGCAAAGGTGAGCAAAGAGTCTCCGGAAATTTTGGACCTTATTTCTCTCTCTCCTTTCAGATTCTGATATTAGGTAAGCAAGAATTATACCATGTACATCATCTTCATAAAAATGCATCTTCCAGCGGCTATTTTACTAGTCATAGAAAACTCTATTGAAGGGCCATTGTAGGAGACAGAGAAAATGTTTTAAATTCCAAGTCACAATAATTTGCTCCTAAGAGCAAACCACATACATTTTTTTAAAAACTAAAAGAAGCAAAATGAAATGTTGGTGAGGGACGAGTTGAAACAAATCACTAAATAAGATTTTCTATTGTTACTTACTAAGGTTTCATTTCTCTAAGCTATCTTTATTACACATCTGTCACAGAAAGGTGAAATTAATGAGTAAATTTAAATGTTTGCTGAAGTAGTATTAAAAGTAATTATTTTTCAAGCTAAATTAAATCATTAAAATAGCTTCAGTATTATACTCACACTTGATTTTATAGGAAACTTCACCAGTATGGAATAAATGGACTGAGAAAAATTTTAAATATAGATTATCCTCAGTAAAATGAGATTTATTTCCAAGGCAGATCAAAAAAACAAACTAATAGCAAGAACTAATATTATCTTGAATATATTTGAAGAGCCAGTATGGACGAATTTAATTTTGTAGTGTTTATGAGTGCAACTTAAATGTTTTTAAACCATAAAATAATGAATCAGTTGTCTACATCTTATATTATGTAGTGAATGTATTTTTTTTTTTTTTTTTTTTTTTTTTGCGGTGCTGGGGATCGAACCCAGGGCCTTGTGCTTGCAAGGCAAGCACTCTATGGACTGAGCTATCTCCCCAGCCCTGTGAATGTATTTTAAATATATTTTTCTGATTTTTCAGACTAACCACTAACAAATTATGAGTTTTCTTTTAGATGAGTCCAAATATTAATATCATTTTTTGGAGGGGTGTAGGGATTGAACCCAGGAATACTTAACCACTTAGCCACATCCCAAGCCCTTTTTATATTTTATTTAGAGGCATGATCTCCCTAAGTTGCTTTGAGCCTCACTAAATCGTCAAGGCTGGCTTTGAACTTGCGATCCTCCTACCTTAGCCTCTGAAGCCACTGGGATTATGGATGGGCACCCCTACACCCAGCTATGAATACTATTTGTGACTAAAATTACAGAAGCTGTTTTTGCTTTCTGGTGTTGATGGTGTTTTCATTTGATCTGGAGAATCCAGCTTGATGTTTGTGTTAGGACCTTCATCAATTTCTGGATTCTGTTTTATTTTTATTTAATCCCTTCTTTAATAGGAACAATCTGAAAGTACTAAAGTGCATTAAATGCAAGAATTATAACTTTGAATATTAGTTTTGAGAATAGTTCATGGAACCTACTGTGATCTGACCATTTAGTTTATTTTTAAAAATTGTGTTAGCATCACTTTTGCTATCCTATCAGAGTAGCACATAATATTTTATGCTTGTTAAGTACAGGGAAAGAAACTGTTTGTCATATGCATATGGAAGCCCACAAAGATTCCAGCAAAAAAAAAAAAAAAAACTTGCACAAAATACTCTCAATGAAACATGCATACTTCCTTGTGGTTTCATGAGAAAGGAGGCACAGCCAGATCACTGCTCTGATTTCCATGGGACTCTCTTTAATTTCAGACCTCGATGAATGTCAGACCAAACAGCACAACTGCCAGTTCCTCTGTGTCAACACCCTGGGGGGTTTTACCTGTAAATGTCCACCTGGTTTTACCCAGCACCACACTGCTTGCATTGGTAAGGCAAAATTACAGTTGGAAATTTTTATACACTTTTGGTTGGTGCATGAAAGTTGTATTTAAAATGATAACTAAATCATGGCTTCATGCTTATATTTAAAATGAGTACCTTGTAATTAGTGGTCTAAATAAGTTGCTAATGATATGGACGTTTTTTAACAAGAACAATAGCCAAAGAAAAAAAAGCCTAAACAGCCCAAGCACATGCACAGTAGGCATATCCCAGGCAATGCCTCTATATCACAATCTAAATATAGCTATAGTATCCAGATAAAAATGTGATTAAAGGCTCATGGTAATTTAGAGCATGCTGAGGAACACATAGCATTTTTTGTACATTTTATTTTAGAAAGCCCTTGCTAGGAGATGTTCAGTCTGTATCATCTAAAATCATTCTGCCATGGCCCTAAAATACATTCTAGGTTCAAACCTCTTAGAAATACAATTTTTCTTACCATGTTTGCCTTTAATATGACCATGAATGCTGGCTTAGATTTCTCTAAAACATTTTACATAGTGAAAACTTAAGCTTTTATCCATCGTATTTACTTCATGTAGTAAAATTTAAGTCGTGTGAATAACTGGGATGCCTGACACCTCCTTCTTGGTGCTTTGCTAGATAACAATGAGTGTGGGTCTCAGCCTTCACTCTGTGGGGCAAAGGGAATCTGTCAGAACACCCCTGGAAGTTTCAACTGTGAATGCCAGAGAGGATTCTCTCTTGATGCCACTGGACTGAACTGCGAAGGTGAGTTTATTTGCTCAAAAATCCTGTGTCTTGTAACAGCAAATACATACTTGGCTCAACCTCTAAACCATTAAATGATAAATCACAATCACCTCAAAAAATAAAATGGTTATTTAATAAAATAGAATCTGGCAATTGAGTTTTGTTCATAAGTTTTCATGTATCAACTTGAATGTGATAAAACAAAAATTCTGGGATTACAAATTAACTTTTAAAAATAAGCTGTTTAAAGGTCAAATGTTCTCTCTGATATGTGGTTGCTAACACACAGTGGTTGAGGGGAGAATAGAAGTTCATTGAATTAGACAAAGGGGAATGAAGAGAAGGGAGTGGGGATGGAAATAGGAAAGACAGTAGAATGAATCAGACGTTATTTTCCTGTGCTCATATATGAATACACCACCAGTGTAACTCCATATCACGTACAACCACAAGAATAAGAAGTTATACTCCATGTATGTATGTCAAAATACATTATACTGTCATGTATAACTAACAAATTAAAAAAATAACCTGCTTACCTAATCACTGATCTGAGAAATAATTGATTTGAAGAAAAAATCTGTGCTTAACGTTTTACAATGATATACAAGTATACCTTAAAATAATAATAATTGGACTTCTGTTCCATGATAGTTAAATGTGCAAAAAGTTAAATGTAAAAAGAGAACCTGTTACCACACAGAATTTTAGAGAAATGTATTGAAAGCACTGGGGAAAACTGATGACTATTTCTTCTATCTTACGTGGACTGAGACTCCTACCCCATTCTCATTTTCTACAGTGAGCTTTCCCTATAAAGCTTCCCCAGCAATAGGTATTTCCCCTAATAAAGCCCAAAGGAACATTTCAATGGTGACAAAATGCAAATCTACCTGCAATCAATAAAATACCATCCAGGTCTTCAATATTTATATTGCAAGTGCTAGTATGTGATAGGACAAATGTATTAGGATTGGTCTCTTTTATAGAATATCCATGACCAAGATTATGAGACTGCATACATTCCCTTCTACATTCTTATGTAGCCTTATAATTTATATTTTTATTGATTTAATTATTCTTTTAAAATTTTTCCTAGATATATGATTTTGAACTCTATAAATATGTTCAAAGTATTTAAGGTGCTCTTTATAAGAATTATAGAACTTTTATGTGCATCTCAGTCAAAAAATTATTTAAAAATTTTTCAATTTTAGCCAAGCATGGTGGCACACACCTATAATCTCAGGAAGCTGAGACTAGAAGGTCACAAGGTCAAAGCCAGCCTCAGCAAGGTGCTAAGCAACTTAGTGAGAACCTATCTCAAAATAAAATATAAAAAGGGTTAGAGATGTGGCTCAGTGGTTAAGCACTCCTGGGTTCAATCCCTTGTACCAAAAAAAATTTGTTTTTCAATTTTATATTTGAAGTCACTGACACATTGAAAGTGTTCTGAAGTTACAGCTGCTTGCCATGTGTGAGTCCAGTGCATGACCAGGCACATAAGACACCACTTATTAATTATCCATGTAAATTTGTTACACATACATCAGACATGCCGATTTTATTTCACTCTTTCTGGGTAGATTTCAAAGCCTAAGTTGTCATTCCAGAAGAGTATGCATATATGAACAAAGAAATTATTCCATATGTATAATAATATTACATCTTGTCTAAAAATAACAGTCAAATACTTAAAAGGGATTTGCATCTAATTAATCTTGAGTGGTAATAAAAATGTTTGCTTCCAAAACCATTATACTTTTTAGGTATCTCTGTAGTGCCTCTACCACAAAATGAGAATTACATGTGAATCACATTGGGATCTACTAGAACATGTAATGTGTATATCTCTATCTATATATAGATACATATAATTTGCCAAATAAATCATACCATATGTAGTTAATCAATCCAAAATGCACAACATTTGTGGTTGCTATGGTTGATTTGCTGAAATTAAGCTGTTATTCAGAGTACTGATGTGCCATGGTCTGGTGGAGCGCATAAAACTGAGGTGGTTTCTTATCTCTGAACTGTTCTTTGTGCCACCACTGACTAATAACCATGTGACTTGGAAAGAAATCACAGCCTCTCTAGGCACCATGTCTTGTTTATTTGTTCCCCTGAAGCTTGTGTTTGGAATGCATTTAAGAATAGTAGAGGAAAGAGGGACATAACAATTTTGCTGGGATTGTTTTTGCAGATGTTGATGAATGTGATGGAAACCACAGGTGCCAACATGGCTGCCAGAACATCCTGGGAGGCTACAGGTGTGGCTGCCCTCAAGGATATATTCAGCATTACCAGTGGAACCAGTGTGTCGGTGAGCACTCGTTTATTACATAGCACCTGTTTTTCTTGCTTTATTGTATCTACATAAAATGAATAAATAATAAAGGTTAAAGTCTCAATATAGCCTTTGAATCCAAGAACTTATAAACCAGTACTTAAGATCAGTGTATGGGAATTCATTCATTCTATCCATGTCTATACCTGTGTATGTTTTGAAAATATTCTTGATAATCATGTTTTTAAGTACCTAATGGTAACTCAAGAGTGACCTTATTTTAAATTGCCACTAGAAGTAATTTTAAGTTTGTGAAGATAGCGTCGAGAATCATCATCATCATTTGCCTTAGTTAGCTGCTTTTTATCAGGAATTTGATAGCTTTAGATTTTGGACTTAAAAGATTACCCATCCATTCCCCTCTTTAAATCTAAAAGAATTCAAATCAGTTTAATGAGGGAAATCCATCTGTACTGTACTGTCACAGAAATTTAATGAAGGATGCAAAGTACTTAAAAGTAGAAAAAATAACTGGTTACAGCAAATACTCTTGACAATTCCAGACAAAAGTGTTCCTTGCATTGATAATCACAGAAATTCTTTGTTTAAGGAGCAAGTGATCAAGGAGAACATTATTCTATTTGGATAACCAGTTGACTGACTTAGCATGTGCCTTATTTCTTGGCTCCATTTGAGTGCACTTCATAGACACACCATCCAACAAGTTTTGACGTTAGAAGCTGATGTTGCTGAACTGAAGAGAAACAGTGGTCCTGCAGAGAACGGCAGGATGCTTCCTGTTTGTAATGATTTAAATTACTCAGTGCACTATTCAAATATAGCACTGTAGTGATCCACTAAAGAAATTAATCTCATTTTACCCTTTCTGATCTTCTCCAAAGAAATTTCTAATGACAATTTAGTGAATTGAGAAGATCATGAATGAAGTATCATTTCAATCTCATTCAATCTCATTGTTTTTTTAAGTCCCTGTCTGTAAATATTTAGAGCAAAAATACCTGCACAAGTTTTTATGAATTTAGAAACACTGTTAGAAATGACCTGACTTAAAATCAGGGTGGTGTGGTATATCCCAATTTCCCCTTATGAGATCCTCAGAGTGGGCACTTCTACAAGGCAGTCAACCCAGAACAGCTTACACGAGTTCAGCCAGAAGCCTGTGTGCCTTCTAATCAGAAGAGACCCTGTGGTCAGAGGAATAGTGGTTTCAAAGATGAGACTGAAACTAAAAGTACATGAGCAGATATCCCCAGTTGGAAATATTAATTTGTGAGCTCACTATTCTAAAATGGCCATGTGTAATCAACAGGCCCCTCTGTCTCTAACACACAGCAAGGATTTTATTTCAGAAGGGTCTAGTTCTTCCATGCAGGATTAAGGAATCCAGCTGGTCTCTTAAAAAGTCTTAAGAAAACGCTGCCTTTCTTTCCTTAAATCCACACAACATAGTTGGAATTTTAATTCAAATATATGGCAGAAATAGAATGAAATCACCTATCAGAAAACTAATAAAAGCAATAAGTTAGCAGAACAAAAATTGTGACAAAATGCAAATTGAAAGGCCACACACATTGTTTATCTGTGACTGTAGTATGAATGTCTTCAGTCATTTGTATGATTGATGGGAGAATATAGAAAAGAAGTATCTCAGACAGATTTATCTGGGTCTCTTAAATGGTCAAAACTGTCAGTCAATGCACCAGACATTCTAAATGGATAAAATTTTAAATGTATGATGTTATTAATACCACCACCAATTCAAGAAAATCAAATTCTTTGAAAGTGTTAATATTAAAAAAAAGCTTTCAATTAAAACTAACACTTTAATGTTTCTAAGCAGTTACCATACAGAATTTAAAACATTCCAGGATCTAGATTATACTGATGTAGGTAACATTCTCAACTACTTATAAGTACTATGATTATTCAAAATTGAAGATGTGCAAATATTAATAATAATTGCACATGAAAAAATATTATATTAGTATGTGAAGCCTTCATTATTTCGTGCCAGTAATTTCCAATTGCTTTCATAGCCTTTCCAAAATAATTCAAGCATAGCTTAGCAAGGTTTAAGTAAATTCAAAGTATGTTTCAAACAAGATCATATTTTTGTGAGACTATAAAATTTTACCATGCTATACATTTATGGCATATAAATATGAGGTATATCATGGTGTTTCCAAAAATATTAATGTATTTTAAAATATTCTTGTGAATGGTATGTTTAAATGCAATTTATTCAGTTTAATTGGTTTTTCCTGGTTCTTTTTCTACCTGTGTCTGAAAGTATTAATGTTGAGATCATATCATTAAATTATAGTCTAATTTAGAATCCCTGTTAGGAGAGAAATACTACATGTGAATGTCAGACCTTTTTATAAAAGTAGATAAGCCTTTGTGGCAAAATTCCAGGTCTTTCATATATAGAAATAAAATAGCCATTATATTAGTGTCACATGTAGCCAAGTTATTGAGAATTTATAGACTTTCTCCCTACGTAATAAAAGTTAAGAATTTTCACATATTAGGTAATCAAGCATATTTTATACTCAGTGACTGAGAGTTCTACATTTAGTGGTCTTAGTTAATTCCGAAACTATACTCATGATACGAAAATGTACCTAGTAACTTTTACATTGTCAATAACCTCTATCCTGTCCTTAATGAAGCCTAACTTCCTGTCTGAGAGACCTCTGCACTGAGCCCCCATCTGCATGGTCATAACCTCACTGAGCTGCTGCAGATCTGCTCCTCCCTCCTAGCTGTGGAGCTCCCGGGCACACCTACTTGCAATGGGCCTGTTTCCCCACATGGACCGAAATATACACTTGTCATATATTAGGTAAACAGACACTCTGTGTTCCATATGTAGTCACAAGAATTGAAAGAATTCCACAGAGCAGATGTGATTTGTGCCCAGGGTGAAATTTGGATTATAATAAAGCCTAAGGAGTCAAACCACATGCTGTATATCAACCAGACAGTTAAGAGCAAAATTACAATCTCCAAAGTTAAAAGCACAATCAGGCTTTGAATTTGTGATAATAGCAACTGAAAAGTATAACCTATAATTATCCTGTCAGGCATGTATAGTACAATGCTAGTCATTAAACGCTGCCCCTCGTTTGGGGGCAGGATGCAAACCTACCTCCGGAGGCACCGTCTGCACCATGTGGGTTCTCAGGCACTCCAAAGGTTGTTTGTTCAGCAGATCTAAATAGTGTGTTTCCATTTAAATTTTTTCATACTTTACTCCCATATACAAAGGAGATTTGGGGAATTGCCGGGGGAATAGTATAAATGCACATAGATAGCCTTTTTAAAAATTGAGATATAATTCACATACCATAATACTTACCCTTTTAAAGTATATAGTTAAATGGTTTTTAGTGTAGCTCTCACAAAGTATGCAAACCATCAGTACTACTAATTCAAGAACATTCTCACTGCCCCCAAAAAGAAAGCCCATACTTAAGAGTAGTCATTCTCCAGTCTCTGGCAACTACTAATCTACTCTCTCTGGATTTGTCTGACATATCGCCTTTTGATTATTTAAGCAAACTGTGAATATCTGTCCCCCAAGGACTGCTAATGTATTCAGAAACAGTGCAAACAGAAAATAAAAGAGCAAAGCAAAGTTTTTTTAAAAAGACATAATTTAAGGGGCATTTTTTTCATTTCATATGCTTTGCAAATCAACTATCAGAGTTAAAAAAAAAAAAGTAATACAGTTCTAGAGTTATCTCTCCCATAGTCATAGGTACTTTGAGACTCCTGCTCGTCTCCATGTTAATTGTCCCCTTCTGTGTATGTGTGAGAGTTTCTTACTTTGTTTTCACAGATGAGAATGAATGCTCCAACCCCAATGCCTGTGGCTCTGCTTCCTGCTACAATACTCTGGGGAGCTACAAGTGCGCCTGCCCCTCAGGGTTCTCCTTTGACCAGTTCTCCAGTGCCTGCCATGATGTGAATGAGTGCTCATCCTCCAAGAACCCCTGCAATTACGGCTGCTCCAACACGGAAGGGGGCTACCTCTGTGGCTGCCCACCTGGCTACTACAGAGTGGGACAGGGGTAAGACGCCCATCAACCTCCCCAAACAGCAGAGTGGCCTGGCAGAGCTTCTGCGCCTCCCCTCATTGAGTGCAGGCCACCTGGCTGCCTACCACTTCAGGGAAGGGTACAGCTTTGAAAAGCCCAAGAGGTAGAAACGTTGCTCAGGCTCCTCAGGCAGAGCAACAAGCACCAAGAAGGCACCCAAACTGTTTGTGGCACAGGATTGCTCACTTTGGGGTGAGCTGAAGACTTGAACTTTAATGTAGTTATCACTTTTTGCTCCTTATAATGGCCTGAATTGGTTCAGTCAGACCCCAAGTCCAGAGAGAAGGAGATGGGCTAAGAGATAAATGTGGAAATGACCTTGACTCCAATTCTTCTACAAACTTTGGCAGGTGCTAGTCTGGTAATCCCTGAGGAAGGAGTCTTTATTTGCTCATCTGGCTTTCCTATTGCACGGAGAGAGGCTGGATCCTACTGGATGTGGCTCTGCTTGGCAAACACCATCTCCACCAGGCTGGCTTCCCTTTGGCTAATTGCACTTGCTCAAGACTTGTCATCTGTAGCTGATTAGATTGATTGATTGGCCCGGTGCATCCTTCCCTCAAGACAGCAGTGCTCATTAGCACACAAGCTGGGAATTTAGAAGTCAGTCAGGGTCATCTTCCTGGGAGGGAGGGGTGAGTGAAGCAGGCCCTGAGCGGGTGTGGACCAGTGTGTCTAACACTGGTATGTGATAGTACTTAAAACAGAAGACTTGGTCTAGACGAGGGTCATTTCATTGGTTCTTTTATTAAACAAAATAAAAATTCAGAAATCTCACAGATTTCTGTGAGATTCTGCAGGGAACTTTCTTTGAGCAGCAGACACAGGCTTCAGGTTTATGAAACAAGGGAACTTCTCTTGGCATTCTCTTTGGGAATTCACACCTGCTTCTACCTCCTTGAGTAAACTACCCTCCACGTGCTTCAGTCTAATTAGAAATGGGAATTGAAGAAGCCTAAGGCCCACCCTCAGAGGAATTTGCTGTTTAAAAACAAGGGGAAATCTCATGGTGTTGAGTGTGAAGAAAAGAACTCGGAAGAATTTGGGGGACATTTTTGTTGGAGCTTAGAGTTTGCTTTGTTGGTTTCCTGTTCTTGAAAAGTCTGCTCTTCCCTTGGAAAACCGTTGTCCAAGTAAACAGTAAATTCTAACAATGCTTTATCTCTTGTAAATAGCCACTGTGTCTCAGGAATGGGATTCAACAAAGGGCAGTACCTGACTCTGGACACAGAGGTGGATGAAGAAAATGCTCTGTCCCCAGAAACATGCTATGAGTGCAAAATCAATGGCTACTCCAAGAAAGATGGCAGGCAAAAGAGGAGTATCCAGGACCCCATGCCCAGCACTGTGAGTGAATCTTCCTGTTTTCCCACAGAATTTCATCCACACAGAATCTTGCATATAATGCATTTATGGAGTTTAGCCTCAGTGTAGTTAAACCTATCTGGAAACAATGGATAAATTAATAGATCCACTATAATAAAGACAAGTAAATTAAAATAAGTTGAATTCATACCTCAAAACACAAAGATTTGGAGAAAAGATCTTAAGTTTCATAACTTCAGATTATTTTCTTTTGTTTTAGTTTTTGATTTGTGCCAGACAATGTAAGATTTACATTTAGGAACAAAATTGCTTTGAACTGATTCCCAAAAATGAAGTTATTATGAATTTTTCCAATTCCATTTTGTACATATGTAACACTCGTATAACATTCTAGGCTGATTTTAATTTTCAGTAGGTCAGCCAACTAGATCTCATATTCTGTGATTTATTGATAAGACAGTTGTTCCTGCCATAAAAATTTTTTGGTTTTTTATAACAGGATCTGAATTTTCTGCCTCTGGTGTGTCTTCTCCATTAACGGCACATTAGGAGCATGGTTAAGGGGCCACAGACAGCCTGGTTTTTAATATATTCCTTGGCCCTCCCCAGTGATTACCTGTGTTACATTTACCATATTTATTTAAACTGTCTACTTCAGTTTTTTCACCTGTAAAATAAAAATTAAAATACACAACCTTTGAAGGTTGATGTAGGGTTAGTTGAGTTTAAACACATGAAGTGCCTGGAACAGTGCCTAGCACATAACGTCACACATGTTTTATCCTTGACAGTAATTAATATCCCATATCTAGGGATTTTGATGATTTCCCTAAAGATCAGAGAAAATATGAGGTCACTACTTACCACTCTTTTCAGTTATTATTACAGAGAAATTACTCAACCAAAAATCCTAGTCAACAACTAAATGGCAGTGTGAACTGGTAACTTGTGTCGGTTTTTAGGGCCTAAGGAACTTTTCTTACTTATATGATGAGATTTCTTTAGCCAAAAAGCCCTAGCTTTGTATTTTATAAAAATAAGCCAATGTTACATTTACCTTAAGTAAACTAAGGTATTCAGTTGATGTTCAAATATGACAAGTGAGTTATTCATCAAGTTCCAAAAATTATAAATGCAGATGTTCCATTTATTAAGACCTTCCCATTGTGAGACTTGGAACATCTTTCTGCCTGATTACTGATGCACACTTCTGAGCTACCATAGTAACCTGCTTGCTTAATGCATACCAAATCAAAAGCAGCATTCTTGCACCTTACATCCCTCTGACCAAGTCATGCCCTGCCCTTCTGGATTTTACTAAAGCTGTAGCCCTGGGGATGCTGCAGATCATTCACTCTGCATGGTACAGATGGCTCCCAGTAAACTTACTCATCATTCATCTCGTACAAATCAGAGCTGAGCCTTGAGCCTTCAGCATGAGGATTTCTCTGGGTACAAGCCCTGCTAATGAACAAATAGCAGCACTTCTCATTTTGACTCCTGAAGAAAAAAAATTATACTCATTTCCTAAATTGCCTTTTTAAAAAATTATTAATAAGCATGATATTCCATAAACTCATCAAAAACCTTGAAATGTGAATGTTCTTTGTAGTCTCAGTTCTGTAACTTTAATGGCCTCGTTAAGGCTGAGTGAGAAGTCGTAAAGATTTACAGAGCATCCTCTGTGGAATAGACCTTTCCTCCCAGCTGTCAGGAATTTACAATAGCCTCTTTCATAGCCACTATTAGTGCAGAAAGGGAGAGTGAGAAGCCACAACCTGTCACTGTGGCTGTAGCCCCTGAGGCCACAGATCCCTTTTGAGACTGCTGCTAGTGTGGTTGAAACTTGTCCCAAATGGTTTTCTGCTCTTTCCCCAGGTTGAACACATCAGCCTGGAGAGTGTCGACATTGACAGCCCCATCAACATGAAGTTCAACCTCTCTGGCTTTGGCTCTAAGGAGCACATCCTGGAACTCATGCCCGCCATCGAGCCCCTCAACAACCATATCCGCTATGTCATCTCCCAAGGGAATGATGATGGCATCTTCCGCATCCACCAAAGGAATGGGCTCAGCTACTTGCACACAGCCAAGAAGAAGCTCACTCCCGGCACATACACACTGGAAATCACTAGCATCCCTCTCTACAGGAAGAAGGAGCTTAAGAAACTGGAAGAGAGCAATGAGGATGACTACCTCCTAGGGGAGCTTGGGGAGGCTCTCAGAATGAGGCTGCAGATTCAACTCTATTAACACTTCACAGACTTGGTTCCAGGCTCAAATCCCAGCACAGCCAGCCTTCAGAAACATTTGAAAAGTCAATGACTAATTTTAAAGAGGAAAAAAAAAATGACTTTTGTTTCTTTCCTCCCTGTCTCAGACTTTTGGAATGTTGACCCTCTACAGGAAGGGATCATTTAGACTCTGGTGTGGCCAAAGATTTGAGTACAAAGGCAACCGTGGTTACTGTATTTTTTATATAACTTCATTTTAAAATATATTAAAAAAAGCTAAATGTTCAAGAGATCAGCATATGGCACTAAATGCACAAAAATAATGTGAGCTTTTTTTTTTTTCCTGTTAGCAGTCTGTAACACTTTGGGTATTTTGCTATAGTTGCTAATTAAAAAAATATAGATGTTTATTTATTTTTAATGCAGTAATATATGGAGAAATGAACAAACTATGTAAACAAAAAGGGAAACTCGCTTGTTTTTCTTTAGATTTATAAATTTGAGCTATTTCTTTTAGAGGTGCTTTTAAAAAATTCAATAGATTCAAGAGATGTTTCCTTTGGTTTTCTGCCAGTCATCCAACTGGTACACACCTGATTATTTTAAAGAAAGCCTCAGAGAGCTCAATGGGCAGTGCATTCAATAATTTAGAAGACGTGAATGTCATTTGATTCTTTATAAAGGAGATCAAAACCAGAGCAGCTCATTGTGACAATATTTCACATCAACAGATAGACCAGGCAATGGAAGTTGAAGCGCAACCACTGTAGCAAAATACCTTGACTGCTTGTGAGACCGTTAGCGTTGCAGGCCAAACCGTACTGTATTTCCTTCTCATAACCTCAAGGAACCACACGTGCTACCCACAACACCTCATTCCTACCCAGGGTGCGCTGCGTACTTGTGGTCCCGTAGGCAGCTGAAGAACCGCTGTTCCTTTGAATAGGAACACCTGGCGTTCTGTAGTGTTTGGTGCTGTCTTAGATTAATGGTGCATTTATTATGTTCAAGTTGTTTCAGGATTGCCATATGTGCAAACAAATCATGCAGTGCAGCCAAGGAATATATGTTGTTGTTTTTTTTCTAAGTCCATTTTTTTTTAGATTTTTCATTAATACTGTAGTTATACACCATATGCCTCGTTTTATCATAGCTTATTGTGTATGAAAGATGTTTGTACAATGAATTGATGTTTAGTTTGCTTTAGTCATTTAAAAAGATTTTGTACCAGGAGGTGCTAATAAGAGTACGTCTCCGTATTCTCTACCCAAGAACCTGTCCCTGGACCAGTGACCAAACCTCATATGTGAAATGGCCAAAGCACATGCAGACTTCCAGCTGTTCCTCTCACACCTGTGTTGACCAAAGATTAGTAAGCAGTTATATCCAGTGTTTGGGGGTTTTTGTTTTGTTTTGTTTTTAATAACTAAAAAAAAAAGAGAAACTGTAAATTTGTAATCAAGTGTTTGTGAGGAAAAACTTATGGTTTTGGGTTTTGTTTGTTTTTGTAGGTCTATGTATCAAATATGACACTTTTCTTGCAATAAAGCTTATTTTGGGGTAGTTTTCTGGCTGAGAGTTTTATGGAACTACCACCCTTGTTGCACTTGTGGGAGGGGCCAGGGCTTTGCTTGTGAGGACCTTATAAAGTTCCAGATGGAGAAGCAGTCACACCAACAGGAAGGCAAAGGATTGTCATCAACTGAAGATTGGAATTTAAACTTACGTTCAAACTGAAGGACACGATCAAGGCAGTGAGTTGTTCTAAGCTTCCTGGAACCCATTTTCCTAGCCACCTCAAAAAATCTTTCACTTCCTCTGCAGGCATCCATGAGGAAGTGTAGTGTTCTTTAAGGTAGAAATTTTCCTGAACCCCAATTTTTAAGCAAAAGCAACAGCAGGCATAGCTCAGGCCAAAGGGCATCTTCACTAGAAATCATCCAAAGCTGTTTATCTCTTGTAATACTCTACATTTTACTCCATGGAGAAGCAAGTAGATGTAACAAGTTTTTGTTTTTTGTTTTTTAATGTGAGTTCTCTTTTGATTCATTGCTGAAATGAGCACAAAAGTCTGACAAGTTAATTCAATACATGGTTTAAAAATTTGTGTGCTTAAATTTTTCATCCAAGGAATGAGAAAACAAGGAAATATTATGACTGATCTTAATGTTCTTTGCCAATCAGAAATTAGCTGCATGGAATAAGAAAAGTATTTGCCTCGGGGCATCCTTTAAAACTTAACGTGCATATTCAGTTTCATCTGGCATCTATTATTGGTACAGCATGAGCATTGTAATGTGAAATTACCTGGAACCACATTTGACTCTAGCTTTGAATATTGAGCAACAACATTCTTAGTTTAGCTTTGACCTGCCCATGAGGAAGTTTGAGAATCCACACCATTAGGTGCTTTACACAGAAGATAAAAAAAAAAAAAAAAAAAACCCTTAGGGGTATTCCACAGAAGAACATGCCACTTCAAGAAGTTTTTTCCAAACCAAAAGAATGGAGTCCTAATTAGAATAAGATATACTCCATGTATGTATAATAGGTCAAATTATACACTATTGTCACATATATCTAAAAAGAACAAATTTTTAAAGGAAAAAAAAAAAAAAAAACTTTCCAGGAGTACCCTTTGGAGGCACTTCTGGTAGCTTTACTATGATTCTCTCATTGTGAACACCGACAGTCACAATGTGCACCTCTCTGGTAACTAACTGCTAACAATATTTTCTGTACCACTTTGTCTTTTCCATTAACTTCACGTGTCTCAGAAATTACCTTAGTTAAGTTATGGACAATCTTACAGAAAATTAAAGTGTAATGTAAGCCCAGATACACAAACCAAATCCATTGACTATATGCATTAATAATAATGGTCTTCAGATGACAAGAATCCTCTTTCCACTCACATTTAGATATCGAGCTTTTAAAACTTTAATCCTACTTAATATCTTTTAATTTTGCTTGTAGATAAACATTAGTCATGTTTTTATATGAACATTGGAAATCATTTAGGATAACATACACGAAAAGTGTACTGAATTTAACATCTGCCTCTTTCATTATCTAGGAATATCAAACAGGATTATTCATAGTCTTTCCCTTCAAACTAAGGTTTTACTTTGCATTAATTGTCTTCTTAGTTCTCAGAATAACTGCTTGGGCCTGAGAGTAAAGAATACCACTGAAAAGTATAGAGCATTGGTCTATTTAGTCCTTCAGAACTTTAGGGAACAAGTTAATCTGGTATATTGGTATTTGGTATATTGGTGAATATGTCAATATTTGACTAAGTATAATCTAAAAAAAATGACAATTTCATATGGTTTAACTTAACAGTTCAGCAATATTCATGTTCCTCAATGAAAGGCTAAAAATCTAAAAATCCCCCTTCTCTTCAAAAGACTATAAGTTACATTCATTCCTTTCCAAGCTGCTGATGGCTCATTTGTACTCCTAATTGTCCACAAGAAAATTACATAATTTATTCAAGTAAACACTTTTTATTTTTACTTGTTTATTTATTTTGGCACCAGGGATTGAACCCAGGGACATATAACCACTGAACCACATCCCCATCCCTTTTTTATTTTTTATTTTGAGACAGGTTCTTGCCAAGTTGCTTAGGGCCTCACTAAATTGCTGAGACTGGCTTTGAACTTGCGATCCTCCTGCCTCAGTTTCCCCATCCACTGAGATTACAGGCATGTGCCATCACACCAGCTCAAATAACCACCTTCTTTCATGCTCCAGTGTCATTGGAAAGAATCTAAATCATACATCTTTGGGACCTTGATAGATTATTAGAAACTGTTTAAAGACAAATCCACAAGAGTGGGGGGGGATTAGGATATAGCACTTAAAAAAAAAAGTAAAAAGAAGTTCAGGAACCTTTACTTTAAGGAGACAGAGGGAAAGATGGTGATTCAGGGTCAAGCCACAGGAAGTGAGGATGTTAGCCATGTTTGCCATCTCAGCCCATCCTACATTTGATATCTGACTACTGATTCCTTTTTAGAGTATACTTGCTTTCTCAATGATAAATCTATGGTTTCTTTGCTTAATAAGAAGTATATTTATGCCCCTAGTCTTCCTTGAAAATTCTTTCAGTATACAGAGCAATGGAGTCCTGAAACACAAGGTAGAGTTCATTATGTTCAGCAAGTCAACCACTGAGGCAGTTTGATCTCGTGGTCAAAAAAAACAGACTGTCAAATCAGGCAACCAGAACTTCAATTCCATCTGCTTGAACAAGCTACATAATCTCTCTAGGCCTTGATTTCTTTCCTAGATGATCTCCCCTTACAGTGTGGCCGAAAGTACTGACTGAGAGGACAGGCAGCGCTGCTAGCAGAGGGCCCAGCTTGCAGATGGGGAACACTCAGTAACAGTCAGCTGCTTTTCTTCCTCCTCCTCCCACAAGTAGTTTAAACACCTCTAGGAGTGTGAGGCCACATATTACACAAGGCTCCTTCCTAAGCATGACTCTGAAGCCCCTGCCCTCTCCCTGAATTGTAGGATCACACCCAGATAAACAGCATCAGGAGGAGTCTCCTAAGTAGTTTGTACCTCTAGGAGACCTTTAGAAGTCTTGCTACTCTTTATTTATTTAATTTTTAGTTGTAGATGAACACAATACCTTTATTTTATTTACTTATTTTTTATGTGGTACTGAGAATTGAAGCCAGTGCCTCACCTGTGCTAGGCAAGTGCTTTACCACTAAGCCATAACCCCAGCCCTAGAAGACCTACTGTTATTACCAGTGTTGACAATCTCCACCATGCTCCTCATTTAACTAAAATTGCAGGCTAACACCCTGGAAGTTCAAGCCACAAACCCAGTCAGAGCACTCACATCTACAGAGCCTCCAGTAAACAGAACAAAAAGGAAAAAGTGAATGTCTACTAATCCCTTTCAAGATGATTTAGTATGAAGGGAAGTCAGAGTTAGAAAGGCCTTTAGAAATCTACTCATAATTGCAAGTGAGAAAACTGAGTCCCATATTTATAAAAGTTGAATGCAGTGCTAGTTTCTATGCAAGTGAGACCAGAACCCAGATTGTCTGGTTGCAGTCTGGAGCTATTCATACTTCCAGTACATGGTAAGCCTATTTGGATCTCTTTTAAGCCCTAAGGATATAGGCCAGTTCCCATGGTTTTGGCTTCTACTGAATCCAAAAACATTTTCCAAGCACAATTTAAGCACTGCTTTTTGTTTTGTCTACCCCACCCTCTGTGTAACTGCTCCCAACCTCTCATAAACCAGAGATCTGTGTATGAACTAAAATGCCAAGATATTGGCTGCTAGAGTAGACCCCACCCAAATCCTGCACTCTTTTAACTACACACTAGAGTCCTGCCTTTAAAGGGTTAAACTTTTATTTAAACCAGACCTTCAAAACTTTAAACACACACACACACACACACACACACACACACACACACACACACTTGTTTTACTAAGAATGCTGTAGGAAAATACACTAGTTGCTTGTGTTGCTTAATTGTCTTTTTCCCCCCTTTTCCTGTGAGTCTAAAAAAGATATTACTAGATTAAGTCGGCTTTCTTTCGAAATAGCCAAGAACCTACAGCTCATATTAGTCACTCCCATTATGGTTGCAGATTAAATGTCAGGATGTAGTGTAGACATTTTCCAAAGGAAAACAGGAAAACATTTCACATGACTTTTAGAGCTAACTATAGGGAAAGTTAACATTAATCGCCTTCCCCAGACAACTATCGCTTCATGTGTGAGTTCCATTAATGAAATAACAGTAGAAGCTGTGAAAAGCCAATTCTTAAAATTGTGTCCAAAAAGCAGGCTCTTGGCCTTTGTACGCTGCCCAGGTTCCCCTGATAAGGCTTCTTCCTGCTTCCTGCTGTACCTGACCCCAGTCCCTGCCCTGAAGGAATTTGCTCCTTTAGAACTGGATTTGAGTCTCAGGCCTGTGTGTCTGTGAACATCAGGCCCAGGGCAGGGTCCTCAGGACCAGTACTAGCACCTGGGAGCTCAACCTACAGTGAACCTGTATTAGTCATTCTAGTAAACTTCACAGAGCCAGCACAGGAAAATGCTCAGGGAGTGAGTGAATGAAGGGAGGGAGAAGATTCTCACTGCACAGAACAAGACACATGGCCCACTGTGGGGAGTTGAACCTCATCCAAGAAGTGGGTAGTTTCATTGTGAGTATTTTACTGGACACCCTCTAAACAGATTTCTAGAGATCACCCTGTAGGTATCTTCCCTTTTTTAGGAGAACTTTCTTGATTTTTGCTGCTTTTCTGTGTCTTCCTAGGGACTCCTTGTGTCTCACCAAGAATGAAAATTGATTGAAGAGGCAACTGGGGTAGGCTGGCTGCAATTTGAATTTGTTCCATGAGGGTACTCCTGAGCCAAACCACAGGAAGAGACAATAATCTCTTTCTCAACAGAGACATTACATGTTTATTATTTTTTAAACAAATAGATTATATAAATATTTGCTGGATATATTTTATCTAGACCTAAAGAAATTTCCCCTCCAAAAATCTACAAAATTTAGAGAAACAAGATAATCACATAAGGTTGTAAAGTGATTCATACTTAAGGGCCACAGTAGATTCTCTAACAAATGGCCTAGACTCTTGGAAAAGGGAGTGGTCAGTGAAGTGTACAGCTACTGGACAAGGCCTCCTGGAAATTATGGAAATTAAACTGGATCTTGGAGAAACTGGCAGATGTTGATACATGGTGGAGAGTAGAATGGAACATCCTGGAACATTCCATGGAATGCCTCTAGAAACATGTGGATGGCATATTGGAACACAAAGAAGAGATAAGCCAAAGAGGACCTGCATATGGTGCCATGAAAAACAAAAGAGAAGTTCTTTGCTCACCACAAAGAAATAAGTGTTTGAGGTGATGAACATGTTAATTTTTCAAAATTGATAATTATACATTATGTATGTGTATCAAAATGTCACACTGACTTTGGTAAATATGTAAATTATTACATGTCAATTAAAAAGGTTTTAAATTTTAAAAGACTTACAGTACTCACATATAAATAACCTTTTTAAAAGGCAAAATTATTAGGGGGTGGAACCCAAGTATAAGGAGTCCTGAAGGTCATACTGAGCCATCTGGACTTCACCCTGTGTTGATCATTGGTATATAGTTGAAAGTTGATGAAGAAAAGAAGGATCAAATCCTGGGATGTTCCCACATCTAGAAAGAGAAAGGGAGGATCTGTAAGAGTATGTGAGAGGAAGAGTATGTGGAGAAGTAGTAAAACCAGAACAATTGAAAGAAGGGGAAGGATGCCTAGTTAGAAAGGTATTCGAGAAAACTATCATGAGATTTTTTTTTTTGCTAGTAACATCAAATCTCCTTTCCCAACTGTATCTATTCCCACACCTTCTAATTTTCATCTCTTTCTGGATTTTAGTCACTTTATTGCAAGCAGTGAGAGAATAGTTTGTGTGATCCTGACCCATAAATCTGAGAGCTGAGAGATAGCATGGCAGAGTAGGAAAAGGACCTTTGAGACATTATAAAAAGGGATGTGTTTGAATCCTGACTGTCAGCATTCATATGCTATGTGAAGTTTCTCAAGTAATGGTATACTTTCTAAGTGTCTCTTTGGGGCACATCTGTTTGTTTTGTTTTGCATTTTGTTTTTGGATTTGGGGTTGTCATTTTTGTTTTTCAGTATTTGCGTATCCTTTCCTTTCCCCCAGTTCTTTTTTGTAACAAGCCAATTTTGTTTTTACTTTGGGTAACTACCAACCACCATTACATATAGTCATTACAGGACTTCAAGGATTTCTACTTAACCACGTTGGATTCTCTCTCCTGGGAATTTGAATTTTCAGCAGAATAATCCAAGAATAGATAACAACTCTTGCCTTCATCCAAGTAGCACCCCACTCAAACAGAGTCAGCTCCTGCAATCTAGATCTCAGGACCTATCCCATCCTCTCTTCTTTCTAAACTGGCCCTTCCATTGTCCAAAAACTCTCTGAGCTACCCCACATCCTACTAATCAACTGTTATTGTCAGAATATGTTGTTGCTTACACCCAAAGAACTATAACCAATATCTTTCCCACTTGAAGACTGTTACTAGGGTTAGAGGTGTGAAATGCTCTAAGCACAGCGCCTAGACTAAATGGCATTTGACCAAAAACTGCTTCAATAATGTCAAGGAGAACAAACCAAGTTGTCCCCAGTCTCGTTTCCTGTGCCCTCTGTTACCACGAATAACTAAACTGAGATAGGACCACATCCGCAAGAGTTTTGCTACTTCAATTCCCTATTTCTTGCCTCCTTCCCATTTCTAGTTGGGCAGGATAGAGTTGGGCAGGACTGCACAAGGCTCAGTCCCAGGACAGGTAAACCTCAGCCAGGCCTCTCTGTTTCTGGAGCAGAGAAGTCTGCTCCAACCGGAGCAGGTCCTTTGCATTTCACAAAGGACCAAGACAGGAACATTTCGCAAGCCCTGATAGATATGCCCAACAACCCCATGAAGGCTGAAATAATCCAACGAGGTAGGAGAGAAAAAACCAAAAGCTGTGCCCATATGTTAATGCTTTAATTAATTTTCTTTCCATGCTGTCATCCTTTGCTTTTCCCGTAATAGTCTGGTAAACTAACTGTTCCATGGGCTGATGGAGTATATGCCTGTGGAGCTTCGTATAGGATAAATAATTACACAAGACATTTTTGAAAGAATGAACGCATTTGGCCCAACAAAACCAATTCACATCTTAAAGAGGCAGCTCCTCTAAATGCCAGTTTTGTCAGTTAACTGTTTATCCAGCAAACTGGCAGTTTAATTCTTCCCCCTTGTTTCCTTGGTCACACTACACACAAATGGTTTCAGAGTAGGAAAAAGGCAAATGCTTTCTGGAGTCTGTTTTAAATTCGGTTTTATCTACATTATGTGTCTAACTTTATCCTCCTCTAAAATTTGTTTTACAACAAAAACAAAACAGAGGAGCGATATCAACCCTGTCCCTAAAAGTTTACTTAAGTTCCTTTTTGTTGTTGATAATAAAAGTGATCCTGTTTTATGGCATAGATCTTGTCCAAAAACTACAAACATCTACTTCCCACACTTTCTTCAAGTCTCTTTTGAGAGCTGATGAAGGGTTAGTGGGCGACATGTAGGTGTCCCTCCAGGGTCCTTCCACAGCTGCGGTTTCTATACAGTCTATCTGTGGACCACAGAGACTGTGAGGAATCTAGTTACCCACTCACCCTTTGAAAAGAGGAAATGGAAACTGCACTGGAATGGGAGAGAGTGAGGATGAGGAGTTGTGTTTTCTACTCCCTGGTCCTGACTCCATCCTATAGCTGCTGCCTCACAAGTCCTCAAACAAATCATGCCTCTTCGTCTCCTATCTGCCTGAATAGGAGACATCCCCAAGCCCAAGAGAAGCTCTCGTTATCCAGCAGAGACTGAAAGGAAGAGAGTCAAATGGAAACTACAAATTTTAGAAACTGTATTAAATAATAACATTCACCTGACTAATGTAGTTACACACCTATTTCAAAATGATATCATCTCTAAAATACTGGTTTTCATTTATTTTTTCACACTTATTTAATAAACCAACTATGTTTAAATTCTTTGCATGCATCTCAGACTTCTATATGTTCTGCACTTTTTAAATCATTTAACACAGATTTCTAAACATGCTTCTCTACTGTGACCTAATTTGGTGGTACTGGGGAATGAATGCAGGAATGTTCTACCACTGACCTCCATCCTCAGCCCTTTTTACTTTTTTGTTTTTGAGACACAGTCTCACTTAGTTGCCAAGGCTGGCCTCAAATTTGCCATCCTCCTGCCTCAAACTCCTGAGTGACTGGGATTACAGGCCTTCACCACTATGCCCAGTGGATATAACACTTTTCAAGTGAAGCCAGACTGCAAAATTTTCCCCAAAGACAAAAGAGCTCATTAGCATGGCATTAAGATGGTTAATTATTTTCATTCATCTTCTAGATTTGTATTCAAAATCTTCACAAAGAAACTACTCAAGATATTACTTTCTAAGATGATCACCAAAATGCTTCTTTGAAAGACTATCTGAGGCTTGGAATTTTTGTATCCTACTGTGGGAATAATTCCTAACTCTGGTAAATTTACTTGCTTTGCAATAAAAAACAGATCTATCAAGTTGACTTTTATAAAAATCCAAAGTTAAACTGATTGAAGTCACTTCAGGATAAAGCTTGTTATACTTTAGCATCTCATAAAAGACAGAACTTTATAAAATCAACACATAAAGTCACAACCTGCAGTACATGCTCAGTTAAATACAATTAAGTATCATAAACTTAGTATTTATATGCATTAACAAGTAAACTCAAGAACAGCAATTAAGCTTAATGTTCATATATACCAACAAGTCAGCAAAAAAACAACAGTTTCATGGATAGACCTGTATTATTTTTTTCTCTTTATTTTTTATTTGGTTCTTTTTAGTTACACATAACAACAGAATTTATTTTCACAAGATGATAAAAGCATGGAATATAATTTGCTATATAATTCAGTCCCCAGTACATCCCCTTCCCCTCCTCCTCCCTCCCCCTGTTCCATTTCCTCTACTTTACTGATCTTTCTGCTATTTTCCTGTATTATAAGTTATGGGAAGACAGTTTTTTGGAATTTCCTTTTGAACTCAATCTGTGAATCTTTTATTTTTAAAAAATAGCATGTATTATTAATTTCTAAATATAAAATGATAAAAATATTTATCATAAACTTTGGAAAATGTAAGTTGAGATAGATGTCCACACCACAATCCTTAGAACCTGCGTGTATGTTACTTTGCAAGGCAAAAGGAACTTTGCAGCTGTGATTTAGGTTAAGGACCTAAAAAGGGGTTTATTATCTTGAATTATCTAGGTGGGCCCAATGGAGTCACAGGAGTCCTTTAAAAAGAAAACATTTCCTGCTTGTGGTCAGAGAGAAATGCAAGTACAGGAGGATCAGAGAGATGCAGAATTGCGATGGGAAAAGGACTCAACCTACCATTGCTTTTTATGAAGATGGAGAAAGGAAGCTATAGTAGTTTCCCAGAGCAGCTGTAACAAAGTCTCTCAAATGGGGTGGCATAAAATAACAGAAGTTCACTGTCTCACCCGTCCATAGTCCAAAATCAAGGTGGTGGCCATAGGGGAGAATCCCCACCCTGCCCTCCTGCTGTCCTTGGCATTCCTGGGCTTGCAGTTCAGCACTGCAGTCTCTGACTCCATGGTCACATGTTGTCCTTTCTTCATGAGTTTATGTCTGTACCTCTTATCTTTTTATAAGGACACCAGTCACATTGCATGAAGAATCCACTCCAGTCCAGCACAACTTCATTTCAACTTACACCTTAATTACCTTCGCCAAGATTTTATTTTCAATAAGGTCATGTTCACAGGCATTAGGATTTAGGAGTTTGAAACATCTTTTGGGAGAACACAATTCAAACCACAAAAGGGAACATGAACTAAGGAACATAGGAGGTCCCCAAAAGCTGAAAAACAACCTTCAGAAAAGAATACAGCCCTGGCAACACCTTGATTTTGCTACTGGAGGTCATGGCAGACTTCTGACCTACAGAACTTAAAGATAATAATTTCCATTGTTTACTCCTCTAGGTTTGTCATGATTTGTTATAGCAGCAATAGAAAAGCAATACATAAGTACTCATAAAATTTTTGTAAGTAATCTTTATGAGATAAAGACAATGTCTTTAGCAGATAGCACTGTGAAAACTGGCTATCCATATTAAAATATAAACTTGGGACTGGGGATGTGGCTCAGTGGTAAAATGTCTGCCCGGCAGGCATGAAGCTCTGGGTTCCATCCGTAGCACTGCAAATAAATAAATAAAGATATACAACAGTGCTTCCTGCTTTATACCTGTGAGTAAATAAGCAAAAATTTTTTAAAAAATATAACAGAAATTTTACTCCTATTCGTAATATACACAAAAATTAACTATAATCATAGTTAATCATATAATCAATCCTAGAATCATAGGTCTAAATGTAAAAGCTACATTAATAAAACAAGATTAGTAAAGAAAAATTCAGAATAAATTAGACCTTGCCAAAGTTTATAACTTTTTGTTCACCAAAATATATGATTAGACTATAATGAACAAATAAATACAAAAGACAAAGGTGGAGGAAAAAGAGATACCATTAGGAAAGTAAATAGGTACTCCACAACCTGGAAGAAAATATCCACAAAACGTGTATCTGACAGTAAAGTAATTTTACTTATAGGCATTGACCCAAGAAAAACGAATGTGCATATAAAAAAAAAACTTTTACAAGAATGTTTATTGCAGCTTTATTCATAATAGCTCCAAATTGGAAAAATCCAATATGTTCACCTATACGAGAATAAATGAATAAACTGGTATATAGTCATACAATGAAATATTACTCAGCAATTAAAAAAAGAACAATTGATAAACAAAACAACATGAAAAAATCTCAAAAGTAATATGCTCAATGAAAGAAACTTATGGAAAATGGTATGATTCCATTTCTAGAATAAACAAAACTTATCTACAGTGAGGAAAGAAATCAGAACACTGGTTATTTTGGAGTTAGTATAGGGTGGACTCAGAAGGGTCTTTTGACTCTTTTTAATACCAAAGTTCAATGTCTTGATAGAGTTTAAACAGGTATGTAAATTTGACAAAATTCAGTAAATGTACACTTAAGCTTTAGGCATGTCATTTTATGTCAACTTTACATTAAAACTGTAAATACATTTTTAAGTATTTAGGAGGGAATGTAATGAAGACTGCAATATACCTTGAGATGCTTCAAAAATGTCCTAAGTTCTTTTCTAACCTAACTTTGAAAATTTTGTAGCATCACTCAAACTGCATTCTATTTACGGTGGCTGTCACAAAGTTGTACCCAGGCTCAAGAGGAGGAGACAAACTAGATCTTTTGATAGGAGCATCATAGGAATTTTAGGTATATTTTAATACCACATCTTATAATATACCTGAGCAACGATAGTATCTCCAAAGACAATGTAGAGAATGAAAACCAAACACTAGGGATCCAAAGGGCATCAATGTAGGGCAGAGAAAAGAACAGAGTCTGGGGAGCTCTGCTACTTCTCAGCTATGTGGATTTGGACCAGTCACAGAGCATCTCTAAGCCTAAGCTACTCCATCCCTCCCTCGGTCATTCCTTCCTTCTTTCCTTCCTTCCTTCATTTTTAGTGGTTATTTATTTGAAGGGTGGTTTTAGTTACTCAGCATCTGAATATCTGAATGCTTTTCTTGGTTGACCATTCCCCCCAGATATGTGTCCTAGCAGGAGGCAAAGAGTATCACCTTCTACTGAAAAGGGTTGATGTTCACCCACAATAAGCTCAGTCAAGCAGATGTACCCACCACTCGGTGGAGAACTCATTCTGGGAGTGACTACATGTCCTGGTTCCCAGAGCTACAGAGCCTCTTGTGCAAACTATAATGTCTTGATCAAGGATGATGGGGCTCCTCTACAGTTATTCTGCGGCATGATTTGGCCTAAAATTCTTGTTTTCTGGCTATCCTTTCTTCCTGATTATCTTCCAGACCTAACCTTCTTTCTAGTAACTGTAAATTATTTTATATACTTTCACTGAAGTGTTTTTTGACATAAGCTGGTTCAATGGGTAAATATAGTGATGAATAGATTGATAGATATGTGATAAAGCAAGTATTGGTTATAGAGTTGCTTACTGTAAAATTATTTTAAATTTTCTATATGTTTAAAATTTTTCATTATAAAATTTTGAGAGACACCCCCATAATGCCAGTCATGCGGATAAATCCATAATCACTATTTTGATTTATATCCTTTATTTTTTCCTATAACATAGCTCATAAAGTGAATGTAGCATTTTTGTTCTTAGTAGCAATGTGTTATGCATTATGTGGCCACTAAGCACCATCATTAGCCTTGTAGACAGACAGACACCTCCCAAATCATGGCTCCTACTTATAAGGATTAATGGAGTCACTGAACTCCTCTCATACTCCAGTCTACATAAAGTCCTACAGGCACTGCCTTCATTCTATGTGAGCATATGAGCCCTTCCCGTCCCTTCCATTGCCAGGGCCTTGGATAAAGCCACCGCCACTTCTCACTCAAATTGAGTTCACCATCATTTACCTTGTGCCCTTGAGTTTTCAAACCAAATAACCCTTCTCAACTTTCCAGGAGCTCTCTGTGAGCTACTCCAAAGAAAGGTCCTCTCTGGGGTCAGTGGGAGGCAAGGGACATAGTTTTATCCTCAATCTCCAAACTCCTTTTTTGTGCCCATGACTTGACTTACTCTGCTCTTTTCCATATTCTGTTATTTATTTATTGGCGCATTATAATTATACATCATAGTGAGAATCTTATGTCATGTGCATAACATAATTTAATCAATCTCACTCCTCCATGTCTCTTTCCCTTTCCTCCTCCCTTCCCCTGATCTGCTTGCTCTACTCTACTGATCTCCCTCCTATTATTATCATTATAATTTAGTGCATTGTAGTTTTATATAAATATATATGCACATATATATATGCAGAATTCATTGCAGGGTATTCATATATGAATATAGCATATTTTGATAGATTTTTGTCCCCTGGTACTTCTCCATGACACTGTCTCCTCCCTCCCCTTGGTCTGGTCTCGCCTCTATTTTTGTGAGATCCCATTTTTTATTCCTTCTCTCTCTCTCTCTCTCTCTCTCTCTCTCTCTCTCTCTCTCTCTCTCTCTGTCTCTCTCTCTCTCTCTCTTTGCTTCTGCATATGAAAGACATCACTGAACCCCTGACTTATTTCACTTAACATGATGTTCTCCAGTTCCATCCACTTACCAGCAAATGACATAATTTTATTCTCCCCTATGACTGAATAAAATTCCATTGTGCATATATACCACATTATTTTATCTATCTGTCTGTTGCTGGGTACCTGGACTGGTTTCCTAACTTCAAATTCTGTCATTTTTAATATAGTAGATTTTAAAAACTAAAAATCAATTTTCTCTAAGTATTTAGAGGAAGAGCTCTATTCAGAGTTCCCATGTCCAGAGAAGTCATTGAATACTGGGCAAGTGGTCTTCAGTAACACAACAGCTCTCCTTGGATTTAACTTGATAGCTGGACATAAGGAAAGATACTAAGAAGCCCTTGGAGACACCCAGTCTTGATAGATCATCTTGTAACTAGGGAGGACATCAATGCTCATTTTTAGAATTGGATCTGTTTCAATCTCCAGTTACTTGGGAGAAGAAACAAACCACAAGAAAAGATACAATTTCTTCCAAAATCCTCTAGCTGTGGGGTTTTCATTTCTCCCCAGTGGATTGGTCTCAAGTTCACCAACTCACAGAGATGAAGGTACAAAAGAGTATGTACCCTGGGGCCATTCTTTTAGCTTTTCACTCTTAACATGCTAGAGAGTCTTCTTCACATTGAATGAAAATAAAGGAAGTTTCTGGAGAGAGGTCTTGCCTGGTATAAATGGGGAATATTAATTACCTCCTTCAAACATCTGATAACTAACTTTGAGTTCATATGAAGATATCAGACCCTACAGAAATTCACCCAAAGCTTTCAAGAAAGGAATCCCTGATAGTAGAGTAAAAAACAAACAAACAAAAAAAAAAACTATTGAAAATTACATTATAGTGTAATAGATAAACAAACAATATTAAAGATAGTTTTGTGATGTGTAGAAGGGACAATACAAACAAGCATGGGGGGGGGCTGAAGAGGCCAGGACTGAAGCTAATACAGAATTTGTCATCAATCTCTAGATACTTTCTCTGGACCACAAATTTGGCCAACAGCAGATAAAAAACGGTCACAAATTTTTTGTAGTTCTTCCTATCAAAGCAAGCTTAATGGACTAACTTAAGATTGATTTTGAACAACACAAAATCACAAGTGTGACTGTGCAATTTCTGAAGGTAGACCTCAAGATATCTTGCAGTTTCTTCTCGCTCTCAACTGAATCTCAACCTTCATGTCATGAATCTCGGGTGAGGTTGTTACCATTGCCAACTGAGCCACCAGATGACTGTGGCCACGTAAGTAAACCAGACAAGAAAAACCACTTGACTGAGCCAAGTACAAATTGCCAACCCAGTAAATTGTTATTAAAATGTTTGTTGTTTAAGACAGTAAGTTTTAGGAGGATTATCATATAGCAAAGACTAACTAAATATAGCATTAGACTGTTCAGCAACCAACACAAAAAAGAAATTCCAGTCATTCACACAACTCAAAAGCAATTGTTGGAGAGAACCACAGTGGGTGTGACATCTTGGGTTTCTCAAGCCTGTGGTCCAGATGAGTAAACTTGCTTACCAATTCTGGTGCCTACTTCATTTTTCATGAGTCTTTGCTATGTCTACATCTCAAATATAGAACAACAGTCTGCTACTTAGTTCTATTGCATACCATATACAAATGAAAACTTCATGCTAGATGGAAGCCTCTAAAACCATCCAGTCTAAAACTCAAGGGCTCATCCGGACTCCTCTCTTCTCATACTCTACATCAAATCCTGTGGACACTGCCTTCATTATACCTGCGCATGGAGCCACTTCCCACCCCTTCCACTGCCAGTGTTGTGACTCAGACCACTGCCACTCAAACTATTACAATAGCCTTACAATTGGTTTTCCTGTTTCTACCCTTGCCACACCACCCCATGCTGTTCATCTTGCAGTCACCAAAATGATCCATTTAAAACGTATTATCACTCCTCTGCTCCAAACCTTCCAGCAGCTTCCCAGGTTACAGAGTGAGAACTAAAGTCCTTATGATGGCCCTTAGGACATGATCCACCCACATGCCCAGTTCTCTAACTTCCCTTCTGTTACTCTACTCTTTACTCCACTACTGCTCTTGCTGTTCTTCTTGCTGTTTCCAGAATATACCAGGCTGACTTCTGCCCCTAGGGCCAATGGATATGCCCTGCCTGGCACCGTCTTCCCATGAAAGCCCCGGGTCTTATTCCATTCAAAGATTACCTTGCATGTGTGCATGTATGCATACATAACAACAAATCCCACCATTATGTACAACTATACTGAGCCAATAAAATAATGTGGAAAAAATGTTGTCTTGTGAGAAGCTTTTCCTGATGGTCCTTTATTTTAAAATAGAAAATCCTCAACCTGACCTCATACTTCCTATTTTCTTCCTTTTCGTAGAACCTATAACCATCTGACATTTCTTATCTGAATCCTCACTGTGAAAATGTCCTTGAGGACAGAGGCCTTCTTGATTTGTGCTCTACTAATATCACCTAGAACATTGTCTAGCACACAATAAGCCCCTAAATATTTCTTAAATGGATATATTCATGAAGATTGAAGATGAAATGCAGCATGACTAGGCAGTAAGACTTTCCTCTTCAGTTTGTCACTTTCAGTATGTGCTGTTAAATATGAGCTCTTTCTCACTTTCTTCATTGAACTCAAAAACTTACTTCATTTACTCTATTAAGAGCTAGGTGCAGTGGCACACACCTGTAATCCCAGCAGCTCGGGAGACTGAGGCTGTAGGATTGCAAGATCAAATTCAGCCTCAGCAACTTAGCAAGGCCCTAAGCAACTTAAGGAGACCCTGTCTCTAAGTGAAATACAAAAAAGGGATGTGGATGTGGCTCAGTGGTTAAGTGCCCTGGGTTCAATTCCCAGTACCAAAATAATAATAATAATAATAATAATTTACTGTATTAAGGATCTATAAGTGGCAGTCATAATGTAAATCCTTAGTGTCCAGTAGTAAAAAAGAAAAATCAAGGTCCCAATGTTGAATAATGTACATACCAGAAGGGAGGAAGAAAATAACAAGAGTAAATGAGAAAATATCTGCTAGTGACAAGAAATACACAGACAGGAAATGCAGTGATGGTCCTAGAGGATCCTTTGGGGCAGGGCTAACTTGCAAATACCCAAGTTCACATTCCAGATGAGACCTGAATGACAAAATGTCAGCCTTGCAAAAATCTGGGCAAAGGACAAGAGCAAAGGACTCAAAGTAAGACTGAATTTGGAATGCTCGTGGGAACAAAAGGTTAATATAGGGAGAAAGCAGGGGGCTGGAGTACCAGGAATAGCAGAGCAAGGACCAAAGTCCATGAAGGGACTTTGATAAAGAGATGGAATTTTATTAGAGTTAACTCTTATTTTGAGTAAAAAGGGAAGCCATTACAGGGCCAGAAGCAGGAAATGGAATGATCTGATCTAGTTATCTAAGGAGCCCTCCTGCTGGCTCTGTGAGAAGTGCCCATGGAGAGTCAAGGGCAAGTTTGAGAACCAGGAGGAAGTCACCTCAGCAATCCAGGAGAGACAGGGTGGAGGTGGGGGAAGGAGTTGCCTCTAGGTGTATCTGAGGGACAGCCCACCTATTTTATTGATGAATAGGTCTGGATGTAAAAGGAAACATGAAGGAGTAACGTAGGATATTGGGATAATGAGCTTTCCTGAATGGTGACTGAGCCTGCCAAAGACTACCACAGTCATCCTCTGCCAGGAGCAGGACTGACTTTCCCTGTGGGGAGAGCCCTTGCTGTCATGTAATGAATGACATTGTGAATTTCAGAGTGTCCCCTTTTTGTTGCCCTGCTATGAGCTCCACAAATGGTAAAGAGTCTTGGAATGAAAGTTCTGAACCTCTGTGCATTTATTCCAAGCTGGAAACCTAAAGTGCCCCTTTCTCAGATTGCTATGAATTGCATTAGCATATATTTGCCCACCAAGGGTTCCACTACAGCACAGCATAGGGTAGCAATAAAATTATCTGATAACTGGATAGGATAAAAATATTTTCTCCAAACTTCCATCCCCAATGACAATTTGTAATATTTAGAAGTTATGTGATATGTTATATCAAGCAAAAAAAAAAAAAAAAATTTATCCTAACCCTGTGCTCTCAGAATCTGTCTCTGCTCCACATGCCCACTGCACATACAGAACATAAATTAGGCTCTTGGAAACAAAGTGCCAGATCTCACCTCATATCCTGTGAATATATACAAGGAGAAAAAAGAATATTTAAGAAATGTGGTCAGTTAAACATCAACATCATGTGTTTGTCCCTTCACAAAGAAAAGGGAAAAAAAGCAAATAGGAAGATATGGCAATATGCAAAATAAGCTAGAGGACTTAAGGAAGAAGCAAAAGATGTGCATTGGGAAGCAAGTTAATAATTCAGCAATTAGCACCATCTCAATACCGTATAGTTCCCACTGTATATCACTGTCCCCAATCTTAGCTCTTAAACCAGTAGCAAATGGAGCCCTCCTCCAACTTGCTCCCAACCAAAGAGGCATTTCTTCCAAAAATAGGTGGTAAGAAATCTGCTCCTTTTTTGATACTCATGAACTATCACACAAGGATGGTTCAGAAAAACAAAGCTATTCAAAAACTCTCCCAGCCGAAATGCTGAGTGGAACAAATGCATCTCGGAATCTCTGCTGGAAAATCTAACACCCTCCGGACTCGTGCTCCAAGCCCAGACCCAGCACCATGCCAAGCAACACTTAAACGCCAGCAGTAGGGTTAATAACGCAAACAACCCCCATTCAAAACACACTGATGCGAACGTGGGTGAAAACGTATGGAAAACCACAGCAAGAACCCTGCAGTCATAAAGACCAGACTCTAAAAATAAAACTGTACCTATCAACATGAAGGATGAGAAACAGATAAGAAAATAACCAGAAACAGATGACAAAGGTATTTTCCGTTGCAGTGTTGCCCTTTTTCCTTTTTTCCTGTTTTTTTTTTTAGGTTTTGAGTTTTTGTGATCTGAAAAGATTTTTACATGGGGGGTTTCTGGACACTTCCCTCTATGTTCTGCCTCTGCAAAAGAAGACAGAAATCATTTATGAAACTGAGAGAAACACTGGCTTATATGTTATAGAAGAATCAGACCATCTGACATCATTAGGAGCTCATCAATGATAGATTCTCCAAAAGTATGGGAAGGCACTTTGGGGAAGGGCCAGAGGGAGGCCCTTTGCCAACAACAACGCTTTGGCAATTATAGTTCTTAAATGAAATAGTGGACACCTGCCACAGAACCTCTGAATGGTTTTATGGTCTTCTTTCTTCTCTCAAATTTTAAAACTGGTGCACAAAGAGGTTAACTCCTTACCAGCTTCAAGAAGTCACTGTTAAGACCTAAATGTAACTGCCCTGTGGCCCATCACAAGATCTAATGGAGTGTTCTCTTCTGGTTGGCAGAGGAAGATAAAATTTATTTTTTGTGGTTTGGGAAGAGGGAGATTTTTTTCTCATCATTTCTAAGGGTGAAAACTGTTTATGAAATAGTCTATTTAAATTCTGGGGAAAAATGATTTGGATGTGTGGGTTTCGTGTGGGTAAATTCCAGGCATTCTAAAAAAAAAAAAAAAAAAAGTAAAAGAAAAAGAAACTGAGTTCCAGATGGCCTTTATCACTTAGTGCTATGGTTTTTATCTTTCATCCAGAATGTTCCCAAAAGTCTCATTATATAGAGTTGGGGCATTTAGGCTATGATTGGATCAGTGAGGGTTCTGACCTCTGATGGTTGAATGGACTACTGGGAGACAGGACCCAATGGGGAAAAGTATGACACTGGGGCTTGACCTGGAAGGGTTTATCTTCTCTCAAGTTCTCTCTCTCTCTCTTTTCCCTCTTGCCCTTGCCAACTGCCAAGGACTGAGCAGCTTTCCTCCTCCACACCCTCCGCCATGACACTCTGCTTCACCTCTGGCCCAAAGTAGTAGAGCAAGCTGACCATGGGCTGAATCCTCTAAAATCATGAATCAAAATAAATCTTTCCTCTTCTTAGTTGTTCTTGTCAGTCACAGCAATTAAAAGCTGGTTAACACACTAAGTAAAGAAATGTCTCTGCCCTGCACATGAAGAAACCTTTCCTATTCCACGTCAGAGTTAGCCTAGTGGTGTAAGAAATCTCAGAGGTAAAAAAGGACAGTGTAAGAAAGTAGGATTCAGAATTAAATGAAGGTGGAGGTCTAGCTCTAACATGTACAGTCTCTGTGACTTTAGTGAATTATTTCATTTCAGTGGCAAAGTAGGGATCGCACTATATACACACACTATATACCTCCCCCAAACTGCTGTGGGCTTAAATGAAGTAAGGCATTCAGAACTCCTGGCACAGAATCAGGCATAGAGAAGGTGCTGGGCATATGTTCACCTCCATTCCCTGCTCGCTCACCTCTGGTTTCCTGCACCTTCGCCCATGCTCAGGGCATTCGAATGACTGGTTGTCTCCCTCACTTCTCTCCACATGGAGTAAGTCTAGGCTAGGGGATGCAGAACAGATTCTTTAGGTGTGACCTTCAGCCGTCTTCAGTGTTATATGTCAGGATGAATTTATTCAATGATTTGGCTGATTTTTTTCCCACATCTCAGTTATCAGGTGACTGCCAAATAGCACTTAATCTCATCAACCCAGAAATGTCAGCTCCCTTCTTGAGTCGTACCAGTGAACCCTTCATGAGCCCTCCAGAAGAAAAACTTTTAGGGATTCACCCAAATTATACCTTGAAGACAACCAAAGTGTGAGTCTGTGAAACTGGAAGGCTCTGCTCTGATCAAGAGTGGGTTTAGACTGTCTTCTGGGTAACTCTTCAAAAATATGAACTATTTTTTTCTCTTGAAATTCTTGGTATAGAAAAAAATGAATATGCAATATGAAACCAAAGTATAATACCTGAGCAGCATAATTGGCTTGGAGTGTGGGGCATATTTGGATGAAGCCAGCCAGTAAAAAGAATCTTGGTATGTACACATGAACTAAAGTCAGAAAACCTCCTTGGTTGAGAACAAAATAAAAAGAGTAGGGAAATACTTTGCTTAAGTGAGATTAACTTTTACAAGTACATCTTTAAAAGATAATGTGGCTCAATCATCAATATTGAGAACTATGATAATGTACTCTTTGGGGAGTACAGAAAGTATTTAGTGTGGGTTTCTAGCAATAAACTGTGGGATAACATGAGATTTAAATAGTTAGAATTTCTAAGCATTTTGTGCATTATCTACAAGTACCCACAAGTTGGCCCCGGCTATGAGATGCTTGTGTCCCCATCACATTCTTTGTGGTATGTAGGTTGCTGCCCTCGGTGTACGCTGGGAGACCACCATGCAAGACTAAGAATACCCATTTTTGGTAGCATTAGTCATCCTTCAACTTTTACCAGGCTGCATTTGAAAGCAGGCCCAGAGGAAGCCAAGACAGTTCGAAAAATTTTAGGGACTATTATTTGTTCCTGGGAAAGTTTAATTTGTTGATTAAGAGGGATTGGAGCAATGCCATCTATAACAGATGCTTTATCAAAGAGGGACAGTCAAACAAATGATGGCTTGAATGTGTAGTGTCTGCGGAGAATCTGGGTAAGAATTAGTGGTGTTCAATGACCTAATCCTGGTAGGGTCAGCCAATAGCACAATTTGGAAAGAATCAAATGCCAATTCCTTGGTGGAAACAAAGCATAATTAAGACAGCACAGAGAGGTCCTGCACATATTAATTGTCCCAGCGTTGGCATTAATAGCCCTAATAAATGTTCATAGGAGATTTTTTAAAATTATGTAAAGAGTATAGGTAATTGGTGTTAACTAGGAAGCTAATCCCACGTCTTTCCCCGTGCTGTCTGGACATGGATGGACTAGAGGGTTTCAGAAAGATACAGCCCTACTCAGAGCAGGGATTTGCATTGCTGCCCACCCTCAAGACTATGTATCACACAGGCTCAAAGTCAGGACAAGACTGGGTCCCTCCTATTAACAACCAAGAAGCCAGTGGAAGTGAACCATCCCCTGGGCTAGCCAACAGCTTAGGAATCAGTGAGTCAGCTGCCCCAAGCAACTGAGAGCGTAGGCATAGGTGCTTGTCCATCACCACAGCCAGGCTAAGGGTATGTGTATATTGTGAAGTCACCAAGTGCACCAAATATGTCATGCTAACAATTAGTGTAGGTCAGCCCAGAAATATGTATGTGGGTGAGCGTGGGCCCAAGAATACCACCTCTGGCACACACACAGTGCACTCTCACACAGTTGTATGGCCCCAGTGCTAAAACAGCTAATGAAAGCAGAATTGAACAGAATTGGCAACCGCTAAGCATGAGCAATTGCTAAGGATGGATTCTTGTTGTTTTTCTACTAGTCTGACGGTGTGACCCAGGCATGAAACTGTTGATGTTTTGTTTCCTCGAATGTAAAATAAAAGCCTATATGCAGATCATTCCTGTGATCCCTTCTAACGTGAGCTGAGCTTAAGTCTACTTCTTGTCCAACTCATCTTTTAACCTTAAACTCCTTAACTGAGAAACTGACAACCTCTTAGACCTCCCTTCACACAGGTGGATATAAACTCTGACATTCAGAGTGAGCACAGGAGAAAGGCTGAAGAAATGTGCGTGGGGTACGATTCTTGAAGGGGCTGCAACTCTTCTCCAGGAACACTTGCCTGGAGGTAGAAATCACAGAGTAGGCACAGGCAGGCTCCGGGCAACCATTCAGTCTTGGTCCAGCTCCCTAGACTACTTCTCTCCTTCCTTTCAGTAAGCCTGCCTGCCCCTTCTAGTGCATTCACCATTTTTCTAAAACCAGTGTCTTCCCTGCTTCCTGAAAGGCTATGACATCGGGCACCACCACCTGCTTAGAACCTGTCCCCTTGCCTGGCCCAGCTCCACTCTCCAAACTACCTCTTCCTACCAACAGGCCAGAGCAGGACACTAGGATGTCTCTGTTCCCTTCTCTTTCCTCTGAGGACTTTTAATAATAGGGGCTAGTATGATACCCAAAGGGCTACTGAAGAGAGAAAAGCAAAGTCTTTCTTTTCCTTCTCATGGTTGAACATCCAACTTCTCTTTGTGACCTTCCTGCTGCCTCCTCTGGATTCCACCATCCGTGACATTGTCTTCTTTCGGTTTAAAAACCAGCCATGAGATCCCCAGTACTGCAAAAAAAAAAAAAAAAAAAAAAAAAACCAGCCATGAACGAGGGCATGTGCCTGTAATCCCAGCGACTCGTGAGGCTGAGGCAGGAAATCTCAAACTGGAGGCCAGCCTCAGCAACTTTGTGAGACCCCAAGCAACTGAGTGAAACTCTGTCTCAAAATAGGAAAGAATAAATACTAATAGTAGTAGTAATAATACTAAAAAGAGCTGGGGATGTCGTTCAGTGATAGAATACCCCTGGGTTCAATCTCTAATACTAAAAAAAAAAAAAAAAAAGTCAACATGTTTTCCTATCTGAATTTCCAGACTCACCCCATCTACACAATTCATACTGTTTTGCTATACAGAGTTCTTTAAAGTTGTTGAGAATCTCAGTAGTTTTAGAGCACTGTCAAAGCAGTTTTGAACCTGGGGTTAGAGGAAAGGCCAGGCTGACAATGGATGGTAACTAATGCCCAGGCCTGGGGCTGCCTCTTCCCAGGACTTCCTTTACTCCCCTTGCCAGGGAGCCCCAAATTTTCAAGAGTCTCAGATGTCTTTATGACATAGTATCTGGAAAGTCCATGAAGACGCCAAAACTGAATAAGACTTGTGGATTTTTACAAAAACCCAAAATAAAATCTTGTAAGGATGCCAATCAGCTTCTCAGAGGGACCAGAGCCATCAGTCCAAACACTTGCAGGAGTTTGGCCTTTACCCTGAAGTGGGGCTGGTAACAGATGCTGTCACTCGACTTCATGACATTTCCCTCCCTTGGAGACTCACAGAGCCCTTCTGGTGGCATGAACTTGATTCTGAGTTCAGGGTACAACATGAAGCTTCCCAGGCAGACCGAAGCTGTTGTACAAACCCACACAGTGTGAGTCACTTGGCGACTGTTCCTGTAGTTCCTTTTCATTCTTGGACAGAGCCACAGAGGTTCTTATCTGCTGCAATGGAGCGTTTTTCTAATGAACACACAATTAAAAGATGCATTCAGGTGGAACGCGGTCTTAGAACTTTATAACACTAACATTGTTTTTGTTCTCTCTTTCATAAAATGAGGCTTTGAAGCCACATTATGTCATAATGTTCATGAAAGGGGGCTGTGTTCAAAAAGGGAATTTCATTATTAACATCACCATGGTTAACCCAAGTGCCAAGACTAACAAACCAGCCTAACCCTCTGGCAACTCACTGTCCTTTCATATATATTTAGAGCCCACCCTGTGTGAAGAAATGGAGAGAACACACACGAGGCCCCTTCCCAACTGGACGTCACAGCCCAAAAAGGCAAGGTCCACATCTGGCATATCTTTTCCATAGGACCATAAAAATGCCACACAGGCACGGACCAATCATTTTAGGGTCCTATAAACCTTAGTGTTTGATAGGTGTAAACTCTCTCTGTCTCTTTCTACTCTACTTCAAAAGACTTTTAATGGAAATATGGAAAGAAATAACACTATTCTTCTTTCTGTGTCTCTGACACTCAACTCAAAATCCTGTTTCATGACAGGTACTCTGCTAGGGCCAGGAATACGGGACTGAGAAATCTATGAAACGAACTCTGAAAATGCTCAGACCAGAAGGAGAGATGAGGAACGAGGGCCGAGGTGGGATGTCCATGCATCATACAGAAAGGGAGAAGCAAGAGTTTTGATGCTATAAATAAAGGTGTTTCCGGATGGGGATGACAGGGGAGGGGAGGATTGGGGCAGTGGTCTTTGGAAGCCAAGGAGGAAAATGGGCCAGTTTGATATTCAGAGAGAGAGGCTTGATGGTTAGGGAGAAGATGGACTTGAGGGGCTAAAAGGAGAAGCAAGGAGCCCATGAGTGGAAGATGTTGGAATGGCCCAGGTTGGGATGGGTAAGGTTGGACTCCAAGACAGCAGGAGTCTGATCCTTGCAGTCTTCAGCCTCTATAGGTTCTCCTTCCTCAAACTGGTCAACTGCTGGCTCACTCTCCTTACACAAGCACCCTCCCCCCACTTTGCAAGAGAAAGGCATAGTCCCCCAAGTCTTCCTGTGATGCCTCCGCCAAGTGAAAAATACCTGGGGAGAGGAAGATGCAAGAAAGAAAAAGAAAAACAAAACTATCCTGTGTTAAAATTACATATAGACTTATGAAAATTTTTAAAGTGTTTAAATTTCAATATACATATTACTTTGTGAAAGAGAAATAAAATGGGTCAATAGATGAATTCAAGTATAAAATATATTAAGATTAAAAATCTGGGATGGAGTAAAATGGAAGTGTAAACTTAAAGAGTAAAAGGAATGATGTTAGTATCTTCAGGTATTAAAGGAGATGATGTGTATATACAATATATATTTTTACATATTGTATATATATTTTTAATTTGCATACAGTAAATTTTCCTCATTATGGCTTCCAGTTTTATGGCATTTAGAAAATGTATCCACCTCACCATCAAGATGCAGAGGTGTTCCATCCTGCCCCCAAATTCCCACCTGCTGCCCCTGTGGAGTCCAACTTCCTCTAGCCCCATCCACCGAAAACCACAGGTATGTTCTAAATCCTTGTGTTTTTCCAACTTTTTTCCAAAATGTCATTGAAATGAAATGAGACAATTTTGGGGTCAGGTTTCGACCTTGTTATTGTGCTTGTCGATAATTCATTATTTTTTCTTGGCGAATAGCACTCCCTTATATGAATGTTATCAGTTTGTTTATTCATTCAACAGTTGAAGGACAATTGAGTTATCTCCATTTTGGGGCCATTATGAATAAAGCTGCTAAAAAGATTTGCATATAGCTCTTTGTGGGAAAAGACATTTTCATTTCACTTAGGTAAATGCCCAGGAACAGGATCGCTGAGTTACTGGACAAGTACGTGTTTAACTGTAAAAGAATCTGCCAAACTCTTGATTGAACCATTTCATGGGCCATATGGTTTTTGATCCTACCAGCTATACATGAAAGTTCCAGTTGTTTCACATCCTCACTGGCACTGAGTATTGTCAGATTTTTTTCGGTTTTGTTTTTAATTTTAGCCATTCTTGTAGCTGTAAGATTGTCTCTCATTATGGTTTTAACTTGCATTGAACATCTTTTTGTGTGCTTATTTGTTATCATTTTGGGAAGTTTTTTATTTTCGTTTTGGCGAAGCATTCAAATATTTGATCAAAATCCTGTAGGGCTGTTTGTTTTCTTATTATGAGTTCTGGAAGATGTAAGTCCCTGGTCAGAAAAAAAATTTACAAATATTTTCTCTAAGGCAATGTCTTGCCTTTTTATCCTTTTACCCATTTCTTTCAGAAGGCAGAATTCTTAATTTTGATACAGTTTAATATATCAACTTTTTTCTCAAATGAATTATATTTTTAGTGTCAACTTTAAATCGTCTTGACCTAACCCAAGATTACAAAGATTGTCCTACAAATTTTATGGTTCACATTTTAAATTGAGGTCTGTTATACTTTTGAGTTGATTCTTGTGTGAAAAAATGCTAGGGGTTGAGTTTCAAATGTTTTCTCAAGGACGTCCAATTTGTACCAACATCATCAGTAGAAACACGGATTTTTTTTAAATTTTAACTTTTATTTTCTTTTAAATCAACAGTGATGAATACCAACACTAGTATTTTAATTTCATTGGATTAATTTTAGAGCATAATGAGTATTAAAATGCTCTTCTTTTTAAATGTCAGTTTTCATAACACCCTGAAAATTGTATCCTTTGCAAACTCTTGAATTATGATGGAACACTTTAGAGGAAAGTTTGGTAATGTGTGGGTGAGGGTTACAATATTTTTCATAAGTATTTTAGGGGATATTTAAGCAAAAAATAAAAATCTGAAGACCACCAGAAGAAACAGATAAAAAGACAAGGATTTATTGAGCAGTAGTTCCAGCCCTAAGGTTAATAGTTGGGCACTAGAAGAGAATAGGGTTAGAAAGTAAGAAAAAAAAAAAAAAAAGGTGACTCTGTAGTTTCTAATTTGGGGGACATTGGGTGGTGTGACCACCAAGCCAGTTCAGGAACAGGGGAAAGAGCAGAGTGGGGTTGGGGAGAAAACATGCTAAGTGTGGGACATGTTGTAATTGGGCATCAGTGATAAAACATGGAAAAAAGTATTTGTGATTTTATAGGTTTTGAGTTTTGTTTTGTTTGTAATTGGTGGGAGTTTTTTTTTTTTTCCATTCTGTTCTTTCTTGTTTGTGTGTGTGTGTGTGTGTGCTGAAAGTTCACTTTATTTTATTTTTTTTTATATATATTTATTTTTTTTAATTGTATACAAATGGGATACATGTTGTTTCTCTATTTGTACATAGAGTCAAGGCATACCATTTGTGTAATCATATGTTTACATAGGGCAATGATGTTTATTTTTTTTCCCTTCCCCCCCCCCCCTCCCACCCCTCTTTTCCCTCTATACAGTCCTTCTTTCCTTCATTCTTACCGCTCTCCTTATCCCTAAACCTAAACCTAACCTTAAACCTAATGCTAACCCCTCCCACCCCCCATTATATGTCCTCATCCGCTTATCAGCGAGATCATTCGTCCTTTAGTTTTTTGAGATTGGCTTATCTCACTTAGCATGATATTCTCCAATTTCGTCCATTTGCCTACAAATGCCATAATTTTATCATTCTTTATTGCGGAGTAATATTCCATTGTATAAATGTGCCACAGTTTCTTTATCCATTCATCAACTGATGGGCATCTAGGTTGGTTCCACAATCTGGCTATGGTGAATTGAGCAGCAATGAACATTGATGTGGCTGTATCTCTGTAGTATGCTGATTTTAAGTCCTTTGGGTATAGGCCAAGGAGTGGGATAGCTGGGTCAAATGGTGTTTCCATTCCAAGCTTTCTGAGGAATCTCCACACTGCTTTCCAGAGTGGCTGCACTAATTTGCAACCCCACCAGCAATGTATGAGTGTTCCTTTTTCACCACATCCTCGTCAACACCTATTGTTGCTTGTATTCTTGATAATCGCCATTCTAATTGGGGTGAGGTGAAATCTTAGGGTAGTTTTGATTTGCATTTCCCTTATTACTAGGGATGTTGAACATTTCTTCATATATCTGTTGATTACTTGTACATCTTCTTCTGTGAAGTGTCTGTTCATTTCCTTAGACCATTTGTTGATTGGATTATTTGTATTCTTCGTGTAGAGTTTTTTGAGTTCTTTATAGATTCTGGAAATTAGCGCTCTATCTGAGGTATGGTTGGCAAAGATATTCTCCCACTCCGTAGGCTCTCTCTTCACATTTCTGATAGTTTCCTTTGCTGAGAGAAAGCTTTTAGTTTGAATCTATCCCAGTTGTTGATTCTTGCTTTTATTTCTTGTGCTATGGGAGTCCTGTTAAGGAAATCTGATCCTAAGCCAACAAGTTGAAGATTTGGACCTACTTTTTCTTCTATAAGATGCAGGGTCATTGGTCTGATTCCGAGGTCCTTGATCCATTTTGAGTTGAGTTTTGTGTAGGGTGAGAGATAGGGGTTTAATTTCATTCTATTGCATATGGATTTCCAGTTTTCCCAGCACCATTTGTTGAAGAGGCTATCTTTCCTCCATTGCATATTTTTGGAACCTTTGTCCAGTATGAGAAAATTGTATTTATTTGGGTTTGTGTCCATGTCCTCTATTCTGTACCACTGATCTACCTGTCTATTTTGGTACCAATACCATGCCATTTTTGTTACTATTGCTTTGTAGTAGAGTTGAAGATCTGGTATTGCAATACTCCCTGCTTCGCTCTTGCTACTGAGGATTGCTTTAGCTATTCTAGGTTTTTTATTCTTCCAGATGAATTTCATAATTGCTTGCTCTATTTCTGCAAGGTACATCATTGGGATTTTAATTGGAATTGCATTGAATCTGTATAGCACTTTAGGTAGTATAGCCATTTTGACAATATTAATTCTGCCTATCCAGGAACATGGGAGATCTCTCCATTTTCTAAGGTTTTCTTGAATTTCTTTCTTTAGTGTTCTGTAGTTCTCATTGTAGAGGTCTTTCACCTCTTTTGTGAGATTGATTCCCAAGTATTTTATTTTTTTTGATGCTATTGTGAATGGGGTAGTTTTCCTAATTTCTCTTTCTGAAGATTCATCACTTATGTATAAAATACATTGGATTTATGAGCATTGATCTTGTAACCTGCTACTTTACTGAATTCACTTATGAGTTCTAAAAGTTTTCTGGTGGAATTTCCAGGTTCCTCTAAATATATAATCATGTCATCAGCGAACAGGGATAGTTTGAGTTCTTCTTTTCCTATTCGTATCCCTTTAATTTCTTTGGTTTGTCTGATTGCTCTGGCTAGAGTCTCAAGGACGATGTTGAATAGAAGCGGTGAAAGAGGGCATCCCTGCCTTGTTCCAGTTTTTAGGGGGAACGCTTTCAGTTTTTCACCATTTAGAATGATATTAGCCATGGGCTTAGCGTAGATTGCCTTTATAATGTTAAGGAATGTTCCCACTACCCCAATTTTTTCTAGTGTTTTGAGCATGAAGGGATGCTGTATTTTATCGAATGCTTTTTTCTGCATCTATTGAAATAATCATGTGATTCTTAACTTTAAGTCTGTTGATATGGTGAATGACATTTATTGATTTCCGAATGTTGAACCAACCTTGCATCCCTGGGATAAAACCCACTTGATCGTGCACTATCTTTTTAATATATATTTGTATGCGATTTGCTAAAATTTTGTTCAGAATTTTTGCGTCGATGTTCATTAAGGATATTGGTCTGAAATTTTCTTTTCTCGATGTGTCTCTGTCTGGTTTAGGTATCAGGGTGATATTGGCTTCATAGAACGAGTTTGGTAGGGTTCCCTCCTCTTCTATTTCATGGAATAGTTTGAGGAGTATTGGAATGAGCTCTTCTTTAAAGGTTTTGTAGAACTCGGCTGAGAACCCATCTGATCTTTGTTGGTAGGCTTTTGATGACCTCTTCTATTTCATTGCTTGAAATTGGTTTATTTAAGTTGTGTATGTCCTCCTCGTTCAGTTTAGGTAATTCATATGTCTCTAGAAATTTGTTGATGTCTTCGAGGTTTTCTGTTTTGTTGGAGTATAGATTTTCGAAATAGCTTCTAATTATGTTTTGTATTTCACTCGTGTCTGTTGTGATGTTTCCTTGTTCATTCCGAATTTTAGTAATTTGAGTTTTCTCCCTCTTTCTCTTTGTTAGTGTGGCTAAGGGTTTATCAATTTTGTTTATTTTTTCAAAGAACCAACTATTTATTTTGTTAATTTTTCCAATTGTTTCTTTTGTTTCGATTTCGTTGATTTCGGCTCTGATTTTAACTATTTCCTGTCTTCTACTACTTTTGGTATTGGTCTGCTCTTCTTTTTCTAGTGCTTTGAGCTGAAGTGTTAAGTCGTTTATTTGTTGATTTCTACTTCTTTTTTTGAATGCACCCCATGAAATAAATCTTCCTCTAAGTACTGCTTTCATAGTGTCCCAGAGATTTTGATATGATGTGTCTTTGTTCTCGTTTACTTCTAAGAATTTTTTTATTTCCCTCCTGATGTCTTCTGTTATCCATTCATCATTTAATAGTGTATTATTTAATCTCCAGGTATTGGAGAAGTTTCTGTTTTTTATTCTGTCATTTATTTCTAATTTCAATCCATTATGATCTGATAGAGTACAAAGTAGTATCTCTATCTTCTTGTATTTGCTAACAGTAGCTTTGTGGCATAAAATATGGTCTATTTTAGAGAAGGATCCATGTGCTGCTGAGAAGAAAGTGTATTCGTTCTTTGTTGGATGGTATATTCTATATATGTCCGTTAAGTCTAAATTGTTGCTTGTGTTGTTGAGATCTATAGTTTCTTTATTCAGTTTTTGTTTGGACGATCTATCCAGTGGTGAGAGAGGTGTGTTAAAATCGCCTAGTATTATTGTGTTGTGGTCTATTTGATTTCTGGAATTGAGAAGGATTTGTTTGACGTACGTGGATGAGCCAATGTTCGGGGCATAGATATTTATGATTGTTAAGTCTTGCTGATTTATGCTTCCCTTAAGCAGCATGTAATGTCCTTCTTTATCCCTTCTGACTAGTTTTGGTTTGAAGTCCACATTATCTGAAATGAGGATGGATACTCCAGCTTTTTTGCTGTGTCCATGTGCATGGTATGTTTTTCCCCATTCTTTCACCTTTAGTCTATGGGTGTCTCTTTCTATGAGATGAGTCTCTTGCAGGCAGCATATTGTTGGATTTTTCTTTTTAATCCAATCTGCCAGTCTGTGTCTTTTGATTGATGAATTCAGGCCATTGACATTCAGGGTTATTATTGTGATATGATTTGTATTCCCAGTCAATTGACTCATATTTGTTTTTGACATGATTTGGTTTCTCCTTTATTTGGCTATTCCTTTAGGCTAGCGCCTCCTGTTGCTGATTTGCATCGTTGTTTTCATCTCTTCCTCATGGAATATTTTGCTGAGAATGTTCTGTAATGCTGGCTTTCTTTTTGTAAATTTCTTTAGCTTTTGTTTATCATGGAAGGATCTTATTTTATCGTCAAATTTGAAGGTAAGTTTTGCTGGGTATAAGATTCTTGGTTGGCATCCATTTTCTTTCAGGGCTTGGTATATGTTGTTCCAGGCCCTTCTAGCTTTTAGGGTCTGGATTGAAAAATCTGCTGATATTCTTATTGGTTTCCCTCTGAATGTAATTTGATTCTTTTCTCTCGCAGCCTTTAAAATTCTGTCTTTATTTTGTATGTTAGGTATTTTCATAATAATGTGCCTTGGTGTGAGTCTGTTGTAATTTTGTATGTTTGGAGTTCTATAAGCCTCTTGTACTTGGTTTTCCATTTCATTCTTCAGATTTTGGAAATTTTCTGTTATTATTTCATTGAATAGATTGTTCATTCCTTTGGTTTGTTTCTCTAAGCCTTCCTCAATCCCAATAATTCTTAAATTTGGCCTTTTCATGATATCCCATAATTCTTGTAGGTTCTGTTCATGATTTCTTACCATCTTTTCTGTTTGGCCAACTTTACTTTCAAGGTTAAATAATTTGTCTTCAATGTCTGAGGTTCTGTCTTCCAGGTGTTCTATCCTATTGGTTATGCTTTCTATGGAGTTTTTAACTTGGTTTATTGTTTCCTTCATTTCAAGTATTTCAGTTTGTTTTTTTTTCAGTATCTCTAACTCTTTATTGAAATGATCTCTTGCTTCCCGTATTTGCTCTTTTAACTGTTGATTGGTGCGATCATTTAATGCCTGCATTTGCTCTTTCATCTCCTCCTTCAATGCCTGCATTTGCTCTTTCATCTCCTCATTAGCTTCCCTGATCGTTTTAATTATGTACATTCTGAACTCCCTTTCTGACATTTCTTCTGCTGTGCTGTCATTGGGTTTTATTGATGTAGTATCTAGGTTTGCTTGGGGAAAGTTCACTTTATGATAGGATATTTTTTCAAATACTCAAACTAGAACTAAAGTTTCTGTGGTGCAATGGAAAAGCAACGGCTCCAGAAACTCAAAGGCCGGGAGTGTGGATTCTACCTCTGCTACGCGTCAGCTGTATGTTGGGCAAGGTACTTTTTTCTTTTCTATCCGTCAGTTTTTTTGGTTGGCAAAATAGTAATAATAACAGCTACTTAAAACAGGTTATTAAGTTGTACTTTTCCTCTCATGGGATTTCAACCAAGGACAAAGGGTGACAAGAACACACACATTCTAATAAAAATAGTTACTCAATCCAAATTATTTATTTATGTGGGTCTGCATACATGCAGGCCAAATGAGTTATTCGGCATGGGAGAGGGATTATAATGATGCTAAAGTATAATTTTCAAAAATTTATGAAATAAACGTTATAAAATAAACATGTGTCAAAGACCTTATTCAACTCAGTAATTAATGAGAGAACCAGTAAGACATTACCAATGGTTCAAAGTGCACATGAGAACATAGATATTTACAGGTAACTTAGAAAAGGAACATCAGGGTAAGACAATTCTTTCAACACAAAACTATTCAGCACTACAGCTCCTCAAACCGAGAACTTTCTCATTACTTTTTCCACCAGACAATAACTATTTGCATCTATACCAGACAAAAATCTGTGTGTTACTCATCAGTGGAAAATCAAAGTTGCAAACCCAGGATTACACTGAAAGAATATCCTTTCATGTTTTTTTCCTGTTTCAAAGTTTCAGATAATTTTTCTGACAAGGAGGAGAAGAAAAACAAACCAGTTTAAGAGAAACAAGAGAGGGGTATTTTCTATGGTTGAGAGTATAGCTAAAATATACTCAGGTAGGCAAAAAAAATATTTATTTTTCTTCAAATTTGATTTCCTTCTAGAAATATTGTTCTGTGAGATGTTCAAAAAAAAAATTTAAAAAAAAACTCCATCTAGTACTTCCAGGAATAGTCAATCACTTTTATGACTTTTTAAATTTCAGGTTTAAATTTGATCAAATAACTGGGCATGATGTTGCAAACCTGTAATCCCAGTGAGTCAGGAGGCTAAGACATTAAGACAGGAGGATTGCAAGTTCAAGATCAGCCTCAGCAACTTAACAAGACCCTAAGCAACTTAATGAGACCCTGTTTCTCTCTCTCTCTCTTTCTCTCTCACACACACAAACACACAAGGCTGGCGATGTAGCTCAGTGGTATAGCACCCCTGGGTTAAAATTTTAGTACATAAATAAATAAATAAATAATTGTGATCAAATACAAGATTACACACACAAACTTGCCACCAGCACCCCTGTCTGAGAGAGAAGTGCTCAGGAGCGTGCCCATGGTTATGGCAGGATGGAAAAGAGCCCCACTTCTCTACTTTGAGCCGTTGGCTGGTTTCCACAAACACCTTCAATCCTCCTACCCTTACCCATGGCTGCCATCCTTCCCCCACAGGGCCACGTGAGCATCTCCGTGTTACATGGGTGTGTCCTCCCTATCTGCCAACCAAGCCCCAGGGAGTTGTAGGCGCTCCCTTTCTGATACTTTCTATGCCCTAATCAAAGGGCCTGCCAAAACTTTGTTTTCTCACAGCACCTTGGGGGATGGGGCTGGGTCTGCTGGAGCATCCAAGAACTTCCCTAGGCCTATTCACCTCGCAGAGTGCACATTCATTTTCTTCCCAAGGCTGCACTCAGGAAATAAGTCATAGGGTTACTTTGCTCTTGGACCACCAAACCCATTGGGAACATTACTATTCCCTCCTTAGATCTGGCCCAGAAAATACAAGGACAGGCTCAGGGCTTAGAGTCCTCCTTTCCCTTCAAAACACCACCAATCACATGCATACAGCCCTCATTTTTTATTAGTGTATTTTAGTTATACCAAATAATGGGTTTCCTTGTGGCATATCATATAGCATGTAACATACTTTGATCATATGCAGCCCTCCATTACTTTCCTTTATGTTCCCCTCTCTTCTCCCCCACTCCCCTTTCTCTTCTCTATTATTCTCCCTACTATTTTCATGGTGTCTTTTCCCTGCTAGATTCCACACGTGAGGGAAAACATGTGATACTTGTCTTTCTGAGTCTGCCTTACTTCAGGTCACATGATCTCCAGTTCCATCCATTTCCCGCAAATGGTATGATTCCATTCTTCTTCATAATTTAATAATACTCCATTGTGTAAATACCACAAAAGTGTGGTATATATTCATTCATCTGCTGTTAGGTACCTAGGCTGATTCCAGAACTTGGTTATTGTGATTGTGTCACCAATAAACATGGGTACACAAGTATCCCTGTACTATGCTAACTTTAATTCTTTTGGGCATATACCATGGAATGGAATATTTGGATCATGTGGTAGATTCATTTTCAGTTTTTTGAGGAACCTCCATACTGATTTCCTTGATATGGAAAATTAGCCGTACTAATTTTCATTCGTATCATCAGTATATAGGAGTTCCTTTTTCTCCACATCCTTGCAGCATTTGTTATTTGTATTTGTTATGATAGTCATTTTGACTGGGGTGAGATGGAATCTCAATGTACTTTCGATTATGCACACTCAATTCTAACTCATTTCTTTTCTCTCCTTCCTTTCTCCACCCATTCCTCAACCTCAGCATGGAGCACCTTTATCTGACAGGAGTTCGAGGTGGAGAGTATACTAGTTAGAGCTGATTGCCCCAATCTCTTAAAATACCTAACTATATTTGAAAGATCATAAGGCTTTGATATTTAAACTCAGACTTCCCTGTCTTTGCTCCTCCACTCCTTCTTGACACCCCTCCCTCTTCTGAGGAAAAATGCCAGACTCTGGTCTCAGCCCAACTGGCAAGGACATGGCAGTGGAGAGAGGTGGGAAATCCCAGTTAATATTTCGCATGTCCTCCTGCCACATTAGCTTTATATGATGTACACTCTAGGTGTGACCTGCAATATTCCAGTTTCCATTAAAACTTGACTGGCCCACAGTCTGATTACGTCTGGCCCTGAATCATCTTCCAGTCATGGATTTGTGGGCACAAACTCATCTGAGCACATTAAAACTGGCTCAGGAGGCAATGGGCACAGGCCACAAACCCCTGGCCTGAGGCAAGCTGCTTGGCTCCCCACGGGGAGTCTCAGAAACCCAGGCCTTCCTGCACAGCAGGGGAGCAGGAACAGGGAGTGAGAGCAAGAGGAGGCTGATCTCCCCATGCCTTGTCCACATCAGGGCAGAAACCCTGCCAGGATCAACAGCGTGGCTCCTGGCAAAGCCCTTTCCTGGTTCCCTCAACGCTGTGGTCACCAAGGGCCTGTGTTTTTCCGAGATGTGGGTTTTGAAAATGACCTCCTGAGGTCTGGCACAGAGCTGGGTTCTTAGAGGAGAGAGGATGGGAAGCTGACGCCTCTCTGCAAGGGGGTTATGAAAACGGGGCAGGCTGTTACTCCTGGGAATGGACCTAGGTTGCCATCTGCAAACACTGAGCCTTCACCTCATAAGACAACTCCACAGCCAGCGGCGTGAAGTCACGCCATGGAAATGCAATCCCCAGAAGGACCTGAGAGCCATCTAATCCAAACCCCCCCATTTCACAGGGCAGGAAACCAAAGCATGGCACTGTCAAACCATCAGCCACGGGGATGCCACCCCTGTGTTCGATCATCCCTTTGTGTGTTTAATCAGCTGTAAAGATACCATGGGCAAGATTTGTCTTCGCTTAGAAAATCAGTACAGCACTGGCCTTCATGACCCACTGGTCCCAGGTCTAGATATTCCCTTGTGCAGCCGACCTCAGAAAAGGAGCCGCACCATGGATCAGGTCAGGCATGCATGAAGTGGCCAGTCATCCCAGCCGCAGTGGCTTTGAAGTGCCACTCATAGCCATCTCTGAAGCAGGTGGCTGGGAGGGGCCTGACAAGATTATGTGTCCCAATAATGGGTTTCATATTAGATAATGACAGTTCCACTAGATCCTTGTTCAGAAAGATTTGCTTTGAGTGACATTGGCAGTGGAAGTAGAACACGGTGGAAGAAAGAGGCTGAGTCCTGAGAGTGAAGAGGCAATAGGCATCTGATTAGGAGTAGAGGAAAGACTGCAGGTGTCTTGGGTCCAGCTGACTGGCTGAGACCAGGAGGCCTCCCTGTGTGGTTCCTAGGTGGTTCCCGACTTTCTTCCTGCCACACATAACTGAGAGATCCCACCACCAGCACAGAATGTCCCCACCCCTCACAACTTCAACAACAGCAGGATTGTAATCAGTGCTTCCAGTAACCCAATATGTTAACTCTCATAGCACTGGACTTTATGTTAATGATAATCTTACTGAAAAATAAGAAAACACACACTTTTCTAACTTCTAAAGTGCTAGGGCCACAGTTCAGAGGGTGACACTATCCAGGCTGCTTGGGCCTTTATGTCCCCCACCCCCATCACACTTCTGCTCAAAAATGCTCTCTTAACCCCTCCCTCTGCCTTCCTTTCCCGTTCTATCTACCCACTGATGTGATCTCCTTTTCCTCAGAGAAGCTAAACATTTATAGACACTTTTGTAATTCTATAGACATTTTGATCCTGCAAAGAGGACCCTAACCAGGTCCTGTTTTGTGTGCTCCGCCCTGGCCTTTCTCTACTGTATCCCTCTCCATTTCAGTAGAAAGTCTTTGGGTCAAAAGAATGTTTCCACCCAGAACCCTCACCTCCCCTACACATACCTCAAACATGACCCTGCTATTCCTCACACCAGTGGCCGCAGACCAACTTCTAGGGCCAGCACTGACTTCTTCATCAGGTCCTTCAGGGACAGCTTGCAGGGCTGGTGTATGCACCCCAAAGCCCGGGGGTGAAGTAAAGGGCAGATGTTTGTGAGGTGTTGGACAGACATGGGCATGTGAACCTGGGCGTCCAAGCACATGCACATAAGACCTCCTGAGCAGCCAGGACTGTTTTTTCTGTGTGCCTGTGTTCTGGGGTGAACCTTGAGGCTCTGAGAATTCAGATTCCTTCCAGGCCATTCGGAATGCATATTTATCAACCTAGGAGGATAGAGTATATTTCATTCAACAGTTTTTAGCTTGATTTATAATTTTAAAATGAGGAAATATAGTACAGGGACTCCATTTGTAATTCTTGTCCCAGACTCTATAAATATGACAGGGTGGGCCTGGAGTCAAGAATCAGGTTTGGGTTTAATTCACCTAGATTTGTCCTCCCTTTTCCCATAAAGACTTATGAAACATCCTGAAATAAATTAAAGGAGATGTAGAGTGGTTTGGTTGGTTTGGACTTGAGATTAAAAGGCATAAGCAAACCTTAACTGAAAATTAAACTTGCAGATTTTTTTTCTGCCTCTATTTATCAAACTTAAGTTCTCAAAATCAAGATGTTTGTGAACTTTTTCTGTATCTCTAATTCATCAAACCTGCATTCTCAAAGTCAAGATATTCCAAAAGCGACTTTTAAAGGCCTTCTTTATGCTTTGATCAGTGTGCTTATCTGAAGTGAACTGAGTTCACAAGTACAAGTACATACTTAAGGAACTCTTAGCCTGCTGACAATTTGGAAGGATTGAATTGGCTTCCTGAGTTTTCCTTTACCTTTCAAAGAAATTTCCAGTTTCTGTACCACAGACTCTGGGTGAGTTTGCTTGTATGAGCTGTGAGTTAACCTATTTTGATCCTTCCTTTCCCTGTCGAAGGGAAACCTGGTAGTTTCTAATGCCATCCATTATTATAGACTCACCATAAATAACAATTTGCAAATAAGAAAAAAGATTTGCTAAGAATCACTATGGGAAAAGTATTTCTGTGACACAAATTTACATTTAAAAGTAGAATGGTTAAGAAAAATTCCATTGATTTATAAGAAAGAAGTTTATGAAACTAGTTTTCCTGCTACAAAACTCCTTTGAATGTGTAATAAATTCATTAAAAGATAGGCAGACAGACCTTCACAATTTTTGTGTTTTAAATTATATACACACATTCTGATACATACAGATTTGATCCTACATAATAAGTATAGGAAGCTCACTCTAAACAAACCAAAAAACCTACTATTTCCTCTGATTCTAGAAGGCCTTCTTCTTCCTCATGTCTGAGATTTGTGTACCTCATACCTAGATTTTGAAGTTCATTCTCTAAACAGTGAACTTGCCTTTATCCTGACTGACTTCAGGAAAGTAAGATAATTTCTTTTTATTGTTTGACGGAGACAGTAGAAAGTTAAGCAAGCAGGCTCGAAGTTGAATTTTGGCCAAACCAATGACTAATAAATATCTCAAGATAAGTACTAAAACTTTCAGAAAATCAATGATCTCATCTGTAAAATGGGGTGAAGATATCTTCCTCACATGAATGTAAAATACTGGGCACAGTGCCTGGCTCACAACAAGCACTCCTAAGTGGTAGATGTAGCTGTGGTATTATTACTATTGCTTTTTTATTATTATTCGTTCCCAAATTTGCTATTTCAGGAATATATCAACTCTGCAATTGATGTAACATTTCTTTCAAATAAAAATACCTGGAGCATTTTTTTCAAAATCAATAACTTGATAGATTTCTGCCCGTTCCTGCCTTCCTCCTCTGATCAGTTTAAGAGGAGGCCAAGTAAATGGCCTTAGGTAAGCAGAAATTCCTTGCCCAAATCGAGCACAACAAACAGCTCAACACTCTAGAAAGTTAGGAAGAACAAAAAGCTCATGGAAAGTTGAGGGAAACGCTTCTGCTTCTGCTGGGATACAATGCCTACGTTTCCAACACAACTCAATCAACATTTTAATCCAAATGCTGAGTGTGCTTGCCTCAATGCTCCAGCTGCTGACAGCTGTTTTCCCAAAGACAGGATCAACATCGCCATCTACTGTTGCCATTTCACAATCAACAGAGAAAACGGCTCTCAACCAAGTAAAGAAACTCGGGAAACTTCTGTTTTACTTTATAAAACTATTAACTCAATTTCTGTTTCAGCTTCCAGAATTATCCTTGTTTTGTGAAGATTCACTGTGTGAAAACTTTTGTTGGGGTCCTAAGTTGGCTCCAGACTGAGTGTGGGCCCTGGCTACGTTAAGTCAATTTTCTTCTCCCAAACTTTCTATATCAGTATCTGACATCAAGTTTTTAGCCTCAACTTAGTTATACCTAAAAAGGACCTAATGAGTGGCAATTTCTGTGAGGTTTGGTCTCTCCACCCTGCAAATAAGACAGGGGATCATAGAGGTCGGGGGAGGAGAAATTTTGAGAAACCAAGATTTGCTGTTGATGTTCAAAAAGTGATCACCTTTGCTTGACACAAGCACATGGAAACCTAGGAGAATGGAGTCACTTGGTTGGATCAGCTCCACTGGAGGCCAGCACCAGATCTGAAACCCACAACCCCCTGCCACATATAGTTGACATCAGTATCTTCTCCTGAATTTAATGTTTTCCTCCACCCTTATGGTGATTTATTACTGCATGCTAACAATGGCGAATACTGAGCTTTTTATTAACTGTAAAGTGGTTTTGGAAGCAGTTTGTATGAAAGGCACTTTGGAAAAGCAAGCCCCAAGCAGTGCACCGAGTTGGAGAAGAGGCACCCTTTCTACTTCATTTGTGTGTACATGCTTGTCTGGCGTTTTATTTTTCCATCACCTCACTCGGCACAGGAAAACATCTTTCATCTCTGTATGGCTTCCTTCCACACTTCAGTGTTAGCTTGGTCTCTGGTGGACTGTTCTGGCCCCTGGGTGTGTTCCTCAGATGCAAAGCAAAGCTGTGACTCCTGTGTAATCATCTGGGAGGTGACAGTTCATTCTGCACAGAGAATAAAATAATATAAAGTGCCTTTACCTCATACCAGAAAAAAATGCAGCACCCCACAAAAAGAACAAGGCCCCTTTTTCATGTCCCAGGTAGGGAGCAAAGTGACTTAGAACAAGTGGGATTTTTCACATCTTTAAAAGTGTGCTTGTCTCCACCACAGGACCGGATGCCAGTCCTTAGATTCCAGCTCCTTTTGGGGTCATTTCCCTCCTGGAATCAGGATCAAAGTGGATAGAGACCAGGACCAGGCTTGGGTACATTTCTCCGGAGACACGGCTTAGTTTATTTTAGACCAGCACAAGGGACTTTCCAAAACCAAAGTTATTAGGAAAAGCAGGAAGGAGAATGTTTGGAAAAAATGCTGTTAACACCTGATACACACATTTTTTCCCCTTCTTTGCTGGTCATAATCACTCACAGACGCCAGGGTGTGTGGGAACAGATAGGCAGCTTCCATTTGCAGAGTCCCCCTAGACACAAAGCCACAGAAGCCTCGACTCAGTCCTGCTTCTTATTCAGCTGTAATTATGCATTTAAATTTGGGGAAACAATTTAAGAATTAAATTCAAACAGAGCCCCACCAGTATTTTCTTCTTTGCATGTTTCTTAGTAATTTTCTGCTCTTCCTACCAATAACAAAGAGGTCTGTTAAGATCTACTACTATGATTTTGGATCTGTTGCTTTCTCCTAGTTTTAGGTCTGTAAACTTGTACTTTATTCTAAGGCTATGTTATTAAATGCATGTAAATTCTATTTACTTCCTAATTTATTGGGAGGTGAATTATTTATTTTCCAGGTTTAATGAGGTATAATGGAGGAAACCATGTAATTTAAGGTGCACAATGTGATGAATGGAATATATGTACCTATTGGAAATGATTACCACAATCGAGTTAGCTAACATTTCTGTCACCTTACCTCTCGGTCATTGTTGTGTGTGCATGTGGTGAGAACATTCAAGATTCACTCTCATAGCAAATGTCAAGCATTATAATACAGTTCTTTAACTGTAGTCTGCACTGTATACAGTAGATTGCCAGCATTTATTATTGTGTAAACAAAGATTTGTACCTTTTGCTGAACATGTATTCCCCCCTCCCCAGCTTCTTGAAGCCTCCATTCTACTTGGTTTCTGAGTTTGACTTGTTTTTATACTCCACATATAAGAGAGATCATACATAATTTGTCTTCCTCTATTTTATTTTACTTAGCATAATGCTCTCGTTTCATCCATGTTGTCACAAATGGCAAGACTTCCTTTTCTTTTTAATTTTTTTAGTTGTAGATGGACACAATGCCTTTATTTCATTTATCTATTTTTATGTGGCACTGAGGGATGGAACCCACTGCCTCACACATGCTAGGCAAGTGCTCTACCACTGAGCTACAACCCAGCCCAGGACTTCCTTCTTTTTGTGACTGAATAATATTCTGTTGTAAATGCTACTGTTTCACCACCAGTGGACACATAGATTGTTTCTGTGGTTATCGTGCATGATGCTGCATTGAAGATGGGGTGCAGACACCTCTCTTGTTAAGCTGATTTGGTTCCCCTTTGGGGATATATGTAAATATACACTTACATTTTTGAATCCATTTCATAAATTGAGCCATCTAGTATTCAAGAGCCAATTACTTATTTTTTAGTAATGTTTAATGTCTGAATATTTCTTCCATCTAATGTTAGTGCAACTGGTTTCCCTTTCCTTAGATGAAAACAGGTATTCTCTTTCGTTCTTTACCTTCAACTTTTTTTTTATCTTCATGACTTAAGTTTTTATCTTGCTAAACAACATGTGACTGAGTTTTTGTTATCCTGGCAAGCATATTTCTTTCTTTTAACTGAAGGATTCTACCCATTTAGGTCTACTGTAATGACAACTTTCTTGTTTCTACTATTTGTGTGTTTGTCTTCCTTCTTGACTCTGTGGAGATTGCTTGAGCATTTTTCTCATTTATTTTGTCTGTTCTTTCAAATTGGAAGTCATCATATTTTTATTTTTGTTGTTTATTTAAATTCTGTATTCCTTTTTTAAAAAAAACATGCAAAATATCATTGTTTTATAGGGTCAATGCTTGTTAAGCTTTAACCCTATATTGAGCATTTTCTTTCCTCTTTGATTTTCCTTATATCTGAATCATTCTTTTTGGATTCATTTTATTTCTATCTTGAAAACGATCTTTAGAATTTCTTTTGTGAGATTGATGATGGAGAACTCAGTCTTTGTTTATCTGCAAATATTTTTATTTCATGCTCATCCTTAAAGAATGTTTATGTGTAAAATACTAGATCAGCACTTATATTTCTCTTAATACATTTAATATATTCCATTATCTTTTGACTTTTAATGCTGCTGTTGAGAAGCTGGCTCTCAAGCTATCATTCCTTTCCATGTAATCTCTTCTCTTCTTCTTCCTCCTTCTCTTCCTTGCTGTGTTGAAAATCCTCTTTGTCTTTGATTTTCTAGAGTTTCACTATGAAGTACGTAGGATTGAATTTCTTTTTATTTATTTGGTTCTTCATTTTTAAACATTAGAATCTGTGCTGTATTCTCAGTTATTACCTTTCTGTTTCTTTTTCAGAACACCTAGCAAATGTATTTGCTCACTGTATCCTCCATATCTTATGTAATTTCTTTAATTCTTTCCATACCTTCACCTCTGCTATCTATTCTGAATGTTGTTTTCAACTGCCCTCCAGTTTACCAATCCTCTCTTCAGTTCTGTTGAATCTGTTTTGTCTATCCAATTTTCTAAAATTTTGAGGGTATTTTTAATTCAAGAAGCCTGGTTTAGTTCTTTTCTCACCTAAGTTTATTTCCTATAGTCTTATGTTCCCTGAAGATATTTCCTAGCTTATCTTTTCTTTTTTCAATAACATAAGCAAAGTTGTTCATATTCTGTGGGTGAAAACAAGTGGGAAGTTAGCCTCTCTGATCCTGTCTTTGGTTTCTACCAAGTTCTTGCTTATGGTGAATTTAGGTGTTTCTTAGTTTTCTTGGGCAAGTCACTTGTGAGAATTCAGTAAGGCATAGGAGAAGGCACATACCTCCAAAGATCAGGCGATCAGTATTTCTTCCTCTATCACCCAGGTGTCACTGTTCTGTGATAACTGCAAATTAAGTTCATAGTTTTTTTAAAATATTTTTTTAGTTGTCAATGGATCTTTTTATTTTATTTATTTATTTTTATGTGGTGCTGAGGTCGAACCCAGTGCCTCATGCATGCTAGGCAAGCGTTCAACCACTATGTCACAACTCCAGCACTCATAGATAAGATTTTTTTGCACCACATAGATAATGCAAATTTGAGCTGGAAATTCTTATGAAGATGGATTTCTTGATAGTTAGTTGTTTTATTTATTGATTTCCTTCATTTCATCCCCTAGGAGTTGTTAGTGTGGACAGGTTAACTTCTGCATTGCTCTTAACTGAAGTGTATCCCTCTGAGGTCTCAGAATTTTCTAAGAAGGTCTTGTGCAGACTCACCCCGAGTGTGCCATGGTCTGTGTCTGCTGTCCCATGTTCTCTTTGTTGCTCTAGAAACCAAAGCTGCAGTTGAGTTGACTTTATACTTTTTATATAGATGTCTGCATCAATAAATAATAATGCACTATTAGCTAGCATTGTTTCCTAGATGTCATCTGATCATATGTATGACTTTTTGTTAATATTATATATTTTTAAAAATTTAGTACTGTTGACACCTCTGACTTTAATTTATTTATAGTCATTTTTGTTTATTATATTTTATCTGTTCATAGTAGGAAGGTTTTCAGATAAGCAAGTCTGTAATATCACCAGCAATAGAACTCCTAAACACCTTCATGAACATTTTTTAACTTATTTTGCATTCTGTCCTTCAGGAAAAAAATCTCAGAAACAAAAATTATAAAACAATAACACTGTCATTCAGAGAATCAATATTTACATTGTGGGATTGTTCCCACTAAGACTCTTTCGGTAGATAATGATTAGTATTGTAATGTTTCCTCCCAAGACACCTGTAAAAACAAACCATGTTCACTACAAACACATTAGCATATATCATTTTCATGTTATTTCCAAGTTTGGTTGTAAATAGCACTTTAAATTTGTTTTAATTTGCATTTCTTTGAATTTGTGCAGGGGATACACTTTTTTCTAGGATAAATATATTTGTATTTGCTTATTTATATAAACTTGCATATAAATTTTTAAAGGGATCTCTAAATTGACTCAGCCTTTGGTAATTTTTCAAGAAAAGAATCATTCTTACTTGCAATGAACATTTCCCATAGCCAAATAAACTCCTAATGAGAATTGAGAGCTTCAGCATGAGCAGACAAAAAAGTTTTTCCTCATCTTCAGAAAGAAAAACAGATGCAGACATTTAAATGGAAAGTCACCACAAAGAGGTGAATGTATAGGTTCATGTTCCTAACTATACAAAAAAACTTCGCTCAAAAAAAAAAAAAACAACTTTCTTCTTTTTCATCTTTATGTGCAACAATCCATAACTATGAACAGGATTTCTAGTACTCAAATAAACACCGAATCATTATAAAGTGTTGTTAATTGTAGTTGTAGTTATGAGAGGCCTCTAACAAAATGAGTGAAGAATTCCCTACACCCTGCTTAGTACAAGTCACTATAAACAGCAGACAACCCCCCACCTTCCTCAGTACCTCTCTTCCTTTGGGTGAACCACAGGAGACTGGGAGTTCCAGTGGTAAACCCTGCCCTTCACAGGAGACCTGACAACAAAAGACCAGTTCTATTGATTCTGCCTACTTGCTTTCCATCCCTGGTCACCCACTAGCAAATAACTAAAAAGAAAATGCATTTATTTTCCACTTTGAAGTGGGGCTGACTATTTGAATTTTCTTCCATTAAGCACAAGATGGAGAATTTTATAACCATTCTTCCTTTTAAGTTAACAGACACTATTAATACATACAATTACATTTGTTGTGGCCCTACTGAAGTGTGAAAACATGGCTGAAACAGTTTTAAATTTTTAAAAAATGATGACCTACAGCAGAGAGTAATTACAAAGACGTATTTCAACACTCAAGCCAAGTAATGGACCTCCCTCCCTGGCTTTAACTCCTGTGTTTAGAACTATGCCAAGTACAGCACATATTGTACTGAATTTCCTTTGACTCAGTTTTCATTATAATTAAGTTTATTAAAAAATGCAGTGCCAAATTGGGCTCCTAGCTGTTAGCTTTGCTCTATATAGAGTTTATAAAGTTCCTAAGATAGCATAAATTATCCACTATAAATACTGCTTTTGGGGCTGAGGTGAATGAGGTCTCAATTTTCATACTATTTAGAATAAGGATTTTTTTTAAAAAAGTTTCTCCAGTTGATAAATATTCATTTTTCTTTAGGAAGGACCTTAGAATTTAACCTGTAGGGTTTCTCCTATGTCATAACTCATTCCCTGAGACCTCGATTCTTTATCATTATTTGGGGTGACATTTTCCTGCCCTGCACTTGCTCCCTGGTGGGCACATCAGAACAGTACCTCTGCCATGCCTGGCAGGCCCTGCGGGAAAAGACCATATAAAAAGCTTAGGACTAGGGGTCAGAAGATCTTGTTCCAGCTTACGAAGAACCACTTGTTAAGGCCTGAGTTAGCCATTTAGTTTCCTAAGTCCCAGTTTCCTTATCTTCAAAATGCTGGCAAAAATACCACTTTTCAATGAATATACCACTTTCAAATAAAAAGTGTCACATAAGATCACATGAAAACTCTTGGTTTACGCTATTTGACAACCCAACCCTTGAGGGAGCCAGTTGTGGCATAGTCTAGCATTAGTTAGCATTCTTTTGATTCCTAATACAAAAAATACAATTCAAGCAGAATTCATATGAGCAAAATTATATTGAGTCAATATACAAAAATTTTATTTCTATTCACTGGTAGTGAGCTACCAGAAATGAAATTAAGAAAACAATTTCATTCAACATGAACAAATACTTAGGAAAAAGTTTAACAACAACAAAAAATGCCAAACATATCTGAAAATCAGAACACACTATTTAAAAAATTAAAAAAGGAGCTGTATAAATGGAAAGGCAAACCATGTCCATGGATGAGAAAAAATTAATATGATTAAGATGGCAATACTCCCCAAACTGGTCTATAGATAAACACAATCAGAATCCTAGAGGACTTCTTTGTAGAAATTGACAGAGTGATTCTGATACTGGTCTTAGAGATCAGGACTGGGTTCTTGTTCCCCCAGTGTTGAAGACTAAACAGACGAGAAACATGTAGGCAAGCATAGAAAGCAAGTTTTATTTAAAAAGAGATGGAGGACAGAGATAGCCAACTTCTCCAAAGAGAAGGGGAACCAGAGCTGTGTGTCTGTGGGAAGGGGTGGTATTTTACAGATCTCAGAAGAATCCCCCTTTTCATCCCTGCCTCCCTTTCTTCTCCATGTATGTGCCTAAGGGCAGAAAGAAGCACAGAGGGTAATCCCGTGTGTGTGTGTGTGTGTGTGTGTGTGTGTGTGTGTGTGTGTGTGTCAGTGCCTGGAGGTGATAGCAACCCATGGAGCAGGAAGTGTGATTCCCCCACACACACTCTCCCTTCCCGCCCACCAGGTGTTAGCTACCCATTTCCTTTTCTTTGATAATCAGCCCTCATCTTTTCAACCCAATCACTTATTATCTACACTACTTGTCCTTTACCCCTTTCTCAATTCCATGACTCATGAAATTGCAAATCACTTGGAATGGCCAAAATGATTCTGGAAAAGAACAGAGTAGGAATGTAAGCTCGGGGGCACAGTTAGCAGCCACATAAAATCGGACAGAAAGCGAGAAGCAAGCTTTATTGGAATTTGGCTCTCTGGCTAAATTCCCAGACCCCTGGGGTACAGATCAAGTAGGGACCAGGAGAAAATTGCACGAGACTCATCCAGGGTCTTTATAGGCCGGAATGGGAGGGGGTCCTGCTGAGTGACAGGTGGATGTTAAGGGTCAGTGGAATTTTCCAGCCCACTTGATCGGTCACCATTTGGCAGGCTGGTCTTTGTCTCAGCTGCTCAGCTCTGCCCCCGTATAGTTGCCCAAATTCCGACCTAACAAGGAACACTCACACTGATTTCAAAACTTATACAGAGCAACGGTAATCAAAACATTATGATACTGACACAATGATAAATATACAGATCAGTGGAATAGATTGAGAGTCCAGAAATAAACCCATGTGTTTATGGTCAACTCGTTTTCCTTTACAACAAGGGTGCCAAGACTATTCAATGATAGGTGGAAAAAACAGTCTTTCCTCAACTCCCACACAACACACACACACACACACACACACACACAAAGACTTCTGTAACCTCAAAAGGTACCTGTGAGCAAGCAATCAATTCTGCAGCAGGTGCTAGGTAGTCATTCTCTAATTTAATTCATTTGGACACATTTGGCAGATAGCACCAAATCCCACAGGTTGAGGGTTCAGTTCCCAAGACTACCTGCCCCCATTTTGCATGCCAATAGCAAATCCCAGTTTATTTTACTGGTGCTATGACTGACAGACTATAAATTAGGGTTCACAAACCCCTTCCCTCCTTGGTTTTGATTAATTCATTAAGGTGACTCACAGAACTCAATATATTTACCAATGTGTTGCACAGGATATTACACAGGACACAGATGAAGAGATGCATCAGGTAAGATATGAAAGAAAGGATGAGGAGCTTCCATGATTTGCCTGGGTGCATCACCTCCCAGGAATCTCCAAGTGTTTAGCTATCCAAAAGCTCTCTGAACTCTGTCTTTTGGGGTTTTTGTGGAGAATTCATTGTGAAGGCAGGTTTGATTAGCCTTCAGTAACTCTACCCTCTCCAGTGGGTGGAAGGTGGGGCTGAAAGTCCTCGCCCTCTTGTCCTGCTTTTGTCTTTCTGGTGACCAGACCTGAAAGACAACTATGAATTAACCCATTAGCATACAAAAAGATACTTATCAGTTCAGAGATTCCAAGAATTTCTGCCTGGAAGGAAGAAGATCAAATAAGTATTTCACAATGTCATATGCGGAAAGGATTGTATTTTCAATAAATGGTGAGAACGGGAAAGACACATGCAAATGAATGAATATTGATTCTTGTCTTACACTATGTTCAAAAAGTAACTCAAAATAGTCAAATATAAAACCTAAATATAAAATCTAAAACTATAAAATTATTCAAAGAAAACAGGGATAAATCTTCATGACCTCAGATTTGGCAATAGACTCTTAGATTTGACATTAAAAGTAGAAGCAATGAAAACAACAACAAAAGATAAATTGGACTTATCAAAATTAAAAATTCTGTATATCAAAGAACACTATGAAGAAAGTGAAAAGAAGCCAAAGAATGGGGGGAAGAATATTTGAAATCATATATCCAATAAAGGACTTATATCTACTATATAAAGCACTCTTACAATGCAATGATAAAAAGACAATCCAAATTTTTAAACAGGCAGAGATCTGAATATATATTTCTCCAAGGAAGATATTCAACAGTCAATCAATTCATGAGAAGATGCTTAACATCATTATTCATGGAGGAAATGCAAATCAAAACCACAGTGGCATACCACCACACCAACTAGGATGGTGAGAGTAAAAAAGATGTGGCAAAATCAGAACCTGTCATACACTGCTGGTGAGAATGTAAAATGGTACAGCCACTTGGAAAACAACCGGACTGTTTCTCCAACAATTAAACAAAGTTATCATATGACCCAGCAAGTCTATTCCTAGGAACATATTCAAGAGAAATAAAAACATGCCTACACCAAAACTTGAGCACAAATATTTATAGCAGCATTATTCATAATAGGCAAAAGATGGAAATAACTCAAATGCCCATCAACTGGAGAATGGCTAATAAACCAGGATATATCCCTGCAATGGAATATTTTTTAACCAGAGAAAGGAATGAAGTGCTGATAGAGGCCATGGCACGAATAAACCTTGAAAACATGTTAAGTGAAGTAGATAGACACAAGAGACCAAGAATGATATGATTTCATTTATACGAAATATCCAGAATAGGAAAATTTATAAAGACAAGTATATTCATGTTGTTAAGGGAGTAATAAGTAGAAGGGATGGGGTTTCTTTATTTTCTTTTCTGGTATAGGGATTAAACCCAATGATGCTCAACCATTGATCTATATCCCTAGCCTGTCACCCCCTCCCCGCTATTAAATTGTGAGACAGGGTCTAAGTTGGCCAGGCTGGCCTTGAATTTGGGATCCTCCTGCTTCAGCCTTCTGAGTAACTACGATTAAAATCATGTGCCACAGTGCCCACCATCTTTTTATTTTTTACTATTTATTAATTATTTTTGGTACTGGGAATTGAACACTGGGTTGCTTTACCCCTGAGGTATATTACCATTCTTTTTTATTTTTTGAGATAGGCTCTCACCAAATTGCTGAGGCTGGCCTTGAACTTGTGATCCTCCAGAGTAAATGGGATTACAGGCACATATCACCACACCCAGAAATTTTATATTATTTTTAATTAATCACAATAATTGCATGTATTTAAGGGGTACAGTGTAATGCCCTATTTGAAAAAAAAAAAGAGATCCATTCATTATTTAAAAAGAGGGGCTTAAAGTAACTTGGTAGAAATCACTGTACTAGGGCATTTGGAGCAAAGGGTATGATATTATATTCCATGTTTTATGCATATTTCTCCTTTAAAAGTCAATGTGCTAGGACCATTATGGAAAGTGGTATAGAGATTCCTAAGAAAACTTAGAACGGAACCACCATTTGACTCCAGTTATCCCACTTGTCAGTTTATACCCAAAGGACTTAAAATCAGCTTACTACAGTGACACAGCCACATCAATGATTATAACAGCTCAACTCACAAGAGTTAAACTATGGAACCAACCTAGGTGCCCTTCAACAGATGAATGGATAAAAAAATGTGGTATATATACACAATGGAATATTATTCAGCTTTAAAGAAGAATGGAATTACGGCATTTGCAGGTAAATGAATGGAGCTGAAGAATATCATGCTAAGTGAAATAAATCAATTCCAAAAAACCAAAGGCCAAAACTTTTCTCTGACATGCAGATGCTAATTCACAAAAGGGGGCGGGGGCATTGGGAAGAATGGAGTTACTTTGAATTAGGCAAAGGAGAGTGAAGGGAGAGGAAGGGTATTAAGAGTAGGAAGGATAGCAGAATGAATCAGGCGTTATTACCCTATGTGCATAGATGACTGCAAGACAGGTGTGATTCTACATCATGTACAACCAGAAGAATGAGAAATTATATTCCATTTGTATATGATGTGCTGGGGCAGTACTGGGGGTTGAATTGGAGCAAATTACATTCCATACTTGTATAATTATGACAAAATGAACCCCAATATTATGTCTATCTATAATGAACTAATAAAAAATTTAAAAGTCAATGGGCTATATTATTTTAAATTATAACAATGTATAATTATTTCTTCCTCAATTTTAAGGATTTAAACAATTTATGCTTTTTAGAATTTTAGAGATAAACGGAACATTAAGACTTCTAGAATCAAAAAATCTTTGACCTTTAACTAGATTAAAAAGTTTAAACCTTTTGCCTAAAAGTTCTTATAATCTTCATGTTCAATGATCTCTTTTTGCTGTATTCACCTTATATCTGATTTCTTTTTAGAGAAAGCACATAAAAACATGTTTTGTATTTCTTCCCCATCCTGGTTACATTTTATCTTGAGTAGCTTTAAAACCATATGACTGTTAAAGATTCTAAGATGTGGGTGGCTTCTTTCTGAAGTGATAAGAATATTCTAAGATTGACCCTGGTGACATTTGGACAGAATCTGTGAATATACTAAACTCCATCGAATTATACATAGGACTTGAATGGATCACATCATAATAAAGCTGTTTTTAAAAATACTGGGATCCAGTTCTCCCTCCCTCTGTTGACTTTCTCACTTGGTAGCAGAGATGGTGACTTGTAGCTCACAGTTGACCTTTTACAACTTATTAGTCAGTTCAGGTTGCTATAACAAAACACCATAGACTGGGTGGCTTAAGCCACAGAAATTGATTCCTCAAAGTTCCAGAGTCTAAAATATCCGAGATCAAGGCTCTAACAGTGTTTGGTTCCTGGTGAGGATCCTCTTCCTTAGTTGCAGATAGCCACCTGTGTCACCACATGGTCTTCCCTCAATGCATTCAAATGGAGGGAAAGAGAGATCTCTGATTTGTCTTCTCTTTAAGGACACTAATCCTATGGGATCTAGGTCCTATCCTTATGAACTTATTGAATCTTAATTCTGTAAAAGTCCTGTATTACTTCATTTCTCATTCCTATGATGAAATACCGAGGCAGGCTACTTTATAAAGAAAAGAGGTTTATTTTGGCTATGGTTCTATAAGTAAAAGGTCTAGATACCTCACCTGGCAAGTCCTGAGGTGAGGCAGGGGATCACATGGCAAGAGACAGGGAACACATATGTGTCTGTGTATCTGTCTGGTCTCTATCTCACTTATAATACTACCAGGATTCAATCATAGGGGCTTTAACCTAATGATGTTATCTAATCCTAATCACTTCCTAAAAGTCCTACCACTAAAATATTAGTATGATTTTTACCTTCTTAATACCTCACAATGGAGATTGCACTCCAACACATGAAGCCTTGGAAGGCACTCAAATTATCCAAACCACAGCAGGCCCCCATCTCCAAATATAATTGCCTGGGAGACTGGGGCTTCAAAATACGATGGAGAGGGTCACAAATATTCAGTCCACAGAAACCCTAGAAAATGCAGTTGAAAGCACATTTCTCTCCCAAAGGGACTGCAAAACCTATAGCCCTGTCATTGGCTCAGTTTAGACCATGATCTTATTTTGGACCAATCACTTTGACTAGTCAGGTGAGTCATGTAACCACTTGCAAAGCTTGGGGTAGGTCAGCCCTACCCTAACCTGAGAGGAACAACTTTGTTCCAAAGGGAAATTAAGAATCTCATCAAGAAAAGGAACAGGGTGAGGCATAACAGGAAATACTGAACCCACAGTGAAATTGAACCCCAGGCTTGGGTGGGGCGGAGGTGCCTGTGTGATCAAGAGTCAGTCTTCAAACCTTTATGTGACCCTGGCGCCTCCTGACCAAGCACTGGGAAGACAAGGGGGAGACAGGGCTGTGAAAACACTTCAGGACCAGAACTGACAGAACTCAGCTGCAAGAAGAGGACATTGGGATCACCTGTTCCTTTACTTGACAGACTTTAAAAACCGGTTTATAAAGATAGAATTAAGACAATGTGATGTAAGAATGAAAATGGATATTACATCACTAGACCTGGGAAAGATTCCTTTGTTAGTTGTTATAATTTTAAGCATGCAACTTCATGTCCCTCATCCTATTTTATGAATTATCTGTGAAAATAATAATCGGTGGGTTCTTTAAATTAAGTGGTAAAATGCAGTATACTTCACCAGGCAGACATGAGCGTGCCACATTGATACAACTCACCAGGCAGGAGGTTCCTGGACCTGACACTTGACAACTCTCTCTGCAGTGTGACCTCTCTAGGGAGAGAGGGAAACTAAGTTGGAGATGCTCCCCTCCCCCAGAGGGTGATTTCTCTTGTGCCAAACTTATGAGCTCTGGAGTCAGTCAGACAGCAGTTTGAACTCTGGGGACATCCTTTTGAGACCTTGGGCTTCTGAAAATCTGTCTCCTGTTCTGTAAAAAGGGGATGGCAAATCCTCCTTATATTGGAGCAGAATGTAAGATTATCTAACATATGTAGCATATCTTCCCCTCCACCCCTCATTTGTACGGCAAGAATAGCCTGCTGCATACTGCAATAATTCTACTGAAAACTGTCTTCCAGTTCGCAGTATGGTTCCTGGAAACTGGGCGTCACTAAATTCTTCTGCCAGGATCCACGTCGGCCTGGGAACAAATAGAAACTTTTTCTACTCTGAGGAAAACACAAATGCGCTAAAGAAAAAAATCCCTGATCCTGAGGGGTTGCCCCTGGCCTTCTTCCATTGAGACACGGAGCACGGAGTTAATGTCCACTTGAGCCACAAGGGGGCGCTCCTGGCAGGGCGAACACGATCGCCGCCGAGGGGTCGGCGGAGCACACCTGCCCTGCTGAGTCGCTTCAGGTGCCGGCGACATCCGCGTCCCCCGCCCCCGGCCCCCAATAGCGCTTCAAGGCCGTGTCTTCGAGTCCTTGCTCTGCGAGTTACACACAATAAAACTGAAATCAAAATAAGGAAGAAATATTTTCTGTAACTGAAATTATTTTCAAGTCACGCACTTGTCTTCAAAACACCCACCCGACTCCCTAAAACGTGAAACTTTAGAAATGTCAAACAGAAGACAGAGGGAATGAACTAAGTCAGAACTAGAGTTATGCAAACTTAGAGGGGGCGCAAGAAGGAAAGAGGGAGGGAGAAAGGAAGGGCAGAGGAGGAAGGAATCAGGTTTCCCTCTTTTGGAGTGAAACTGAGTTTGGGTGTGACCCGGGTAGGCAGAAGTCCCCCGCTCCGCATAGGACCATGGGGGTTATGTCAAACCTTAGAGTCAACTGTCTCGGAAAGGAACTCGCGAAAGACTGGAGGTTTCACCCTAGAGAAGGACTTGCTTCCAGTCCTGTACTTTTCCGCACCAACTTTTCTCAAAACAGCGCACACCTGTGGGGCCGAATTATTCCATTAATCTTCAAAGAACAAAGCAACAGAGAAGCTTCCAAAGGGCAGTTAAGATAACCTCCGGGTGCCTGAACTTGGACAAGCAGGTGGTTAAGTCCTTAAGCAAATACTTAGACACCTAATTACGGCTCTCTTTCCTCCTTTCTTCAAGCATTTGGAACCCAGCTCCACCGCCTCCCCAGCAGGGGCCGCGCTCAACTCCCTTTCCCAGTTAGGTTTTGCAACTCTCCCCAGGTTTGGTATTAAAGATGCCTTAAAGGAGTGGTCTTCTGGCCCGCCCGTCCGCCCCACGTCCCTATTCTCCGCCCCTCTTCCCAGCTGCCGTCCCCCCAACTCTCCTCCCCTTTGTCTGCCCACTCAGTTCCCCTCTCCCCGCGCTCTTCTGTCATGTCAGTGCTGCAGGTGTTTTTCCGGCCGCCGGCCACTCCTCCAGGTTTCCTCCGTCCGCTCACTTCCCCACTTTCGTTCTCGCAACTCCCTTCCCTGCCGCCAGTTCCTCTGGTTCTCCCCTCCACCCTCTCCAGCCCAGCTCTGCTCCAGCCCTGGGTGGCTGGGCAAGGAAAGGGCTTGAGGCCACGCCCACCTCCTGAAGCTTAGCCGCCTAAGTACTTGGCATGGCCCAGGTCGTTTCAAGGTCCGGGCGTGGGTCCTCGAGCGCGCTCGTCCAGAGGCTCTTTTTCCAATCTCAGGTGTCCTAATTTTTCCCTGAGGTCAGGTATTTGGCAAGCACATCACAAACTCTGAAAGCCCTGATTTCTCTTAGGTGAAACAGGGAGAGTAATAGAAACCGCCTTATTGGAGATTTGAGGATTAAATGCGATAATCATGGAAACAGTTGATCGTTGTTACTGTGATTTCCATTGAGTCAGTAGCCCACAACCCCCTTACTGCTTTGGAGCCCGGGATCATGGGCTTTGCAAATGGAAATGGTAATCTGGATTCCTGAAGTTCATGTGTGCTTCTCAAAGCCGATAAAAGTCAAGAGTTCTTACCTTTTCCTCCAGCGAGTGTTTTTCTTTTCTTTTCTTCTTCTTCTTTTTTTAATCTGTTTGCTGTGCCTGGATTTTGGCATTGCTTGCCACTATTTATTTACAACAGGCAATTGTGATTTTCTCAAGGACAGGGACGGTGTCATATTCCTTTTTATATCTCTGGAACATGGCTCAGTGTTTGGGATGTGGCAGTTCAATAAGTCTTTGAAGGATTAATTAAATTAGTTGTTTCATAGGTCACTTATAAATGGAAATGGTCAAATAGCCTGAAAGCAGAATGAAGAGTAACAGGTGAAATCTGAAAGGACAATAACAGAATGCTAGTGCCCAGGCCTGACACATCATCTCTCCTGGTTTTTGTCTTAACTGGAACAAGCAAGGGGAGGTAACTAAAATGAAACCTTTCCAGCCTAGGGTGTTTATTGCCTTTTGTACAGATTCACTTGAAATATAAAGTGGAAAATCAGTTCCTATTTTTAAATGACTTGGTTGTATTTGTTTACTTTTTAAATATTTACTGAGGCCTATTATGTAATAGACACTTCACTAAGTATTAAGGACACAAAAACTGGCAAATATTCATTGGATCCATCAATTAATAGTTTATTAAATAATCCCTTCTTCAAAAAATGCCACCTTAACAAGGAAACAAAATAAATTGAACTTTGCTTGATGTATTAGGTCTTAAGAATTCAAGCATTATATGAGCCATCTTACATTATTAGTATGTAGTTGTTACAACTACAGCACTGAACTAAATCATGTTTCTAAAAACTTCAACCCCAATGAGGTTCCACATCTATAACTCTCATCAATTATTCCCTATCAGCAGCAGCCTTCCCCTTTATATAATTACTTTTTCGTTCATTCCTTCATCAAAACACCCTGTACTGAAAACCCCTAGCTACTTATAACTAAGATAAGCCACTGGAAATATGAAAGTGGTTATATCAGTTGTTCAATGTAGTTGGGAAATCAAATAAATACAGATTGAACATCCTAATGTGAAAATCTAAAATCCAAAATGCTCCAAAATCTGAAATGTTTTGAATGTCCACATGATGCCACAAGTGGAAAATTCCAAAGCTGACCTTAGATGACCTCAGAGGTTTCTTTCTTCTTTCTTTCTCTCTTATTTCTTTTTTTTCCTTCCTCAAAAAAAAAAAAAAATAGGTGATAGTTTAATTGCTTATAATATAAGCCAAGATGGTACGATTTGTTGACCTTGGCCTTCAGTTTGTTTGTTTCAGCACCACAGTTTGACAAGAGTGTTCTGGGGTCCCATCCTGTTCAGGGACATCCTGGTTAAGGGTTGGAAAGTACCTTCCACTGAGCTCCATCACTTGTGACGGTGAGTAGTACCATCTGCATTGTCTATGGACTCCCTTTACTCTTCATTCAGTTAATCCCCAGGAGCTTTCCAGGTAGTCAAAGGATCTGGGGGACAGTGAACTCCTTCAACAAGTCCAACCCCACCTGTCCTGTTTGGGGGAGGTCTCAGTAGACATGCTGCGGGATGGTATTTCCATGACCCGAAGTGCAGGTTGGGCAGCTGGGTATGGAGAGTCATGTGTCCAGGACCCATGAAAGCTTTGATTCTGAGGTAATGAGTCATGTTATTGTTTTATGGTATGTAGAATGAAAGCAAAAAGGATCAGAATCGGCAATGAATTAAAAGATGTAGAGCTCCAGGAGGCCAAAGAGGTTTCCAAAGCCTCTAGAGTGAAGGAGGTCTTTTGAAGTCACTAGCAGGGGTAGATGTTGATTTCAGTTCGTAAGCAAGCTTCATAAGCTTCGGAAGTGGTGCCACCAGAACCTAAAACATACTCATAGATATTGGACTCTTACGTGTCAAATGAAGATCTTTGGAAAAGGTTGTCTTCGATGTAAGGTCACACCTATGTTTGTGGAGAGGGGACATCCTTAAAACCTTGTCTTCAAGTTTGTGTGTAATGACAAAGCTATTGATATAGAGCTTGGTGGCCTGGAAGAGGTATGTTGTGTCCCTTCAGAGGTGGCAGTAATCAGCAGGTGAGACTATTGAAACAGGCACTGAATTAAACATCTAAGTCAGCCTAGAAGAACAATGAAATATATACTGGTGATTGGTTGAATAGAATCACTAATTTTGGTAATATTAGGTATTGGTATGAGTGCCTGGGTAGATGAAACATAGAGCAAAGTTTAAAGAAATCTGCCTGAGGCACCTTAATAGTTCCAGACTTAAAATTGATAAAAATCCAGCCAAGTGAAGAAGCTGTTGGGACAATTACCCTTTTACTAGTTAGGTTTGTAATATAAGTTTTAGTCCTTGAAGTCTCTGTTTTAATGTACATTGGGTCAAATTAATTATTTTTAACTAAGGGCTCCTAGGTTCTCACCTTATCAAGTCAGTTTCAATGCCAAAAACTTACTTTATATTTACTATTCATTTTGTTAGAACATCTATTCCCAGCATATAATATTTTAGGACAATGGGTACTATTGGTTATGGTAAATTAGGTAAAGCCACAGTTAAAGTGAGGTATACTCATTTCTTTCTGTTAAATTTAGTGAACGTCATTAAGATTTTAGGTGTAGAGCATTTTAATTTAGTTGGATCCCCAGGTATAAGTTGAGAGCCAGTATTGATTAAGCCCATGAAGTTTTGTCAACTAGTGCATTTTAGTAAATGTTAAAGTTGTTATAACTTGAGTGAAAGAAGCATGAAAGCCTTTAAATTTTGTTGTTCTTTAAATACTATAGTTACATAAACAGTGTAAAAATTTTTCATTCTCTGTTGGATCAAATTATGAAAATTTGCTTTAATTTTGTTACATATGCATATATGATTTATCTACAATATACTGACATTTCATTATTAATGTGTATGTATAATGTACTTGCTTACCATTTCTTTCTCTCCCTATACCCAGTGGTTTGTTTATAAGTCAGTAGGTAACCTAGAGTTAGCTTTGCATTTACTAGACATAATATCTGTTTGGCAGACAAAGCTGAAAGTTCTTCCCTCTTCCCCACCACCAGTTTGTAGGCAGTCTTTTTCATCCTCCTGAAGCTGGGGTTCTTATTTCTTACCCAATTTTTTTTTTTTTTTTTTCGTACCCAGCCATGGATGCCTAACCACTAAGCCACATCCCTGGTCCTTTTTTATTTTGAGGTAGGGTCTTGTTAAGTTGCTTAAGGCCTCACTAAGATGCTGAGACTGACTTTGAACTTAGATCCTTCTGCTTCAGCTTCCCAAATTGCTGGGATTACAGGCATGTGCAGAAAATTAGGCTTCTCTGTCCCTAATTAGTAAAAGGAAGAGGGCTGGTGCCTCTGGGAAGTTCTTTCTCTGAAGACACTCCCTCACCACAAGATAAACAGAGTCTTTCCCCCTTTTATTTTTCTTTTTAAATAGAATATTTAGAATGGCCCATATTTCCTGGTGGATAAAAAAAGAAAAAATGTCTCCTGTCTCTGGATGTTCACACTGTTTGCTCTTAGTGCTCCTGAGTGGACCTTCATTGTGAGTGGCATCCTCCATTTGTGATTCCTGGACATACCCTCCTTCCATAGGCAGTCACCTCCCTCTTCATGCTACTTCTATCGACCTCATTAAGGTTGGAAAAAAAAGAGTGAAAGAAGCAAGGGAAGGTGTGTACACAGGATAGCAGAATCCTGCAGCACAGTCTCCAACAAGGTGAAGTGGGCACCCCTCCTGTCAACTGGGAAGTCCAGCCTCAGATCCTGCCTCACCAGTTCACACAGCCTGCTAATCTTCACATTGGTCCAATGTCTACTTACAGCCCCTAGAAGGAGGGTCTCCTCTTCTGCTCCTCAGCAACAGGCATTTGGAGCGAGTCAAGCCCTTGACACATAGTTTACCTCTGACCACAGTTCCGAACCATTCAGGGGAGAGAGAGCCACCAAGGTTGCTCCTTTTGCTCTAAGGCTGGCAGCTGGTGGGTCCCAGGGAGAACTGGGACATCTAGGACCCCCAACTTAGGCAAGGAGTTTGGGCAGCACTCATTAACAGACACTGGCCAGGACACAAAAGCAAATTGGAATCCTTCTCAGATGGCATCAGCCCGGTGAGAGGGTCACTTAGCAAGCCGAGAGCAGGGTAAATGCATCTTATTGTGCCCTCACGCCCTGCTCACTGTGCCAGTGGTTGTACTGTACTTTGATCTTGAGGTCCCTCTCTAGAGAATGGCTGTAAAATCTAGTCCTGTAGTGATGGGTTCCAGAGGAGGTGGCCATGGCCACTTTTGGGATTCTTTATTCTGGCAGATGGTTTAGTGCCCAAGTGTCTGACCCATAACCAGAACATTTGTCTATATGGACAGAAACCTTTGTGGCTTGTCTTACCTGTGTCTGGTTTATCCTTATCACCAGAGGCACTCAGTAGGAGAGCCCTGATGGGAGGAGAGTTAGGGTCAGGTGTGTCAGTCAGGAGAGACACCAAAGAGCTGCCCAGCGTAGCCCATGAGCTAACAGAAGCAGTGTTGCATACAGATCCTAGTGAGCAGCACACCTCAAAGACCCAAGAGAAAGTCGGAGGTGTCCAGGACACATGTGCTCAACCAGGGGTAGGGAGGGAGAGAGGAGAGAGACCCAGTGGGACTAAAGCCTTTATTGGGGTCCAGGGCATGACCCAAGCAATTTCCCAAGGGTGGTTCTAATGGATGGGTGCAGAGCAAGCAGGCATGAGTTCCATGCAGTTCTGCCATGCCTAAGAGGTGGTGCCGCAGCCATCTGTGCAGCATGTGGAGCACAGGGGGCAGTGAGGCAAGTCAAGAAGATGCTACCTAGCTGTCCCCTAGGGAGGTAGTCAGCAGGAGGCCATTGTGTAAGGCAGATATCTGGACCAATTACACTGAGGAACTGGGAAGAGAAAGAGAACTAGAAACAGTGTCGGGGGTGTCTTCTGGTGTGGGAATGTTTAATGTATATTCCCAAAAGATGCTGAGGCAACATAAAATTCTGAGTCTATTATAAGGCAGAAGGTCTGAGGCAGACCAGCCAATGAGAATGGCATGTTTAGCTGCCTAGAGGCAAAGAGCAGTGCTGGGCAGCGGCTGGTCTGGCTGGAGTCTAGAGTTCCAGGCAGGACAGGTAGTGACTGAAAGTGAACCTGGAGACAGGCCTGGGGGACCCAGAAGATGCTGAAGGACTTGGAACACATCCAGGCAAAACAGACACCCATAGAAGGGCTTTAAGCAGGAAGAGTGATACAATAAAATCTGTGCCTTAAAAACTTCACCTTGGCTTTAGTGTGGAGACAGGTCAAACTGGTGTAATATGGGAGGCAAAGACACATATTAGAAACCTTGTGCAATAAAGCAGGAAAAAAAAAAATGCAGTTGAAATTGACCAATCAACAAAGTCCTAGTCTGAATTAGAGGACTACAGAGAATGATGAGAAACTTAATGGAGGTCTTTGCTTTGGTTAGCTGAAACACTGGTAAAGAAACAGTGCAAAAAGAGGCACAGTAGATACAACCCTGAACTTCTCAGGAATCACCGGCCATGTTCTGGGAAGGAGGAAGAAAACCTCTGAGAAAAGGAAGGGAGGAGCCCAGACACAGGATTCAGATCAGCACTCAGCACACGCTAGCTCAGGGAAGCCTCCTCTCCCTGGCTGTGTACCCCTAGACTCTGTTGACTACCATCACATTACACTTGGAGCAGGCCTGACCTGACCAGTCTGAATATCAGAAACCTGATCTGATGATGCAGAGAGGTAGAAAGATTGAAGATGTTGAGGAGAAAAATATCAATAGGATAGGGTGAAGGATTGCACCTGGGCAGAGAATG